>NC_139560.1:23226663-24473264 GCF_965112155.1 Podarcis liolepis | reverse complement strand
CCCTGGGTGGGGGCGGGGAGTCACAACGAATCTTTGTGAGCTCTGCACACAAGAACACAATGGAGCTCCCCAGTTCCGATGCCTTTATTTGGTTGACCAAAGGTACCTACTAACCTGCCACAATAGCGCTAATGCTGAAGAATATGTAGTTCATTGGGATGACCTCTTCTGCACCATAGAGCTTCATTGCTTCATTTAAAAACCTATGAGAAGAAAGTCAATGCACTTTTAGAGTCACGTCAATAAGAATTCACAGGCTAGGGCAATTGCAGCCAACATTTAATAACAACTGGGCAGTTGGCATTCCAACACTCCAAGAAGATGCTCTTGAGATCAGCTCTTCCTGGGATGCTTCGCCATTACTAAAACAGAGCAGAAAAATCCAAAGCATCAGCATTCGTCATATATGCAACAACCAAGATGACCAAGGGCCTGGGAACTAAGCTTGAAGGAGCTGGGTATGTTTAGCCTGGAAAAGAGGAGACTGAGAGGAGATATGGTAGCCATTTTCAAATATCTTAAGGACTGTCACATGGAGAATGCTTGTTTCCCCCCCCCTGCTCTGGACTTGAACCAATGGCTTCAAGTTGCAAGAAAGGAGATTCTTACTCAACATTCAGAAAAACTTTCTGACCGTAAGAGCTGTTCAGCGATGGAACAGATTCTCACGAGAGGTGGTGGGCTCTCCTTCCTTGGAGGTTTTTAAACAGAGGTTGGGTGGTTATCTGTCATGGAGGCTTTAGCTGAGGTTCCCGCATTGCAGGGAGTTGGACTAGATCACCATTGGTACCCCTTCCAACTCTAAGATCCTATGATTCTATTTCCATAGACCTCAGTCCCCCCCTTTTTTTTTTTGGTGCAGATGACACTCTGATCTTTTAAGTTTGACCTGGAACCAAAGCTCTTCATATTGCATAGGCAGCCTTTCTCAACCTGTGGGTCCCCAGATGTTGTTGGACTACAACTCCCATCATCCCTAGCTAGCAAGGCCAGTGCTCAGGGATGATGGGAGTTGTAGTCCAACAACATCTGGGGACCCGCAGATTGAGATTCGCTGGCATAGAGCATGGGTAGAAAAACTAAGGCCCGGGGGCCGGATGCGGCCCAATTGCCTTCTAAATCTGGCCTGCGGACGGTCCGGGAATCAGCGTGTTTTTACATGAGTAGAATGTGTCCTTTTATTTAAAATGCATCTCTGGGTTATTTGTGGAGCATAGGAATTAGTTCATTATTATTATTTTTCAAAATATAGTCCAGCCCCCTGCAAGTTCTGAGGGACAGTGGACCAGCCCCCTGCTGAAAAAGTTTGCTGACCCCTGGCATAGAGAGTTGGAACACACTCCTCTGTACATCGACCAAGGTGTGAAGTCCCTCTGTACTCAACAGAGCTTGCTCCTAGATAAATGTGCACAGGATCGCAGCCTTACAAAACTAGGCTTTGAAGTTTATTTTAACAAGTCTGCAAAAGGGGGGGGGATTAAATAAAAAGGTTTTTAAATCCACAAACTACATTAGGTTAAAATCAAAATATCAAATACTGCAGCCAGGGGTCTAACAGGCTCCGGCAGAATGCTCGGTTGTTTTTAAAAATGTCTTTTCTTTGAACAGCAAACCTCCAGGCTATATCATAAGCGACTCTTGAATGTTTCTAAAGTGATTTGCCTGGCAGTATCAGGGATTGAGCTAGTATGGTATTATCAGTAGAATCTCAGTCTAGGAATGAAGAGACTCAGGTTCAAATCCATACTCAGAAGTGAAGCTCACTAGGTAACCTTGGACCAGTCATTGACTGCATATATACCATACATTTAAAGCACACACACACACAGAGAGAGAGAGAGAGAGAGAGAGAGAGAGAGAGAGAGAGAGAGACCCTGAATCCTAGGATCTATAGTTTGTTAAGGGTACTGGAAATTGTAGCCCTGTGAGGAACTCTTTGGGTGTGCTTCAAATGACTGGTTTGTTTGCAGCCACTATCTCTGTCAACGTTATTGACTTCACAGGGATGTTATGCTGATAAAAGGGCAGTGAGAGAAGCAAACAGAAGAACCAAGGCAGGATATGAATGTAATAAATAAATGCTGTTTAAAAACCCAAGCCAAAAGCCTCTTTGAGTATATGGAACTTGTTACAAAATACTCTGGTTCCTGGCAGGTACTTCAAAACACGAGCATTACTCAGTGCAGAACACCACAGATGAACAAGCCTGTGAGCAAAATCACCACACCCTCTCACCCTTCCCATTACTTATCTTTCTAGGGAGGAAACTAAGGAAATCACCCATGTTCTTCAGCCTTGGGCACCTTTGGCCATGGACAGCACGGAAGAACTTGTTTAGTGCAGTGGCTCAGGAAATTCCTGGCTAAGATTTCACTTCTGCCACAAACTCACCAGGCAGGCTCAAGTCAAGCCACTGTCTAGTAGACCCAATCTTACAGAATGGGGATCCTGCCTGAGATCTTGTGAGATCTGCTATCGGTCAGAGTAGACAATGCTATGCTAGATGGACAAACAATCATGTTATAGTACAGCTACCTATGTTCCCAAGGTAATGTTTGGCCTACTTTAAAAGGTTGTTGTAAGAATTACTCGGTTTGTATATTATTATTATTTATTGAATTTATATACCATCCTATACCTGGGGGGTCTCAGGGCAGTTCACAGAATAAAATCAAGATATAAAACCACAAAATACCTAATAAAAATAAAAACAACCCAATATTTATATTTAATAAAAGTATTTCTGTACTGCCATTTCATAAAATAACAGAGGGTTGCACATCACCAAAACATAAAAATGTCGATGTATTTTAAAAACAGTAGAGTGTTATATTATATTATTATTTATTAGGGTAGGCACGGCTGCTCGATTCAAAACCTGTTATTTAATATTTAGTCCTGAATTTAAATATTTTGTTTCGTGAGGAAATGTTGAATCTTTTCTGACCATCAGAGCTTCCAACCATTTCTGCCTTATCAACTGACAAAAGAGCTGCTTTTAAAAAAAATACACTGGGGGACACCCACCACACCCCCAAAAAGCTGGATCAGCAGCTGAATATAGAAGTCTTAATTTCATGTAGAAAATGTTGTGCATCCTTGAAAAAGAGCGATCCTCCAAATGGCCTATTGATACAACATTAAAGTCCAGCTTCTAATCTGTTTTAGACATTAGGAGTGACTGCAAGGTTATTTTAGCAACCGTTGAGCAGTCTCCATGGAGCTTTAAAAATAAAATAAAAAATCCTGCATATTCATGGCATAGTCAGGATTTCAAAATCACTGCAGACACCTCATTACTTTTGGCCAGTCATACCAATGACACTCTGAAAAATAAAATCCAACATAAATGCATGAAGATGCTACCCCCTCTCCTAAAATAAAAAATGCTGTTCAAATGAGTCACTAAAAGAGGGATGGCAGAACTTTGGCTCTCCAGCTATAGATAGACCACAAATCCCATCATCCCTAACCACTGGCCATGCTGGCTAGAACTGATGGGAGGTGTAGTTCAGCAACATACCGAAGGCCACAGGTTAGTGACCCCTGCACTAAAATATGTTTTGAGTTATGTTTGGCTACAAGAGGAAAAGCTGTAAAAGTGTCAGCTGCAAAGTCCCCGGTTTGAATCTTAATTCTGATATCAGTGCACCAGGTGGTCTTAGGAAAGCCACCATAAAGGCTGTATACGCACCATACATTTAAAGCACACACACACAAGAATCATGGGAAGTGTAGTTTGTTAAGAGTGCAGGGAATTGCAGTTCTGCGAGGGGTAAGCCACATTTCCCAAGATACTTTCAAGAGGCGGAGGTGGAATAGATTGGATTAGAGAGTTTAGAGTTTGGATTTGATATCCCGCTTTATCACTACCCAAAGGAGTCTCAAAGCGGCTAACATTCTCCTTTCCCTTCCTCCCCCACAACAAACCCTCTGTGAGGTGAGTGGGGCTGAGAGACTTCAAAGAAGTGTGACTGGCCCAAGGTCACCCAGCAGCTGCATGTGGAGGAGCAGAGACGCGAACCCGGTTCACCAGATTACGAGTCCACTACTCTTAACCACTACACCACACTGGCTCACATGCGGTTTAAGCCTAAGAACATTAGAAAATGTGGTTTAAGCCTAAGAACATTAGAAAAGTCTGGCTAGTTCAGACCAAAGGTCCATCTAGTTTGTTTATTAAATTTTGTGTTCCACTTTCCCATAGATATATGCTCAAAGCGTCTTATAACAGAACAACAAAAATGCTAATAAATGCTATTATTAAAATAGCAACGTCAGGTTGTGTTCACGTTGCCTGCAGTTGGTGAGAGTGGAGAAACACAGGGCATAATGATACCAAAGCATAGAGTGAGTTAAACTACTAGACAGTCTAAAGGTTTGGGGGAGAACTAGACACGGAAATGCTATTATCGGCAGCAGCCTCCTGTCTTCTGTGAGAACTATCATCACAGCCAGGTTAATCAATGGATAGACCTTGAAAAGACAGGAAGGAAATCCCAGTTGGAAGAAGAACACTTTTGAAGACATAATTATATGAGTATTCTGGGGAGATTCAGCCCCTTCCCCTTTAATAGTAATAATAAAAAAAAAACGGACAAGGGAAATTGTGTTGCTACAACCTGCAAATACAAAGCAGCACGGGGGAACAAGATGGCGAAATTAGTGAAAGCAGAGCAGGGTGTTAGTTTTATTAGTGACTGGCAGTGGGTGTAAAAGCTGTGGAAAATGTCAGAATGAAAAAGCAGCAGGAAACCAGCAAGGTTCATCTGGTCTGAAATCCTCAGCAAATGTAAAAGTGCATTTAGGAAAACCTGCATGGCTAGTTAACAGCAAAATAAAGCATCGCGGTCATAAATCAAAACTAGAAGTGAGCGCATAATAATGCATCTGGCCTGAAACCATCAGCGCTGAGTTGGGCCAAGGGCCTGTTAGAAGTTGGCTGTATAAGCAAAGCTATGACACGAAGCATTAACTATAGGAGCAGAAATTAGCAAATGGCTGTTAATAGGGTAATAAGATGGTAGGTGAATATGTTAGAAACTTACTTGACTTGGAAAGCACATGTCACTGCCATCAGAATGAGCATGATATAGAAAACAGGGTAGGTTAGCTGCATGTTCCCTCTCACAGAAAGTGTGATCATGGTTGCCACGGCTTTTACTGAAACGACGTTCAGAGATGCTGGAAAACAAAAGAGACTGATTCATGCATGCACATTATCTGAAGATCTTCTCTCTCAGTGTCTCCTGCCTCAATGTCTAAATAGGCACTGCTGAAAAGTGTTGTGTTTTAAGTGAGCGGAACCAATTGTGTCTGAAATCATTTCTGGTTGCTTTCATTTGTATTTATTGTTTACTTGGAAAATGTTAGAAACTGCTTGATAAAAAAAGTGGTGTGGAAATAAAATTATAGATAAAACACAGCTAAAATCCACAAACCAGTTAAAAAAACAAATGCGCAGGAAAACCATAATCAAAATCAAATATAAAAAATTAAAAATCAATATAGGTAATTAAATCATGTTTCTGGCTAGGCTGGGCATCCCACCCCCCACCCCCCATCCTAGGTTTACTGCAGGCATCTAAAACAATATAGTGAGGGTACCTGCCCAATGTCAATAGGATGTTTTAAAAGTATCTATCAATGGGCAGGCATATATTATTCATTGGTTTCTTGGCCTAATTTTTCTGGATTGGATCCAGATTTAGGCTGTGTGCACATTACCATTTACTCTGGCTCCAGCATGCTCCCAACACTGGGGTCTAAAGCTAAATGCACATGACATTAGCCACAATCTATTTGTATCCTGTAGTTTCTTGAGAAATATTCCTGTTTGACGCACTTTCCCCTGAGACCAGCTTCCATCCAGTTATAAAACAGAAGCCACAGTTAAGGCAAGATGTGTACATTTCAAGCAGCCATTGCACATGTGCAGGTGATTGTACATGCACAGATGACAGCTATGGTGAACTGGAATTCGGTGTGGGGAAACAAATCAGGTATTGGGCATTGGGTGAAGACATCTCTGCCCCCTCTCTAGTGTGTACAGGAATCCAAGAAAGCAGTGTTAAACTTGGGGGAATGATCTCACCGTGTTTCAAGCTGCTAATGTGTACACACCCTAAGGCTGGCATAACCTACACACACTTATATAAGAGCAAGTCCCACTGAATTCAGAGGGATTGATTTCTGAGCAGACATGTACAGGATTTCTCCACATGTTAGCTGCACTTCACTACCACTGAAATCAATGGAACTTAGGTATGGCTAACCTGTTCCATTGACTCCAATGGGATCTGGATCCAGTCCTATATAGTTACCCATAAACCTCTGGATATCTTATTTTTTGAATGACTTGAAATTCACCCACCTGATCTTGATATTTTGCAGTAAGAAAATCTCCCATGTTACCAGTCAGCCTTTCACATTTCCCTGTACAACATGGTATAGCTCACTGGAAATATTTTACTAAGCCTAAATTCATCCTTCACCAGTGGTGCACACAGGAAAACAAGTAACTTGCTTGGATCCTAAGGGTTTGTCTGAATCAGAGCAAAAAGCAGATGTTGCCCCACTGTTGTTCTGAACCTTTCCCCCTGTAAATGCGGAGTTTCTTGATCCTGGACACTTTGGACTTTCCAAGGATCAGCACACACACACACAAACACACACACACACACACACACACACACACACACACACACACCTGCATTTAAAGAAGGAAAAGTCCAAGACAAAACTACAATGGGGAGGGTGTCTTGTGGACCCTCCTGTATCAGTGGGGAGACTGGTGGGTGGAAATCCACATTTTGCTCTAGTGTGGACAAGTCTTATGTCTTGTAGGGACTATCACAAATACATGGTGAGAAGTAAGTGACATTGTTAATATATGTGACGTGGGCAGATACGATGGGCATATCTGGGTAAAGAGGAGAACAAACCTCAGCTCTAAGGCTGCTCTATGATTTTGTCATCTACAATTACCCTTTTTTTTCACAGAGGCAATTACACTGTTCTGTACCTCATCTGTCCAACACAAGCGCCAAGGTAAAACAATGGGAGATAAACTCGGCAAGTTCAGTGCTGGCACGAAGCTATGTGGAAACAGAGTCAAATGGTGTAAAATAAAAGTTTTCCAATAAAACCCGCCATTTCCGTCCTTCCTGCTGACAGCTATATTGCTGGAAGGTGAATATATTAAAGCTGACAGTATTATCAGAGATGGCGGGACTCTTTCCACCCAGATTCTATATAAGTTTAACAATCAGGCATAGGAAGCCCCTAAGAGCCTCTTTAAATATTAAATGCAGAAATTGTTCTTCTGGTTAACGCAGCACCAAAGAGGGACAAACGGCTTTTGCTGACTCCGATAACAGATCCCCTTTAGCTAGCAATGCAGCAGCTGAAAAGTGACATCATCTGCAACAGCAGGAAACGCAGAAATCCTGCTCAGTCTCTCCCATTTCACCCCTCCAGTCTACCATACTGTAAATTCCAGATTAGGCATGAAGCAAGGTGCTTCTCGATGAGTCAGTTTCCAGAGCTGCATCGCCCAAAGCGTTTGCAGATTTATACCAACACTTCTCTGCTCCTATTCCGGGGGAAATAAAAGCGAACCCAAATGTATGGAACACAGATCTCTCTGCTTATTAAGACCGATGTGACAAATATATGAAAGTATCCACACACCACACCTCTAGTGAGTTGTACATATGGGTAACGGAGGACAGACACTAAAACAACTCTTTCACAATAAAATATTATAGCATAGTTCCTTGCTGGTTTACACATCATGCCCTGAGGGGAGGCGGAATGTAGGAAAGTGTGTTGGTCTTAAATGGCTCTAAAGGGTGATTAGATAAATTCGTGGAGGTTTATCTATGGCTACACTGAAACTTACATGTTCACAGACTATATCCCATTGAATATCAGCTGCAGGGTAGCAACAGCAGGGGAAGGCTATTGATTCCGTGCTCTGTATATGGGCTTCCCAAAGGATGATAGACTAGATGGAGCTGGTCTGGTTCAACAGGACTCTCCTTAAATTCCATTTAAAAAGACATCCAAACGGGGACATCATCTTAACACATTTATAAGGACTAATTCCCAGCTCTGGGATTTTTAGCTGCTCATATTAAAGATACTATTCTGGAACGACTGGGAAAGAGATTCACCCTTCCATTGATGGTTTACGAAGCAAAGTGCTCTTTGACTGGCAATCAGAAAACAAGTTGGAAATGTCAGAAATTGCAGTCAATGACTTGGTCAAGCGGTTCTGTCTCCTCACCCTTCAACCTAGAACGATGATTATTCTCAGTGCTATTTTTCCTGAGGTCCCAGAACTGAGTTCCAGCAAGTTCCGGCTGGGGAAAAAAAGCCCTGATTATTCTACTGCTTCAGTTGCTCCTGGCAGCTACTGAATGACACCCTGGTCTAAGCAAACTAGCAACAACACCATACAGATATCATGTTTATCATGATTGGTACATATTTGGCCAGCTGTGACATCAGAAAGCAAACTGAATTTGCTTGTGCAGCTGTGGCAGGCAACTCCAGCCTGTACTTTGTGCAACAGTCATGTCTGCCACAAATCGGGTCCTCCCTTAAAGAGGGCATGTGTTGTGGTGGGACCTGGCAACCTAACCCCGTGTTGTGGGTGGGTACGTTTGGATAGCCACAACACCCGATTGGTAGGTCCCTTGATGCAGGGTTCAATCAGGCCAATGGGACGCAGGCTAAACAGATCAAGGGACCTATATATACCTATGCACGTGGCCCAGAGCTTCCTCTTTCGGTGCTTGCATCGGAACACCCACCCGCCTCTCCCTATATTTAGGGCTTGCGCGCTTGAGCTTGCTATGCCGTCGTGTGTCGTCTGTCATTGGGACGGGGCACGGCAGGAATTTTCCCCATTTGGCTGATTGGCTGTTGCCATTTGGGTTTTGCCTGCCGCGTAGCAAATCATCACAACTTGTAAGGTTGCAGATAGGCTCTGGTTCAAGTGATAGGGATGGGAGAATGCTCTCGCCATCCCTATGTGAAGGGTATTCCGTTTAAGGAATCCAGGGACTCGATGGTTTGGTCAACCTGTGAGGGGGTTGTGCCCATGCCTGAGTCCAGGGGGGCATCAGGGTGGTGGAGATAGCCTGTTCCCGGATTTCCGCTTATCCAGGTGTTCACCCTTGGCTGACCTATGCTGGTGCCCTGGATCAGCGCTACCTGCAACGGTGCAGGGAGCTAGTCGAACCAGAGCATATGCAACCATTCACTTGCTGTAATCAATAAAGTTGTGGCCTAAATTCTGCCAAAAACCAAACCAAAATTTGAGTCTTGTCTGAATTTATTTGGGGGGGGGGGAGGTTTAAAGGTCTCAACACACAAATGCAGTGATGTTTCTTGTAGCAAAGTGCAAAAGACAGGACATGTGCTCTTAAAAGCTGCTCTACATGTATTGGCAACAGACCTATCAGAGCTCTCACACATGGGTGCTTATGAACACGTGGCTGTTGTTCACATTCTGCGCGTGTGTTTTACAGGAAACAGCAGCACACCAGTTAATTTCTAGGCATGAAATTCTGTGTAAACTGGAGCTATTCTGAGATTGCGATGTCATGCTCTGGCTGAATTCAATCGGAGAGGATTAATTCAGCATAAAAGATACAGATCAATATTGGAATTCTATGCATAACTACTTAGAAATCTCTTAGAGTTCGGTGGGACTTATTCCGGGGTAGAGATGTACAGAATTGCAGTGTAAGGCCCTTAAATGTATTCAAGCACTTTCCAAACTAGGTATCATTATAAAGGGGGAAGAAGCAAACCCAGAGTCACCAAGAAAATACTGAGACATGAGAACTTCTAATGCACACATAAGATTCGTGTGAAATGTACTCCACTGAGTCACCTAAATCCAAGCTGGTAATTGCAATGTGTGAACATCATTAATACCACCAGTTTAAAAAAAACCCTGTAGCCCATGACCATAGCCCACCAAGTCCAATCTCCTCCAGAAGACATAGTGTATAACTTGTATTCCATTAAATTCAATGGTTTTTACTAAGGAATGTTCTCCAGGGACTGTGGCATATATCCATAATTTTTATTCTTCTAGGCTGAAGACTGTTTTACTGTGCAAACAATGGAATATGTTCCAGTGCACCATGAAGAAACGCAAACAAATGTACAATACTAAATTTTTTATTTGCTTTGACTCCAACTCTGAGGGGAAAATATGTATGCAAATGAGAGACGAAAACTGAATAGGTCTCCTGTTGCCCATCTCGACACACAGCTTATATACACTTCCACAAAGTGCTTGGATAGGCTTGGGCTTTTATGCTTGAGTTATTGGTTTGTTTACTTAGAATCATAGAATCATAGAATCATAGAGTTGGAAGAGACCACAAGGGCCATCGAGTCCAACCCCCTGCCAAGCAGGAAACTTCAGCTAGTGCTGGTTGAAATCTCTTTTCAAGCAACAAGGAATTTCAGACAGACTCTCTAATTCACTCTCTCTGGGATCAAGTGGTCCAGAACAGCCATAACTGTCTTACCAACTGTCTTACCAAGCTGATAAAAGGTATCCCTAGCCACTGTGCCCCTATGTGCTTCAAGTGACAAAGATGGATCAAGGAGCATCCCCAGAAATGCTCAGTGGGGCAAATGTTCATGACATGTCATAGGTCAGAGAAGGCAACAGTGAAGTTTTGGCACCTATGTTCCATGAACTGACTGCCCTACGTATAATCTTTCCCCAAGTGTATATTTACAGCAGATGTGGACAGAGTTCTGATTTGACTGAACGGTCTGCACTCTTCAGACCGTAGGCTGGACATAAAATTTATGGATGTTCATCTGTGTTTAAAATTTCCCTGCAAATAGAAAGCCAGCAGGAACCTGTCCCCTTCTGGGCTAGCTTTCTACTCACAAAGAGTTTGCTATGTGGCATAGGATTCAACAGCGGTATTCTCCACCTGTAGCCTGATGCAGAACCAATATCTAATGTGGCATTCTGCTGCATGGATACTCAAGACACACATAAGTTAGCATGAAGAAAAGGGACAAGGGGGCAAAATTCTGGAGCCCTGCAAGAGGTTTCGGGATCAGCCACCACAAAACAAAAGAGAACAAAGGAACGATGTGCACAAAATCAGCACAAAACATTGCAGACGAGCCGTATTCTTACCTAGCACTGCTACCATTGTTAGCAAAATCACAATGTGATTCACTTTCTTTCTTTTATGGAAATACAAAAGAATGCAGAATGCTATTACTGCCAGGATCTGAAAAGAAAAAGCGTAAAAGGCTTAAGTTGCTAAAATGCAGAATAAAAGCTTCAGACAAAATCTTTAACAAGATGTCACATACTTATTTCCCCCTTTAAAGGGATGAGTAAGAGGGGTAACCTCACCACCATTTATCAAACAATTATTCCTATAAACCTTTCCTAAGAAATGTTCACATTTTGCTGTCTAGTTCTCTTACCCTTTCAAGTGCCTACTTTATTTTTACAGCCTTGAAAAGATTTAAAACAAAGGAGAGAGGAGAGAGAGTTCTTGCAGTAATAATCTGGCAAGCAAAGGCATCCAATTTTAACTATGTATAATCACGTTGAGCCATCACTGTACATAGCAGTGCCTGCCACCCTCCAATTGCAATGAGACTACTCTGGTGTAGGTGACTTGAAGATTGCAGCCCACTCTATGGCTTATCTTACTTACCGCTTGCATTAATTACCTTCACTTACTCTTCTGTTCCTCCACCCTCATCAATAAAACTTGGACTGAACGCATAGTTCTGCTCAGAACACCTGCAATGCATTTGTAACTCTGCACTGGTTTTCAATCACTGCCTAGCCAACTACCTGTCAAAAGGTTGCATAAAAGAAAAATATACCAGCAGAGTTAATGGTACGCGAGGAGAGGCTGCTTTGCAAGACATTCTGCAGATGGGATTTCCTTAACGCTGCACGCAGACTGGGCTTGCTGCTTCATAATCGCCAGCAACACCCCCATATGCACTGCAGCCCCACTCCAAAGCGGCTTCCATATGGGACATAGATTGCTGCTTAGTAGACACATTCCATGGGGTGAATTTCCGCTTTCCAGTGCAGATGTTGGGATGTGGTGGGTGCTTCTTTGACCTGGAAGCGGTGGGTATGCATACATAAAACTCTTTTGCGCTGGCCCTGACCTAATATAGTATTACCTAGTATTCCCTTATGCTAGGTAATACTATTCACATAGTTACATAGGAACACAGGAAACTTTTTTATACAGAGTTAGGCCATTGGTCCATCTTCTTTTTCTTCTTTGGCGATCCCTCATAGCCGAGTAAGGCCAGTTCTGGATCCACACATCCTTCCACGGTGGGAACATAGGTTTCCAGGCAGGAGTTGATCATGGTGAGGGTTTGCCAAGTGTGCCTTCCTCTTAGCACATCTCTCCCTTTCATCCTGAGTTTGAGCGTCCTAAAAGCCCATGACACTTTTGGTAAAGGCTGTTCTCCAATTGGAGCTATCGCAGGCCAGTATTTCCTGGTTGTCGGTGTTTATACTACATTTTTTTTAGATTTGCCTTGAGAGAGCCTTAAAACTCTTTTGTTGTCCACCAGCATCACGCTTTCCATTTTTAAGTTTGGAATAGAGTAGTTGCTTTGGAAGACAATAATCAGGCATCTGCACATCTAACTTGATATTGTCCATCTAACTTGATATTGTCCATCTAACTTGATATTGTCTACACTGACTGGCAGCAGATCTCCAAGAGTTTCAGACAAGGGTCACTGCAGCCCTACCTGAAGATTCCAAGAAAAACTGAACCTTGGATCTTTTGCAGGCAAAAGAGTTGTTCTATATCGCTGAGCTGTTTTGAGTAAGAATATTTGTCCACCAAGCCCTGTTGCACTCTTACGAGCAGCGGCTTTCTGGTCCTTTTAGCTGGAGATGCATAGGGACCCAGTACTAAGTCAGACCATTGGTCCTACACTGACTGACAGTGGATCTCCAGGGTATAAGGCAGGGGAACATTCCCAGCCCCACTTAGAGATGCTGGGGATTGAACCAAGGACCTGCATGCAAAGAGATGTTCTAGCATTCAGCTATGGCCTTTCCCCTATGGGAAAATACAATACTACCAATTAGGTTTCTTCTACAATAGCAGATGGCGCAGGCTTTCTGGCCTCATCTGCCTTCCCTCCCAGCACACAAGTCTTTCTTAAGGAACCCCAGGGAAGGTGGGGAAGAGCCCCCACTATGAAAGGGGGGGGGAAACCTTGCTTTTCAACTTTTATTACTGATATATATTTCTGAAGCCTTTTTTTATTTCCTGTGAGTAAGGAGAGTTTGGTAACTGAAAAAGTTGCCTCTTCCTCATTTGCACAGAAAAGCATGTGGTTAGATTCATTTCTTTAAAAAAACAGTTGATTTTAATCATCTGTGTTTTGTTATATGATTACTCTGTTCCATTATGATTTTAGACATCTGTGCTGCATATTCAGTTTTGTTATGGCTTATGGTCAAACAATAAAACCTAAAGAAAATACATAAATAAAACAGCCAATCAGGTATGGGCATTCCTTGGTATCCCAGCTTCCAAATCTGGGACTGTAGGTTTAAAATTCTAAAACTGCCCTCAATCTGTTCAAGTCAATAAAGAGCAGCAAGTTACATTTGGAAACTCCCCTTTTTACTTCTCACAGGAAAAAAATAGGTCGCCAGTAAATGTTCTGAAAACATGTTCAAATGGGTGTTCTAAGTGCTTCCCTGGACTGCAGCCTAAAGCTTTAGAAGGTGAGGAAAGGTATTTATCCCTAACAAGTCCACGATTTTAAGAAAGTTTTTTTATTCGTTGAGAAAGAAATGACACTGGACATGTTGGCAGGGCAAGGCGCTTGCTTAAAATAATGGGGAAATAAAAGCAGAATAGTGGATATTTTGGCTCCAGGCTTTTAATGACGGCTAGGAAATTGTTACGTGTGCTATGGGCTTGCTGGCTTCCCTCTTTTCTGATATGCAAATTTCCCTTTACTTCCCTTTATAGAACTAACCAAGAAGTTGCAGAGTTGTGCTTTCACCAGTCGTATTTTCAAGCCAGAATATGCAACTGAAGTCTGAAACATTGCAGGCTGTTGATTACAGAAGCGATTCTGATACTGCTTAAAATGCCATAGCATGTTTATGAATAGCAACCATTTTGTGACAGCGCCCACAACACTTTATCAAAATTCCAGATGCGTTCACCAGTCCCCAAAGATTAGGGACCTCTGAACAGATGTGTGTAAAGAAACAGTTTTGAGCCACATTTAATCCATCCACCTAGAATAGTCTTTCTCCCATGAGAAAACTAAAAACTAGCTCCTCTTGTCTTTCAGGGGTGGATTACAAGACATGAAGGGTCTGTGCTGAACTATATCCTGAATCCTATGCATTCCTGACTCATAAATCATGTTTTCCACTCTGTCAAGATTCCCATAAACAGGCATTTCCACTCAAAGGCCACCACAAACAGAGCCTCCCTCTCTGACATCTAGCACATCATGCCATGCTTCTAAAAGTATGGATTTATTCTCACCCTTTCTTGAATGCTAGAAAGTCCAAGGCAGCCTTTGCAGAGTCAGTTTCTGCAGCTAATGCAGAGTGCTGCAGCATCTTTGGGCCAGCTCTCTCATTTGAGAGCATTTTACATAAAGCGTATCAAACCCAAACTTACACTACATGTAGAAAAAAAAGTTTTGTTACACTAGCCTTTAGCTTACTGCGGAGGCGGCCTTGCCTTTTTTTCTATGCTCATTTCCCTATAGTTTGGAAAGGCACTCTTAAATTCACACTCCGTTTGACCCAAGGAATGTGGAAGGAGTAGAAGCTGAAATAAGCAAACAGCAACATCCTTGACCGAAAGAACAATCGGTTCCCACATGAGAAATACCTGTGGACTCTGCAAACCAAGAGTGCCTGGATTACCCTGTACAGTGGATGATGGGGTTGCGAACGTGATCTGTATGGGATGCACGTTCGCAACCCGCAGCATTCGCACCCCGTGTCTGTGAATGCCCGGGTTGCGATTTGGTGCTTCTGCGCATGCACAAAGCGTAATTTAGCGCTTCTGCGCATGCGCAACTGCTGAAACCCGGAAGTAACCTGTTCCTGTATTTCCAGGTTTCGGCGGTCCGTAACCCGAAAAAACGCAGCCTGAAGCGTCTGTAACCCAAGGTATGACTGTACTTAGAGGGAACTCATTCTCTGAGTGCTGATCGTTATGTGGTCGAAAATGGTACCTTCCATGCACAACAGGAAAGTAGCAGTGGACTTGTGGAAATGGCAATGGCCACAGAATGCCAAATGACTGTTGCGCAGAGGGGAAGGTGGACTATATTGGAGGATGCTGGAAAGAGGCACAACTGGCTGGGTTTCAGAATCACAGCACTTCTCGCTGCAATGTTTTGTTCTAGACCCCACTTGCAAACAGCGACTTTTGCATACTGTACTCACCACATAAATCAGGAACTGCCAGTTAACTAAATCATTCTGTATCTTTCTTGCCGTAACTTCCTGGGTAACGCGGGGAGCAAAGGTCACCACCAAAAATGTTCCTGCCATCGTCACAGTTCCACCTTTCAAAATAAATACATGTAGACAAACATGTTGTTATTATTTTTTTACAAAACACATAACTGGAAGCCTCCAGAGTGAACCTTCTAAAAAGCAGCAGTTTGATCAAATTTAGGAGACTATGATTATGCACAAACTCCATTTATCTCCTATGACCTGGTCACATTCCAACCACAGAGACAGCACAATTCTATGCATGTCTACTCGGAAGTCCACCAAGTTCAATGGACTTTACTACCAGGACTGCAGAAATGGGAGCATTTGTTTTCCTGACTATGATTCGGCTGCATATACGTCCAAACTGACTTAGGCAGTTTTACTCATATTGCTCCCCAAGGTTACCTATGATATACCAAGTAATATAATCAATGAACTTCCCTTTCCTCTAATTTGGTGGTCTTTCCGTTCTGCTTTGCATGTTTTTGATTTTTGTTGCTTGCATTTTAACTTTATTTCAGAACACAATTCCATAGAATTGTAGAGTTGGAAGGAACCTTACGGGTCATGGAGTCAAACCCCCGGCAATGCAGGAATCCTGTCCACAGCCATCCCTGGGTGGGCTCGAACCACCAACCTTCTGCTTAACAGCAAGACACACTGACCCATTGAGCCATCCTCCTTCTGACATGCTGGTAGTCTCATTGTCCAGTATTTGTATTTACCTGGCGCAAACTGGTTAGCATCATCTGGAATGCTAACCCTCTGTCATAATACTGCCTCTAGACGCCAGGATGACGCGAAACATTGACACATGCCAGGCCAGGTATCTTAATTGTGGGCTGGGGGGTCATTCGGATTTGGGGGAAAGTAAATATCACTGAAATCAAGGATGCAACCGCATATGTAGCAGTTGTTTGAATGCAGAGCTGGTAGCTGCATAGCATAGCTCTGATGTCTTGGGATAGTTACATTGCCCTCCTCCTCTCACCACTAATAGCTATTGCTCCTGGAAGTGGCCAGAACTCTTCCTTAAGCCTGAGGACTCCGGGGATTTCCCCAGGCAGCAAGACGTATGCACAGAGTCTTCAGAAGGTACTCTGATATCTCAAGATCACTTCCAAGGGAACCGGGGAGCAGTGTGAAAATTAATGATCGCAGCACAGGAAAGTGAGGAATTCTGCTCCCCTTCCTTCGGTAGCAGTTTCTTTCTTTACATCACTCGTGGAAGGGCTGTGTGGTAACTACACTCATTGAAAAGAGGATGTGGGCTTGTGACAGAGTGTTCTTGAACGTGCAAGTGCATACAGACATGTGCTTTTCTTCATGAGTATGTCTTGTGTTCTTCGGTGCTGCCAAACGCCAATTTTAAATTGGTCTATGCGGTTTCTAGGCTGCTTTTTAATTTTATTTCAGAGGTCCCATCCCATAAAAATAAAATAAAACAAATCAATAAATCAATGTGGAACGTGAGTTTCTGGGGCACAGACTACTGCACAGAACATCAATGGGACAAAATAGCACACTCGCAATTTAGAGGTGAGGGGGGGAACAATCCCCACAGTGTTCTATATTTATGTATTTGCACAAACCTCCCAACAATCACCGTATCTGCCATGGTACAGCTAACTCCAATGGAATGCAGCAACATTGTTAAAAAACCTCCATGGCAAAGACAAACTCGCAGAAATAAAATAAATCAGCCCAGAACTCTAGTTAAAACATTGTGCAGCGTACAAGACTGAAGGGGAACATGATCAGCTGAGGGATGAATTCTCCATGTATCACTTGGACCAAATAACTAAATATTATAGGGCTATTGGAGCAGCACTGAATTTCTTTCTCCAAACGCCCACAACAGCTGTGCAATTACCGTACAATCATTACACTAACAGCCTGCATCATCTGCCTGCTTATTTGCGCAGGGAGCCCAGTCATCCTCTTCATTTTGCACGAATGACAGGCACTCCAAACAAGATAGACGTTCCCACACAGATAGCACTTCTGTGTAGGAAAAAAGTATGCAAATCGTCACTAGGGATGGGTGAATTCTGTCAGTTTTGGTTATTCCCTGTTTCCTGTTTTTCTAATCTGAAATTCAGTTCTCCACATACTAGTTCACAATTAAAACAAAAACAAAAACCAGCCTCATGAAAACCCACCGGCCTTTTAGTGCAAATATCCCCTACTATACACAATTTTTGTCTAACATACACATGTTTTGGAAACAGTTATCTGCAATATAGTGCATTTTGTATGTTATTTTCACTAATATATATCATACCTTACTTCCTTCCCTTCCTCTTCCCCTTTTAATGAAGATTACCCGCTCTAGGATCCCACAGCTAATTCTCCCCTGGTCTCCTCACTGGCCCAAATAGGACTAATTTAGCCAGCTAGCCCTGGTGATCATCTAATGTTTATTGGGACTGTCCCTGCTAAATTGATTTTTGAATTCTGAATTTATTGTTATTCACGTTTTATACTGTATTTTATGCTGTTTTTTGTTGCATCAATTAAGTGTTTTAAATTTGTTGTTAGCCGCCCTGAGCCTGGTTTTCTGAACCAGGAAGGGTGGGGTATAAATAAAAGAATTATTATTTATTATTATTATTATTATTATTATTATTATTATTATTATTATTATTATTATATAGAGGTCAAGCTTAGTTGTAAACTGATATGGCTGCTTTGAGCCCTCCACACCAACAAATTACCTCTGTGGCACTTGTTCACAAGCAGTTGATGGGAAGACCTTGTCTAACAGCAAGTGGACAGATATCATTGCTAGACATTGCTACGGAATTTGAAATTGATCCTTCATCCACCAAACTCCCAGTTAGAGAGCCTCTTGCTTCACTGAGTGACAATGTCATAAGGGATCTGTCTACAGATCAAGCATATGGGTACTGGACCATACAGGCCATAAGGACAGGGAAACTTTCCCATGGATTTGGCCCTTCTTGAAATTGGTCCAGTGAGCCATTCAAGGTGGTTAACAACAGCAAACAGGTTTTGCTGCATATGGGTTCCAATGGCTTTAAAGGCAAATCCCGCAACAGCTTAAAGGCTGTTAAATAGAATACATCATTTGTGTGTAGTACCCCTGCTGGTTCAACAGCAAAGTAAAACACTCCTTGAGTAGAAGGCCCACACCACTTCTTGTTTCAGCTGTGGTGAGTTAGGCTGCAAAAGAAGGCTGTGGTAGATGCTGTTTTGACAACTGCCTGGCGTTCAGCATGGTATGCATTCAGCGAAATAATCCATACACTCTCATGCTCCTATGACAATGAGAAGAGGAGAGCTGGTGCCCAGAAGATCACTGACCTGAGGGGCAGAGATTATGAAACACTGGGAGATCTTTCTGTATGTCTAGAAAGACACCTTCCACCAGTGCTTTGTCCTTGTTGGAGCTGATAGACTGGTCAAACAGGATATATGAACCTCCTTTGACATGTAAACTTACTACAGAGGAAGTAGAGAAGTTCACTGACAAGCCCATGCAAATTCCACAGTGGCCCTATCAGGTTCGGTCTATAGAGAGGTGTGTGAAACAAGTTGCAGAGGCAACAGCCAGGGTAAGGTAAAGGTAAAGGTAAAGGGACCCCTGACCATTAGATCCAGTTGTGGCCGACTCTGGGGTTGCGGTGCTCATCTCGCTTTATTGGCCGAGGGAGCCAGCGTACAGCTTCCGGGTCATGTGGCCAGCATGACTAAGGTGCTTCTGGTGAACCAGAGCAGCGCACGGGAACGCCGTTTACCTTCCCGCCGGAGCGGTACCTATTTATCTACTTGCACTTTGACGTGCTTTTGAACTGCTAGGTTGGCAGGAGCAGGGACAGAGCAACGGGAGCTCACCCCGTCGCGGGAATTCAAACCGCCGACCTTCTGATCGGGAAGTCCTAGGCTCTGTGGTTTAACCCACAGCGCCACCCGCGTCCTGGGTGACGCTGTGGGTTAAACGGCCAGGGTATATGGACATAAAAAGTGTGAGGGCTAAATCAGGCCAAGAAGCAAGTTGGAGGCTGATGTTCAAGAGCAAATCAAAGCAAGACTTAATGAAACTTAATTAAATTTCTTATTAGCTGATGTCATTAGTTTCTAATGTTGTTTTATGATTACAGTGTATCCTTAGTAGCATGTGCTTTATGCAGAGAAACTAAATATTTTACAGCATTACCCAACATTTTCAGAAGGTAAAATTAAAATTATTTGGTTTTCCAAGAGTAGTTGATGCGCTTTTTAATCAAATGAAGATTTGCTATTCTAAATGTTGTCAAGTCACAAAAATAATAGCATATTTGAATTCCTCACACCCCCAAAACATATTTTTAAGACCCCTCGCTGAATAAATTTGCAAAAACCAAGTTTCACCCCTTCAAATGACATGTCCCATTGTGGTAGACCCATCCATAATCTTAGTGGAGACAAAGAGCAGAATGGGCTGACTTGTCTGCCCAGCTGGTTTCCTGAATTTGGTGCCAAAGCTTTTTATTGGGTGAAGGTTAGTGAGGGAAAACAATACTTTCCCCAGGAATACATCCTAGTGTTCTGGTTGAGTTTTAGAGCACACGAGCAGAACTATGACTATGGACAGCTGCTGTGGGAATAAGCATTGTGACAAAGTTTGAGAATCACAGCCATCTCAAATATGTCAACAACATTTATGCAGCAATTGGCCAGAGTAATCTCAAATGTCAAAAATAGCTATAGACTCATTGTCTTACATAAAGCAACCAAAATATCTGCTGGAACTAGTCACATATCTAATAAACGAACCGTAGAGCAAGGCAGATTTAATTTGCAAAAATGTTTTTGAGGCAGACATAAAGTCCAGTGTTTTGTGGAATTGAGATCATGTGTGCTAGCAAAACATTGCTGAAATGCTCTTGGAAATAACCAAATTAGTATAAAAGGAACAAACAGTTACTATTTTTTAATGTTATAAAAAAGAGCTTGTGTGCAAATATCAACATTAAAAGAGCTGTGAGCAGAATGATTAAGCAATTAGATGCCTTGTTTTTGATAGGACTCCTACTGTTGTCAAACATATCAAAATATGTAAAATATTGAAGTATTATCTCCCGATTTAAAAACTGGAAGCAAAAACATGAGCCTAAATAGAAAACGCCCATTTAATTGGTACAGATAAAAGTCTACCTAGGACAGCTCAGTCAAGAATGAGACTCTTAATCTCAGGGTCGTGCGTTTAAGCCTCACATTGGGCAAAATATTCCTGCATTTCTGGGGGTTGGGCTAGATGACCCTTGTGGCCCCTTCCAATTCTATGAGTCTATGATTGGAAGAAAACTTACCAGAAAAAATAGATTCAATGGACTTTGGGGTTTAAAATCCAAGCTTGTATAACATTTTTTTGGAGCAAAACTGGATGATCCTGCTTATTATTAAAACTATGTTCCAACCTATTTTAAAATAAGCATATTTCTCTTCAGCTGACAAATGTTGGGGGGATAAATATATCTTGCTATTAACGCAGCATTATTTCCCCTATCAAAACAGCACTCCAAGTATTAGACTGGCAGCAAGCATTTACTTACCTAATATACCTTCGGATCTTATGTACTCTTTTAGGAATAAGACAGAAATAACTGCACTACCTGGGGAACAAACAGTCATTGTTAAATGTTACGTAATAAGAGACTATATTGAAGATGATGAAGTCGCGTGTGATAACATTGCTTAACAATAATAACAAGAAAAGCACCCATTTGCCTCCACAGTAGCAATACAATCCTGGCAAATCCTGGTGCTAGAACTAGACTCCTAGTTTACTTCCACACACTTTTAAAAAAAAATCCATGGAAAATTGGCTACAATCCAAGAGACAGGGCTTGTGAAAGGAGTGCTCTGCATAGCACATCCCTCAAACACTGTTATTTGGGGGCTCTTAAACTGCCACCAATACTACCCACTTATCCTTGTGCATACATAACTTGGGCACCCTCCTGACAACAAATGGTTGTGGAGTTTCAACAGAACCTTCCACATGACTTTACACGCTTTGATACGTGCCATTTCCACCATGATTTCTGCTTCTTTCCAACTCTAATCCCTGCCATACATGGACAGGGGCACTGTGGTTCCCATTGCTCAATAGAATTTAATTCCCTTTTACAGTGGTACCTCAGGTTACATACGCTTCAGGTTACAGACTCCGCTAACCCAGAAATAGTGCTTCAGGTTAAGAACTTTGCTTCAGGATGAGAACACAAATTGTGCTCCGGTGGCGCGGCAGCAGCAGGAGGCCCCATTAGCTAAAGTGGAGCTTCAGGTTAAGAACAGTTTCAGGTTAAGTACGGACCTCCGGAACGAATTAAGTACTTAACCTGAGGTACCACTGTATTGTGGTCACATCTCAAGAACATTCTTACAAGACCTTGATAGGTGGTACATATACACGTCACAACAGGGATGTGAATTATGCACCATGGGAAATTCCTTTCAGGCAGTATCTCAGCCCCACAGAGACTTGCTTAATTTACAAATGCAGCAAAATGAAGTGATTAAAATCCTGAAGTAGTACAAATAAGCAGCACAGATATTCTGGTGCAACCCACTACGCAGTGGGCTTGTGTTGTATTTGTAGCGATTTTTTTTGTCTAATAGAACATTTAAAAAAGTTTCTGTTTTCAAAAAATAAAAAAGTAAATCTAGCATATTTCCATTTTGTCAATGACCCATAGAAACAGCCAATGAAGAAAATGGCATTTGCAGCAGAAAACTCACATATGGTTCTTCCAAGCATTGCAAAACATTTGTTAAAATCAGTGTCCTGTTTCAAATGCTGTCAAGGGATTAAAAAGAGATAAACAGCAGTGTGTACACTTGCTTCATCAGCAGGAGACCTCCCCCTGAGGACACATAACTTTCTTCTCCCTAGAAATAATTTAAGTATAATTGCTATAATGAGCTACTGGGGGCTGTATAAATTATGACGAGCATAATAATAGCAAAGGTCTTTTTAAAAAGGAGTTACTTGAAATGCACTTAAGAAACCTATCAACTTAAGATTACCATTTCATGTGGAATATTAGGATGACAGCTTTCGTGAGCAGAAAGTGCTAGTATCCAAGCAACATCTTGTAACACTGCAGCTCTCTGACTGAAAAATTGCGTGTGTGTGTTGAGGCAGGGGGAAATGAACCCACCTAGAATATAAATTACTTCTCTCAATGATGCCTCATGGTGGTAGACTTCTGTCTCACTGGTACCACTTCAGACTGTGGTTGGGGAGGGATGGGGAACACGACTGAATGCTCTGGTATGAAAAACAGCCCCCACACTGGGAGAAAGGCACAAACTTTCCCCCTGAAATTCTTATACTCTTTGTGGAAAAGCTAGGCCTGAAACTGACACTGGGTCTTTCAAATATCACCAAGGTACCAAGACAGTTGCTATAATGATTATCTAACTGACACAGCGTTTATTTGCTCAAGCATTTCTGTCCCCGACACAAAAAGTACCCTGTGCTGAATTGCAGCTACTTTGGTCTATATGGAGCCAGTCGTTTGCACCCAGTTGCCATGCGGTGCTTTGACTTAACTGTGACATAGCAAAAAGGAGAATTTGGCTTGGTACAGGCTGAAGCAGTCAGATATCATTCCAGAATTGGCTTTTTCCACAGCTGTCACAGCTGGAATTAGTCATGAGAACTCATCTTCATCATAGACACTAATGACCTCTGAAAAGGTACTATTCAGACACAAGAGGAAGCTATCAGCAGACTTTGGGAAATCTTAACGTATGTAAGTATGCAGCATATATTTAAGGGGGGAAACCCTTAAGGTAGCCCCATGAGGATGACACATGCTCAGCAGAAATGCTGTTCAACTTGGGGAGGTGGGAGTCAGAAAGCTGAGGGTTAAAGGAAATGGAATATCCTGGTAAAGGGCATGACTGGATAGAACAGGCAAATTACACTTTTTTGTTGTGGGTGCCACCAGTTTCTCTCTAACAGGCCTATCAATATTTTTATGCTGTATATGCAGTCATCATAGAATGAAAAGTTCATGCAACTGAATTCCATAGTACCACCCAAATAGCCAGTTTTCATAATGTCGGTACAAAGCTATACAAACAGAGCAGGTATGGCCCTCCAAATCACCCCTGACCATTGGCCATGTTGGCTGGGGATGGTGGGTGTTGTAGCGCAAAACATCTGGAAAGCACCATATTGAAGAAAGCTGTTCTGTCCCATGATCCAGTATGCTCATGCAACAGCATCTTGGAATCCAAGACAATGTTATAGTATAGAAAAGCGCAGGGATTTTATAGCACATCCCTTCCACTGGAATACTTCTCGTTCTAGCAAATATCTCTCTCCAGGGACCTCTCTTATATGTCTCTTAACTTTCCTTAACCATTTGTGCAATTATCTCAAATAACTGAAAGAAAAATCTCCATGGATGTCACAGAGGAAAGGTGAGAGGAACCAGCTGGGGAAGCACTAAGGGACGGAGGCTCAAGTCCCAGGGAGTGGTGGCAGGACAACAATGAGTGCTCAGAGGGAGAAGACTGGGAAGAGGAGGTGTTCGAAGATGATGATGTAACAGGGCTTAGTGAGCTGAGAGAATCTGTGGCAGAGAGAAGTAGTCCAGGCTCAGAAGCAGAAGCTGAAGCAAGAGAGTTGGAGGCAGGCAGCCAAGAGGCAGGAATGTGTCGGACTGGTGAAAAGTCACGACGGTCTCCCCCTCCTGCCCTCTCCCCTTGACTCATACAACCATAGCTGTCAACTTACAGAAAATAAGGGATCAGCAGCCAAAATAAGGGATTTTCTGGACACAGGTATGTTCAACTTCTGAGCCCTTCCGAGGCAAAGGCAGAAAGCCCAGCCAGCAGCCAAACGAAGCCTCAAGCAGTGGTTCCCACAGCGCAGCAACCCGGTAAAGGGGATGCAGCAAGGAAAACCACCATCACCTCTCCGCTGGGAAGCGCTAAGCAAAGGCGAGTCCCCAGGCAACACGGCCAATTTGATCGGCACAAGGCATGCAAGCTCCACCCCCTCAGTCGTTCTTAGACTCCTTATTGGGTGAGCAACGCAGCCAAGCAACACAGTTGGAGCCTCCCTCCTCCCTGGCCAGCAGGGAGGGAGGGAGAGGAGCTGCTTCCTTTGAAACCCAGGGAATTTAAGGGACATCATCGATAAGGGATGGCAGCGGGACACGGCGCTGTGATAAGGGAGTTTCCCGCCAAATAAGGGACAGTTGACAGCTATGCCCAGAACCAGAAGAGGCATGAAAAAGGCGAGGAGAGCTTGGCTGCACACAGGCATAGTCTCTGATTGCTTGGGGGAAAAACTCTGAAGAAGAGGAGACTTAAGGCAGCTGTGGGGAGGTGGAGACTGTCAGTCTCGGCAACTGATTCATGAGGTAAGACCTACCACGGATGAGCTGCTTTGCTCATTAGACCTGACACTTAGCTGAGTCTATGAAGTCATGATTTTGGTAAAAAAGAGATAACTCCAACTTGGAACTGTGTGAGTTATTTCTGGCTCGTTCTTTGACAATGAATAAGGGATGGGGTCGGGGGTCGGGTCATCTTACCTATGACAGCCACATTTCCTAATGGAGCAACGAGCATGACTGAAGCAAACCCGTAGGCGGCGAAATTTCCAATTTCTCCAGTCCCCATGAGTATAATGCCGAACCACCAAAGCTTGCTTCTGTAAAAGGGCTTCTGACTGCCTTGACGCATGAGTCGAAGATGACAGTATTTCTAAAAGTTAGATATGATGGAGAACATGTGAATGAAAGACATGGGTCTGCATGCATGTAACAGATATTGTACTTGACATCAATATGGCATTGCAGAAGCTTTTTGCATCATGCTATCAGTGCTGAAGGAATTATATAAATCTCCAGTCCCTAAATAAACACTCCTGGAATAAAAATGACAGCATGAGCTGAAGTTAGCATTCAGTGTAGGTGGTTTGCAATGCATGACTTTGGAGCTACTTTCAAAATAATGAATTTTTCAGAAAACTCTTCAAATTCTTAGGGACATCCTGGTGTCAATGCCAAGAAACCAAAAAGAATGAAAGGCCCAGCCAGGTGCCAGTCTGAATAAGACTGATAAGACATTAGTTTCACTTAAGTGGGGAAGGTGGGAAACTGCATGTAACCAGAAATACAAAGAGACCACCAAATGACCAAAATTAATATTTGATTTCTTTGGCAGCAAGCTCTAAATGGAATTATTTAGATTTGTATTTAGATCTGGACAGAGGAAGCTCAGTTCACACAATCAGTAATTAGGATTTGTTGAGGATTTCTCCACACTTACCACTCTCTCCAAGCACAGTCCACAATTAAAAGCTCCATATCGGAGCAATCTTTTTTTTTTTGCCCTGGGGCTTTCCCTGTGAAAATCTACTCTTTAAAGCTCAATTGGAGGAAACATCCATTTGCAGAAAACCTGAATTGGCATTTGCTCCAATTCAGCTTTAAAGAGTAGGTTTTCACAGGGAAAGCTTGGGGCAAAAAACCCCACCCCGAATCACTCAGACACAAAGCTTTTAAGTGTGGACCTGTGCCTGCAAAGAGTGGGGCAAAAGGTACCGTATTTTTCGTCCCATAGGACGCACCTAGTTTTTTGGGGGGAAATAAAGGGGGGGAAATTTCCTTTATTCCCCCCCCCCAAAACCAGGTTGGGGAACAGCGGGATGGCGGCGCTGCGCCTCCCCGCTGTCCCCCGAGCTTGTGGGGCTGGCCGATGTCTGCCCGGCGCGCGGGGCACTCTGCTTCAGGGCGACCTGTGCGCCGGGCGGCAGGCTGCTATCCGCAGCATGGGGAGCCCTGTGGGAACTTCCGCGGGCTCCCCAGGCTTGCTGATAGCTTCCTGAAGCCTGGAGAGCGAGAGGGGTCGGTGCGCACCGACCCCTCTCGCTCTCCAAGCTTCAGCGAAAGCCTGTATTCGCCCCATAGGACGCACACAGATTTCCCCTTCATTTTTGGAGGGGAAAAGTGCGTCCTATAGGGCGAAAAATACGGTAAGTCTGGATAAACTCTGAGATAGTGCTTTCAAAAATTGTATTACTAATGAAAAGCAATAATCAGCTACTATACTAAACTGCAAGGGACACGGGTGGTGCCTAGGATTTGCCGTTCAGAAGGTTGGCGGTTCGAATCCCCATGACGGGGTGAGCTCCCGCTGCTCGGTCCCTGCTCCTGCCAACCTAGCTCCTGCCAACCTAGTTCGAAAGCACGTCAAAGTGCAAGTAGATAAATAGGTACCACTCTGGCAGGAAGGTAAACGGCGTTTCCGTGCGCTGCTCTGGTTCGCCAGAAGCTGCTTAGTCATGCTGGCCACATGACCTGGAAGCTGTATGCCGGCTCCCTCAGCCAATAAAGCGAGATGAGCGCCGGAACCCCAGAGTTGGTCACGGCTGGTCCCTTTACCTTTACCTTTTTATACTAAAGTGCTACAGAAGGGGCACAGCTTCTTGACAGACACAGTGGACCCCATGCAGTTCTCTGTTTTGCCCTCCATTTCATATGCATACCTGGCCCTAAATGAGCAGAATGATGGCAACATGAGAACACACCTTCTTAGTGGTGGCTTCTCCACTCTCCACAAGGAGACATGTCCTGAGACATTTTTGGTTTTTAGCTGCCAGGCAAAACGCTTCCTTTTTACCCAGGATTTTGGTCCTTGATTTGAATGGCTTCAGATATTTGAATCTGGAACAGCTCAGTCGGTACAGCATGAGACTCTGAATCTCGGGGTTGTGGGTTCGAGCCCCATGTTGGGCAAAAGATTTCTGTATTGTGAGGCCTTGAAATGGCCCTTGTGGTCCCTTCCAACCCTACAATTCTATGTTTTGTGGCTTCTTTTAGTGGTGCAGGATCTGTAAGACCTGACTTATATTTGCATACATGTGTTTTTTGGGCTTTTATTGGTTGTGTTTTGTTACAATTGGTTATAGTATTTATACTATTTTGGTAAGTTGCTTTGGGTCGCCTTGATGAGGAACGCATCATCATCATAACAACAACAACAACAACAACAACAATCTGAACACTGGAAAGAGAGGGGATGGTGGCAATATGAAAAGCTGCTTTCAAATGGTAGAGCGATTAAGCCAAGCGCTCGCATACAGAATCAATTTCCATTTGCTTCCACATGGGAGCTGTAACATTCAAATTGGTAGTCAAAAGATCTTTACTGCGGGACAAGGATTACTGAGCACTGATTTCATGGAAGGGTGGTAATCCGATCACTGCTCTGCGCTGCAAGCCAATGCTCAGCTCACTTTCAGACGTTTTGCCTTAATATGGGCAAAGTATAAGGACCGAAGAGAAGGAAATGTGGCAACTGTTAAGGAGGCACAGGGATGTGGCTCTTGTTTATACGGAAATTTGATATGGTGGCTCCTATGCTTAGGAACTTTTGCCTAGCATTAAAAAAACCCCCAAATAAATCACAATACTAAATACGATTCACAGGAAGAAGGTTGAAAATAAGTTGTGTAGTCAAATATCAACGAATTAAATATAAAAGTTGCAGAACTTTAAGTGTGCTTTTATGCCTGAACAGAGGAATAAAACTCAAAGCATATTGTAAGGTAATCAGTAGCTCAGTGCTGTGTTATGTAAGTGCGCTATTAACCAACATTAAATATTATGGCTGGAAGCCTGTGCACACAGTTTGCTGCTTAGATCTCATTACCAATCACCATACAAAGGAGATTTTTCATACCTGCAGATTCAAAGAGATGCTAATGAGAATGTTTCCTGCGATTGCCAACAAGACGCCTAAGAGCAAAGTCTGCAGAAACAAAACATTTGTGTACAGTAATACAGATAATTAGTGGAACAGCAGGCAAATATGCACACAGTTTCATTCATTTATAGAATAACTTGCTGGCGATTGGGGCTGCAATACTTCCTGCTCTTTCAAGGGTAGGGCTGAGCTATGTTGCCTGCTATTTACAAACACTCTTCCGTATCCTAACAGCAGAGCCTAAATGGTAAAAGTACCCGAGACATGTTGAATATTCATCTATAGTATGCATCTTGCATACCAGCTCCCCAATTTCCCCATCTTGCCCACAAATAAAATTATTGAGAAAGAAGAAAAAAGACTGAGAATCCTAAGGAGCTGCCAGCACTGATTCCCACCCCACACCCGAATCATACAGAAAGTAGAATTGGTTGTTCTTGTTGTATAAATAAGAAAATAGTCATGCGAGACAATGCCAACATACTGGAGCAGTTCAGCGATGGAACCAATTGGGGTGCGGTCCTCTCTCACTGGAAGCTCCCCATTGGCTAGGTCTTTTCAGAGGTGCTTCCCCATTTGTAGAATTCCCTCCCTGGTGAGATGTGTCTCCCTCCCTCATTACTAACTTTCAGGAGGAATTTTAAAACATTCTTGTTAACCCCCAGGTATTCAGTGGCTGAAAGATACAGCTCCTAGCAACTTGAAATGATTGGGTGTGAAAATCTGTGACTGTTTCACATATTTTTATTTGCTTTAAGTATTTTCTTTTTAAAAATGTTTTTAAATTGTATTATTTTATCTCTGGTTTGCCACCCTGGACTCCTTTGGGAGAAAGTGCAGAATGTGAATTCAGTAAGTAAATAAAAGAGTTCTAGATTTCTAGCAAATACTAAAATGAAATATATATATATAAATTATGCAAATATGACTAAAAGTATGCAAAACCAGCATAAGCTTAAGATTCTGAATCAACTTGGCAAAACACAGTGTTTTCTCTATAGAATTTTATTATCTCATCAATTACTTTATTGCCAAAGGAAAATGTGCAGTTTTCGTAACTGTATACAAATCTGTCCCAGGTATTGCTTTCTCAAAGAAATATATCAAGGACAGTGCAGTGGTACCTTGGGTTACATACACTTCAGGTTACATATGCTTCAGGTTACATACTCCGCTAACCCAGAAATAGTGCTTCAGGTTAAGAACTTTGCTTCAGGATGAGAACAGAAATCGTGCTCCGGTGGTGCGGGAGCAGCAGGAGGCCCCATTAGCTAAAGTGGTGCTTCAGGTTAAGAACAGTTTCAGGTTAAGAACGGACCTCTGGAACAAATTAAGTACTTAACCCGAGGTACCACTGTATATAACAACATGTAGAAAGTTTTCCATTTTGGTTTAAACTACAAGGAGAGATACATTCAAAGTACAGTCGTACCTTGGTTGCCGAACGCCTTGGAACTTGTATGTTTCGGTTCCCGAATGATTGAAAACCGGAAGTGAGTGTTTTGATTTTCGAACAATTTTTGGAAGCCGAACGTCTGCCACAGCTTCCGATTGGCTGCAGGACGCTCCTGCAACTGTACGGCACATTTCTATACCTTCCTTCTAATGCAGCTTAAGGCAACAGATCTAACCAGGCTGTTTTGTAACAGCCATCCTCTCGCTCTCTTTCTCCAAGTCCTTAAAAATCACAAGGCAGCAGAGTAGTGTAAGGGAAATATTTATACAATGGTGCTACTTTAGATGCTGATACACTATAGCTACTCTGTCCATCTAAAGAGATGCGTTAGGCAACCTCTGCTTCAAGAGGGTGGATATTTTTTTAGCATGCTCCATTCCTAAACTTCTAACATACTGTTCAGATAAATTTAGCTTCACTGCTTAAGCTTGAAACAAAACCTTTCCAAGATTGACTGCTCATTTCCTCTAAGGCTACTCAAACAGCTCCCTAAAGATAGTTTTATAGCCAAAGGTTCTATAGCAATAGGGATGAAGAACCAGAGAAAGGGCATGACTCAATGAAATCACTTACAGCATTTTGTTTCAGATCCCACTTGTTTCTCACCAACAGCACACTCAATATTTTTATGCTATATGCGGTCATAAAAAAACTAAAAGAACATGCCGTTGACTCTCACGATGTTACCCAAATAGCCACATTTCCGTAATGTCAATACAAAGTGATATAGATAGCGCAGGCATGGGAAACCTGCGGCCTTCCAAAAGTTGTTGAACTACAGTTCCCATCATCCTGAGCAATTGGCCATGAGGCTGTGGCTATTGAAAGTTGGAGGCCAACAGCATCTAGAGAGCCACAGGTTTCCCACTCCTGGCATGGCAGCATAACAGGCCTTTCTCATCACACCAACATTATACATATACAATGGTACCTCAGGTTAAGAATTTAATTCGTTCTGGAGGTCTGTTCTTAACCTGAAACTGTTCTTAACCTGAGGTACCACTTTAGCTAATGGGGCCTCCTGCTGCCGCCGCCACGCAATTTCTGTTCTCATCCTGAAGCAAAGTTCTTAACCCGAGGTACTATTTCTGGGTCAGCGGAGTCTGTAACCTGAAGCGTCTGTAACCTGAAGCGTCTGTAACCCGAGGTACCACTGTACACAAGAGATTATTTCTACTGCTCAGATATGCTTCCAGCCTGATGGAAGAAACACTGCCACAGGATAATCACAGTAGGCTCTGAGGTAATGGATAGGGTCCACCAGTTCAGTGCAGCTGAGCCTACACTCCAGATGAACGTCAGTCCACAATGGTGTGCCATTGGACAGTACTGAATCAGAATTGGCTGTACAATCCAAGAATGGTTCACTTGTCATGGAAGTGACCCCCGAGAAAAGGTAAATTCTCCTTTGACACACATCACACCAGTGACACAGGAAACTTTATACTTTTGGGTTTTAATCCTGTTACAGATATTTATTTCTGCTGGCAGAAATGGGCTTAAGCATGACTGAATATGAAGGCACTTCTAGAGAGAATATCAAGGTTCCGTGCCAAATATATGTGTTCTGTCACACTTCCTAGACTCCTAACTATATTTCAAAAGCAACAGATCAGTTTAAATCCAAACACCACCTAAAAGGAAAAACAACAACAACCCTGGATTAATTCCAGCTTTAGTTTTGCATTGCTTAAGTCCTCCAGTTTTTGCTGAATATAAGGTACCTTACTAGATTTGACACGTAAAAATATCAAGGCTGAAACCTTTCTGAAAGAACCATTCAGAATTTTTATAGAAGTTTGGAGAGAGAAAAATTAGCTGGCTTGAACTAAACCAAGGTTAGAATATTTGAAATGCCCAGGGTGAAAGTTTTATATAACTGTGTTAACTGCTGGATTTGTATATTTATTTACGAATCCACAAGATCTACTTATATCCAACGATACTTGGAACAGACCCGCTGAAATCAATCAGCTGGAGTGATTTCAGTTTCAATGGGTCTACTCTGAGTATTACTAATGTTGAAGATCACCTATAGCTAACAAAGCAACAGCAAACAAGAAAAATTTAGGGCAGTAACATGCTGTGTTATCATAAAAAGAGAAAGGCCTCATCAGGTGTGGTTTGGTAAAGACCACAACATCATTTTCACAAGGCACCTAAAAAAGCTTATGTAACTAATAGCGGCACCTTTGAGGATCATGAAAAATAAATAATAAATACACACATAATAAGATCTGGTGTAATAAATATTGTAATTAAGCTTTCGCACGAATTCTTTACAAATAATCTGAGATCTAAAGGGAGGTTGTTTCTTGTTTCTGCTTTGCATTAACAGAAATACCAACGGGATAATGTATGTATACTAAATGCAAGCGTTTCCTAGCTCCTCTGGCAACACAATAGTCACCAAATGTGCATTTAAACAACCTCTCTAGACCATCACAAAAAAATTATTTCATGTATATTACACCCCATCCCAATGGACTGAAGTTCAGAATAATAACATATGTCACAATAATTACAAAGGAACAATAAAAACAAGATAAAGCCAAGAAGATAAAATGCCAATTTCGATTTAAAAAATAATACTGTGGGCATAATCCAGCCAAATTTAAGTACATTTACATCCTGCTGATTTTAATGAGCAAGGGTTAAGCATGTGCTGAACTCCCATGCAAAGCAATGTGACCTCAGCCTGGGTGGAACTAGATCTCAGACTTTTGATAAGTCCCCAAGATGGAGGGGTTAGCCATCAAAAAACTTCTCTCTCGGAGCCATTGTTCACATTTTGGGTCCAGAGAAAGTTGATCTCAAAACGCTAATGCTGTTTACTCACATTCTACAGTTTGATTAGCATTTGGTAATAATCCAAGGTTCTACTGCCCTAAAAAGGGCTTAACTAGACATTACTGAGTAGACGTAGCTATGGCCAACAGCATCGTTCCCGTGCATCGCCATGGTAACATCCAGTAAAACAAAAGTGGTGTGACCTGACATCATAACACTCAACATTTCCCCCACCTCAGCTCACTGTCTGCCCCTTGCAAGAGAATGAGGAACACTGGTTGCAATGAGGCCACATCATGTGTTTCATTTCTGAAGGATACAGATGCCACCGTCACCTCCACGTATGTACTTTATGTTGTTAGGGTGGCAAAACCACTTCTGCCTGGGGGACGAAGAGGACAAATGTTTTGCTCATTGGCTAAGTCATTTTGAACTAGTCATTGCCTCAGGGAAGGGCTGTAGCTCAGTAGTAGAAGGCCTGCCATGCAAGCAGAACGTTACCACCCATAGAAAGGGAAGGCGAGGAGAAGTTCTTTGCCTTCCTGCACTCTTTCCCACAATTCCAAAGGGTGCAGCATCTGACACCACTGGTTCCACATTTCGGGTATTCCTATCGCTCCACAGAAGACCTACCACAGCCACCCAGATTTTGAAACATTTCCACTAGCCAAATCGCTCTCTGAAAACAGCCTCTGGTTGTTTCTGGTGTCCCAGTGGTTGGTTGGTTTTTGCACACTGCCCACGAGGTTTGCACACTTAATGCACCCCTCCTCCAAAGAGTTCATGGTTCTCCTTTGCCCTATAGCATCTTCACAACCACCTCTCTGGTGTAAGAGTCCTGTATGTAACGCTGACTATACATTTATGGTGCTGAGTGCAAAGAGAGGGACAAAACGAGGCTTTCTTGCAGTAGGGAATTGCGGACGTCTTGTTGTTGCTTTACTGGCCAACATTAAACATTATCGGTGTGCCAGATGCACACTTCTGGCCCTAAAAGTCCCTTATTTAGGGCAGAGGTGAAGACTTCTGTGTAAGGTGAAGGTGAAGACTTCTTCGCTTACCTGGTTTGAGTAGTACCACCCGCTGGAAAGAAACCCGCTGCTGCTCTCTTTACGCGCGAGGGTGGCGTTTTGCACCAAGCGCGCCTTCGCCATTGTCAAGGCGACCTTTGGGAAACGCTCTCCGGGGTCTTCAGCTGCGCGCCTCGGACAACCGGGTCGCCCCAAGCAACGCCATCAGCGATCGCAGCAAATGAAACCGGATTTCAGACTTTTCTCCCACTTCCTGGTCTAGGATTGTTTGGGGAGGAGGAGGGGGAAGAAGAAAGGACTGTTTGTTTTTTGAGAGACGTGGTTACTGTTTTCTTTTGCCCGGAAGTTCACAGGTGCTTTAAGGAGCTCTTGGCAAAAGAGAGAACCTTTGCTGAGATTTGGGGGGCGCGTTATTTATTCGTTTGTTTGGGTGTTTTCCTTTTATTCTTTTTGCGCGTGGGAGGAAAATATTGCAAGTAGCTGTGGACAGTTCTGCAGCAGCGCAAGAGTAGATTTGAAGGCTGCTTGTGTGTTTCGTATATCCCAGCCCCACCTACCTCCTGTTTGAGCTGCGGCAGCCTGCCATTTAACTCTTTCAATACCAACGGAGGACACAATAGAAAAGAAACACACCGAAAGGCCGCTGGATCACAGGGAAGGGGGCATGTTCAAATGAACGCCCAATGAAATGCTTCGGTTCCTTGCGAACGGCCATAGGGTTGCAATGGATTTCCCAATGGCCATGGGAATGCAAGCGCCCAAGACGTTTCTTCTGAATGGGGACGTATTGGACTGCATTAAGGCTAAGCCAAGGGACAATGCACTGTTTGTAAGTCCTCAGTAAAAAAGAAAAAGAAAAAAAGGAGATATTCCTGCAGACTGGGAGCAGAAAAGCAGCGATATGTAGACTAAATCCAGAAAGTATTATCAAAGTCTTGCCTTTTATCAATGGATGATTTTAAGTTACTATGCTGAATTCTGCTTTCTTGTTAGTTCATAGTGCCTTGGGCAAAAATATTTTTCCCTGGACAGTGTTCGATAATCAATAATAATAATAATAATTTATTTATACCCCCGTCCATCTGGCTGGGTTTCCCAAGCCACTCTGGGCAGCTTCCAGCAGAAATAAAAGCACAATAAAACATCACACATTAAAAAACTTCCCTAAACAGGGCTGCCTTCAGATTTCTTCTAAAAGTCAGATAGTTGTTTATTTCCTTGACATCTGAAGGAAGGGCATTCCACAGGGTGGCTGCCACTACCAAGAATACCCTCTGCCTGTAACCTCACTTCTCACATGGAGGGAACCACCAGAAGGCCCTTGGCGCTGGACCTCAGTGTCTGGGCTGAATGATGGGGGTGGAGATGCTCCTTCAGGTATACTGGGCCAAGGCCGTTTAGGGCTTTAAAAGTCAGTACCAACACTTTGACACTCGTTTGAGCATGAAGACCCCATGTTCATCATCGTATGTAAAAATCCAATTGGATCTGGCACATGGGGCAATCTTAGGTATGCTGGCCAGCACCACTGAGTTGTTTCACATGAAATGCCTTCAGTTTCACTCATCGTGCCTCTTATCTGGTTATTGCAAAAGATCATGCTGCAACACCAGCATGACGTTGTGCGAATCCCACCAATGGGCCAGTCCGATGGGAGTCTTTTCAGCTGAAAGAAGGTAAGAAAGTTCTAAATAAGTAAGAGGTTGCTGTATGTGCAATCACATGTTCACACAAGTGCCAATCACCAAGCTGGTTGATCATGTGAACTGGACACACTGGTATCCAATCAGTATAAGCCCAATGTCATTGACTGGTTGGGTGCAGAGGAATGGTGGAAGGAGCCAGCAGGGGAGTCCCCCTCCTGCTGCACAAATCTCCCCAGGGTTGGATTTCCAAGTTATCTCTAAGAACTGAAACCCATGGAAGGGCCATGGCTCAGTAGCTGAGCATCCACTTTGCATGTAGGAGGTGCCAAGTTCAATCCACAGCATCCGCGGTAGGAGTGGGAAAGACTCCTGGTGTGAAATGTTGGAAGACCACTGCCAGTCAGTGTAGACAATACTGAGTTAGATAGATCAACGCTCTGACCCAGGCAGCTTCCGATGTTGCGCACTTAATTACTGGGAGAGATCTGATGCTCTGTTTTGCATGCGGCAGAGAAGTGTGAAATGGGGAAGTATGGAGAATTTCACTTTCTGTACACCCACCTAAATGTGTCAATCATGTCCAAAGCTTCTCCAACTGTTCTATAAAGGGAGCAGTGGCGTAGCGTGGGGGGTGCAGGGGGGGGCGGCCGCACCAGGCACAACATCTGGGGGTTAGGGTTAGGGGGCGCAAATCCACGGGTTAGGGGGCGCAAATCCACGGGTTAGGGGGCGCAAATTACTTGCCTTGCCCCGGGTGCTGACAACCCACGCTACGCCACTGAAAGGGAGCCTTAATATTTAAAGGGGCACCAAGGGGATGTGGTTACAAGTAGGGAAACCTGTGTTCTGAGATTGCTGGACTCCAGTTCCCATCAGCCCCAGCCAGCAAGGTCAATAGTCAAGAAGGATGGGAACTGTAGTCCAACAACATCTGGAGGGCCAGAGGTGCCCTATGCCTAGGTTACAGCATAATGAAGGCAGCCATTGGCGTGCTTACTGGGAATGGCAGGTTTATATTTAGGTATATTAATATTTCTCTTTTTTTGTTTTGTTTGTGGGAAGGCTGCCTGAAAGGGGTATGAAACCTTCAGAAGAAGTGCCCATTTTCTTTGGCCCTTAATGTTTAATACCGCCCACCTGTAAGCCTTCTGCGGCTCCAAAGCCAGAATGCTGCTGCCATTTCCTTAAACTGGCACAGGAGGGAGACCATATTTTCAAGCAAAACTCTTTGATTGAATAATTAGGTTGGCAGCCTGCACTCTTTCTCTGCTCCACTCCAGGTTTGCTTATTATTATTACTGGGCAATAGTCCCAGAAACACAAGCCATTCAGCCGTAATAATAGCAGCATGCCCTTCTAGTGCATCTCTGCTCATTTACTGTGAGAAAAGACTCATGGCTCCACTGGCAATGAATGCACATATTACTATTGAGGAATCGCCGCGAGAGCAATTTGGATGGGAAACAGAGAGGAAGGAGAACAGAAGAGAACAAACAAAAGGAAGTGCTTTCGTTAGGCAGTAGATGATAATTGCGCTAGCTTAGAAGGGTTTTTAAAGGATTAGACAAATTCAGGAGAGGCAGGCCTGTCAATAACTGATAGCGAGTGGAACAGACTATAGGGAATTGTTACCTCTCACACACTCACACTACCTGAGCTTCCCAGAGCTACCTGGTTGGTTGTGGCCAGTGTTGGAGACCAGTGCTCACATTAAGCTAGGCAGAGAGCCAGTGTGGTGTAGTGGTTTAGAGCAGTAGATTCGTAATCTGGGGAACCAGGTTCGCTTCCCCGCTCCTCCACATGCAGCTGCTGGGTGACCTTGGGCTAGTCACACTTCTTTGAAGTCTCTCAGCCCCACTTACCTCACAGAGTGTTTGTTGTGGGGAAGGAAGGGAAAGGAGAATGTTAGCCGCTTTGAGACTCCTTTGGGTAGTGATAAAGCGGGATATCAAATCCAAACTCTTCATAGACAAACTTGCCCCTCCAGATGTCTTGGGACTACAACTCCAATCATCCCTAGCTAACAGGACCAGTGGTCAGGGATGATGAGAGTTGTAGTCCCAAAACATCTGGAGGGCCGTGTTTGCCTATGCCTCCATTAAGCCAAGTTTCAGTCTCAGACATGACCCAAGAAACCATGACTTGTTCTGGCTAATCCCGGCTCCTTTTTCTCGCACTCTCAGTCCCCTCTGACAATGCCCTTAATGCTTTTGAGGTATTCCTGTATTGAAGCGCCCTCAATGCATCATCAGCTTGCTCATCATTGGCTGCACAAATTGGGTGCTGAATTCTCAGAGATTTGTGGCACTCAAGCAATAAATAAATGCAGTACATTTAAAAAAATACACAAAGGTTAATTCCCTGCCAGAAAATGCCAGTACATTTCTTGGATATGAAAGGCAAAGAATATAATCCTGACCCAGCAGTGTTTTGTAGGGGTATGAAATCCAATGCATTCAATGAACTTCTATACCTGCAAAGAATTTCTCAGTTGCTTCAACAGCCCCAGATGTGCAAAGGGATGTTTGTATAGAGCTGCTCCCTTCATTAAAGTGCATGGGGATATCCACTTGTGAAAAGGACTCTTATTTGCAAGACTGCACATTGACCTCTGGATTGGAGAAGGACAGTACTGTACTTTTTAAAAACTTGGTATATTCACAGGGAAGATTTGTTTTTAGGGTGGGATGTCAGAAGAAAAGTTACTTCTGGTGTAACAGTGGTGGCTCCCACCCTGGCTACAATTCCATTGTGTGAATACCTTTGAAGTTTATATTTCTGTTTACACATTTTTTTAAACATCTAAAAATGCATTTCGGTGCTCTTTTAAATTAAATAAAAAGTCAGTAAAAGGTTATTCAAAATCACGAAACACAGAGCCACTTCTAATATGTTAATACTGACCGACTCGAAATACTGGTTAGGTTGAATTTTCCACGAGTCATACAGTGGTACCTCGGGTTAAGAACCTAATTTGTTCTGCAGGTCCGTTCTTAACCTGAAACTATTCTTAACCTGAGGTGCCACTTTAGCTAATGGGGCCTTCCGCTGCTGCCACTCTACTGCCGCGTGATTTCTGTTCTCATCTTGAAGCAAAGTTCTTAACCCGAGGTACTATTTCTGTGTTAGCAGAGTCTGTAACCTGAAGCATCTGTAAGCTAAAGCATCTGTAACCTGAGGTACCACTGTACTGTGAAAATAGTAGAAAGGGTGTAAACAAGGAGTGTACACACACACACACACACACACACACACACACACACACAATTATATGCAGTAGAAAGCTCTGTAAAATCACAACTTTAATGCAGATAATGTTGTTCTGAAATAGAATATTCCTTTTGCCTTGATCTACCAAAACCACCAACATTTGTGTTGTGGGGTTGGAAGTCCAAAAAAGGGAAAGACAAAAACAGCAGAGCTGTATTGCCCCCTTAGACTGCAATCCTTAACTTGGAGTAAGTCTCATTGAATAGGGTGGTGAGATCTGATAGAGATGGTCAGTGGTAGGTCATGCAGCTGGGACTGGAGGCAACAAACTAAAAGTCCCCAATGTCAACTATATATTACAAGTTGCTAGATTCATCAGACAACATTTTGCTTTCCGTGAGATATCACTAATGAAGTCGACTTCAAACCATTAGTGTAACCTCAGTTCAGGTACTTCAGTCCCAGCCTCCTCGCTGCTAAAACCTTGAAGGTATTCTGACACTTTTAAATTGAATCTGGCACCTTATGCAGATTAGTTTCAAAACTGTGTTAATATATTCTTACGAGAACCAGCTTATGACCCCAGAGGAGGGTCACATTAACTTTAATAAACCGCAGGCTATTTGGCTCCAGTCATGGCTGCCCTTCCCTGCAGCATTTTCTACTGCCCAGGCATATTAAAAGGTTTGCCTTCTTGTGCCTTATCTTATGCTGAGCATAACAATAGCCCATTAAATGATCAAGCCTTGACCGGGATATTGTATTCTCATTTTCAGTTGTAAGCTTGCCGTGTCTTCCTACCCAGGGCAGCCAATGTCACTCCACAGCGCCTGCTGAACAGAGAGGATATTAACCACCCCATGCACTGCTAAACTGCGTACACCTTCTAAACATGGAGGCAGTGATACTCTCTGTCCAATATATTTGCATAGCTAAACTAGGTGCCCCTGGAATTTCACACTCCAGGCAAAGTCCTACCTTGGACCAGTTCTGTCACCTTTTATTAAACTCCTGTCACTGCAGCTGCAGCATCTAAAGTGCCTCATTGTTTTAAATACCCTTCTTCTTCTCCCTTTGGAAAATCAAGCCAAACTTAGAGGTAAAAACATAAAGAATGTGAGAAAAGGATGAAAAGATTTTTCATTTTCATCCTTACCATTTCATTGAAGCACATTGTTGCCACCAAAAACAGTATTTCTGTTGACGGTGGTCCCTGCCCATCCCATGAGGTGCAATCAATTACCTGTTCTTTTCCACACCTGCATTGATTAGAATGCATCAGAAGATTGACTCTTATCTAGTTAATCTGTGCACTCAGGAGTGCCAAATTGGCCCCATGACTGTGGGTGCCCAGGGCCATGAGTGCCATGCAGCATGGATGGCCCTGGTACTGGAATTTGTGGGTGCCCGGAGCCTTCATGGGGAATTTTGTGGGTGCTCGGGCACCCAGGGCTCCAGGGAGTTGGCAGCTATGCTGCAGGTAGTATCAGGAACCTGGCCAACAGATTCCAGTTAACTTAGTACCTGAGTCTAGTAGCTGAGTCAGATTTGTGAGGTCTCTTCTTTAGCTAATTGGAAACTGAAGTCACAGCTAGGGAGGGAATCTATATCAAAAGTAAATAGAAGGCAAGGTCACAAGGGACACAAAGATGGAACGGTTGCATGGGCTTAGGCAAGGAAGTTCCATTTTCTTTGCAAGGAGATGCAGAGAGAACGTTCAGAACTGAAGCTGACCCAGAAGGGTTCCTGCAGGGCTTCTTCTGGCCAACCAGAAGGTCAGGATGGACATGAGAGAACTTGAGCTTGGTAAAGCACAGACAGCTAAGCAAGATCAGCTTGACTTTCAAGTTCAAGGATGGTGACCTTCCAGATGTTGTTGGACTTCAATATCCATCAGTCCAAGCCAACATGGCCAAAGGGTTATGGGAGCTGTAATCCATCTAGAAGACCACAGGTTCCCCATCCTGCTCAAGGTGCAGCTAAAACAAGGAATGAGAAAAGACCATTCTTCAAGAGCTGATTATATTAGATTTCAAAGCTCTTTGTTTCTGGCTAGTCCTTGCATTGTTTTCCTCCTTTGGCTAATGCCAACAGCAACAGATCTCAATGACAAACAAATGAAGCAGATTATAGTTCTCAAGCATCCCACCATCAAGCGACTAAGGCTTACCTGATAGTAAGGCTTATCAAGCTAAATGGGATTTACTTCGGTGCAAATATGCATATGGTTGAGTTCTAAGGCTGAAATGTCACATGCAGTTGGATGGAAGTAAACCTCATTGAACTCGATACATTGGAACTTACTTCTGAGTAATCATAGGTTCTGACTGTATGAAAATGATCTTTCTCTCCCTAACAGTCATGTAGCATTCCCCCCCCCCAAATGTGTATGCTACCTGTGAAGCTGAACAGCTATTATGTGGTTTTTATTATTCCTGTAGTAGACTACAGTATCCAAAGTATACACCATGCATACTTCTTCACTTAGGAGCCAAACACAGCTATGTAAAGTGAGCAGCTTGTTTACAGTAGACCCTTATACTGGTAGGGACCTATGCTATCAAATTAGTGGGAAATCAGTATTCTAGTAAACAGAGGTCAGAGATCAAACCCACAATTTCATATAAAATTCCAGTCCATGTACACAAAATATTAAAATTAAAAAAATCCAAGTCACAAGACCATCAGCTACTCTTAAAGCTAATCAAAAGCAGGGTAAGAGTAAAGGAAGTGATATTTAAATGTAACATTAATCCAAAATTTAATGCAAGAAGCAGTCCTATAATGGATCTCTTGTAAACCTTGACAACTGATTGTCAAACAAGCAAAATGCTTGGGTTCCTTCTTATTCAGATGGTGTCTTAAAATGTCAGTTTGAATAGTATTATAAATATATTCCTCAAACTGTACTGCTTCTTATCTGATAATTATTTGGGCTTTGTTGAGAGGTTTTTGTTTTGCCATTAATTTTATGTAAACCTGAGAAATTGTAACCTCCTTGATGTCTTTGGTTGCCTTGTTTTATCAATGCACATTCAGGGCTCCACTTTTCCAAAATGGTTTCACAAGCAACGCCTCTTCCAAGGGAACATTAGGAACTTTAGCTCTGCAAGGGATACAACTCACAACACCCTTAGCAAGCTACCATTCCCAGCATCCTTTGTGCCACTTTAGATTGCAGGTGTGCAGTCCTTTCATATATAACTGAATGCTCCTTCCCAGCAATAATTCTGTTCTAACAGATGTCATGCATTCAGCTGAAGCTAGTTGGATTTGGGGCAATTTACTCTTTACTATCATTAAGCTAGTTCACTGCTTCTAAGCACAATGCAGTTAACATCGCAGCACTAAGTTCTGAAATCAATAAAAAAAAAGAAACGGATGAATAATAAATGAGAAACGGATGAAGAACAGGAGCCTCTGAAAGCCTATCGTGCTCTGTTTCTTTACCAAAGACCTGGTTCCCCAGTGCCACCAGATGTCAGCATACACTACTTGACTAAAAACAAACATGGGACTTTCTGACAGTGAAATCCTAAAAGCAAAGCAGGTTCCATCCATGCAGAGTTGTGCAAACTTGTCCCTCTTTTTGGACAAACTGGATTGTTTCTGTGCTGCCCCACAGAGAGAAGATTGCCTCAGTCCCAAATATCAAATGCCACACATTATGTAGCCTGAATCTATATGCAAAACAGTCCAGGTAGATTTCAAACCATTGCTCTCCCAGCCTAAGCTTTCTCAGCTGATGCCTTCATCTTTTCCGGCGAAACTCCAATCTGCAAAACATATTCAGAAGCGCTACGCTTCTGCTGAAGAATACGGAGATGATAAAATAAGAATAGCTTTGCAGAAGGAGCTATAGAGCCATATGGCAGGCATATAAATACAAGCCATATTGTCTATCCTGGTGGTTTTCAAACAATCTGCACACAGGGAATATTTTTCTACATTTATTTGTCTACTGAAGAACCCCTGCACATTTGCCACTGCATTCCCATGCGCTGGCAAGGATTCTCAGCTGTTTTCTAGAATGGTGAAAGTTCTAGGACTGAGCTCTCCATTTGCCTCACAGAGGAAAGACCAGGGATGTTGCATCCAACTCTTCATCTGCTCAGATTGCTAGTGAACCCTAGAACATGCCCAGCTCTCTTCTGTGGATCTGCTATTGCTAAGGAAACTTGGTTAATGGCAAGTGATTTCCCTTTCAGGATGCTGCTAATTAATGAGCCCCAGTAATGGGCTTGGGCGGGACACGGGTGGTGCTGTGGGTTAAACCACAGAGCCTAGGACTTGCTGATCAGAAGGTCAGCGGTTCGAATCCCCGTGGCGGGGTTAGCTCCCGTTTCTTGGTCCCTGCTCCTGCCAACCTAGCAGTTTGAAAGCATGTCAAAGTGCAAGTAGATAAATAGGTACCACTCTGGCAGGAAGGTAAACGGCGTTTCCGTGTGCTGCTCTGGTTTGCCAGAAGCGGCTTAGTCATGCTGGCCACATGACCCGGAAGCTGTCAGGGTCAGGGGTCCCTTTAGCTTTAATGGGCTTGGGCAGCCTGAAGGGAGTGGGCCAGATTAATTTAAGAGTCCAGCTATAAGAAGCCTGTGCAAGGACTTCCCTAGCTCAATGGGGCTTTCCCCTTCTCCCTGTGTGCCCCCTATGAACCCAAGATTGGCTTGCAGGGGTCAAGAGAACCCACAATGCAGTGCGCAGTGGGAAGAGAGGGGGAATTGTTCCATCTGGCAAGCTGATATGCATGTACTGATGGAGCAATTGCCATAGCATGCCATTGTATTCCACCCACTGTGCAGGCAAAGTAGCAGGAGTTTAGCTGCCTTGAGAGATGGCAAGTACTGTTGATCTACCTTGATCATTTCTCAGTGAAACCAAAATGCTTAAATGCGTCTTGAAAACTCACAATTCTTCAGCAACTCAGTGTTTAACTTTGATTCAGCAGTTAAGCCTGGTGGAATGTGCTTAAACGTAGTCCAGAGCTAACTTGTAAAAGGGCAAAGCTTTGAAATATAGAACACAGAAAGCTGCCTTATACATGGCAGATCTTTGGTCCATCTAGCTCGAAACTGGCCACACCAGCCTTCCCCAGCTTGGTGCCCTCCAGAAATTTTGGGTTACAACCCTGATCAGCCCCAGGTACATGGCCAATGGTCAGGAATGATGAAAGGTGTGGTCCATAATACCTGGAAGGGAAAGCCTGGCCTACTTTGAATGGCAGAGACATGGCATTAGCTCTGTTTAGACATAACACCAAACCATAGTTCGACATTACTTGAATGAGCCTTGGGCTCACAAAGTTCCTTCTCCTCTCTCTCACATACACCAATTTGCTCTTGCACTTTTACTTTTGTGGCCAACAATAGCTTGCCGTTACATCCAAATAATTTGACTAGCATTTCCAGTTTTGGTTTACAGGCAAACTATTGTTTGTACAAACCATGGTTTACATCTGTAGATTATTATTTTTTGCATCTGTTGTTGGCTCTGGTTCCATCTATTTTTGGTGTCCGTGGCTTCTGTCCCACCAGCCCCAATGGGCAGTAGCCTCTTAGGGAGGCTGTAACATTCTGCTGCCTCCGCAGGCTATTCATTTCTTAAGCTTTGGTTACCCCTCTGTTATGTCCTGCTTGTCACATCCCTTTGTGACATTTGAGTGGTTCAACCAATTACTGCCAGGGGGATTTATAATGTCACTGACACTACCATATTATTTGTTAGTACACGGCAATCAAAATGTAGATACATACTTCAGGTTATACTCTCTGCTCCCTTAAGGCAGAGTATTTTCTGAGCAGCCCACTGTAAGAAACCAAATGAAATGACTTGGATAGGTGCATAATTTGCTTATTTCAAGCACACATGTGCAGACACACACGCACTCAGACACACAACCCACACACCAGTTTTCTGTTAAGAATGTTACTGAACCCTTTTTGAAAACAATTGGTATGTAAAATATGTTTTGCAGAAATGCCACGCAAGATTTACCTTCCTTCAGGGGAGGTAAATCTTTTCTTGTCATGAATTTGATTCTGTGTTTAGAATCTGCAGAACATTCCTTATCATATTTATTATGTTTCCACCATATTATAACAATTTTAAAGTTAAAAGGTCAGTGGTTTATTCCATATTTCATGGCTGTGTCCCCTTTCTGGCTTGTTTAGGCATCAGGAACTGATCTTTCTTTTGAAAATAACTTTTTGTGTGTGTGTATTAAAGGTCGTTTGATATACAGTATTTAGAGATTGGCTTTTTACTGTGGGTATAAACATGATGGAAAGAATAATGTAAAAGAGAGAGAGAGAGAGAGAGAGTCCTAAATTGAAATCAAGCTGTACCAGACAAGGAAGTTGATTATAGATGGAAAAGATTTATGGGGATTTCAATCAGAGAGGCTTATGGGCGTAACACATAGAGCTGGTTGTTGTGGATCATCTTGTTCCATGTCCAGTTTTCACACATATGGAATAAATGGAATCTACCCAAATTCCAAGCCCCCAAGGCTTTCTTTAGCTTTGTAATTTACTCTTACAAGAAAAAGTTTTTGTGTGTTTTTTGAAGGACAGTAATCCCACCACATATGCATAGTGGGGTGGGGGAGGCAACTTCACTTTCTAGTTGATTGAGAATTTTTGGGTTGGGCTTTAAAAACAATAATAACAATGCAAAGCAGTTTGGAGAAATACATGACGAATCTATATAATCCAGTTCAATAGTTTCCCTTCCATAAAACAGGCACAGCTTGGCGAGTTCAAGAATTTCTCATTTGATTATCATAGGTTATAAAATCACTATTAAAGTATGGAGTATATATAAAGTAAAGTTATTAAAGTTGGTTTTGTTTCAACATTAGGGGTGAGTGGTGCCCTCTGGAAACGGGATGGCTATCAATTCTAGTCTTGCTGGAGAACACACAAAGAGAGCTCGCCGTGTGGGAGTCTTTGCAAAAAGACAATTGTGAATTGGACTTTTCCTTATTCGTTTGCAGAAAGCGTTCGCGCTCCCAGTTGGTGGATGACCTTGTGTTTTGCAGTCTTCCTCTTCCATTTGGGATTTTGACTGATGGAGAACCAAACTAAATGTCTTGAGGCAGTTGTTGACATTTCTATCACATTCACATATGAAGCACATGAGGTTCTGTTTATAAAGAGGTGGGGAAACTCTGTTCCTCCAGTTGTTGTTGGACTCCAACTTTCATCAGCAGCCAGTGAGTATGTCCGGGGTTGGTGGAAGTTGTTGTCGTTGTTGTTTAGTTGTTTAGTCGTGTCCGACTCTTCGTGACAGTTGTAGTCCAACTGGTCCACTGGTAGAAGGGAGGGAGAGGTGATTCCATTCTTACCTCACACTATTTCATTACTGTAAGCAATGGAGCAATGTAAGCTCAGTTCTTCTATTTATTTTCTTTATTTACTATATTTAAATAGAGCCACCCAATAAAAATTTCCCCTGGGTGGCTCACAGCATGAAATAATAACATCCAATTAAAAGCACAATATCATAAAATAACAATTTGCAGGATAAACATTTCCATCACAGAAAAGAATAAAAGCAGATAATTAATGAAATAAACAGCACATAAACAGTGGTTCAGAATGCCAAAGTCAGAGCCCTGTGAGGATTTTATTTTTAAAACGCCTCAGCAGAATCACCAGCTTTGGGTGAAAGAAAATCAATGAGAGGCTTCAGGATTCTGTCTAGTTCTACATATCTCAGGAGGCGAACCACCTGAAGTGGTTCCCCATCGCTCCTGTGCAGGGCTGTCTTAAGCATATGTGGCGCTGGGGTGCAAAAATCTGCCCAGTGCCGCCCCCCCAGGTTGCCCACTCCCAGGCATGCAGGAGTGCGAAGCCAGCCAGCCGCCTCAGCGTCTCGCTGGCTCGGTCGCCCCCAAACTCGCAGTGCAGAGCTGCCCGCAGCAGAAGAGCCCGCCGCGGCACTCCGACCGATGGGCAGGCTCTTCCCCAGACTCAACTCTTGGGCCCTAGACTCTCGGCCTAGTGTCCCTGAGAGCCCGGCGCATGGGTGCCCCACACCCCTAGCACCTATGCGTAAGACGGCCCTGCTCTTGTGCTGGGAAAGGGGATAGGAAACTGCTGTCATAAGCCAAAACGTTACCAGAGAGTGCTTTGGCCAAGGCAAGGTGATGTCCTTTATCCTTCCAATAGCCAGACCACCCTCCCACTCTCTCTGAAGTGAAGACCAAATCAAGTGTGTGCTCCTCCCTATGTGTTGTCCACTGACAACATGGGACAGCCATGAAGTCCCGAGCTGCTCCAGGCAAGGCAGGCTCAGCATGAACGTTGCCAGTTCTACAACACTGACTTGGGGTTATACAACACCGCACTCAAGTTGACCTCTGCCAGCTCAGTAAAGGAGAACATTGGGTAGCACCAACAGCATCCCCAATCTTTCCCACAACAGGTAAAGGTATTCAAAGCCAACTCCAAAACAAAGGGGCTTTCTGGTAAGCAGAATTGATGTCTTATGGGCCACAGCAGCACCAGGTACCCTGGGGGTAGCTGGAGGCAGAACTGAGTAAAATCCACTCCACCCAATTCACCCACCCAGGTCTCAGCTATACAAGTCAGGTGAGCTCCCTCATTCATAGCTAAACTATGGCCTTAATATGTACTGATGTGACACATAATAAGAATTGCAGCAGCACCGGACCAGGAGCCTCTGTAGCCAAGTCACCAAGTTACCTGCAAGGTAGGATCAGTAGAGGGATGGCCTGAAGCCATTGCTGCTCCCTCTGTTTTTCTGAATGCTATAATTTACCATAGTGTACCGTATTTTTTGCTCTATAAGACGCACCAGACCACAAGATGCACCTAGTTTTTGGAGGAGGAAAACAAAACAAAAAAATATTCTGAATCTCAGAAGCAAGAACAGCAAGAGGGATCTCTGCGCAGTGAAAGCAGCAATCCCTCTTGCTGTTTTGGCTTCTGGGATAGCTGCGCAGCCTGCATTCGCTCCATAAGACGCACACACATTTCCCCTTACTTTTTAGGAGGGAAAAGGTGAGTCTTATAGAGCAAAAAATACAGTGCCTTCTCCTCCCAGAAAAATATTGCAAAAGGATACCTCTATAGCACACCCTTTACTCCAGTATCTCCCATCCCATCCATCCTGCACTTGCAAACAAGTGAATGCTTCCCACTTACCCCATTTTAATTTTTAAAACCCCTGGGAATCGACAGCCTCATAGCGGACCATGGTAATCTTGGTGCTAAAAACCATGGGGACATAACTTCAGTACTGAGAGCTGCAGCAATATTTGCATCTGGCTGCTCCCTTGGAATCCTGTCCACCACTCCCAGGCCTTGAAAGCATTTGCAATCACGGACTTTCAGTTTGGTTTTGATGCCTTTTAAGGACTCCCTCCGTGATGCAGTGTTTCCTCTGCTCCCCTACCCCACCCCTCCCATCACACATAGATGTTTTCCAGTGCATGCGAGCGCTGCTGAAGCATGAGAGATGATGTTACCATTGTAAAAAGGGGGGGGATTGTCTTTGAAGTGGCTTTTGATGAGATTCCTCTTGATGAGATTGTGCATGACACTAACCACAAAGGAAAAAAGCAGATTGAAAAGAGAGAGTGGTTTTAAGTCAGAAGCAGCAGCCATATGAGCGCAGGGGTAGAAGAGCATCATTAAAAACTTAAAGCGCTGATCACAGCTGTGCAAATGCGAGGAAGGGGCTTGCTCCCATGTTTTTAAGCTGCTGGGAATTATTCTTGGAGGCCCTAAATCCAGATCTTCAATGTAAATGTAGCTCCCATGAATCCACCCCCACAAAAACAAAGGCCCCATTTATCTTTAAAAAAACAACAACCCCAAAACTTGGCTTCTACAGCTATTGCGTAGGTGGAACTTAGCAAAATGTCTTTTTTATTTTTAATAAATTAATTGCCTTAAGGAGATCTAAAGGTACTTTGAGAATCTACCACTTATGGTAAGGGAATATATTCCCTAAAATTGTGAGGTGATGATTTAAAAAGTCATTTCTTTGGAGTGAGTGCCCAGAAGCAAGAGGGGCTACGTGTTTTTAGATCTTATCACAAACCAGCCGCCAATTAGCTGTGGCTTCTCAGACGTCCACACGTGTTTAAAAGAGACAATCTGCACAACGGCATCACAGTATTTCCTGCACAAGAATGTTTCCCCTGGGTCACGTGGAACACTTGAAGTGGCCCATGGTTGTGTATGTTACATGTAAAGATGTCTCCAAGATGTCCTCTTGACATCTTGGACATAATCTTTTATGAGTTCCTCACAGCCATGTATTCTCTCTGCACCCCGAATTTAATTTGTGGGTGGGTACTTTGCAGATATCCATTGGAATTGGCTGTATCTGTCTACTGCAACCTGGTGCTCTTCAAATATTTAGGACTCCAATTCCCATCATCCCTGATCATTGACCATGTTGGCAGGGGCTGATGGGTGCAATATGGCAGATATCTCTTTCCCCCATACTGAAATGTCACAGCAGTCTCTATGATCTGTGCCTTAGTCATGCTAAACATCTTGATACCCATATTCCCTCTATTTCACCTTGTAATCTATTCTCAACATAACATCCATCTAGAGAACAATGCCTTTCCCCCTGAAATCTGTTCCTCTTAATCTTTTTACTATCTGGATGGATGGAGTTGTACCTACATTTGTCTTAGCATCTGTTCATTTATCTGTTCATTTAAAGCATCTATGCTAACTACTCTTGGTCTCATCAAACAAGCGAAGCACACTTGTAATCTTTACAAATATATACATGGCAGTCATTTTTTATCTGATCTACATCTTTCTGCATCTGATGGAACCTTGGACTTGAAGAGAACTACACATGTGCTTTGCTGTACCCAAGCCATATTTCTGAGCTGTCTTCCGAGCTCACAACTACTTTCATCTTTCCCCTTAAAACCTTTGCTGTGCACCTTTTAAATTATGTACATGTTGAGGGGCTAGGAAAAGAAAAGGTGCTATTTCACGATCTTTCATGACGGTAGTATGAAAAAATGTGCATACACAAGCACATTCAGGTGCTATTATGTATATTGATGCTGTGATAATAACTTCCCTGTTGGAACAAAACAAGGCCCATCTATCCTAGTATTTCTGCTTCCAAAAGCAGCCCGCCAGATGCCTCCAGAAACCCACAAGCAAGGCGTGAAGGCCATCTCTGGGTGTTTATCCCATCATCTGGTGCAGGGAAGAGCCAATCTCAGTGGTAGAGCATCTGTATCCCATGCAGAAGGTCCCAGATAGATCTTGCTGAGCAACTTCCAGGCCACTGTTCTTGTGATTCTTTATCATGGGCAAACCAGACTTGGACAAAGAGGGGAGCCCTTCAAATCTCTGACATCTCCAGGTAGGGCTCAGACAGACTCCCTGTCTGAAGAGCCACTGCAAGTCAGGGTAGACAATGCTAAAATCTAATGGGTCTGACTCAGTACAAAGTAGCTTCATATGTTCCAGTGGTATAGAAACACTGCTTCTGTACTTCTGTGTTTAATTTAGCTATCATCACAACTAGTTGTTAATGATTTCTGCTCTGTGAAAAGAAACTATCTAAACATCCTGTTATGATGTACTATGTCAAGAAGTATTTTCTGTGGTTTGTCTTCTCCTGCCTTCTCCAAGATCTTGCATAAGTCCTCCATGTCCTTTACAGTTCTTGATTTGAAGGACTGTCAGGAGGGCAGTCCTCTGTTTGAAGGGCTGCCCTCTTTGCCCCAAGCCTGGTATATATTTAAGCACAGGAACTTGGTTAGAACATGTTCACCAACTATTAGCACACGAGAAGGCCCACATGTCACCTACAAGAGGATGATAATAATAATTTCAAATCTGCATTCATTAGCATGTGGAAAAATTTATGCAAATCTGCATTCCTTTTGCCTTTATCATTTTCGGGTGATATATTCCCTCTTTTTCCCCCGGCAGTCCATTAGCGGCTACCCTGATGGCCTCAACCCCATTTCATCTTGATGCTCTCATTGGTTAGGGAATACAGGAGCTGTAGTTCAAGATCTGAGTGGGGGGACGACGACACAATATCCCAATCCCTATTGTAAAGAACTATTCAGATTGAGGGTGCCTAATAAAATGAACAAACACAAAAATAAATGGGCATTCTGTCCAATGTGGGCTTGCATTTCAATCACACATCCGACTGGAGGGATTTAATGCTCGTTTGTGAAAACAACCTGTTTGCCTACTTCTGTTTTTCTAAACCAAATGAAAAGTAGGAAGGGCTGTGGCTCATGAGCAGAGCATGTGATTTGTAGGCCAAAGATCCCAGGCTCAGTCCCAAGTATTTCCATGTAGATCTAGGAGAAACTTATCTCTGAAATCCTGGAATGCTGCTGGAGAGCTGGAGACCAAACTGATCTAGATGGACTAATGCAGGCATAGGCAAACTCGGCCCTCCAGATGGTTTTGGGACTACAACTCCCATCATCCCTGACCACTGGTCCTGTTAGCTAGGGATGATGGGAGTTGCAGTCCCAAAACATCTGGAGGGCTGAGTTTGTCTATGCCTGGACTAATGGTACGACTCAGTCTAAGACAGCTTCCTATGTTCCCATGTTCCTAACTAAAAAGCCTAAATTGCTTAACCTTTCCTCATAGAGAAAGCTAATTGGGATAAAGGAACAGTGTTCGCCTCCCATGATACATATGAAGCGTAATTAACCTAATATAAACAGATCTCTTGTTACCCAACTTTTTTGTTTGTTTTTTTAACCATACATAAGAACCCCATTTAAATTGTAAATTGACAGTACTTGTACATGCAATTTTATTTTCTTCACAGCTGCCAGATGGTGTGGAGCAGATGATGCTTTGCCACTAAAGAGGGTCTGAATTTTAAACAGTCGAGATCATAGCAGGCTGCTTCACAGTATCCCCCGCCCCACCCATTTTAATCCTTGACTAAAAGGACTGGGTGCCCTTTTGATCCCAGCACTGAGCAGCCAAAACCGAGACACCACTTCTTCTTTGTTTTAATCAGCGCCAGACAAAGAGAGGAAAGGACCAATTGATCTTCTCTCATTTGTCTTCGCTTTGGGAGACAAACAAGCAAAGGTTGCGCCATTCCAGATATAAATTGCCTTGGAATTGTGTGGTCACAAATCACAGGACATTTTCCTTCTGGAAAGTTGGCTGATGATCTCTACTGGTGTCCTTGCTGTGGTGTCACCTGCTGCAAGATGACGCGGTGGTTCTGGCCCAGAAGAATAAGGTATTCTAATATAGTATGGAAAGTGAGCACACGACCCATATGTAATTTGTGTACATGCTGTTGCTGACATTGCCTACCATTCAGTGTTTAATAACCACATAAACCTACCATGTGTAATTCTCCACCCTTGCTTTTCCAGTCTGGACACTATCCTCTTCCCAACTGCACAATTCCCCCCACAACTCTGCACTTTGTGTCCAAGTGGACACTAAAAGAAAATACTGATTTGATGATAAGTGCTTTTGTACAGCTGTCTGTCTGTCTGAGCTTCAAAAGAGAGTGCTTCAGTGTAGATTGTTTAGGGTTTGGTTCTCCATTCAGATAATAGAATCATAGAATCATAGAGTTGGGAGAGACCACAAGGGCCATCGAGTCCAACCCCCTGCCAAGCAGGAAACACCATCAGAGCACTCCTGACATATGGTTGTCAAGCCTCTGCTGAAAGACCTCCAAAGTAGGAGACTCCACCACACTCCTTGGCAGCAAATTCCACTGTCGAACAGCTCTTACTGTCAGGAAGTTCTTCCTAATGTTTAGGTGGAATCTTCTTTCTTGTAGTTTGGATCCATTGCTCCGTGTCCGCTTCTCTGGAGCAGCAGAAAACAACCTTTCTCCCTCCTCTATGTGACATCCTTTTATATATTTGAACATGGCTATCATATCACCCCTTAACCTCCTCTTCTCCAGGCTAAACATGCCCAGCTCCCTTAGCCGTTCCTCATAAGGCATCGTTTCCAGGCCTTTGACCATTTTGGTTGCCCTCCTCTGGACACGTTCCAGTTTGTCAGTGTCCTTCTTGAACTGTGGTGCCCAGAACTGGATACAGTACTCCAGGTGAGGTCTGACCAGAGCAGAATACAGTGGCACTATTACTTCCCTTGATCTAGATGCTATACTCCTATTGATGCAGCCCAGAATTGCATTGGCTTTTTTAGCTGCCGCGTCACACTGTTGGCTCATGTCAAGTTTGTGGTCAACCAAGACTCCTAGAGTACTGCTCACATGTACTGCTCTCAAGCCAGGTGTCACCCATCTTGTATTTGTGCCTCTCATTTTTTTTGCCCAAGTGCAATACTTTACATTTCTCCCTGTTAAAGTTCATCTTGTTTGTTTTTGCCCAGTTCTCTAATCTGTCAAGGTCGTTTTGAAGTGTGATCCTGTCCTCTGGGGTTTTAGCCACCCCTCCCAATTTGGTGTCATCTGCAAATTTGATCAGGATGCCCTTGAGTCCATCATCCAAGTCGTTGATAAAGATGTTGAATAAGACCGGGCCCAAGACAGAACCCTGTGGCACCCCACTAGTCACTCTTCTCCAGGATGAAGAGGAACCATTGATGAGCACCCTTTGGGTGTCATAGTAAGTAATAGTAAGAAGCCATCATCTCAGCTACATCATCAGTAGAAAGGGATCAATAATAAAGTTCATCTGAGGAACAGAATTGGGAGAAGGATGAAATTTATAAACTTTGAACACCATTCTGAGAACTTTTCTTACGGTGGTTTATGGGGTTTTTAAGAAAGAAAAAATGAATGGTCTGCCATAGAGTTATGGAAGGGCTGTAGCTCAGCAGTAGCTGGAGAGATTCAAGCCTTGCCATCTTCAGGTAGGGCTGGGAATGCTCCCCCCCACACACATCTGAAACCCTAGAGAGCAAACAATGCTGAGCTAGATGAAGCATTGGCCTGACTTACCCAGGCCCACTCAGTCCTACTTAAGTTCTCAATGTACCTGTACAATGGTGTTGGTGTCAGTTTTATCCCTCAGATCAGCAATTGCCAAGGTATTTCAGTGAAATTAGAGCCCACTCTCACCTGAAGGAAAATCTTCCCTACGAATATTTAACCTCTCTAAAGTTAAATAACAAAAGCAAAGGACTTAAAACAGGTTCTCTGTTCAAAAACCAAAAGTCACTAAATAGCAATATTAGGTAGGTCACCTCCATGCCATACATTTAAAGTACTTGGTTTACCCCAACGAATTCTGGGAGCTGCTGTTTGTTAAGGATGCTGGGAATTGTAGCTCTGTGGGGGTAAACTACATTCCCATAATTCTTTGGGAGCAGCCATATGCTTTAAATGTATGATATGGACTGACAATGAAATTTCACAAAGAATCTCACAGGATTTTTCTTTTCACATTGTTGACATAAAAAACCTCTGCTTCCTCTCCCATAATGTAGGTGGTTCCATGCAACCGAAAGCCCTAACTCCCTCCTAGCTTTTTGTTCCTTTTTGAAGAACAAACAGAAAAACCCTCAATGCTGTACTTTCAGTTATACATTTCTACAGGAGGTCACCAATGTCGTGTCCTACAGATATTGTTGGACTACAACTCTCATAATTTTTGACCATTCACCATGTTGGTTGGGGCTGGTGGGTGTTAGAAGGCACCACATGAACTCCCCTTGTACTAGACTGTCTGTTGCTACAGAATCTTCACTACAGAAGATTAACATGACCACCTCTGTGGAGTTTGGCTTACAAGCTTGGGAGTTGAACACAATGACCCATCTTCCAGAAGAGTAATGGCAGAAGCTGGTCCCACTAGACTCCAGTGATTATTATTATTATTTTCATGGTCTCTTCCAACTCTACAATTCTATGATTCTATGAAGTATAAAAGTCAAATGAGTTGTTGGTGGCAGAGACCTCTTCCCGAGATGTAATAATGGAAAATTCCCTTCAAGAACTGGTGTTTAGACCTCACAAAAATGCGCAGCAAATTGCACTGTGATTTATTTGTCAATGTCTTTATAGGCTGGGCGTTACTTTACCCCACAGCTGGAGTCAATTTTTAATATTTAAAAGTGGAAAGAAAGCAAAACCTAAACACATACAGATTTGTCTGTTTTAGATTGTGCTTTCCCCAAACATTACCGTTTAGAGCTGAACCCTGAATATATTTCACTGGGGGAGGGGACAGCTGGCATCCTAACTCTAGCTGGGCAGATTATATAGAACGGCCTCCTAAACTGCAGTTTATCTGATCTGGGATCCGTAACCACTTCAAGGGTCAGGAAATTGCTTTTGCATTATGCCCCTTTTCCCTGATAAAGAACAACCGTCTGTGTGTACGTTTGCCTTCAGTATCCAGTCTCTTGTGGGGCAAACACTAACGGCATCCGTGTCACCCAGGAGATTGCAGCCACAGAGATAAGAAAAGAAGAGTCATTCCGTTGTGTGGAGAGATCACTTATCAGTTCGCATGGCGAAGGTGTTTTCAATGGAGCCCAAAGACGGAAGCACACAGCTAGATTGAGGCAGCACCTGGGGTTGAAATCTTGCACCCTTACGATTTTTGTATATTATTTTCACTAACATATGCATTTTTATGGGCACTTTACCTACTATATGCATTTCTCTCCATGTTACTTGGTTGAAGAACTGCATTGCAAAATTCAGAAAAGTGTGACTTTTGAAGGATGGTTGTGTCTCAGTTCTTGAATTGTACCAGATAGTGGAGATTTGACAGGCTCACCTTTAAACAGGAAGTGAGTCAAATTTCTACCCTGTCCCTACTTTGCAGAGCAGGTGCACATATATCCAGCAACTCCTCTCTTCTCAAAGAACCTGTGGGGCACCCACTTTGGATTGGGACTGTGGTGCAGGGATGGTCTAAGCCTTTTCTCTCCCTCCTCATGGCCTCCGCTCCCCAAATTGTCCCTTGCCTAGAGTTTTTATTAGCCACAGAGGGGGAAACACACAGGCCATTGCACCTGTATGTTTCCTCCTCTGTGGCTAATAATTGTTTTCAGGGAGAGGTTTGAATTATGGTTGTGGCACGCACACACTGTAGCTGATTTTAGAAAAAAGAACGGCACATTTGGGAGTTGCAGTCATGGCTGTCACATGTCCTGAAGTGGGAGAAGGAATAGCTTGAGGTGCTCCATCTACTGCTGGGCTGCAACTCCCTTCATCTCTGACAATTGTTCATTCTGGCTGGGGATGATGGGATTTGTGTTCTCCATCCCTGTTGTAAAGGTCTCTGCAAGTCTATGTCCAGCCCTTTCTTTAGTGCCAACCATGTGCATGGCCCTTTATTGAGTACAAAAGGAAAAGTCCCTGCCTTAAGGAGCTTACAGTCTGAAATTCTGTGGTAAAAAGGTAAAAGGTAAAGGACCCCTGGACAGTTAAGTCCAGTCAAAGTAGGCTATGGGGTTGCGGCATTCATCTCGCTTTCAGGCTGAGGGAGCCAGTGTTTGTCCACTGACAGCTTTCTGGGTCATGTGGCCAGCATGACTAAACCACTTCTGGCACAATGGAACACCATGAGGGAAACCAGAGTGCATGGAAACGCCGTTTACCTTCCCGCCACAGCGGCACCTATTTATCTATTTGCACAGGCGTGCTTTTGAACTTCTAGGTTGGCAGGAGCTGAGACAGAGCAACGGGAGCTCACTCCATCGTGGGGATTTGAACCGCTGACCTTCCGATCGGCAAGACCAAGAGGTTCAGTGGTTTAGACCACAGCGCCACCAGCTTACAGTCTGCAATTCTGTGCAGGGAATATGACAGAGGAAGGGTGCAGGGGGAAGTAGCAGAAATGAGTGAAGTATGGGTAAACAGAGAAACAACATGAAGATATTTCAGTTGCATGTGCTCAGCCTTAGTTACAGTAGAGAGCAGAAGGAGTCAGTGAGTTATATCCTGCTTTTCAGCCAAGATTAGCTTACAAAGTCACTTGCAATTAAAATCCACACAGATGTACAATAAAATCATGGATATGTTGGTATGTGTATGGCAGTCTCTTCTAGCTCCTGGCGGTTGATGACATAGTCCAGGATCCAGCCTCTTCACCCCTGAGCGGGAAGGCGGAAGGAGCTGGAACTGGACTCGGGGGCTGCCTGGTGGTAAAGAGGCCAGCCCACAGAAGCAACTGTTTAGTTAAGCTGTAGAGTATTTTGGCCCCTGGCTCTGCGTGACACAGTCCAGTTTCCAGACTCTTCCCTTCAGAGGGAGGGGACTGGAAATGGACTTGGGAGCTGGTTTACGGCGAAGAGGCTAAGCCACAAAAGCAGCCCTTATCTCTCTGTTTATCCCATAAACACTGTGGGCTTAGAGCTGACCCAATACACCTTGCAGCCTGAGGCAAAGGAGAAGATTGTGCCTTCCCCTATTCTGTATACAAAAGTCAACAGTTGAATCTCATTTCTACACTGGCAATGGAACTGTGTGTCCTCTGCTACAGCTGAGGTAAGCAGGCTAGCTTAGTGGCTAGCAAGGGATACCTCATTGTACATACAATTCTTCTCTTCAACACCTTTCCAGCCAAAGGCAGTCACCTCACTCTGCCTAATGGTAGGGCTGGGCCAAAGTGGAACACATATCCTCAACCAATCTTCTTCATTAGCCCTGTCCTAGCTATAGTATCTACTCCCCCATCAACCTACAATCAGCCAGTGCACAGAGATGTTCCTCTGGCTGCCTCCACTATCTGAGATAAGACTGGGTGCTGACTGGGGAAGGGCCTTCGGAAGAATGATGTCCTACATATGGAATTCTTTTTCCAGGGAGGCTTCCCTGTCACCTACATGAATTTCTAATGGCACCAGACCTTTCCATTTTCCCAGACCTTTTAAACTGATGTTATATTTTATGCTGTTTTGTTGTTGCTGTTGTTCTGCTCTTTTATTTATTGCAGTTTATTTATTGTATATTTATTGTTTTCTGTCTTTTAATGTGAATCAACCTGGAAATACCGTATTTTTCGCTCTATAACACGCACCCGACCATAACACGCACGTAGTTTTTAGAGGAGGAAAATCCGTAGGCATGCCACCTGTAGGCATTCCCTCCATAACACGCACAGACATTTCCCCTTACTTTCTAGGTGGAAAAAAGTGAGTGTTATGGTGCAAAAAATACGGTACTTATTGTTACAGGATGCTAAAGGTTTTTGGTTTTTTAAAACATTTAAAAACCACATCTACTCGATTTCTGAGCTGAAAAACAAGGATCAATCTTTCAGGTTTTTGTCCAACCTGGAAGGATCTGAGCATTTTCAGCACTTCATTCCCAACAGCTATCTTTTTGAAAGGACTTTAATGAAGTGAAAAGCAAAAGGGACGGCAGCCTACTGTATTTAAGAGTGTGACATTATGATATTACTTCACACTGAATGCTAATCGGGAGCTTTCCATTAAAATTTGTTGTTGTTGTTTAGTACACACATTGTACAGTGGTACCTCGGGTTAAGTACTTAATTCGTTCCGGAGGTCCGTTCTCAACCTGAAACTGTTCTTAACCTGAAGCACCACTTTAGCTAATGGCAGTGGCGTAGCGTGGGGGGTGCCAGGGGTGCCGGCCGCACCGGGCGCAACATCTGGGGGGGGCGCGAGTCCAGAGGGAAGGGACAAGTTCCTTCCTCCGCCGGGCTCCCCGCCGCCACCGCCAGCCTTGCGCCCTAGCGCGCGCGCCCCCCGCCGTCGCTGTGGCTGCGCTCTGCTCACTGCTCGCAGGAGGAGCAGCCGCTGCAGCAGCGCCGACGCCGCCACCGACGCCTGGCCGGGCACGGGCAGCCTCTGCACCCTGCCGCCGCCGCCATCCCCTCGGCCCAGCCACAGGCGGCGGCTGCTTCTGCCTCCATCCTCCTCCGGGCAAGCAGCGTTGTTTGCGCGGCAGCGCCAGCGGCAACTCGCAGGTTAGGGGTTGGGGGGCGCAAATTACTTGCCTTGCCCCGGGTTAGGGGGCGCAAATTACTTGCGTTGCCCCGGGTGCTGACAACTCACGCTACGCCGCTGGCTAATGGGGCCTCCTGCTGCCGCCGCACCACCGGAGCCCGATTTCTGTTCTTATCCTGAAGCAAAGTTCTTAACCCGAGGTAATATTTCTGGGTTAGCGGAGTCTGTAACCTGATGCGTATGTAACCTGAAGCGTATGTAACCTGAGGTATCACTTTACTATTGTGCTGAATAAAAGTAATTAAAACAACAGCTATCAAACATATGCATATGGCAACAAACCATCCCAGATGGTAACCACAGGATAAATTACTGAAAATGCATAATCCTGAATAGGGTATGTAAGTGGCATGTGGCCTCTGGAAATAATTCATGAAGGAATGCAGCTCTTGGGCTGGAAGTTTCCCAACTCCTGTGCTAGAAAATAGCCATCACACAGGAAGCTGCCGCATAGAAGAGGCCAAGGTGAGGAACTGTCTCCAAATTACCACGAGACGTCAGCCCTCACATCAGTTCCTATAAAAATATACTGTAGGAATTGGAAATTGACCATCAGGCTGATGCTACTTGACCACTTGTTTCTTGCGTAACACAACTTAGCCGATATGTTGATTCTGTCAGTATTAAACCTAATTGTGTAACAGACTAAAAAAATTCCTTCCAGTAGCACCTTAAAGACCAACTAAGTTAGTTCTTGGTATGAGCTTTCGTGTGCATGCACACTTCTTCAGAAGAAGTGTGCATGCACACGAAAGCTCATACCAAGAACTAACTTAGTTGGTCTTTAAGGTGCTACGAAGTGTGCATGCACACGAAAGCTCATACCAAGAACTAACTTAGTTGGTCTTTAAGGTGCTACGAAGTGTGCATGCACACGAAAGCTCATACCAAGAACTAACTTAGTTGGTCTTTAAGGTGCTACTGGAAGGAATTTTTTTATTTTGACTATGGCAGACCAACACGGCTACCTATCTGTAACTGTGTAACAGACATTAGCTGAGGTGATAAGAGCTGCCTCACCCATTTTCAGGTCATTAGTTGGTTGCCTGAAACAACAGAACTCTGTGTGAAAATTGCAACTCACGTCTGAACATGCCTTATGTCTCTAAAACCTGGTCTATATATGGTGCAGAATGAAGCAGGAATAGAACCCCAAGGCAATATCATGGGTTGTACCACTCCAGACCATGGGTGGTCAATCGCATTCTTTAATTTGCCCTCCTATTTTACTGATTTGTTTTTTAAAAGAAAAAAAATCCTACAGAAAGCCAGCAGAGCAGCAACTTGGCGAGGTTACAACATTTCTCCTGACATGTTATAATTTACTTAGAGGAAGCTGCTGCTTTTTCACGCACACAGCAGCATGAAAAACGACCTCCAGCGACTGTGGCCTGAAGTTGTATGGCATTCTACCACCTCATTCTGCTGCATGCCTGGACCAGGCCTCAGATCAGGGATGGTGAACCTGCATCCTTCCACATGTTAGGAACATGAGGAGAGTTCTGCCAAAGACCCATCTAGTCTAACCTCCTCTTTTTGCAGTGACCAACTAGTTGAATGTGGGGAAACCCACAAGCAGCAACAAGTCCCATCATCCTTGGTCATTGGCCATCCTTACAGAGGCCAATGGGAACTGTAGTCCAGCAACTTCTGGAGAGACTCGGGTTCTTCATCCTTGTGGTAATTTGATGTGTGCCAGCTTAGTGTATGTTTGAACAGGTCCTTGCTTCCAATGCATAAAATGTGAAGCACTGTATTTCCATCTTAGGTCTCTGCCCCCTCTGCTTCACACACTTCCCTAACTCTTTCCAAATCAAAAACAAATATGTGTCCCACAAACATGTTTTGAGGGATTCTAGCATCCGCAAAGAGCCTTGAAAAACCTTCCGCTGGGAGGGAACAGAGTGTGAGTTATTATTGTCATGGAGATGATAGCATGCAAAGAAACACAAAGCATTACACTCATTCTCAGGCTTCCTCTTTTCCCAGACTGATGCTCTGTTTGGTAGAAGGCTCTTGGCAAATAACAGCCGCTTCCAGCTCCACAGAGACGCTCTGTGTTTTAGTAAACTGCATATGGAAACATGAACACATTTGGAAAAACAAAGGCATGCGCCTCTGCATGGCATATCACACTTCATGGCCAATTTCAGCCTCAGAGCTCTATTGTTCTGCTGGTGATTGGCACCAGTCCCCCTGAAGGCTGCCATGGGTGTGTTTACCAACATAGCTCTCGTCTTTAACATACACCATATGTAGGAATCACAAAGAAGAAGAAGAAGAAGAAGAAGAAGGATCCCATTTGGTAATGCTGATTGGACCTTTTAGCTTTTCTGGTCTGCATATTGTCTTTCCCCCTATGGAGTAGAAATGGATGCCAAATGGAGCCAAGGATACATAAGGAAAGCTGCCCGCTAGCCATAAATTTGTCTTGCTTGAGCTGGGGAGAACTGCAGAGAGCAGCTCTTTTTTCAAAGTTTTATACATACTGTTGGAAGACAGAGGTTTAACTTCCTACTGGCCTGGCCAAAATATTGCTCTTTCCTGCCTCAGTCTGGTAGAGCTGTTGACCACGGACCACACAATTTGGTGGCCTTGAAAGCAAATGCAAATAGGTGGCTCACAGAATCCAAGATGGCGGCACTATGTTTTGTCTGTCTCCTGGGTCTGCAGGCCTCTCAAAAGCAGCAATGAGGTTCCAAGTCCCAGCCACTTCTATACCTGACCATTCTTAATTAATATGTCTAATCACTTTTATAGAGGGTGGTCAGGTGTCCTATTTTATGGAGGAGAGTTCATTATTCAAAGGTCTGTCGAGTTCCAGTTCAATTTAAAGATAAATGCTATAAGTAGAGGAGAGCAGATCTTGAATTTCCCCAGTTAGCACCTGGGGAAATTCAGCACATTGAGCCAGCACACAGGCCACCTGGTCACAGACTTCCCCACTATGGCGAGATGTATTGCATTTCTATTTTAATATTATATCTTATGTCTCAAATGAGTAGAGAGGAAAGTAAAGCATTTACATAGTGCCACAGACTTAAGAGGACATGCCAGACAAGAAGCCAAGACAATAACTTTATTGCCTCTGTCTAACAAGTACAGAAATAAGAAAGTCTTTGCGCCGGACAGTTACACCAATGCCACCTAGTGACTAAACCATATAATGACACTATCCACCCACCCACATGGCTTGAGTTTTCAGGGCAAATAGCAGCTTGGGAGGGGGGCAATTGTTGTCAGCAACATAGCAGAGGAAAAGGCTTCCACTTCCTCACTCCACCCTACTGTCTTGATGCTACCCCCCATGACTGCTATTTGCACCCCCCCCCCAAAAAAAGAGCTTTTTGCATTCATGCAGTCAAGGGCACATCTAGTGTCAAGCAAAGCATGGCAGCCACTGGTTCGTGCAAACTCTTCCTCCTCACCACACCCTGCCCCATTTAGTCTTCTCCATGCCTCAATCCAGAAAGAATGTAAAGATAATCATTTTGAGGTGGAGAGGGGAGAGAATCACTTGATATTTTTCCTACGGCTTTTGCCTAGGAGTAACTTGAGTTATGAGGTGTATATCTTATGAGTCTGCAGGGATGTATAGTTTAGAATGCATTTAAATGCCTTCCACTTTCCTTACCCAGTGAGATATTTGCTGACAGCTTAGGCAGGACGAGGTGCTCAGCAGCTCTCTCGCTCTGGGAGGGCTTTAGGTATATTTCATTTCTGGTGCTCCATTTCGTTCTTGCAGCTGTAATTGTTATCTTTCCCCCCCAGCATCCATTCCTTGAATATCATCATCGCCGACCTGATCTGAAGGTCTTAAAATACTACCAGTCACGTTGACCTCAGTCATGTTCCTGCAATCAATGCACGAAGGAAGAACTCTCTTTCCCTCAAAAGGTCTCTGATCTTTCTTTCTTTCTTTCTCCCTCTTCTATTATAAAGAGAAATTAGGGTTGTTGTATGTACTTGTGGTTATTTTACCTTAGCCTGGAAGACATCCAAGGCTCAGACTGAGAATTGTGGATTGAAGGGATTTAAAGCACTCCCAAAATGCACCAGGAGAACAGTAGAAGGACTTGTATAGGGCAGGATTATTTGAGGAAAGCCACAACTGTTTGAAGTGGTGTGATACTGCTGTTAATGTATAGTGTGGACGAGACCTAAGGATCCTTTTGAGGTGACGATCTTACCAATGGTTCCCTGACTTCTGTAAGAAAACAATTAGGGAAGCATTTTATAAAACTTTCATTTGCAAAATATGCTTCAAAACAAATATGGATGGCTGGAGCTGGAACAGAGGGAGCTTTGCTTTTGCAGCCTCATTTTATGCAGTTCCTGACATCTTCTGAAGCTCCTCCATTCTTCCATCTGATCAAAGTTATTTCCTTCTTGTTTGTTTCAGACTTCTTTTTTCCGGATATTTCAAAAGTATTTCCCTTTATTTCTGCGTAGTTTCAGAACAACTGCCAGGGGCAGCATTTTATTTGATAAAAACAACAACATTAAATAGGGTTCTTTTGTCTGTTTTTACTTTCTTTACCTGGTTTTATGTCTTGGGGAAAATTAGTTTTTTCTCCAGATGTGTGTGAACAAATTGGTATGTTTCTGTTACGTGAGTGTACATCACACTAAATTCAGAAAAGAATTACTTCCACTTGTTTTGCAGAGCAGTAGTTGTACAGGCCTGTTGTTAAAAACAAAACAAGTAATCCCTCTGTATAATTTGAAGAGTTGCCCCTTCAAACCCAGCAGGACCTGTACATGGTGGGGAATTCTAATTCAAGGTAGCAATGGTGAAAATTAAAGCATGGTGGGCTTTGTTTTCATATTGAACAACTCAAGACACTGGCTTTGCCCATCATAACTTTTGAACCACCCACTGCTGGGATTACTCCCAAAGAAATATAAATCTCGACAGAAAACATGTTGCCAACCCTGGCATATATGAAAACAGAATTAACTCATGGAAACGAGAAATCTTTTTTTTCTCCCCACTGAAATTTTAGATGTGGAGTGGGGGCGGAAGAGAGACTTTTGCATTGTTCCTATTTTTGCAAAACCCCAAAATTTTGACCTAATACAACTTGACAGTGTCCCTTTAAGCTTTTCATGATGTGGATTCTTTGAGTTATTGTTCACTTGTCTGCTTTTCATTTATATACGTTTTCCTTCAATGCAACAACTGGCTGGTTTACTTTTAATATCACTGTAGCACGCAAGCAATAAAAGAATGACATCGCTTTCAAACCTACAAATCTTTTTACTAAGAAAAGGAAAAGGAACGGGACTTGCAAGAATGTAGCAGGAATGGTTGCACCTGTGGGTTTTCTGCCGTTTAAAAAGAGTGATAGAGCATCACGTTCTGAAGAATCACACATAAAGCTACCTGCTAATTTATTTTGGCAAAATACCAGGGTGGATAGTGGATGAGATTGCCTTGAAGTTGCTTGTCCATTTTTCTCAGAGAGTAGCTCAACTTTCAAGGGACTCAGCTATACAGCTGCAAATAATACATTTTAAGTGTGTTGCAAAGTGCAATATACAAATGTGACATTAGATGGCGAGGATGAGCAAAGACAAATTCAATATATTTTTCAAAACGTTTTTTAAAAAAGAATTTTCACAGCGTTTTTTTAATATGTGTGTAGATTCCACCAAGGAGACCTAAATGAGTCTCCACTATAGCAAAGGTAGAATGTGGGGAAAGTAGAGAAGAAAGAGTGTTCTGTTGTTTCTTTTCTTTGAGCAGCAACTTTGTGGAGGGGGAAAGTGAGGTATGAATTGAAAGAAATAAAATAATTTGAAATATAAAAAAAACCCAAGAAGGATGTTACCCAATTTTTGTTAGCATAAGGATTTGGGCTATGGCCCAAAGAACGAAGCAGTCTAATTTGGCATAGTCTCACTTGCTTGAGAGACCAATAGCTTCTACAGGCTGTTGTAGAAATAACCATTTTATACCTCTCTCCTGGTTTAAATGTAGAAAATGTCAAGGCCATCTTTATCATGAAACAAAGTGAAGTAACTGCTTTAGGTGACAGAGTGGAGGCCCTTTTCGTGACTCTAGTCTTCTTTCTGCATCTTTAAAACACAAACAGTAAAAGAAAAAAACCCAGCTGCAAAAAAAAAAGTCTCTGACTGCTGCTGGAGAAAGAATGTGACATATTTCTCCCTTCTACACACCATAGGCTGTCTTGAACTTCACAGGCACGTGTGGAAAAACCCAGCATGAGGCATAGGTGCCAACTTTATAGGGCTGAGGAGTCTTCAGCACCCCCAACCCAAGTCTGTCGGGATGGAGCTGAGCCCCACAATCTTGAGGGGCTGAGTCTCACAGTGGTGGGGTTTCTCAGGCCTCGCGGCACGACACGCGTGATGTCACACATGCGAGATGCCCCCCCCCACCAGTATTGGGTGGGAACTTGGCCCCTCTTGCATGCGGACACCTTGGAAGGATTTTGTTCATCTTGATTCTCAGTCCTGTCGAGATTCAGGAGCATTCAGTTGTGTGATTCCTACCTGCAGTCTATGGCACACTCCCGACACAGATTTACAACATCCACAATGCCAATGTGGGCATATGACCTATAAATCCGCCTTATGCAAGGTTAGACCATTGGTTCATCTAGCCCAATATTATCTACTTTGACTGGCAGAGTGAAATATACTCGGAGTCGAGTGTGGATTTCATGCTCTTTATTCAGCTCATAGTAGTGAGGAATGAAAGTTCCCACAAAATATCTGCTTTATATACATTATTTACACAATGGGCCGCACGTGATTGGCTAATTCCGGGATTCTCCCGTGCTCCAATCAGGTTGTGGATTCACTTCCACCTGGAGCTGGATTGGGTGGCTCCTGCAGACCAATCATACTGCTGCATTGTTCTAGGACCAATCAGACTGCTGCATTCTGAATCCTTTTGTTCTAGGACCAATCAGACTGCTGCATTTTGGATCCTATTAATCTCAGTACATAACACAGAGCTTCTCCAGTCTCAGGCAAAGAGTCCCCCCCCCATTACTTGCTACCTGGTCTTTTGAAGGAAAGGCCGTAAGCCAAGATCAATTCCCAACATCTCCAGGTAAGGCTAGGAGAGAACCATGCCTGAAATCCTGGAACGTCCCTGTCAGTCACTGTAGACACCACAAGCTAGATGGACCAATGCTATGACTCAATATAGCTCAGCTTCCTAATTTTCCAAGTGCTCCTGAACTGGCAATACCAGGAACTGAACATGGGACTTTCCTCAGGAAAAGCAGGCACTCTACTACTGAGCTATGGCCTAACTGACTGCAGGCTTGACTTATTAATACATGTTTTGGTTTTGGATTTTTTAAAAAGGAATTGAGAAAGCATTGGCAATGCAATTTGCAGAAAGCGTCGCACGTACGTTAGCATCCTCTGCAAAATGCATTATGCATTTTGGGTGTTACAGCTCTCAGGTCTGAATATTTCTCAGCTGAACGCAGTTGTGTGCTTCATTGCGTAGGGGAAGGGGAAGGGGAGGGGAAAGTATCTCTCCCCCTTTGCGTAGCAGCTGATGGAAACCATATTGATGGCAGTAGGTAACTTTTTGATTCCGAAATGCATACTATTTTACTTGCTTGGAGATTATGGTCAGCTGCCATTTTCTTGTTATTTTTAAGTTACAGTTATATATATATATATGATTTCTATGTTGATTTTATTTCAAGACCAGTGTGATTGCATGTTCACTGCACACAGCTTTCTTTGATTGGAGGGGCTCGCGTCTGCATTATATCACTGACAGCTACGGCATTTACTGCGCAATGGTATGGAAAGGGTCGTGATTACCCAGAGAGAAACATAAATGTGTATGCACTTACTGGCTTATTTGACTTGGAAGCCCACTGCTAGGTACGGGTACCCTGAGCGTTATAATTGGTATGGGGAAAGCTGCTCGAGGAGTGCAATCAATTTAAAATATTTAAAGAGAAACATGCATGAGTAGGCAATCCATCGTCCTTGCCTTCAACAGACTGGCTGTTCCACATTACATCGCTAGAAGCAGTAACAGCCTCTTACAAGATTTACTGGGGCCCATCATTGCAGAAAGGGCAGGGAGTTTCGTGTAAAACAGGGTCAGTAATAGTAAAACCATTGACCTTTCTGCTCTCTCCTGGAGTTCATATTTATTAAGACAGAGTAAGAGAAAGCCATAGTCTTGGTTCCCCCATCACATTTGTTTGTGCGTGAGCCTTTCATCTGCAAACAACCAATGTTATGGACAGGATTTGGCATTTGTGTTTTCAGTGCGTGTGCATTGTAGCTTTTGTAATAAGTTGGGGCTGTTGTGAGGGAGGAATGGCATAATTGATAGTAGAAATGCTTAAAAATAAGTTAGAAATTTGAACTTTTCTGGAATATGAGGGGTTGTTCATCATCTAAGATGTTCAGTATTGAGTGTATATAATATACTGTATTTGAGTCCCCTAAGGAGCAGACTTAAAACACGATAGGAAAACTGATGCAACAAAAAGCAAGGAAAAACAAAAAATAATCATAACATTCCTGAGCTTATTGCCACTCTGCTTTCTAATGCAGAGTAGCGAAAAGGACAGCCATCTTTATAGCAACTTCTGCCACTGTTTTATTGAATTATGCTAAATTCTTGGGTTAAGTCTACAGTTCACTCTGTACAACTGTACACATTTACACCCCCACATAGAATTTCTGTGTTTTTGAAGTCTGATGACAAAGAGTGAAGTGTTCTCAGCTGTTATGAGCTACTAGAAGAAACCTTTCGTTTTGCAGCAGAACTGCTCAGGGGTGAGTACAGTGAAGTAGGCAGGCTTGTGGATGACAAAAACTTGTTTGGAATTTCTGGGTGGTGAAAATGAAGACATCAAAAAGGAATCTCTTCGGTTTGGGTGAACGAGCAACAGGCCTGCAACTGTGCATTTAAAAAACAGTTAAAGCACATGAGTTTCCCTCAAAGAATCATGGGAACTATTGTTTGTTAAGGTTGCTGAGAAGTGTAGCTCTATAGGGGGCAAACTACAATTTGGTCTAATATACACATTTTTGCAAAGCATATTTTCCCAAATATTTATATTATCCACACACACACACTTTTATGCATACTTGTCTGTAGAGCTGAACTGAACAGCAAGATTCAGAGAAGTGCAAATTTCAGTCTGCCTTGTTCTTCAAAAAGTGCACACTAGGTAGATTCACCTGTAAACGTGAACTGAATCCTATTTCTTCCCTCAGCCCAAATTGAGGGACCTCCTTTGCACATGTTTCTCTGCAGACCCAACATTAGTTTAAATACAAATAAGCACCCACACAGTCCAACAGCGAAAAAATGAAACAAAATGAAAACCTACTGTTTATGTTTTCAAAACTACTGCCACAGCTTTATTTGAAATGCCTTGCACTCCAGCTGGGCAAAAAGACTGCCTTTCTTAATAGAACCTGACATTGCTTTTGAAATCATCCTTGCTCTGTGCTCTGTGAGCTTTTGCACAGCCCAGCAGCACAGAAATAGCCTCTGAGTTGAAGCATGATCAAAAGCGGACTTCTATTATTTAATGCATCATTGTGTACGTGTAACACACCCTGGGACCTTATGGTGAAGGGCGGGTAAGAAATCTTATAAATAATCAATCAGTCAATCAATCAATCAGTCAGTCAGTCAGTCAGTCAGTCTAGACAAGGTACTTGCCAAATTATGCCAGTCTTAGCTGATGAAAGGGTTATACTATTACCATCTTGGAACATATCTATGGTGAAAGCTTTTAACAGAAATAATAGAAACTATAATGGAACTGGAAATATTTCTCTATTTCCATGTATGATAAAGATACACACATAGAATCACAAAGCTATATAAGTCAGGTTTGGGGAGCTTTGGGCCTTCTAGTTGTAGCTGAACTACAAATCCCATCATCCCTGGCTCCTCCTCCTCCTCCTTTTGAGCCCAGCCCAGTTGTTGTTTTTCTTCTTCTGCACTGACTCCCATCACTTAGCCCTGGAGATGTGGAGGGATGGGAGGAGGGGAAACCTTCTGGAGAATCTATGCAATAATTTGCAGAGACTGGTGTTAATTGGGAGAGGGGAGGAGGACAGCCCCTCCCTCCCTTGAGAGTCTTTGCAATAATTTGCAGTTGGCTCCCAGAAAGCTTGCAAGCTGCACACAGAGCACAGTATTCTCAATAACAATAAAAACCAATTTTAAATGGTGCTTTTGCCCACCTGGAGATTCAAGAACTTCACCTACCAGCTAGAGCACACCCTCCAACATTTCTTCAATGAAAATAGGGACATCCCATTCCATAATGATAATTTTACTATTTATACTCCACACGTCTTACTGGGTTGCCCCAGTCACTCTGGGCAGCTTCCAACATATATAAAAACATAATGAAACATTAAACATTTTAAAAACTTCCCTATACAGGAATGCCTTCAGACGGCTTGGGGGTCGGATAACTCCATACCCTACAACATTTCCCCAGTGAAAATAGGAAAATCCTACCATACCCTCCAATATTTCTCCAATGAAAATAGGGACATCCAAAGAAAAGTGGGACATTCCGGGATCAAATCAGAAACCAGGACATTTCTCTAAATCAGGGATGTCCCTGGAAAATAGGGATACTTGGAGGGTCTGCTGCTAGGGGCCAAGGTCCCTTCGCCTCTCCCCAATAAAATATTGAAGGGGCCCAGCACTGCCATTCAAGTGGTGTGTGCATCGTGTGATCTATTATATGGGGCAGGGCTTATCTCCCTCCCCACCCCCAATATTTTATTCAATTTGGCACCCCTGCCTAGAGGCAAACATGGAGACTCCAGGTCAGACCTCGAGATCTAGCAACCCTGGTGATCACAGCAACAGCAATGATGAGACACCACAGTAGGCTCTTCTATGGGGCATTCCTTCTTTCCTTTTATCTCAAACACTGAAACAGTAGCATCATAGACAGCAGGGATCTGGGGAAATATAGGTCTCCAGGGTGCTTGAGGCCTTGTATGGATTGTAGACACCCTACCATTAATCTATGACCCAGATGCACGGAGTAACTGGAGCCATACTTAGAACTTAGGCATCAAGAGGAAATACAAATCCCAGGATCCCTGATGCTTGGGATGTTGTTTCAGCATCCAAGGTCCAGGGAGGACCTTTCCATTGCCACAAACACTACCAGTTTAAGCTTAGGAGGAAGAAACTGGGGCAGCTGCAGTAGCAGGAACTCAAGACATTGCTGGCAAACCCACTGCCAACAAAGCCTGAACACCATTAATGTTCAGCCTACGTTTATACTGAGTTGGGGGAAAGCAAACTCTCATCATGATGGAACCCACCTGTTTCCAAACCACCACTAACCTTCATGCCAGGGTCAACATGGGGTCCGCTAAGTCAGGTGCAGCCAAAGCAGATGCTACAACCAAGGTCAGTATTATATCTCATCATATTTTGGTGCAATCCACAAAGCTTTTCATGATATGGGGAGCCATGGTCTTGATATGTGTAAAAATGGGCAAGTCATACAGACTTTGCCTCAGTATCAGCATCGCCTCCAAAACCGCTATGTGGATTGACTCTCTGCCATTTGAGCTTTGGCTAATGGGAGCTCTAGCTATATTTATTCTCTCAAGTCTTTGAGGAATGGAATTTACAATATGTATTGCAAGTTAATGCTCATGGACACAGGGGGATAGCTTTGTATCAATTACCCAAGATTTTAGATACTGCTACACCATTTAATGGTGCGTAATAAGTATGTAGCATTAATTATATAAGTTAATAGTCAGAAGGCCACATGAATTTTTTATGGTGGAGTTGTGTCTATCTGGAAGCTTAATGAATATGTCCTCCTATTTTTTAATTAATCACATCAGTTCCACAACTAAACACCTCAAGGCAAGAGGCCTAATTGTTATGCTTATTTTGGAAGGGTCCTAGTTTTTCTGGAAAGGTAACAGTATAAATACTTTAATAGCCATGAATAAAACATTTTCTAAATACATGCAATGGGAGATTCAGCTGTTCATGGGCAGAAGCAACAAGGCAGTTTTGTCTTCAGGAATGCAAAAGGATTATAGAGCCCCTTTGCTCAGCTTCCAGAGGTGTAACAGCCCTGTTAGTTTGTCACAACAATATAGAATATTTTGACACTTTAAAGGCTAACAGATTAATTTTAACTTAAGCTTTTATGGTCTTGAGTTCACGTCATCTTATGTGTCGGATAAAGTGGACTCTAATCCACCAAAGCTTATGTGACCACAAATCTGTTAATTTTTAAGGTGCCAGAAAACTCTTCTCTCTTTCTAGCTCAGTTAGCACCAAAAAATGAAACAGGGCTGCATTGTGGTTTAGAGAGTCAGCTATGAGCCAGACATCTCTCGGCACATTCATGAATTCATTGTGTGCAAATCCCTATAATTTTATCCTCAGTGTGTAATATAAGAGTGCTGACCATCTTTGCAGGGTTGTAGTAAACATTCCCAAAATACTGACTCTGAAATGTTTCGATCACTTAGGGGAAATGTTGTTGAAACAGTAGTAGTAGTAATTTATTATCTGGGGATTTTCCCCCAGCTCTTGTCTTTTCTCTTAAATTAAGATCCAATGACCTGCTCTACACTCAGTCACACCTTCTTCTTCTTCTTCTTCTTCTTTGGTGATCACTCCTAGCCGAGTAAGATTGTCTTCTATAAACATGGTTTTAACAATGAGTCCATAAGTGACTGTGGAGGCCAATTCTGGACCCACACATCCTTCCACAGTGGGGACATTGGTTCCCAGGTGGGAGTTGATCAGGGTGTGGATTTGCCAAGCGTGCCTTCCTCTTAGCACGTTTCTCCCTTGCATTCAGAGTTCAAGTGTCTTCAAAGTCCATGACACCTTTGGTAAAGGCTGTTCTCCAACTGGAGCGCTTGCAGGCCAGTGTTTCCCAGTTGTCGGTGTTTATACTACATTTTTTTAGATTAATAATAATAATAATAATAATTTATTATTTATACCCCACCCATCTGGCTGGGTTTTCCCAGCTACTCTGGGCGGCTTCCAAAAGAATATTAAAATACTGTGATACATCAAACATTAAAAGCTTCCCTAAACAGGGCTGCCTTCAGATGTCTTCTAAAAGTCTGGTAGTTGTTGTTCTCTTTGACATCTGGTGGGAGGGCGTTCCACAGGGAGGGCGCCATTACCGAGAAGGCCCTCTGCCTGGTTCCCTGTAACTTGGCTTCTTGCAGTGAGGGAACCTCCAGATTTGCCTTGAGACAGTCTTTAAACCTCTTTTGTTGACCACCAGCATTACGCTTTCCATTTTTAAGTTCAGAATAGGGTAGTTGGTTTGGAAGACGATAATCAGGCATCCACACAACATGACCAGTTCAACAAAGTTGATGTTGAAGAATCATTGCTTCAACACTGGTGATCTTTACTTCATCCAGTACACTGATATTAGTTCGCCTGTCTTCCCAAGTGATGTGTAAAAATTTTTGGAGACGCTGTTGATGGAACCTTTCAAGAAGTTGGAGATGGCATTTGTAAGTGGTCCATGTTTCACAAGCATACTGTACAGTAAGGTTGGTAGTACAATAGCTTTGTAAACAAGCATTTGGTTTCCCTGCAAATGCCCCGGTCCTCAAACACTCTGCACTTCAGTCAGGAGAAAGCTGCACTCGCAGAGCTCAGGCAATGCTGGATTTCAGCATCAATGTTGACCCTTGTGGAAAGATAACTGCCTAGGTAGGAGAAGTAATCAACATTTTCCAACATTACACCATTGAGTTGGATTTGTGGTGCTGCAGAGGGGTTATTTTGTACTTGTTGGTGCAGCACTTTGGTTTTTTGGATGTTGAGCAACAGGCCAATAATAATTTATTATCTGGGGATTTTTTTCCAGCTCTTGTCTTTCCTGTTAAATTAAGATCCAATGACCTGCTTTAGACTCAGTCACACCAAGGGCTGTAGCTCACTGGATCTGTTTTGCATGCAAAGGGTCCCAGGTTCATTCCCCAGCATCGCCAGGTAGGGCTAGGAGAGAACCCTGTAGAGAAGATTGGAGAGCTGCTGCCATGTAGACAATACTGAAGCAGATAGACAAATGGCCTGACTCACTATGAGGCAACGTCTTGTGTCTTAGGTTACTGGGCCATGGATTAAACCCACTGCTGCTGGCGATCTACAATTCATGGACCTGAAACTCCTCCAATTACTGCAAGGCACAAAACCTATATTCCTGATATAGCATTATAGCATGTAACTGAACAGTTATAAACTGGTTTTGTACTTCATCACTCAGGTGGCAACAGGAAGATGATTGTGCAGAATGCATAGCTTCTACTGACCCATGGATAAATACTGAAACCAATGAGGGCAGAATAATATAAGGACTCTGGAGATCAGGTTTGGTTATAAGTTACATTGGGTTGCCTTGGGCAACGTAAAATGACTAACGAATTTAGATGATAATAATAATAATAATAATAATAATAATAATAATCTGCATTCATAGAATAAGCAAGGCAGACTTGTCCTAAAGTCCAAACAACAACAACACCCACTTGTATACATGGTGGCATGCCAGGGTTGGCTCAGGTGTGACAGAATGCATTGCACTTTATGTTGCTGCTACTGGGGCTTTCTGATGAATGAAGATGTGTTGCTGTCTGTCACTTGACCCAGCTCCTTCCTAAACTCAGGATTCCTTGTTTTGAAAAGCAAGTGAGAGTCTATTAAACCAAGAGGCCATGTCACCCTCACCTCTGCATAACCTTTGTGAAATTATTCCTAATACGCTGCTCAAACCAAGGAGAAGCCATTACCTCCCTCCAAACAAAAATTCAATCTGCAAACAAACGAGGGAACTCAACCTATGGAAATTGGTTCAAACTGAACAGGCAGCTTGGCATTCCTTACCAAAGAGGTGATTTGTTTTCATAACCTCTTTAACTAAACAGCCCTTAACCCTTAAGGCATGAAAGCATCCATCAACCTACAGGGAATAGTTAGCTTAAAACAATTACTCACACAGATTTCTCCCTCGTCTCTGGAGCGTAATGCTTATCATTTGGCATTTGCTACATCCTTAACCTTTGGAAAGGCTGCCAAACTGCACGAGAAGCCTACAGAGGCTACCCGCCCCCCCTCCGACCCACCTCCCTTTCAATAGGGGGGGGCCTCCCTTGTTTGTGTTTATGGTGACTCCGCGTTGCTGCAAAAAGGTATCAAAAATTCCACGCGGGCTTCCCCAGAGCAAAGGCCTGCTAGTGCCGGGCATTGTACAGGTGCAAAGTTATTCTAAAGCCTCCCTTTAGAATGGGGAAGAGAAAGAGCAGAGCTCTCCAGCTCAGCTGTCATTACTGCAGCTGTGGTTACAACACAACCAGAGGTTTCTGGGAGCAACACAACAGGCCTCTTTTAAAGGCAGCGGCCTGTGCTCACAGTCCCTGTGAGGATAAAGTCACCGAGACTGGCCTGAGCACAAGTCTTTTAATAGCATTTGCAGGTCAGGCTTGTTCAAACAGCTTTTAACAGTTGGGTAATTTTACATTTTTAAAGACGAAAACGTCAACAATCCGATCCTCTGTGAGCTGACCCTTGGACTCTTCATAAATTCAGTCGGAGAGCATATTCTTATTTATCCGTGTAAGAGGATGGTTTCTCTGCCGCAGCTGACTTCCCACTTGGAAAGGCAGGGAATGGGTCTGTCAGTGATCTGGTTACAGTTCCCTGATTGTTTGCCCAGGCTGAGCAGGGCTGGCGTCAGTAAATGTAGCCTCTCATACATGAGAATGGCAGCAACAGAGCTCAAGGGACCAGTGGGAATCCATTATCTGTAACAACAACAGAGCATCTACAGTTCCTCCTGCCCTCAACTTTCAGGGAAGGAATGAGGATCCAGCTCCACAGAACCTGACACCATACTGTGTAAATGGTATCACCACCTAGGAGGCTTCATGCACCCATGGGTGTCAAGCAAGGCTTGTAGGACAAGAACTTTATTGCACCTCTCCAACTAGAATGAAATAGTAACAGGAAACTCTCGACTCTGCCCAGCCACAACTAAATCCAGTGCCACTAAGGAGCAAACTATGCACAGTAGATAGCTTTAGGCTAGTGGTAGCCAATGTGTTGCCCTCCAGGTGTTGTTGGACTACAACTCCCATCATCCTTGGCAGTGCTGAGTGGGGTATTGGGAGCTGTAGTCCAACAACTGGAGGGCTACCCCTTCTTTAGGCTGTGGTGAGTAATGCCTTCAAAAGGCAGTTAAACCACTCCTGCCACATTTTCCCACAGCTCCCCTCTGCTGAAACTCACTACCCATGCAAGCCCCTCTTATAGACTCCAGTAATAAATATACTCCAATAATAAAGATAGCATTCATCTTCTAAGGGCAGGGTGCCTGTGAACTTCAGGTGCTGGAGACAAGTTGCCTTTCTACTAAGCTTCTCAGAAGGTTTTGATTGGACACAGTAGGATACAGGCTGCTGGATTAGATGACAGCAAGTGTGTTGCCAAAGCCCCAAACTAAGGACTAGGCAGAAATAAGTGTGACCTTGTTTTGTAGTTAGGAGATGGGGAGAGTTATATCTATTGTTGTTGTTGTTGTTGTTGTTGTTGTTGTTGTTGTTCTTAAAAAGCCAAATCAATCAAATTTGCACTTTCCGAAGCAATACGAGAACCAAAACACAGCAGTGTTCGAAATTCACACTTGTCCAAATTTTGTGATGCAGTTCTCCAGCCAAGTAATGTGTACAAAATTGCATATACTGGGGTTAAGTGTGCATAAAAACGTGTATATATTGGTTGAAATAGCACACAAATGTATTGGGGAGGTGTAAATACCTTTTGCAAAATTGTGTGTATTATGCGAAATTGCATACAAATGTATGTATTCAGAGAAATTCATACTAATATGCTGGTGAATTGTCATGAAGACTTTTTAAAAATGCAAAGTGATGTGGATATTTGGAGAACTGGAGAGTGGGAAAATGAGAAACTGGGAGAAATTGAAATCAACAGCTCTGCCCACCACTTTCTGTGGCAACCCTGTGCCCACCATAACTTCTAGTTCCCTCCTGAGTGCATCCCATTCCAAGGTGTGTTTGTGCTACTGTGACTGTTAATACAGTAGAGAGGAAATACCCTTATTTTCACATGTGCCCAATGTGAGACAGAACAACACACAAAAGCAACGCACCAAAGTGTGCACCAAACTGGCACAATGAAAGGCAAGGAAAGCTATGTCGGGGTCCTGTTGCCATCTCATCCCTGACTGCACCGTTGTGCAGCAAAGGCTCGCTTACTTGAAGGTTTAACATTCCACAATTAACATTCTTACAAGTCAAGCAGCAGCTTGAAAGGGGATCTGTCAGCTAGTTATATTCTTGTTTGTCTTCCTCCACATGGCCACAGAAGAAACGGTATTAAACCTGATACGCCAAAACTATTCCCAGCAGAGATACGGCTGAACTCCTGGAATAACAATGTAACATAAACACAGTCAAGTACAGAAGGAGAACGGAATGGGAGCCCCGACCTTTTCTCTTCCCTTTGCTTTAGTGCAGCTTTCCAAGTTAAAATCTGGCACAGCCAAACCTGTTACTAGCTACGTTTACTGTCACAATGGGATAGAACGTAATATGCTCTGCTGGAATTTAGCTATGCAGGCCAGGCCAAGAGCTGTTCCCGTGAGAGTCACCATACCTCACCTTGTCCTGGAGACAGCTGCGGGTCAAATCAACCCCTGTTGGAAGCCAGAGCAGCTGACACAGAACACATTCGCTGCATGTTGATTGACGTGTAGAAACTGCAGGCCCTGACCCAGAAGCTGCACTTTTTGTTGGTAATAATGCTCACCCTTCAAATGACCAAGCCACAGAAATATGGCCTGAAGGAAACAGACATAGAGCCTCAAGTCTCAAGGGAACAGTCGTTAGGCCTGCCAATTGAAGAGAGTGCTTGGCTGTGGCCACGTTGCATCTTGGAAGCCTAAAGCGGTGAGGATTCGAAACCTGCGGGACCAGAGATTTACAGAAGATTGAACTATTTGAAGAGCAACTGTAATCAACAAATTACACTAGTAGGACTACAAGAAGTTTTGTAAGGAGAAATATATGAAATATTGCAAAGAAGAGAAGGAAGAGAGACATTAATTATAATATTTAAATGTAATAGTGAAAGTATGAAATGCAAATTAAGTGATAAGATTGGAAAATTTTCAGATGTGATTAATGGAAGTAAAAAAAAAGTGTATAAGATATAAAAGTATGTTTAATAATTGTTGAAAATGTTATGTTAAAAACATAGATAAATAGATATAGATATAGATGATATAGATGATTAGATATAGATATAGATATAGATATAGATATAGATATAGATATAGATGATATAGATATAGATATAGATAGATATAGATATAGATATAGATATAGATATAGATATAGATATAGATATAGATATAGATATAGATATGGATATGGATATGGATATGGATATGGATATGGATATGGATATAGATATAGATGAGTCTAAAGTGGTGGTTCTCAAACTTTTTTCCTCTGGGCAACACTTTCAGAATAAAAATTTGCTCACACCAAACCAAATTCTGTATTGATAAGAAATACACTGGAAAACAAAAAGAAGCAACACCCAGCAATGCTTGATTTATAACACAGAACAAAACTACTTTGTAGTATGATCACGAGACATCCAGAAATTATAAAACAATGCAGCTGCATAAGAACGTGAATCATTCCCAAAAATAATTATAAACAAGCCTTTTACATATGTACCTTAAGCGAGCTCAAAATTTTCTGTAGACATTGATGGGAAGTACTTATCAATATTTTCTACCAGTGTCGCTAGATGTTCCTGAATGAGGCCATAGAATTCATTGCTCATCTTAAAACTATATACCAGTGGGAACATTTTGAGGTTATGTTGCATTGCTCTTCTGCACCAGCGCTGAAGCCTTTAAAAAAATGCAATTAATTTGTGTGTAGTTGTGAGGATATTGTCATTGGGGCCTTGCATACTGGAATGGAGCTCGTTCAACTGGGTTGAATATTGGCCAAATATGCCAACTTTGCACACCAGTCATTGTCATCCAGTTGATTGTAAAATGGGTTCCCTTGATTCGTTCTTCAGTTCCAACACCATATTATTCCCCCCCCCCATGGGACAGCCAATGAATCTCCAAGTGCCGGATTAGGTATTGATGTTTTGATTCCATGTCTTTGCAGAGTTGAGCAAATAGCAGTGTCTTCTAGTGTTTTTGCTTTTATGAAATTCACAATGGGCACAGTCTGAGCTACAAGGCTCTTCATCAGGGGTCAGCAAACTTTTTCAGCAGGGGGCCGGTCCACTGTCTCTCAGACCATGTGGGGGGCCAGACTAGATTTTGAAAGGGAAACATGAATGAATTCCTATGCCCTACAAATAACCCAGAGATGCATTTTAAATAAAAGCACACATTCTACTCATGTAAAAACACGCTGTCCGCAGGCCGGATTTAGAAGGTGATTGGGTCGGATCCAGCCCCCGGGCCTTAGTTTGCCTACCTATGTTCTTGGTGATTAAGGCCTCTCTGTGTAAAAAGTAGTGAGTTGATATAACATGTGGATTTTTCTGTTTGAAGAGTGCCACCAAGCATCACACATTCCCTGTCATACATGGCGCTCTGTCTGTAAAGATTCCAATACAAGAATCCCATGAAATCTCACATTTTTCCAAATACTCAGATATGGTTTGGAAAAGATCTTGTCCTCTGGTATGCTTAATTAGTTAATTGAAAAGTAGAACTGTGTAATAATTTTGTCACTGTGAATGAATCTGATTTGGGCAAGCAACTGTGCTTTTCCACTAATCTTGGTGGATTCATCAACTTGAATGGCAAATTTAGAATTCTTCATACTTTCGGAAACATGCTTCCCAATATTAGCTGACAAAACCATTATTCTGTGAGTTGTATCATCAGACAAAGGAATTTCCATAACTTGTCACTCAGCATCATTGCCAAACAATTTTTTCACAATCAAGCCACAGGCAGGCTTAACCAATTTTTCAGCTATCATATGTGATTTTCTTCTGTTGAGCAATCACTTCACCCATTTGGTAAGAGATAATTTGCCTCTTATCTGAGAATTTTGCTCATTTTTTTGAATATTATTGTTGGCATTTCTGCTGTTCCAAAAGCCTTTCAAAATATTGAACATTCTTGTTTGCCAGATTTCCATGTTCTGACAACAGATGTCTTTCCCTCTTGTTTGGTGCCATATTGGAATGCTTCTCACCACAGATCCAACACATAGACTGAGGAACGTTGTCATTTTCAGTCTGTGTGAAACTGAGACTCAGATGTCTGTCCACATATTGTTGACAAACTTTCATTTTTGGAGGTTTGCTTAGGCCTGCTACTGGTGCCGAATCAAATGAGACTTCCCCAGCACTCTGTTCGAACGACAATTCTGGATCACAGCTAGGATTGTCCTCAGTATCATTTGCTGCTCTTGCTCTCATTTTGAAAAGCTATCTATTCATATTCTACAAATAATAAAAAATATGCTATCCTATGCTATACTCTACTAATGCTATGCTATGCTATGCTATGCTATGCTATGCTATGCTATGCTATGCTATGCTATGCTATGCTATACTGAAATGTTTCTTTGATTGTCTGTGATTCTTCCTGTCACACTTGCCATCCTCTCCTGCCGCACCAGTGTGGTACGCCACACCCTTTGAGAACCACTGATCTAAAAGCTTGTATAAGACTCACCAGCTTTTCCATAGAACAGAGATGAGGAACCTGCATCCCTCTAACTATTGCTGGATTACAGCTCCCATCACTCCTGACCATTGATCTGGCTAGCTGGCTGGCTGGCTGGCTGGCTGGCTGGCTGGCTGGGGCTGATGGGAGTTGCAACATCTGAAAGGCCACTGGAAAGTGGCATTCTCTTTATACCTTTTTACCTTTTCCCAGTCCTTCCCCTGTTTTGCTTATTTCTGGGTCCAAATCTCTGCTGCTTAGTTCAGAGTATGTCAAGGATGGAGGAAGTGGTAGACTCCAGGCAAGAGCCTCTTTTTGTCATTCAATGGAATCATCAAGAGAACAACTAAGTTTGAGTGATAGTCAACTAAGTTTTACTCAGCATAGAGCCATTGAAATGAATGAACATGACAGAGTTAGGTCCAATATTTTCAGTGTGTCTACTCTGAGTAACACCTAGTTGAATACCACCCAGTAGATCACTCAGAAAGTTCTGAATCTCCCAAAACAGACTAGCATACATAAAACTATCTGACACCCATAGAGGAGCACAGGAAGGCAGGAAGCAAAACTCTCCAAACAAAATGATCAGAGAATGCAAATGTCTTCTCAAACCCCAAATGTCTACCCTAATAACCAAAAAGACACTTTTCCAAACCAGCAAAATCTCAGACATAGCAAGTGCTTCCTGGCATATGGCTATATATCCTGGTGAATAATTGTCTTGAAGTCCACGAAATCTGTGCCAGCCTAGATACCATACGTATTGGTGAAATTACATAAGCCACTAATCTGTGTCCCACCTCTGAGGTTTCAACTCTGCCAACATGGTCAGGCAGCTCTCATGCAACAAGGGCACTGGAACATCAAGAGAATCTTCCACCTTGAAACTGATACACTTTTTAAAAAAAGAATACAAAAAAGAATATGGCACACTAATCAGAGATACCCACACATTTTTGGCTTAATGGTTGAGTCCTTATTGTAAGCTACTGTGAGAATCTCTGTGCTGAGCATGACTAACCTTTGCCTATATGGTTCCTACCTTAGCTGGAATAAAATTTAGAACTGTAATTATACAGAATGATAGGGTAAATAACCACAGAGCACTAAATGCACAAGTGACTTGTTTAAAACTAGAACAATGCAACAGTGCCTTTGAATCCAAAGAGAAAATTAGACAACTACTGCTTTCAAACTTTGTAGTGAGTCAGTCCAAATACACCTCTAATTCTCCAAGACAATGTGAGGAGAGAGTGTTTCATGCCACTCCTCATATTAAAAGCTTGGTGGGAGGGGCAGGAAAACTTGTTGACTTCCATCTAGTTCAGACCTTCTTGCCCTGCTCCTGACCTCCTGAACGGTGACTTCTGAGCACTGTGTCTGCTGCCTAGTCTGTGCCGTTACTTGCGTGAATAAAGATTTCTTTCTTTCTCGTAAGTAAGATCCTTTATCTGCATGTTTTGGAAAGGAGCCAGAACAAGCCACTCATAGCTACTATTTTAATTTCCAACAATTCCCACGATATAGTGCCACTCTGGGGTCACTGTGAGAAATCAAAATGGTGGCTCCAAACTTCACGGCATGTGGGCCCAGGACAGGCATCAGCTTGGGCCCCAACAGCTGCCCAAAAGTAACCCAAGTTGACATCAGACCTGCTGTTCAGATCCACTGAATTAATGGAACTGATAGGTAACAGGAAATTAACAGATACAACACAGGGAAAACTGAATGGAGCTTCTTGGACAAATGGTCCTCTATAAAAATTAATGCAAATTGGCTGAAAGGCAAGTACTGTCATATAGATTGAAAACAGGCTGAGGTGCATAAACAAAGAGTAATGAATGATAAGCAGCCAGGCGCAGAGTTCACCAGGAAGTATCCAGTGGGATACCAGAGGGATCTGGATTGGATCTGGTTTTATTTAACATCCATATTAATGATCTGGATGAGATGAATAAACAGCATGCTAACTCAGTTTATATACATTGTAGAAGATTATAAAAAATTGGAGGTGTTGCAAAAAAGTAAGAAAGAAAGGAAATAAAACTAAAATCCATACACACCACCAGAGTGTGGAGAATCACTACCAAGCAACTGGTGAGGCTTAGCGAATCTGAGCTGAAAGTGACAGGATGTGAATGATGCTGAATGTAATTTGGAAACAGGGACATCTGAAAAACGGTTACTCACTGGGAAAAAGAGATTTGGCACCTGGTGGTGCAAAGAGTTCCAGTCCTACTGTGATGGGCAGCAAGTTTGCTATGGAAATTCAGAACAAGGCACATCTCAGGGTGATAAGCCAGAAGGATTCACTGATGAGGAATGAAGAGAACTGACTGGTGAGTGATGCAGTGAATTGATTTATGAAGTACTTGCATCTACAGCAACAGTAGAGGCAGACAATGTGACCGTATTCTTCCCTTTGCTTTGCTAGGCCTCAGACACTGATGGAAAGCACTGCCATGAGAACTTTGCATGGCGCAGTTCATGCACAACAGCACCCACCACAATGAGCTGGGCTGTGACTATGACCATATGAAAAAAGTAACATATAAAATAACAAGACTATTGTTGTTGTTGTTTAGTCGTTTAGTCGTGTCCGACTCTTCATGGCCCCATGGACCAGAGCACGCCAGGCTCTCCTGTCTTCCACTGCCTCCCGCAGTTTGCTCAAACACATGCTGGTAGCTTCAAGAACACTGTCCAACCGTCTCGTCCTCTATCGTCCCCTTCTCCTTGTGCCCTCAATCTTTCCCAACACCAGGGTCTTTTCCAGGGAGTCTTCTCTTCTCATGAGGTGGCCAAAGTATTGGAGCCTCAGCTTCAGGATCTGTCCTTCCAGTAAGCACTCAGGGCTGATTTCCTTCAGAATGGATAGGTTTGATCTTCTTGCAGTCCATGGGACTCTCAAGAGTCTCCTCCTGCACCATAATTCAAAAGCATCAATTCTTCAGCGATCAGCCTTCTTTATGGTCCAGCTCTCACTTCCATACATCACTACTGGGAAAACCATGGCTTTAACTATATGGGCCTTTGTTGGCAAGGTGATGTCTCTGCTTTCTAAGATGCTGTCTAGGTTTATCATCGCTTTTCTCCCAAGGAGCAGGCGTCTTTTAATTTCGTGATTGGTGTCACCATCTAAGACAAACCTGGCTGCATTAGACCTAGTCCAACTTTGTGCTTCTCAAGAGTGACCAGCCATAGGTTTTCAGGAAGCCGATGTTCTTCTCCAGCCACTAATATTCAATGGCCTGCTGTCTCCGAACATTGAGGTTCACATTCTCAGTGAGTGTGCATGTTTGTGTGCAAACACACATATACACACATGCATGTACACACACTAATTGTCATAGTCTAATACCGGGGTCAGTAAACTTTTTCAGCAGGGGTCCAGTCCTCTGTCCCTCAGACCTGGGGGTGGGTAGACTATTTTTTTGGGGGGGGGGAATGAATTCCTATGCCCCACAAATAACCCAGAGATGCATTTTAAATAAAAGGACACATTCTACTCATGTAAAAACACGCTGATTCCCAGACTGTCCATGGGCCAGATTTAGAAGGCAATGGGGCCGGATTCGGTCCCCAGGCCTTAGTTTGCCTACCCATGGTCTAATAGCTATCACAATACTCTTGAATGTCAGTCGTTATGCGCCCAAAGCAGCAGCACCCACAAGGTTGAGGTATCGGCAGTGGAGGAAACCCTATGGGGGGTGGGAGACCAAAACACTGCCCAGTGAGGACTGAGCATGCTCAGAGAGCACAGAATGCTGACTGACAGTGGGTGAGGAAAGAAAAACCAAGTGGGAGGAGGAATGGAATGGAATGTCCTGAACCCATCATCATCTTGAACCAATCAAAATCATTTCGTTCTTCAGCCCTCGTTGTAATGCCATGTGGTTACATATAATCATTTTTCAGTGTCTTTATTAAGACTTTGACTAATTTTCCTATTCATTAAATGCCACTCAATATCCTCTTTCTTCTACTTACAAAATAATTCAAGATTAATCACAATTGCTATGCCAAGCCGATTGTCTTTTCATGCATACAATGGTCGCCATAGAGTCTATTCTTTTCAGTGTTCCGGAATGAACGTTTGATATGTACAGTACCTAAAAGCAGCTAGTCCTGCACTATAAAAGGTAGGAAGACACAGGTCTTTCCAGTTTTGCTTGGCCACAGGCTCAAGAGGAAATGGAATAATCCAAACCATACAGTTTTATGGAATTATTATTTTCTCCATCAGCATCTTACTGAAAACCACCCAAAGAAGAAGCTTGTGTTATTGGGCAGCATATAAATGCCCAAAATGTAACAAATAAAACTTAATTAAAAAGATGCTGTTGTATAACTGCTGATCGGAAGTGAGTCATCCTAACATGTTTTTATATCTAGATATATGGGCTTGTATGTGTTCAGCTGAATTCAAACAGTGTAAGAAGAGATTTGTTGTAGCTGTGCTCCCAGATATAGCACCCTGGGACCAGCTTTGCAGCTACACCAAAGAGATAAGGAAGTCAGGGACAAGTGAGGCTCCTTCTAATCTTGTTGCTTTTTATGGAAATGCTTTATTTCAGAAATGGCCAGGCTGCTTCTTAAAGCGACAGCCGTCAGCTAATTGAAACAATATGCAAAGAACTCTTAACAGTTTTAAAGAAGCAGTGTTAATTAACATGCTTTGCTGCCATATGCCACAGTGTGGGTGAAGCAGCACAACAACAGATGTTTGGCAAGGCAAGCCTGGAAGGGCAGAAAATAGTATGGGTTTCTATTGTTGGTAGCCATGCCATCTGAAAGTGCAAGTCCCAAGAAGACAGTAGCCGCTTCTACGCGCACATTCAGGTACTTTAACTTAGTGGGGCTTTAAAAAAAGAAAGTCAACAATACCTCACAGTACAAATCATGCGGGTGCACAATGGAGGTGGTCCAATGTGGGCAAAGCTCGATTGGGTCAGAACCACCAGATTCTATGGTTAAATGCATTTGCAATTGATTTCTGTCTGTACCATCGAGACCAGAGCCTAAAGTTATTTAATTGCATGGGTGGCGCTGTGGGTTAAACCATAGAGCCCAGGACTTGTCGATCAGAAGGTTGGCGGTTCGAATCCCTGCGACAGGGTGAGCTCCCGTTACTCGGTCCCTGCTCCTGCCAACCTAGCAGTTTGAAAGCACATCAAAGTGCAAGTAGATAAATAGGTACTGCTCTGGTGGGGCGGTAAACAGTGTTTCCGTGTGCTGCTCTGGTTCACCAGAAATGGCTTAGTCATGCTGGCCACATGACCTGGAAGCTGTACGCCGGCTCCCTTGGCCAATAAAGCGAGATGAGCGCCGCAACCCCAGAGTCGTCCGCGACTGGACCTAATGGTCAGGGGTCCCTTTACCTTTACCTTTACAACTGCAGACTCCTTTTCCTTCTATGCAAGTTAGGGTGGCTGTATACTCAATATGGAAGAATGTTTCTTTTTAAGAGGGAGAGAGAAGGAACCATTTCAGCACATGCTAATTTCCCCACAAAGGCAACGCTATTACGACAGTGGCATCTATGGTGGTGGGGAAGGTAGAAACTTCCTTTTTGTGCAATTAATAAAGCATCAAGAATCCTGTTCTGTATTTAAATTGGCCATAAAGAACCTGACATTCTAAAGCTGTATGTGAGGTTTGCATATAAGCCGCCTAATCCTGTGAAGTTAGCTACCAGACACCTAATCCCATTGATTTCCATGGACTTAGGCATTTATTTATTTATTTATTTATTTATTTATTTATTTATTCACTTATTTGTTTATTTGGGCAATTTATATATGACTTATATTTGAACAAAACTCAAAGCCATTTACAGCATAGCTTGAACTGTCTTAAACAAACAGCATATGCAAAAAAATTAGGAAATTTATGTGTTCTATAAAACACAATTAGCAACTGTCATGGAAACTTTTGTTGAGATTTCTGCATTGCAGGGGGTTGGTATAGATGACCCTCGGGGTCCCTTCAAGCTCTACAGTTCTGTGATTCTATATGAAACAGAGAATTCTCTGTGGTATCAAAATTAACAAGGCACATAGAAGCCAGTTACAAAAATACAAGGAAGATTCCTAATAAATAGAGTAAGCCACTAATCAAGTAAGATATTACAAATGAAAAGCAACTAAAAAGTATAAGTTCAGCTTTTTAAAATAACATGATAGACAATTGGGGGGGAGGGGATTCAACCCATTTCCCAACCACCATACATCAATGTGTCAAAGCAATCTAATTTAATTCCCAGCCCACTGTGTAGCAATAAACACAATGTAATCTAACTGCAGGGAGACTAGGCTAGGTTAATATTTGTACATATGCAGCAGTTCATGACAACAGATTGCAGTGAGATACAAGGGGCCCGATCCACAAACAGCATATTGGGTGCAGGTGGAGTACTTCTGGAGCAGAGTGGTGTTGGTTGCTGCTACCTATGGTTATGGCTTTGTTAATTCTAGTGCTTTTAAAAGATGTTATTCATTTTTAACATTGCTTTTCTCTCTTTTTAACGCTGCTCTTTTTAACTTCAGAAGTTCCTTACCAAAGTGATCATTGTGGATTGGAAGAGCATTGTAGAAATATTAGATAGATCGATAGATGATAGATGATTAGATAGATAGATAGATAGATAGATAGATAGATAGATAGATAGATGATAGATAGATAGATAGATAGATAGATAGATAGATAGATAGATATGCTCCAGGGGTTAAAATGAAGAGCCCGGTCTTCAGGAAAGCAATGCCTTTATCCCTGAGTTTACTCATCTGCAGTTCAGCTACAGTTGAATGCCTATCTGCAAGGTGTTTACTGTTGCTAACGGATGGAATTGTTGCTTGGAATGTTTAATTCATAGCAGAACGTGCAGCGTTTGCTCTGTGCAACCCAGCTTTCATCCAATGATGATTGTATAAATAAACAAAGAAATACTCAGAGAAAACAAATCACCAGTCCATCAAAATGCCTGATAAATTAGTTCAACAGTCTGGACTACAGACATATTCAGTGAATCATCATCTTCACCCAGAGTAAATAAATTCAGATTAAGCCAAACTTGATTGAACCCTGCTGAAGTTTGGCACTGGGAACACAATGGATCAGTCTGAAATCTCACATTAGGAACACATAATCTCATAAGATTTATGACTGTTATTGCTCACCACATATGTTTCTAGGTTACTGTTTGCTGTGTTAAGGATGGGATGCTCAGAGTTTATAAAGGTTTCCTGGTTGTTATATGCTTTAATCGTGTTAAAAGTGTGTGTACTTTGCTTAAGCTCACACACTTTCAAAGGTGGAAAGCAAACTTTAACCTTTGTCACATCCTTGAGTCCCAGTCTTCCTCTTGTTTATATCATCGGCCTCTAATCCACAGGACTTTTGGATCAGAATTCTTGTAAACTGGTTTTGGAGCAATGAAAATGTGCAATTATCCTGTACACCTGAAGTTTCTTGTCAGCTCCTGAGGGGAAAGCTACATTCAGAGACTTGGAGATAATCTTTTAGAACTTGATTGCCCATGAGAAAAGTGTGCGTGCGTGTGTGTGTGTGTGTGTGTGTGTGTGTGTGTCCCACAACAGTCTCTGGTTAAATCTGTGTTTCAGGAAAACAGGAACCAACATTCACAGCACATGTTCATTTTGCTGTGGCTATTATAAGAACCTTTGGGAAAGGCCTAAAATCAGTTGCTTAAACAAAAATGTTTTTTATGGGGCCCTGAAAACAGTACAGCGAAGGCACTGGCCAAATATCAATGAGCAGTGAGTTCCAAAGTGTGTGATCAATTTCTTGCAAGTGCAGAGCAAATAGTATGTGGCATTTGTAAAAGTGCCACTTCCCACAAATCAAAGTGGTTGGGTGAGTATAAGATGGGGAAAGGTGATCCTTCAGGTAAACAGGTCCCAAGCTGTTAATGCTGGAGGATATTCATTACTCACAAAGGATAATTCATGGCTGAATTATAAGTGTCACCTGCATTAGATATGGCATTGATTCTAGAGGATTATGTAAGCTTGCATATAAATGTTGTGGTCAAGGAGGAGGTTCAGTTCTAGGTCATTGCAGTCACTATGCAGTCACTACTATGGAGAGGCTTCTCCCCTAATAAAATGATACAAGGCTTCAGCTTATACAGTACTTTGTTTGAACGTCCTTTGATTACATGCACTATCACCATTCTCAATGCTCACAGCAAAACCAAACTAAACATCTTGGAGCATGCGCAGAGTCCTAGTCAAAGCTAGCTTCTCATACGCACCTGGGCTTTCTGGCCCATGGCTATCGAGAGCTGAGGTGGTATAAGGTGGCTAGAATGCTGGACAAGGACCTGGGAGCCGACTCTTCGTGACCCCATGGACCAGAGCACGCCAGGCACTCCTGTCTTCCACTGCCTCCCGCAGTTTAGTCAAACTCATGCTGGTAGCTTGGAGAACAGTATCCAACCATCTCATCCTCTGTCGTCCCCTTCTCCTTGTGCCCTCCATCTTTCCCAACACCAGGACCTGGGAGACCAGGGTTCAAATCCCCACTCAGCCATGAAGTTCACTGGGTAACGTTGGGCGAGTCACTCTGTCTCAATCTAACCTACCATGCAGGATTCTTCTGAGGATAAAATGGGAAGGAGGAAAACTAGGATATTGAAAGGTGGGACATAAATGTAAAGCAAACGAACACTGTTTCTATTGAGCTCAGTGGTGGAACATCTGCTCTGCGTGCAGAAGGTGTCCTGTTCAGTCCCACGCATCTCCAGGCTGGGCTGGGAATCTTCCCCTGTCTGAAATGCAGGAGATCTACTGCCACTCAGGGTAGGTAATACTGAACTAATGAACCATCGATTTGGCTCAGTATAAAGTGACTTCCTTTGTTCCCATCCATATGGATTGTGCATTATTTACTGGCGGGGTTTTTTTAATGGTCAACTTTTAAAGTTCAATACTATATGCTGTAACTTACTAGTATGAGATATCCCCAAAAATATGACTTACCGGTATATCGCCAGCCAAAAATGAGATATACTGACCTTTAAAAAAATACTCTGCAAAACAAAAGCTGCTCAGTTGTGGCCTTCCAGGATTTGCTCCAGCCATGAGCCTTGGCTTGACTCTTCGGCTTCCATTGTGTTTCTGCCTGCCAGTCCTGTTTCTGTTGCAAGGCCTTGAGAAGGTCTTAGAGGACTTGGCAGCACAGCAACATCCCACAAAGTCAACGCTACAGCTCTATTTCTCTCCAGCTGCAAGGAGAGCTGAAACCATTTCTAAAAAATAAAGGGGGGGGGAGCCCTTAAAAAAATAAAATCCATGATCTCGCTCTTTCAATGCTTGAGGAACAAGTTCACAGCAATCAAATTTTTTCAACCTTTGGTTGCGTTTCCTCTCCTAACCTGAAGTATCTTAGTTTTCAAGTAAAAGCTGCAGATTCCAGCGAAAGCAGTCTCCAAGGAAGGGTCCTTAGATTAGAGTTGACTTTGTGTGTACACAAAGGGATGAAATGCAGCCTGCACAACTTCTCCTAATACTGCCTTACCCTGGTGGGAGACTGTGCCAACCCCCCTCAGTGAAGATGGGAGTGACTGGATTTTGGTGTGACTTTAAAAGCTCAGACTCTCCCTGTCAGAATACTTAAAGGCTCTGTTATTATCTGTACGTGGCAGCGTTTCTTGATAACCAGCACCAAGGTATTGCAATTATGTGATCAAAGTAAGAATGAGGCACTTTTGGAACAAAACTAGAACTTTATTTATTTACACTTGATGAGGGTTACAGCTTAATGGCTACCCTATTAAGGTTCGTTTTAGACAAACACTATTTACAGAGATAATTGAGAACTTTCTTAAACTCCTAACTTTGAACCTGTCTCTGAATAGAATAGTTCCTCCTACAATGACTATAATTTGTGTCCATGCTGCCCCTGACATTGCCTGCCACTGAAGTGATTAATAAACACATATGCCTAACAGGTTTATTTGTTAAACTGCACATTATCAGCTTTCCCACTGCACCATTTCCCTGCAACTCCACATTTTGTATCCAACTGCACATTGAGAAAAACAACAACCAATAATATCCTTACTGCTGCATTCAGGTGTATCAGAGAATGCTGCCCTGTTGCAGACCCTCCAAGTGTCCCTATATTCCAGGGACAGTCCTAGATTTACAGAAGCCTTCCCAGTTTCCGATTTGATCCTGGAATGCCCTGCTTTCCCTTAGGAAGTCCCTATTTTCATTGGAGAAATGTTGCAGGGTATGGTAGGATGTCCCTATTTTAAAGTTGGAAGGTATGGAGTTATGCAACCCCCGAGCCAAGGAGATGAGCAACTATGCAACCTTGAAAAGACATCTGAAGACAGCCCTGTATAGGGAATTTTTTGAATGTTTAATGTTTTATTATGTATTTTCTCAGTGCTATTTTTCTAGAAAAAGAGGTGCTGGAACTCACCATGAACTCACTCTTGTTCTCTTATAATGGCCCTCACCTGAGAGGTGCTGGAACTGAGGTCCAGTGAGTTCCAGTTGGAAAAAAAGCTCGTGAAGTCTCAGAAACACTGTTTTTTTATTACTGTTACACTACTGCTGCTTCTGCAGCTGCAGGATTAGGGATAGTACAATATCATCTGAGAACAGCAATGCTCTTCTGGTTTCTTTTTCAATTAGTAATAAGATGCTGTAATGAGATTAAAATAATATACAATGTGACTGTAAGATGGAGATGTAGAATCTGCAGCTCTCCAAATGTTGTTGGGCTACAACTCCCATCATATCTGACCATTGGCCAGGCTGACCGGGGCTGATGGGAGTTGCAGTCCAACATCATCTGAAGGGACACAGGTTCCCTATCTCTGTTATAAGATATGGGACTGATTGCATCAGGGACGGTTCTGCTGAAATTGGAATCCATCTGTGCACCTAGCCAGCTTTTGGGGGAGCCACAAATAAAGTTATGTGATGGGTCGTCCTGCTAACCTTCTTACAGGCATTATTTATGTTATATGGCATTAAGCATCCCCTCCGAGGCATGCATTAGGACCAAGCTAATTGATATTTATAAAGTTCTTTGGAGATCTTGAGCAGGGAGCGACGAGCATTTTGATTCACCCCGGGACCACCTGCCTCGAAAAAGGATGCATTAATTTAAATGCTGCCTGGCCCAGTGCAGCCACCAATCTGATATCACTCCAGGAAATCCACAGAACAGATGCAGCTGTCACATTCAATTTCTCTCTCCCCCCAAAACACAGAGGACAAGGAACTCCTTGAGGTGGAGCAAAATAAAACAAATGAAAAAGGAGCGCATTTAAAGCAGGAGCAGAAGGAAACCCCATTGTTTCACTCTAGCAGCTTATGAAGGTACCACCCGTGTTGCGAGAGAGAAAGTGAGTCATTTTTCCTCCCACAGAGCAAAAAAGACCTGGACTCAGCCCCCTCTTCCTCCTCCTTTTTAGCATGTGCATTGGATAGCAGCGTGGTGTGGTGTTTTCACCTTCCCCACATATACCTGCATTTTGAAGCAGGGAAACCATTGTCAGATATTCCTTGTCGCAGCTTTTAGAGCTCCCTCATCTGTTCCGTGAAATCTGGACGTATCAATCAGTGGGCGCCACGCAGCAGCGCCATACATTTATTCCCCTGCCCACCCATTCAGTTATCAGATTGCCTCTTCTTATTCTGTAAATAGAGGCAGGTTTAGGGGAACACAACCAGTTCGGTCGCACTGGGTGTGGAGCCTCAGGGGCAGCACAGGGGACGCCACAACAATGATGTGGAATGGAAGGTCAGGGGGGCAGAATTTTAGTGTCATGCAGGATTTGAGATGCCCATGGACTACCACTGCTGGAAATGCAGGCCTGTGTGCTTTTTATCATATGTTTCAGGCATCTTTCTCAGCATGGGTCACAGTATTCTCCTCAGCATTTCATTTCAATTGAAAAAGAAGTATGAAAGTTACTAGTCCTCATTGTTGCTTAAAATAAACAAATGGAGGATGATAGATGCAATCAACCTCTCCGTAGGGAAAAACCTACTGACATGCCTTGTTTGATTGTTTCCACTTGTATCCTCGCCAGTCCCTTGGGGTTTAAGCAGGAATGTTATTAAAATTAAATAGAAAAGAGGGATTTTAAAGTTAAAATACAGATGTCCTGGTTATAAACAACAAGGAAGTATTGAGTGGTATCCAACTAACACATTCCATTGGTGATTGTGGAATGGAAATCCCCCCTCTCCACCCTCCATGTGCCTCCTAAATCTGGTCTGGGGGTTCCCTCATCACTTTGGAGCAGAACTTAGGAACCTATACATATAGGGAGAGGAGGGTGAATTCCATTGCACAATGAGAAATCCTGCCCTGACTAAACAGTTTGGTTGGGTGCCGCCCATTCTTTCTAAAACATCAGAAGCTTTGGTGAAAGTTTCACAAGAGGGTATTGTTGGGATACCACGCTGGCTCTCCTGTTTTTCCTTACTGTTGTTTCTCCTTACTGATTCTATCTTGAGTAACACTACCTGTAGGTTGCTTTTCTCTTCCTTCCTGGTACTTCATCAGTATTAGTGTCAGACTTCTCTTTTGTTAACATCATAACCTCTGCAATGGCCAGATGTGCTCAGAATTGTTTTGATTGCCAGGAGTAATAAATCTTAAATTCATTTACTCTTGCAACTGGCAGTCTTACGAGACTCTGTTTCTGCACCCCGTTGCTACATACACCAGCAGGAATTTCATTTTAGTATTCAACTGATCAGTGGAACTCACAGCTGCGAGAGGTGGATAAACCCATTTTCAGATTAAACAAGCTAGGGAAAGGGGAATTGCTATATGATTGATGATGAGCAAGTTTCAAACTTAGGGCCTGCAGTAATGGAGTATTCCGAAACACACTCCACAGCTCAGCTGGAAAAAACTGCACACAAGGAGATCACATTGCGGAGATGAGAAACAATTGCTTTGTTTGAGACTGCAGTAAAGAATAACTCTCTGAAGTTGCCTTTATTGTGCTCGCGCTGTGTTAGCATTTCTATAGCAACTGCATGCTTGCATCTGTCTGATTCCTTCCTTCCTCCTCAAAGAAAGCAAAAGGTGAATTCAGCAGCAAAGTTTACTGCTTAATTAGAAAGATGTGTCTGAACCAACAGGTGTGCACTGAAGTCTGACTCCAAGGACCGGTTACGTGGACATTATGATGCAAAGCATACGAGATTTGTGCTATCGGGAGAAGAAGGCAGATTGCAGCAAGGTTTAGAGCCCTATTCTTGAATGTAATTCAGGTTTACAGTGCAAAAAGCACTGTGTTGTAAGAGCATTGTGGATAATGTAGTGTCCACACTGACTGCCAGTGGCTCTGCAGGATTTCAGACAGGATTAGCTTCCAGCCCTGCCTGGAGTCGCTTGGGATTGAACCTGAATCTTTCTGGACGTGAAGCAGGTGCTCTCACTGAACTCTCACTGAACTATTTTACAGGAAGTGCAAGACAACCTCTTGTGCATTGTGGATTTCCGAGCGGATACTTACAGAGGCCTTTCATAGGCATCACAGGAGGTATTAGCAGGTCCATTGGCACCTGAAGGCACCACCTTAGTGACCTAGGAGCTAGAGCGAGCATCAGCCCAGAGTGTGCCTGGTTGCTCTGCTCAATGCCATCGGATTATGCAATCTGATTCTCTCCCCCGGGGATAATTAGGATAGAATATTCTTCATCACCACGCCTTCCTCTTTTTCCATCGCCAGCTAGAATTATCTCGCTATGGATCGAAATAGATTGAAACTAGAAAACAAAGCTGTCATATCCACAATATGCAATTAAGACATTTCTAGGTAAAGACCAAAAATTCCCTCTGCTATTTAACACTCTTCTGAATTTAGAAACTGATGCTCATGTCAAAAATATGAAGAGAGAAATGAGAAGTCAGCTCAGCTATTCCGCCCGGAGTGAAGGGTGTGAATTAGCTCGGGTATTTTTTTCACAGTTACAGAGAACAACTTGCACGTCCCAATCCTCCCTCTGCCCCCACAACTGCATTTTTTGAGAGACAGAGGCGTGTTAAGCACACAATAGCAAAAAGAGAATCCCAGTGAAGAATCTTCGTGCTTTATAGACTTTATTGTAATGCAGATTGTAATCTCCTTGCTGGAAGGGACCTATAATGAAATTTTTTAAAGCATAAATGGTGCTGTAGTAGTGCTGTAGTAATAACATGCCACCACAGTGATTATTGCTGCTCCTATTTGATTCCACCCCCTAAAGGAATTTCAGTGGCTGTACACTAATAAATTATTTGATGTTACCATGATCCTATTGGCTAAAATCAACAACCCCACACAGCAGTAATGGGGGAATCTGTGGTCCTCCAGATGTTGCTGGACTCCTGCTCCTGTTGTCTGTCCATGGTGACTGATGCAACATCTGGAGGGCCGTTACTGCTCTGTGGGGTTGTTGAGCCCTATCATAGAGGATGCAATACAGGCCCAGGTATTGAGTATGCTTAGCAATACCAGAGTCACCATCTTCTTGATGTCGCCTGCACAACGTCATGAGGAGCAAGGGGGTGTTGCCAAAAGCCCTCTGAACTTTGAGGGGGCCCAGTCCCCTAAAAATTAATAATGCCTTGGGCCCTAGGAGCTGGCACATATGAACAGCACATGTGTTATAGTGTTGCTTGCAGACGTCTCTGTGGAAGCATATTATTATGATGGTGATGATGATGATGATGATGACAAATGTATAAAGGTAAAGGTAAAGGGACCCCTGACCATTCGGTTCAGTCGCAGATGACTCTGGGGTTGCGGCGCTCATCTCGCTTTATTGGCTGAGGGAGCCGGCGTGCGGCTTCTGGGTCATGTGGCCAGCATGACTAAGCCACTTCTGGCGAACCAGAGCAGCACACGAAAACACCGTTTACCTTCCTGTCGGAGTGGTACCTATTTATCTACTTGCACTTTGATGTGCTTTCGAACTGCTAGGTTGGCAGGAGCAGGGACTGAGCAACAGGAGCTCACCCCGTCGGGGGGATTCGAACCGCCGACCTTCTGATCGGCAAATTCTAGGCTCTGTGGTTTAACCCACAGCGCCACCCGTGTCCCTTCAAATGTATAATGGTCCCCAAATCAGGATGGTGACTGCAAGAAGGAGCTCATGTCTAGACCTATCCAGTAACCCTTTCAGAAGAAGAAATTCTGCTCCTGTAAAGAGGGCCTGTCAATTGTTTTCTCTCTGGGAGCAGCTCAGCAATCATCATTGCCGGTCTGCCGCACTTGTGGGCATTCTACCAGCTACAGATTGGATTGTCCTTGTGGAGGGCATGCCTGGCCTATTCTCTCATATGCTGGTAAGTGCCTCTTGGGGGGATGTTTGCAATTCAGGTCCAAATCCTCAGCAAAGTTTCTATTGACGATAGTAAGGCATACTGCATATATAAAAACCCAAAATGTCAATGCTGATGTCAAACTTGTCATCGTCCCCTGTCAAAGTGCACTGGATGTCTAAGGTCTAGTCTAGTGATTCAAACTGCTACATCTGATCAGAATAAAGAAGAAGAAAAAGTAGGCAGAGGCCTTAGACACAGTAATGAATAATAGAGTTTTAGTGCCCTGTATACAGTAGCACTTTAAGGCTATTAAAAGTATTTCAAACCCTGGCTACCTGTAGTGATAGAAGGACCTCCACCCGTTCTCTCCGTTTCTCATTTATCCAATCTTAAATTTAGTTATTCACACTTCTACATCAATGTGAAAATTTCTTTTTTAAATCCTCCTGAAATTTCTCCAGCATTTTAGTGTGAATTTCTGTTTGTACAGTTTTGACTAATACACACGGTTTTGCAAGCAAATTCTCTAAATATAATGCATTTTTGCTTGCTATTTTCACACACACATTTCACTCCTTCCCCTAATATGTGCATTTTTTGTGAACAATGGTTGGTTGGCGAGCAGTAAATTTCAGATAAGTGAAAATTTTGAAGGATGGCTGCATTTCGGTTCTCATATAGTGTCAGAAAGTGTGAATCTGATAAATACAGCTTTAAGTGTGAACCAAATCAGTTTTCTCCCGCATCCCCCATCACCCGCAACTCCCATCAACCCTGGCCATTAGTCTGTGTGGCCAGGGCTGATGGGAGTTGGAGTCCAGCAACATCTGGAAGGTTGGCTGCCACTGGACTAGCGAGACCTGGGTTCAAATTCTGACTCAGCCATAAAACTAACATACAGGGTGACCCACAGCCAGCAACTATCTTTCAGCCTAGTCTAGCTCATAGGTTTGTTGTTTAGATAAAAGCAGGGACTATTTATGTTGCTCTGACCTCGGAAGAGGGGCAGATTAAAAATGCAATCAATAAATGCAAAATGCTCTGCTGATTTTTTCCCCCAGCAGGTGTTCTCAGACTACCCCAGTGAGCTCTAAGATGAGAAACATTTGTTCCGTCCTCTCCAGTTGCACAAACACAAACACTTTGATTGCCAGAACTTTCAACGGTGAGCCCAGGAAGGGACCTGCCAAGGCAAATGCATCTGGATTGTAACCACATGGGCTCACGGAGCGCTTACAGCTCAGGGGCTCTTAGGTAGGAGTATTGGCATAGTAATGAACCTGTTTTCCAAAAAGAAAGCCGTGAAGCTAGCTGGGGGCAAGCTCCATTGAAGTCAATGGGACTTGCTCCTGAGCAGACTGTAAGAGATTAGCCCAGTGGACCACAGCATTATTGGTCAGGGTAAGGAGAATAGGAAAGTGTGGGGAGGGGAAAAGGGGGCAGACTACTGAGCAATTTCCAGTGTAAGTATGACTGTTGAATGTAAGCTTTGCCATTCCTGCTGCACAATCAGTGCATCAGTCTGATCTCCCTAATGTGGATTCCGCTTGTGAAGGACAGAAAAGAGATATGACTCATGGCAGGAGGAGATGCACAAAGAAAGGTCACTGTACGTCTGGATAATTTACGAAGAAGATATGAGTCTGCTCTGATACATGCAAACAATTTCACCAACTTTCTCTGAATAACCACAAGGCCCCAGGGTGATTGCAGACAGGACTGAATCACATGCATTGCTTGCCCAATCCATTGTTTGTTTGTTTGTTTGTTTGTTTGTTTGTTTGTTTGTTTGTTTAGGGAGTGCTGCCCCACCCCTCATAGAACTTCCCAGGATAGCTTACAAAAATCTCTTAACAGAATAAAATAAATTAAAACATACGGAAATGCACAAAAGCCACAGTGTACAAGCCAAGATAAAATGAACCAGTCTGCATTGAAAAGCTTGAGAAAGTGAAAAATGAAGTATTTTCCTGGTGGGGAAATGACAGGCAGTCAGGTTGTGTATCCACAGCAGTGTCCAGAGGACGAATGACCGCTGGGAGGAGTGGCAGAGAGAAGAAATGTCATGGTGCATCTGCAGCAGCACAATTGGACACCTTCATCTGCCCCAGCTGCAACAAAACATGTCTCTCCTGTATCGGTCTCTATAGCCACAGCAGGTGCTGCAACCTTCCAACAGTTTACCTTTACCCCCATAGGCACATCCAACAACAAACCTTCCTAGGGAGAGCATTCCACAACCAGGGTGCCACCACTGAGAAGGTCACCTTCTTCCCATGGTGGAGGACTGAGTATGCTCACTTCTTCCTCTGTACACGTAGCATATGGGGTATGGGCACTCAGATATCATACTAAAGAGGTGACATTCCGGACTATATCTGTATTGGGTTTGTGGAGGGATATTATGGGTGCTTTTATTGTTAAACTGTGTCAGGATGTTTTAGGGGAAATGACTCATAAATAAATAGTGTGCATGTTTTTTAAAGGAATGCACACACCTCTACCTCCAGCATGAAATGTTTCCAGAGGGGTAGCCCCACAAGTCTCTTGCAGCAAAAACAACAAAGGTGTGATCCAGCTGTGCACTTTTTATGTTCTATTGTGTGCCTGGTGAGATGTTAAACCAAGGTGACATCCACACAAGACATTTAAAGAACATAACTTCCCTCTCAAAGAATTTCAGGAACTGTTGTTTATTAAGGCCACTGGATATTGTAGCTTTGCAAGGGATAAACTACAGTTCCCAAAATTATTGGGGGTGAGCCATGCGCTTTAAGTGTCTGGTATGTAACTAGCCAAACAATGTTGTCTCACCTTCAAAGCTAGCACTATGTTTATAGCATAAGCCTCCACTAACTACACCCCTCTTCCTGCGAGGCATCGGGTAGGGTCCTCCTTTGTCAGGCAGATGGGCGGAAATTGTGTGGCAGGCAGAAATTCAACTGATTAAGCCTTTTCTGGTATGGAAATACAGTGATACGCTTCACCTGTTGATATTTTGTCTGTCAGACATCTTATGGCACATGTGTAGTCCCCAATCTATTTTGGGATCTTACATCCCTCCTGTAAAAAAAGAAGACAAATGCACAAATGACCTGAAGTGTATGCAAATTTTATGCAAATTTATACCCTCTTTTGCAACTGAGGCAGAGAAAGTAATCCATATGCTAGGTCCAGAAAATCCTGCTGAACTCCCCCTGCTCCTCTCCTCTCATTTTGGAGATGGGGGGACCTTGACTTTTACCCCCAAATCCTGCCCTAGCAACACTGCAGATCCTGGTCTATGACAATTTTCTGCTAAAATTACTCTCTTCTGGCTGGTTTTTTTTGGGGGGGGTATGACAGCTGTGTCTCCAAAATAAAGGTTATACACTCATGTTTAAACAGGTTTCTCCCTCATTTATACCACTTGTAAGCAATATTCATCCTGTTACAGCAAGAAAGGCCACAGAACTATAATCAAATTCTAGGCAACCAAATATTACCACTAATGATCTGTGTAAGCCGACTCTGTGAAAATGCTTTATTAATGTGAAAAGCAGTTGTTAGCAATTACTACTATTAACATACCCATGAGCCTGGAGACTTGCTGAATCAAGGAACAGAGTGGTTTAGCCTTCTTCCCCAACCTGGTACTTACTGTACAGATGTTGAACTACAATTCCCATCAACCCTGATCATTGGTCATGCTACTGGGGCTGATGGGAATTGGAGTCCAAAATATCTGAATAGCACCAAGCAGAGGAAATGTGGTCTAGTCCAACCTTTGTCAACCTGGCACCCTCCAGATGTTTGGGAGAACAGCTCCCATCATGCTGGCTGTGGTTGATCGGAGATGTGATTGTAATGATGATGATGATGATGATGATGATGATGGAGCAGTTGAATCTCACTTTTCAGCCAAAAAGGTGCCCAGAGTGGCTTAAGGGTAAAGGTAAAGGGGACCCCAAACATTAGGTCCAGTCGTGGCCGACTCTGGGGTTGCGGCGCTCATTTCGCTTTATTGGCCAAGGGAGCCGGCATACAGCTTCCAGGTCATATGGCCAGCATGACTAAGCCGCTTCTGGCGAACCAGAGCAGCACACAGAAACACCGTTTACCTTCCCTCCGGAGCGGTACCTATTTATCTACTTGCACTTTGACGTGCTTTCAAACTGCTAGGTGGGCAGGAGCAGGGACCGAGCAACGGGAGCTCACCCCGTCGCCGGGATTCGAACCGCCCACCTTCTGATCGGCAAGTCCTAGGCTGTGTGGTTTAACCCACAGCGCCACCCGTGTCCCCCAGAGTGGTATACATACCACCAATTAAAGCAAGACAGTTCCTGCCCACAGGCTTACAAGCTAAAACAAATGACACACATGGGGAAAGGGGCAGGAAGGAAAGAGTGGGACGGAATAAGAACTCAAACACCAATTGAGAGTTCAGAGTGCCTGGTGGAGCTGGTCTGTCACAGCAGAACTGCTGGAGTGAGCCCTGCTTCCCACCTCTCCCACTAAGGGAGAGATGTGGTGGCATTTTCTATGGAATGTTTCTGTAATCCAAAGCATCCTGAGGGCACCAGATAGGCAATGAGTGGTCTAATACGACACCCTTGCAACAGTGACCAGACAGGTATCTCTGAGAAGCTTAAACCTTCCCAGTTGTGTGTCTCAAAAACATCTGTGATTGACATAGGCTGCCTCTGAACCTGGAGGTCAGACACTTTTCCCGCTTGATATGCAGCATCACCACCTACCCACAGACACCTGAACATCTGGCTGAACATCTGGTGGTAGTGTGATGGTTTACACAGAGAGAGAGAGAAGTGAATAGGCTAGCCGGTGTCCCAAGTGTGCGAACTACCTCTGACTACACAAGGATTGTGAGAACAGCGAACTCACTGGAGAGGGAAGGGAGAACCATGAGCCCTTGTGAACCAGCTGCCAATCCGTTTCGGCAAGGGTCCATTTCTGAAAACGGACGAGACGCTCGCGGATCTCCCTGCTAAGACGGGAAAGCATTACAAAGCAGGCAATTTCTGGACACGGAAGCGTGACTCGCTGGCTCTGGGGCGTCAGCGCGATGGGCTCGATCGCCACTGAAAGCAAGAGAGCTTCACGCTGTGATGAAAGCATTGCTCATGACAGATACTCTTATCTATACAGAAGGAGGCTGGCATCTGTGGCAGAGCTGTGTGTAGGTGGGGAAGAGGAAAGGCACCCCCCCTCCCCACACTCAGGCAGGAATCAGTTCCCCTCGCACACGTACGGACTGGCTGCCTTGCCTGCCCGCGCCCTATTTTTCCCCACCATCGATGCCCGCAGGCGACGGGTCTTCTGTCGGTCAGCTCGCCAGCACAACACGCCCATTCCCTGCCTGCGCGCAGATCGAGTGAGCGCCCATCAGATAGTGTCGCCTCGTTGCCAGCGGTGCCAATCGCAGCCCCGTCCCTTCCCGTGGCCCAGGAGCACGATGTCTTTGCGAACTTCGACCTTTAAGAGCAAAAAAGGTGTAGGGGGAGATGTTGACTGTAGGTATTGTGGATTATGATTATGATGACTATTAGCAATCTGCACGGGGATGTGGGGTTAAGGGAGACAGGTGGGTAGGTGGGTGGTGGCTGCAGTCGCTCTAGAGCGATCGGTCCCATTCAGTCCCAAGACACGGAGCCAGGCTAGTTTTTGTGCACGCGGAGCCCCTGCAAAACCCGCCTTCCCTAAGAAAAGGTGTGCATGGAGCGCATCCCTCTGTGGATCCCCTCCTCAGGTACCTCTCAGCTGCAGCCCGACCGGAGGAAGAAGCAGGCGGCGCCCACCTTGGGTCGGGGTGCGGGGAGGCGTTCAATCCTCAGGCAGGGCTTGCCTGGAAAGTGGGGGGATGCCGGTGGTCGCCATGACTGCTGCTGCTGCTGCAGCCGCCGCCGCCGCCTTCAACTGAGTCGGGAGGCGCGGCTGGAGAGGAGCTGTCCATTCAGCACCACGGAGCCGCGGCTTCGCTCTTGGTAGTAGCTCAACTCTCGGGCGTTGTAGGCGCTCCAGGATGTGAGCAACGCCCGCTGACACCTTCGCCGGGAAAGGGGCTGTCTGCCTACTTCCATCACACAAAAGGTTAGGCGGCGGATCGGTTCCTGGAGCCAAGACATCTTCAGCCTGGATGAAGGACCCCGCCCCAGCGATGCTCGAGAGGTGCTGGGGGAAGTTTCACGCTCCCAAACGGGGTCGCAGCAGCAACAGCAGCTCTTGAGGTAAACGGGGGTATGAGTACTTAAACGGCGGGGGTTCCTATTTTGGTCGAACCTGGAGAGTTGGCCGTCGGAAACCACTGTCTCTCCTCGCCCTTTGTTATGATGGAGAGCGAGAGAGACCCACACGCTTACTGAGCGGTACCTGGGAGGTAGAGAGAAGGCAGCAAGAGAGGCTTGCCTTCACTCCACTCGCCAGCGCTACAGACTTTGGGGGAAGACGCCTGCTAGTCTGTCACCTGGAGCTGTTTTGGCTGCCCATCCAACCATTAAAATCCATGCCCTATTTCCAGCAGCTCCACTCTTGCTAAAGGAGGGGCTGTGGCAGTCAAGGGCTATGCATGGTATTGTGCCAGTTACAGCACTGCCAGAGGATGTGCACGGAAAGAAAAAGAGGGGAAAGGGCCAAGGATGCACAGGGTGTCCATTTGTGGATTTAGCACACACTAAGCGATCCCCTCATCTGTAGTGGAGAACAAAAGCTACGCCTTAAAGAACGGAGCCTCTTTGTGGTAATCTGTTAATATGTGTGGGGTGCTTTGGGTGTAAGACTATTTTTTGACCCAAATTAAACACAAAAGAGTGGGGGTAGGAAGAATTAATAATCCCCTCACTACTGGATAACACTGAATGCCTCCTTTAATTATTCCATAGGTCTTCTCTCCCTGCCCCATATAGATTTGGAAGACACTCACTATGACAGGGCTGAGTCTGAGGGATTTATCAGAGGCTGATTTTGAAGACAGTGAAATCAGCATCAATGTCGGAGGCTTTAAGAAAAAGATGAGATCCAACACACTGTTGAGATTCCCTGAAACGAGGCTGGGTAAACTGCTGAGCTGCAATTCAAAGGAGTCGATTCTAGAGCTTTGTGATGATTACGACGACACTAAGAACGAGTTCTACTTTGACAGGAACCCTGAACTTTTCCCTTATGTGTTGCATTTTTATAACACTGGAAAGCTGCATGTGATGGGTGAGCTCTGCGTGTTTTCCTTCAGTCAGGAAATCGAATATTGGGGAATCAATGAATTCTTTATTGATTCTTGCTGCAGTTACAGCTACCATGGGAGGAAAATGGAACCAGACCAAGAAAAATGGGAAGATCACAGTGATCAGGAAAGTACCACCTCTTCCTTTGATGAGATCTTGGCCTTCTACAATGATGCTGCTAAGTTTGACAAGCAACCCTTTGGGAAAGTCAGGCGGCAGCTGTGGTTAGCTTTAGACAACCCTGGCTACTCTGTCTTGAGCCGAATATTCAGTGTCCTCTCCATTGTGGTTGTTCTTGGATCCATAGTAACCATGTGCCTCAACAGCCTCTCAGACTTTCAGATTGTTAATAGCAATGGGAACTCTGAGGAAGACCCTCGATTTGAAATTGTGGAACATTTCGGTATTGCGTGGTTCACTTTTGAGCTGGTGGCAAGGTTTGCCGTGGCCCCAGACTTCTTGAAGTTTTTTAAGCATGCACTCAATCTAATTGACCTAATGTCCATCCTTCCATTTTACATCACTTTAATTGTTAACTTGGTGGTGGAAAGTAGCCCTGCTTTAGCTAATTTGGGTAGAGTAGCCCAAGTGCTGAGACTGATGAGGATATTCCGTATCTTAAAACTTGCACGGCACTCAACAGGCCTTAGATCTCTTGGAGCCACCCTCAAGTATAGTTACAAGGAGGTAGGGCTTCTCCTGCTATACCTGTCTGTTGGAATCTCTATATTCTCTGTAGTGGCTTACACAATTGAAAAAGAGGAAAACAGGGCCCTGGAGACCATCCCTGCTTGCTGGTGGTGGGCTACAGTTAGCATGACCACAGTTGGTTATGGAGATGTTGTCCCAGTGACCACGGCAGGCAGGCTGACAGCTTCTGCATGCATCCTTGCTGGCATCTTGGTAGTGGTCCTCCCTATCACACTCATTTTCAACAAGTTCTCCCACTTTTACAGGCGCCAAAAGCAGCTAGAAAGTGCCATGAGGAGCTGTGATTTTGGGGATGGGATGACAGTTGTCCCTTCAGTCAACTTAAGGGACTACTATGCCTACAAAGTTAAATCTCTTATGGCCAGTCTCACAAACATGAGCAGGAGCACCCCAAGTGAGCTAAGTCTGAATGATTCACTGCATTAGTCTCTGGTTCTAAGACCAGTTTGCATGATGGAAAACCAAGAGCTGTATTTATGTGTGTTGTTTTTCCTCACCCCGGTATCTAATATCATCCATTAAGCACCATGGGCAGGTCCACATAACCATTCTTCCTCCACCACCATCCTTTTTTTGGCAGTAATCTCTCAGTAGCAATTCATATGCACTTGAGTCTTGTGAATGGTTCATCGTACATTCGGATTTAGAGACAACATGCATTTTGAAGTTTGTTCAGCTTGCGCTAGCTTGCAATTGGAAGTGTGTTGAACCCATCACAAAGCCATGGTGCACATAAATACCATCACATGCAAAGGGCCACCTAATGGGGAAAATGGTTGTGGGAATGCACTTACTTTGGCAATTGTGAAGAATATAATATTTACTTACAGAACGATACGTGGTGCATTTTCGTCTAGCTACATAGAAACAGCCTCCTGGTTTTTCTATGCAGCTGTATTTGTCTCCATGACGTGTAGTGCTGGTGATGTTGAGCTTCTTTGTCACATGCATATTTTGCTTTGGAAGTCCTTGTGAGAGAACCGAAAAGAATATTTCCAGGAAGACTACAGAAACAAATCACCTGCAAAGCTGGAAATGTGGCTATCCCAGTTCCATGCACGCTTGTGGTACAGTAAAAAGGCCACACAGTTAAATCACTCCTTTGTTTAAGACCATTATAAAGCAGCTATAACACCCAGATTGCATTTCCAAAACCACTTGCCGCTATCATACTTTACTAGTTAATTGAGAATTCACTTGGGGAATCACTGCCCGTTTATGAGAAGTAAAGCTGTTGTAACCATAATTGTGCAGCTTCAATTGAGTTTGATTATTCTGAAGAAATGGGAAGCAATTGTCAGCAACCCCTACCCTAAAGTGTGATAGAATATTGGGAGAGAGTGACAGAATGTTGGGGATCGGTCGATCGATAAATAGACAGAATGATTTCCAAGACCATCCAGTAAGCGCATATTTTTATTTCTTCTGGGTGTCATTGATAAGACTCTCGTTCACAGGAACTGATCTGTGATGACGGATTTCAAAAAGTTATCTCCCATCAGCTCCTGCTCCTGAAACATGCATTAGGCCAACCTCTCAAGAGCCTTACAAAGAAAGAAAATACCCACTTTTGTGCTGAAGGAAATATTTAAGGCCTAATCTTCCTAGACATCAGAAACTGATACCAACTCTTAACTTCAGTATAATCTTCCATGCTCAGAATTTACATCACACACACACACACACACACACACACACACACACACACACACACACAATGCCTGAGCTAAGGGATCAACATTAGAAGATATTCTTACAGCTGACTAGTAAAAAGAAATATACACCAAATCCAGTGGTAAAGGCAGCAATGTAATATGCAAGCTGACAACTTGAATGGCTTTAAAATAGATTAGACAAATTCATGAAGGATAATGTTATCAGTGGCTACTAGCTATACTCTGCCTCCACAGAGTATTGTGGACACAATTCTCTGCTTTCACAGTGGGAGGCATATACTTCTGAATACCAGTTCCTAGAAACCACAGAAGCAAAGAATGCTCTTGAATTTAGGTCCTGCTTGCTGGTTTCCCACAGGTGTTTGGTGGTCAACCATTGTGAGAGCAGGATGCTGGACTAGATGGGCAATTGGCCTGATTCAGCAGCCTTTTCTTATGCTCTTTGTTTCTGAGAGGGAGCCACAGGTTCCAATGAGAAGGATGGAGAGGACACATTATATTTTAACATTTGAATGGGAGGCCGTTTCCTAGGGGGACCTAAATTCACGTTCAGGAGGCTCACTATGAAACAAATAAACCATACCCATAAAGAGAGCACAGTTCTATACATCTCTACTCATATGTGGCACCCACTGAGTTCAATGGGGCTTGTTTCCAGGTAAGTGGTTCTAGGACTGTAGCCTCAAACAATCATCTCAAGCAAGGGTTCCCAAACTGTTGTCTATGGGCCACCACTGGTCCACAAAGTTCATTCAGGTGATCCACAGTAAAAAGACAATAAAAAAATCATACAGCATCTAACACAGAACATTACAATTGCTACAACAATTGACTGGCCGTCCAAGACCCTCAGCATTTTACAAGTGGTCCAGGGGGCAGGGAGGAATTTGGGAACCACTGATCTAAAAATTCTGGTTGAAGGAACCTAACTGATCTCTTAGGGGAGGCGGTTCCACACTACAGTTTCATAATATATATGTTGGCCAGTCCTACCATTAGACAAAGTGAGTCATGCTCCCAGCCATTTTCCTCTGCTAGAGGTCAAAGTGGCATATGCTCCATGGTTTGTCTTGCCACTGCCACCATCCTCTTAGAGGATATGGAGGATGCTATAAGCTTACCAATGATGAAACAAGATTCAAGCGCCTGTCGAGTCAGCTTTTGTACACGGAAAGGAGAGGGGAAACCATCTTGTCCTTTACCTCAGGCAGCAAAATACTTCAGGCCAGCCCTGCACATACACAAGGCTAAAGAGATGTGGGCACTACCCTTTGAGTCCATGCTTTAGCCAACCCAGAAGTTCATTTCTAAGTTGAAAAATGCTGTGGCCTTCTCAGCTGGTGGCCCTCTCTCAGCTTGCGACAGTGTTCAAACCATATTAGATCAGCATTCAACTAGATTGAAAGTTGTTTGCATTGTATCCTGGAGTCTGGATGGTCTCAGAGAATGTTTAATGCTAAATACTCCAACACCATACATTGCGTGGAAATAAGAAATAAGACTTATTTCTACAATCTGGGGGATAACTTCTTCTGCACACGCACACACTTCCAAAACATCCCCCAACTCTGAAGTGACTCTTACCAACATGTGTAATTCAGGGTGCTTATCAGGATCCTTGCAGAGCTTTGGATCATGGCGCAAGATTAGGCAGCTTTCCTATTTAAGAACTTGTGTGAAAAGGACTGAGTCACTACTCCTGATTACTCCTATTTCTGAGCAGAAGCGTGGTGTGATTTACCCTCCGGTGTGGCAGGACCATAGAGTCTGCCAGTTTACCAAATGGTTTACATGAACATTATGGTAAGGCTACTACTTGTTAAATGACTGTGTGTATTCACGCAAATGAATGGTCCTACTTGTGATTTGTTGGATTTAGTGTTTTGACAGGTAGCACATAGAGAGCTGCCTTGGACCATGTCAAACCACATGCCCTTCCAGCTCAGTATTTGTCTACTCTGACTGGCAGTGGTTCTCCAGGGTCTCAGAGAAAGGTATTTCCATCAGGTGCCGCCTGATTCTCTTAAAAATGGAAATTCCAGAGACTGAACCTGGGACTCTCTGCATGCCAATTGTGTGCTCTACCCACTAGGGTAGGATCTCTCCTTATTTATGCCTCTGTATTAAAAGTCAATACGTTCATCAAACTAGAAAGACTTGCATTATTTACAAATTAAATCATTCTCGAGCCATGTCCCCAGAAGAAAAATGTGAGTGACAGATGTGGGTGAAATAATTGAGGGCGTCGGGAATTATCCTGAGGCAGCTGGACGTTAAATGAGAAGTTTGTGTTTCTGATTCCCCCCCCCCCCAAGAAATCCTAATCCCATTTTAACACGGAATGGTTGAATTCAAAATGTATATAAATACCGTATTTTTCGTCCCATAGGACGCACCTAGTTTTTTTTGGGGGGGGGATAAAGGGGGGGAAATTTCCTTTATTTCCCCCCCCAAAAAAAAACCAGGTCGGGGAAACCGAACCAGGTTGAGGAACAGCGGGATGGCGGCGCTGCACCTCCCTGCTGTCCCCCGAGCTTGTGGGGCTGGCCGATGTCTGCCCAGCGCGCAGGGTGCTCTGCTTCAGGGTGCTCTGCGCGCCGGGCGGCAGGCTGCTATCCGCAGCGTGGGGAGCCCTGCGGGGAACTCCTGCAGGGCTCCCCACGCTGCAGATGTCTGCCCAGCGAGAGGGATGGTCTGCTTCAGGGCGCCCCTCGCGCCGGGTGGCAGGCTGCTATCCGCAGCCTAGACAGCCCTGCGGGAACTCCCGCAGGGTTGCCTAGGCTGCAGATATGTTCCCTAAGCGCGGGGCGCTCTGCTTTCAGCGCGCCCGGCGCTCCAGGAATCAGGCTGCTATCTGCAGCCTAGACAGCCCTGCGGGAACTCCCGCAGGGCTGCCTAGGCTGCAGATGTCTTCCTGAAGCCTGGAGAGCGAGAGGGGTCGGTGTGCACCGACCCCTCTCGCTCTCCAGGCTTCAGCGAAAGCCTGCATTCACCCCATAGGACACACCCAGATTTCCCCTTCATTTTTGGAGGGGGAAAAGTGTGTCCTATATGGCGAAAAATACGGTAGTACAGCAGGTAGAGTTTTAGTACAGTATATATGGGTTATATACTGACTAAGCCATCCCAGTATATAGCCCATATATACTGGGATAGCTTGGTCAGTAGAGTATGAGACTCTTATATTATTATTAATAATAATAATAATAATAATAATAATAATAATAATAATAATAATAATAATTTATTTTTTATTTATACCCCAGCTCCCAACAAAATATTAAAAACATGATAAAACATTAAATATTCAAAACTTCCCTAAACAGGGCTGCCTTTAGATGTCTCCTAAAAGTCAGACAGTTGCTTATTTCCTTGACATCTGATAGGAAGGTGTTCCACAGGGTGGGCGCCACTACCAAGAAGGCCCTGTGCCTGGTTCCCTGTAGCTTCACTTCTTGCAGTGAGGGAACCGCCGGAAGGCCCTCGGCGCTGGACCTCAGTGTTCAGGCTGAACAATGGGGTGGAGATGCTCCTCTTAATCTCAGGGTCATGGGTTTGGGCCCCACATAGGGCAAAAGATTCCTACATTGCAGGGGGTTGGGCTAGATGACCCTTAGGGTCCCTTCCAACTCTATAGTTCTATGATTCTAAATGATATGTACTTGGATTATCTGACCTGGGCCTCATCTAGATGTGTGGAAATTGCCAAAGTCCTTGTGGCAAAAATAAGGACCACTTACCGGCTTGAACCCAGGAGTGGCAACTGCGATGCGGTTCAGCAGTCAGGAGTCGGGGGTGGTTCCGTGGTCTTCCCGCACGATTGATGGATGATGTCAAATGCAAGCCTCATTCCAAAGGCAGTTAAAAAAATTAAAACCCCTTAGATTTTTCCTCACTGCTCTTTTGGCCAATGGCAAGAATTAATTTCTTTGGTATTAAAACAAAAAACTCCCTGGATTCCTAAACCAACTATCCTTTTAACTTCTAGCCCAAAGGAGTTGCAAATTCCCTCCAGCTCACAGATTCCTCCAGCTTTAGTCAGGAACACAGGGAAGCTGCCATCTGCTGAGTCAGACCATTGCTCCACCTAGTTCTACATTTTTGGAATGGGTTGGCAGAGGCTTCACGGGCATCTGTAGGAATTTTTATGGGGTGCGGGTGTGACTAAAACACTGAAAGTTGCTCCTTTTTAAAAACCCAAGAAGAATAATGGCTGTACATTTTCCTCGTATCTCAGGTTCTACAGGTGCTAGAAACTTCCTCTTTTAAATAAATGAAAGCTTGAACTATTGAGATTATGGTTCATCAAGAAGGGGTATGACAAATGCCCCCCCCTTTGCAGACACCCATAAGTGGCTTTCCAGAGTTTCAGGCAGGATTGACCCTTGGGCACACAGGACACATGCCCTGATGCTTAGATATGACTTTTCCCCATTAGTCACATTTGGGGCACATAAATTAGTTTCAGATTATTCCCTGTTATAGTTTGATTATTGATGGCTAGGCTTCATTGAAACTGCAGAAATGGGTTGAAATATTCTCAGCGTTGCATTTTACTACGAAAAATGAATGGCACGACAGAGACCAGTGTCTGTTTTTATTGCATTGTTTGGAAGAAATTTTCATTAATGCTTTTAAATGCATTCAAGTGCTTTGATTAAGATGGGCTTAACAAATAAAACATGTTGCAGTTTAGCATGAAGTCACTGTCCCAGTTCAATAGAATAACAATGCTACAGTGAAACTTCTCACACCATGAGTTTAGAAAGTGATGACTCATTAAGACTTTATTTTGCCAGTGAAACTGTTGGGTTGAAATATGGAAACTATTTTAAAAGAATGAGCCAAGCACACATCTATCAAAACTGCAGCAAACTGGACTCACTGAATGCAAAATTCCCCAAACCTGGAGAATGACAGAAGAAAATAAACCACAGGCCAGTCTATGGCTTACATTGTTTTCTGAGAAGACCAAAGTGAAGACTTAGCCAAGTAAACGACCCCATTCCTTTACAAGTAGTAACTGATGAAGCAGGAAAATAACAGGGGATGGGGAGGTAGATACCTGGGTCACATCCATACCATATATTTAAAGAACATTTATACCACCTTAACAGTCATGGCTTCCCCCAAATCTGGTACCTCAGGTTAAGAACTTAATTCGTTTCGGAGGTCCGTACTTAACCTGAAACTGTTCTTAACCTGAGGTACCACTTTAGCTAATGGGGCCTCCCGCTGCCACCACCGCACGATTTCTGTTCTCATCCTGAGGTAAAGTTCTTAACCCGAGGTACTATTTCTGGGTTAGCAGAGTCTGTAACCTGAAGCGTCTGTAACCTGAAGCACCTGTAACCCGAGGTACCACTGTAGTCCCCACTCTATCTACTAGAGCAGGCTGGGTCTAGCATCAGATACAACCCAGAGGAGCTATAAGTTGACAGAGGGGGAGACAAGAAAGGCAAAGGAGGAGTCCCATTTCTACCATTTTGGCCAGTCCTGTGTGAGGCGCCGTTTCCATGCAGAAATCGCTGACAGGGTCAAACTACCCTGTGTATAAATAGGGATCCTTCTCATGCTCGTTGGACATGGCTGGGGCGGTGCTGCTGCCTGTTACATCTTTGCAGTGTAATCGCTGATCTGCTCGTTGGTGTGTGCCTGCTTGCTCTCTCTCTCTCTCTCTCTCTCTGTGCCATTTAAAGGACACATATCTGGCCTCACACTCAGCACGTGTGACTATGACTGAATCTGTATAGAAATGGGATCTTTAGCATTTAAGTGTATTCAGATTAAGGCATTTCCAGCTGAGCAACTTACTTTGTAAAAAGGATTACAATTTGTTATGGAACTGAGGTTTCTAATATAAAGTCAGCTTGTGCCACTGGGGGGGGGGGGAACATATCATACATCCCTTTTGGCAGCGTAGGAATTATTTTAGAATTTGCAGTGAAGTAATTAATACTTGCTCAGGTTTAGTGAGAGTCAACATTAATTATATTAGCTGCTAATTGTACTTTTCAGCAGACTTAAGGATATTTTTTTTGGTAGTGGCTTAACAATGTGTTTTCACTGATTAATTGATAAAGCAATTTGCAAATTCAATTCTATACCACCTTAATGCACTTCCTGGAAGTTCTTGTAGTTTCAAATATCAAGAAATTGATCACAGATTAACCCCCATACAATGTCTCCTGAATCCAATTACATGAGTCTATAGCCAGGACTAAATGGGTGCTTTCCTCTGGAAAAAGCAGGAGTTAAATCAGCTGTGACTCATGAGTCTTTATTTATTATTGCACTTATTATTTGTGTTTCCATTACAAAATGCACCCCAAAGCAACTTACTCAATGCATTCTTACCTCATTCCTCAGCAGAAAAGGCTCCCAGAGTAGCTTACACCAGATCAGTAACTAACAAGACAGCCCTTGCAGGCTTACAATCTAAAAGACACAACACGAAAAGAAGAAGAAGAGAAACAAGCAACCTCAGGCAACAGTTCTTAAAGTTACAAGGTTCTTATCTCAATCAGCTGAAATGGTAATAGGTCAGGGAGAGGAGAGCTGGTCTCTCAACACAGCCAATGGAATGCCTCGCTTTCCCATCCCTCCTTCTGGTGGCTGATCCTACATGACCACTAAGATTTTACATGCCTTAAAACTGGCCTTTGGAGCTACTTTGCTAGCAGATGGGTTGGGAGGCAAGTCTGAGTTATAGCAGAGGTGGACAAATTGTGGCCTTCCAGATGTTGCTGCACTACAACTGCTCCCATCCCTCCCTATCGGCCAAGCAGGTAGGAGCTCATGGGAAATGGAGTCCAGCAACATTGTTTTGTGTGTGTTACTATGTTGTGTGTTCTTTCCCAGTCAGCCAGATGGGCGGGGTAGAAATAAATAATAATAATATTAATAATAATAATAATTTCTGTTTATATTGTAAAATGCCCTGTGATCCTTGGATGAAGGGCAGCACCTCAAGGACCAATATCTGCCCACCTCTGAGCTTCATGGAGCTTTCTGTCTTTCTGTATATGCAAGTTTGGTTTTTCCCTTTTCCTCCAGTACTGGAAATACTTATTACCTTATTTAAGGGACCTGGGCCTGACACTGAATAGAAGCAACAAACTCCTTCATACTTGCAGGAAGCTACTGTAATGGAGCAAACACTAGAAATGTGTTCTCTATAATCAGTTATGGCGGACCATGGGCTCCACAGTCGCAGAATAAAGTCTTACCCAGGCCCAGATATAGTCACAAGGGGCAGACAGTAAGCACACTTTCCTATCCAAAGAATCCCATACCTTGAAATCTGCTATCGTCTAGAGAGTGAAGTAGTTGGATAATGGTTCAGAGGAGATGAATTCATGGTGGAACAACCCAATGCTACTGAAAGTGACATGTAGCAACCCAAAATTGTAATAGATACAAAAATAAAAATAATTATCACCACCCACCCCTCTCTTGCACATCCCAGGGCAGGTTAAAACAATTTAAAATTCAGTACAATGGTACCTCGGGTTAAGAACTTAATTCGTTTTGGAGGTCCGTTCTTAACCTGAAACTGTTCTTAACCTGAAGACCACTTTGCTAATGGGGCCTCCCACTGCCTGAGGACCGCTGCCACACGATTTCTGTTCTTATCCTGAACAAAATTCTTAGCAGAGTCTATAACCTGAAGCATCTGTAACCCAAGGTACCACTGTATTAAAACAGTTAAAACAGATTACATTAATGGGAATAGGGTGGGTCCTGAACATACTAGTATACTAACATACATTAATGTTCAATAAACATGCTAATTTGCCAGGATGTGGACAGGCGGAGCCAACAATGGGGGAAAAAACCCAAATTTTATACATGGGTATAGCCAGGATTAGGGACGCGGGTGGTGCTGTGGGTTAAACCACAGAGCCTAGGACTTGCTGATCATAAGGTCGGCGGTTCAAATTCCCACGACGGGGTGAGCTCCCTTTGCTCGGTCCCTGCTCCTGCCAACCTAGTAGTTCAAAAGCACGTCAAAGTGCAAGTAGATAAATAGGTACTGCTCCGGCAGGAAGGTAAACAGCGTTTCCGTGTGCTGCTCTGGTTCGCCAGAAGTGGCTTAGTCATGCTGGCCACATGACCCAGAAGCTGTACACCGGCTCCCTCGGCCAATAAAGCGAGATGAGCGCCGCAACCCCAGAGTCGGCCACGACTGGACCTCATGGTCAGGGGTCCCTTTACCTTTATAGCCAGGATTTATTGGGGGGGGACAGAACCGAGTTGTCTGTGATGCAGTTGGTCAGTTAAGCTGGCATTTCCATTTATTTACTTGATGGGGGGGGGCAGCTACAGCCATGGCACTTCCTGATTGCTGAGGGATAACAGTGTGAATGAGCTAATGGCCTCATGTCCAGCTTGTGGACTTCCCATAGGCATTTGGTCAACCAATGTAAGAACAGAATGCTAGACTCATTTACCGGCAACAGCAAAGAACTCCAGCAGAATCTTAACTAAGTTGTCTTTCTGGAGGGGGGTTGTATTTTATTAAGCTGAGTATTAATGAAAAGTGGTCCCTTCTGTTCCACACCCTCCCCCCTTGCCAGTAAACAGAAGGCACAGAGTTCTCATTTTCTGTTTGGTAGATTGGGGACTCGGCAAAGCAGCAATAATACTCAGAGGTGCTAAATCAATATGACATGACCTTTCGGCTCTTGCACAACAAGTCCTCTCCCCCCAGGCCCAGCTGTGCAGTTGTTCCTAGTGACGTGCTTCTCAAACTGACTGTCCTTTACTGTATCGGTTATTTACTTTCATCCACAACAGGCTTTGTGGTCGTTGTTGTTTTAAGTTTCCTAACTTTGTCTAACGGCACTTGGATAGCATTCATCTTGCTGTCACCATTTCTGTTCCTTGGAAAGCTCTCACACCACAGCTCTTCCTTTGGTTAGCTTGCCTGACTTTCAACAGAATTTCACCTGGGGCAAATTTGGTCCAGTGTTTCTACTTTCCAGCTGTGTGCAAGGAGGCAGGGATGTAATGACATCCCCTCCAGGCTTTTAGAAGTATCTTAAGCAAAACGTATCCTAAAGAGAGAACAAGTATTTTCCATCAGAGAATAATAAGGTACTGTATTAAGAAAAGAGACAGCACATAAAGAATTATATAGAACAAATTGCTGGCTTCTTTTCTATCCAAGAGTCTCCCCTAAGCCTTCTATTGTTTTGTTTTAAACACTGGAATCTGTGTCGGTCCAGAAGAAACTTTTCACAATCCACAGACAGGCAACACCAACCAAAATATCACAAAAATAGCCAGCTTTTTTTCTCTGCGAACTTCATGTAAAGCAAAATGGGGGAGGGGCTGGGTTGATGTTGAAACCTCAAAGACTTCACTTAATGCAAGGCTGAAGGTGGTATATGAGAGGAGATCATATACTTAGGGTGCAGTCCTACATCCACTAGCCTGGGAGTAAACACTGAGAGCCAGTGTGGTGTAGTGGTTAAGAGCGGTGGACTCGTAATCTGGGGAACCAGGTTTGCGTCTCCGCTCCTCCACACACAGCTGCTGGGTGACCTTGGGCCAGTCACACTTCTCTGAAGTCTCTCAGCCCCACTCACCTCACAGAGTGTTTGTTGTGGGGGAGGAGGGGAAAAGGAGAATGTTAGCCGCTTTGAGACTCCTTAGGGTAGTGATAAAGCGGGATATCAAATCCAAACTCTTCTTCTTCTTCTAAACCCATGAAACTCCATCGAACTTACTGCTAGACAGACACCAAAAGATCTGCACTGTTAATTGAACTACAGTGGAACCTTGGTTGTTGAACGTAATCTGTTCTAGAAGACCGTTCGACTTCTGAAATGTTCAACAACCGAGACGCAAAGGGCTGTCAGCAATTTCCATTGAGAAAATTGAGAAACACGCCTCAGAAGCCATTTGACTTCCAAGGCGCGTTCAGAAATTGAAGCAATTACTTCTGGATTTTCAGCATTTGGGTTCCAAAATGTTCGGCTTTCAAGATGCTCAAAAACCAAGGTTCCATTGTAGTTTCTACTATAAGAATGGGGAACCTGTGGTGTTCTGGAAGCTGTTGGGCATTGACCACGGTCATATGGAATCAAATTCTATTTCAGCCAGGAAGCTGACACAGGAGCATGGGTGAAACAGCCACTTTTGTACCACATTAAGGTGCCTCTTTGGAGCTCAGTGTTGTCTGGCTTTCAATTTCATCTGGTTGGGTTTTTTTTATGTTTCCTGAATATATTTACAAACAGAAGCATTCTGCTGGGTAACAGCTTGTAATACAGTCCTTGTGGCCTGGATGAGATATATATCAACTAAGCTACATATACTCAAATTCCTAAATAGTTTGGTTATAAATTCTGCAGTTTTAAAGAGGAATAATACCCTCTATATCTATTACACAAACACTCATATACACATTCCTGCTAACATTCCTGATTATTTCCCCTCCACATTTGACCATGGAACACCTGACAGCTTTGGGTATATAAACAGAGCTGATCATTTCATTTACCAGTTGAACAAGGTTTAGGTTCAGCAAATCCTTGCACAGAACAATCGAGTAGCTACCAGTAACTTAAGGAATATTGCATTATGGAAGATAAACAAACCTGGATGCCATCGGATTTCCCTTAAAGTAGAGCAATCAAGTCTTCAATATCCTTGACTAATAGAAGGGACCACTACGAAAACAGCCTATGGTTACATTCAGTCAACAATTTGTATCATATGTGCACAACCACAATCATCACACTTAAAACTTCTCCTGCTCAGAAGGATTTTCTACCAACAGGGCAGACATTTCTCATGCCCAAGGAAAAATGGAAGCTTATAGTCACAGCAAGATATTCATTTTTTATTGATTACTAATTAATTATGACTATTGTTTTTTATTTGCTAAGCAGCAGATCCCCAGAAAGCATTGCATGAGAAACTTGGGCCTCCTGTTACCCTTCACACTAGCATAAAGGCAGGTATCTGAAAGAATTACCATCAAAAGGCATTAAGTTGTTTCAACTTTACAAATGTATCCTGAGAAGTATATGGCGCACAGTGGCTCTTTCCTATCTCTTCATAAAGGTAAAGGTAAAGGGACCCCTGACCATTAGGTCCAGTTGTGACCGACTCTGGGGTTGTGGCACTCATCTTGCTTTATTGGCCAAGGGAGCTGGCATACAGCTTCCGGGTCATGTGGCCAGCATGACTAAGCTGCTTCTGGCGAACCAGAGCAGCACACGGAAATGCTGTTTACCTTCCCGCCGGAGCAGTACCTATTTATCTACTTGCACTTTGACGTGCTTTCGAACTGCTAGTTTGGCAGGAGCAGGGACTGAGCAATGGGAGCTCAGCCTATCGCGGGGATTCGAACTGCCAACCTTCTGATTGGCAAGTCCTGGACTCTTGTGGTTTAACCCACAGCGCCACCGTTGTAGAAATGCTCAGCCCAGCGTTCCTTGCTGAGCTAAGAAACGGAAAAGGGTTTAAGGAAATCCAAGAAGCACTGCAAGTATGTGCTGGGAATCTACAAAAAGCCATACAAAAGAATGGTACCCTTTGGCTGTATCATTTTATACCCCTTGAGTGTTTAAAATAACAAACAGAAAGCTGTAGATACAGTGGAAGAAAAGTGTACAGTCGTACCTTGGAAGTTGAACAGAATCTGTTCCGGAAGTCAATGTATGTGGTGGACATGTGGGAAAGGGCTCCATTCTGAGAGGAAATATTTGTTGAAATGAAAATAAGTACCAGACAAAACCCTTTTACATGTGCAGATATGGCTCTGCTCAACCTTTTTACGGGAGATAACACTAACTTGCAGTTCAAACCCCTAATAAGTTCTCTTTCACTAGCAGCCAGGCTTCTACTAATGAGATACTGGGAGGGTGCTTCTTTGACAAATTGGTGTAATAAAGGATGGCAAATAGCACTTGAGGAAAAATGGACTAATAAATAAAATTAGCACAAGGTTTGAACCATAAAGACTCTTGAACTAGATTAGAACAGCTTTATTACATTCGTGGCTAAAAATGGAGGACTCCCCATTATAAAAACAAAATGTTTAGCATAAACCGTATATTACTTGCTCTACAAATGGTCGTCCGGGATAGGAACTCACTACCTTACCTGGATGTCATTTTTGACGTATTGCCAAAACTTCATCTTCTGCCTCAGTATGGGGTATTTTATTGTATGTTTGTACAATGTTGTAATATGATGTCATAATTTAACAACACCATTTATATATGTAAAAAAAAAAAAGACGCTATTTCAGGGATGATCGAATCGTAAAGCAAGAATGTTTGGAAGGCCACAGATTCCCCACCCCAACCTATCGTTGACTAAAGTGAAAATGGGCCAGCTTTTTGAGAGCACTTCATAAAAGGAACATTTCGTTCCCTGTTTTACTTCATTATTTTTTTTAAAAAAAATGATGTTCCAAATTACCATTTCCCTGCTTTTACGTTTAGCTGTTAACTGCTATACAAATAAGCACCGACAATTCTGTTTTGTACTAGGGGGGAAAAGAGAAAAGGCAACACAAATTATCTCTGAAAGAAAAATGTAGGCTCTCCAACTTCCAACATGTATACTGTTAAAATGTCACAGTATTCTCGATGGTAGATTGCATTTTTAATACAGGCAGTCTTGTGCAAAAAGGTATAATAGTTATCTGAAGGGAACAGGCACACCAAATAAACTATAAAACATCCACCTACTTCTACATGTTGCAATGTAATTTAACCACTAAAATCATCATAAAAACTTGATCAGATGATGTAATCACAGCTTCTTTCACTTTGCAGAATAGGTTTTTGGAATAGGTGCTTCTGACCTGATTTTTCTCCACATTGAGGATAGAAAATGTGTTATACCTTCTAATGAGCTTCAGAAGTAGTTGTTGTTGGGGGGGGGTTTAAGGCCACACAAATTCCCTGCATATTGTAGCATGCAGTTCTACCATGCAGTTACATCTAAGGGAATTATTCTCAAACAATACTTTAAAAACAAGGCAGTAACCCAAATTCATAAGCTTTAATAGTAATTGAGTGAGATCCAACAGAGCACAAGGTGGTGTCCACTCATCCAACATAGCTTCTCCTTACTTTCTGTCCCCACCCGCCCACCTGCAGCTCCCTGCATGCCCCAACGGGGTGGGGCTAGAGGATTTCCTTTTGATGTCACCCATTGTGTGATAGAATTCATGATCACACTTGAACTCCACTATCAATTTTCCCCCTCCTCAAGTTGAATGGAATTGACTTTCTCACCAGTATGTTTTCCAAGTCATGTTTTGGCTTTGTATTACCTAGCCTCTGCCTTTTGTAAGACGGGCAAACTAAGAATAGAGGAAATGTGTTATTTTTCTGATCATTATAGTCTCACTTTTTGCATAGGTCTATTTAAGGGAATTAACCATGGAAGCAGAACATTCCTATCCAGAGAGGAAGTGAATATTTCTAATTACCAGCCGCTATGTCCAAATTACAAGGGATGGTTCTACTGGGCCCTACCTGTAGACTCTGGTCTGAAGGCACAGGATATCACCTTTAGTTCTACTGAAGAAAGAAAAAGGTAACACATACATATGAGCTTCCCAGGAACATTTCATTGACTGTGGCAGATGTTGGAATAAATGTTGGAATAGATGTTTGATTTGATCCACCAAAGCCATTCCTATGTTTCTAGGCTTTGACATCCCCTTACTCAAGACAAGCCTTCACTTCCAGGGTTGTGTTATGAATTCAGAACCAAAATCAACTACCCAGTGAAGGTCCACCTTTCTGGCTTGTCCAATGTGTCTGACAACTTTAGATAAATAAGTTTTTATTACAGAATACACAAAATGATGAGTACAACATTTTAAGCATTTTTCAAAAGAAAGTGATTATGCCCAGTGTTGTTTTAGACTTTGTGCAAACTATTCAAGGTCCTTGTGACTGAAAATTATTACAGGGTGGGGTGGTTTTGTTCACAACACTAGGCTGGATTCCTCTGTTCAGCAGATATTTCCCTGATGAGTGGCTAGATAAATTACTGTGGAAGAAGTTTTAAATGGCTACTACACATTTTGTAAGATAATCCATCATGCTATATTGTGTTAGCAGCCTATAATTATGTTTTCCATTGTTAATCAAGTCAGTCTTATTCTGGGATCTGTTTTCATCAGCTTAATAAATAATCATGTTATTGAAACTAGTATGTGTAAGAATAAAACTGCATTGTTGTACAAAGTAGTTAGTTGGCAAGCAAGATATATGTCTGGAAATGCAGTAGTCTCTTGTACTTCTAAATGACTTGCCGATGTTGAACAACAAATTGGGACATAGGCAGCTGCCATATGCTGAGCCAGACCAATGGATCCATCTAGTCGAATATTGTGTAAATCAACAGTAGCCAAAATGCCACGCTCCAGCTGTTGTTGGTATACAACTCCCATACAATCTTTCCACAAGGGCAGACATTGATGCCGAAATCCAGCATTGCCTGAGCTCTGCGAGTGCAGCTTTCTCCCGATTGAAGCACAAAGTGTTTGAGGACAGGGACATTCACAGGGAAACCAAAACGCTTGTTTACAAAGCTATTGTACTTACCAACCTTACTGTATGCTTGTGAAACATGGACCACTTATAAATGCCATCTCCAACTCCTTGAAAGATTCCATCAATGGTGTCTCTGAAAATTTTTACATATCACTTGGGAAGACAGTCAAACTAATGCTAGTGTACTGGAAGAAGCAAAGATCAGTGTCAAAGCAATGATTCTTCCACATCAACTTCATTGGACTGGTCATGTGTTCAGATGCCTGATGATCATTGTCCAAAGCAACTACGCTATTCCAAACTTTAAAATGGAAAGCATAATGCTGGTGGACAACAAAAGAGGTTTAAAGACTCTCTCAAGGCAAATCTTTAAAAACATTGACAATTGGGAAACACTGGCCTGCAAGTGCTCCAATTGGAGAACAGTCTTTACCAGAGGTGCCATGGACTTTGAAGACACTCGAACTCAGGACAAAAGGGAGAAACGTTCAAGGGGAAGGCACGCTTGGCAAATCCTCACCATGATCAACTCCTGCCTGGAAACCTATTGTCCCCACTGTGGAAGGACGTGTGGATCCAGAATTGGCCTCCACAGTCACTTACAGACTCACTTATAAGACTGTTTTCATGGAAGACAATCTTACTCGGCTACGTGTAATCACCAAAGAAGAAGACGACAACCACCATTATTCCTGATCATTGGCTGCAGCAGATGAGAGTTAGAAGTGCAACATCTAGAGAGTACTCATAAGCTACTCCTGGGTATACTGACTGGTAGCAGTTTTGCAGGGATTCTGGCAAGAACAGCCCTGCCTGGAGACTATGGTGACTGAACCAGCAAATGTTTGCATGTGGAGTATGCACTCTACCTCTAAGCTATGCTCTTCCCCTTGAACATGCATTTATTGTGCCCGTTCACTGTGTACCGTATTTTTCGCTCTATAACTACGTTTTTGCACCACTGCTGCCCCAGGCAACAGTGGCTGCGTGATTTTTTTGGTGCAAGATGTAGCCATGGACATGCTATGTGATCTGATGGTGAATTTGGGGTGACCCAGTGCAAAAATCCTGAGGATCCATGTGGATTTGCTTTGTAACCACGTTTTAAGTGGGGGGGGAGGAAAAGCACTCAAGGGACAAGGAGCACACGGGGGGGGGTGTGGAGAAGGATGCTGCTAATAATGCAGAAGGGGTTTAAGGGGAGAAGGAACATGCGTGGGGTGTGTGGAGAAGGATGCTGCTAATAATGCAGAAGAGGGGTTTAAGGGGAGAAGGCTCCTCTCCTCTCCCACTTTGCTCCTTTAAAGCAAGCAGGCTCTGCTTTTCTCCCTCCTCCCCGCTCATCCCCGGCTTATCTCTCCTCCCCACTCAGCGGCTCTTCTCCCGCTTTGCTGTTTCAAAGCGAGCCACGGAGGAGGGAAGGAAGGGGAACCATGGATCCTCTGCTCACGACTGCAGCACATCCCCACCACCACCACCCGTAGGCATTCCCTCCATAACACGCACAGACATTTCCCCTTACTTTCTAGGAGGAAAAAAATGAGTGTTATGGTGCAAAAAGTACAGTAATTTCCCTCTTGCAACTTTTTATTGTGTGAAGGGGTCTTGCAGTTCATGGATCTTTTCTACACAACCACATTACCTACTAAATGGCCAAAGGAGAATTTATGGAAGCCTCAGATGGACATCTACCTCCAGGCTGATCTGTCCAGTACTTGGTATGGGATAAATGGACACCATAAGAGCAATTTCTGGAGTCAGGCAGTACAACCACTAGGCTACTAAAAAATAAGACATACTCTGATTAATCTGGAAGACAGTTCTTAATCTAATTTTCAGAATAGCAGCTAAACAGGCCTTCTACTGATATCTATTAGAGAAAACTTTAATTCAAGACTTAAAAGTCAAGCAATAAAGAAAACAGAGACAATATTGGCAAGCCTGTGTGTTAATTCTAAGACACACACACACACACACACACACACACACACACACACACATGAGTGGAAGACTGCTGAAGCCGCAATCCTAAGCATAGTTACTCAAAAGTAAACCCCCTCCAAGTTCAGTAGGACATTATCTAGTAAGTGAGTTTAGAAATGCAACCTAGCAAAGCTAGAATGAATAGTATGACAAATTGAGGCATAGATGGAAAATAACCTTTATTCAAAATGTTTGGTAACAAACAATTGTTTTTTCCAGAGTTTGGGGCAATTGTACTTTAAAACTTTTATATACAAGACAGGAAACAAACCATAAACCAAGCTGGGTTAAAATTTCACTAAGGTTAATAATAATCAACTCTACTAGATTTATTGCAAGTTTTAGTAAAATAAATACTTTACCAAATATGTATGTCTTCAGTGGAAATAAAAGTTAAGGACATTAATAGTATATGATTCAGTAAATATTAATAAATATGAACTAATAAAAGGCCAACTGCATATAAATTCTAACCCCAAATTCAGTTTATAGCACATAGCTTGTTGTTTGATCCAATAAACAACTTTTCAAAGTTGCTATATTCATTTCTGTACATATACAATTCCAATGGCATGTTTTGTGTGCCACTTTGCAGTCTGATTTAAAGGTGTATTAACTGTAGTTTAGTTTAACAAAATAAAATAAAACTGAGAGATTCAATTCAGTTCCATCTTTCTGGAGGAAAAGGCTATTGTGAAACTGAGTGGTTGAGTGTGGACATATATATCCTCGCTTCATAAACTGTGATATATACACAAGCCCTATGCTTGCATATTCCATCTTCATATCTCCCATTCCTTCTTTGGTACACCATGATTAACCTGAGAAGTCTTCCATGAAACTCAGTCCCATTATTTCCAAACTGAGAATCTATAGTTAACCGGTTTGGAACAAGTCATGATCTGAAACCACAGTTTGTAGTTGATTTAACATACTGGCTTGTTCCAAGCCTGGAAATCATATGTTCTCAAACTGGACAGAGCAAGAAACTATGGTTAACTTCCTGGACTAATCAAGGAATGCTGAAAAGCGAGGAACAAAGGGGCAATATAAGGCAGGAGTATGTTTGCTTATTATGCAGATCTTTGTACATTCAAAATGGGCCAGTATGTGAACATAAGATTTTACAGATTCTTTGCATGTGTATTGACCTGCTCACTGGTTCTTTAATACTGTCTTTCCGGGTTACAATGTGCAACAGTAATCAAAGCAACATCAAGCGAGGAAGTCAGAGAATGTCCGATTGGTCAAAGTCAATTATGCATAAGGCACACCAGAGGAAGAAAAGGCTGATGCCCACAGTGATCTTTTTAGTAATTCACTTTGCTTAATTGAAAAAGGTGTGACTTATAAATTCATTAAAAACTTTAAGACTTTGGTGCTGCTCTGAAAAACTGATGGGGGCCTCTCTTGACACCCCTTGATATACAGAGGCACTCACCTTTTTAGTACACCCAGTGGAGGACAAGTGACTTGCTGTTAGTGGTGGGGGTTCTCACTGAACTAAAGCAGAAGCAATAAATAGTGCTGCTATTTCAGTATGGAAAAACCTTTCTCAGGGCAGAAGTACAATTGGACCCATGCATTCCATTCCCAATGCCCACAGCCTCCTAGCTTTTGTACGGCCATGCATTAGCTAGGAGCTGCATCAAGGAATTATTATTTACTGTAAATATATCTGTGCAGCTCTGCACTGTTCATCTCATACAGGATGTTGCAAACACATGCTAGCTGCTATAGTGGAGGATGATCATACTGCCAATGAAGCAGTGTGCATGATTCTTTTGTACTGTAGATTATTATAAAGCATATAAAAAGAACGGTTCTGGAAGTCACGCCGTAATTACCTATAATTAACAACAAATCTGTATTTTATTTAACAAAAGGTTTTAGAAATCTGATTTACAACTAAATGACCAACTATACTTTCACAGAACATCACAACGACTCTGATGTGATGAAAAATAGTGGCATACCAGGAGCACACAATTCCAATCAAGGTATTTATTCCAATCAAGGTTTGCAACCACAACTTTCCCTGCTTCTTTCACAAAAGCAGTTCAGGGTTTGCAAGAGCATTTCAGGAAAATATAAATTATATTATATTATTTTAAGGACAGGTACACAGAGCATGTGCTAAGATCATACTCAGCTGAAACTTAAAGATATGGTCTCTCTCTCTCTCTCTGTGCTGATCATTTCTTTTGACTGCTTAAAGGTTTTTCGGAATGTGTGCTGTATGGTTTGCCTGTCTGCAAGGCACGGTACAAATGGAGTATCTGGTGTAAAGCCCAGAAATATTTGCAGAATACTATCTACATAGTGGTCACTAATAAAATCTTTACCAGCACTGTGTACAAGTCATTGTCAATAATAGCACATGTTCCTGGAGGTATAGAAACACCACAGCTATATTAATTGTTAGTCAGGGGGGAAAGTCAAGATGAAATAAACCTGTAGTCAATGTGAAAGTAATTATACAATGACTTATGAAATGGATTGCACAGTTGTACAGAAGGAGCTTACTATACTGATTGCAATAGGATACTTCTCCCCTACCGTATATAAGCACAAATCAAGGACTGAAAAAAGTAATAGCAACTTATTAAGAGGCAAACAGCCTGGTTTCCTGGCTGGCTAAGAAAAGCTCCTGCTGCCACAGGGAAAACTCTAGCTGCCATGGGACCTCACACTTGTGGGTTACATGAGAAGTGCTTCTTCACACAACCCATGGTTAAACTATGGAATTCATCAGCTACAAGATGTGGTGATGCTACCACCTTAGATGGCTTTAAAAGGAGCTTTGACAAACTGATGGGAGGGTAAGGCTGTCAATGGCTAGATGCTGTCTCCGGGATCAGAGGCAGAGAAGCCAGTTGCAGCTGACCTTGCATCCTGCTTGTGGGTGTCTAATGGGCATCTGATTGGCCACTGAGAGAAACAGGATGTTGGACTAGGGCTCTACTTGCACTAAGCAAAACCCGTTGAGGTTGCACTGTTCCAAGAAAACCACAGACAACAGGGCTGCAGTACCTGTGCTGGTAGCAAACCTGTTACTTTGCAAAAGCCAGATTGCCTAACAGTTACGGGAATTTTGCTGTGCTTTTTATTGCTACACGCACACTGTTATGCAAGGCCACCTGTCTCTTAGGATACTGCATTTTTCTTGCAGTGGTACTTCCCTACAGAAAATGTATTTCCTATAAGAAAATACAACTGCAAATATGCAGTTAGGATATTTAAAAAGTACTGATATGCTCTGTCTCCTTAGGGGGATTATTAAATTAGGATTCCTATTTATTGCTCACAATGCAGCAAGGTAATTAAGGCCACAACCCTATGACCACTTACATGGGAATAAGACCCACTGAACTCAATGGGTCTTACTTCTAAGTAGACATGGATAGGATTGCGCTGTAAGACACATACTTGCCTGGGAGTTTTCCCACAGCTATTTCCTTAGCTTGAACAGCAGAAATGCAAATTGCATTTTAAACTCAGCAGTTTTTTTTAAATGGCTTTGCCATTTGTTGTGAAAAGCTGCCAAAAAGGAGAAATACTGGGGGGGGGGGGGGGCACCTGTGCATGCTTGTAGCTATGGACCAGAATAATTTTCTTTGGCTTTTCAATTAGTGTTTCTTAACGTATGTTTATAATAAAAGTATTTCCAATACAAGGAGGATAAAATGGGTGAAGGTATTGAAAAAATAAGCAAGAGTTCAAAATGGTCCATTTAGTGTAACAGTTTTTTTAAAAAAGCCTGTGGAACCAAGTAGGATATTAAAATAGAGTTTATAAATGAAAAGCAAAGGCAGGCAAAAATGTGAAGCAAGAATGAGTGACCTGAATTTTTCCTGCATAATGTTGGGGGGGGGGGGAGAGAGAGACAGAGAGAGAGAGAAAACTACATAGGCACTTGTCCCTTATTTTGTAGGATCCTTTTTGACAAAAAGCGAAAGTGGCAAGCTTAGGGGGAAACCTGCTGGGGACATTTCCTATTCAAATCTTTGGGTGATGAATGGAAGTTGTTTAAGAGTGCATAACCCCCATTCATATAAAAAAAAAATTGCACAGGAAAACCTTTTAGTGGATTGTGCCCTATGTCCCTACATAAGCATTTTCTCTAGCACTGCCAGTGTTATCACTAACCCCCCAAAATCTCCACAGTGCTTAAAACGCATAAACTTCAAGCTCAAAAAAAGAAGCAAAAAGAAAACCATGAATCCCAAGTGTGCACTTACAAGCCAAGTAGAGCTAACACTCGAAACCTGAGCCTGATCTTAATATATCGTTGTAACTTTTGTTTAGAGTGTGGCCCCACACATACATTTTACTTACTCTATCACGGCTTCCACTATTAGTATCTGCAATCACTATTTATAGCTAAGAAGCATCAAGCATCAAAATAAATAAGATCACCTACGCATATACAATAAATATGCTTTTAAATGGAGGAAAATATATTGCAACTTAAGGCCCTGCATTATTGTGCAATTAGGAGAGAGTTTTAGGTCTTACCAGGAACTAGACACTACTCCTTATTGTACAACACACATCATTACTGCAACATAGCCAAATAAAATATCAGGAAGTGGAATGTGAAATTTCTACTGTATTAAAACAAAAATAGGACTGGGTTTTCACTCAGGCTGCCAAACATACAATGTGCCTTCTTTAAGGACTTCAGCTTAAGTTGTTGTGAAGCTCAAAGTCGCAAGTTTTCAAGACTTGTAGTTATGTACAGTTTTCACCAGTGTCCACTTCGCTTTGCTGCATTATCTTGCAATGTAGGAAGATCAGAAGTTCTGTTGCCTTCGTTTTTTTGCATCCATAGCATCCAGAATCGGTTGCCTCTTGGCTGTGTATCTTTGACGAAGTTCTTCAATTTCTCGTTCCATCATTGGATCCAAAGCTTTTAACCTCATCTGCAGCTCTTCCAAACTCAGGTTTTTCAGCTATCCAGATAGGAATACAAAAACAAAAGCCATAAAGCTTATTTAATATAAGAGGAAGACTGAGCAATAAATAAAATAAGAGCAAGACTGAGCAATAGTTGTGCACAATGCAGCAAAATGCATAACAAATAACCTAAAACTTGACAACTTATGAGCATATAAGGTCCCCTTGTATCTTAGCTTGTTTTTAGCTCCAGTTTTCATATAGTTTGATGGTTAACAAACCATGAGTTAACCACAAGTTGTCCTACAGAAGATCAAACAAACCATGGCTTTTTGCCATTTGGTTTGGTTTGCAGTTTCTCTCACCTCGTGCCTTTGTAGTTTCATGAGCATATGGCAGGGACGTCCAACTCCCAAGAGACTGCGGTCTACTCCGGGGGGGGGGGGGATGGCAGTGATCTACCCATGGGGGGGGCAGGTCAAAGTTGTGAGCTTTTTTAAGGGGGCACATCAAAGTTATTTACCTTTTTGGGGGGTGCCAAATTTGCAGTCCTAATTTGATAACGGGAACACCGAATAATGCTCACCAAAAAAAGAGCAGGGCAGCAATAACTCCGTCTTCCATTTTTGCAATCCTGCACGAATGAACGACAAAGCAAGGGGGCAGGGCCAGAAAGAGCAAGCGGTTGACCACGATCAACCAATATCACCCGGGGATCGACCTGTCGATCGCAGTCGACCAGTTGGACATCCCTGGTATATGGGATGGGGTGCTCAAACAAAGCATGGTTAAGTAAGGGTTTTGAGTTTACATGTAATGCTAAATCACAGTTGGAATAAACCAAGGTTTGTTAACCAACAACAAACCATGGTTTCCTACTGTGGTTTGTTGATAGTGTACAAACAACAGTTCAGCTTCTGGGCTAGGTTCACATGCTATCTAAAAATTTGGGAGCTTGGTCATGCCTAGTTTGGCCCTAAGGCAGCTCCGTATGTTAGGAGGCAGGAACTTCTAACTTTATTGTGATGCAGAAAGCAACTATTTACTCTTGCCTTACTCCTAATTTGTTTCCTATTATCTTTGCTAGCAAGGAATGGTCTTCTCACTGCTATACAGAAACAGCAAGCTATTTTCAACATGTTCATATGGGCCTTCTGACAAAAATTCAGATCCTTCACTGGGTCACTGTTGCACCTACTCAAGGAAAGTTGCCTTGGATGATCAAAACTGCCTAAAAACAATGGTCTGGATTCAGAAAAAGGAGACTGTTAAAATCAACTTCCTTCCTCTCAGGGCAGTAGTACATTAGCATTTTTGCAAAAGGAGTGCTTGATTAATTTCTCGGGAGCTATCCAAACATTAATAATAACGAGGGCTATTTACAAAGAAAATGGCTCATTTGCATGCCAGCTAGCTGCAGTGAACGATGAAGCTGGATTCTTGCCAGCAAGTGGGGGGGGTGCTTTAAGTGTGGGCTCCTCCACCTGTACTTGCAGGAAATAGTACAGTTTCAAAACGGGAAATGAACCTGGGGTTCATATTTATTACATCATCCGTCAGAGCTGTTGCTGTGTGTGCAGGCATACCAATCAGGTTTCACTGGTGGTAAAATTTTGCCTATTTTATGGGAAACAAACCATCTAAAAGAATCAAGACAAAAATCATACCCTTATATGGGGGGGAAGGAACAACACAAGTTTGATTTTGCAGTAAATTCCCTGACATTTTGAACACATGGGCCTAAGAAAGAAGCAAATGAATAAAAGCATGATATCTGAATTGATCTGGTTGTGAATCAATACTGATTTCAGTGTATTTTTCCATTATCAAAGTCGGACCTCTTATCTTCAACCTTTCTTTCTATTGTCATCTGCAGCATACAGATTCGCAAGAACCATGAGTGTTGGGCAAGCAAAATACCACGTGGTCCTGTAGTACAGCAATGTACACGAGAGTGCTTTAGGATTGGGTACAAGTACCCTACCCAGTAGATATCAGAAATTTGCCACTGGCAGGCACTCCTGGCACATTTCCAGAAATTCACCAGTCTATGCCTACTACAATGAAAAGGGCCAAAGCGAGCCGTGTCAGGGACATGTCAAGAGAGGAGGTGTAGCAACATGACAAGAACTGTAGTACACAGTGATTAAAACATTTTACAACAGAACAGCTAAAATAATAACATTATACAGAGGTTCGACAATAATGCTAGTTAAGACCCAGGGCAAAACTCACGTCCCCAAAGTCAGGGTGAACAAAAATGTTTTCAGCTGATACCTGAAACTTAGCAGCATGTAGAATAATCACCCTTCCCCAGGGATTGCAGTGCTGTTTTTGACCTCTGAGAAGGTCCTGTCTTTAGTCACCAAATCATGGGCCACTCCTGTTGGTAGGAGCACATGTGGGACCTCCCCAGTCAATCGCAAAGCACAGGCTGGGAAGGTGATTGTTCAAGTTCTTGGATCCTGAGCCATGAAGGGCTTTGTGTACTAATACCTACACCATGAACACTGATCACAGACTGGGAGCCAGTGCAGTGTTTTAAGGATCAGTGTTATATGACCCCATTTAGCTGCTTTACTTATTGACTATTAGTCAATAAGTGGCATTCGGCATAAGCTGCAACTTCTAGATATTCTTCAAGGGTTGCCCAATATAGAGGGCATAGCAGGAACTGAGCATAGGCATTCCTAAATGGCCTCGGCCCAGTATATCTGAAGGAGCGTCTCTACCCCCATAGTTCTGCCCGGACGCTGAGGCCCAGCGCCGAGGGCCTTCTGGCGATACCCTCATTGCGAGAAGCAAAGCTACAGAGAACCAGGCAGAGGGCCTTCTCGGTAGTGGCGCCCACCCTGTGGAACGCCCTCCCATCAGATGTCAAAGAGATAAACAACTACCTGACATTCAGAAGACATCTTAAGGCAGCCCTGTTCAGGGAAGTTTTTAATGTATGACATATTAGTGTGTTTTTGGTCTTTGTGGAAGCCGCCCAGAGTAGCTGGGGAAACCCAGCCAGATGGGCGGGGTACAAATAATAAATTATTATTATTATTATTATTCCTCACCACCAAGGACAGTTGTGTTTCCTTTTAAGAACCCCCAAGCTATGTATAACCTATTCCTTCAGGGGAAGTAAAACACCACCCAGGATAGGCCATCTTCCTAATTCCTGGACTTGAGAACCACCCACCCACAACATTGGGTAGATAGAAATAAAAAATAGTTAATGTTCATGCTGTCAACCATGATTTGTGCATACCTCATTTCAAAGGGGCCAGTCAAAATATGTGCTTTGCCTCAATAGAATGTTTTTTGGCTTGATGTGCACATGTGTGTGTGCATACATGTGTGTGTACACCTGAAACAATGTTATTGTTAACAGGCATTCTCAGAAACTACAACCTTCCATGAATAAAGTATTGAGCACAATGCACGAAGAAATCGACTTTACTAAAGTTACTAAAGCAGAAAATGTACAAACATTTATTAAAACATTCAAGCTCATAGCTCATTCGCTTCCACTTTCCGTTTGCTATTAATTAAGTAAAAGCTACAAATAAAAAGCCATAAAACCCTCGGTTCAGCTTGGGAAGGGTAGGCTAAAGCTATTGATTTGATTATTTTCGTCATGATTACTTAGGAAGAATTAAACAGAAACTCTGTTTCCTGCTGAACAAAACTCTCTGGCATCGAATACGCCATTGCTTCATCAGATAAAAACAATTTCCTGGTGAAGCTACTCTGTAGTCCAAAAATATCCTTTGTCTACAAAATTGAAAACATATATCATACTTTAATTATGCTGTTACACTAGAAAACAGTTCTGGAATGCCAAAAAGTCCTTTGTTTTTGTAAAATATCAATTGAAACAATGAAATTGCTGTTGAGAATCTCCTAGGGCAATCAACTTCTGCTACAAGAAGAGAGTGTAGAAGCATTCTCTTCCTGTGAAGGCCGCGGGAAATAGAAAAGTTCTTTAAATTACATTTTTATAGCTTTTTTAAAAACTTGACTAACCACAACAACTCACACAGACCCATGTATCTTTCCTAAATCAGACAACAGCACTTGGTGCTACCTATCCCAGCTATGAAACCATTTTCCCTTTCAATATTTTTCAGGACTGAAAGTCCACAATCCAATAATTCAGTGGTTGGGCAATGTAAACTACTGGCCAATGTGAAGAAAACAGCAAACACAGCACATAGCAATGTTCAGTACTATTCTGTAAGAAGACATGTAAATCTTGCACGTAGGCCTGCAAGGCTTTTGTGTACCTCCCATCAGAACTTTTTTTGGTCTTATCTGCAGACAGCACACTAAATTTAGGCAGCGGTCTTCCCCCACGTGCATGTTCTTTGGGTTACAGCAACCAAGTCAACCTAGTTAAGGTTCATCTCATCTTGCCTTCAATGGCAGTCCCTAGAAGATCATTATATTACATGCTTATTTGCTCCCCCTTTTCAAAATCTGCAGAAAAACAGACATTACTATTTTCCAGTTAAAATGGTCCATGGCCTAAATAGGTAACTTTCCTTGATATAGTTGATGGCCGTTTCTGGTCTCTCTCCTGCTGCTTTTATAAAACAGACACTTTCCTTTGCTTTAAAGTACCCCCCCCCCCATATCTCCATATCTATCTATCTATCTATCTATCTATCTATCTCCATATTCATTCATATATATATATATATATATATATATATATATATATATATATATATATATATATGAATGAATGAAATGGAGCACTTAAGAAGGGCCACTACTGTTTTTCCTTCTTCTGCATTAAAGGGTAGAGAAAGGGGAAATTACATAAACATTCATTTGTCATTTGTTTCTGGAAGCTAACTAGTGTAGTTCATAATATTAATGCCACACGTTTTGAAAGTAAATGCTAGCTGGGAAAAGACAGGATTGTGGAAATGAGTCATTTTCCTATTTGGAATCAGCAATATGTGTTTTCAAAAAACCCTCCAAAGCAACGCTTGTAGTATTCAAGTGCCAGGGAGGTGGGCAGAACCAAAATACAAGGGAAGCCAACATTTGAGTGAAAAGTGGCACAATGTGATGCACACAGATAGACTGTTTTGTTAACAGCAGCAATGGATTTATGAAATTAAACATGGAGCTCCATAGCCAAGAGCAGATTGTTAAAAATGACATTTAAAAAATGTTAGATTCCAAGTAGAGCAAAATACCCCAACTCATCCTGACATGGTTTGAAAATTTCCCAAGATACTGCTCATGAAAAATTTACCCAAACCCGGTAATGTGTTTTTTTCTTGTGATAACGAGCACAGGATTCTAAAATTTAAAATAAACAGAATTATCCACAGTTGAGAGCTTGGCTGAATATTGTATTTAAGAATAGCACCGTGATCCCCATTTTCACCATCTATTTTGCATCTTGCAACAATCCTGCCTTCTATATGTTGCCCCTTCCAGCACAATGAGACGGTAGTCAATTAATTACTTACATGAAACAAATGAAGTTATGAATTAAATATTGCATCTTATATGCAAACTTCCATGCTGGAACCCCAATGGAATAGTTGAATGATATTAAAATTGCAATATACTTAACAGTAATAACCTTTGCTTAAAAGCAGAAATCTCTTCATTATCTAAATGATCCAATTTGCCCTGCCTTCAAGAGCCAACTTGTTTCTTCTGCAAAACACTATTAGGAAGGTGATACCAACTAGCATCTCCCTGGTAGCCTCTAGCAGACAAAGCATGTGAAGTAACATCAACACATTCTTAATTTATCTGCCATCTGCAAGCAACAGCCAATGAACTGGGAAGAGGTAAGGAAATGCTGAAACATAATGATGTTTTTGTCATGATTTTATATTAATAGACATTACTAGGTAGATGTGGGGTTTGGTAGCAGTCATAGCTAGCGTAACATCCCATTAGGCCTTCATTTTATCCACAGCGGGTGGCGCTATGATCTAAACCACAGAGCCTAGGGCTTGCCAATCAGAAGGACGACGGTTTGAATCCCCGCGACGGGGTGAGATCCCGTTGCTTGGTCCCTGCTCCTGTCAACCTAGCAGTTCGAAAGCACGTCAAAGTGCAAGTAGATAAATAGGTACCACTCCGGCAGGAAGGTAAACGGCGTTTCTGTGCGCTGCTCTGGTTCACCAGCAGCTTAATAATGCTGGCCACATGACCCGGAAGCTGTACGCCGGCTCCCTCGGCCAATAAAGCGAGATGAGCGCCTCAACCCCAGAGTCGGTCACGACTGGACCTAATGGTCAGGGGTGCCTTTACCTTTACCTCATCCTCAAAACTATCCTGAAAGGTATGTTAAGGCTAAGACACTAGGTGAGTTTCATGGCTGAACGGGGACTGGAACCCACAGTTCCTTTGTTCAGCACATAATGGTTGCCAAAGCATCCATGTCTGAAAAACATTCAAAAACTTGAACAAATTATTCAAGTTTAGGACATTTGTTTTGGTAGTTAGAAAATGTGACAGTTGTATACCATCTCAGCATATCAGAATAGTTTTCTACTTACCATCATAGCTTTAACCAAACAAAGCTGAAGTCATCCAGAATTCAGCTAGGATTGGGTTTTAAAGTTTTATATACAAGGTGGTTAAGCATGGTCTCATAGGAAAAAGGGGGAGGACTGTAATAACTAGTCAGTGATAAATTAAGTAGACTCTGATTGGAGTTGTATACTATTTGCCTCTATTCATCCATGTTACAGCAAATTTCCAGGGAAAGAAAGAAAAAATAAATAAATGCTGAGTTAGAGAGGCAGTTCACTCTTACAGAGATTAGTAAAACGTACTGAAGAAAAATTGGTGCAACTCCTATTTTTGGATCAGCTTGGATCAGATCAGGAATTAAAATGTCCATATTGCTACTAGTTTTATCTATATATTTTGAACCCACTTATGAATGTCTTGTTAAAGAAAGTTCTTTAACTCTAGGGTGACATTTCTTCCTGGTCAGTTAGGCAGAAGGTTGGGTATTCACCCTTCCCAGCATGAGGTCATTTGCACTGCGTCTTTATTACAAAACTTTTGAGAAATTTCTTCTTAAAATTTGAGTATGTCATACTTTTACTTCAAAGGAAGCAAGGCATTCTCTATGATATAAAATACCGTTTGATTAGATGTGGCTAGTTATCAAGTAAGAAATCAGATCAATTTTGAGTTAGACAGCTATGAATCAAAGCAAAGCAACTGCCATCCCCAGTAACACAAATACTGGTTAATTCTTGTCAATCCTACAACTTTTTGATTTGATTTATTCAGTTCCACCAACATAAAGATACTGGGAGGCAGAGCCCAGAAATTGTTTGAACCTCTTTGTTTGCAGTCTTGAAACACACTTACTTGGAAGTAAGCCTCAGTGAATCCAGTGGGATTGATCTCTGAGTAACCATGTGCATAGGATCACATTGGCAATCAATACACCAATTGTCACTGAGGAATAGTTTTTAACATGTTGCTCCCTTATTGTTTAAAACAACAATGGCAGGAATGCACAGAAGCTCCAGTCCATTTCAGCAACATTCACAAATAATCGATGTTCTGATTTTAGATTAGATACTGTTATTAAATGGAAGACATGGAAGGCATCAGTTAACATTTCCAAAATAACTGGTGTTTAAATTTTTAAACAAAACAGACATTCACTAAGAAACAAATTATACAGACAGTGTTTTGTTTGCTTCAAACACAATTTCTTCCTAGCAACTGTTTAAATGAATCTCACAGATGCTACAGGCTTTATTAGAGGCCTTTGATTTAAAAAATATGGATAGCTAATACTGTATTTCTGAGTCATCTATTTTCCCATCTGCTAGTAATTCCAACAATGTGAACTATCAACATAACGACTAACAATAATTTTCTATGGCAATTGCAATGGTGGGTTGCCTGTAGCACTTTCTAAGATTTAACTAGTGCATGCCTCAGATTGTTTTGAGTTGTTAATAGATTCAAGTAACAGGCAGCCTTTTCTTTCTTTCCAAATCTCCATTCTAGTTCATTCCTTTGCTGCTTGTAAGAAGAATATGGTTTTATTTTATGGAGTTTAGTCCATCAAGGAGCTCATTTTATTAAAAACTGTGCTTGAAACAAGAAAAAGCAAGTTAAAGGTCAAGCAGTTTATATCTTGATCTGAGGTCAAAAGCCTACAGCCAGAACCTGCTTATATAGAATGCCATTAGTCTCATCCAGCCAAGGACATTTCTACAAGAGTTCACACGATAACAGCTAACTGTGGCTAAGGTGACAGGGATAATGATGTAAATAAAAGCATGGAGCTATTAGATCTTTTTAAAAGCAGTATGTTCTAAAGATTTACTGACAACAGGGAAGCACAGTACTAGCACTGACTGCAGCTTCAACCCAGAAACACAGGCACCCCACAAAGAAGCCGCCCACACAATTCTGCCAGGATGTGTCCAAGTGCACCTATTCAGCTGAAAGATGTTTGGGGCTGTCTATCTGCATTGATAACAACTATTTCCTGTTAGGAACTGATGGAAGGCTGACCTCTGTCAACGGTGCACAGTAGGGGCAAGGGATAAATTTAGTTAATCCTCATATATACAGTGGTACCTCGGGTTACAGATGCTTCAGGTTACAGATGCTTCAGGTTACAGACTCTGCTAACCCAGAAATAGTACCTCGGGTTAAGAACTATGCTTCAGGATGAGAACAGAAATCGTGCGGCGGCAGCACAACAGCAGCGGGAGGCCCCATTAGCTAAAGTGGTACCTCAGCTTAAGAACAGTTTCAGGTTAAGAACAGACCTCCGGAACAAATTAAGTTCTTAACCCGAGGTACCACTGTAAGATTTACACTGATCTGTTACTTTCCTCAGTATATTGTGCATGGTTCCCAATCTGCTATCAGGAACTCCATCCAGCCTCAAGTGCTGGTTACAGATCTAGTATTGCAAACCCTGAACATTACTTTTTGGATCATGAATAGGGCACATCTTCCATGCGTTCTAATACGTAAAATGGCTTTAACTGCAACCAGGAATGAAGCTGCAACTATGGCAGGAAAACCATGTGAATTCTGGAGGAGTCCAGTAAATTGGTGAGAAAAAGGGATGGAAAGCAAAGGCATTAGACTTCAGAGACAAAACCCAAGATGAATTAGTAGAGCAAGTTGCTGCAATAAAAATCTTTTCATTAGCAAATTGAGCATATTAATCAGCAAGCTAAATCAACATGAGTCTCTGTGATGGCCTTATTACAAAGGCCACCGATCCCAAAATCACATTATAATAGACATTGCTCTTTCTAAATCCTTCCCGCGTTCAATAAATATACTGAGTAGTGCAAGATATTCAACTGGATTATACTTAAATATAAATTAAGGCTAAGCTTTCACTCCAAATCTATAGCAAAAAGAAGGGAGACTTGCCTAAGGTCACTTAATAAAGAGAGATTCAAACCAGTGACTTCCAGATTCACAGCTCAGTTAGCACACATTTAGATTAATAGTTAGAAATAACTAAGCAAGCAAGCCTTGCATTATGGAGACTGTATTTCATTAGATCATCAAGTTAGCTTGCAGCTTGGCTCAGCATAAAGTTGTCACTGTATAATTTTCAAAATTATAGTTTACTACTATACTGTTATTTCTCCAAGTAGAAATTCAAGATTTGTTAAGTTTCTCAAACATAAAATGGAGGGGTGTCAATAATATTACAGATCAACAGAGAAATAGTAATGCTTAAGGAACAGAGTATTCTGAAATAGGTGGCTAAAATTCCTGTTCTATGTTGCATTTCTTAATACTGATAAGTTTGTTTGAAATTCCAGACCAGTTGCTACCTCAGCATACAGCTGTCAACACCTGAAGTCGAGCTGAAAGCAAACAGTTGTCTCAGATATGTTCAAAAATGTCTAATAAGGCTTTCTTCAAAAGAAAGCTTTAGGGCAGGGATGGGTCACCTTTTGCGGTCCAAGAGCATCATTCCCTCCTGGGCGACCTTCCAAGAGCCACATGCCATGAGGTGGGCAGGGCCAGAGAAACAAAACGGGCAGAGAAACATGTAAATTTTGCTACTGTCAGCAGGCTAGTTTCTTCACACACTCATACAGTCCCCTCCATCCTCCATCCAGGAGTCCAGCAGAGAAACATGCCCGACTGGCATGTTTTCTCCCTCCTGGTTGGTCGTTCATGAGATTCAAAATCTTTCTCCAGCCCAAACATCACAGTGACGGATACCAAGAGGCATCAGCACACTTCAGGATCAGCAGAGTATAGGCAGTCACCGTTCAGACTCAGTAGCGCAGCTTTTTCACTAAACCACGTTTATTTACTTAAACACACTTGGAGCGTCATAACTCAGCTCCAGCGCCGAGGGCCTTCTGGCGGTTCCCTCATTGCGAGAAGTAAGGTTACAGGGAACCAGGCAGAGGGCCTTCTTGGTAGTGGCGCCCTCCATGTGGAATGCCCTCCCACCAGATGTCAAAGAGAACAACAACTACCAGACTTTTAGAAGACATCTGAAGGCAGCCCTGTTTAGGGAAGCTTTTAATGTTTGATGCATTACTGTATTTTAATATATTTTTTGGAAGCCGCCCAGAGTGCCGGGGTATAAATAATATTATTATTATTATAAATCTTAATTGTGCCCATGGTCAGCGGAATGGCACCTATTAATCTTGTTGCACACTGCACATTTGATTGCTTATTTGGTATTTTAATGGACAACAAGAACAGAGGATGCATAAGGTGAAGAAAATGCTAAACTATGGTTTTGAATTAAGAATTAAAACAACCCCTCAACCAGTTTATACAATAATTTCCAAGGGACAAGGTAAGAATGCACTGCTTGCAACTGTTGCTAAATGAAAACAATAGTATTTAACATTTTAGCACAATTATTTCATAAAAATATAATATATGTTGGGATAGCCATTTACATATAGGGTTGTGGGGGAAGGGTTCCAAATCCAGAATTATAATACCATTATTATCTGCTATATTTGTCTCTGACTTAAACCCAAATGAGCAATCCATTCACAAGCCTCTCATCAGCTGGTAATTGTGATGCTTTATTTAGAATTAATTCTTTGAACGTGGCATATTCTACCTGACAACTTATTCAATGAAGTACAAAATAACATCACTTTGTTGGATTAGCTCCTTTAGATTAAATTCTGTAGATACATTAGTTACTTGGAAGGATGGGGCAGGAATAATCCTCAGCTGAAAAAAATGTAATACAGGCAAAGCCAGTTTTTGTTTTTCTACATAAAAGCATGAATCATAAGAATATAAAAATGAAGAGAACATAAATATCTTCATTTTCCTGTAGCATTATTGCTCATGAATTGATATCCTGATAAAGTTATAAAGTTTTACTGCAAGTCTATAAAACTGGACAGGAGGTAGGTTTACCTAGATAACTGACTGCAACACCCCTCTCATATGCACCCCTGTCGTTTCATTTTCTTTCTCCCCCTCTGTGTGTGTGTGTGTGTGTGTGTGTACGCACACTATTCTTTCAAAATGATTGTGGATGTTTTAAAGGAAGAAGAAGAAGAAGAAGAAGAAGAAGAAGAAGAAGAAGAAGAAGAAGAAGAAGAAGAAATATTTCTTTCCTGCCACTTTTGGATCTTGCACAAAAGCAAGCAATTAGGGTTCTCCCAACACAGGGACAGAATGCATTTCTCCCCAAGAATCCACCATACAATAAGTTATGGGGGGAATCATCAACATATACAGATTACAGTGGTACCTCGGGTTAAGAACTTGATTCGTTCTGGAGGTACGTTCTTAATCTGAAACTGTTCTTAACCTGAAGCACCACTTTAGCTAATGGGGCCTCCTGCTGCCGCTGCGCCGCCGGAGCATGATTTCTGTTCTCATCCTGAAGCAAGGTTCTTAACCTGAGGCAATATTTCTGGATTAGCGGAGTTTGTAACCTGAAGCGTATGTAACCTGAAACGTATGCAACCCGAGATACCACTGTACTTGCAGTTAGGGATAAAAAAGAATTTGATTTGGTTGACACTTTTAAGCAATCTAATTCACACCTCCCACACTAATAAATGGCTCAAAACATAACAATCTTTTGGATTTCACAGTTCTCTGAATTTTAGAATATAATGCTTAGCTCAAAAAAGTACCAAAATGCATATTTTAAGGTAAACTATGTTTACAAATGCATTTACTGAGACAAAATACATATCTAAATAAGTATTTTGTGTTAAAATAACATTTAAATAGGAATTTTGAAGAGATTAATATGGAAATGGGATGGAATGGGCTTGTGAATGTGAAATTGACATAGACAGGAAGTAGACTGACCTGTCCATCCCTAGCCTGATGATGAACTTAATGTGGACACAGCTCAGTGGATGACAAGAGGACAGTTTGTGGTTCCATCTCAGGCATATCAAGTCAAAAGGCTCTCAGGTAGCAGGCTAGGAAAGGTTTCTCTGAGAATTTGAGATGCCATTTCTAGTTGGCCCTTGCCCAATAGTCTGACTTGTTATTAGGCATTCATATGGCCTGCAGTGATGACCCTGCTAGCAAATGCCTTAGTTGGAGGTATTTAAGCAAAGGCTGGGGGGTCATCTGTATGAGATGCTGCAGTTCCAAGATTTCTGGACTGAACAGAGGATTGGACTAGATCACTTCCATTGTCCCCTTTCAACTCTAGCACTGGATGATAATGTTCTCAAGTAGGTGTTGTAGGGAAAAGCTGGGAACAAGGATCATGTCACAGCAGGGACTTAAACTTGGATCTCCCCTGTTCAACATTTTCAGTACTATACTACAGATGAGCAACACTGGGGGGGAAACCCAATTCTCCTCTTCAAGTAATTTTATTTCTCTTTTTAAAATTTTAATCTGGCAAAACTCATACCTTCCCAACTTAAGAGTTTCATGCCCCCGCCCCAGAGCATGAAAGGTGCAGAAAACAGCTCATGTCTACCTTTTGGAGAAATAGGTCCATAGCTTTCAGAACTGACAAACAAAAGGAAAAGGAAAGGAAAGATGCTCTGCTTCTACACTAAGAATTACCTTTGCCTCTATTTTTAGCTTCCAAGCACCTGATTAAGGATGACTCATCTTTCACCTTCCTATAACAGCCATAGAGAACCTCAAAGCTCCAAAACAAAAAGCAATCCCTCTTCACCTTTTCATCCAGAGGGACCACCGTATCCATCTTCATCACAAACTCAGGCTATCTAGATCTTGGGTATTTCACAGTATCAAACCCTTCCTCAGGCAAATCAAGCACCATTGCGTCAAGTCACCAAACTGTGTCTACCACTTGGGAAACTTCAAACAGCTGTCTGGGGGAAACGGAGGCATCTTCTGAGATGTACATCCTTGGGAAAAGGCAAGTATGCACCCACTCCTCTGGTTTTCAGCTTTAATTATTCAACTCCAGAGTGTGTGAGGCAAACTGAGCATCACTCACCAGTCTGAAAATGATATTAGAACCTGAGGAGTGACTTAGCCTATTTACAGTTGCTATAGAAACAAAAAGGCAGCTATCTGTCTATGGCAATAAAGCAGCAAAAGGAGCTTGACACAACAGTTAAAATGACAGGAACAGAACAGGTTGAACCAGGAGCCTCTTCAGTTCTGCATCAAAATGTTGTGTAGAAATACATCGTGAATTACAGATCTTACAACAACTGCATATATTAAACCAAGAGTGCTGTTTATGTGTCTGTTTCTGTTTCTGTCTGTGCTGGAGGATATCGACACTGGGAGCACATAGAAAACTGCACCAAGGAACAGCTTCCAAACACATTCTTTTCCTTCAGTTCTAGACCTTGTTTAATCTAGATGTCCCAAGGGTAGAATATTGGCACAATCCAAGTAGTCAGAAGTTGGATGGTATGGAGGAGGAGAAGCTCCAATGTGCATGACTCCTATAACAACAAGGCCAGGTCTACACAAACCCAGAAACAAGCAAATTCCTTCCTCACCAGTCATCCCCAGTATGGGTGATGGCAGCAGAACAGTCATGAACTGGTGTCATCGGAGATGAGGAAAGAAAACAAATCAAATATAAAATGCATAAATTGAAGAACACAAAGAAAGAATGCTGTGAGAACAGGGCCTTTGGCAGAATACTATGTACTATCTTCCCCTGTTGAATGCCACTGTAAACAAAAACGGCTTACTCAGCCTACTTCACAGTCCATCTTGGTAAATCTTGTTTCCTATAAACTCATAAGAGAGCTGTTCTTTGGAATCCATTTCTCCTCCAATTTAATTTGTTCATCTGCTTTTCTGAGACTGTGCCTGTACATTTAGTTAAGACATCAAGTAATCTGCTTACGCCTGGCTCAGAGATTCAGAAGTCCCTGCTGACCTGCGCACATCCTACTGCTGTGTATTTCAAATGACAATGATCATATGTACAAATTACCGTTGAACGTGAACCAACATAGTTTCTCCCCAAAGTAAGAGCTGGGATGAGTGTCAAGGTTGTATAGTTCTTTCACACCTCCGCGTATTGTGTACAGAAAGTAACATTTAAAGAGAGAGATCCCACATTTATTTGAATGCAGAATTTTACTTGCAATATACGTAGAACCTTCTAATAAGGTAAATACTGAGATTTGACGGCTGGTATGTTTTCTATGTGCCATCGCACTCTGCCCTCATATGATGCAGAGGGAGAAACAAGCTGTATCAGCGAGGCGCCAATAAAGCTTGTTCCTCCCTCTGCATCTTTAAACTGCTATACTGAGGAGTGTGCAGCTGCCCTTACCTCAGCCAAGGAGTTAAAGGAGCCCACAGATTGGTTCTGGCTCCCGTGAGCCGGTGACAAGGTGGGGGCTCCGTGAAACTGCTAAGCTGAGGGGAGCGCGGTTGGCACTCCCCACAGTGAGCAGTTAAAGGAGCCCCGATGCTCTGCCCGTGAGCAGGGGGAGCACTGGGGCTCTCTCAGCTGGGGAGGGGGAACCTTCCCGATCCCCAACTGAGTTGCGCAAACAAGCTGCGTTGTCCCAGCCCATGAGCGTGTGGGTGAAACTGCTTCACTTCCCAAGGGGAGAGCTAGGGCAGATTCACCAGATGCAGAGGCCAATGCAGCTTGTTTTTTCAACATCGCAGTACATCACCAAACCGCGATGTTTAGCTGGCGGTGCACTGTGATGTTGAAAAACTGGTATCACCCAGCCCTAGCAAGTGGAGGCCACGGAGGTGTGTGCAGTTCCAGCATTGTGACCGTCTACAAGAAAAAAGGTGACTGCCATGGCTGGAACAACTTCCATGGAATGCCAAGAGCAGAAATGCTTGGACACCGGACATTGCCTTCATAGACCTGACAAAGGCCTTTGACCTCGTCGGCCAAAAAGCAGCCTAACTGTATTAGAAATCAATTTATCTGTATGCAAAACAAATAAGATATACCCTAATAATCTTTCTCTGAGTTTTTTGTTAGAGCAAACTCAAACTCTCTGAAGACTAAAATGCAGGTCTCAACACTTGGGGTGGCAATGTAGCTCAATGATACAGCACATGATTGACATACAGAAAGTCCCAAGTTTAACTACTTAAAAGGGTAAACAGCAACTGATAGGAAAGACTTCGGCCCAATACCCTTCAAAGCTCCTATAAGCTGGTAATAGGCTAGATGGACAATTAGTCATAAGGCAGCTTCCTAAGTTCCACATTATGCATTCATCATCTTTTTTATAATCATCTGGCTTGATTCATGTGTGACAAGTTGTTGCTGAGTCTTTCTTAGCTCTCTTTCATAGGCTAATTCCATCACAAACCGCATAGGACAACTGCTCCACGTGGCTAACCATTTGTGTTCATGTTGCCATACTGTTGTTGTTGAGCCGAGGTGCCAGCTTGCGAAGATGATTGGGGGGGAGAGACAACATGTTCGGGACATTGGGAGGAGCTGGGGTTAGAACTGAGCATGGCGGCTGTGCGGCTCAATGGCCAGCAGCTCCTCCTCCACCTCCTCTTGGTGCCACCACTGACAGGAGGCTGCTTCAACCCTCCTTCCCCTCCACAGCAGGAGGAGGAGGAGCTGGGCCCTGGAAGCACGCCACACTCTGCTTTGCTCTTTGGCTCCCTGCTTTTGGGGCATGGGGAGCCCAGCCCCTATCCCAAAAATATAGGAGGCGCCAAAAGGGCTTGGACCCTAGGAGCCAGCGCCCTGCTGCAAAGGATTCCTCTAGATAGTTATGCAATGTGTATGAAGAAATATATGTATTACAGACTGAGGTGTGGCAAAACTGCCATGTGGAATTAATGCAAAGCAGCCTCCATGCTGATTGTTGTTTGTGTGAAATGAGACTCACCCTATGAAATCATAAGTTTCTCCTTGTGTTTCACCTTCACTTTCCATCTCAGACTTCACAAACTTTGGCTTCAATGTGAGGCCTACCAAATTGACAAATGCAGCTAGAGAGCTTCATTCAGCCAATCAAGATTATTAATGGCAAAGATCACCAGCTGGTTGTTATTTGACACAACTGTAGCAAAACAGGAAACATTTCTGAATAAATGGTGCTACAGAATGATTCTATAACAGAAAATTATTTCTTATGATCCTTAAACTTGCTTGCAACAGCATAAAATGGGAGCTAGCCAACTGTTGCTGAAGAAAGCAGAATTGTGATACAGCAAGCCATGGAAATCCCAGGCAAGAATCAGCTCTGAACTTACTTTTTCCTAAAAAAACAAAAACCCACTGTATTTTGTCTTCAGCAACATCGTTCTTGCTGCAGAATGATACATATAGTTAATGGCTTTCAAAAACACAGTAAAGGAATAAACTGCTGACAGTTCAGCATGGTTCTCTACAATTCCCTCCAGCTGAACGAACCAACAAGTGGCTTAGGAAGTTATGAGGAAATCCAAATGAAGTGATTTTTCCAGGTTGCCCCACTACTAACACTGTATAATAAATGTAAACATGAAGAGCGATATCATTTCATCTCTGCTGTTCACCTTTCCAGTGACCTTTAAGAAAATACCCTGCAGTCAAATTTGGAAGGGAAAAAAGCATACGAATCATGCAGGCAGGATAATATTACATCCTTACCTACCAGCGAAACACCTTTAATACATTAATCTCTCCTGAAATAAAAATAAATATAGTAATATGTGAAAGATGGAACTAACACATAGCCATGTTAATTAAAACAGAACTTGTGAATGCAAGCATTTTGAATTCTATTTATTTAAGTATCGTTGCTGAGGCAATTATAATCTACTAGAAGGATCATTTTTAATTTCATTGCATTTATTAGTAACTAGCGATGGGTAGAACATTTTGAAAAGAATGGTAAAATCAAAACTAAATGGGTAGCATCCACAACTCTGAAGATAAGCAATTGTAATTCAGAGATAAGCAACTGTAGCTACAAAAAATAGGATTGATAATCCAAGAGGCTAAACAAGCTAGTACTATGGAAACAAAGAAAGACACCCTTTGCCAGTATCAAGCAAGAGAAGCAAACTATATCAGAGAGATACTACAGCTTTGGATCCTACCCCCCACCAACAGCATTTAGACATCCTCTCCAAAATTAGTGCTGTTATGTAGCTCGAAGGACGAAAAACAGTCTAAGAAGAAATTTGTATATTATTCATAGCAGAAGTGACAGCTAAGAAGGTACAGAGCAGCAGACCACTCATCTATAACCACAGTTTGCATACAATCTTTATGAATTATTTTCATTCATGATTTTTAAAATAATTTTATAAAGCAAAATGTTTTCTAAAGATGCTGCCTACTATCCTGACCTAACTGTTTCTTATTTCGGGGGGGGGGGGAATTATTATTATTTTTTGCAAAATTGGTCACAGCTATGTCTTATCTACCTATCATTTGCTGATAATGTTTTTATGTGTTGCTTATGTGTATCATAAGTATTATAACACTTACAACACTGTCTGGAATGTTGGCAGGCACAACATCTGTTTTACATGAGTGTACATGAAGTACACTCTGAGTATTTTTTTTCTATCATGTTTGATGCTGTTAAATCAAATAAGGGGGGATGAAGGTTTTATGGTCATATTTGCAGGGGTTGGATAGATTACCTTTGGGGGTCCCTTCCAACTCTACCATTCTATGGTTCTGAGGTTCTATAATATTTGGGGGGGGGTTAATCCTGGTGTTTATTTTGCTCTAGGAGGCTTAGTTTGGTCTAAATCAAGTATAAACTTCCAGAGTTAATGCAAATTACATTACTTTTGTTAAATGCGTCACCATACCTGCTAGAGGGCTGTGAAAATTTGTGTCCCAGGCTTTTTAGACTTGTCTACCCATGTACTATCTGGAACCAAAGTGTTGCATTGGTTTCCAGATGTGAAATATTTTGGCATTATTTTCAGCTCTCCCACCCCACTAAAGTACCTGCTGAGAGAACTAGTCACAAAGTGGGAGCTCTCCAAGGTCCTGCAGGTACTTTGGGTGCCAGGAACACTCAATGGGACACAGCTGGGCTTCTGCTGTAAGCCTTAGAGCAGGGCAATAGCAGATGTTCCTGCACAAACTTTTGCAGTTTCCTCATTTGTCAAGGTCAAACTTTCATATCTCTCAGTCATAAAAAATTGTTTTGTTATTGTCTCTATTCCAAACCGGAGTCCACCTGGCAGTGTGCTACCAATCATCCTTGTCTCTGATCCCACTCAGATACGACTATGTTTGAAATAAAATATTGTCAATCTTCGTTTACCCATAAACTTATATCCATACATTTAAAAAGCATGTGATACCCCTCCTAGAACAAATTCTCAGAGCACTATATACTATTGAAGTTATTATCATTTTGCTAAAGATGAAATCTAAAAAAACTATAGGGCCAAAGCATGGTTGTGGAAGCTAGCCAGTGACAAAAATCTGACAAGTTAATCAACTCACATTACCCCAGTGTATACACACCATGGCTGCTTTTATGTCAGATGACTTTTACCACTCTTAAAGGTCAAGCTACAATTGACAAATATTTATAGCTTCAAAAGGAATATGGTTTCATTAGAAGGGAGTTAACAAGTCTGTTTCTTACTTTGTAGACTTGTTACACTTTTTCAAATTCATTTTATTATTTTCAAATGGCACACATATGTCTTGATTAAAATTTTCACACACACTGATATTATATACATTTAACGAGCCACACAACAAGATGATGTGCCGAAAGTTTTATCTGTTACAGATTTGCTATTTGTGGCCTGAAACTAATTGAGCTTTTAGAACTGAACTGTCAATTTTTGAACTTTAACTGTGTTGTTCTCGTTCTCTGAGAAGTTATTAATATAGCAACATATAACAGAGGCCATGTTCTCAAGTAATGTGCTAGTAAAGGTAAAGGGACCCCTGACCATTAGGTCCAGTCGTGGCCGACTCTGGGGTTGCGGTGCTTTATTGGCCAAGGGAGCCGGCGTACAGCTTCCAGGTCATGTGGCGAGCATGACTAAGCCACTTCTGGCGAACCAGAGCAGCGCACAGAAACGCCGTTTACCTTCCCGCCGGAGCAGTACCTATTTATCTACTTGCACTTTGACGTGCTTTGAAACTGCTAGGTTGGCAGGAGCAGGGACTGAGCAACGGGAGCTCACCCCATCACGGGGATTTGAACCGCCGACCTTCTGATCAGCAAGTCCTGGGCTCTGTGGTTTAACCCACAGTGCCACCCGCATCCCTCAAGTAATGTGCTAGAACTAAATTATTTGGGATGAACTTACTGCACTGTCATTTCCATGTCAAAGTTATATTATCAATTATTATTATATTATTATATCAATTTAAACATTGCTTTAACTTAGTTCATTCACCTAACTTGAATGAACTAAAATTTCAAAGATTATTAGCTGAAGGTAGAGGGTGGGAATTACAGCATCTTATCTGAAAGAATGTTTTAATGCAATACAAGTGCATGTTTTAGTAAACTGCTATTATGATTATAACCCATTTAGATATGGCTGAAAACTACATGGTCTCCAGCTTATGCTCAGGAAGAGATACAAGAACATCATTTTTACAGGTATGCTTATAAAAATCTGTGAGTAGTTTAATTTGGAAGTCCTGGACAGTAACTCCAAGCAATCCTTGACCATGTAAAATGTATTATAAATAGTTCCATGTGCAACATTCATTTGGAAGCTCACTGGAGACGAATAATGACCTTGTATTTTGTTCTCATTTACTCTGAATTAGCCAAACCTCCTGTTTCCAATACACCTGGCATGGTTTAATTACAGCAAACAAAACATCATTTAAACAAAAGGTGACCTTGAACATAATCTATCAAAACACTAGTTAGCTTTAAAAGTTCGCAGTTTTTAACAAACTGCCAAGACATGCAAGAGCAATTTTCTATATAAGTTCATACATCTTTTAAAGCAACAGATTTACCACATTTAAGAAACATCTGTATATGCTTTTTAAAACTGCAAGGGTTTCTTCTTTATTAATTCAAACCCTTAGATTTCAATAGCCATATAAAATGCAGCTTGTGTGTAAATATTAAGGTCATACTAAATACGGTTCAAAATGTTGTAGAGTGATGGTTTGTTAACCTTGGTAACCCCTTAAATAGCTTTAGGGGTTGTTGGGTTTTTTTTAAAAAAATGGCAGTCATGCCCCTTAACCACATACTGGAATCCCTGTTCTCCAATGAGACATTAAAACTTAAAGGAGGTAACCAACATTATTTCGGGAATATATCTACTTTGGCTCAATGCATAAGCAACAAACAGTGATGTTAACAATGTATCAGCCCTTAACAAAAGTAAACAAAACAGATCCCTGCTGAAAGTTTGTATATGGAACCTAGACAAGGAAAACACAACAGAGGGGAATGGGGGTCAGACAAGCAAAGGGAAATTTGCACAGGGTTATGGCAATGCAGTTGTACCACCTGAAGGTAAGTTTACAGTGAACAAAGATCAGTACTTCTGTAATAGCTACCTCACTTGAGTACTGCTTACATGTTCTAAATTACATCAATAATATCATGGCAATCCATGGTGAGCTATTTATCTGCATGGTGGGCTATTTATTTGCATCTGCACAATGGGAAACTACTCAAGCATGTCTACACCTTAATTCTGCATGTTCTGACAGATGCATATAGGATCTGTCCATATGTGGCCAGTTTAAATCAGTGGGAAGTACAGCAGCCAATCTGAATGTACATACTAAGGCAATTTAAGGGCATTTTTTAATCACTGGTCATGCTCCTGCAGTGTGTGATGGCTGTAGGCAGATCTTTGCCCATATTATGTACTGTATGTCTGAACTTTGCAGATAAAATGGGTCGCATTCACTTCCAATGTAAATGGCTCATTAACTGTAAATTCTAGGCAGGAGATGGCCGTGGCCTCCAGCGGTCTGATTTACTTGGCTGAGCTTTTGTCATTGCTTCAGGGTGCAGACAAGGCCCTTAGGATTTGATCAACTACCTGTGCACTTTGTGGCTGGTTCATGCTAGGCTAGGAAGCTTGCCTGAGATGGTACACAGGTAAACACCTCTCCAAGATCAAAGGAATGGCAATACCGCTACTGAAAAGGTCATTATTAAACTCTGAGCCAAAATAACTATCAGTAAATTTCCAACCTACTTTTTTAAAGCAAGGTAATGAAGTTTTCACGGTCAATCCTTCTCCTCTCCTCCCTCCACATCATAATTGCTCACAGCACTTTAACTATGTGGTCTTTATTACTGCTACATGGAAATCATTGGTGCTGGCATAGACTAGTTGGTTTATTCTGCACATATATTTGTCTCCAAGTTTGGCTCAAAGTATTACTTGGAGCTGCAAAGACTAAAATTCAAGCTAAATTATGAGAGACAGTTTCAAGGCAGCTCTTAGATTCTGCTATTCCAGGCACTACCAGCAGCTGCCAATCTCAAACAGTTCCCAGGAGCAGTTGGAGGGGGGCTTTCTGTCCATTGAAGTCCTGGGACGATTGCTGTTTACATGCTATTGGGCTCTCATGATTACGGTTAATTAGGACAGCAGATTTGAAGCATTAAAGCTTCTAAACAACCATGGGTATGTTTCCGTGGGAAATCTACCCATATGCCATGTGACTTGCAGGGATCAGGTAGACATCTAACCCTCACACATTACATGGTGCCCATTTCCTAGCCCATGGTAGAGCCAATATGGATAGTAGAAGCATCATGGGACTTTGTCAGGCACAGCAACCTCCTCCTCTACCTGGAGTGCTTGAACACGCAAGAAAAGTACTCTACGCATGCTAAGCATCAATATACCACCTTTGCTTCTTCCCTTCTAATAAATGGGACTTCTACTGCATTTTCTGTGGAGTACTGGAGTGCAACCTGGGAACCCACAATTCTTCTATGTAGATGATCGTTAGAAATGCAACAAAGCCACATGCCCCACAGGAGGGAGCTGTGAAGGGGGTTCAAACAGATTGCAGCAATATGGCAGAAGAGCTAAGAGCTGTTATTCAGTTCCTCGCTCTCCCCACCCTACACCGCCCCTGCGAAAAAAAGCAGGCTTCAACTTGAACAGTTTCCAACTTCTAACAGTTAAATGTTATGAAAATAATTCTGAGCTGGAATCATTAGAAAATAAGATAGAGCATGATTTGGACTGGGCATTACTCAGACAGGATATTACTATCTCACTATAGAAAAACTAATTGCCCCACTGTAGGTGCTCACTGCTTTCTATCTAACTGCTCTAATCTGTCACCAGTAATCACCGGCTGGAGAATGAAAGTAAGCCACGCCCACTCCAAGTGAGTGGCCAAACAAATCATAGTTTTAAAGCAAAGTTGCTGGGTTCAGACATAATGCCAAACCATAGTTCATAAGACTAACCACAAACCATGTCTTCACATCATGGTTTTGTTTCCAGAAAACAAACTATGGCTTAGCATTATGTGTAAACTAGACCAATGTACACAAATTCATGAGCGTAAGAAGAAGAGAGGGGAAAATTCAACAGGCTCACAAAAGGATATTCACATATGGATTCTCCTCCTCTCTCTGGAAATGCTAACACATTTTATAAAATGCAACTCATTGGTTACCTAATAAATTAAAATGTGACAGAAAAGGTAGGTCACTGATATTTTAATTAATGTTGTGAATACCATTTGATTAGCTTCCTCTTCAAACAGTAATCAGCCTGGCAGGTTTGAAAGCGATATTTCTGACAAGTGATTATACAACACTAATAGAAGACAATTACCTGTCACAGAACAGAGTACCAGGGTGCTGTCGAGAAGTACCTGCAAGCCTTCAGGTACATTTAAGATTAAGGAACTTATGGTCCTTAAAAATACTAGCAGAAGAAGTAGCTCAGTGCTATCAAAACTTTTTCTCCATTGAAGAATTTAGAATCCTTGGGGAAGTCATTTGATTAGAAATACTGAAAACAGTTTTCAGCTGATGGTTTATTAGCAAGCTACCTGAGCCTGGATTAGAAAGCAAAGATATTTCTAGTGGAACTTGTTAAAATAGTTTTCTTACTCTCAAGCATGAAAGCAAGGGAGCCAATTTAAAATTTTATTTATTATAGAATTTATATCTATACAGCATGTCCTTATACCTTATTGTCACTAAGCCAAAGTACATGTAATTGAAATAATTGTATATTCTTCTCCTGCCTACCCATTCCTCCATTTCCCCCTTTTTCTGTTTTGTTTCCTTATAGCTATTTTAATCTGTAAACCCCTTGGGACTCAGGCCTGTCATAACTGTTATTTGTAAAGCACCAGGCACATGGGTGGCCCTGAATAAATAAATAAATGCAATTTTCAATCATTCCCCAACTTAAGAGAAAAAGGCAGCTAAATTTGACAAGTAATTTAAACAAAGACAAGGTCTAAGAAAGGATCCACATTGCAGTCTTTATTTCAGGTTCAATGCTACAATTTCTTTTTGTTCAGTACAACAGATGGATAATGTAATTAGTTTGCTCAATCAGTGCAGATTATCACAGCAAATCATTGCAGTGGTTAGTAATTTTTGCCCAATCAGCATCTGCAGCAATCACACCAAAATTCACCATTTCATGAAGTGCCTTGTATTAGGGCTTGCTTACACCTCCATTTTCAAATCAGCTGCCATTTGCAATTCAGGACAAGTAGATTGATCTTCAAGGTTCTTACTATACAGTGGTACCTTGGGTTAAGTACTTAATTCGTTCCGGAGGTCCGTTCTTAACCTGAAGCACCACTTTAGCTGATGGGGCCTCCTGCTGCCGCCACGCCGCCGGAGCACAATTTCTGTTCTCATCCTGAAGCAAATTTCTTAACCCGAGGTACTATTTCTGGGTTAGCGGAGTCTGTAACCTGAAGCGTATGTAACCCGAAGTGTACTGGACCTTTTTCTTTAAATTCTTAATATAGTGTGAGAAGCTTTACTCCAGAGGCGAGTAACCTCCACTCTGCGGGCCTAATTAGGCTCTGATTCCAAAGGCCATTTTCCCCAAACCACACCTACTTTTCCCTCACCAGGTGTCACATGGGAAATCGAATGTGGACCACGTAAACTCATGACTCTGAAGGATAAATCAGGAGCTTAAAGCAAGCTCCCAATTGTTCATTGGCAAGTGACAAACTCAGACAGCGAACAATTAAGCCCCACTGGGATTGGGTACAGAAGCAAATTCCCTGCCCAGTTCATTCTGGGCCAATTATTCAGCTGGTGCTGACAGGGTGTCTTCAACAGGGCCCCTTCGAAGTTGTCACCTGATTGTTGTCCCTGGGGTGTTGGAGGAAAGGATCCTGCCCGCCCACCCACTCACTGAATCCCGTTCCCCTCCCTGCTTCACTCATTGGACTTCTGCACAGGAAGAGTGAAAACCAATATTAGCTCAGCCCAAAACAAACAATTGAGCTTGCCTGTGAGGTGGCTCCAATCTGCCATGCCACATAGATTCCCTGACATGGCTGGGAAGCAGATATACAACCAGTGTCCAAAAACAGATAAATGGAAACAAAGCATTCATTCATATATATATATATATATATGCTTTCGTAGATTTTCACGGGTACAGGAATGCAGGTTTTGGTGTCTTCGGGTGTCTTCCCGTGTAAGAGTTGGGGTGTCTAGGCGACGTTTCGACGAGGTCTCACTCGTCATCTTCAGGCTGGTGCTTTCGGCTTCTTGTTACTGGAACAGAGCGGGATCTCAGTGTTTGAGTTCCTATAAATACTGTAGAGGGGTGTGGTGTATTGCCTCAAAAGTTCTGGGCAGAGGGGAAGTTCCCAGGCTAGTGTTCTTTTCTTCTTTTGTTCCTTAATTACTTGAGGGATATCTTGAGTGATTTCTTGAGTGATATTCTGAGTACCACTTAGGTGGGTCATTAGGTGTGGATTAGTTGCTAAAGCCTTCGTGTCTTGACCTCTTGAATTTGTGAAGAGTTTTTCTGGGAAGATGGCTGTACTGCACTTAGTTGAGCTTTGGCTTGGCTTCGTGTATAGGGGCGAGCTGTGGTTTTGTGCCCTGTGCCAGCCAGATCTGTGTAGGGATTGCAGGGGGGTGCAGCATCCGGAGGTGCCACTATGGTTTGGTTACTGGATGGTGTCTGTAATTTATCTGTGGAGAGGGTCTGGGTTTGGGTCTGGTGTGGTTGATTGGTGGTGGCGTTCTGTGTGCCTCTGGATCTGGTGTCGGTTTTTGTGGGGAGGGCTAATTTCCAGATGTCTGGCAGGCGGGACGTGTCGTCACGCTTGTTCATGTTGTGAGGGTGTTTCTCTATCTCGATGGCTTCCATGATTATTCTCTTGTGGTGATGTTCCATGTTAAAGAGCAATTTGGAATCTGCAAAATTAATTTCGTGTCCTGTTTCTTTCATGTGTTGGAAAAGAGAGGAAGATTTTTCTTCTTTTTTGACGGCATTCTTGTGTTCTGCGATACGTGCATTTATTCGTCTGTTTGTTTGTCCAATGTACGTGGCTGGGCAGACTTTGCAGGGTATTTCATAGACCCCTTGGTTTTCCAACTGGATTTTATCTTTGGGGTTTCTGAGGATATTGGCTATTTTTTGGTTGGTGCAAAAGGCTGTTTTGATATTGTGTTTATGGAGGATTTTGCTAATTTTATCTGTAGTGCCCTTGATATAAGGAAGGAGGGCCATGCCATTGTTTTCTTCCGTGTCTTGGTTTTTGGGGGGTGTTTCTTTTTGGATTAGCTTCTTAACCCTTAACAAATAAACTCCGTAGCCAAGACCCTCATCTCCAGAACCAAACGCCTGGCTGACAAAGACCACTTGACAACTGAGTTACAGAATCTCTCAAATGTGTTAATCGCCAATGGATACCAGCAAAACAGGGTTAAGAAGCTAATCCAAAAAGAAACACCCCCCAAAAACCAAGACACGGAAGAAAACAATGGCATGGCCCTCCTTCCTTATATCAAGGGCACTACAGATAAAATTAGCAAAATCCTCCATAAACACAATATCAAAACAGCCTTTTGCACCAACCAAAAAATAGCCAATATCCTCAGAAACCCCAAAGATAAAATCCAGTTGGAAAACCAAGGGGTCTATGAAATACCCTGCAAAGTCTGCCCAGCCACGTACATTGGACAAACAAACAGACGAATAAATGCACGTATCGCAGAACACAAGAATGCCGTCAAAAAAGAAGAAAAATCTTCCTCTCTTTTCCAACACATGAAAGAAACAGGACACGAAATTAATTTTGCAGATTCCAAATTGCTCTTTAACATGGAACATCACCACAAGAGAATAATCATGGAAGCCATCGAGATAGAGAAACACCCTCACAACATGAACAAGCGTGACGACACGTCCCGCCTGCCAGACATCTGGAAATTAGCCCTCCCCACAAAAACCGACACCAGATCCAGAGGCACACAGAACGCCACCACCAATCAACCACACCAGACCCAAACCCAGACCCTCTCCACAGATAAATTACAGACACCATCCAGTAACCAAACCATAGTGGCACCTCCGGATGCTGCACCCCCCTGCAATCCCTACACAGATCTGGCTGGCACAGGGCACAAAACCACAGCTCGCCCCTATACACGAAGCCAAGCCAAAGCTCAACTAAGTGCAGTACAGCCATCTTCCCAGAAAAACTCTTCACAAATTCAAGAGGTCAAGACACGAAGGCTTTAGCAACTAATCCACACCTAATGACCCACCTAAGTGGTACTCAGAATATCACTCAAGAAATCACTCAAGATATCCCTCAAGTAATTAAGGAACAAAAGAAGAAAAGAACACTAGCCTGGGAACTTCCCCTCTGCCCAGAACTTTTGAGGCAATACACCACACCCCTCTACAGTATTTATAGGAACTCAAACACTGAGATCCCGCTCTGTTCCAGTAACAAGAAGCCGAAAGCACCAGCCTGAAGATGACGAGTGAGACCTCGTCGAAACGTCGCCTAGACACCCCAACTCTTACACGGGAAGACACCCGAAGACACCAAAACCAATATATATATATATATATATTTGCTTTCGTAGATTTTCACGGGTACAGGAATGCAGGTTTTGGTGTCTTCGGGTGTCTTCCCGTGTAAGAGTTGGGGTGTCTAGGCGACGTTTCGACGAGGTCTCACTCGTCATCTTCAGGCTGGTGCTTTCGGCTTCTTGTTCTGTTCCAGTAACAAGAAGCCGAAAGCACCAGCCTGAAGATGACGAGTGAGACCTCGTCGAAACGTCGCCTAGACACCCCAACTCTTACACGGGAAGACACCCGAAGACACCAAAACCTGCATATATATATATATATATATATATACACACACACACACACACACACACACACACACACACACGCTAGAATTTTACTATGGCAAGCAAATAGGCTGACAGAGGTACTGAATAATGTGTTTCAGATATTCTGCTAAACAAGAATTAAACTGAATCAGGTACAAAATATTGGTAAAGGGAGCTAGAAAGAAAACAGTCTAGCAGTGGGTACCACTTCGAAATTAACTCCCTTCTTATCTCTGCTAACCAAGAAGATGAGTCCAGAAACTTCATTCTCTTTGCTCTGCTGGAAATGGAAGATAGAAAACCCTGTTAAATTCTGCTAAATTTTAAAACGGCAAGCTCACTCTTAATCTCTGTACTCAACAAGAGCACAGATAGACAAAATTTGTCCTGCCTCCCCCTGGATTAGGCACACCACCCCAGGTGCTGTTTGTTTCCAGAAGCTTTAATGCTCAATCAGTACCAGACATATGCAAATCACCAGTCAAAGGCACAGCGGGCCATACACATCTCTGCTCAAAGGCATAGGTATACAAGGGCACAAGCAAAGAAGCTGATCCAACAACACATCCCTTGCTTTCCTGTTAGGCACAACGTAGCACAGCAATTTAGCACTGCCCTTTGAAAGCTGTCTGCACTAGTGTCTCCGGGAACTGGGTGATGGGGGCGCTGTTCCCACTTCCAGAGAGGCGGAGGGGTCAAGCACAGCATCCCCCTCTGGAGAGACAGGGGCAGACCCTGTATCTGACTCCAAAGATAGGGTGGTCGGGGCAATAGGCACAGTAAGAGCTTCAGAACAGGACTCTTGAAAACCATGGAGCTCACAGCTCTCCACTCTGATTGACAGGGCATGACAGCAAGTTGAGGGAAATCCCCCCCCCCCACACACACACTTTGGGCCTCCCTAGGCTCCTCAGCATCGAGTTCCTCTGGGTCAGAACACAACCTCCCAAGCCCACTGGAGCCTTCCCCGGGGTCCATAGCAAACCACCCCTTTGCGATATCCTGACTTGACCAACCAGTGATGTCTTATGTTCTGTTTGGTGAAAAGACTTTCACAAATTGCTCCTGAGCTACCACTCAGTGGTATAAGATTCTACAAAAAATAAACCCCAAAGCACCCAAAATACTTGGAGTTTCTTTAAAAAAAAAAGTTTGTGTGCTTTTCTTTTCTTAAAAAACCCAAAACTTTATAAGGGTTATAAGCATGAGGAGATATGTACTGTATATATAAAGTACAGTGAGTGATGGAGTCTGCAAAACAAACATTTTTCCTAGCTCTCCAGTTTAGAAATGAATTTAAACAGATTTTTAAATAGATTTTGAGCTATTTGTCTTTGAAACGCCTTAAGCAAAAAAGCAGCTCTAGGTGTATTTGGCCCCTTGTATGGATTTGAGATAAAACAGTTCCGGAAATTCCTGGCAACAGCAAAAATATATGTAGAAGGAAGTTTTATCCTTACAACACCCCCAACCTTTTAAAAGAGTACATTTTAAGAGCTTGGTCCTAAGTATTTTAATAAGAAAGCTGTTCACCTACACTATTGTAGAATTCAGAAGACATCGTAATCAGCATTTTCCCCTCTCTCTGACAGGAGTGAATAAGGAAATAAGACTACTGTTGTGCACAAATTCCAAAGGAGGGAGAGGACCAGTTATCTTTGCTAATCAGGGATTCCAGGCTAAAGAGGAAGGTGCTGAGAAAGTGACCAAGAAAATACTTGTATACCACAATTTCATAAAAATATCAAAGCAGTTTACAACAATCATATATACACAATAAAACCACATAAAAATCTTACAGGACTGGATATCTCTTCCCTTCCTTTGATGGTAGCTCCTTCAGCTTGTTTACAGCAATTCAAAGGATGCACTGCAGCTAGTAAAAGAGCTTTTCTTAAGTAAATGTCCACTGTGCTTTACATCCTAGCCAGAAGTAAGCCCCGGAGTTCAAAAGAGCTTACTCCCATGGATGGATGCATAGGATAGCAGTCTTAGAGGAATATGGTGAAGAGCCAAAATTTGTAATCAATCAGTACTATAATGGGAATGCAGCAACTTCTTCAAAAACAGGCTTTTAATCATTTTAATTGAATTTTTGGAGTATTCTGAAAACCCTAAATGAACCCTAAATGAAGGATTTTACATGCCAAAGGGTTAATCATAAATTCTGATTTTAAAAAAAGTCTAGAAGAGCTTTTACAAGCACTGTGTAAGCAGAGTTTCACAGTGATCTAACTTTAAAAGCTGCAGCTATAGACTATAGCATAGCCTGTGAAAATTCACAGGAGTTTTTCTTTAAGGTGTCGCAGGACTTTTACTTCTTCAAAAACTCATCATTAGCTGGTCCAGAACAGAGCCGCAAGATTATTAACGGGGACAGGTCAGTTATACATTGGGAATATTATGCCTGAGTTTTGTCAGCTACTCCAGCTCTTAGTCCATCTCCTGGTCCAATTTAAAATGTTGGTTTTAACTTTAAGAGCCCTAAATGGCTTGGGATTTAGTTACCAGAAAGGCACCTACTCAGTCCTGATCATCATCTTTTCAAACACAGCTCTGAATGTCGCCATCAAACAATTTTTGTTGGGAACACTCTGCTTCCCGGAATGGTTGCCTGGCACCATCTTTGTGGTCTTCCAAGCCCTTTAAATAACATGCATCTCATTGTCTGGCCTCATTTTAAAATATGTTTTGTTGTTGTTGTTGTTTACTTTTAATAAAGTTTATTGCTTTATGTTGTATTTTTATTGTTGTATCTGTTTTGCGAACCACCTATAAAACGTATTTAAATATAATACATAAATATTTAAGCCTAATATAATATATTTGCAAGAGCAACAAAAAGCCATAAAAATAGAAATAACACAGTTAAAAGCTTAAAAAATGAATCATGGTTTCAAAGTTTTTAGAAAGTCATATGCTCATTAACATAGATAAAGCTTACATTATTAATATATCCATACAGTCAGAAGAAACTGGAATCTATTCTGAAAATGCATATAAAATGTTTTGGCAGTGTCATGGTGGAATTGGACATCATAGATAATAAATGTTGACTACCAGGGGCAGCCAGTATTTTCTGGAATGCTGTAGATATAGCTATATAGATGCTGTGCATTGTTTCTCTTGATACATGTGATTAGGACAGTCAAGCAAAAATTCAAAATAAATCTCGACTTGCAGTGCCAATTAATGTGGCAACTCCCCTATGACTCTGCAAAGCCTGTGAAAACTTAAACTAGCATTCTGTTCTCTTCCGGCTGCTGTTCCCATGACAACAGCTCTCTAAATCACAGAAAACAGGTCAGGTTTTTAAAACTACCCACAGTTTCCCCCACTAGTTTTATACTAACCAACCTGTTTAAGATCATCAGAGGACTTGTTGCCATAGCAGCTGTGGGAGACAGTGGGAAAAAGAAGACCATTATGTATTCAGAGGGACAACAGAGAGAGGCAGCTGCCTATATATTTGCCACTTCCTCCCTCATCATCTTTTCCCCCACCCTCATCTGTAAACCTCTCTAGGCTCTTCATTACTTTTCAATTTTAAATCCAGTATCCAAAGCACTCCAAGGAAAGGTGAAGACTCCCAGCACTAAATTTAGCCTGGAGAAGAGAATCCCAGTGCTATTAAAATGAATTTAGAAGCCATGGTCCCTCACGAATCATTTTTGTGTATATATACTGAAGAATGCTTAATATAAGTTACTTTCCATACTATTTGCACTAGAGCTGGTCTACTTTCTCATTGTCAGTTGGTTTTGGAACCCTAAAATGGGAGAAGGGTGTCAGCAAAATGTGAATTCTTCCATTTCATTTTGGGAGCAGAGGGATGGGAAGGGAAGCTTCTTAATTTACTTCACTTAAAATCTGCAGATTGTGCAGCACAGCAGCAGATAAGCTCTGGTCCACCACAGTCACAGTCTTTCCTTCTCAGAGTGTCACCTAATGATATATAAATTATTTTAAAGATGAAATAAATAAAGTGTTATTCCTTTAGCATCTTTCCCAGAGGCACCCGAGGAAGACAAGATGGCAAGCAGTTCTAACTGCTACTGCCATAGTACCAAAGTTGCCAGTAGAGTGACACCTTTTATTTAAAGACAGAGAGAAATATAAGCATCCTCCCCACACCTTGAAACTATTTTAAGCTCAATTTATGGTCTCCAATATGCCCACCACCAGTTAACTACCTGTAAGTAAGAGTGGCAAAGGGGGGGCAACCATTTTGATCCATCCAAAATACTTCAACACAAGAGAATGGGTTTTGTCTCTCACCTGCATAACGTTAAAAAGATCTAGAGCCATACTGTAATCTTTTACATTTGGTGCCAGAGTATGGTCTGAAGGTACATGAGGATACCACCTTGATGAAGCTAAGCAGGCCAGGGTCTGGTTAGGTCTACTTTGGGTTCCATGACAGAAGAAAGGCGAGATATTAATGTAATACAATACAAATAAATACATCAAGTGGGGACTACTAGCTTCTGGGAGCCAAGAGGAGGGAAGCAAATTCAGGCAAATACAGAGGGCCTTCTGGGTAGTGGCGCCTGCCCTGTGGAGTGGCCTCCCATCAGATGTCAAGGAAATAAACAATACCTGACTTTTAGAAAACATCTGAAGACAGCCCTGTTTAGGGAAGCTTTTAATGTTTGATGTTTTATCGTGTTTTTAATATTCTATTGGGAGCCACCCAAAGTGGCTGAGAAAACCCAGTAAGATGGGCGGGGTATAAATAATAATAAGTCGTTGTTGTTGTTGTTTGCAAAGCTACATTAAAGAATAGTTAGAGAATAATGTTGCTTCCAAGCTCCCAATGAATTCTTATGGGAGACGTGGTGATTCTGATCCAAGCCTTTAACGGTGTAAGCACTATGTATTAGCAACCACTAAACTGGTACTATCCTGGTATAGTAATTCATATTATTATAAACCTTTTAAACTGGGGTGGTATTTTTTTTGTTTGTTACTATGTATTAATATTTTCATGTTTTTATATTTTAAACCACCCTGTGATCCTCGGATGAAGGGTGGTAAATGAATGAATGAATGAATGAATGAAAGGTTGGGCTACAGATTCTATGCTATGTGGATTCATAATATGTTTTTAAATGTGTATATATATAAACTTGAAGACAACAAAGTAACACACACACAGCAACAATTAAAAAAAGCAAAACTAATTCAGCTAGAACACACCCAATGATGTACATAATTAAACTTAAGAAGTAGAAGTTCATTTAAGATGTAAATTATCTCAGAACTAGGCTCATGATAGTCAAATTGCCTGAAGTCCAAAACCCAAGTCACACTGATGTGTAGGGGGCGGGGGTGGCTATGAAATATCTGGTCTGGTCTAGTTACAAACATTTCAAAGCTGTCCCTGAACTCAGAAGGCTACTGAGCTATGTGCATGAGATGTATTAATATGAACAATTAGTTACCAAGGCAACGAAGACAAATATAACTGCTGCTTCATCACACTATTCTCACCATTTTATTTTATTCATTAGAGTCCTCAAACTATTCATGAATTATGAACCTGTTATGCAACTAAACAGATGTTAACAGAGCTGGCCAGCAACCTTCACAACCTACCGATTCTCCTAAGAGTCAATTCACTACAAAAACCATTCTTATGCGCCCAAGGCCTTGTTTCCATTTAATCTTGATGTTCTAGGAAAGATAGCATTTCTGAACTTTGTGTTGAATCTTAAAAGAAGCAGGAAAGGACTGTGAAATTTGTTGCAGGAAAACCTGCCTTATCTCATAAGTGAGGAAGGAAACACATGAGATGGAGTGAAAAAGGAATCCAAAGTTTATTTCTGAGCAGAAACACATGAGATGGAGTGAAAAGGGAATCCAAAGTTTATTTCTGAGCAGAAGATCCAGCGGGATCACTCCTCAAAGACTGGATCCTGAACATACCTACAAGCCATCTTTTATAAACATCCCAATCAGAACGCATGAGTCCTGTCTTTCCCTTATATGGTAAGCAAGCTTAGGCTATGCTGTCGGCCTGTGATTGGTTCCCTTTTGCCGCATAGCAGAGTGTGCGCACTGAGTCGTGGCCTCTATGTCTACATATCAAATGCCTAGCTTTCCTGTACTTTCAAGCTATGGTGCAAACAAATCATCACCTATAGCTTGATCCTCAGTAGGCAAGCTTTTATACATAAAAAGCAATTTTCTAGACATTGTAGCTTCTATGGTAGATTCTATCATGCGCCTAAGGGCCTGCAGAAACAAAGGTATAATACATGGCAGAATCAACAACAACAAAAACATAACCAATAATCCTCCTATCAAGGTTTAAGGCCTCCCATCTGGGGAAGCCATGAAGACAACCAATCCAGATTCCAACCCTCCCAAGACTGTACTGGAATATGGGCTACTGCTTCCATATGATCAGCTAGAGAACGAATAGCCTCACCATTATCAGATATGTTGAAACAGCAAACATCTTTTGTTAAATTCAGTGCGTTACACATCCTGCCCTGTTTGACCAGGACATAATCCAGGCCCATTTTGAGTTGCAGAATGGCACTTCTACTTTCATCTAATTGTGGAGCCACCACCTGCAGAGCCAGAGCAGTTGTGCTGGTGACTATTTCCACTGCAGCCTGCAGCCTAATGATGCAGTTCAGATTATAAATAGGCTCCTGGAGCCCCGCTACCAATTCATGAGGGTTCCATGTAGCAGGGCCATAATGTTGTATTATCCTTTCTGGAAGCCAACCATTAGTCCCATACCAACTTTGAGCCGAGCCTCCAGCTACCGTCTCTATGGCCCCTGCCGCATTCTGGATAGTTCTCCTTCGGTGGGTCAGATAAGGGAGAACCCACATGGGGGGGGGGAAGGGTGGCTAGATAACAAGCCCCGTGCCAACTGGTAGGAACTTCCTTATATGTTCACTGTCTGCACACCTACCACAGAAAGGAAGCATTCCCTTGGAAGGTAACTCTGGCTTCAAATATGACCTTGTGGGTGACGCTGCCTCTTGGGCAAGTCCTGGTAGTGCTATTGATATCTCCACTAGGATTCCAACAGATTTTCCAAATGTGGCTCAATCATTTTGAACATCTACAATAATCAAATGTCTTTTGGGTCTGTCCACATGTCCAGTTGTTAACATCATGGTGCCACCAATTGTGGGTGCATGACAAAACTCCCACCCCAGTGCTGTTTTGAGTCTTCTTCTGGCGGACACACAGCCCACCTTTTAAAGGCGCTACTTTAATTCTTTGCCTTGTTATACATTGGGGGCCATTCTTTGAGGTTCCCTTTGGTGAATCCCACATCCAATACTAATCCAGTGGCGTTTAAAGGATATAGTAGGAGAGGCACACCTCCCAACAAATCATAGAGTCCTAGGGAGCAAACTAGACACTTTCCCCCATTCGTTGCTACCTCTTCTGCTATTGCTGCCCATTTATTATCTTTTGCCAACTGCTCATCTTCTCCACCTCCTTCCTTCCACCTTATAGAGAAGAATAAAACTACAATAGTGAAATGAAAATGAGGAGACAAGCATCTTGCTCCCAATCTTCCCCTGTGCGTTGATAGCCAGCGTCCGGAGTGGCTACTGCAGAGGGTCGTTGCTCTCACGATGCCCGTGACCCAGTCAGCTCCCGGTGTGACTGGGTACAAGGGGTTTCCTTGTCAATATTACTTTTAAATCAGTTTCTGGATGTTGGGCACCTGACCACATGCCTTCAGCTCTCTTGATACATGTGTGGTGGATCAAGGACGCAATCCCCTCTAGCCTTACTGCTGTTGGTGAGGTCAATAAGACAACGCATGGGCCACACCAGCATGGTTCAAGTGGGTTTTCTCTCCACTCTTTGACCCACACTTCGTCACCGGGTTGGAACGGGTGCACAGGCTCCATTAGGTTAATGGGGGTGTGCTCAATGGTCCACCTGTGGAGAGAATACATGACACGGAAGAGAGACTACACTTGCTTCTTTACCACATGGTCACTCCATTCCATTAATCCATGGCATAAGGGCTGAATAACAGGTGGCGGTCCGCCATACATCAATTCAAGTGGTGAGACTTTTAATTTTCCCTTAGGGGGGCACCTAATATGGAATAGGGCAAAGGGCAACACTTCAGTCCATTTTAAATGAGTTTCCTCACACAGTTAGGCTAGTTGAGTCTTTATAGTCTGAGTCATACGTTCGCTTTTTCTCGAACTCTGGGACCTCCAGGCCAATCACATCTCCCAGTGAGGTCCCATCCACCTTCTCTCTAGTTGGTTAGTATCAACCTCCACGCCACTGGCCTTGTCCTCTTCCTCTTCCTCTCAGTATAATTCCTCTACCTCTCACTGAGCCGCGTCCTCCTCTTCCTCCACATTCCACTCTCAGGCATTCATTCTTTCAGTGTCCTTCTTCTCGGCATATAGCGCATTGTTTCGGGCCTAAGCCCCCACTTCGCCAACCTCCTTTTGCTCCCCAGCCACCTTGGTATGTGGGAAGTCTGGCTGCTGTGGCCACTGTAAATAAATCCACTTCCCTTTTAAACTTCCTTTTTGCTTCCCTTTTCTCTTCCAAATCTCTATTCATATATACTTTCCTAGCTACTGCCACCAACTGTTCTGGATTCATTCCAGCGAATCCTTCCAGCTTCTGAAGCTTCCTTCTAATGTCTGGTGCACTTTGCTCCACAAAACTCATATTCACCATTCCGCGATTTTCAGGAGCCTCTGGGTCTATTGGCGTATAGTTCCTATAGGCTTCATGAAGTCTCTCCAGGAAGGTGCCCGGAGACTCATCTGTTCTCTGTATGATTTCCTTCACCTTGCTAATATTCAGTGCTCCAGCTTTCAAGCCTTCTATTATGGCCTGGTGGTGTCGCTCAAGCTTCCTTCTTCCCCCTCCCCTTAGTTAGGGTCCCAATGGGGGTCTTGATCTGGATAATTCTCCACCACCCAGGCCTGTGTGTTGGCTGCTCCATGCCTCTCTGCTTCTCGCCTGAGCCATTCCTGTGCTTGTTGATCGACCCTTTGCCTTTCCTCAGTACTGAGAAAGGTCATCAGTAATTGCCTGCAGACCGCCCAAGTGGGATAATGTATTTCCATAATTGAACTAATCAAATCGGTTATGGCTTTGGGCTTTTCAGAATAGGGTGGGCTATGTGTTTTCCAGTTTAATAGATCCATGTATGAGAATGGCACATATGTCCATATCCTAGGGCTATATTTTTCCTTATCATCGAGAGGTTGTTGGATTAGGCACTTCCTTTAAGGGAAAGATTCTTGCCCCTGGGATCTTGTTGCATGGACTGCCCAAGGATTCCAGTGCCACAGCACTTGGTTTGGGATCTGGGTGGAGACCATATTCTGAATTTTCTCGTCGCCCTTCCTTTTCAGTTTGCTCTGATGCCCCTGTAGTCCCAGCCTCTTTTTGTTCGTTATCGCCCGATCCTTCCTTTCCTTTAAATAGTTTTGGATAAATAAGGGCATAGGGAGGGGGTTGCTTCCAGTGTTCCTGGTCAGAGTGAGCTAGGATAGCAGGGGCTGTAGGCTGTAAGAAGGATTAAGGATTAAGCACATACCAGGTAACTTCAGAAATGTGTGTTGCTAAATAGCCATCAAACCCTGTGCAGCTTACTTCTGAATATATCTGCATAGAACTGGGAATATGGCCCCACAAGGGAAGGCAACTATCAACAGAAAAAGTTGCCCACCCCTTGTATAGTGTTAGGTGTGAAAGCCTATATATGCCCTGGATCTGCACACACACACGTACACACACGTACACACACACATACAAACACACACAGAGTGCAACATGACTATAAGATCAGAAGCTTTTGCTTCTGCTTTTAAACTAAATTTATCTACCACATTTTTTTTTTAAGTTGTGCAGAAACGTGTTTACAGAAATCATTGCATTTTTAAATTCATTAGGGTAATGGCAGCTAAGCTATAATACAGTAAGACTCTAATAAAATACCAATTTACATTGTTTCTGAGATTTCTATCTAAATGCTGTATATTATCCTTAATCATTTTAATGATTAAATCATGTTATTCTATTACCTAATCAGCTGTCACATTTAACGTTTGTAGCACTAATTAAATACTTGCTATTTGCAATGTCATCGTTTTGCAGTGATTGTTATGTTTTAATGTTTGTTGTTCTAAGAATACATTAAAGAATCATGCCTTTTAGTAACAGATGGCTTTAAAAAAAAATGCTCAAGGCATCAAAAGTGTACTTAAACAACAGTGTAATGCCGACACATGATATGCACGTTCTGTGTTTAATGTTAAACAATCTGGATACCAGACCTGTTTGGTAGTAAGTTTAGCAAAGGCAGGAATCTTTCCTTTGGCACTGATGTAAAATGCATTTGCCTTCTCTATTTGAATTATTCTACCCAGGGAGAAAAAGAGGCACTTCACTTAACATGTAGATGCAGTTAAGATAATTGATTCAATCAGCACTGATGAGACTTTTAACAGTTATCTTTCTAAATTAAATCAATTCCTAATACTAATGCCTGCATTTTGAGCCATTAGGAAAACTTATCTCTTTTGGGGAATGTAGACTCTCATTCATCTGTTAGAAAAATAATGCAAAATTTAATAACTTTTATTAAAGAATGTGCTTTTAAAATAATACTATACTAATTCATGATCTAGCTAGCTTGTTGACTGTTTTATTTTTCAGCAGCTTTTAGAGTATAGATTAGGTGGTATTCCTTTATCATTTTAAAGCAGTAAGCAGATGGGGAGACAATCTCTGCTAGCCAACTACAATCCTAAAAGGCAGGCAAAAGAACATCAAGATACTTGCAATTAAGTTTTCTTTCAACCTCCGTACTGCTATCACTGATGTCCAATCCTCTGAACTGACTCTTATGCTTGCACTCAGAGGTGCCAGCTTCTCTGGATGATTAAGGGGGCCCAATGCAATGTCCTGATGTCACATGCACAACATTGTGTGACATTGCAAGGAGCCAGGGGGCAGAGCCCAACACCCTCTGAACACTGAGGGGGCCCAGCACCCAAAAAAAATAATAATAATGAGGTCCTCAAGTGTCTTGACCGTCAGGAGCTGGTGCCTATTCTTTCACTTAGGTGATCCTGGGTGAAACTCAATCCTTCATTTTTAGAAAGAATGAGGATATTGACCCCTGTAATGGTCTGACAAGAATTAAACTTGTATCTTGCTAAGAGCAGCTACATTGTCCTAAAATAACACTGGATGCTGATTCATTTTTTACATTCTGGAATTTAAACTGCTACCCTATTCTTTTAGAACACACAAAATTAGTCATTCCTGATTGCATTCACTGATAAAATCCCTAACTAGATCCCATTAAGGCAAAATCCAACAGAGATAGAAGAGAGTTCCTTAGAACTGAAAGTTATCCATTATTTACAATTTTCATGAATTACTTAAAGACTGTATGTCAGCAGTCTAAAAAATTGATGTCAATTTTAGAAAAGCATGAAATGCATGCTCCACAATGAGTTATCCTTTAACAAGTGTCAGTACCTATAGCCAATAATATGAGTAACACAAACAACTAGAGTAAAGCAAACAACTAGAGAAAATAATTGAATTTTCCACATACTATACTACTCAGAACACCTACAACGATTATTACAATCTGTCAGCTCATAGGAAGAGCTACAAAGTGTGATGGTTAAAATAACTGATAACAAAATCTATATACTTAATGCATGACTACTGCTATCACAAAAAAATAGATAATACTTCTTACACAAGTTTAACTCACTTTTCTAATGGGTGGCCTTAATGTATACTCCCATACAGTTAAGGTGGACAATACAAGTAAAATATTGATCAATTAAGTTAGCTTAAATATGTATATACAACAAACATTTGCCTGGTTAACACACTGAAAAGTGGGTGTTTGTTTTTACACTAAAAAGTGTGTACAGAAAACATTCAGCAGGATAGAAGGGACAGACCTATGATTGAGTGCAAGTGAAACTGAAACAGGGTCTAATAAGCAGCTAGTCATAGGATGTTCACAAACATCCTAAATGGCTGAGAATGAAGAGTCAGATTCATTGGTTATTTCAGTGGTGATAGAGAGAGAAAAAACTGCTGGATCACAAAGGTTTCATGTACCAAAAAACTGCAGTTTGCTATTCAGAGAAGATGGGAGATGCTGTCAGAGACAAGAAACCAAAAAGATAAACTAGGCCACTTCTACATTGCTAGGTTCAAGTTCATTTGACAATATGTACCGTATTTTTCGCTCTATAAGACGCACCAGACCACAAGACGCACCTAGTTTTTGGAGGAGGAAAACAAGAAAAAAAATATTCTGAACCTCCGAAGCCAGAACAGCAAGAGGGATAGCTGCGCAGTGAAAGCAGCAATTCCTCTTGCTGTACTGGCTTCTGTGATAGCTGTGCAGCCTGCATTCGCTCCATAGGACGCACACACATTTCCCCTTACTTTTTAGGAGGGAAAAAGTGAGTCTTATAGAGCAAAAAATATGGTTATTTTGCATGCACATTGGGAGAATGTACACAGTGGCTGAGACAAGTCTCTAATAGTACAGAAAACGATGAAGAGACGGGACCACTAAACTGCAGAACATGGAATTCACAGTCTGAAAAACCCTACGATGCATCCTGGATCTGTGTTTGAAACTCCCATTGTTCTAAGCACATTTTGCAACAGGGAATTTCATTAGGGCAACCAGTTTCTGAGCTCTGGGCACAGTACTGCACCTAAGATTTCAGATTAAAATAGCAGAGTGGAAGGAAAGGTGGACTTTGTTCTGCCTCCCCACTTCCAGCTACTCTCTGAAGACTGGAGAAGAGACCCTCTAACACTGTCCTGGATTATGCTATGTAGGTGGCCATATTCCTAAGCGATTGCTACACTGCTAAGAATTCTGCATAGTGTTCATGTTAGCTGATCTCAGTTAGAATTACTACACCATGCAAAGACACCAGGAAAGCAAACTGTACAGCAGTACTTACAAAATCAAAATCGCCATCTTGAGGAACCTTCCAGTTATCGGGAAAGACATTCTTCGATATATGGTAAGATTCATGCATATTCTGGTTACAGTTTTCATGGCTTTTATTCTTGGAATCCTGTTTATCAAAGTAGTCCATAAAAGAAGGTCGCTGAGCCTGGGGTGATGTTGCATTTCCTAGTATGAAAATTAGAAGGCTGTGGTTAAAATTTAAAAGAGAAAAGCAGTAAGTTCCAAGTAAATTGTGTTTATAATGGAGCTGCTCAAAAGATATCAATAGGCAGAGTTAATGTTTGTTTCCTAGCAATTGGGTTCCCTTGACAGAGTGAAGCAGAGGGTTCCTGACAGGGCAAACAAGAAAGAGGCATGTAATCAGAGTGACAGAAACCTAACGAAATACCACTGTGATGCAAATGAGTGCAAAAAGTGGCTTACGGCTCAGTTAACTCAGGATACATCTACAGAATTAAACATAGTTGAACTAATATAACGTTTGCAAATCCTGAAATTGAAGTCCAATATTTCTTCTCAATATTTCTTTTCATTTTTTAACATTGACACTAATATAAATGTTCCTCACATGAACAGAAACACTCCAGCTTCACCCATAGCATATAAAGATTCTGGCAAAACAGTGCCTCCAACTCCCATCCCAGCAAGGGTAGTACAGAAGGATACAATGGTTGATGATATCAAAAACTGCTGAGAGGTCCAGGAGAACCAACAGGGACATACACCCCTAGTCCAGTTCCTGGCACAAGTCACCCACCAAGGTGACCAAATCCATCTCTGTCCCATAATCAGGCCTGAAACAAGATTGAAATGGATCTAGATAATCAGTCTCTAGAAACCCTTGGAGCTGAAATACCACCAACATGCTTCAGTACCTTGCCCAAACATGGGACATTGAAGACTGGCTGATAATCATTCAATACGGTGGGATTCAGGGATGGATTTTTCCATGGTGGTCTTATAACTGCCTCCTTTAGGCATGCTGGTACCCTGCCTTGTTGTAAGGAGAGGCATTGACCTCTCCCTTCACCCACTCAGCCAGTCCGCTGCTGACTCTTTCGATGAGCCAGAAAGGGCAAGGATCAAGAACACATGTGGTAGCTCTCACATTTCCAAGGTTCCTGTCCACATCCTCAGGCTGTACAAATTGAAAAGTATCCATGAACTCCGGACTAAGGTTGTATCCAACAGCATGTGAGGGAAGTTCCATTCATGCAATGGGTCTTCTATTTCCTCTACTCTACTCCATATGCCCCCCCCCCAAATCTGCTCTAGAGGGGCTCCCAATCCCCCAGAGCAGATTTTAAGGGCATGCCCAGAGCAGGGAGAGTGGAGGCGGCTTTCACGTCATTCCCAGAAGTATGTTGCATTAGCAGAGCTGCAGCATTGGATACACCCCTAATATCCCCTCTTACAAGTGGGACAACTCAATGAGAACATTCTAAGAAATGCAGAGGTGCAGATCAATCACATTCCATTTATGCTGAAAATTTACAATTCAGTCTTTGTAAATAACTGCATTGCCAGGATTTTTGCTTCTTATAGTTAAGTTTATGGCTTTACAAGCTGATCTTTAAGAAACTATTCATGGGACACAAAAAAATGTCTACTTTACCTAAAGAAAAAGAACCAACTAAGAATCTCAAATTTGTGTATCAAACCGTATAGCAAAGTCAAGAAGACCATAAAAAGCAGGAACCAATAGCAGCATCCTTCATATGTTGTGAACTACAACTTCCATAATTCCTGATCTTTGACTGTGTTGCCAGAGCATGATGGGAGCTGATAGCCCACAACAGCTGTAGGACACTACATTAGCTACCCTTCCATAGAGTAAGGGAAATTATCTCTTAAAGAAAGGGAATCATAGGCTCATGAGGAAACTGTAATAAATTGGTCTGACACATGTTATAAGGTAATCTTACAAACTATTTAAGCGATCGTTTGGAATACAGCTTTGGTAGGAACAGCTAAACATTGCTGCAGGAAAGGAAAGTCATGCCTCACTAACTTCTTGATATTCATTCCTATTACTACAATAATCCACAAGAGAATTGCACTGACATCACTTGATTAGATGCTCAGAAAATGCAGAAGTTCCACATTAAAGGATAATCTCTAACTTGCAGAGTTTCACAATCATTTGCAGAATTGGCTGATTACTATCTTAAGCATAGCTTGGGAGAAAGATTAAGCATTTTCAACTCCAGAGAAGCTTCCAGATACAAAGTTTTTCAGAAAGAAAGAAAGAAAGTAAGAAAACCAACATTTACAGAGAGTCCCTACCTGCACCCTGAAACTGTATTGCTAATTTCCTCAAAATGTGTTAAATTGTTGCCACACTTTGCTAGATATAATGGTTTAGGTTCTCTCTCTAGCACAGGGGTTGTCAACCTGGTCCCTACCGCCCACTAGTGGGCATTTCAGGATTCTAGGTGGGCGGTAGGGGGTTCTACGGCACAAGTTGAATCCTCCTTCCATCAAGCACTGGTGGGCGGTAAGGAAATTTTACCATCAAGAAAGATGCATTAGTGGGCGGTAGGTATAAAAAGGTTGACTACCCCTGCTCTAGCATTTCCATTTAAAAGGACTGCAGGGATGGGAAAGATCACCACTGGAGACCTTAGAGAGCCACTCAAGGTCAGAATAGTCTGTACTGTGCTAGATGGGCAAATGGATGGACTCAAAATAAAAATGCAAAATCAACTAACACAATTCTTGTTGCCAGAGATGTCACCTTGACATGACCTTAATCCTATGCCCTTGAAGAAGGTCATCATCAACTGAAAACACACTGGATATTTTATCAAGACTATATTAATTTTATAAAGGTTTGCCTTTTAGTGCTGTTGTGAGATTTCCCCTCATTTTCTCTGGCACACAAAAGCAGCCACTTTGGGGGGGGGGGGCAGGACACAAAAAGACCCTAACCCTAAAAGGTGGGAGAATGAAAATCATTGTGGAAAAATGCCTTATGAAAACAGAAACTTGTATAAGTGAACTAGCAAGCGTATTTAGTAAGGATGTGGGCTTTCCAAATTAAAGCCAGATGAAACTGTAGAAAAGCAAGAGTAGGTCAGTCAAACTGTACCACCATAGAAGGACTCTAGTGCCTACTTGATTTTCCAGTCTTCCAGGTTCTGTTTTGTTGTATTGATATAGTGCATCCCTTTCTCACCAACAGTTTACCCACACAAGCCCCTACTCCTGAAAAAATATAAGGCCAGAAAACACAATGCTATTTATTGCTAGGCTGTGTATTAAAATGTTAGGTTAGAATGTCAAGCTTTGTTTTGTTCCAGATCTCAGCTTTATTTGGGCACAAGTCCCTATTTGTTGGGGGGAAATATGTTTTTACTTATTTTTTGTCATAGCGCCCAGGGGCCTCCAAGCATGGGCGCCTATAAATAAAAAACTTATTATTGTTACTTATTTTGTCCTTGAGCAGGAAAATAGAAAGTTGAGGGAAATATATATACAAAATCTAATGTTAGCAAAGTTTTAAAAGATGTCCAATAGTTTTGCATTGCTAGGAGAGGAAGAAAATTCCCCCTCTGTCTAAACACATTTATTTCTCCAGTTGTGTGGCTTGCTGCAAAAAAACCATCTGAGAATGCGTCACCCAAAAATCTACACATTTTAAGCAATCTGAAAGGGAGATCTGACCCAAACTAAATCCTGTCTGGGGCTACTTCTCCCTTAGTAACATTGGAAACCATTGTTGTAAAGCTCTCTGATAATTTTTATGATAGAGCAGTATACAAAGACCACCAGATCATAGGTCCCTCCAAATGCATCATCTATAGGTCGCCTTTTGCTTCTACTAGAATACAATTAATTCCAACATGAGGAATAAAAATGCTTTCCCCCACTCATTTCTGAACCCACCCTATTCCTGTGATTGTGGTTTGTTTTAATGTTGCATTTTTTATTACTGCAACACGCCCAGGGACCTGCTGGTGAAGGGTGGAAAATAGGTTTAACAACAACAACACACAGTACTGGGCTGAGAAAAAGCAATCCTGCATCACTGGTGGAGTAGAATGAATGATTTTTAGGAATATTTAGGGTTAGCAACTCTGCAGATTTATCAGTCACAGCGTTTCACATCTTCATTGCATCCTAAAAGAGCTACATTAAGAGACAGAGAACAAACAGATACAGAGGGCTGCCAGTGAAGGGATCACAGCAACTTTGCTTCTACCCAGTCATTTTTCACCTCAAGCCAGACCTCATGGCTTTGTTCTCTCCAGACTAACTATGAGCCATAGCCAATAACAAACCTTGGTCACAACATGATTAGTCTGGAGAGAGCTAAACCATGAGCCTGATTCAGAGGAGACAGTGAGCCAAGCAAACAATGAGGGAGAAATGAAGAAGCTGCATGAAACAGGCCAATGAAATCATCTAAAAACATCCTGGGGTTCTCATCTCATGCTCTGATTTCTAGAAAGGGAATAGTCTTTCAGCTTACGGTGGGCAGACACACTGTGGGAAGAGACGGGAAAGTTCCTTCCTCATAACATGCACAAGACCAAACAGATCACATGTTAAGAGAATGTACGAATTCCTCTCTCAAACTCAATTCACACATAACCCATGAGCCATGCTTACAACCAAGACTCAAACTTCACGAATACAGGAAGCAATGCCCACATGTGCTGGTATAATTTTTATTTTTATTTTTATAAAATTTTTATTGGTTTTACAACGTTTTAAAAAGACAAACAAACAATGAAAATGACAAACAAACACGCATAGTTTCGTACATATTTTCTTATAAACCTCTTTTCTTGGACTTCCCCATACCCCCCCTCTCTGCATCCCAATGTCCATACTTCAACTAGCAACTCCCAATTATTGCTTTCAAATCTCTGTCAACTTAGTCCTTTTCTATCTTCTAACCATATATCCCTGTACCCCCTTGTTTCTAAAAACCACGACATTTTTAACATTCATTAAGTTTATAATAGTCCTTCAGATAACTTTTAAATTTTCTCCAGTCTTCTTCCACCGTCTCTTTTCGTTGGTCACGGATTCTGCCTGTCATCTCGGCCAATGTCATATAGTCCATCACTTTCATCTGCCATTCTTCCAGAGTGGGTAAATCTTGTGTCTTCCAATACTTTGCGATGAGTATTCTTGCCGCTGTTGTAGCATACATAAAAAAAGTTCTATCCTTCTTTGTCACCAATTGGCCGACAATGCCCAGAAGAAAGGCCTCTGGCTTTTTGGGAAAGGTACATTTAAGTACCTTTTTCATTTCATTATAGATCATTTCCCAGAAGGCCTTAATCTTCGGGCAAGTCCACCAAAGGTGATAGAAGGTACCTTCAATCTCTTTACACTTCCAACATTTATTATCAGGCAAATGATAGATTTTTGCCAGCTTGACTGGGGTCATGTACCACCTGTATACCATTTTCATAATGTTTTCCTTTAAGGCATTACATGCCGTGAATTTAATACCGGTGTTCCATAACCATTCCCAGTCAGCTGACATGATGTTATGTCCAACATCCTGAGCCCACTTAATCATAGCAGATTTTACTGTTTCATCCTGTGTGTTCCATTTCAACAGCAAGTTATACATTCTAGATAAAATCTTAGTATTGGGTTCTAACAGTTCAGTTTCTAATTTTGATTTTTCCACCTGGAAACCAATTTTCCTGTCCTGTTTAAAAAATTCCATTATTTGACGATATTGAAACCAGTTTCCAACTTTATGCTTCAATTTCTCCTGACTTTGTAGTCTGAACTTGTCTCCATCCTGTTCTAAGATTTCCCAATACTTCGGCCATCCGGCCTCCGTATTGAGTCTCTTCACTGCTTTAGCCTCCACTGGTGACACCCATCTAGGGGTTTTATTTTCCAATAGATCTTTGTATCTTATCCAAACATTAATCAATGCTTTCCTAACAATGTGATTTTTAAAAGCGCTGTTTACTTTATCATACCAAAGATATGCATGCCAACCAAAAGCATTGTTAAAACCTTCCAGATCCAAGATATCAGTGTTCTCGAGGAGCATCCATTCTTTCAGCCAGCAGAAAGCTGCTGCCTCGTAGTACAATTTTAAGTCCGGCAGGGCAAAACCCCCTCTTTCTTTGGCATCTGTTAATATTTTGAATTTAATTCTGGGCTTTTTGCCCTGCCAGACAAATTTCGAAATATCTTTCTGCCACCTCTTGAAACATTCCATCTTGTCGAGAATCTGCAAGGTCTGAAACAGAAAAAGCATTCTAGGCAATACATTCATTTTAATCACAGCGATTCGGCCTAGCATTGACAGTTTCAAATTTGACCATATTTCTAGATCTTTTTTAATTTCTGACCAACATTTTTCATAATTATCCTTGTACAAATTCAGATTTTTAGATGTTAAATAAACCCCTAGGTATTTCACCTTCTTTACCACAGTCAAACCTGTTTCCTCCTGAAATTTCTCCTTTTCCAAATCTGTTAAGTTTTTCCCTAAAACTTTAGTTTTTTGCTTGTTCAACTTAAATCCAGCTACCTGGCCAAACTGTTGTATTATTTCTAAAACCTTTTTTGTACTAGTGTTTGGCTCTTGCAAAGTCAATACCAGGTCATCTGCGAACGCTCTTAACTTGTAATGTTTAGCTCCGACCTGCACACCTTTAACCTGCTGGTCATTTCTTATCATGTTCAGCAACACCTCCAGAACTGAAATAAAAAGTAATGGGGAAATCGGGCACCCCTGTCGTGTTCCTTTTTCTATCTTAAGTTCCTCCGTCATAACATTATTTACAATCAGTTTAGCTTTTTGTTCAGAATATATTGCAGCCATACCATTCTCAAAACCCTGGCCTACCCCCATCCCATGAAGATTCTTTCTCATAAAACTCCAAGAAATGTTGTCAAAGGCCTTCTCCGCGTCCACAAAAATCAGTACTGCTTTAGTGTTTATATTCACCTCTAGCTTTTCCAGAATGTCTATTACATTCCTTACATTGTCTGCCAGGTGTCTTTTGGGGAGAAAACCTGCTTGGTCCTTATGAATCTTCTCCATCAATACTCTTTTAAATCTTTTTGCCAAAATGTCTGCAAAAATTTTGTAATCCACATTGAGGAGTGATATTGGGCGGTAGTTCTTAAGTTGGGTCTTTTCAGTCTCTGACTTTGGTATGAGTGAAATATATGCCTCTTGCCACGATTCAGGGGCCCTTTTTCCCTCAAGGATCTCGTTGCACACTTCTCTTAGTGGTTGAGTTAGCCATTCCTTCAACGATTTGTAGTATCTGGAAGTCAATCCATCTGGTCCCGGAGATTTGCCCAATTGCATGTTCTGAATAGCAGCCTCTATCTCTTGTTCTGAGATTCTCTGGTTCAAGTCCATCTTACTTTGATGAGAGATGTTTTGTAATCCATATTTTCCCAGGAATTTGTCTATATCTTCTTCATTTTGGGGGCCTTGAGTGTAAAGCTTTTTGAAATAACTTACGAAGCAGTTTCTAATTTCATTAGGTTTAGATATATTCTTTCCATCCACCTCCAGGCTTGTAACTGTATTTAGTTTCTGCCTTTTCTTCAATTGCCATGCCAAGAGTTTACCACATTTATTTGCTGATTCAAAAGTCTTTTGCTTCATTTGCTTTATCTTCCATTCAATCTCTTGATTCATCAATTCCATGTATTGTGTTTGATATAACTTGATCTCTCTTAAGATGTCCTGAGATTTTGGTTTTGTTCTTAATTTTCTCTCTCCTTCCTTTATCATTTCCAATAACTTCTCTTTTTTCTCGTTTTGTTTTTTCCTCTTTATTGAATTTTGTTGAATCAAGAATCCTCTCATGACCGCTTTACTTGCATCCCAGATCACTCTTTTCTCCACGTCGGTCCTCATATTTATTTCGAAATAATCTTTTAAAGTCTTTTGGGCCTTCATAAGAATCTCCTTGTCCCGAAAGAGGGTGTCATTCATTCTCCATCTAAATTGACCAGTTGTTGTAAGTTTCATCTCCATCTTCACGGCGTTATGGTCGGAGCAAGTTTTTGGGCAGATTTCCACTTTCTTAATCTTTGGAGCCATTCCACTAGTAACCCAAATTTGATCAATTCTGGTCCAGGTCGTCATTGCTTGGGAGAAGAAGGTTCCCTCTCTCTCCAGAGGGTTCCTTGTTCTCCATATGTCTATCAAGTCCATATTTTCTGTCATTTCAAAAAAAGTCTTAGGGAGTCTCCCTTCTTTACTAACTGTTAGTCTTTGTGCCTTGTCCATGTTGGTGGAGACCACACCATTCATGTCTCCCATGATTATCATATTGTAATCCAAATAGTCAGAAAGAGTTTCATGAAGTCTCTTAAAGAAGTCAGATTTGCCTTCATTTGGCGCATAAATTCCAACCACTAAAAATTTTTCTCCTTGAATTTGTATTTCCACTGCCAGATATCTCCCTTGTTCATCCTTAAATATCATTTTTGGAGCCCATTTTTCCTTAACATATATTACAACTCCTCTCTTCTTGACTTTGTCTGATGAGATAAATTCTTGTCCTAGCCTTTTATTTATAAGTAGTCTCCTGTGGGCTCTGGTTATGTGAGTTTCTTGTAGACATATCAAGTCCAATTGTTCTCTATTCAGTATGTGAAATACTTGTCTTCTCCTCAAAGGCACATTGAGTCCATTACAATTCCAACTAAGGAATTGCAGAGCCATCTTGTTATTTTTCTAAGGCTCCTCCAACAGCTCCAAGTTGTTGCTCTTCTTCTGATGGTGGTGGTTTTTGTCCAATCGAGAGATTCAGGATCTCCAGTGCTCTCCTCTGTTCTCCAAGTACGTCCACAATCCCCTTCTGTAGCTCCTCCTGATATCTTGCCAAAAAATTTTCTTTATCTTGAATTGTCTTTATTTTTACCTTCTTTAACTTGTAGTCAAATGACAGTCCTTGTGGGAACTCCCACCTGAAACGGATGGAATTTTTCTTTAACAGAAGAGCTAAGTCCTTGTAGAAGTTTCTTAAATCCAAAATATGTTTTGGGATGTCTTTGAAAAACTGTGCAGTTGAATTTCCAATTTGCAAGGCCTTTTCAAAGTGTAGTCTTAATATTTTGTCTCTTTCCTCCTTGGATCTGAATGTAATCAAACAGTCTCTCGGGGTCTTTCTGTCTTGCTTTTTTCCCAATCTAAAAGCAGTCGTAATTTTGAATTCGTCTTCCTCAAGGTCCCAGCAGTCCACAAACTCCCGTGTCAGATATTCCACAAGGTTGTCTCTTTCGTTCTCCGGGATCAGTCTTAATTTTAAGTTTCTCTCTTTCCTCTGTAAGTCCCACAAGGCCAAAGTTGAGTCATGCTCATAGACCTTCTTGGCAATCGGCTCTAATTTCTCCTGTGTCTCTCCCGCCGTAGCCTTGGCATCTTCCGCAATTTGACGCGTAGTGGCATTTTCCTCCACCAGTTTATTTATAGATTCTGTATTCTGGTTTAATCTTACTGAAATTTCTGCTAATTTTAGTGTGTTCTCTGAGGTCTGTTTTTTAAAGACTCCAAAGTTTGGTTGATCTTAAGCAGCGCATCTGTCACAGCTTCCATAGAGACGGCTGTCCCTTTGTCTTGTCCTGTTGTTCCTGCTGCTCCAGTTGTTGGGCCTGAAATTGATCCTCTTTTCTTTGCCTGTTGTTGCTGCAGCTGTTGTTGTTGCTGATGGTGCTTGGTCTTAGCTCTTGTGACTATCTCTTCTTGTGGGCCACTCATGTCAAGGTCACTTCCCACGGGAATTTTCTCCCTTGGAAAGTTCCACTGTCAAGCTGTGGCAAACTTTACTTTATCCTCTAGAGGGAGCAAATCAAAATGGCCATAGAACAATGTTCCAAGTACCAAAAAACAGGGGAGATTGTCCAGAATACAAAACAAGAGCTTAACACAGTCCAAATCAATATTGCTAGAAAGCTTGTAGCTTTAAACTGCCACAGTTATCCAGTTTGTATTATTTCTTCTTATACTACAGAGTAGCCAGACACTGTGGGAACTTTGTATCAAAATATCACTTTACAGGGAAAAGTCAGTTCAGTGTGCTAAAAAAAAAAAAAAAGGCAGACCGTTTCATGCTTTCAGATGGGTGAGACGGCAGAGATTTTTAACTTCCAATAGATCATGCAATTATTAGTCCAATTCACCTCCCCTCTGCCCTGCTAGCTGGAGGGGAGATCAAAGGTCCAAATGTCCGGTTTAGCTGATTAAAGAGCTGGTTTAGACGGATGCAAGTTTAGAGCTCCGTTGCTTTCACTTTCATGCAGTCGGGGGGAGGCAGACTTCCTTTGTTTAGATCTCCCCCGTTTTTAGTTCAAATTTTAAAGTTTAGAGGGTCCCAATTATTTTTCAAGTCTTACTCACGGGAATTCAGTCCGAATTTTCTTTTCAGGAAGGAATCGGCGCTCTCCGCTAATGGCGACGCGGCTTCACTTCGCAGGCTGGGTAGCGACTCTCAGCACCGCGCTCGCTCCCGGTGTCGCTTTCACGGTACCGGGGGGCGCAAAGGTGCCCACCGAGTCTCCTTGTTCTCAGGCTTCAGCGCCTGGGATTTTAGGGGTCCCCCGCTTGCCGTAGCAGGTAAGACCCGAACTTGCGAAGCAGTCCTTCCCCGGAGCTCGGGGCTAGGACCGCCATTAAGCGCTGGCACCGACCGGAAGTCTGTGCTGGTATAATTTTTAACGTATTTAAGAGAACAATCTGAAAATAAGTGATATCACAGTCATTTTTTAAAAAAAAACTGCACCAAACCAAGCTGCTTCACTAAACTGCTTCCCTGGCCTTTTAGCATCTAAATCATATTTTAGCATCATTATTAATATTTTAGCCTCTACTTTTATGGCAGCTGGGATAAATTTTAGCCCTTATGGGGTTGTTTTTGTTCTCTCTTGATTAAGAAATGTTTGTGGCTCGTATCGTGTTTATTTTCTATTTTGGTACTGGACTTTGTCTTACTGGACTTTAGTGTTGAACTTTGATTATTTTATGTGGATTTTATGTTTTTATATTTTTTTAATGACTGTAATCCAGGGAACTTGGGTTTTGGAGTGACTGATAAATACGTTAAATAAATAAATAAGTTCCAATATAACAACTTAAAATGTGGTGGCTATAGGGCTTCGAAGCAATATCAAAAATAGGGCTTCAGAACAATATCAAAAGATGCATCAATAATTTGTGAAGTTGAAGTAACATCCATGTTCCTTGGACACAATTTGTTATTGGGGCAGATCATTTCTTTCCAGAGCAATGACATAGTTTAATGATTAACACAGAAACCAAGTATACTGCTGAAACAGCACAAAACTATTAAAGAATTTCACATATGACCACACTGCATTATGTGGAAGAAATTTATCACATACTGGGAGGAGATAAAAGGGAAACACTAATTGAGGACACACCAAAATCACAACGATGACTCATTCCAGTTTTTCTACACAGAACAGAGTCCTCTCTTCAAATAGGCAGAACAAAATCATATTTCCAAAAGCTGGAGAACTACCTCATCAAGTTTCATTATTGAAGCTAAGCAGTTTTGAGCCTGGTCAATACCTGACTGGGAGAATGTCTAGCAACAAGATGTTGGTAGCTTCAAGTTCAGTGTAGGAAGTGAAAGATGCATATGTAAATATAATGTAATTCACTATATAATAGTGAAATTAAGCATTTTATGACAAAGCTGCATGATCAGTCCAGTTCACTACTTTTTATACTTTCAACAGAATCTGGTGTCACCTCTTAACTGAGGAGGCAACAGTCCTCCATAAAGTATGATTGGTAGCTATCTGAAGGGTAGATTTCCTTTGGCTTAGGCAGGGATGGTATGTTGGGTTATGGCTGCACATTCTGGGCAAGGCAGGAAGTAGGAGGATGCTCCCATGATGCTCTAGTTTGCAGACTCGCCAAGCTTGATACAAGAATCATGAGCCCATGAACTTAAAGAGAAACGTAAGAAAAACAAGCACCAGAAAATAAACAGTAGTGGAAAACCTGCTTCCAATACTATCAGCAAAATAGCTTAACAGATCAGTGGATGTATGGTCCCTATAAAAATATGTGTAGCCAAATATGACAGGGTGCAGTCATACCATCCATGCTAAAGTGAAGGAAATCTACTGTTCAGGTAGGTACCAATCAAACTATTTATCTTCAGCTATCAGGGATGGTATGTTGGGATACACCAAAGCTAATCTTCTTCTTTGGAGATCAATCATAGTCGAGTAAAATTGTCTTCCATGAAAAATAGGGCAGGTCCCTGGACTGCATCCAGCTGTGCAATGTTCTATGGAAGGACCTGCTGAATGGCATATGAAATTATTTGGCGAAGCCCATGCAGTCACTTCACAAACATCAGGAAGAGGCCTATTAGCAGTGAAAGCTGAAGAAGAAGAAGCAGCCATCATGGAATGAGTAGTCAGGCTCAAAGGCGCTGGTATCTTTAACACCTCCTAAGCCATCCATTTAGACAAAGTGTGCACACAAACCTTTCTACCCAGAGGTGCTGGATGGAAAGACACAAAAAGAGAATCTGCTTGTATGAGCAATTGGTTCTGGCTATGTACATTTTAATGGCTCTCCGTACATCCAAGAGATGTACCATGATCAATTAGATCCATTAGATCCTCAAAGATGAAGCTGAGGGAGGAGAGGAAAAACACTCAAGATGAAAGTCTGAATACAAGACAGAAGAAAGATCAATAGCAACTAGCCTGAGAAGATTACACAGGTGCCAACAGTGATCATAATTGAATTCATCATAACAAAGGCAGGAAATGAACTAGAGCATCATAGGAGCCTCAGTCTGCTTCCAAAACCTTCTTTCCTGCCCTGAGGCATAATCCAACACACATCCCCTGCTATTTGGAGGGAACTTTTCCAGCCTAAATAATATAAACAGAGTACCGATTAAAGAAGGGCTCTGTGTTCAGTGAAATGTAGTGATGATCTACAGGATAACTAGTAAGTGACACTCAGTGCAATAGGGGGGCTGTTTTAAAGCCTGTTTCAACAAAATGTAAGTGTGGGCAGGTTTGAGGCATCCAAGTGGCAGGCTCTGTTCCTGACTTCATTAAAACATTTACAGAGAGCATCCGCTTACACTGTTATATGTGCGGAGTCTTCTATCTAGGCCAGAGGTCAGTAATATGGCACCCATAGGGGCACCTGCACCTATAGAGACCTTCCCTGGTGCCCACAGGATCCTCTCCCCCAATGAAATTCAGCATGAAATAAGCTTTCTATTGTAGCAAATAAAATAGGTTGTAGTGTGCAAATATGCACATGGGTCCAAAGGACTGCTGAACCCTGGTCTATGCTATCAGGAACACTACTTTTCAGTTATGCCCAAATGCCCAGAGAGAATCCTAAGACTTCCTAAGATGTACAGCTACATGCAGGGCAGCATTCTACAGAAATCTCATGAAAGTGCAGAAGTTCAGAGGTAGACGGACTACTTGAAAAGTATTTGTGAAGATCAGACAACATTTGTAGGTTTGCAAGAAGTTTTGTGAGGAGTATTATTGGAAGTACTGCAAAAATGGAGAAGGGGAAGGATTTGTTAAGAGATGTAAAAGCAATATAAAGTTAAGAAATGCATAAGAAGTGGTTAAAACGGTGGATCATGAGAGGTGCTGATGGAAGTCTAAAAAGATTGTATAAGTGATACATTTTGTGGTATGTTTTATAATTTGTGTGTGTGTGTGTGTGTGTGTGTGTACAGTGGTGCCTCGCAAGACGAAAATAATCCGTTCCGCGAGTCTCTTCGTCTAGCGGTTTTTTCGTCTTGCAAAGCAACCCTATTAGCGGCTTAGCGGCTTAGCGCTATTAGCGGTTTAGCGGATTAGCGGCTATTAAAGGCTTAGCGGCTTAGCGGCTAAAAGGCTATTAGCGGCTTAGCGGCTTAGAAAAAGGGGGGAAGCGTCATGCAAAGCAGCTCAAAAACAGAAAACCCTTTCGTCTAGCGGGTTTTCCGTCTTGCGAGGCATTCGTCTTGCGGGGCACCACTGTGTGTGTGTGTGTGTGTGTGAAGTTCAGAGGTAGAACCTGCCACCACAATACCAGACTTTACAGACTTTTACAAGTCTGTAAAAGGTTATAATGGACCACAAACCCATGGAGTTGTGTTTTTCCAAAAAATAAGAGAAGCTAGAGTATGTATGGGAAACTTAACATTAAAAGAAGGTACTTATTCTGCAATTAAAAGAAATGTTTTCTTAAGAGTTGCACAGCGCATGTTGCACATAAAAGATAAAGGTAAAAGGTAAAGAACCCCTGGACTGTTAAGTCCAGTCAACGGTGACTATGGAGTGCAGTGCTCATCTCGTTTCAGGCCAAGGGAGCTGGCATTCATCCGCAGACAGCATTTGCGGGTCATGTGGCCAACATGACTAAACCGCTACTGGCACACGGAAGACCATGACGAGTGCCAGAGCGCACAGAAACAGTGTTTACCTTCCTGTTGCAGCAGGAACTATTTATCTACTTGCACTGGTATGCTTTCAAACTGCTAGGTTGGCAGAAGCTGGGACACTGTAATGGGAGCTCACCCTGACATGCGAATTCAAACCGCCAACCTTCCAACTGGCAAGCTCAAGAGGCTCAGTGGTTTAGACCACAGCGCCACCCGCATCCCTTCTCTTTCACATATACCATGGACTGGAAAGTTGTGCCTATCTTTTTGTGAATATATTTCCATCCAGAATAATTCATCCATTATTCTTCTCGGAACTCTTACATTTGCTTTACATAACATTATCTTCATGATGTTTTATAATACCCTTCTACCATATGTTAAATATTAGTTCAAGATTTTGATAATAAATCTCTCCATTATCCACAGAAGTTTATAAAGCAAATACCTATTTCAGCATCGTACACAAATTAAAACATGTATTAAGTGTTTTATGGATTGAATCATTCTACTCAAGAGTCATCACTCATCAACAGAACTGTTTATTATCTTTTAGCTGGAGATAAAAATCCCTGGTCTACTGTACATAAGCACTGCAAAATAAACAAAATCCTGTCTTAAATTGCCAGCTCCACTTCTACAAGTCACAACAAGCATGTTTCTAACATTCAAAGAAGTTAAATCTTTTCAGACTTTAATATGGCACATAAAGCTGCTTCAGTTCATCCTAGCAATAGATTATATTAGGCTAATTTTGTCGTATGTGTATGGCAAGATAGCCATCAGATGGGCAACTGATGTTTATTCTGCATTTCTGGAGAGAAAATATTAAGACACTTTACATTGCCAGGAATTATGACTGAACAGTCATACCACCAATGTTTTAACTAACTTCCAGCAGTGCTTTTGCAAAACTTAATTCATTCAGGTGAATGTGTTGGGAGAGACAAAATGCTTTTGGAAACCTCAGTTAATATTTGAAGGCACTGGGCAAAAGGCAAGCAGTTGTAATAGCAAAAGACAGAAAGTTTGTGACAAGGAGTTAGATTAATGCCAACATTGTACATTTACCTTTTGAACAGATAGTGAACACATTACACATCTCACGACACATTAAGCCATAAGCTATAATAAAATGTGTTTTTTCACCAACTGGCAGCATGCTAATGCATACTGCTCCATTCTAAGTTTTAATTTATATATTTTTTAACTGTTGCTATATCTCTATTGTCCCTGTTGTACCTAACTGCAAATTCAAATGTATCCCTATTGTGTTTTATGACTTCCTTGATACTGTATGTAGGCTGGAACTACATACTGCTCCATTGTGCCTCTTTTGCTCCTCCCCGCACCTCCTTTTCCTCAGCCAGACTCCTTTCCCTTATTTCTTCTCAGCATTGCAAGACAACCAGCACTTGTGGTTTGTTTCTCTTCAAACAAATCACAAGCGGAAACCAAAGTGGCCATGCCAACATCCTGGTTTGTTTCCTCCCAACTGCAGAAAAGGAGGGAAAGGGGAGGATTGAAGCGAGCATGATTGAGCAGCGTGCACCAACACACTTTTTTGCTTGCGGTAAACCATAGTTTATTTTTAACCATGGCATAACAAGATGTGCAGACCAGGCCAATGCTTTATGACAAAATTTTTAAAAATATACCCTTTACAACCATTAACTCCTGGCTATAAATCTATATGACTATCATAGAACTGGCTCCAAATGGCTCTGGGTTTGACTGATGTGCCCTTAATGAAAAGTGTTCTATAGTTCTATAATATATATTTTAATTTTTCCAGTTATCCTATGTGAAATGTTATGTGAATGACTTAAATAAAAATGAAATCACACTTAAAACTTATATTTAGTTCCATAATATAGCATGAAGTAGTTACAGATAGGTAGCCGTGTTGGTCTGCCATAGTCAAAATAAAAAAATTCCTTCCAGTAGCACCTTAAAGACCAACTAAGTTAGTTCTTGGTATGAGCTTTTGTGTGCATGCACACTTCTTTAGATACACATCTGAAGAAGTAAGCACAGTATTTATAACTAATATTACTAATAAAGGCAATCCAGAGGTCGTAAGCCATCTTGCAGAAGAGATCTGTGAGTTCAAGGACAGACATGTTGTCAGGGAAAACTAGCTCAAGTACACATGTGAATCTCATCTGCACAAACCACAAGAATGTAGCCAATATCTACATGGACAACTTCCTTTCCCAAGGTTTTAACTCCAACATTCTTTTGTAGAATCCATAACATAACTGATTTTAAGTGCGTATTTATTGATAACAATTTATATATCTAGAGGGAAAACAGAACATGCTTTAAACAGAAAGGAAAATTAAACATACTTTTCATAGTTCCGTCTTCATCTTCATCATCATCATCATCACTGTTTATCACCATGGTCCCCAAATCGGATTCAAGCATGGTGCTATTATGTTCAATCATTGTCTGAGCACTGTCACTCATAGTACTTGTGGCTCTCATTGTGCCGGCACTTTCTGAATTTGTCTTCACCATGGTATGGGAGTCCAGCTCATCCTCATCCTGTAAAAATGTTTAAATAGAAATTACTTCCAAACACTTACTGATCTTGAGGACAAAAGAATTTCCAATCACACATTCTGAATGCCTTAGTTCTTTCTTCACATTATGGCTTGTCACATTTAAATTCTGGGTGATACCCAACTAAGTCCTGCTTAGAATAGACTCATGGAAATCAATGGACTTGTGCTCTATAACACTGTGAAACACTGTAACATTTCTTGTTTCTCATATTGAATTTTGGGGCATGTCAGATTTAAGATTTATGGTCATTTTCATGGATAGGAGAAGGGCTGTAGCTCAGTGGTAGAGCATCTGCTTTGCATGCAGACGGTCCCAGGTCCAAACCCCAGCATCTCCAGGAAAGACAAGGAGAGAATGCCGTCTAGAATGCTAGAGAGATGTTACCTATAACTGTACACAGAGCTGAGATAGATGGACCAATGCTTTGACTTGGTATGTGGCAGATTCCAATGTTCATCATTTCCATTCTTCTCCTTCCCCATCCCCACTCCACAACTTGAAGCCAAATAAATGTTTAGTTGTTTTGCTTGGTACACCTTTTAATTCTCACTTTCTCTCTCTCAACTATTAAAGGAGCTCAGAGCAGCAAACACACAAGCAGTAAAAAAACCTAAAAACCATTCCAGTACAGATGCAGTAGGGAAAGATCTCTACTTAAAAGGCTTGTCGCTTCTCCAACATTGTTGCTCCTTCCTCATTGCTCCTCGATAAATTAGGCTTCAGGTTACACACTCCACTAACCCAGAAATAGTGCTTCAGGTTAAGAACTTTGCTTCAGGATAAGAACAGAAATCGGGCTCCGGCAGACCTCCGGAACGAATTAAATACTAAACCCGAGGTACCACTGTACTTGATACAACCCAGTTTTTACACATCACCAGCAACACGACAAAAACTGGAAAGCATTCTGTGAAAGAAGAATCTCAAAAACAGAAAGAGGATATATGCATCCCCCTTACTGTTAATTCACATGACTTGCCCACCTTGCCTGTTGTTTACTCTCACTAATACTAGCTCTTCAATGCCTCAGGCAGCAGCCCTTTCCCAGTCCTGTTACCCAATGTAGTTTTAACAGAAATTTAACAAGAACTTAGAAAGCCGCCTTATAGAGTCAGGATGTTGCTCCATCTAGCTCAGCACTGCCTTCACTAAGTGGTAGCAGCTCTGCAGGATTTCAGACAGGGGTCTGCCCCACTCCTACCTGAAGATGCCAGGGACTCAACTGCAGCCTTCTCCATGATAAGCAGTTGCTCTACAAGTGACCTAAGGCTCCACCCCTAGGGACATGTATAAAAACCTCAATAGAAATGAGTCCAGGAGATCAAAAGGGCATTGCATATCATGTAAAAAAAAAATTTTTTAAATAAAATCTCAATGGGCAAAGGCAATTCCTTTCATTTGTATGTACTTAAAGGGTTTGTTAAGCTATGATAAAAGGGGGAAGAAGAAAACCCGTTGATACTTTGTAGAGAAGTATCTGCTGAGCAGATGCTTCGGGGCCGTGGAACAGAGTTAATTCCAGCAAAGGATACAAAAGCATTTCCAATCAGTGGCAGTAATGTGCCAGGAATGTAAAACAGAGAACTGATGATAATCCAGTTCATGAATCATAAAACCCATATGGAATAGAAGTATTTGAAAACATTATTAGGAAATCCTACTCTCTTTCTGAAGTCAGATTTAGAGGATGTGCACAATATCCCAGCTATTTAAGGACTAACATGCTGTTCTATGCCTCAAGTCCTGTTACAAGGGCACATTCTACAACCCACAAAAAAACATCAGAATGCAAAAGAGCTGCTTGTTGATTGTATAAAAGCTTCCAATTAAGTGTTTAATTTTAGGTGACTCAATAAAAAGCAAATTCTTTGATTTGTAGCCCTCTTTGAGGGCCAAATAAAACCAGCCAAATACGCTTCGAAAGTCTATCCTAACATCGAGTTTACAAAATAGCCCTACGGATTTCAATGGCTAATGAAAAAGCCACGTACCACTAATCAGTGCCATCGTGAAGAAAACGATCCTGCTGTCCTGGGGGGAGTAAACTTATGAAGCACTGACTGTGTCTGATGATACCCATGACACAGACTAAAACTATAAAAATCAGGGTTGCTGGCATTATTGTATTATTATTATTTTTTTAAGTTGCAAGTTAGTAAGATAAATTCAGCTTAAAGTGCACTGGCTGTCTTTCAGGAATAGTTATTTTTCTCTAGCCCATTTACAGAAATATAGAATAACATTTTCATATGCAAAATATATATATGTGGAGTGTAATTCAAATGCCTAAATGTGTGTTCTACTGATTTATAAATCAACAAAATTACGACCTTGTTTCCAGGGGGGAAACCCTAAATACCACATTGTTAACAAAGTTTCTTTTAAAATAGGTGATTAAGTGAGCCACTGTTTCAGATATAAGTCTCAGTTTATTGGCCATAATGAAAATCAGCAATTAACAACAGCAGCACAAGAAGAAATTCATGGTAACAATTTGCTACTATTCACAATTCCCTGCTGAGTTTGTCTTATAAATCAAATTTCTACCATTTCCTTTTTCCCCTTGCTGTACATGTCAGTCCTCTAACATAAGATCTCTTTCAAATGTCTCCTTCCACACTTTTTAATATCTCTACCTCCATTTCTTCAGATTCAAATACCTTCAGGAGTTGTATACTCTCCTTTATATAAACAATAATCAGAGTTTTCTATTTCACGTCCACGGAAAAGCACTAATACAATTTGTCGTTCGAATTGGGATCTAAATCCTCAAATTCAAGCAAATTTATTTACAGGTAATTAAAAAGAACAATTCAGGACTATTGTAACCAATGGTAATCCCTAAATTTCTCTCATTTCATGTTTCACTATAGAAAGATTTGCAGAACCCTATAGGTCAGGGTTTTTCAGCTGTGGGCCGGACTATATTTTGAAAAAAAGCATGAACGAATTCCTATGCCCCACAAATAACCCAGAGATGCATTTTAAATAAAAGCACACATTCGACTCATGTAAAAACACGCCAATTCCCGGACCGTCTGCGGGCCGGATTGAGAAGGCAATTGAGCCACATCCGGCCCACGGGCCTTAGGTTGCCTACCCCTGCTCTAGGTTTTTGCTCCATCATGAATGGAATGGGCTTTTGTTCAGTGCAGTATCATTCACAAAGGGGGCCTTCCATGAATGCAACTCTCCTTCAGCTCAATGAGTGAAAGCTGTATTGCTGAACTATGATAAATTATATTAATCTTGCCTATCCTCTCCAAAAGAAACATGGAATCAACAAGAAATATTGGTTGAGTGAGCAAGAAAGCAATGAGTTTTATAGGCCTCCTTGCTGATGGATGATTTCTGTTGAGTGCTCCAAAAACAAAACTTTTTACTTCCAATTTGTTTCTACTCAAAATAAATATGTTCACAAGCCTATGTGTTTGTGCTCTTCCCAAGGGCAAGTCTGCAAGACTGGCAAGCCAGAAAATTACATGGAACCATGCACACTCCATAATGCACTGTTAATCGCACGGTGAAATCCATGCCTTGTCAACCAGAATACCTACATTTCAGATGAAGTGAAGAAGGTAAGGAGGACAACAATACCACCTAGGGAAATCATTTAAGTCTCCCATTTATCCTAAAGTAGCTCCTCATTACAGGATCAACATGCTACACCCCTTAGTATTCGAGTTCCTTCCATTTTAAGCAGGAAACGGATAGCATTCAGAACTGAAGAAAATTCAGTTGCTTCAGATGTTTTGGAGAAGCCTTACCTTTTTGCCCAGGCTTTCCCTGACCCATAAGGTTGGTACATGTTTGAGTCCTCTGAATTTCTGTTTTATTTGCTTTATTCTACTTTTATGTGTTTTTATACTCCTGCTTTATTGTTTTTAGGCTGTGTTTTTGTTTTAATAATACAGTGTTTGTTTTTTAGACTGTACACAGCTTATAGATTTTTGAAATATGTAGCAGCCTATAAATGCTTTCAAATGAATTAATGAATCAGTATGGAACTCTACATACTAATAAACAGAATATCATGTCATAAAAAAAACAAGTTTGGACATTCCCTCAAGACATATTTAATGCCTCAGTACTACACCGGGTAGGGCCACTATATTCCTAATACAAGGCATGTATATGCACTCCTCCTGATGGGAGAAAAATTGAAAATATAATTGTAAGTTCCCTTATTTATAAATTACAGTATTTCTAAAATTATTCCTGTTCTAGCATGTTAGAGACTATTTGGTTGGGATTTTTTTAAAGCTGTATGCCCACCACATCTACAGCAGTCACATTAAATTTAATATTAATTATATGTGACAATCTTTTCCAATAAATTTTCATATTAATTATATATAAAAAATCTTTTCCCATTCAGATGCCATGTCTTTTATGCTGTACAGCTGGGAGAAAGTTTGCTGGTTTTTAAGTTTTCTGCAATTCGTCTCTCTACTCTTTATTTCTGAAGTATTCAAATTTTTCTATAAAACCAATGACAGCATCTGCCAAGGAATTTGGAAATGCTTTTCTAGATCACTGGGCCAAAAGGGCAACATAATTTGAGTGCCTTGATGTAAAGTTGGAATCTTGTTAAATAAACAGCACAGAAAAAAGTGAAAACAGATAGTAGAATTAATTACTCTACCCGATACAGTTGTAAGCAGTCAAGATGGCCGATCTATGCAGTGCAACTCACAGAATTGTAGAGTGGGAATGGACCCCAAGGGTCATCCAGACCAACCCCCTCCAAGACTGGAAACTTTTGCCCAATGTGGGGCTCATGACCCTGAGATTAAGAGTCTCATGCTCTCCTGAGGTACCCCTGCTGGGGAAGGGTCAGTGGTAGAGTGTCTGCCTTTGCATGCAGAAAGTCCCAGGTTCAACCCTTAACATATCCAGGCTAAGCTGGGAATGTCTGCTGCCTAAAAGACTGGAGAGTTGCTGCCAGTCAAAATAGACAACACTGAGCTAGATTGGCCAATGGTGAAATTCTGTATAAGGCACTTTCCTATGTTCTTCCTGCACATTCTTTAAAAACAATTGTGTTCTGTAACTTAAATTACAGTGGTACCTCGGGTTACATACGCTTCAGGTTACTTACGCTTCAGGTTACAGTCTCCGCTAACCCAGAAATATTACCTCGGGTTAAGAACTTTGCTTCAGGATGAGAACAGAAATCGTGCTCCGGTGGAGGCCCCATTAGCTAAAGTGGTGCTTCAGGTTAAGAACAGTTTCAGGTTAAGAACGGACCTCCGGAACGAATTAAGTATTTAACCCGAGGTACCACTGTAATTAACAGTTAATGGATTGGATGAACTTGTGCTTTTTAAAAACACACACATACACAGACATACATTCTAGGAGAGATTTCAATAAATTTGTATTGTGTTCATTATTAGGGTCTGGCATATTTTCCAGTCAGGAAAATGTCTGAATAGGTTAGCTTGGCTACCGATAGCCTTTCTCTTCCCCTACAGTATGTTCATTCTATTAGTTCAACAGGCAGAACCTTGCTTTGTAAATATCTGAAGATTCTCGGAAGATGTAATGCACAGCACAATTTAACAAAATGTATTTCCCCCCCCCCCCCCTTATCGCTAGTAAAGAGAAAAGAATTTGTGATCCATCTTGGATCTCAGTATCAATTTTAACTAATTTCTGTCTTATATACGCAAGATCACTAGAGGGCAGCAAAGACAAGTAGAGTGTAATGCACAACTTTGCGGACTTAAAAGAACTAAATTTAATACTCTATACAATAAACACCTCATCACTGCTTTGGGGTGGGGAAAATGTGAATATAATTACAGTTTGCTTTTTAAAAAATTACTAGAGTAGCCTATGATCGCATAAAAGATGAGGAAAAACTGAGCTTTTCAACAAATAAGACAACCTGTACAAATACTGTAAAGTGAAAGAGAACTATATATCAGATTCACTACTTCCGCGGGTTAATCATTATTGTCAATTAGCACATAAAAAGTTATTGTGCTATTTTACAAGCTATCGTAATAATGGGCACACTTCAGTGCTAGCTAAAATCGTATTGATTTCTCTCTCTTCTTCAAGAAGTCATAGGGATCCAATTATTTGATTAACATTTAGAAAAACTTAAATGAATGGAGCCATAAAATGTATATGGCATTACAGCAAATGTGTGGAAGAGGGGGACTACTGCTCTTTATTAAAAATAAAAATTAATTCCTGGCCCTAAGAAAATATTTCATAAGAAAAGGCTGCTTTAAACAACAACTGGACAGCATATTTACCCACATCTTTTGAAAGGCACACAAAATTCAAAGAATCCTGGCCTGACTTAAAAATAAGTAGGTTTCCAGCTATAATAGTTTCAGAAACACTTTTGAAAAACATGATGGCAAAACAAGAAGGCTAGAAACAGGAAGGTGATTCAGCTCTTTTTAAACTTCCCTGATTTCTAACTCTCTCAAGAGTTAATATCAAGTAATTAAATATATAAGGAAGTTGAACTGTAGGAATTAGTAACATAGAAGCAAGCATACTACACCAATAAATTAATGCTTTTTTGTTCTTAGTTATTACCATAAAAAGCACAGCATTTTATTTTTGTCATTAGGAAGTGTTTTCAAACAATCTTGTGGTAATGTAGATATTGAAATGTGAAGCAAAAAGATACACTAAGAGTTGACTATTAGTTCATTTCTTTAAAGATCCCTTGAAATAAATATTTGGACATGTTTCTTGGGCGCTGCCAAGCAACGAGTTGCTTTACGTTTCCATAATACAGCTGCCTGACATCAGAATCAAATTTGCATCACATTTCAAAAATGCATAAAAGAAGAGATAGATCATGTTTAGCAATGCTTAAACCAACATTTAAACTTTGATATTGGGATTAACCTTCTGTAGAGTACTCAGCTTGGACTTTTTACTTAATTAAAAAAATCTGTAAAGTTACCTCAACACCTATCAAAACATGTCAGTTTGTCAGAATACATTCTCATCAGACAAGCTATTCTTGTAACATGCCTAAACTCAACTTCATGAGTTCTATTATTGACCATATTCCACATAGCTTTCAAAGAAGGTAGTCACTGCTACTTGTTTATAAAAGTTGCCCAGACTACAGGTGTGCCAGTTGAACTTTTGAGGATATACGATATACTGAAAACAACAGACTTGTGGCACTAACAAATGAAGTGTTATCTGATGAAGTGGATTGCAGTCTCAGAAATAATATGCCATAATGAATGTGTTACTCTGTAAGGTCTGCAAGACTGTTGTTTTTGCTGCAAGAAACTAATGCAGCTACACCTCTGGGTAAATAATTACCACGGGTTATTTTTCTCTAATAAAATTCTAAAGGGCAATAGATCATTTCATTTTATTTATGAAACCTGACATCAAGCAGCTCAAAATTTTGCACCCTTTTCTTCAACCAAAGTACTAGTTTTAAATAACTTTGCAGCTGGTTTGTCATTACTGTTTCTTTAAAGGTATCTAATAAGAGAGGCACCACAAGCTAACTTTTCATAAAATCCAGTATCTCAATAGTGATTATCTCTCAGTATTACATGAATGGAAGCGGTAACAAAATTTAGCATGTCTGATAGATGAAGAAATGGTTCTAAACTCTGCCCTCAAGGAAAAGATGTCCAGCGAAGGAAAAAATTACCACTGATCATACTACTTGAATTTCTATCTCTAGATAGAATGACAACTGGTAAGAATGCTGTGCGTCACAAGAAATGCTCTTGTCTATATAAGCAGTACAATAATATAGGATACAGTGGTGTCCAAACTTTCGTGAAGTGAAGGACCATGAGGGCCGACCAAAGTTGTTGAGCCTTTTTTGTAGGGTTGAAGTTGATAAGGTTTTTTTAGGATTTTAACCACAGGGGCCGGATTAAACCGACCAGCGGGCCGGATTAGGCCCCCAAAAATAGACTTTGGACATGCCTGGGATATAGGAACAGGGAAGCAAATCCCTTTGACATGCACACATTTTCAATTTTTGCAGAAGTCACTGTCAAGCCAAAAGGGAAAGCAGATACCAGGAGAAAACAGAAAACTATTTACTAATGTAAATGCTTTGAGTCACCTCTGATAAGATTAGTCACCTAGTCACAAAAGACAGACATTCACAGACTGCTGCTATATTCCCATTAGCCCTTAGATATCTACTCAAATTGTTGCTTATATTTGGCAAGGTTATAAATTTAATTCTCTAACATGTTCTTTAAAGGTTGTATGGCCAATTATTATTAAAACAAGGGCCAGAACAGGTAAGATGGTCATACTAGAAATGTCCACACACACCATGCCTTTGTTTATAGTAGTTTTTCTATGAGAAAGAATATATTTACAATCTCAAGCATGTTTATGTTTTGGCCATGAGAAACTGAGCAATCACTTTTCCCCCCTAGTCTTGATTCTATCTGCTCCTGAATGCAGGTAAAATATCAAGATTGCATTCCCACTAAAATGGAGGAAGCCAGGCTGCTTTTGAGCCAACTGCCCACCCCTTTCTAATAATTAAAAACTTACAACAAACCTACAAACTGCTTTTGCAATCTGGGGTTTTACGTGGCACTTGCCAGGAATAAAACTCAGGAAAACCCAGGGGCAACTCTCCTGATCACAACTGATCATTTAAATATGTAGATACTGGCTGGTTCATATGCAACACTAAACCATGGCTTAGCGTGGCATGACCAACCTCAGCAAGCCTGAGCAAGCATCAGCTTGTGTATTCCTCCTCCTGAACAGCTGGGAGGAGTGCTGGTGAGATTATTTTCATTTTGGAAGAAAAAACTGGAATGGTTTTTTAAATAAGCTAGCTTCATAAACCATGGCTTGAAGATGGCTCATTTAGCAACCACTGGCTTGTTTTAAAGCAGGATTCCCAATGCTAAGCCACAAGGGGGGAAAGCAAGAGGGCAGAGCACAATGCTTCGCTCAGGCTAATCTGTATAGCATTAAACCATGGTTTAGTACCACGTGCAAACCAGCTCCATGGAACTGGCTACAAAATAGATCATTAAATTCTCACACACCGAGTTTTCGTCTTCTTCTTCAAGTTCCCTCTGCTGTTCTTCATGTCTTTTCGCCTTAATTTCCATAGCTTCAGTAATCAAGTCTCTCAGGATTGAAACTGGTTTTGCATTCTTAATAAAAGGATGCTAGAAAATAAAACTATATAGTTATACAAAACGGAGCCCACAGACACTGTACATATAGTATAAATATGGTGTAACATGTTAAAACAACATGTCAATCAACTTCACAGACCAGTGCATGAAAGAACATTTCCCTTTGGACAGCAATTAAAATTTGGAATAAAAGAACATATGATCTGTTTAACCGCTTTGCAGCTAAATAGGATTTTCCATTTTGTTTGTTTAGGTAAACAGCAACCATGAGAAGAATGTTACTACAAATCACAACTGCTTTACAGTTAAGGATATAATTGTCCAAAGGAAATGTGAATTAGGTGGTAAATAAACAAAGAGAAGATAGCCTGACATAGAAAAATAAACTTTTTAATGCATTCAGTTACAGTATTTAATTCATCTTAACAAGCTGACAATGCAAGTTAGTGGCCATAAGCGGAGCAGGCAATATAATGATCCACATAAATTGAATCACTGAGCCACTGAACTGGTTCACACCAGCCATGGTTTGGCTTAGCATTCCATCAAAACCCAGGCTAGTGGCTTGTCTTGCTCCAGGCAAACCGTAAGCTGTAACCAAAGTTTGTTCCTGGTTTACCACCTGTGATTTGTCTGGGGAAAACAAACTACAAGTCAAGGTTAAGTTGTGGCATTACGCCAAACCATGGTTAGCCATGGGTAGCAGAACTGGAGGGAAAGTGCTACAGCCACAATGTGTAATCTGGGAACCGCCATGGTTTGTCATTCTTGCTAAGCCACAGTTACGTGAGCGCTGGGCCACCTACAATGATGAAATAAAAATGAAGTAAAATTAAAATCCTCAAGCTGTCCAGATGATATTGAAGAAATCAAGAAAGCCCAGCTATTTTAATGTAATTTACCTCCTGTTTAAGAACTGGCATGTGTTCTGTCACTATTGTGAATATGGCTGCTTACGATACGATACGATACGATACGATATGATATGATACGATATCTTTATTGTCATTGTCCCATACAGAACAATGAAATTGCAAAATCTACTAAGACATTCAAGACTGGCTTTCCTATTCTTTCTATTAACATTTGTACATTAAAATTCCAACTGGAATTTTAAACCAATTTATCTAATAAAAACCCAAGAGAAATCCAGTGTTGCATTATGTCAATTATACCACCCATCAGGGCAAGCATGTCACTTTGCCAGATTGAATGGTCCACCTCTCCTACCCCTGCACAGTGTTCTGGGGTTTTTCCCAACCCCTAAAAGCCAATTTCAGATGCATTCAGAGAGAAGATGGAGGAAGTCCCCTTGTGCTAGTTTCCACTGATGGGACTTTATTAGTTGACTCCTGCCCCATAGGGTTTGGTGTGTGTTTTTTGGTGTGTGTTTTTTTAAAGGAGAAAGCTCATAAATTGTGCTCTTGACTCTTGATATGTCCTAATGGTCCTTGATATGTCCTAATGGGCTCTCAAAAATATATTTTGCTTCACTATTATAAGTTGCTAAAAATATTGCTGATTTTTTTTCTTACAAAAGTCAGAGCAAACTCTTTTTGAAACTTCAGCACAGGAACTTCCCACACAATCACATTTTAGTGCAAGTAATGCACCATTATCCATTTTCTGCACAAAGCCTGGATGTCTCTCCTCAAGGCTGTGTTTTTATTGCACAGATACCACCTTATTCCCAGCATCAGATTTGTAAACTCTAAAACGAAGTTCTTCCACCATATCCCATGCCACATGGAACATGGTTCCAGGACTATTGTGGTCACAGGGTGGTAATTAAGAGAGATGACCATTTTCAGTGGCGGCATCTCTCCTCTTTTCCCAGGCATTATTCAACTGCTGTTTTTTATTGCTATGGTTGAAGGGGGGGTGAATTTTAGCTGAATAATTTATAGCAAGCATGTCTGTGTCGTTGGGAAGAGGATTTGGATCAATGAATTGTGCCTTATTTATACATATGATCATTGAGGTTATTTTAATCTGCTTTAGTATTTTAACCTTTGTATGTTTTAAAGTGTGGGACGCGGGTGGTGCTGTGGTCTAAACTACAGAGCCTAGGGCTTGCCAATCAGGAGGTCAGCGGTTTGAATCCCCGTGACGGGGTGAGCTCCCGTTGCTCGGTCCCTGCTCCTGCCAACCTAGCAGTTCGAAAGCACGTCAAGTGCAAGCAGATAAATAGGTACCGCTCCGGCGGGAAGGCAAACAGCGTTTCCATGCACTGCTCTGGTTCGCCAGAAGTGGCTTAGTCATGCTGTCTGTGGACAAACGCCAGCTCCCTTGCCCTATAAAGCGAGATGAGCGCGCAACCCCAGAGTCATCCGCGACTGGACCCAACGGTCAGGGGTACTTTTACCTTTACCTATGTTTTCATAGAATCATAGAGTTGGAATAGACCACAAGGGCCATCGAGTCCAACCCCCTGCCAAGCAGGAAACACCATCAGAGCACTCCTGATATATGGATGCCAAGCCTCTGCTTAAAGACCTCCAAAGTAGGAGACTCCACCACACTCCTGGGCAGCAAATTCCACTGTCGAACAGCTCTTACTGTCAGGAAGTTCTTCCTAATGTTTAGGTGGAATCTTCTTTCTTGTAGTTTGGATCCATTGCTCCGTGTCCGCTTCTCTGGAGCAGCAGAAAACAACCTTTCTCCCTCCTCTATATGACATCCTTTTATATATTTGAACATGGCTATCATATCACCCCTTAACCTCCTCTTCTCCAGGCTAAACATGCCCAGCTCCCTTAGCCGTTCCTCATAAGGCATCGTTTCCAGGCCTTTGACCATTTTGGTTGCCCTCCTCTGGACACGTTCCAGTTTGTCAGTGTCCTTCTTGAACTGTGGTGCCCAGAACTGGACACAGTACTCCAGGTGAGGTCTGACCAGAGCAGAATACAGTGGCACTATTACTTCCCTTGATCTAGATGCTAAACTCCTATTGATGCAGCCCAGAATTGCATTGGCTTTTTTAGCTGCTGCGTCACACTGTTGGCTCATGCCAAGTTTGTGGTCAACCAAGACTCATAGATCCTTTTCACATGTACTGCTCTCAAGCCAGGTGTCACCCATCTTGTATTTGTGCCTCTCGTTTTTTTTGCCCAAGTGCAATACTTTACATTTCTCCCTGTTAAAGTTCATCTTGTTTGTTTTGGCCCAGTTCTCTAATCTGTCAAGGTCGTTTTGAAGTGTGATCCTGTCCTCTGGGGTGTTAGCCACCCCTCCCAGTTTGGTGTCATCTGCAAATTTGATCAGGATGCCCTTGAGTCCATCATCCAAGTCGTTGATAAAGATGTTGAATAAGACCGGGCCCAAGACAGAACCCTGTGGCACCGCACTAGTCACTCTTCTCCAGGATGAAGAGGAACCATTGATGAGCACCCTTTGGGTTCGGTCAGTCAGCCAGTTACAAATCCACTGAGTGGTAGCATAGTCATGACCGCATTTTACCAGCTTCTTTACAAGAATATCATGGGGCATCTTGTCAAATGCCTTGCTGAAATCAAGGTAGGCTACATCCACTGCGTTCCCTTCATCTACCAGGCTTGTAATTTTGTCAAAAAACGAGGTCCGGTTAGTCTGACGTGACTTATTTTTCAGAAATCCAAGCTGACTATTTGTGATCACAGCATTCCTTTCTAGGTGCTCACAGACTGTTTGCTTAATGATCTGCTCCAGAATCTTCCCTGGTATTGATGTCAGACTGACTGGGCGGTAATTATTTGGGTCCTCTCTTTTCCCCTTTTTGAAAATAGGGACAACATTTGCCCTCCTCCAGTCTGCCGGGACTTCGCCTGTTCTCCAGGAATTCTCAAAGATGACTGCCAGTGGTTCTGAGATCACATCTGCCAGTTCTTTTAATACTCTTGGATGCAGTTCATCTGCCCTGGAGACTTGAATACATCTAAACTAGCCAAGTATTCTTGTATTATCTCCTTAGTTATTCTGGGCTGTGTTTCCTCTGCTGAATCATTTGCTCCAAATTCTTCAGGTCAGGCATTGTTTTCTTTATCGGAGAAGACTGAGGCAAAGAAGGCATTGAGGAGTTCAGCCCTTTCTGTGTCCCCTGTTTGCATTTCACCATCTTCTCCTCTGAGTGACCCCACTGTTTCTTTGTTCTTCCTTTTGCTACGGACATACCCATAAAAGCCTTTTTTGTTGCTTTTAACCTCTCTAGCAAGCCTGAGTTCATTCTGTGCTTTAGCTTTTCTGACTTTGTGTCTACATGTGCTGGATATTTGTCTGAATTCCTTTTTGGTGGTTTTCCCCCCTTTTCCATTTTTGTACACATCCTTTTTTAATCTTAACTCAGTTAAAAGTTCTTTAGATAGCCACCCTGGCTTCTTTAGGCACCTTCCATGTTTCCGTCTCATTGGTATTGCCTGACATTGTGCTTTTACTATCTCCCTCTTAACAAACTCCCAGCCATCATGAACTCCCTTTCCTTTTAGTATTACTGTCCATGGGATCTCACCCAGCACTTCCCTAAGTTTTATGAAGTCGGCTTTCTTAAAGTCAAGAAATTGAGTCCTAGTATGCTTGGCTGCTCCTTTCCGCTGTATAGTAAACTTCAGAAGAGCATGATCACTCACGCCTAATGATCCTTCCACTTCTACCCCACTAACCAGGCCATCAACATTGGTTAGGACCAGATCTAAAATGGCTGTTCCTCTTGTTGCTTCTCCCACTTTCTGGACAATGAAGTTGTCTGTAAGGCCAGTGAGGAATCTGTTTGACCTTATGCTCTTGGCTGAGTTTGACATCCAACAAATATCCGGGTAATTGAAGTCCCCCATTACTACTATCTCCCTTCCTTTTGCATGCTTGGCCATCTGTTCCAGGAAGGCATCATCTATGTCCTCCGTTTGGCTTGGGGATCTATAGTAAACTCCCACAATGAGGTCACTGTTATTCTTCTCTCCCTTAATTTTGACCCAAATGCTCTCACTTTGGCTTTGAGGTTCTAAATCTTGGATCTCTTCACAGGTATACACATCCCTGACATATAACACCACTCCTCCTCCTTTCTTGTCTGGTCTGTTTCTCTGAAATAGATTGTATCCCTCCATTATTACATTCCAATCGTGGGACTTATCCCACCAGGTTTCAGTGATGCCTATTATGTCATATTTAGTTTGCTGTACCAAGAGCTCAAGCTCATCTTGTTTATTTCCCATGCTTTGCGCATTAGTGTACAGACATTGAAGTCCATTAATCATTCCCCCGTGTCTCTTATTTAAGGATTTTTTCCTCCCACCACTAGGTCTGCGTGCTGTTTGCTCCATTTGGTCTATGACATTTGGATGATCATCTTCATCAATTGATAGACTCCTACCTTCAGGAGCACTGTCTCCCTCCCCCACATTAGTCAGTTTAAAGCCCTCCTGATGAGGTTTCTGAGATTTTTGGCAAAAACATTCCTCCCAACCGTTGTTTTAAAGTACTGTTGTAATTTTTTCTTGATTATCTTGTTTTATCTTTTTGTAAACCACTTTAAGGCTCTTTTTTTTTTTACAATCAAGCAGTGCATAAATTTTATGAAATAAATAAATAAAATTCTAGCAGATTGTTGTAATTGTGTTTTTAATCTTTTATGTGTGATTTTGTGTGTTGATTTTATTATCTCTCTCACTGTAAATCAACTTAAGACTTCTTGTAGAAGGCAATTAATAACCAAAATAGTAATTATATGTTACCCAACTGTTACAGAATTTTTTTTATGTCCCCTGCTGCTTTTCCACTCTGTGCTGTTTATTTTTACTTTTTTTATGGCTTTCATCTTGTTTTAGCTTTTTATGATTTTACTGTCTGGTTTTAGTTGTTGCTGTTGCTGTTGCTGTTGTTGTTGTTGTTGTTGTTGTACACCACTGTGATAATATTTTTATGATACAGTTGTATATAAATATTTTTACAAATAAGTATAAATAAAAAGAAAAACAGTACAGGGATATTAATTCAGTTCCATCTAGAATAAAAAGAGTTACAGCACTATCCTAACTATAAGCAGGGGTTGGATGGCCATCTGTCAGGGATGCTTTAGCTGCGATGCAGGGGGTTGGACCTTGAGGTCCCTTCCAAATCTGCAATTCTATGATATCTACCCAGAACTGAATTAAATGAAGCTTACTCCCAGGTAAGCATGGTTACAATTACAGTCTTAATATCCATCTACAAAGCTGCATAAGGACAGGACAGTGTGCTTGCTACCTGTGCAGAAACACAGTACTAAAATGAAGTTGGGCCACACTTGGATTTGCATTTTTCGCCCGCTATCACAGAAGAAAAGAACTAAAACCCAAAATTATACTGCAACAAAAGTATTCAAGAATGACAAAGGTAAGCAGGAAAATAAGGAAAGATGGAAAGCAGAGGGTTGGAGAGGACAAGGAGGGAGAAACAGTTCAAATAAAGCAGACTCAGATTTGCTAGCTGATAGAAATGGTTTAGGGAGTTCCAGAATGAGGGCAGGAAGAATGAAGGAGGGAGCAGCATGCAAAATTCAACAGTGACTATAACCAATACCAAATATTTTAAGTTTTTAAGAAAGCTGGGTAAGTGGAAAAGGTTTCCCAGAACTGTCTCTCTGGATCAGGGAATAGCCAATATGGTGCCATCCAGACTCTGTTGGATTACATCTGCTGGGGGCATAAATCCAAGTTTCCCTAGGGAACACAGCTGAATACTGACCTGCAAAAGTTGGGTTGCAGTTGCTCTCTGCTCAGGATTCTTCACCAAACATTTTTTCACAAAATCAGTGAATTCATCAGACCAAAGCTCTGGCTTCCGGAATGTTGGAGGGGGGTTCGTAGGAATCATAAAAATTGCCTGGTTTTTTTAAGGGTGAAAGAAAAGGTAAGGATATCAGTATTTCAGCAAATTAAAACAACTTTGTTCTTTTTATCTTTATTTTTCAAGTTGAAACTGGAAGGGGGTGAGGGGAGTTTAGCTAGTCTTGAATTTCCAATATCACCAAGATAAAGGAACCAAATCCATCTGCTACCAATGTAGCTACTTCCCATTACAATTTCCTCTATTTAAGCCGTACCTCATTGTGCACATCATTCTTTATTTTATCTATTATTGCTAATCAGTCTCAAGAGAAGATTTTGTATTTCACAGTCTTTTGGCTGAGAGGCAAAAGCACTTCCTGGTTAAGCACATAAAATGTGATCTTGCAGCTATTATATGCCACATACATACAAAAGAGTAAACTGGGTAAATCAAATGGGTAATATTTTAGAGCACATAACAAATTGATTAGGTTTCTGTTAATCTGCCAATGCAATAAAAACCTTGCTACATAAAAATAGATAAAGAATGAGAGGTTAATTGTTAAAGCAGGTAAGCTTGGAACCAAACTACATATTAATCAGAATGAAGTGGTATGCCGAGTCCCTCTGTCTTATATTATATTGTGGGAGCTCCTTTTGCACGACTCCTTCAGAGGCTAAAAAAGAAGGTAGCACAGGGCCATTTCCCCCACAAGTTTTGTCTTTCCTGGAAACACAAATAACAATGGGAGGGGAGAAGCCACAACCTGGATTCCTCCAACATGTCAGTTTATTCCAAAGGCAGAGGAAGGAATTGTGCTAAAACTGCAGCTTCCACATCACCACCATAATGGGTGTGGGGGAATGGGGGAATGATGCAATAATAAAATGACTGTAATATGCAAAATTGCAGGGTGTGTGCTTTTACTACTTCCCAATGTAAGAATCTCCCAGAAGCTGCCAAACTTTCCTAGAGATAAAGATTTAGCAAAACACTCTCCCTAAAGTGCTAGTTTATTGAACTTCTATGTAGGCATGCATAGAAAACACACATGCACTGCAAGGAAAAAAGAAATTACTTATTTGTGTAGTGCACAGTTATGGGACTTTCTTCCATAGTAGGCAGTGACGGTCACCAACTCAAATGACTTTAAAAGAGGATTGGATAAATTCATGGAGAACAGTACTGAGAGCTACTAGTCATTATGGCTATTGCTCTGACCCCACAGCTGGAGGCAGTAATGCTTCCCAATACCAGCTGCTGGAAACCACAGGAGAGGAGAGGGCTCTTGCGCTTGGATTCCGCTTGCAGGTTTCCCACAGGCATAAGGACTGCCTCTCCCCATATGAACTGACCCGGACTCTGCAATCATCATCTGAGGCCCTTCTTCATGTGCCGCCACCACAAGAGGTCCAGAGGGTGGCAACATGAGGACTGGTCTTTTCTGCAGTGGCTCCCCGTTTGTGGAATGCTCTCCCCAGGAAGACTTGCCTGGCACCTTCATTACGTATCTTTAGGTGCCAGGTGAAAACATTTCTCTTGAAGCCAGGCTTTGGGCTCATTAACATTCCATGGCCTTTTAAATGTGTTTGTGGGAGGGGGGTTATTGGATTGTTCTTGTTTCTATTACGTATTTTGTGCTCTCATTTTGTATTTTTATCCTGTGAACCACCCTGTGATCTTTGGAGGAAAAATAATAATAATAATAATAATAATAATAATTTATTATTTGTACCCCGCCCATCTGGCTGGGTTTCCCCAGCCACTCTGGGTGGCTTCCAACAAAGATGAAAAATACACTAAAAGGGCTGTATACAAATTTAATTAATATAATCATCGTCATTGTCTGGTGGGACACTGTGAGAACAGGATGCTGGCCTAGATCTGGCAGGTTCTTCTTGTGTTCTGATGTTACACCCAAAATGTACATACGTTGTGCACAGTATGTAGTGCAACCCTGAGCCTTAAGCATAACAACTGTGAAAAGGTCTCAGAAAAATTGTGACTATTATAACAGTCACAACCTTTTCACAAATGGGAAAAGCTGCCATCAACATAAAATGTAATATTCTTTCCCAAACTCCATTCAAGTATTTATTTTTCATGAATAATTCAGATAAACTATTAACTTGAGAGAAATCTGGCAACAAGCCAAGCTGTCCATCTGGTGTAACATAATAATCCCTTCTACAATGATTTTCTTTATCAGGTACTCTAAAGATACTCTAATTTAAGGCATAGTATCTTCCAGTTAGAATTTCAGAACAGGCTTAGCAATGATCAACAGATTCATCTTAGAAAGTCTGCAAATCCAAACTAATTGTTTAGCAGCATACTTGAATTTAAAATTAAGGACATGCCAAGATAAAGTATTTGCTTGTGACCTTGACAATAACCAGGTTGAACCTGGAAAGTTGGAAAGTTGTCACATAATGTTCAAGTTAGAATGGCAGTTTTGCAGTAGCTTAAAAAAAAAACTAAAGGGGGAAAATGGTCTAACTACTGTTTTCTTTAGTATCATCATCATCACAGAGTCAGCTGAAGTTCCATATAGTAATTAACAGTGACCTATGACACAAGGACTCACTATAAAACTTATTATATAAACCACTATATACAGGATAATTAGAGTATATTCCAACCCTTCAGAGTTTATTTCACTTTACAAGGTTGTTTGAGAATCAGCTCCAAAGCAGCTCAGAACCACACGACAAAATTGCTTTGGCCATGTGAAGGAAACAAACATCCATTACAGTTAAATGCTCAATATACATTGCTCAGTTTACTACAGAAGATAGCTGAGTTACTAAGCTTGCACATAAAAGTTGATAAAAACAAATCCCGTTGCTAGACTGGGAGCGGAGTTGGGGCCAAAGCTTTCCTCTCGCCGTAAATAACCAGTGTGGGGTAAGAAGGAAGATTCTGAACAGGAATGCAGCAGGCTCAAAGGATTAAAAAGCCCACCTCTCTCCACACCAGTGATGATCCCACTTATCCCCCAGCCCACATAAAGAGTGTGTGTGTGTGTGTGTGTGTGTGTGTGTGTGTGAGAGAGAGAGAGAGAGAGAGAGAGAGAGAGAGAGAGAGAAAGAAACACATACAGTGGTACCTCAGGTTAAGTACTTAATTCCTTCCGGAGGTCCGTTCTTAACCTGAAACGGTTCTTAACCTGAAGCACCACTTTAGCTAATGGGGCCTCCTGCTGCCGCTGGAGCCCGATTTCTGTTCTTATCCTGAAGCAAAGTTCTTAACCTGAAGCACTATTTCTGGGTTAGCGGAGTCTGTAACCTGAAGCGTATGTAACCCGAGGTACCACTGTATATACACACACTATAAGACGAGGGGCTGTAGCCCTGCATGCAAAATGTCCCAAAATAAATTCCTAGCAATTTCAGATGGGGGGGGGGGGAATCCTTGTATGAAAACATGGGAGAGCTGTTGCCAGTCAATGTACACCAGAGAAAGCTAACACTGTGCCTCCAAATGTTGCTGAACTTTCCCCTGCCCCCATCAGCCCGTCAGCATACCCAATTATCGGGGGTGATGGGAGTTGTAATCTACCAACATCAAGGTGGATAACTTATTAGCAATCTACGGTATGCTGCAGACAGTACTGAGGCAAGAGGCATTGCCTCTCAGTCTGGCTCACAACAAGGCAGCTTCCTTGTACAGTGGTACCTCGGGTTACATACGCTTCAGGTTACAGACTCCGCTAACCCAGAAATAGTACCTCGGGTTAAGAACTTTGCTTCAGGATGAGAACAGAAATTGCGCAGTGGCAGCGTGGCAGCAGCAGCGGGAGGCCCCATTAGCTAGAGTGGTGCTTCAGGTTGAGATCAGTTTCAGGTTAAGTACGGACCTCCAGAATGAATTAAGTACTTAACCCGAGGTACCACTGTACATCTCTTTTGATCCTTAGCAACCTGGCCATCCCAACAAGTGTGGAACATGTATTATGTGGCACCTGTAGCAGCGAGAGTTCTGCCAATCAAAGTGGCTGAAAGGGCTTATATAGGGTAAGTAAGGCAATCTCATAGGTAAACTGGTCCCAAGTTCTTATGGGCTTTATATACTAATAGTAACACCTTGAACTTGGCCCGGTAGCAAATCGGCAACCACTGCAGATCTCTGAGAACAGGTGTTATATGCTGACAAGGCCTCACTCCTATCATTGCACCAGTAGTTTAGCTGTCCATAATTTGCACCCATAAACTGCAAATACTCTTAAAATTATGACCTTTGGATATTATTTAATGCAAACTATGATAGGATGGTACAGCAGAAAATGTCACAGGAGGAGGAAAAGATAAGGGAACAATTGTCACATGATTAAGAGCAAAGATTACCAAAGGATAGGCATTTTATCTTCAACTACAAGATTATTCTGCAGTTTTGCACATGCTATGATAACAATTCAAGAGGTCAAACGTGTAAAAGTAGCTTTCTAGCACTTTTCAAGCACGATACTTTCAAAGAAGCTCAATTTGATTAACTTTAGTTATACATGCTAGCCACAATGGATTATGTTCTACCTCTGTGTGCCAATTGTTGGTAATTACCTGAGACCTCCGGGTATAGGGCGGTATATAAATTAGAAGAAGGAGGAGGAGGGGGGGAGAGTGTAAGATACACTCAAGAACAACGACAACAACAAGTGGGGAGAGTGTAAGATGCACTCAGATACATATTGCAGATGTCTTCTAGATATCTGGTTGGCCACTATGAGAACAGGATGATAGACTAGATGGGCCTCTGATGTGAGCCAGAAAGACTTTTTTAAAGTTTGCACTAATGAAGCTGCCTAGAGATGGGCTTGAATCAAACCATATGTGACGGCAAAAGAGCCATTCTTTGAAAATGGATTTGCCCTGATCATATGTAAAGCAGAGGGTAAGAGTGCACAAAGGGCCCACAGGTTGAGGGTGTTGAATTTTTGCCACTTTTTCTTATCTGGCTCACTCACCTGCCCAACCCCTGGGACATCTATTCTGCAACTAGACTCCAATACCAGAAATGAGCCTGCAATAAAGGAAGTGCTATGGGGAAGAACAGTGTGGGGGGTCTGTTACAATCACACATTGTCTGGCCCACAGTTTCTACATTATTTCTTGCACATCAAGAACAAGTGTTTTCTTTTCTCTCTCTTTTATTCTTAACTGACTGATCTAGCTTCCATAATAACTGCAAATAGAAATCTAAGCAACTGTGTGTAAATATTCCCCACGTGATCTTTAATAACACATAAACAAGCCTGCCGCATGTTGGCTACAACACACAAAAGAAATCTCACTGATCTCCGTAGGGATCAGTGTACTTAACTTTTTGTGGATTGTACATGGATCAATTACTATTAGTGGGTTTCAAATAATTACAGAATTACAACATTCTATCCCGGATCTCTGCAGAGATTCCCTGCACCAGTGACTGGTCAGGCTTCATATAACCAGAACTATAGAACCAAAAAGCCAGAAAAAGACACTGTTTCTCTCTCTCTTCTGCCCCTACCTTCTTCTGGCAAAGTCAATATAAACTGCACATGAAGATAAAACATGCCACTTGTATTTGTACTAGTCTTCTTAAAACTACCTACAGTATTCACCTGGCTCTGGTCTAATTTATCTCTCAAACTGACCATTTCTTGGTCACCTGCCTATGCTCCTAGGGGGGCACTGCCTAGGACTGAGCCTCTTGCATAGGTAACAGACCCTTCTTGCAGGTGTTTGCCACTCTCCAACCTACAAGTCCATTTTAAAAAGGATTAAATTGGCTAAAATAACCCTATACTGATGTGAGACAGTCAAGTAAGTTTGAGGGAGGAAATGTTCTTTTCCAATAGTAAAGAATAAAAAGTAAAAATTTAGTATTTTAAAGAGTCCAAAACAGGTAAAACAGATGTCTAAACCTGTTTCATATCTCAGATTTTATTTATCAAACAGGGAATTTTTTCCAACTTTCTCCTTTCCTGTATGAGACCCAAACTATGTGATATTTTGTTTGTGTTACAATTATACTAATTCAATGCAGGTCATTTGCTTTTTACTGAGTCCAGATGACATTTAGTAAACTAAACATGGAACAATTAGCTTTGAAAAAGTAAGGATTGCAATTGCCGTTGGGTAGGTCATACAGTGGCTACAGAACACTATTGCCTTGGATAACACCAAAACAGAAGAATTAAGAGCAACTAATATTTCTGCATTGTTTTCCTGTTTCTCATCTTCAAACTGACATTTAAACTGAAATTGCTTAATCACTTGACAGGCAAGAACAGTAGCTTTATACAATATTTTCTTTTCTATATCTTGGCTTAAACATGGATTGTTGGTACCTCTAGGACACGAATAATGTAATTTGCACTTCTGTTTAAATGTCAGGTGACTACCTAATTTTCAAGCTACTCTAATAAAAGGGGGGGGTGCAGATTCAGTGACCATTAAGAACAACAATAGTCTAAAGCTTGCGCCCTGCTTTTCCAATAACATTTGTACTTTTAAGACAACCTAAACAACTATATTAAATAATTAGGAATCTAGTCAGTTTTACTGACATCACTGGCTATCAACGTGGGAGGGTGATATTCAAGCTTATAAGCTTTGAATGAAATGATGTAAGTAGCCTGGAAGTTGAAACTTGAAATAACACTAGCAAAGGCTAGCACGCTAGATTAGGAGGCACACAGAAGGTTGGGTGGTACACACAGTTCTGTCTGCTGCCATTCTTCCCACATCTGCTGTCTGAGGCAGCTGCCTCACTTTACCTAACAGTAAGGGGAGCCTTGAACAGAATGCAAAAACAAATGAGATTGTAAAGTAAGGCACTTTGGGGCAGCAGCAGTAATCATAATTTTACATATAATCTGAAGTAACTCTTGGTCATTCAAATAAAAATTGGTCAGCTGTGAAGGTCACAGCGTATTTTGATTTGAATACAGAAATCAACTTTCAGGTTGTGCTACAATTACAATTACAATTACATATATAATATTGCAGGAAAACATCAACACAGAGAGCAACTATTTGGAAACAATTAAGAAGCATGTTCTTGACCAAGAAGCCTTCCTGCTGACCAACACCTTTACATACCAACTTAAGATCCAGGTAAAGAGCTATCTACTCTAAATAAGTTTAGCAAAAATCATCCAGTCTCCAAATATATCTTCAACCAGTACAAAGTCTCTTCACTTCTGAAAAAAAGTTAGAAAAAACACTCTTATCTTTATAATCAAACACAATAGGAAAGAGTGTGTTTTATATAAACACCAATTTCTTAAGAACAATTGTTTCAGCATCCTGCAAGTCTTGTGCCAGATTTTGAATAATGTTGAAGCCACCCAAGTTCAGAAATAAGACTTTCACTATCAAACAATATATGCAGTATAGCAAAGAATTATAAATCTAGAGCTACCCATCATATGCAGTTTTTAAAAGTGTGTTAAATACAAATCTATATCATGGAAAGAAGATTTCAAAATGTGTTTAACTGAACTACCTCAGCAAAGTTGCATTAAATTATAAATTGAATAAAATTATATTTAATGCTAAATTCAAGGAGCACTCATTTTACAATTCTGCTGGTTATATTTCAGTATGCCTTATTGGCAGATCTCTGCCATTTGGACTTAATAACATCTCATAAATGATCCTCAAAAAAGGAAGGAAAAGACATCTTTAGTTGACTGTCATTGAAATGGTTATTTAAACCTAAGCAATCACACAGTTCTTTCAAATTCTTATCGTATTACCAAAATTTCATCAGAAGCATATGTTAGCAGCACAATTTAGCTAGAATTATTGAACAACTTTTCTTTCACTTTCATAACAAATTAGGCAATGCATAGTTGATGCATCTGAAAAAAGTTACAGAATCACAGCCGTAAGGCAAAGCACTGGGTGTCATAATCTAAACCATCTCTGGCTAAAATTCAAAGGGAAAGAAAATCAACATATTGCTTCGTACACTAAATTACTTTTATTGATTATCTTCTTTATTTGCTAATCCCCAATGGGAAACCATAGGCTGCCATTGAAGCATTAAAAGCTTAAAGGAATTCTGAAAATCTAATGCAAGATTCAGTAAGATTCATAAGCAAAGGGAAAACCAGAATCTACATAGCAGCTCAGTTTACACACAATGTTAACCCAAACCGTGGGTAAATGTGAATGTGTCAATGTACAGGTACTCCCTGGGGGAAAAAATCACAGCCACTTCACTCTTCTCTGCTGCTGTTGTACCACCCAGAATTAAGCCATGGCTTGGCCTAGTGCTGCAAGAACACGGAGTATGTTGTTATTCCATTAAATTTCAAATCAAAGCTTATGGGTCAACCAAGAAATTCCAACACCCATCATATGTCACCTTGTATACACACAAATAAATGAATTGCCTGACCAGACCAGAGACAATATGAATACAAGTTTTGATTTAGATGCCTGAACACCACTTGACCACCTCAGCAAGGGGATTTTGTAACTGATGCTAAGCTTTGAAGAGGCTTGCAGCACTCTTAACAACTCTCATAATTAACCCAAAGTAGAAGCAGATACTATACATATGTTGCAATGAGATGCTGATCAGTTTGAAACAAATGGGTATACCTTTCAAGATAAGGCATCCTATAGAAAACATAACTGCCTATCAAAATTCAAGAGCATACAAATGTGGTTTTAAAACTAGTATCAAATTTATGTTTTGAGAATGTGATTATGCAACATTGTAGGTGCAACATTGCCCATAGAAAACCTTTTTATGTGTGTCCAGTGCAAAAAATATGGGCAATTAGTACTGCTACTGCTAAAACCCTGCTTTTCAAAGCAAAAGCCTTACAGCCTAGATTACAATATAAGTAAAATAAATGCAGACTACTACAAGCTAAGAGCATAACCCAGCCAAATATTGGCTGGATGACACACAATATGAGATCTAGTCGGAAAACTATTTGAATTGTTTTGCTTGTTTCCAACAGATAAAATTAAATATATGATATAATTAGGTGGGCCTGGCTATCAATGCATTTATTTACCATTTAATATTTCTAAACTTTCCCCATTGCAAAGGAAAACAAATGCTACAAAAATGTAACAGCAGCAGATACAATGTGACAAGCTATACCAATATTTTATTTAATGCAAAATAACCTGCTAGAAAATTTTTGGACACTGATGCAGCACAAACTCTGCCCCAAGTACTACACATCAGAAATAGATCATTAGGATATCAGCAGAATTCAGAAAGTTGGTCAAACCACTCTTTGTGACATAGGAACCTTTTATTCAGAGTTAGGGCTAGCAACTGGAAAAACAACTCCGTGGCACTATTTTCCTTTGTCTCGAAATTAGAAAATGGGTAGAAAAAAATTGGAAAACACTGGCTGCCAGTTTACTACCATGCTGAGTTCAATGTGGTATTATTGAATTAGGACTAGTTTACTTAAGGGATCACCTTAAGCCAACATGCTGACTCGATCACTTAAATCTGCAGAACTGGCACTTCTATAAGTGCCACACATTGTCCATCCCGCAATTTGAAACTCTCTACCTATTTACATTAGGAAGGTACCACAATTGTATTCCTTTGTAGTCCTTTATGGATACTTTTTGCTGATTTTATTCTTCTGTGTTATATACTGCCTCGATATGTTCTTTTATGAAAGTGTAGATTATAAATATGCAAATAAACAAAATAGATGCCTGCTGAAAACTTTTACTGTTTTGCTGCAAGTATCCAGACTATTTGGTTGCATCAGTCTTTAAATTCACTTCAGGTGTTTTATTGTTTTTATCATTTTTAAATGTTCTAAGTATGTGGAGGTTTTTTATTCTTAATTGTATTTTTATCACCAAAGTACTTACTACCCTGGGCTCCCTTAGGACAGAGGGCAGGATATGAATTAAATAAATAAATTATGTAGCCAAGCAAGACCATATGCACTCTGCCTTCAATATGCAGATTGTAGGGGCTGGATCATGCCCAAAATTCCACTGGGCCAGGCTTCCCCAACATGGTGCCTTCCAGTTGTTTTAGACTGTAACTCTCACCAGCCCCATCTGGCATGACCAAGGGTCAGGAATTGTAATAGGTAACATCTGGAGTGCACCAGGATAGGGAAGGCTGTTCTGGGCCAAGTAATGCCTGAAAATGCTTGCTCCTTAATATAACTGGGTAGCCTGGAACAAAACTGGAGAGCAAAAATGGTCCTGAGCCAGGCGCAGCAAGTGTTTTACACATGATGGAATCAGAGCAGATCTGCTCCAGACCAAGCAAGGGAGTAGCTAACTTGGCTGATTCAGGAAAATAGCAAGAGCAAATTACATTAGCAGAGAACTATTCTTCCCAAAGGGAAGAAAAAAACCCAACACATACTATACAAGAGATCAGTTCACCCATGACTGCTATTTTTTAAGGGACAATTCTGGTGTTATTTAATACTGCAGAAGAGTAATTATTATTTTAAAAAGGAATAATCCCCTGTCCAATTTCCCTTTGGCCACCAGCATACACAACTCACTTAGATACCATTTTTAAGGAGGGGAAGAATATGCTATACAAAATCCGTGTGGCCTTTAAGACAGCATGGCATTTTCCATTTTACTAGTTTATCACCATCGCTGCAAAGAGAATTTTTCAACAACACAAATGGTACCTGGAGTGGCAGCCAAGGTTTTCCAGGTTTTATTGTCCTGCACTTTGCTTTCCCAAATAATCAGCCCCTGCCTTTTCTAACATACCACCCAAAAAACAAAGCTAGGGACTCATAATGCTTAAAATTCCATACACATCTTTAAACATTTTAACCCATGCTCATAGTCAATGTAAACTTACTGACACTGTCAAAAAGGCACAAGAGCAAAACTCTGGAGGTAACATTTGTGTTGGCTCTCTCTCTTTCCCATGGGAACCTCAATAATGAAAACTAACTCACATCTGGAAGCAACCTTGGATTCATACAATGTTAAAAATAGACCATGCAAGCTAAAAATATGAACTTTTAGGTCTATTTCTCAGGACAAGAGCTGCTTATTGCTTTAAAACACACATTCTTACTTCTTGCCTTGTAAAATGTAAATCATAGTTTAATTCTCTTTTCATTTAGAGTGCTAAACATGAAGACAATTTTAAGATTAATCTGTGTTTAAAAAAAATTGCAAATTATGCACCACAAAGTCTTGCTCTACAGCTATGTCACAAACTATAACAGATGTGTTATACCTCTGTTTAAATATTTAGTCAGCAAACTAAAGGAATAAAAAGAAAAGGCCAGAGTGATTTCATCCTTTGCTTAAACCAGGGTGGTCTGCTGGTAACTTTTGGTACCAGTGGTGTTGCTGGGGGAACAAAAATGAAACCAGGTGCCATCAAATTCAAATTAAAGATTTTGTGTTCCTTTAAACAATCCTAAACCAAGTTTCCATAAACTTCTTAACTGATACTACTACAAAATTTGACTATTTTATAACAAGAAAGGAATGATAAGTTATCCTTAGACCATCAAATTCTAGCTACAACAAATTTAGATTGATTGGCACCTCTTTTTAAATAAGACTCTTACATTTAATATGCATCATATCCAACAAAACATAACTTGGAATTATGTTGTCTTTGAATAAGCACAGACATTACATGTGTACAAATTTTAAATAGACTTTATCCCAGTCTTATATTTTAACCAACTTGCAGTCCAAATAACCTTAACATTTCAGCAAAGTCAATCATTATATTAGGTTTCGTAAAGAAAATGCAGGATGGAAGCTTTAGATATTCTTTTGTAAAATTTCAAAGGAGAAAAAACTATAGTCAATTTTAGGGGGTAAATAAGTGTACTGCTGCATTTTAAAAGCATAGTGTTTTGAATGTGGGTGTTTGCTAGTCAAGTCTCTGCACTTTGCTTTCCCAAATAATCAGTTATTCTGACAGAAATACTTAAAATTCATAATGAAAACACTGAAGAATCTCACTTTTGATCTACGTTTTCTATGCTATTGACCACAGAAATCTCGGCACTCCTAACAATGAAATGCCATATTGTTCAACAGAGTTCATATAACAAGAGCACCTGGGCAATTGTGAATTATTGAAAGGTTATTAACAAAACACATATATATATAAAGTTACAGAGAGTAAATACACATAAACACTAGCTGGGAGAGCAATCCTATAAACAATAAAATGGCATAAAGCAAGCCAAGGTAAGCTGGTGTAAAGTTACAGCGGATCCAAACCAAATTCAGCAGGATAGAGGGTAAACAAGCCTTTAAAAATAGTGTTCTGCACTGGATTGTCAGGTGACATAATCAAGCTTAGCATCCAACCTCTCTGGTCCGCCATGCCACACCCCTGGAATGCCCCTTTTGCTGGCTGGGCATGTTGTGCCAGCATATGATTAGCTGAGCCACAGTTAAGAGACTTAACACCAGCTGAGTCAGGAATCATCTGGCTAAGCTGGAGACCAGCTGCATTCTAAGCTGCTCATCCTGGTGAATCTTGCCATAGGATTTCATAGTCTATCACAGAACAGTCTACTCCAGAACAATAGGCAGCAGAGTCCTCAACTGTGAGTTGAAAGAGGAGCAAACAGCTGATTCACACATGTATATATGTGCATGCACGCCTGCCGTTTCTTAATGATCTTCAGAGAAGTTCTGTGTTCCATGTTGGTCCCTTTCCATGAAAATAATAAAAGATCTTGTGCCATCTTAAAGACCAACACATTTATTAGAGCATAAGTGTTTTGTGGACTCAAGCCCACTTTGTCAGATGAGTGAAGTGGAACCTTAGCTGGCATGTATGTAAAGGAGAAACTTGTAAAGGTGCAAGTATAATGGCAATGAGATGCAAAAACTGAAGTCAGTGATTATTACAGCTGAAACTTATGTTAAATATCACATCTTTTATGGTATCAGGTTAGCAATAATTTATTCAGCTGAGTAAACTGCCATGTTGCAATGAGCGAAGTGTGCTTGAGTCCACAAATGCTTATGCCATTATAAATATTTTAGCCTTTAAGGTGCCACAATGGCTAAATGTTTCAGCCAGCCAGGGTGATATAGAAGCTTTATCTGTAGTGTTTTGTTTGCAATGACTATTTCACAATTGCAAGAAATAATAGGATAGGGAGGCGTGATAGGGAGGGGTCTCTACTGACTACTGATGGAAGCAGAATGAACTGCATCTTTGCTCCAGAAATCAAGAAAAGCAACCCACCTTTCAATCATCTTCCAATCGCACCAGAAAAGGAAGAAATTGAAATGCAAGTTAATGGGAATCCCTATCAGTACTGCAGGGTGAGCAATGGACTGTTTGCTTTCTTCCTTTTCCAGTTGGCCTCCAACCCCCGGCCCAGTCAGATTTTCTGCACCATCGGGAGTTCCCAAGATTACATATTACCTTGAAGGTGTAAGCAAACAGGCAAGGACATCTGCTATAGCCTTACCAATCAATGAGAACAAAAAGTTACACCTTGGAAATGACCAAGCTGAAGAGCACAATGTGGCAGAAGATCCTGGTCACAAGCACCTGTGGCCCATTTTGACCTTCATGTTGCAGAACAGTTTTGTCTTGCACTTTGATCCAAAGGGAGACTTAACTCTTTCTCATCACAAGCAATCATGCTCTGTAGCAGTTTTAAATTCTTTCAGCTTGTTCAGAGTTTTATTTATAACTTTTCTCTTGGGAAAAGGAAACTAGTGCATTACCACACAATAATAATTCACAATGAGCAAGATTTGTTGAATACTTTAACCACAATGACTGTTCCATCAAATATATCTTCAACAAAGCTTAAAAGTTGTAAGTCCTGATCCAATGTGTATAGAAGACCAAAGCAGACATCTATCGACATCAATGGAGGTTGAATAAGCTCTTAACTATTGCTACAGTGCCTTTGAAATTAATATTCCCATCTCAAACAATTTCCTATTAAAACATCCTGAAAATAAATGAATAGAACCATGGAACTGCTCTTTTTTCAGATTAGCACTTGTAAGTATTTGAATTATGTAACAAAAATATACAGCATCACATGAAACTAACCAATATCATACTTCCTTTACAGTTATTTTAGTTAAGGTTTCAAGTTAACTCACTGGCGTGTAATTATGAAATTATTGTTCTGATCCTCTGCTTACTTTGAAAGTGATTAATCAAAGTCAGAGAAAGCCAACCATCAAGTCAAGTATGTTTCAAATTTCCTATTCAAGGATAAAACTAAAAAGATGAGCTAATTTTACTTTAATTAAATCCTCATTTAGATGTCTGAAATAAATGTTTTCTATTTAAGTTTCAATTAGACTCAAGCTGTAGTCCAAATTTCATATATTCTTTCCTTCTGCTACTTTATTACACATTCCCAATTAAGTTTTCCTACTTATGCACTCAACAACATAAAAGGTTTAAAATATTTTTCCTTGACTTTGTAACAATACAGAAACACATTTTGAAATCCTGCAATAAGGCCTTTTTTCTATTCTACTCACTACCTGTGGACGTTTGCATGAAGTCTCCTCTAAAAGGAATTCAGTGGGAAATTCCTGCCCATAGTTTGTCATAGCCTAGTTCAGCCCAGCATGGACTTCCCCACTATGGACAGGAAATGGGGAGGGGCGCATAGTAGTGAATGGAACCCCAAACAAATCAAGAGTGACAGATTCAGGAGAGAAAATGGTCGCTTGTAGGTAAGGTGTTACAGTTTATACATAATATAATACACTAGAGAAAGTCTGCACTTTAGAGAAATGGATTCTTTCATCCTTTTTACAATGTCATTTGTTAAAAGAAAAAAACATTCGGCATGGAATCTGGGGGGAAGACCATGGGTGGAAAAAAACATAATATCATGTTAAACAATTTCTGCAAAACTGTAGAAAAAGAAATATTGGAACATTAATATGGGAATGTTCACTATACCTACTAGACTACAAGCACAAACTGTATGTCTGTATTGGCCCACTTGGCTGGTTGTATTAAGCCAGGGGTAGGTAACCTAAAGCCCAGGGGCCGGATGCGGCCCAATCACCTTCTCAATCTGGCCCACGGACGGTCCGGGAATCAGCGTGTTCTTACATGAGTAGAATGTGTGCTTTTATATAAAATGCATCTCTGGGTTATTTGTGGGGCATAGGAATTTGTTCATATATTTTTTTCCAAAATATAGTCCAGCCCACCACATGGTCTGAAGGGCGGTGGACCGGCCCATGGCTGAAAAAGGTTGCTGATCCCTGTATTAAGCCATAGATAAAAACAGTGATTTAATGTGAATGAAAAGTTTTTGCTCGGCTATTCTCCCACTTCTGCTGCACTGCCAGGAAACAAGCCAGTGTCTGGCTTGCTGTGATGTTCAAACCCAGGCTCGTGATTTGTTTCTCTCCAAACAAACCATGAACAGCAAGCCAAGAGCAAACCTTGGTTTCTGCTCATAATTTGTTGGGGTTTATTTTTCAGTGCCATGGCAATTGCCTGTGTTGCACCTTCTTGTAAGCTGTCTACTAACATATATCAGGCACCTACTCTTTGGAATTCTTTTCCTTTAAAAATCAAACAGGTGCTTTTTCTGTTCTTTTTGTCACCTACTGAAGGCCTTTATCTTCCATCAAGCTTCGGGGGCTCTTTCCCAGTCAGAAGTGAGATATTTATTTAATGAATTAGAATAGAATAGAACAGAACAGAATAGAATGTTGAATTTTGTAACACGGTAGTAACTGTTCCTAATCAATTCAGCAACACTTACATCTCACACCAGTCCATGGGCACCACTTAACATTAAGTCCAGGGTTGCTGCCTTTGGTCGGTTCCATGCCCAGCTCTTTGTGGGCACAGTCATTTAGGGTTTCCAAACGTGTACCTCTTTGTCACAACTGGAAGATATACCCAACCAGCCTATGTGAGGGTAACTGAAGGCACTCATAACTAAGAAACTTTCTCCTTTGGATGCCTCCTTTATTTTGTTCTTCATCTCAAGAAGACCCTGGATGTTTTGGCCAGAGGGGCAATAGTGTATCACCAATACAAAATTACTTTTGGGACCTGGTATTGCCACTAACAGTGTTTCCATGGAGGAGTATGCCCTGTTTGGGATTTCTAGCTACTTGGGCTGTGCACTCTATAATGCAGAGTTGCACACCACCTCCAGAGTACACTCTTCTCTATATTTCCTATAGAGTTTGCATCCAGAGATAACTGTGCCCAACTTAATTTCTCCATTCCACCAGGTTTCCATTATGTTCACTATATATCTGCACTCCAGCTTACCCAATCTTGGTATGAAAGCTTCTAGTGTTAGTATATCAACAGCCTCTAATCAAGGGAATGTGGCCATGACAGAAGAACATTTGTCCACCCTTGTTTTAGGCAATCATGTAATAGACATGATCCAAAACCACCTTGGGGATGTTGAAGTGTATTTAGTTGCCAGGTGTTGTCTTGCTTGTTGAAAAAAGGAAAGGGTAACATTCAATAGCTAATAATGTTCAAAGTAAAATAAAAAAATAAAAAAGTTAACTTTTCAGTTTATACAGACACTGATCCTCAGCAGACTGCCCAAATCTAGACTAAGGCTATATGGCAATATAAACAGCATCAAGAGTTCTGTGGCAAAAGGCAGCTGCTTGTAAGATACATTGGAAAGAAACTGATCACAAGCAGATTAGTCCATGGTGGCAGTGACACAAGCTAAGCAGGAGGTATGGATAATCTGGGTAAGTGCCATGGAAAAATAAATATCATGATTGGACTTAAGGCAAATGGAAACATTTCAAATTGGCTTCCTACGGTATTTTGTGGAACATATGATGTCCACATGTCCATTACCAACAACTTCAGCATAGAAAACAATAAAGGCAAACGCTGGATATGTTTTCAAGAGCTTACATTACTAGCCTCTCCCAAGACAAAACAGCATAAATTAGAGGGGGGGGCAAATTTGCAATGCTAGATTGCTTATACAAAAGGTTGGCAATGTTTTCTTGGAGTGCCACCAGGGCTGAAGCCTTCTTGGAAAGCTTATGTGGGTGTATTCTAAAGGATAAAGGAAGGAAAAGGAAAGTAAGCCCAGGGTTAGGTTCCAGCTGGGCTTCAGAGGCCTCCACAGTGTTCCTCACTTTCCAAGAGATTTGCTGGGTGACACTAGGTAAAGCACAAATGCCATTCTCTAGACAATATATGTGAAGTACCTACTTCAGAGTGTAAGATATACAGAAATAATTATCTTGGGACTATATACATAGAATCACCAAGGCTTCAAAAGAGGATTTGGAGATCATGTTTTATATTTTTATTGCAAATTTGTCTACCAGATCTAATCCCCCAAACTTGAAAAGCAAGTAAGATAAAGGTAAAGGGACCCCTGACCATTAGGTCCAGTCGTGGCCGACTCTGGGGTTGTGGTGCTCATCTCGCTTTACCGGCCAAGGGAGCCGGCGTACAGCTTCCAGGTCATGTGGCCAGCATGACTAAGCTGCTTCTGGCAAACCAGAGTAGCGCACGGAAACGCCGTTTACCTTCCTGCCGGAGCGGTACCTATTTAGCAAGTACTCATCGTGAAAATGTATAAACTATATTGTAAGAAAAGTGAGAGCTAAGTAAAATACTAAGAAAGAAGTTCTGGGTGTAGAAACATAGAACCGGCCGAAGCACAGAAGAAGAGTAAGAAGGGGGTTCAATTTTAAAAGCAAAATGTGGGTACTGCAGAAAGAGTGAGCTGACTGTTGAAATGTTGAAAGTTTTTTTGCTCTATCACAAGTTTTGACACACTGGACATTTCCACATACTACAAGTCACAGAACCATACAATTGGAGGGAGGCATTGGAGGCCATCCAACAGCCTGCTTGATACTAGAAATTCAGAGCTAGAGAGCATCCCCAACAGAAGGCTGTCTAACTTCAGCCTGAAGACCTCCAGTGAAGGATAGCCCAACAGTCCTTTAGGTAACTGGTTACACTGTTGAGCTGATATAACTACAAAGACGTTCTCCCAATATTCATTCATTCATTCATTCATTCAATCATTCATCCTGCCCTTCCTCTCAAAGGAGCCCAGTGTGGCAAACACATCAATATATATTTAAGTATTCTAAAAAGAGTTAAAAATATTATCTCAATCAGTGATCTCAGGTTTGCCAGGAACAGTGTATTTCAGACTTCAAGTGCCTAGGGTAAACAGTAATGTTTTTAAATTCCTCTTGAAAGTTAATGAAGAGGGAGACAGAAACACCTCATCTAGGATGGCATTCTGTGAATGGGGAACTGCCACTGAAAAGGCCCTGTCACAGACCAATTCCAACCGGGCAGCCCCCACTGGTGGCAGCACCAACAATATTCAACCAATGTAATTAAAGTTGGCGGCTATCAAGAATAAGACAAATTCATAGACTATAAAGCTGTCAACAGCTACTAGCTACAATGGTTATGTTCTCCCCTCCACTGTCAGAAGAAGCTGTATATGTCTGAATACCAGTTTCTCAGAATAACAAACAGAGAGTGCTGTGGCACTCAGGTCCTGCTTGAGGGCTTCTCATAAGCATGTGGTTGGCCAACGTGAGAGCAGGATGCTGAACTAAATGGCTCTTTGACCTGATCCAACAGGCTCTTCTTATGAAACAGACCGTCTTGTAACTGAAGTCTTGATAGATCTAGTTTTGCCTTATAAGGCAGCAGAGAATGAGACTTTGCCCTCTTCTGCGTGAGAGGCCTTCAGATATATGAAAATAACTGTCTTCTCCAGGCTAAACAGATCCTTCAGTCTTTCCTCAAAGACTTTGTTTTCCATACTGTAGACCATCTCCACTGTCCTACTCTGACCCATTCCTATTAGTCTATAAATTTATCAAAGTGCAGGGACCAGAACTCATAACACTATCTCAAATTTAATAGCACAAATTTACCCTGCCCTATTTCATTTGGCTATCATTTGTGGGAGCAGGGGAAATTGAAGTCTGGTGATGCCAAGCTTTATGTTTGGTCATACTAAACCATGGTGATGAACCTGTGAGGCTCTTCAGATGCTGTTGAACTACCAAACAGCATGGCCAATGGACAAGAACGATGTAAATCATAGTCCAACCATATCTGGAAGGCCGCAAGTTCCCTACCACTGTACAAGAGATGCTGGTTTTTGGTGGCAGGCCACCACATAGAGTTGCCACAATACTGGAACAGAAACATTTATACAATGTCCCCATTATAGCCATCTTTCATATTTCAATCTGCTTCACCATTACTTCAACTCTGATATGTGAACAGGAACTCTGAAGCACTTCCACTAGAGATTGCAATCTACTACTTACACCAAGTAAATCTTTTCCCCTTTGAGACTTCCTGCCACAAAAGTTGATACTTTAAAGGTTTTAAACATCTAAAAAGAACATTCACTGATGCCAACGAAGCAGGTGGCCCTTACATCTGACATTCCTAAAACTACTAGTAACATTAGATCAAGTGTGGAAAGTAGCCCCAGGCATACTACACAGATTTTAAAATATAGTAAATAGCCTACTGCATTGGCTGATTGTCAACACCTTTCCAACCGCAGCAAGAATGGGTTGGTTTTGACAAAGATCTGATATATATTCCCAAATACTGAGCCCTAAAGTACTTTTATTGCCATCTTTCAACCTGAAATCCTTTCCTTACCTTCGCACTCTCACAAGATTTAGTACAACTCCTTGAGTAGCTAGTGTGTGGTTAGGGAAAGGAAGCTATGCTTGTTTGCTTGGAATCTGCCATTTCCGCCCCTGCCAAAACACTTGTTTAAAAAGTCATGTAATATCTCTATTAGATTGTAAATGCAATTGACAAGGAAATGGCCTACTGGCAATGCATTACCTTTGTGGCAGTGCCAACCAGCCTACAGCAAAATAGCATAAGGAATAACTTCAGCATGCATTCCCAAGTAACAAAACAGTGTTTTACATAAATACCACAGAATCTAAGCAAGATCCAGAAAAAGCAATGAAAATTTGCCCGAGCTTTCATGCTTGCCTATATCAATTGAATGTCTTAACGAAAACAAAATAGAAAAGCATCTACATATGTCCAGGAATCTTGTGAAGTTGGATCATATAACACTGGGGAAACTATCACAACTGAAATCTGTGTATTTCTTCTCAACCACTGTAACAACTCTCTAATAAAAATTAAGAAGAACTGTAGGGTATCAAATATACAAAAGAGTATTAACTGCTTACAAGCCCTTAAAAACCAGAACACAAATTATTAACAAGAACATGTGCACCATATAAGCCAGAATTGTTATTTTTAAAATGAATTTGCCCTTTTGATTTAATACGACTGATTACAAGCATTACAAATATTCACATTCTGTCAAGTTAAAACACTAACCCTTAATTTAAAAGCAGCTATTATGCTTAGAAAATATTCTCCAATAATTTAAGCTCGTACCTTTCATTACCAAGTGCAACTACAAGCAATTATGTCAAAGTTATCCCAGATGTAATGAGGATGATATCATTAAATTTTAAGAAGCCATTGTAGTCATCACTAATCATTATGTCTCCAAGAATAAGGGCACATATTTCTTTAAGATTCAAAAAATCATTAAAAAAATATGTTTCCTTTTCACCCTAAACAAAATAGCTTCATTATATAAGAAAAATCAGCTGCTTCTGTAAGATAATTAATAGTTCAAGTTCCAAACTCAGTTCACCCACTACAAAATACACACCATTACCCTTTAACAAGACGCATGAGTGATGGAATATCCTTTTTCACAGCTGATCCCTTGACAAGCCGGAATGATCAAGGATATCACCAAAAAGCCAGAAATACAGATTGCCTATGCATTTTCAGTGCCATCAAAAGTAGCAGCTGCACTGCCTTTTTCACATTCTATGCACACATGAATAATAATAACAGACAATAAATAAAGGTTTACAATTAATTACATCATGCATAGTATGTCCATAGTTAAAGCATTGTTTTTTTCCTATTGGAACAAAAGAGATGACATCGCATAGATATAAGACCCATCACTTTTTTTAAAAAAGCAAAGCATGTAGCCACTAAAATATGAAATATGAAAACATTAAACTTTAATTCTTGTTCTAAACTCAATATGTTTTTGGACTCTTTCTCCCCTTATAGCACCATCCAGCATGGTCAATGGCCAGGAATAAAGGGAGTTCTAATCCAACAACATCTGGAGAGAAACAGGTTCTCCACCCCTGTGCAAAAGTGATTAACTCCTAAAATGCCCAAAAGAGCAGAATCATTAGATAAGCAAACATCAAAATATCCTTGGTGACAGTAGCTGTCTTTTGGGGGGAAATCAAAGCAGCAGGTGTAATTGAACTTAAGATTTTAAACTATGTCATTAACAGCAACAGTTGCCTATTAAACGACATGAAGTAAACGATCACTTTTGGACTATATTAACTGTTGTGTGGCATATTTTAGTGCCTTCTACCACTATAAGATTTACACTTTACTCGTAGCAGTTTAGTTTTAAATCTCCGATCGAAGTAGCAAGTAGACATTCAGCTGTAGTTCCAATCAACTCAAGATGACCAATGTAACCACTTGTTCCACTTTTCCAATGAGCAACATTATACAGCATGTAATTAATAACAAAGTCACTGTGTATGATTCTTACCCGCATTGGGTGTATATCAGCATACGGAGGCTTTCCTTCTGCCATTTCTATTGAGGTAATGCCAAGGGACCAGATGTCTGCCACACAATTATAACCAATCTCTTGTATTACCTCTGGAGCCATCCAAAATGGAGTACCTATGACAGTGTTGCGTTTTGCCATTGTATCCTGTAATGACATTATTAAGAAGCTTAACATCTCTCAATGTATTTGCATCTCTCTCTCCCATTATAATATCACATGGAATCTGTGCAACTGAACTTAACACCAGTGCCTCAAGAAAGCTCAGCAATGCGCTTTCTCCTAAAAGGCCTATTTCCAAGAAAAACAGCCTTATTTTAGATAGGTACAAAAGAGTCTAATACAATGTTCTGGAGGCCATGTTTGTGCCTTCAATAATTAAACAATATTTGAAGCCGCAAACACATGCATAGTTTTTTCACACATTACACATGTGTGTGTGTGTGTGTGTGTGTGTGTGTGTATACACACACACATACATACATACATACATACATACATATATATATATATATACACATACATATGTGTGTATGTGTGTATACACACACACACACACACACACACACACACATATACACAACCTCTGTGTGTAATGGCAATATGTGCTTACAGAAAATGTGCATCTAAGCACACAAAAATTACAGTCATATGCACCAGGGCATTGGGACTGGCCATAGCTCTCTACGCAAATACATCTGCCACAATATAATGTATGAAGCACCCTAAATATCTGATCCCACATTCAACTTCAACAGTCCATAATCCAGTGTATTTTTCAGTAGAGAAAGTATTGTCAGCAGTTAGGCCTCCATCTCTAAAGGCAAACCACTGAACTATTTTATTCACATTACTTTCCCAGCCAAGTGACACATGCGGAACTGGTTCTGTGAATGGTTCAACACATGCTCTGGGCATAACAAAAAGTCTGGGCTCAACCCACTGTTCAAAAGTTCTGCAGGACACAGTTTGGACAAGATTCAAAAGGCACACACAAGAAAAGCTGACTTCAGTAAGCAAAGACTGCCAAATTAACTGCACCTTTCAAATGGGAAAAAGCTCCATCTCTCCCTACAACAGACTGTAGGAAGCGCAGTGCATATTTATAAAATATGACTCTACCCATACACTTTATACTTACAGTTAACTGTCCAGCCACTCCAAAGTCAGCTAATTTAGCATGCCCTTCGGTGTTTAAGAGAATGTTTCCAGCCTTTATATCTCTATGTATTTTTCTCATGAAATGCAAATATTCAAGTCCTTTAAGCGTAGATTTAAGAATGGTTGCAATTTCATCTTCTGTAAGCTATGGAGAAACATAAATAACATTTTCTTCTTCTGTGTGTACACACACTGATTACACACTTACGTAAACAATTTGAAAGACTGAGAAACTGTAACACAAAATTATGCAAACTGCCTTATAATTATTATTTATATGGCATGCATAAGGTTATGCAAAATGTTTTACAAATACAGAAAGCAAGACCCCCCAATCAAGGTCCCGCTCCTGCAATCCAATCCACATGGCTTGACCTCCTCGAACATGAATTAGATCCCACAAAAATCAACAAGCATCAAACAGGAGCAGAGGTCCCACAAAAAAAGACTGTGGACGGAGGACCTAAACAAACAGGACATGAAAAGTGAGTGTAAGAGTTTGTAATGTACTCAAAGCCTGGCTTGTGTTTTATTTTGTTATAGATACAATTCTCCCTGTCTTCCCAATTTATCAAAACAGGATTGTATTACAAACTTTTCTGACAATATGCCCTTTGGGTTGTGTATTTACTGACTGCAGTAGAGTTTGAATTGCTGGTTTTGATCTTTAAGGTCCTTTATTGCTTAGGGCTGGGGTACCTGAAGGATCAGCTTTCTCTACACACCTGCCTAAACTTTAGGATCTACTTAAGGTAGATACTAAGAACCTTGAACACATTCAGTCCTAAGCAAGTAATTTTTTATTCCCACCCACCCCAACATTTTTAATATATTGCTGCTTTAAAATAAGTTTTATATGGCCCGTCCTTTTTATGCATTTTTAATGTGTTTTGTTGATTTATTGTACATAGCTTTAATATTTTTATCTCTGTTGTAAACTGCCCTGAGATTATGATTATAGAGCAGCAAACGAATAGATAAAACATTGCCCAAATACTACCCCAAATCCATGTGCGTCATTAAAATACAAGTAATGCCATTTTCATCCATCTAGATTGTTGAACTGCTCCATCACTGATTACAGAATTCAGGGTCTAACTATGACAGCCCACATTTTCAAGACATCTTCCTTCAACCTTAGGATGCTTCCACCAGAAGTCAGACTGTGAAAATCTAAGTAAATGCTATGTTGCTGGGATTCTGACTAGCACACAGCCTCCAAGACACAGGAGCACAGGACTGAGCTCACAACCACACTGATTCTGGTGGCTGCACTTAGGAAACACTAGTCTGTGAGGACATATCCATGGACAGCTATATAGAAGAAATATGACTGGAAATGTGAGAAGAGGCTCAGTCATATGTATGCTACAAGGCTAGTCTGACTTCTAAGCTCCAATTCCTTGTGATGGATATAATATATGTGCTTCTAAATATGAAATCATAAACCAGCCAGTCCATCGTTTTCTCTTTTTCTTCCCACAACACTCAAGCATCTCTCAGGCGGACTCTCCATCCTTATAGGATTTCAAACAGAGGTTGGAGGGGCATCTATCATGGATGCTTTAGCTGAGATTCCTGTATTGCAGGGGGTTGGACTAGATGACCCTCATGGTCCCTTCCAACTCTATGATTCTATGAAATTCTTGACTAAACTAAAATTGTTGGCACTGAGTTTACTTCTACTAGGTATTTTCTAATGGTTTCATTATTTCCTTCATGAACAATAAGCAATAAGAAAGGAGGACAAACTGATTTTGTATTTTACCATATCAAATAATTTTAAAGAGAGGAGAAAAGGTAAAACTATCATTCTGAACCAGATACAGGTCTGATTTATGTGTAACAATAAGTCATTGTTTTAAATAAACCATGGTTTATGGTAGATAGCAGGTCCTGACAGAGGAACCCACGTCCGTGGTTTGTTTTTCTCCAAACTATGATTGGAACTCAAGAACAAGCACTGACATCCAAATGTAATGTGTGTGGTTTTTTCCAGTGAAGTTCACATTTAAAAACAAAGGTCTAAGAGCCAAATAGCTTATGAACTACAGTCAGAATCTGTTCATTGAAAGTTTATGATCTTTAAACTTTTAAACTATCAGCCTGGCAATAAATATAAATATTAATGTTAATAATGAACATCAGCTTATAAATACAACTGAATTTGCACCCTCATCCTAGCAGCCAGCAAAGGGTTGCCTCTCTTGCCAGTCTGCCCCTTCCATGACCCTCCTGAGTCAGGATCACAACCACTGACTGAGCATCAGCTTCTCAGACTCAAATTCCTACTTTATGCATCCCAGTTCATGTTCCTACCAGCCCACAAATATGGTTTTTTACTTTAATGTCCTCTACAGCTTGAACACCACATAAAAGAGAGAGAATATCTTCTTCCTTATAAACAGGGCTGCTTCATATTCCAGCAACCCAAGAGACTCAGCCTTACTCCTCTGACATGTTGGTATATACTAGTAATATGATTTGCCAAGGTTATGTCTGTGGTTCTCTGAAAAAACAGTGGATAAATCATATTTCCCTTTCATAAAATTCTTACATTTTCATTAGACATGGTCTGAAAAGATTATTAGACTCTGTCATGGCATGTTATTGTACTTTAAACAGCAGCAGGAGAATCACTATCACTAATATAAATTACTATCAACTAATATAAACGTAAAAAGGAAAGAATGGGGCCCTTATGAACATCCTCCTCAAGTTAATAAATCTTTGTTGGGAACACTTTTTTATGCATGCAAACAACTGCAAAGGTAACAATATTTTATAAAAAATAATTAAACACTTACCGTTTTATTACGTAATCTAATTATGTCCGAGACAGAACCAGCTCCACAGTACTCCATAACAATCCACAGGTCTGTGTTCTTAAAATAGCTGCCATAGTACTTGACAACATAAGGGCTAAACACAAAAACAGAGGTTATCAACATACAGATGTGAACCTTCAAGAATATTAAGAAGCAGTAGTGTCCAGGATAAATTTTGCTAGAATCAGAGCTTGGTAGCATTTTTCCAAGCAGCTGCCTGAGTTTTATGATAGGATTTTATCAAAACTTCAGAAAGATACAAAACAGAACTAAAGATGTTGGTACATGTGCTAATAATTAAGAGTGCAAAATAGATAGGTAAGGGAACCCTGACCATTAGGTCCAGTCGTGGCCGACTCTGAGGTTGCGGCGCTCATCTCGCTTTATTGGCCGAGGGAGCCGGTGTACAGCTTCCGGGTCATGTGGCCAGCATGACTAAGCCACTTCTGGCGAACCAGACCAGCACACGGAAATGCCGTTTACCTTCCCGCCAGAGCGGTACCTATTTATCTACTTGCACTTTGACATGCAAGCTAGATTGGCAGGAGCAGAGACCGTCACGGGGATTCGAACCGCCGACCTTCTGATCGGCAAGTCCTAGGTTCTGTGGTTCAGACCACAGCACCACCTTGCAAAATAGATAACCACACGCCATTTTTGTATATGAATGAAAAAGTCACACACACAGGCCCAGTGGCCAAATTAGGCCTCCTAGGCCTCTCTATAAGCATTTATCGAGGCATCAGGATTTTCTCCAGAGGCCACACACCTCACTAGCCTCCTTCAGTGTTTCTGCCTGGCCAGAATGAATCCTTAAATTCTGATAATGTTGCCTACTTGCCTGCCTGCCTGCCTAGATGACGGACAGAGAGGGTCATGTGACTGTAGAAACTAGCCTATGGTAGAAGCAGTGCTTTTTTTCTTTAAAAATGTTTAGGGGTACTCTCATTTTGACTCAAGAAAATCACCATTTTATAGTTCGAATCAGGAAAAATAAATACTGGACAAAGGACAAAGATTCAATAAATGTTTAGGGATATGCGTACACCTGCGTACCCCCAGAAAAAAGCACTGGGTAGAAGGTACAAATCATATTCATTGCTCTACCCACTTTCCCCCCAGCTCCATTCTCCAAGGCCCCCAGAAGGGAATGTGGCCCTCAAGCTGAAAAATGTCCCGTCCCCCCATGTCACATACCAAAGTAGAAGAGAAGAAAAAGAATCCTAATTCTGGTTCCCCCAGCAGATCCCAGAAAAATCTGTTCTGGTTGGTCCCCCAACCCTTCATAACAAATTTTCAGGGACAATGGAGGCTACAAGGGGAGGGGGAAATTAGCAAAAATTACCTCCCAAGCCTCTTCACTGGATCAAAATCCCTTGAACTCACAAAACACCAATGGTTAGATACAAGCCAATATGTTCCTGCCCCCAATCTACATCTTACTGCTCATGCTTGCCAGCCAAATTGCTGGTTAGAAAGCATGAGCATGGATAATGGTAACCATTTGCTTGGCGCTATATATTCATTCAAAGGGTTCCTTCATATGTAACCCCTCTTTTTTATTCATACTCCCAAGCAGCAAGCGATCCACTTACAGACACCTGCTTCTGCACTATATTAAATGTCACCTGATTAAGGTAACTGTATCTAAAAAGCCCCATAAAATATGTATTTCAACATACAAGACAATATTACAATCTATTCATAGGGAAATTATCTCCATTAATTAGGAATTTTAAATACATAGCACCACCACACTGCATTAGTCTCTTTGCTTAAGAGAGTTTAAGACTTCCTTTTCTCCCTAGGTCAAGGAGCTCTCAATGCCTCTAGATTTTAGTGCTTAACTTTTATCTCTCACCACTACTGAGTTAAGCACAACTACTACTACTGACATATCAGTGTCAACAGGACATCTCCATCCAAATCCAACCCGGAGATCTACCAAACTCTGAATAAATACATCATAAAATCCCATTTCATCCTTATCAGCGATATATGACAGACTTTAAACCTTGCCCCTTACAATTGTGCTATTCCTAGGATACAATATTTTGGGACAATCTCCATAACAAATTCTGAAGACCTTACACTAAAGATTAACAAACTGCAATAAAAACAAATGATAAAAGCCTGCCGAAGTATATATGATATTTAAATATTTAGAGCTGAGCAACATTCTTGCAATCTTCTAATTCAGGTCAGTTAGTCTTACTTTAACTACTGTGTGTTTTGGGGCATTTGCATTTGTCCATAAAGATCTTCGCTGATAAAGAAGCAAGCCTCTAAAGAAAGGGAGGTATTCTCCACACAAATATTTTACAAGGGAGTGATTCACAAATATTTTACTAAGGGCACACCCTTATCTACCTATCACTGCCAACCTTCTGCATGGATGGAAACCCCACTTAATCCCTCTTACTGCCTCATCTGAAGAACCAAGGCTCTCATCACCAGTGAATAACTGCAGTATAGTTTAAAGGAGCTCCAGCATCTTGATGCTTGGCTCCTCTGCCTTGCCCTCGCTAGCTAAATAGAATCCCCAAAGCAGCTGAAGAAAAATTCAAACACAGGAGCCTACACCAAGATACAACCTGCTCTCAATCCATGAGACAGGGCAGACTGTAAACATTTATTAGAAGGAGGATATCCTCTTTAGTCAGACTACTCCAGACATATTTCCAGCTTCTTAGTCCAAGGAACTCTATTCAATGCCATCTCAAAAACAGAAACACCCAAGCACCACTACTAAGGAAGACCACAAATGAGGCGTAGTGGACCCCACTATATCACTGATGAATGGAAAGGGAGATTGGGATTTTTTGATGACCACCCTACAAGCAAGTTTCCTAGACAGTATTTATGTATTCATACATCACCATATTTGCTGTGCTAAACAGCATTCTTCAAGGAAACCTTTCTTTAAATAAAAACAAATTGGTCCACTATTTGTTTCATTCCAGTATTTACCTTGCATCTAACCTGAACTGTAACTACCTGATGTCAATTCTAAGATGAACTGTGGAATTCATTGCTTTTGTATATTAGACAGGGGTCCTCTGTGTTCAGCCTTAGAAGTCAGCTTAAAACAATTTTGTTTACACAGTACTACCCTACCATGCAACCTTGTTCTATGTTCTTTTGATCTTTGCATTTTTGTGCATATAGCCTTTGAGAATATTTTTCCTTCATTCAGCAGTAATTTATGCATAAATAAATAACAAACATGAAAAATGATCAAGCTTTGTCAGGGCACCAGAGTCAGTACCAAGGTATAAAAATACTTCAAAGAAAGAAGAAAGGATGCATCAGTCCTCTTCCACTCACACAGCTGCATTAGCCAGTAGGTAGAAAAGGCGGGTAGCAAGATTAAAAACCCTATAAAACATCCACATTTCTCATAACTGAGCTGTGAAGACTTTAAAGGAGACTTTGAACTTCAGCTTGAAATTCTCAGCAGATTCAAACTTACACTATCAAATATTTTAGGCATTAAAAAAAAGACAGAAGAGTCTCACAATAAGTATGTACTTCATACCTGTCACATTGTTGCATTATAGAAATTTCCTTAATAATTTCCTGCAGATCTGATTCAACAGGGACTTGTTTAATTGCCACTACTTGCCCAGATTCTTTATGAATGGCTTTAAATACACTCCCATAAGACCTAGAAAAGAAAATAGTTTCCAACTAATTTAAGTTCTGAATAACAAAATTGCAGTTCATTCAAACCAACCTATAAATAGTTAATGCAAAAGCCACGTTTGTTCATTGTAGAGGCTTCATTTTCACATGCCTCTAAAACAGGATGCCCTGGCTTTAAATGTTTGTTTGTTTGTTTTTCTTTACTGCCTTTTATCTGAGGATCATAGGGTGGCTTACAATATAAAAACATAAAAATGCACAGCATAGTAACAAACAAAAGCAATAACCCCCCCCCACACACACACACAGAAAGTTTAAGAGGCTGTAGATTGTTTAATTAGCCAAAGGCCTGGGAAAAGAGGCATGTTTTAAGGCACCAGGCGAGTCTCCCTAGGGAGAGGACTCCACAAATGGAGAGCAACCACAGAAATATGCAATAAAAGTAATGAATATAAAGATCTTAATAGTATTCCCTGATTTGAGGAAGTATGTCGTTTTCTTAGATGGAACCGACACCCACAAAGCAAATTGCTGCCAGTGAAACAGGCCTCAGTCTATGCTTTTTCAGTAGAACAGGCTTCCTCAACCTCGGCCCTCCAGATGTTTTGGGACTACAACTCCCATCATCCCTACCTAATAGGACCAGTGGTCAGGGATGATGGGAATTGTAGTGCCAAAACATCTGGAGGGCAGAGTTTGCCTATGCCTGCAGTAGAGTGTGAGCATTAACATATTCCCTTGGTCTGTGAGAAATGCCAGTTAACCTGCAATAGGTCTTGTTGATGTTTCAAAGAGAAAGGAGGATAGGGAGGTCAGCTATGACAGCAACAGAAGCTGACTTAAGGGGCAAAACACCTGTTTAGAAGCATGCAAAGGAAAAGAGTTGTGGGGATGGAGGAAGAAGAAATGCAATCTGGAACATAAGCATGGCTAACAGGAGCAAAGATAACTAGCCCCTACTCCACTCAAAATCACCAAATCGTGTTTTCATTTCATTTTTAATTTTTAAATGCCTATCAGAGCATTGTTACACTCACATGGGTAATATGGAGCTTTCCCACAGCTCCAAAATATTTCTTGGCTGTGGGCACTAGTCCAAATAAAGAAGCTTTTCCAGCTCTAAGTCAGTTGTACTATTCTTGTCTGTGTTTGTGCAATGTTTTGTTTAGAGTCTTCCCAACCATCCCACCTCTCTGCAGCACATAAAGCAATACATACCCTTCACCGAGCTTCTCCAATACATCAAATACTTCTTCAGGCTGTTTAGTCAAGCTGTCTTCGCTTAGCTTTTTCAGTTTGCTATCAAAAATATTTTAAATAAACAAAAATTAGTGATTTGCTATTTCTTATTGTAGATTCATTGGGTCGTATTCAACAAAGCACTGTGCAAATGTGCAAAGATTTTTCCTTGTGCAACAGAACATTTTCTCCTTCTCCTCCCCTGCAAACCCCCTAGATCCATGGTTCCCAACGGTGGGGCACACAGGAATGGGTGGGTGGGTTGGGGGAGTGTATAGGCTAGTGAAATGTTGGAACTTGCTTGCAATGCTGCTTAATGATTAGATTCCTACTGTTTAATTCTAAGTTCTTATCAGCACACCAATGCATGCCAGCCTCATGAGACTTTCATGTATGACATGTGCTCCTGCTGATGACTAGACAACAGTTAAGAACCACGATATCCCCTACAGAAAGGCATTATACTGAGTCTGTCTAACACAGGGGTCTGCAACCTTTAAGACAAAAAGAGCCACTTGGACCCGTTTCCGAAGGGAAAAAAAACTGGGAGCCGCAAAACCATTGCGACATTTAAAACAAATATATCTCCGGAGCCGCGATCTGACAGCAGGCGGGAAGGTGACGTCGGGACGGTGCGTGACTAACGCATGCACCGCCCCCATGCGACGTCACAGCCAGTACAGCGCCCGCCACAGTGGGGAGTGTCGGGGCGCACAATGCGCCTCCTCCCCTTGCTAGTATCCGCCCCGGAGCCGCGGCAAAGGTGTAAAAGAGCCACATGCGGCTCCGGTGCCGCGGGTTGCAGACCCCTGGTCTAACCTCATACCCAGAAGTTCTAGAACCTCCTCTGCTCTTCAATTCTTACAAAAGATTCATGTTCTGGACACGCAGGACAGAACAGTTCAATCTCAATATTTTCTCCAGCCCTGTTCTGTGAGTATCTTAACGTTATACTTCCAGTCCCAGAAAAGGTGAGAGCCTATTTTGTTAAATGATTAAACTGAACACTTGAAGCAGCTGCCAGATGAGTCTTAGTTGCTACCAGAAATTCAAATTCAAATGTTTGGAGTGGGGACACCCTCCCAATCTAAGATGAGGAAATTGTAGTCTACTTTCGTGCTTCGTAAGGGGGGGGGGGGGAATGACAACTAAAAAAACTAGTGCAATAATAGTACCAAGCTACAGAGTTGCACCACAACTTTGTTTACTGATGACCAGAAACTAGCTAGCTCTAAACTTGTACATCCAGTTAATCTTTTATTTTGGCTTTAAAATGAGAACTAGGGTTTTCAAGTGTTAAGGAGTTGAATGAGGGCCAAACATGGAAAGAGGAACTGTACGGTAGAAGCAACCCTGAGGGGGCCTTGGTTTGAGGAGGCAGCAGTGGAAGAAGAAACATCTGTCCAAGGAAAAAGCAAGGACAGAAGAACAGTCATCCCACTGGTATCATTTCCCTTTCATGTACATGCACCACTAAGTCACCAACGCAGATATTTGTCTTCTGTATTGCAAGTTCCCTCATGAAATCAGGAAGCTAAGTTGATCAAAAAGGAAGCTAATTGAAGAAATCAACCAATGAAAATTTTGCCTGAAATCCCCTTGCAAGTTGTATAAGATGTATGAACATTCAGAAAAAGTACAAAGAGCTGAGATGCTTCTTCTATAATACTACCCAGTCCTGCCCACATAACAATGCAATCTTATCACAACATGGTGCTTTGATTTTAAAAAAGGAAAAGGATGACAGATTATTGCCAGTGTATTACCATTCCAAGCTGGCTACCAGCCAACCAAGCTGCAATTGTCTCTTGATGCTCAAGGATTGCTAATATATAGCAATGTTTGTTTTCCCAGGCTGCAAGAGTGTATGTTCTACTAATACAAAATCCATGGAACAGCAACATAACATTTTATCCAACTACTCACAGTTTTTGCATCCAAACCTTTAAATTTAACATTTACTTTACCGTTTTATTTAAGGAACATTATTTCCATTCATTCACATGTGTGATATGCAGTAATGGACAAAAAAATTAAAATAATTCATGAGAGCCTGTGTGGTCTAGTAGTGGACATAAGATCAGGGCCACTTCACAATTAAGTTGGTGATAAATGGAGCTCTTTACCAAAGCACATGCTTTGCATGCATCAAGTCAATCCCTGCCATTTCCAGGTGGTGATGGAAGAGTCACTACCATGCATAGTACAAGGGCTATGTGGACAAATAAACTCGACCTCATATAAGGCAGCTTCCTAAAAACCATGTTTGTTCTCAGTTTTATACTTTTGGGGGGCTGCAAAAACCAATCACAGCTCTTCAATCAGTATGCCATATAACACATTGCACAAACAAATCTTTGCTATATTCACATATTAATATTCTATAAGCATATGTAGAGGATTTTACATGTAAAAAAGTAACATGATCGGGGCCCAAATCCCACATCTGGGTGCTTTTATAATTGTTACTGAACTGAATTTCTGCATTCTTTAATAAATTTTATTGCTTTTTGTTGTATTATATATATCGTAAATAGCTTTGGGACTTTTAATATATAAAATTATATATAGGTCTGGAAAATCAACCTAACACTCATTATATTGACTTGAAGAAATTCCTTTGTCACAGATTCAATACCTCATATCTTCAAAAAGAAGAAAATATACTTATCTCTTACTACAAAAGCACCACACATAGAGACTATACGGCACTGTACCTATTTTAACAATCTACATTATTTTACCAGTAGAAGTGGTGGTTCTGAAACCTTGCACCTCTTGGGAAGCAGCAGATTCAAATTCACACAAAAAAAAATTCCAGCTGAGTTACAGTGGTACCTTGGTTCCAAAATGGCTTAGTTGGCAAACAAATTGGCTCCCAAATCGGCAGACCCAGAAGTAAGTGTTCCAGTTTACGAAGGTTTTTCAGAAGCCGAACATCCGTTCTGGCCGTTAGCATTGTTTCCGGGGCCAATCAGCCAATGAGAAGCCGTGCCTTGGTTTTTTAATGTTTTGGAAGTCAAACGTACTTCCAGAACGAATTGAGTTCGAGAACCAAGGTAAAAAGGTAAAGGTAAAGGACCCTTGACAGTTAAGTCCAGTCACGAACAACTCTGGCTTTACTGGCCAAGGGAGCCGACGTTTGTCCACAGACAGTTTTTCCGGGTCATGTGGCCAGCATGACTAAGCCACTTCTGCCAAATCAGAGCAGCACACGGAAATGCCGTTTACCTTCTCGCCAGAGCAGTACCTATTTATCTACTTGCACTTTGACATGCTTTCAAACTGCTAGGTTGGCAGGAGCAGGGACCGAGCAACGGGAGCTCACCCCATTGTGGGGATTCGAACCGTCGACCTTCCGATCGGCAAGCCCTAGGCTCAGTGGTTTAGACCACAGCGCCACCCGTGTCTATTCTATGAAGTTGCAATATATTTGATGCAGTTCATACAGAACTGGGTCCAATGTAGCATTGCTTTCCCCATTTTTCTGTCAGGCTTACGGAATGACTTGCCAGATGACTAGTGCCCAAGGAATCATTCTAGACCTCTTCTTACAACCCAACTTCATTCTTCTTACTTGCTTGGGGGAATCATTTTGTATATTTGATCCTTTGAATCTGCTTTGGCCAAACTGTGTTTTATACAGCACACGAAAGTATGCAAACCGGGAGAAGTTTTTAACATAGCCTACAAGCCAAAGTTAGTCTAAAATAAACTGTATTTAGTTTCTAAATGAAGCTGGGGAATTTCCATTAATTGCTGTGCTGTCTCTATGCTCACTACAAGGATCTGTTGCAGACATTTGTTGGCCCATGTTCATTTTAAATTAGAAGTGGCATCTGACCCAAGAAATGGAGTTAAGAAAACTAGTCTACAGCAGAACAAATTGCTTATGAATACTTGAATATTTATAACCACATGTAAAAACAAACAGCTTCCTTAATTTAAAAACATAGGAAGAGAAGAGAATATATATGGAAATCATAGGCAGTTCTCATGTTTACAAAAGCAAGGAATGAATATTTTCTTCCTAAATGTAAAAAAAAAACCAACTTGAATCGAAGTTTATATAAGCTTAAGGGGTGAAAAAAGGCATGAACTACAAAAAAAACCTCTTGATGATTAATAATTTAAGCATTGCAATTGTAAAATAACACAACACATTGAAAAGTAAAGACAATTTAAAGAGGTGCACTCTCAAAAAAGCATAATATGTTTTGCCATTGTTAGAAATGCTCAAATTCTACCCCCCCCAAAAATGAAAATACTTTATACTGCATATAATTCTAACCACATCTACCATTCCTATGTAAGCCAGTAACAAATCTTGGTGCCTGGTTTCTTTACAGAGAGACAAGCCACAAGCCCAGGTTCAGACATAAAGCTAAGCCTACCCATGGCTTAGCACAGGAGTGGAAGAGAAGCAGCTGTGATTTCTCCCCATGCACCAGCATGCTGTTCATTTACTTTTAAACCATAGCAAGCTTAACTGCCAAGAGGCTAGTAATATCCAGGAAAGGGCTTTTCTTCTTCCATGGCTAGCACAGAAACCAAGTACAGTGGTACCTCAGGTAATTCGTTCCAGAGGTCCGTTCTTAACCTGAAATTGTTCTTAACCTGAGGTACCACTTTAGCTGATGGGGCCTCCCACTGCAGCCACGCCACACCGCTGCCGCGTGATGTCTGTTTTCATCCTGAAGCAAAGTTCTTAACCTGAGGTACTATTTCTGGGTTAGCGGAGTCTGTCACCTGAAGCATCTGTAACCCAAGGTACCACTGTATGAAAAGGGAAGGGGAAACAAAGTGTTCCATCTCTCCTCTGTCAGTCTGCTCCTCGCCTGCATAAAACTTCTAGTCACCAATGGCTACCAAGCAAGTTGTTGCTAAATAAAAGGCTGCCTTCTCACAATAACAGCATCAATGCTGGCAGCCCTCACATACCTTACTATGATTGCAAAGTGGGTTTGCTAGCCATGTGTGGATCACAGCACCAGCCATCACTGAACCTCTTTCCGCTGCAAGTTACTTTAAGCTTGCAGCTGTTACTTTAATGTTGGGGAAAGAACTTAGCTCAATAGTAGAGCACATACTTTGCATGCAGAAGGTTCTAGCGCCAATCCCTAGCATTAAAGAGATCAGGAAGCAGGTGATGGGAAATACTATCTGTGGACAGCAACCAGCCATCTGAGTAGCCAATATTGGACTAAAAAAACAGCTAGGAAATTGTCTGAATACAGTTTAAAATCAGCATCTCCCCAACCCAAAAATATGACAGACGTTTATTATCTATCAATTACAGGAAAAAATATATAATCTGTTTTTAGTCCTAGTCAACTTGAAGATTCAATATATCCTCAGAAAGTGCACATAACAGGGCAATTCAGAACACCTACAGTCTGCTTCCTATGTAGATGTTGGAAAGGGAAGCTTGAGATCATTATCTACCCAACCCAACAGATTAGCACAGATACAATGAGGTAATATATACGGTAATATACCAATAAACATAGTTTTTAGGGTATGTATGTTTTTACCTCCTATAATCTTCCAAATATAAAATAAGTTGTGTGTATTTCAAGATTCCCAAAACCGTTTTTTTTAAATAGATGCTGTCCCTTCAGGGATTTCATTTCTCACAATTTAGCACTCTCGCCTAAATCCATAACTTGAGTAAACGAAATCCAATAGCCTAAACTGAAGCACGTTCTTGACATTGAGCCAGAACCTACTGTCATTGTCTGTTTCATACATACAGTTCCAGAAAGATTTGTAATAATGCAGACAGGCCGTAATTCCCCAAACTTCGATTCCCACACCCCTTCACTAAGATACAGGTCAGATGTTTCAGCAGGTCTCTTCCAAGGGGACCAAAGGAAGGACAGTCAGGAAAATGCAACATTCTCTCTGCCCCATGGGAAGAACCGGCAGGGAGGTCTAAAGTGGGTGGCGTACATGCAAGTATGAGAGAGAAATTAATTTCTGCCCCACTCCTACACGAACTACAGATGGGACCATGTGTGGGGTCTTTATCCCTCTGTTGGGACTATGAAGACTATGTACACCGAGGGGGCATGTCATCAGACTGACCCAATGCAAACCAGTCATGTCTTAATGTCCTCTAACCAAACTGTCAAACCCACAAGCAGCATAGTAAAAGAATGGCAAAGGGGGGAGATGCCACAATTCCTGCTATGAAGACAAGCAGTACAAATCCCACGTTACTAGTGCCTACCTGGAAACATTAGCCCAAACCTGTGCCACTCTGAGGCACAGAGATCTGGGGAAGGCATGATCCAGGCCATCATGCCTCTTAGTGTGTGTGTGTGTGTGTGTGTGTGTGTGTGTTTAACAGACATGATGGGGCATTCACTGCTTTCCCACATGGGGCGTCGGCTTGGGGGAGGGGGAAATGTACACGTGTATTTACACGCATTCACACAGCAAAACTGTGGCAATGATGGGGCGTCCATCGACGCTAGCTAATACTAGAATAGATGTCTTTAAGAGGTGGGAGGGCGAAGTGTACATTTGAAACACACACACTCAGGATCCCTCCTCAGAGGGAGGCCTGGCAGCAGGGGGATGCGGGGAGGAAATGGTGGCCAGAGGGGACGAATCCACCGGGAAGCCTCCCCGGGAACCAGGAGCCGGAGCGTCAAGGGAGGCGCCCGGGAGCTGCGCGGTGCGGCCTAGCCTGGCCTCCTCCTCCTCCTCCTCCCTTGCGCCCAAAATAAACCTCGCCCCCGCCCGCTCCCGCGGCCTCTCGGGAACCGGGGAGGCCCTCGGCCGTTACCTTTTGGGCGCTGCCTGCTCCATGGCTGCGGCCGGCGGCTCCTGGGATTATTCCCGCCCCCCTTCCCCTCAGCCCACCAAAGGCGAGGCGCCGTTTATCTACCCCTCTGACAGGACCTAACAGAAACTCTCCGCACAACTTTCCTTCCGCAGCTGGCCCTTTAAAAGCGACCCTCCCCTCGCGCCGCGTCCGCTGCCTGACTTCAGCGCTACGCACAGGACGGCGCCTTTGCTGCTCGGGACGGAACGCGCCGCCCACCCAGCCTCTCTATTGGCTGAGGCATAGGAGATGCGAAGCGGCCATTGGCCTCTCCGAAAATCAATCGGAAAACCCAGAAGACGGAAGAGAAAGTAACACTTTACGTCGGCTGGAAGCGAAGCGGGAGCGTTTGCTATAGTGGCACGCAAGGGGAGTGGGGGAGTGGCGAGCAGAGTGCGTCATGACGCAGGCACGCAAGAGGGGAAGGTCCCCTTTGCGTAGCTGGGGTCCCAACGTGAACCGGTGCATGTTGGGTTATGTAGTATTCTGGGCCACATGTGTTCCACTGCCTCCCGCAGTTTGGTCAAGCTCATGCTGGTAGCTTCGAGAACACTGTCCAACCATCTCGTCCTCTGTCGTCCCCTTCTCCTTGTGCCCTCCATCTTTCCCAACATCAGGGTCTTTTCCAGGGAGTCTTCTCTTCTCATGAGATGGCCAAAGTATTGGAGCCTCAGCTTCAGGATCTGTCCTTCCAGTGAGCACTCAGGGCTAATTTCCTTAAGAATAGATGCATTTAATCTTCTTGCAGTCCATGGGACTTTCAAGAGTCTCCTCCAGCACCATAATTCAAAAGCATCAATTCTTCGGCAATCAGCCTTCTTTATGGTCCAGCTCTCTCTTCCATACATCACTACTGGGAAAACCATAGCTTTAACTATACAGACCTTTGTTGGCACAGTGATGTCTCTGCTTTTTAAGAAGTTGTCTAGGTTTGTCATCACTTTGCTCCCAAGAAGCAGGCGCCTTTTAATTACATGACTGCTGTCACCATCTGCAGTGATCATGGAGCCCAAGAAAGTAAAATCTCTCACTGCCTCCATTTCTTCTCCTTCTATTTGCCAGGAGGTGATGGGACCAGTGGCCATGATCTTATGGTGATATATTGGTGGGTTAATCTTTAGTTATGGCTGCCATTGGACACTTGCTGGAAAGTTAAGCTTCATTCAATGTAGTTGCCCTTCTGCAAGTAAATAAGACTTAGGATAGTGCTAGAAAGACTCTCTTTCACAAAGGTGCTAGACCAGCAGGCATGGCCAAACTTGGCCCTCCAGATGTTTTGGAAGTACAGCTCCCATCATCCCTAGCTAACAGGACCAGTGGTCAGGGATGATGGGAAGTGTAGTCCCAAAACATCTGGCGGGCCAAGTTTGGCCATGCCTGTAAGAGCAAAGGCATTGTCCACTTTTTCTCTGGGGGAAATTTGGCACAGAACTTTTCCTGGCATCTTGTGTAAACAGTGCAATGCTACACTTCTACTCCAATGTAAGCCCCGCTGAGTTCAGTGCATGTACAACTGCTGCCTAAGTGATGAAATGAGCTTCTGCTTGCCGACAGGGAACTTACTCTGAAGCTGTGTCCTACCTTTAAACAAAAGAATCCCTAAGCATCTTAACAATTTGTACAGTACAACATATGATCAGTTCTTACAGTTTCTTCATTTTTCAATGCCTGTGCCAATTTCATCCTGTTTTAGAGCTCCATGGTAGCAACCTGGAAAACCTTGCTTTTCCAAGAGGAATAATGGAAGCAAGAGTGGCTTCCTCCCCACCTCATTCCTCACCCCACTGCACCTGTATAGCAAAATTATATTCAGCTTGATTTTCAGGAGATGAGATGGGAGGATGAGCAAAGAAAACTGGTCAAGCAGTTACTGCCACATCCTCTTGCAGGGTTGCAGGGCTCTTTGACAAAAGCATTCTTCCTATCTTCACAGATATTGCAGTGACTCCAAGTATCACACTGGAAAACTTAATTAGTTGGGGGGGTTAATCTCTCCAGGGGATTGGAGTGTGTATGGAAACCTCTGTTACAGGAGTAATCTGAAATACTCCGATGCAAAACTTTGAGAAAATACAAGTGCTGACGTCAATTTTAAATATCTTGTGAAAAGCTCAGTGGCGTAGCGTGGGTTGTCAGCACCCGGGGCAAGGCAAGTAATTTGCGCCCCCTAACCTGTGGATTTTAGCAGGGGGCAGAGAGCTGCGAGTGCGAGTGCCCCACCCCAGATGTTGCACCCGGTGCGGCCGCCCCCCCTGCACCCCCCACGCTACACCACTGGAAAAGCTGTGAGCCTGAACACTTGACATGAATGGATGGGCTAGAGAGGATTGTCAAAACTAGCCTACTGAGCCTGAAGGATAAATTTTACATTCATTGCTTTGCCCACTTTTGCCTCTGGCGTCATGTGCTACTGACACAAAGCCCTCAGAAGGGAATGCAGTGTTGGGAATCTGAGGTGAGATACCCATGTAGCAAAAGTTGCCCCAAGTTCCAATCACTACACAAAGGCAGCTTAAGGTCCAAAATAGTTTACTGCTGTAGAAGATACAGTTCCAGACACACACAGAGAGAGAGCTTGTAGACTTTTGACTTTGGCATATGCAAGCAGAAAGTATTTCTGTTGCTCCAGCTTCAAGACGTAACACAGACTCTGACTCACAGACTCCCAGGGGGAGGGGGCTCACTGACTGACCCCAACACACAGCGCAAGACCACAGACGCTAGTGAAATGACACATCTTAATCACTTATATAGACAACACTAGGTTGTTACTACAGTGGTACCTCTAGTTACGATCTTAATTCATTCTGCAGGTCCATTCTTAACCTGAACCTGTTCTTAACTAGAGGCGTGCTTTCACTAATGGGGCCTCTTGCTGCCACTGCGCCGCCGGCAAACAATTTCCGTTCTCATCCTGGGGCAAAGTTCTCAACTCGAGGTAACTCTTCCAGGTTAGCAGGGTTTGTAACCTGAAGCGTTTGTAACTCAAGGTACCGCTATATAGCAACTGACTTGGCTGATCTTGCACCTGTTGACTTATCTCAGACCATGGGGTGATTTATGCTCATTAAGAAAATTAACCCCTTCTTCCATGTTCAGTTCCTCCAACATGCAGCCCTCGATTTGAAAAGGTTACTCCAACCCTACAAGAAATACTGCCAATAAGAAAATTAGCAGTTGTAATAAGAGATAGGTAACCACAGGAGGGAAGAGTAATATTGCACTCAGGTCTTGCTTACGCTGTTCCCATAGGCATATGGTTGGCCCCAGTGAGAACATGATGGTGGAATAGACGGGCTACCTGCCTGATTCATCAGGCTCTTCTTATGTTCTTAACTGCCTTTAAATTATATTTAATGTATATAGATTGTGAATGATACATGGTTTGATGTCAAGTTAATATTTCAGGTTCTTGTATTTCCAAATAGTAGAGCTGAAGATAAGCTGTTGGCATTTTATTCAAGGTTTTATCTTGGAGATAAGAGAATCATATTTCTTCCTCTCTTTTGTATTTCTCCTCAGAGGGGGTAAATTCCAACCATCCTGTCAAACACAAAATAACCTTGCATGCTTATCTTAGCATGTACATCCTTAACCCTGGTTATAAATAATACTGTTGCAATCAGAATCTGAAGGCTCTTCAGGGAAGAGATTGCCCTTCAATATTTCACACAAAAATTAGGCTTGATTGAAACAAACTGTTGAAGAACCAGGATTATATTGAAACTGATCTGTATCATTTGTACTTGGCTGTCCCTTACTTTCACATTGGCCATTATGACTGATAGAATGGCTGCTGATTCAGGATTAATCCAGCTCTAAAGCAATAACAGCCACAGGCTGCCCATAACGCACACTGATTTGCAATGTACAAGCAGCCTGCAATCCATGGGGGGGAGAAACAAGTTTTCTTTTAAAATATTTTTAAAATTATACACTTTTTTTTAGTCCCATCATGGATATGTTGTGCAGATTTTTGTTCTTAATTATCACACATTAATGGTGGTTGGACTCTTAAGGTAAGTGTAAAATTTGGAGGAGAGGGAATCCTAATTTAGAATGCAGACCTAACCCCAGTTAGCTGAGAGCAGAGAAGAGAAGACAGTCTGAACTATGACTAGCCATTCTATTCCAACTGTTGTTATAAGAACTCTGTAACTAAGAGTGTTTTACTCCTTCTCCCTCACAATTCCCTTTCCTTCTGAGTTGTGTCTTTTATATTGTAAGCCTATGAGAAGGGATTGTCTCACCACTGACATTCGTAAGGTGCTCTGGCAGCCTTGCTTGGCTAAAGACCAGAGTTAAAATGTTTGAAATAAATTAAGAGCTATGGTGGAAAGCTCAGCTAAAATGCTGCCCAGAGTGCAATACATGTGGAAAAGATTAATTCCATCCTAGGAGTCTTTAGGAAAGGGAACAAATATGTAACTGCTGATATAATGTTTTCATACAAATCTGTGGTGTGGCCACACTTAACAAATGCTATGTCCAGTTAGATGCCTCTTCTCAAAAAGGTTATTGTAGAGCTAGGAAAAGTGCATAAAAGTCAGCCAATGTTATCAGGGACCAGAGCATCTTCCACAAGAGGGAAAGCTAAATCATGGGAGGCTTTTTAGTCTATACAAGAAAAGGCAACAAAGTAGAGACATTATAAATTTATTCATAGTGAAAGTGGAGAAAGAGAGAGGTATTTCAGACCATCTCATTATAAAGAACCTGGGTGTTGGGAGTGTCAGGTGTGCAACTCTGCTTGCACTGTTGGGTGATATACCTGCTTGGGGAGGATAGAAGAGCGAAACCTTCTCGCTTCTTAGACTGTCCTTCCCATGCTGACCTCTTGATATTCCTTCAGTGTTAAACTGACACTCTTAGGGTTGCTGATCTGACCTCCCTTCTTCTTCTTTTTTTTTTACTTTTATTTCTTAATAATTGATGTACCACATGTGTTGAATAACTGTTTATTCTGCTCTCATTTTATGTTTCAGATGTTGCTGCTTGGCTCCTTGCTCATAGCTGTTCCTTACACTGCTCCACAATGTTTATCGGAATCAATTTGCTAGCTCAGAAACAAATGGAATCATCATTTGAAACCCTGGTGCCAAAAGCCATCATTTCCTGTAATGAGAGACACAATTTGCCCACTAGTGCCACAGTAAACCTATCTAGCACATTTATGCAGCGTGCCATGAAAAGGGATTAATTTTGTTGTTGGCTCATTGAATCAAATGGTCTTCTTGGCAAAAGGGCACAGATTAATTTGTCAGCATGATTTATGTCCAAATTTTAGGGGCATTAAATATTTCACCCTGCAGGCAATAGGCAACTACGCTTTTATCCTTGAACAGAGCTGTGTAGCAAGACCATTCAGCTTCCAAAAATAAGTTGGAGGCACTTGGCCCTAGAACAACGCATATTTGGGGGTCTTTGGCCAAACATGCCCCATCTTGCTCTATGAGGGTTGCAGTTTTCACGTAGAGTAGACCATTGACCTCTTCCATGACAGCAATCCAAGCTTCCCACAACTCATTCCTCTCTGTCAGAGTCAGTTGACTCGACTGGCTTTCGGCCCCTTCCAAGGCCAGATATACGCCAAGCCCCATCTGACCTCCCTTCTTCACTTCCTCTTTCTTCTTCATCATGCCTTCCTCATGAGAGGACACATACTTGAATCTCTCCAGCCTAATGCGCAAGAACAAGCATGGCTTTAGGCATCTCCAAGAACTGGATAACTTTCCTATCAACCATGTACAGTGGTACCTCAGGTTAAGTACTTAATTCGTTCGGGAGGTCTGTTCTTAACCTGAAACTGTTCTTAACCTGAAGCACCACTTTAGCTAATGGGGCCTCCTGCTGCTGCTGCGCTGCTGCTGCACGATTTCTGTTCTCATCCTGAAGCAAAGTTCTTAACCCAAGGTGATATTTCTGGCTTAGTGGAGTGTGTAACCTGAAGCGTATGTAACCTGAGGTACCACTGTATTTCCAGTAATAAACATTGCTTTCTTATTTAACAAACTCAGAGTTCCAGTGTGATTGTATGTAGCGTACGGTGTGTTCCTTCTGCAGGGATTTCGTAGCAAGTTTATGTCTGCTGGTAATGTAAACTCAAAATGCCATTACTGGATCATCCAGTTAATCTGACTATCTGACTGTGTTACATGACATGGCACATAACTCGTTTATGGAATACTATGCCACAAGATGTCACATCCAAGATGTACATCACTACATCTTAAAAGGGGAGTAGACAAATTAATGGAGAATCAGGCCATCAGTAACTATTGGTCATGAAAGCTGTAGAGCACCTCCTTGTTCAGAGGCACTGTCTTGTTTGGTTGGTCACTGCAGAAAAGAGGATGATGGACTAGATAGACCTTGGGTCTGATGGTGTTGCAGGGCTCCCCTTACACTCTTAAGCCTGTGGATCATCCATGCAAGGAATTCAGGAAGAAGCAGCAGGTGGGAAATGGTGTCCAAAAAATTAATATTTGTGTGCAATCTATGTACTCAGGAAGTGGGGGTGCTGGTTACATGTCTTTATGTAATTCCTGATCAATATGTTGCTGATTGTCCATCTTCCTTTCATCCCAGTTCTGTGTTCCTTCCGGTTTTATTCTTCTTTGTATTTCTTTATACCAGCAGTCTGAAAGAACTAGCCACAGTTATTTTCAGTTTAAATCAAGACACTGCTGTAATGATTGGTCCGCTCTCCTTTCATACAAAATATTTAAACTTCTTCTTCTCCTTTAAGGAGATGGGGTTACTTTATCTGAGAACTGGAGTTTGACTTCAATGTCAGAAACCTGCAGCTGCAACAATAAGAGGTAGAAATTTGACCCCCTCCAGGTTGAAGGTGATGTGGATTAGAAAAATAGTGTTAGAGAACCTTGCCCTGTGAAATTGTAGCCACCGCATAAATCAGCCAATAGCCTTGGCTAGCTTTCCCACAAATAACATGAAGATCTGCAGTCTCCCTGCTCCTATCAGTCCTGGTCATCTTGTTCACTCATACTGAGACACCAGATGTAACGAAGGGGCCCAGAGGGAAAGTAGGAGATGAGTTAAAATTAATAATTGCAATGGCAACAAACATGTGCTATTCTGATTTGAAACGGAAACCTCTGTGATATTTGGGGGCACATTAAAAGCTCCGATCGTGCAGAAAACCTGCTGCTGACTTCAAAACAACCTCACTTTCAAACACTGCTGATAACAACTGAGAACAGAGCAGATGAAACTTTGACAGGATTTATGTTTTCTTCTGCTTGTTCATTCCTAGATCACTTTTTCTTTTTTGCAGCTGCTTTGATCTACACTTCAGAAGTCCTTGTACATCTAACTGGGGGGGGGGGAGAAGAGTTAGCAATGCATATCAGCCCTATTCGCTTCCTAGATGTGGTGTTTCTGTCACTGTGAGGCGGATGGCATTTTAATGAATGAAAAGGAGGGGTTTTTTTCTTACATTTCAGTGTTATGCCAGTTCAGGTTGTTGTGAGAGGTTTCATTTCCTGCTTCTGCATACTGAATGAAAGAGCCAGGTAGACCAGAGGGGAAATTATAATCCTCACCACCACCAGCATGTGTTACTCGGGATAACGCCTTGTGCATCTGATGAAATCTGCTCCACAAAAGTTTATGCCGTAATGCGTTTGTTGCTCTTTAAAGAGCCAAAAGACTCTGCTGTTTATGCATTTATAAATATATCCCTGTATCCAGAAGAAACAAGACTGAAACATATGATAAAGTGGATTCTAGCCCATGAAAGCTTATGCCATGGTAAATTTACTAGTCTTTAAACTAGTGTCCCAAGATTCTGTTGGTTTTGCTGGAACAAGCTAACAGTGCAGTCCACAGGAGCCAACTCCTAGGGGCCAAGGTCCCTTTGCCCCCACATAAAATATTTGAGGGGCCTGGGCCCCCCAAAGTTAATGGGCATTGCCATTCAAATGGTGTTTGTGTGCTGAATCTTGTGATTGATTACCTGCCCCATCCTAAAATACCGGTATATTATTCAAGTTGACACCCCTGGTGCAGTCCTAATCCCATCTACTCAGAAGTAAGTCCTTTTGAATTCAGTGAGGCTTGCTCCCACGTAAGTGAGGCTAGGATTGCAGCCTAACGGGGCTGCCCCTCCGGAAACTAAGATTAAAAGGCATACTTAGCCTCTACTGAGAAATCAATAAGTATTCATGACCAACTAAGGCTTAGTCCTGCTAATATTACTTTTAGATTGAAAGCTAGGAAGGAATAACTGTGCTGTTAGAGCTATTAAAAATGCTCACTCATAAACCACAGTAGGGTAATACTTTCATTAGGACCAACCAAAATGTCACAGCAAGGTTTCACCTTTTCCATAACTTTACTTCAGCCTTGGATGTTAAGCAAAACGACATCTATTCTTAATAAATGTTCAGGAGAACTTGAAAGTTTCAGCCCTTATATACCCAGTCAATCACAGTAACTCTGTGGGTGAGGGCCTCTTGCAGATATCACCTTATTAGGAGGTCCATTCTGATGATACAGAGATTGGGAATTGAGTGTGGAGACCCCTACACTTTACACATTGGAATTCCCTCCTGCTATATATTAGACAGGTGCAGTCTCTGTGATCTTTTCAATGTCTAGTGAAAACCTTCCTCTTTCAGCAAACCTTTTAAGTGGAGATCTTTATCCCATACCTTATTCATATCAGAACTATTTTTAACTTTTTTCGATGTGGAAGTGGTTTTAAGGATATATATATATATATATATATATATATATATAGATAGATAGATAGATATATATATATATATGGATTGTTCTTAGTTGTTTTATATGTGGATTTTAAATTATTTTAACACTTGGTTTTATGGTTGTATATGTTTTCATTTCATCTTATTATACATCTGTGTATTCTGTTTATTGTTTTAACCTGCCCAGGAACCTTATGGTAGAGGGCAGGTAAGAAATAAAGATATAAATAAAAGTTTGTTCACCATTCCATGACATTTGGATAGGCTCTAATTACTTAATAATGGACCAACATGACTACTTTTGTTGACCATACCTACTATTCATGATACTGTAATCCTGTTTCTCTTGAATTGAGTAGATTTCAAACCTTTCTCTCCTGGAATGCAAACTCACAATATGACCATGGCTGCTCAGGAGGTACATAGCACAGCAGAATCAGAGTCTGGGAACTAGGAAATAAGAACTAGGAAAACTTGGAAATATGTGGGAAGCTGCTCTAGGTGACCATATAAGAATAAACAGTAGGTGGAGACAGTAGTGTCACCAAGGCAGGACTTTGAGGCAGATGTTGAGGACCTCTCTCTCTCTCTCAAAAAAAAAAAAAAAAATCAAGAAGGAAGGCCCTCAAATTTAGTACTGGATTATTTTATTTTATTTTATTATTTTAATTTTTTAAAATTTATATACTGATTGTACAAAAGCCTCAAAGTGGTTTATAAAAAAGAAGAAACTATCAATTAAAAATTACAATAATTTAAAGCCAATGCATGCAGAAAATGATCAGCTGCTTTCAGAGTAATTTCTGAAGTAAGTGGAATAATAGACATTATCATTAAAAGAGGCCCCTCCCGTAAAAGCATTAGGTCTAAAAGTAGTCCACAGTAGTCTAATTGCACCACTGGGTGGAGAAAGCAACCCTGTCTACTTCAATTCTCCTTTTTAAAGCTTCATTCTGGAAGGAAAGGCAATCATTAGTCCTTCACAGTGGGAGAGATGTCCTGAGTTCCCTCTTCAGATGTTACTATATGCACACACAAAAAAGCAATTTCATATGTTAGCCACTCATACTTTTGCTTTCCCCCCATAACATTTAAAGTCACTTAAAATACCATAGTTACATTTGCACAGCACTTATAATTTTCCTACATTGGAATCACTACCCTCTAGAAGAGAAACATGCAAAACATATGTAGGTTGTCATGTATGATTACCACACAAGCACAGAGTTTGCAAGATGCACACGGAGGGCACACATGCTGCAAAGCTGAGACCAAAGGTGGTTTCTGGTGTGTGCATATTCAGAAAAAATAGATGTGAGCGGAGGTGATTGTACGCAGGGAGCAGCAAACTTGTAACATATGAGTGGCCCTTGGATGCAGTTGTTCTGGGGGGAATTGATGCTTAAAAAAATAATAATTAAGCCACATCCTATTGAAGTATGCACCAGCTATCCGACTTCTGAGGATTTTTAAAATAATTTAGGAAATGTCACAGTGACATGTCTCCAGCACCTCAAGCTTTTCACATCTTTACTTGACGTTGCTTGAAATTGGCATTGATTCCCATTGAAGTTATTTCCAGGAGGACATGATAAAAGTGACATAAAAACTATTCCACCATATACCCAATCAAACCGTAAACCTAACAAATCAAGTGCCTAAGCGAACAAATAATCAGAGCCTTCCACGTTGCATAATGTTACCCAACTTTTATTTTTGTTTAATTCTAGTACAGTATGTTGAATTGTGGGGGGTGGGGGTGGCATAAATTCAGTCAGGGCGCGCGCTGAAACTTGCAACGCTTTCCTTAGCAACATTGTTTTTGCTGAGCGATTCCACTTCCCGCTGCAGAATGAAAAACTTTAACCCAAATGGTAACAGTGGAGAGACTCGCCTTGCCCCAGCCATGGGCTGTGGAACATGGAACAAGAGGTATCCCCTGCGTTGATATACTGTTCAAAACAATATTTGTGCACAACGCGGACAAAATTCTACCGGATCTCCTCGCCGTGTATAGGAGCTGGATTCAGGAGGACCAGGGAATGTGGACTTTTTGCATGGCAATGCAACTCCCAGCTGGAGTTGTGGGCTCTGCACATCCGAATATAATAACCAAAGCACGGGTACATAAGGTGTACACTGATCAGAGTTGCCTCCTGCAACATCTCTGCAACCCCAAGAGCAGAAGCCAGGAAGCCTGCAGAACTTGAGACGTCTCACGCGATTGGCTGCGCGCCCCTTTCTATACGTCCAATGCTACGTCCTCAACTTGTTTCTCTGGGTGAAAGTCGCTTAAGCGAATAACAGGAGGCGTGCAGAGACTCGCAAGGGCTTCCATCAGATAAGGTGCCCAAATACTTCGCTCCTCATCACCCCATACACGCATAACCTTCATCTCGGCTCGTTTGTCCTGGGATGGATCCGTAGCCGCCCAGCTGATTATGGGCCGAGATTAAGATGGCATTAATCAGCTGATCGGTTAAGATTCATATAGCATATTGGAAGTGATTTAGCAACGTGTGGAGCAAAGGAAGGTCGTGGCTACCAAATGCCGATCGTTTTTATTGTCTTAATAATTCATAAACGCTGGGGAGGTGGAGGCTGGAGCCTCAGTCCAGTGATTGGAAGCATTGATTCCTTAACGCCTAAATTAACATTTTGATGTGAACTGTTTCACCCCATTTAGAAAGTTTTGTTACGTTCGCTCTCTTTTTCTCCTCTTCAGATTGGATTCCTCTTTCCACTGCTGTGGTTGTGGACTCCGTAATAAAAATATTTAAATAGTCAGGTACTTTGGCGTCCCATGGCCATTTTAATTGGCTAATCCACCAGGCAAAAACTAGATCCTTAATCTCCGAACATCTTAATGGATAGGTAGAACTATAATAATAATAATAATAATAATAATAATAATAATAATAATAATAATAATAATAAAATAATAATAATAATAATAATAATAATAATAATAATAATAATAATAATAGTAGCAGCAGCAACAGCAGCAAATCAGCAGCCTAACAAAGTTAAATAGTTGCACCGCCTTGTTTTTGCATAAAACAAGTATTTGTCCATCAATGATTTTTTTTTAATCTTCTTTTCTTAGTTATGCGCACACACCACTTAAGGGCAACTACACTTTGGGTTTCAGCTCTCTCAAATCCCAGCCGTCCCGTTTAACTACCTTGTGGCTCTCTGTCAGCAGGGGTGTTCAAAGATTAAATTCCTAGTGTTCTCCGTATTCAACCTGCTTTGCAGAATCTCTTTTCCTCGACTCTTAAAGGAGAGAAAATAGAAGGTGGGATCGGACGGGATAAAACTGCGGAGCCTCGGTTCGCTTTTCCCATTTCCCACATCGACTTGTTTCCCGGCTGGGCCTCTCTGAAGTCCAGACCCAGGCAAATTCCTACCTGAGCGCAAAAAGCGCAAGGCTCCTGGAGCCCAATTCTCGTAAAGCAATGCTACCAGAATGTATGGATTATGATTCTTAAACGGATCTCACATTCGCCCTCGGCTGTGTTTTTCCCCTGAGCCAAGACGCAGCTGCAGGTTCGGGAGGGCTGCGCTCCTGGAACTCTGCCCGAAATCTACTTGCAGGTCGCTCCCTGCTAAGTTTACTCAGGAGAAATCCCATGGATTTTCATAGGACTTGCTTAGGTTTGCAGTATATTTAGGAAACAAATCCCACGGAACTCGGTGAAAATCTATTTAGGAATGGTCTGTGGGTGATCTTGGTCCGAATGGTACATTCAGGAGGATTAACAGCGCACAGCTATCCAAATGGTTAGTGTAGAATTAGGGGCGCGGAGGGGGTGCTAATCAAATCCATGCCTTTTGCGAGTATGGAGGGGGCGGGGGGCTGGCGGAGGAGTTAGGAGAGACTTGCTTCGGATTCATGGTTCACGGTGAAAGAAAGCAGCCCTTTCCATGTCTTCCTTTCCCAATAGGAATAAATAAACCTAAAATATTTTCATGCTTCTGGGACGAGGTCCAGAGATTATACAAATGTTGTTGTTTAGAAAACTCAATAAATTGAATTAAAGTAGCAAAGCTCTCTTGCAGCCTGTAATGCACGTTTCGCAATGTAAAGCCTGCATTCTTGGGTTTTGCTCTCGAAGGACGTGGGAAGCAACTTAAAGGCGAGAGATTCGATTTAACGGGGTCTGACGTAGATCTGGATTGTTCAGTAGAGTGGTACGTTAGGAACAGCAAGCGCGGAAAGGCAAGTAAGTACAAAGTTCCCGGGATTTGACTTCACCAGAAACTCGAACGCAGGAAATACGTGTAAATCCAGATACTCCGCCTGGACTCATTTGGGGATCAAAGGATGAGTTATATAGGGAAGCTGCGGGCTGTTCCGGGAGCCTTTTTCCTCTCGGGAAGGAGGCGGCCAGGTGGGCGAGGATTTTAGCTGTAGTGACAGATTCTGCGGCGCAGGAGCTTATTTACATTCGCCATAACCACGCCCCTTCTAAGACTATATAGAGCAAAAGTTAACTTCCAGCCATGTAGACATGAAGGCTTCAAGATTAAGCCAACCTTTTTCTCATCGCCATCCCTCCTCCAGCTTTACTGAGCATCACCCCGCCTAGCGAAGAGTTCTGATAATCTGAGAAGCTTGCTCCCTGTTTTGTTACATTTTCATTGGTGGTAATAAAGGCGCTGGGGATTTCCCAAAGTAAAAGTAGCAGTTTAGCTGGGGACCAAGAGCAATCTGCAGTCGCTCCTCTTCTTCACGGTGGGGGTGACTGAAGTCGAGCATTTTGAATATTCCGGGGGAAATTGTGGTCTCCTTTCTGGGTGAAGAAGGTGTTAGTCCTGCTTGTTCCTAACTCAATCCCATCCCGAGACCACATAACACCGCTCTTGAAAGACCTCCATTGGCTCCCAGTACGTTTCCAAGCACAATTCAAAGTGTTGGTGCTGATCTTTAAAGCCCTAAATGGCCTCGGCCCAGTATACCTGAAGGAGCGTCCCACCCCCATCGTTCTGCCCGGACGCTGAGGTCCAGCGCCGAGGGCCTTCTGGCGGTTCCCTCATTGCGAGAAGCAAAGCTACAGGGAACCAGGCAAAGGGCCTTCTCGGTAGTGGCACCCGCCCTGTGGAACGCCCTCCCACCAGATGTCAAAGAGAACAACAACTACCAGACTTTTAGAAGACATCTGAAGGCAGCCCTGTTTAGGGAAGCTTTTAATGTTTGATGAATTACTGTATTTTAATATTTTGTTGGAAGCCACCCAGAGTGGCTGGGGAAGCCCAGCCAGATGGGCGGGGTATAAATAAAAGAGGAGGAGGAGGAGGAAGAAGAAACCTTACAGACCGTGGAAGGTCCACTGCTGCACCTCGGGACCAAGAATGGCAGGTGATGGGAGCAGGCAAACAGGCCCGCCCTCAACATCTGGTCCACTGGCCTGATGTTATCACAGCCCCATCTTTTATTTCTTCATCGTCAGGGATGGAGACGCTCCTTGTGTTATTTTTTACTTTAAAAGCGTTTTATTATTTTCTACAACGAATTGGTGCTGCCACCTAAGAGACCCAGGTTCAAATCCCCCACTCAGCCAGAAAGCTCTCTAGGCGGCCTTGGACCAGACAGTCTCCCTCCTCTTGGCTTTCCTCGCAGGGCTGTTGTTGTGAGGATAAAACTGGAGAGCGGGCATTCCGTGTGTCGGCCACCTTTGAACTCCTTAGAGGAAAGACGGGAGTATTAAGAGAAATAATAAATGTGCTTAGCCTCGGGGCAGCGGAAGCAACTCAGTTGTATTCCTCTAGTCTACAGAGTGCGATGATTTATGCGAGAGCAAAAGGAGAAACTCTGTGTTTGTTTGTTTTTAATTCGGGGTTGGCAATTTCGGGAACGAAGAAGCAGTGGAACGGCTGGGGAGAAGATAAATGTTAACGGTGTGCTTCGCAAGTGAAGTAATGCACATGGGTCACCTTAAAGGCAGGAGCCGTCAAACCACTAAACCCAGAATTACCTGTATGCGCCACGGATGGGATTGGGTCCCGTTGTGCTGAGGACCGCAGCCTGCACCAGACACGCCTCTCGGTTTTTTGCTCTCTCATCTCTGAATAGGCGACGCTTCTGCAAGCTAAATGTGTGAACCTTCCCCCTGAAAAGCACAGCGATGATTTCATGAAAAAGGCTACACGTGGTGTTTGACCCTTAAGAGGTATTTCGCCCTGTATCACCGGGCGACTTGGCAATCCGTCTGGGCATGTGTGAATCAGCTGTCGCCCTCGTGTAAATTGAAAGAAGGGCACCGCTTCTTACAAGCTCTGAATCCCTCGTTTCCTTTTGATTTCACGACACACACAGGTCTATGAGAACAGTAATGCACTTAAGTAATTTTAGACTGGGGACTTCAAGGTCTAAAAGCCCCCTCCCATCTTAATATGGCAACGGATATTGTTTCTCTTGCTTCAAAGCGTAACCAGACAGCCGTGCTGCGGGGCAGAGACCTGAGACGCAAATCGAGTTCCTTCAGAAAAGTCTTCAGAAAATTTTTGAGGCAGCTTTTCCTTCAGAAAAGCTGCCTCAAAAATTATTAGGTGTCAAAGTGCTTGATTTGTACCAGCGCCCAACCACATAATCTGTTTTCCGCATGAGAGCCCAGTTCTGGGATATATGAAGAGCGTATCTGAGCATGGGCAGAGAACACTTGTGACCACCATACCGGCTTAAAATCATCTAAGTCTGCGCAAGTCCTGATGGGAAAATCTAAACCCTATTTAGTGACCTTACACGGGTGTTTAAGCCACGAGCAAATGTGGTTGAATGTTGTTTTTCCTTGGGCAAGTAGTTTGAGAGTTTTTATTCAAACGCAGCTTGGCAGCGCTATGAAATCGAAAGCGTGGAGATTCTTCTAAGAATCTCCGTTTGAGTTGCAGCAGAAGCCGGGAATCTGGATTAAATGGACCAGAAGCAGGTTAGGGAGCAGATGGGACCTCTGCAGCTTGTTGGTTCCCAGGCTGTCGCGCTGGGAGTTTTTGCCGGAAACGCGAACTTTTGAGGTCTGCGCAGGAGAGGCTTCAGCCGAGCTCCACGCGCTGAGACCTAGATCCAACCTCCCAAGCAGAAACGCATCTGGGAAACGCGCAAAGCTTCAGCCGAGACAACAGGTCCATTGAAAAGACAACGTGGGATGAACTGAGCTGCAGTCCACGGGTGTCCCTCGGGGCAAATGAGCCGAGGCCATTTTGCCTTCAGTCATTACAGCTTTATACATTTTGACACTTATTCAAACCCACGCATAAACTAGCCCTGAATCATGTTGCTATAGGGAAAAATTGGTAGCAAAAAACGGGATAACAGACGCCAGAGCATCTATACTGTATTGGATTGTTGCTACAGCGCCATCAAAGTAGGACAGGGCAGTCAGATTAATTTGTTTGCTTTCACACGTGTATATGTAATGGTTATTTCTTCACAGTTCTTTTCTATGCCTGTTTATTTCGAATTCAGGTCGCTGTGTATAATGGGATTAATTCCTAAGGGAGTAAGCCTTGTGTTGCGACTTTTATTTCTACGGCTATTTACTTGGGAGTAAGTCCTCTCGAGCTCAGTAGGGCCTGCTTCTGAGTAGGCACGTTTAGCGTAAGTCATTTTCAGAGTAGGCCCATTGAAACCTATTGCCTTAATTTAGTCATGGCTAAATTGATTTCAGTAGGTCTGAGTATGGCTTAGTCGGAGACCACTCTTTATGTGGAACGGTCCTGCTCCTGTTGTACTAAAAAACAGCCACGTGTGTTTATCATATTTAACCGTTTCCAAATATTTTTAAAATACATTTTTATTTGTATTATAAAGAGAGTAAAAGAGCTGCCACGACACCCCTTTTAGAAAGGAACTCCGGGGAGTTAATAAGACCCAACTCGGAAAGGGAAGTTCAGGTAATCAGAGCTTGGTTTTAAAACTGAAGGGGCTGGAGTTCAGCCAGAGGTGCGACCTTGCTCTTGATTCCAGGTGTGTAAGGAGGGCCGGGTTGTAGAAAGAGAGAAGCACTCTGCACATGCCTGGATGCACGCCCATCCTTCTTAGGCCCTCAGGTCTCCCTTCAACTCAAAAGGCGTTCTAACCTGAGGGCTGTGCTCTGGGTCCTTACCTGGAGACGAATTCAGCTGCTGTAGGAATTGCCACACCTTTGTCCCGGGTTGGCTAGCGAGAAATAGCATTTGCGTCACTGGCTGCAGGGCAAGGAGCTACTACTGTATATAACCGGGCACACCCAGTTGGTGCCCTCGCTCTGTCCTTAGGGCTTGTTTTTCCCCCATCTGTCCTTCAATCCGCTCATCAGTCCCCATGGAAAGTCTTGTGGTACCTTAAGAACGTAAAAGAAAAGCCCGCTGGATCGGGCCAATGGCCCGCCTCCTCCAGCGTCGTGGTGGCGCAGTGGCCAAGCAGATGCCGGTGGGAACACCCGCAAGAAGACTTCGAGCACAAGAGCCCTGTGGTTTCCATTTTATTTATTAGATTTATATACCGCTGTTCATCATAAGATCTCAGGGCATTGCTGCCTCCCAGCTAATAGTAACCGATAGCCCCCCCTCTTCCTTGAATGTACCTCTTGTAAAGTCATTTAGGTTGGGGGCCATCACGAGTTCTATAGCTTAACTATGAGCTGCCTTGAAGATATATGCCACCTTTTACGAGTTCTAGCGTTATGCGAGAGGGACTAAAGCTTTTCTATCCCTTCACCTATTTCACAATTGGCGTCGCTCCTTGCAAAGCATCCTTTCGGGCTGCTTCAGAAAAGCGTTTTTGTCTTGTCTCAGGTATGCCATCCTATTGTCTATTCAGAAGTAAGTCGCTCCGAACTCAATGGCTGCAATCCTAACCCCACTTTACCAGAGAGCAAGCACCATTGAATTCGATAGGGCTAACTTCTGAGTAGACATTTTCATAGCTGTCAACGTTTCCCTTTTTTCAAGGGAAATTCCCTTATTCAGAATAGGATTCCTCGCAAGATAAGGGAAAAGTTGACAGCTATGGACATTTTGCGCTTGGCACATCAATTCTATGCCCTGCCAGCGTCCAAACGAAGACATGTTTACTCAGGAAGTAATTAAGTGGCACTGAAATCAATGGGCCTTCTTGCTCCCGGAGAAGCAAGCACAGCAAAGCAAGGCGCAGTCAGCTCAATCTGCAACTCCAAATGCACTTTATTGGGAGTAAGATCCAGCGAGCTCTGTGGGGCTTACTTCCGAGTAGGCATTTATTGGAGCGCGCTGTCCGAGTCAGCCCTTTTGAATTCCATAGGATTTATTTCGGAGGGGATCGCGCTGTCCCTTAGTCCTGCGAAATGCTGGTCCCGAGCCCTTCTTTATCACTATCTATGTAGATAAAAATCTCTATAGACTGGCTCGATTCTCTCTGGTTTGGATCTCATCCTTAGTCCGTCGTGCTGTGGTTTTAAATACACACAACTCCCCGCGCCGCAAGGGGCACAAAATAACCTAAATAGAGTGACCGGGGATCCTCAGCCTTAGTATCAGTTAGCGAGGAAGTGCAAGAGTGAGTCGGAGCTCCGCCCAGCCGCTACTTTCTCGCGTGTTAGGGAAGCATCCTGAGTCTTTTCTGCCCCTTCCGCGAGCCGCAAAGCAAACAGATGCCTCCAGGGGGCGCTGGAGCTCTTCGTTTCCCTGCTGCTGCTGCTGCAGCTGCTTCCTAAGCAGACCTGGACGGCCGCTAACCTCCCCGCTTCCTTGCCTTGGCCCCCAGCCGAGCGCCCCGCAGGCATTTCGTGTCCCCCAGCCCACCCTGCGGTCTCCATCCCTCCCCCGTGCTCAGGAGTCGTCCTGCTCCTCTGGCCGGCTTCCTCTGGTCCTGCCTGGACCCCTGGAGAGGAGGGCAGGGGGCGAGAGGAAGGGCGCGCGCGCGCGCGCCGGCGCTGCGCAAAGCAGGCAAGTAAGTGGCCGCGTTGCGCGCGCCCGCCGCACCAGGCAGCTTGGCAAGCCGGGAAAACGACGCGCGGGGAAACTGCCCAGGCGCCGGGTGATGCCGCCTGAGACTTTTATTTTATTTTATTTTATTTTATTTTATTTTATTTTATTTTATTTTATTTTATTTTATTTTATTTTATTTTATTTTATTTTATTTTATTTTATTTGAGTCGGAGGCTGATGTCTATTTAAACCTATTTATTTGTTTTATTTTATCTATTTGGGCCTAACCGCCTTGGGCAGCTGACTACTAGCTGCCTGCCTCTACAGCCGTCCTCCTCTCCCTACCTGCTGTCCCACTCACCCGGCTCAGCCAGCGTGCCTAGTGGTCAGGGATAATCGTCCTTGTTGGAGCCCAGCAGAAAAGGTCTTGGAAAGTCACGCAGGTTTCCCCACGGCTGGTCTTGCAAACGGTGAGCCTTCCAAGGCCTAGAGCGCGTCACTCTGACCCAGTGTCTCCTAGCTTTTAAGAAAAGCGTAGCGGCGAGAGGGCTTCCGAGCATGGGCAGAGCGCCTTCCGCTCGTCGGGGTGCGAGTCCCACACCGCACTCGCCATCTAGGAGATCAGGGCAGAAAGTGGAGCGAGGAAAAGGCCCCGGCGCGCTCCTTCTTGATCTTGCAAAACGAAGCAGGGCGCTTTTCGGTTTGAAACCCTTCCCTGCAGGACTCCGGATCGGGCTTCCTGGGTGGCATCACCAAAGGGGGAGACACCGGCTCGGCGAGAAGGGGGTCCCGCTGTGCTTGCATTGCTGCCCCCGGGCTCGCGGGGGGGGGGAGGGAGGGAGGGAGAAGCGGGCTGGGGGCGAGCAAGGGGTGTGCGCGCTGCTTGGATGGGAAAAGCCAGCCCCAGCGAGCGAAAGCGGCGGGTTTAGAGTGGGGTGCCCTTCCCACCTCATTGCCCTTGGAAAGGAACGCAGCCAAGGCCGGATCCGCTCCCGGCGGGTCTCCTCCGGCTCCTGATTCCCTGACAGCAGCCACCGGTCAGGACTTGCAGCCGCTTCCCCAGCGCGCGGACTCGGCTTCGGGAGCGCCTTCTTGCCTGGAAGTAGAAAGTTCTGCTGCAGCCAGAGCGAGCAGTTGCTTCCTGGTCCTGGGTTCCAATCCTGGGCACATGAAGTTCCTCGGGTGGCCCGGGGCCTCTCTCTCTCTCTCTCCCACCCCCGCCGCAAGCCCCTCGGCCTAACCTACCTCACAACTTGTTGTGAAGATAACACAGAGACACACACCGCTCCCTCTGCCATCACCCGCAGCTCCCTTGCGCACTCAAACGCCCCGCAGAGATTGCGCACCGAGAGTGTGCGGCGTCTTCCTCCCAAGGTGTAGGATGCAGCCGGTCTCGACTGCGCCCAATGGGGCTTCCTCGCAAGTAAGTGTGCGGGCTCAAGCCTCGTCCATTCAGAACCAACAGGACGGGTCCCAAATCAACTCTACCCTATTTAGGGACTGAGAGGCCGAAGCAGTCGTGCATTTCTTTGCGTGTTTGTATATTTGCTTGTGTTTGTCTGTTGTCGTTGCTATTTAGCGGCAGACCGTAGGAAACACACATCCAGACAATTTCCAACGTCGAATGGATTCGACCCGACTTTGCACCAGATGCTGGGATTCGCTCTTAGGGTCTGAGTGAGCGGAAAGTCTCTGTTTGGGAAACTAGAGCGAAGGAAAAGCAAAATCTGCTAGCTCTCACTCCGCTTCTGCCCCGCGGAGGCACCTGTTGAGCCTTGTAAATGAAAACAGTCTAAGACCAAGGATTGGGGCCCAAAACACTGTGCTCTCATCGTCGCCGTTCCTCTCTACTACTTGCGACTTTGATAGTGGCATAGAGGCAACGGCAGATTATTATTATTATTATTATTAGCCTCAACAGCAGCAGCAGGAGAAACCTCGTGAATTGTTTTGCAGATTCCTTCTTTCACTCCAGTGCCCATACCTTACCCAGCCACTGTAATCCGTAGGTGATTTTGTTCTCTATTATTGCTGAACCTGCGTAATATGGAGTCTAGAAATAACAGTGGGGAAAGATGGTCAATATATTTCCCCTCTCTTTTCATTTGGGGGGGGGGGACCCAACCATCATGGAGCGCCGGTGGCAATTTAATTTATTATGGCTAAAGGGAGTCAATATTGCGCGGGGTGCGGGGCAGAGACATTTGCCGGCGACGGGAATTTCGCTCAGATTCTGCTGCTCTCCGAACATGGGTCATATTTCTGAAATGAGAAAAGGTAGGGATTGTTCTTCCTAACTTACGTAGCCATGCCAGCACATTGCAGCTATGGCCACGCATGCAGTTATCGAATAAAAATAGAGTAGCCTCGCCCGGTGGCTCGTTCCTGTTTCTCCGCGCCGTCCTCTGTTCACCTTTGGAGTCAGCCGTCGAGGGAAGAGGTCTCACTCTGTGCCCATGGTGCTGTTGCCAAAGGCCGCTTGCGCGCAGGAGCAGAGCCGCCGAGTCCCGCTGCTCTCCATGGAACTGAATTAGAAGGTTCCTTAGGATTGCAACCATTGGGGTCAAGGGGCCAAGATGATGGCCAGGCAGTCCCTTTAACCCCGAAGATGGGGACGATAAAATTGTCTCGCTGCCTGCCCTGATCGTGCATTCACATCCATTATTATTTTTCTTCCCACCCCTTATTTTCCTGCTCATTGCCATTCTCCCCCTCCGCCCTCTGCATCTTCCTTCTCAGTTTCTAATCATCTCCTGTTTTCTTTTCTGTGCAGGGAAATTCAGGAATCCTAATTGCTCTAGGACAGGAACGGATCCTTCAATGCCCACTCAGTTCCTTATCAATAGGAGGCTGGAAACAGGGAGATCTGGCTTTTTTTCGTTGCCTCACTCAGCATCTCACATTTTCCAAAGTTTCCATCGCTGGCGTGTTTATTGAGAGTATTTGTTTCGTGCTCATCGTTTGAACCAAACGCGCTTTCGCATCTGGCCCATTTGCCCGAGATCTCCCTTTCTCTCTCTCCCCTAGCTCTTAAGCAGCACGATCTTGCTCCAAGTCCCGAGAGGTGGAGGGTGATGCGGCGTGTGTGTGTGTGTGTGTGTGTGTGTGCCTTTTAACATCATTTCGCCATGTGGATTGTTTTAGGTTTCAGGGAGCCGGTCCTGCACGGTTCCGTCTGGGGGGCATAATCAGCCCTCCGCGCTGCGCTCCGTGCCATTAATGAGTAGTTAACAAATATTCGTCTAAAACGCCGCTTGCATGCAGGGAAAAAGGAGCCCGACCGCAACTTAACCACGAACAGTAATATGTTTCTATTTATCCAGGGGCTCAAGTTAAACAACCTGTGATTGGTCACTTGGGATAAGTAAAAACAACAACAACATAAAAAATCCCTCTTAAACTGAAAAGGAGGAAAAGTGGTAGCAAAAGCCCCCGAGGTCCCTATAATCTGCATGCATATGCTTCCAACAATTAAATGTATATAAAATATATTTTTATGTATATATATTTGGGGGGACTTTCTCATCTAACAGAGGAAAAGCATTTCCGAATTATAGTCACTCGGGAAGTTTAAAAACTACCTTTCAAGATTTTCCTAGATGCCAGATATTTTTATTTATTTCGCTCGGGTAATGTTGGCGGTTCCTTGGGATTCACCTGTTTCGGGTAGAAGAAAATCGTTTGCTCACGAAAGCCAGGTTTTGAGAGAGGATTCTTTAGCTGGGAGATGATGATGATGATGATGACACTAATACTTTGAAATGGCTATGACAAAGTGGCGCCCTATAATTTTGTTTTAAAAACACGATTCTTTCGGGAACCTTACAGTCTAACAAATTAAATAAAGAAGAGGCAAAGGGGGGGGGAGAAAAGAGGGGAGGGAAAATATAGGATTAGATCATTCAAAGAAGCCTTCTAAACTATCGCGTTCACATTGATCTGCTTCACATGAAGCAGGAAAAAAACGTTAATGGTCTGAAGGTATTACTCGGAGTGTATAGAGAACATACAGCCAGCATATTTAGTCCATGAAAACGGTGTGTTGGACACGTTCAACTTCTAGGGCTTAGCCTGAGAGACAGCTACCGAAGTTTCTGCAGTTGGAGTAGCCAGAAGCATTAAGGAAGGAAGATCTTGATTTATGCACTGATCGTGTTTTCTCAAAGGGGAAAAAGTCACCTTAGGTAACGTTGGGGGTGGGGAGCGAAAGTGTGGAGCGGGGGGGGGGTGCAGGGGGAGAGAAAGGAGCTCTGCCCCTTTAAAGCCAAGTTGCTATCCAAACAGAAGTAAACAGTGGTGGTGGTGGAACAGGGAGGCGGGGCTTCGAGGGGCGGCCCTCGGAACGTTCGCAACCTCTCGAGCGTTCGGAGGGGGGCGTGGCTTCGAACGCTGGGGCGGCGAGCGTTCGAATTGCTGGGGCTCGGGGAGGGACTGCGGGCGGGGACAGAGCCCGCGCCGCGGCGAGCGCTGAAATGCGATGGACCCGCGAGGGGGAGGTCCAGACTCGCGCCGAGCTCCGCCGGAGCCGAAGGCAGGACGGGGCTCCCGGGGAAGCTCTATGCCGGCACTTGACTCGCCGCCTCCCAGCCGACGGAGGAGCCTGAAAGCCCGGGCCGGAGGCCTCCTGGAGCCGCCCCTCTGACTCCTCGGAAGCCGCCCCTCGGAACATGCCCGGAGCCCCCGGGACTCGACGGCTCCACTGAGCGAGCTCCTCTCCCGAGTGGATCTAATGACGCCGCCAAGGCACTTGCTGGCCTGAGGAGCGCCGGGAGGACGTGGGTCCGGGGACGAGGCGGAGGCCCCGTCGGAAGAAATTGGCAAGTGGGAGGTAGGTAGTAGAGTGACAGCTCCGGAATGGTCGCCCTGCTTGGAAACGGGGCACCTGCGGGTGGGAAGTGAAGGATCTGGGCAGGAAGGGGCTTTAGCGGGGCAGAACAGGGGAAGGACCCGATTCTAAGCTCCGCAGGGAACCCCAACCCGGAGAATTGCCCTCGGAACCGTCCAGGAACGGGCTTCCACAACAACCAGAACCTTCTTGCCCTTAGTAATGTGACTGTTAGGATCCTTTGCGCGTTTTACATGGGAGTAAGGCTCGCTGAGCGCAGGGAGACTTCCTTCCGAGTTAGCGCGCGTGTAGAGCTCGGGCTGGCCGCAGAGGGCTTTGTCAGCCAGCTCGGTCTCTCGCCGAGGAGGAGCGAGCAGCTCCTCGCCTTTACTTTCGATTTGAATCCCGGCGGCTCACACCAGAACAGGGGCAGACCTGTCTTTCGGTGCACAGAGCCGGCTGTGTTCTGCGCGCTCCATAAAGCTCCGGGCAAGTGCAAGGGCCTCCAGACCCCCCCCCCTTAGAAAGTTCGCACTCCAAAGGCTTCCAGGAAAGCCAGGTGAAGTTGCATTGCTGGTTCAACAAATCTTGGGCGAAAGATTTCCTTTCCTCTTCTTGATAGCCTTTGGGAACGCCGGAGCGGGACGGAGGTCTTGGTTTTGGCGAGGATAAGCAAATACAAATCTGTGGGATCTGGCAGGGATACTTTCCCCCAACTTCAGCCGGCGTTTGCCTACCTGATAGCTGAGACCCTCGGCGTGTTCTTAGCCTTCTCCCACCAAGAGCGGTTATTTATTTCCCTCTGACATCCAAGCAAAAGCTCCTTTCAAGTCCTTAGCCGTCGGAAGCCCTTGAAAATGCAAGGCAGAGCCAGCCAAAGATCACGCCGGGAAGACTCTTGTTTCTGCAGACACTGGCCTTAATTAAATTAAGGATTCGGAGTGGAAAGGGAAGTGACAGTGTGTCTAAATAACATCCGTGTTTGATTCGCACCCTGACTACCAGTGGGCTCTCAAAGGAAAACACTGCACTTTCTGGCCTAATTTCAACCCCCATCCCACCCCCCACACTTTCTCATTGTCAAGTTTGGCATCTAAACGTATTTACTTTGTACCGCGCTGCTTGCTTTCCGTGGAAGGAAGGTTGTGAATATAGGACTGCAGCCTGCAAGATGGCTCAGAGGGCAGTAAAGTCTCTATCTAACGTTGTTCGGGGTGCAGTCCTACGCCTTGTTTTCATTCGATTCTGTGAAATACTGTTTTATGCAGGGTCAAATAATTACATCAGTATGGATACAGCAGGTAGAGAAATTCTGATATGTCTTATTTTAAAAAGACACCACCTTTGGGTTGTACTGAAGCAAAAACAAGATCGGTGTGAATATTACACAACTTAAACACGTGGTTTTGAAAGTAAACTTTAGCATTTTTTAAATAAAAAAATCTGTAATGGATATCCCATTGAATCAAAGAGCAAACGTGTGCAAAATCTTGTTGTAGAGAGGCGATCCCATGTAAATGAGTAGGCTCTCCTAAAACCTGTGCCACTATTTTCCACGTAAATTTATAAAATGTACGCCTAAAGATCATACTTGCATTAACTCTTACTAGGGAATGAAGGTGCAGTGGTTTAACCAGAAACAAGCCCCATTGAATTCAACAGAACTCATTTCTGAGTAGCAGTGGTTAAGACTGTGCTGAAATAAATGGAACCTACTTCCAAATAAACATTAATCGAATTGTCTTTTTTTTCTTGCAATGGGAGGCTCTGAATATATTTGCTTTTTTTAAATAAAAAACTAAAATTATATTCGAAAAGTGACGTATTTTTTCATCATATGCCTTTAATCAGAAACGAAAATGTCGGTGTTAAACAAAAAACCCTCAACTTTGTTGAGAACAATTAATATAAAATAAACCATAACTGGATTTTTATGTGAGCGGCCTAATCCCCGAGTTCTGGCCCTCGGTCTTAAAACAGGTTAACATTAAAAGTAACTCTCGCTTGATTCATTGGGATTGTTGCACTTAATGTGTGTTAAGCAGCACAGCAGCAGGAAGTAAACTCTAATTAGATCAGTAGCACTTAAGTTTCTGATGGATGTGTTTTTAGGATCTGTGAGTGAATCATTTAAACCGACTCAAATTTTCAAGCTGCTTTGGAAGGAAAATGCCAAAACGAAATTGGAGGCTCTATCCTGAGCACATTTGCTTGGAAACAAGGACCATCGAAATCCGCAGGACTTCTAGAAAATGTGTGCGGTGAAAGTGTTTGGGGACAAATTGCGTCGTGGGCGTGTAAAAGCTGCACATCTGAAATATAAATACCTAGGCATAATACTAGTACTTTGGTGCTATGCATTACAGCTATTTTAATACAGAACAGAAAGAGTTTTTTTAAATTAAAAAATCACGTGCTTTCTGGGTGTGTCCCCCCCCTTTTTAATCTCCGAGAAAACATCTTTTTTTTTTTGTCAAGCGTACATTTCAATTTTTTGTGTAAAGATCCTGCTGCATGATGTTTTATCTAAATCAAACAGTCCAGCCCAGATGGAGAGGGGATCCCCTCCCCCTCGTTAGGAAAGGACCCCCTTGAGTAAGTCTGGAAGCCCCTTGACCCTGGCACGATGGGAACTCCAGCAGGAAAAAGTAAACGAACCTCTTTCCTTTTTGCTTCCCATCTCTGCGTGGCGATGTCTCTTATCAGGATAGCCAGCCCTTGTGCGGTCGCGTTGCAGTGTCGAGCGGGTGGGGGTGGTGTGGGCGCCATGATTTGTGCATTTATTTATTTATTTGCAAAAGGGAAAGTGATGAGTGGTGGGAAAGTCGTCGGGGGGGAACGGGAGTTAATAGTTTCGGTTGAACGGGCTGAGTGAAACCCTCTGACTGTCACACACCTCTCATTAACTCCCTTCCCTGCGCACTCGGGTCGCATACCAGAGGCGAGGAAGAGGCTTCGTGTTTTGTTTTGGTTTTTTTGCTACCCCTTTTTAGCGCTGCATTAATTTAGAAATGGTCCGTCGCCCCACCAACCACAAGAAGCAAAGCTCTGCTCGGCCCGGGCGCGAGTGGGAAACCGGGCCGAAGGCAACCAGGGCACTTCGGCCCCTTTGGCCCATCAGATGTTGATGCAAAAGAGGAAGATAATGCACGATCAAGTGTGCTTTACGTTGGCACACGTATAAGACCCTGATGGTCTCTCCTCCTCCTTCCCTCTTTGCAAACTGGCGGTGCAGAGGCCTACGGCTGCCATTGGAGAAATCAATGAAGCCTTTTGCGCCTAGGAGTGCTGGTTACCCCTGCAGACTAATAACCCAGCCTCACGGTCCTCTATTTTTTGAAATACAAAACCAAAAGACGATGCCTTTAAAGAAGGGGTGGGGGAAATCAGATTATTTCCACTTCCCGTCCCGGGCTTGTTAATGGGTCGCAAGGCGCAATTCGGGGATAGAGAACCGGTAGCTTTTTTCCGACCAGGCATTTGAAATAAAGCTCGTTTAAGCTCTTGTGAGCATCTTCCAACCGGATTATTATTATTGTGTTTTTTAGAGGAAAGTATCTGGGGATGCCTAGAAAGGAGCATCTGAAGGCTTTATTTCTTTTCTTTCGAAAATTGCCTTGTGAGAGCGAGCGGGACTAACAGATGTGGCCGAGCCCAGCCCGTCCCAGAAGCCCGTTTAAATGCTTAACTCCCAATTGGATTTTAGGGCCGCTTTTATTTTTCTCGAAGTATCACATTTCCCACACTCCTTTCGGGAGGCTGCAGGGACGTTCCAAATGCAATAAGAAAGCGGAGCAAGGAAGAGCAGCCAAGATCCTGGGGCAGGAATGGCCGCGAAACTGCAGTGCTCTCTGAGAGAAGGGCGGGGGGCGAAAGAGTAAGCCTCGCCCGCCTCCTCCAGCGAGCAGGGCAGCGCTTGCCAATGCTACTTCTGCGGGGCTAACGCATCCCCCCAAAATAACCTCGACCCCAGATTAAGGTCCGGCTGCCTGCTGGAAGCCTGCGAGCTGAATCCCATGTGGGAGATCCTCGGGGCAGCGCTCTGTGGCGCTTGCCTGTCGCAGAAAACCGTCCCCGAGCGAGGTGGCTCCTCCTAAGGACTCCCAATGGAGGGGGCGGGTGTTTCCCCTTGCAGAAAAGCACCCAGCTACTACTCGCCTTTCCCTGAAGGCCGTCTGGGAGAGACCCTGGGGGTGTCCCTCTTGGGTGGCGCCTTGGCCAGCTGAAAGGGATCTGCGAGAGAGGAGGAGGAGGGAGAGGGGGTATTCCGAGCCTGGAGCGCTTGGCGTCGAGGGGCGACGGGGGAAGTGTTGCTTTTCTCTCTTTCAATTATCTTGATTAATGAGTTGTCGCTGAGGGAAGAAAAATAAGCGCAGCAGCAGCACCGGGGAGGGCCAAGGCGGGCAGCCCCACCGCCGAGAGCCACCAGCCCCTCCTCTCCAAACGCCCCCGCCTTTCCTCGCCTCCCGCGTCGGACCTTTGCTTCCCCGCCCATGGAGACCCCTCTGCTCCCCTCCCCCTGACTTAACCCCGCCAGGCCAACCTCAGCCGACGAGTTCCAGGGCCTGGGAAAAGGCCCTATACCAGTTCAGGGCCTCGCCATTGAAACCTCGTGGACACTTCCGACGGAGCCGGTGGAACCGACTTCCAATGGCGAGGAGGATCCCAGGCGCTGACCCTCCCCCCCAATATAATCTGTAGATGCGACGAAAGAAACGTGAGAAGCGCGTTGTAATTGTTCTCGCCCTTTCATTCAGCACCGGCCGGCCCTGATCGGTTGGCGTTTTCTATCCCCTTTGCCCTCCTGAGATGATGGGTGTCTCGGGCAAGTGCGCCAGTTCGAGGCCCAGGCTGCGATCCTGGGTCCACCTGCTTAAAAGCAACCTCCGCCAAGGCAAAGGAGCCCTCCACCTATGTTTCCTCGGAAGTCACGTCCATTAATTTGAACCGGATTTCTCTTCCATGAAAGCATGGGCCAGGTCATCGGCCTTACCCGTAGGTGGAGTTGCTTTCTTGAGAGCAAGCCCCCATGTAGTCAATGAGACCCCTATTTATTACATAATAGGATCCTTTCGTGGGAAATGCACTGGATCGGGCTGCGCGCGTTTGGAAGTGTTTCAAGATGGGGTATCGGCTTCTTCGTTCAGTCTTACAACCGAGGCCAGCTTCCCAATGGATTGCTGGTAGTAGGTAGCTGTGATCCAGAATACAGCCAAATTCAAAGCAGCTGCCAACGTGCCGGTTGGACCTAGTGTGCCCTTCGCATGGTGGAAGGAAGTTAAATCGACCCAACTGAGCCTTACTCTCGTGTAATGTGTTTGGGATCGGGGGCCCCTCCGTTTTCACTGGTTAAATGAGTTGGGAGCCATGTTAGATGCACTGTGCTCGCACATATTTCCCTGTGAAGCGAGGGAATCAGCGAGTATTTATCACTTTCCCCTCTCCGCCCCCTCCCCCGCAAGCCCCTGACATGACTTATCGCTTCTTCAGACATCATGAGCTCTTAAAGAGCCTCCTGCTCCCCACCTAGGCGCATAAAAAGTCCATTCGAACAAGCAGGATCGCAGCCAAACGCCTTTAAAAAAATCTATTTGTGAAGCTCGCTCATGTTGGACGGGAGTCAGTAGCTCGCTTGTAAGGGCGCGCGAACTTCCCTGCTTACACCACCACTGTGTGCGCTATGGCAAGGACGCAGAAACCGCACACCAAAGCAGCCCCCGCTTCCAAACGGCTCCTGTCCTGAGCCTTGCAGGACACCCGCTTCGAGCGTTAAGTGGCCGGCACATCGCCTTCCTCCTGGGTCATTTCAAAAATATGGACTTTGTAGTCAGTTCGGCCATCAGTACAACTCGCATTCAGAGGGGGCGTTCTGAAGAAGTCGATGAAATGCTGGATCTGGGATCCCCCCGCCGCCGTCCTTTTCAAAGATCCTAGTCCTCGTGACCTTGCCCGCAGACGCAGCCCTTGCCAGGGAACGCGGCTTTGATTTCTTGACCCATCTACGATATTGGAAGGAGTCACTCTGCATAAACGAATTGCGGAGTGTGCGTGTTGCAGGGATCCGTGAGCTTAATTGCTATTTGATATTTTCAGGTGATATTTTATTTGCGTTGGCCTCTTCCAGGTAATGCCATTCCCTCCCAACTTTGCTTGCATTTCTGAACTTTATACAGTATATGATTTCGCCGGTTTGGGGCCTGCTTCACCAGCGAGATCAATTCGGAGTCTGAATTATTCGCCGCTCCAACGACAGCGCTCTCATTCGGGTCCCCTAATTATTTATCCTGGTTGCGCATTATTATTGCTGTGAATGTTGTTTAATTCTACTGTCTTAAGGGGCCTGAAACTGTATTAAAACCAGGGCCCCTCTTGTCAAATCCACGTGTAGACGCTGCCCTTGCAATAACCTGCCTCTTGTTTTGTTTCTGTTCCCCTCCCTTCCTCTGTCCCTGCTCAGGACCTGCGCCCGTGCGCGTGCCCCGAGGAGCCGCGGGTCGCCTCCGGCCCTCCACGGCCAGGCCCGGCCGCTGGGACGATGGGGAGCAAGGCGCTGCCGGCGCCGATCCCGCTGCACCCGTCTCTGCAGCTGACCAACTACTCCTTCCTCCAGGCCGTCAACACCTTCCCGGCCGCCGTGGACCACCTGCAAGGCCTGTACGGCCTGAGCGCCGTGCACACGATGCACATGAACCACTGGACGCTGGGCTGCTACGCCGCGGCCGCCGCCACGGCCGGAGGCGGCGGCCCGGCCGAGATCAGCCGCTGCTCGGCGCTGAGCGAGATGGCGGCGGCGCAGGGCCTGGTGGAGCGCTTCCCCTTCCCGGCGCTGCCCTTCGCCACGCACCTCTTCCACCCCAAGCAGGCGGCCGCCATCGCGCACGTCCTGCCGGCGCTGCGCAAGGAGCGGCCGCGCTTTGACTTCGCCAACCTGGCGGCGGCGGCCACGCAGGAGGACCCGCCCAAGGCGCACCAGGCCGCGGCGGCGGCGCACGGCGAGCTGGCCAAGCTGAGCGGCCCCCTGTCGGCGGCGCTGGGCAAGCTCTCCCCGGACCGGAAGCCGGCGCGCGGCAGGCTGCCTTCCAAGACCAAGAAGGAGTTCATCTGCAAGTTCTGCGGGCGCCACTTCACCAAGTCCTACAACCTGCTCATCCACGAGAGGACCCACACGGACGAGCGGCCCTACACGTGCGACATCTGCCACAAGGCCTTCCGGAGGCAGGACCACCTCCGCGACCACAGGTCAGCTCCGCTGGAGATGCAGAAGGGGGACTGTTGGGCTACTGCCCTCGCTCCAGCCTCTTTGGAGAAAAGGGTTATGCCGTGCAGGATCCAGCCACTCCCCGACCCTCCATTTCCCTTGGAAATTAAGCCTTATGATGGATGGCCTAGTGGTGGTTCTGAGGTTGAGCCGCATAGCTATCAACTTTTCCCTTTCCTTGCGAGGAATCCTATTCGGAATAAGGAAATTTCCCTTTAAAAAAGGGAAACGTTGACAGCTGTGGGTTGAGGTGCCAACCAGCAAGTCCTGGGCTCCAGTTTTCCCCTAAACCCACTTAGAGAACCCACTAGAGGAGAAAGGTCTGTTTCTCAGCCTCCTGTATGCAATAGGGAGGTGGTTGGTGTTATTAGTATGCTGACCTAACTAACAGTGCAGTTCTCAATACGTAGGAGGGGCGCCGGTAGGATTTATTTCCAAGGGAACAAGGTTGGGACTGGGAGTGTTGGGTTGATTTGCATAGAAGCAAGTGACATTGATCAGAAGCAAGTCATCTTCCACTTCAGTGGGCCCAACTGAGGGTGAGGAGTAGCTTCAAGGTGGTTGGCTTTCATGACACTTATTTCCAGGGCTCTGCATCTCATCTGTACCTCCCGATGGGCTTTCCAATCTTTCCCCTTTTGCTTTCTTTTCTAGTCTGTAGGATTTGATAAAGGCTTGGTATCCCAGCAAAAAAGCAACAACAAACTACTTTGCCTCTGTAGAAATAGCATTCGATAGAAGTCCATTAAGGAAGCTGCAGAAAAAATTCAGTAGATTTATAGCCTAGCAAATGTGGATCAAAACTCGAAGGGGAGGGGCAGAGAGAAGGCAGTATGTTCCTTGAAATGAATATTTCCTAACACTAATGGGATGTTTGTTCTTTTCTGTCCCATACATGCCAGAGAAACAACATTTACAATGTGTTTGTAACAATGTACAAATGGCCCTTTTCCTCTGTTGCTTGCTCTGAGAAGCTCAAGGGCTTTCTGCCTTTTCTCATCCCATCAAATGGTAATGAACTGTGGGCCAGATCCTGTGGGGGTCTATAAACTTAGTAAGGCAAAATTCCAGCTGACCTCAGCTGGAACAAGTGGGAGCACAGCCTTTACACGTTCACCTGAAAGCAAGTCCCAGTGCATGCATGTGAAAGATTGCATACTTTTGTGCATTGCTACTCAGAATTAAGTTCCACTGTTCTCAGTAGAACATACACTGTAGTAAGTGTGTTTAGGATTGTCTCCTTAATTTGTTAGCAGAAAAGGGCAATGAAGCCCTTTGGAGAAACTACTGTCAAGTGGCTGCGGAAAAAAACTACGAAAAGAAAATTGGAAAAGTAGATTTCAGTGTTGAGTTAGGCTTAGTCTACAACTCTGTACCCTTACCTGGAAGCAAGCGTCATTGACCTCAGTAAGACTTACTTCTGAGTCAACATTTATAGCATTGTCCCATTAGTATAATTTCCCCCCAGATACTTGAGCTACATAGAGACTACTGCTAACTGTTATGGCTCTTTCTGTGTCTACACATACTGATTCCAAATGCCTGTATTGGCTTTTAGGTATATCCATTCCAAAGAAAAACCGTTCAAATGTCAGGAATGTGGGAAAGGATTTTGCCAGTCCAGGACTCTAGCAGTTCATAAAACTTTACACATGCAGGTAAGGTTAGATCCATATTTCTTTAGACAGTTTATTTTTATCTTAATTCTGTTTCAACTCTTTATACATAGCAATATTCATTATGAATAAGTAAAGACATGTAACTGTACCAGAGGAGTAGTGTTGATGGTATTTAAATCAGATAATTTATCCACTACTGACCTCCACTTTGCTTCATTGTGCAGAAAATATGACACAGTCTGAACTTTTATTTCAGTTGTTCAGAGTCATTTAATTCATTTTTGGGGGGTGTAAATTGTCTTGACTCATTCTTTATGGTAAAGAAAATAAGCACACTGGGATCTTAGAAGGATTAAAGAAGCCTGCACAAGTTGTTTATGGTTGTGATCCAATGCACAATTACTTGAGAGTAAGTCACATTGAATTTAACAGGATTTTATTCTGAGTAAACGTGTGTTGGCTTGAACATCAGTTCATTTAAGACTTGCATATTCCATAGCTGGAAAAGATTCATTGGGAAGTCTGGCACTTCTGAACCAGATGAAATGTATGCTCTGTTTTTAACAGCTCAGATTAAAAAAGACTTGCTTTGTGGAAAGCTTTTCACTGATAGAGATGATGCAAGTATCCCTGGGAAGCTGGGTGGATTAGCAAGAAGCATTTTTCAGTAGATCCTAGAGATGGGGAAATGTGATGAAGTGAGGATTGTCCTTGACAGGCAAGAAGATATATCCGTGCTGTTAAGGCTGTAATCTTAAGCACACTTACCGGGGAGTTAGTTCCAGTGAGCTCAGCTGGACTGACTTCCGACTAAATGTCTATAAGGATCAGGCTGCAAAGAATTGTGATCTTGTACCTACAGCAGATACATGAGCTATCCCTGCCCCCCCCCAATGCATTTACTGGGAAGTAAACTGTTAATAATTTCAGTAGAACTTGTCTTCAAGTAGGGCTGAACTCCTAAGCATACTTGTTTCCTCCCTCTTTGTTTATTTTTATCTTCATAACAACCTTGTGCAGTAGGTTACCTAGAGATATAGGGGATTGGCAGAAGTTCACCTGGTGAGCTTTCTGGCCGAAGAAGAATATGAACCCACATCTCCCTGGTCCAATCCAAGCTTATATGTACTATCCCTGACAAGTTCTCTATTTTATTTTTGGGGACTTACTTCCAGTTAAATGTGCTTACGACTGGGCAGCAAGCATGCTAGGATCCTCACCTTACTTTCAGGACATCTTCAAACTTATGGATATTTACTTTGGAGTAAATCCCACTGAATGCCATAGGATTTACCTCTAAGTAAACACACGTAGGATCAGGCTACAAATGCACATACGGCCTAATCCTGTTTTGGGTTTAATTTGTTCTTTTTTAAAAACAACAACTAAGAAGTAAACATTGTTTTCTGTGGTGTTTACTGCCCATTTAAATGTGCCTAGAATTGCAGCCTTATGTGGAAACCACTTCCATGGCATTTAGGCCTGAGAAGGGGCACTTAGGATTTGTGAAGATTTATTTCCCGCTATGGCATTGGTGTTTTGAAGGGTAACGAAACTGGGGAGGGTGTGTGCATATAACGAGAGAAGTTTTGAGAAACTCAGTAAACCAGGTAGTTTGTAAAGGGTTTAATCCTTTGCTTGCTTCAAATCTGAACAGGAATCTCCACACAAATGCCCCACATGTGGAAGAACCTTTAATCAAAGAAGTAACCTGAAAACTCACCTTCTCACCCATACAGACATCAAGCCCTACAACTGTGAGCAGTGCGGCAAAGTGTTCAGGCGAAACTGTGATCTGCGGAGGCACAGTCTAACTCACACCCCGCGGCAGGACTTCTAGAACCCTCCACAGGGAGCTAACTCTGGCTCAAAGGACTTGAACTGTAGAGAAATCTTTAAGCCCATGCACATGTGGACAGATGTACGCAGGGCCCCATCCTCTCACCCTTGGCTCCTGCCAAAAGCAGCTGGGGTGGGCAGCACAGGGGAAGTGACAGCAGCCCCAAGCTGCTTTCCTCGGCCCAAGAGCACCTCTTGTAGATAATAACATCGCAGCTCATTTTAGAGCTCTGTACAGAAACTGTGGCGTCATGTGTGTTTGTGTACTTCCTTTTTTTTTTTTGTCTTACCAAATGCACATTGGTAACAAGGACAACGAGAGTGAAAAAATATTTTTAAAAAGTGTATTGCAAAGTAAACCAGTTTTTCCCCCAACTCTCTCACGTTTGATAATTAATGATTCCACGGACAGTGTTTATTCAGTCCTTCTTTTCGTGTCAGTTAAAAATCAGCAGAGTACGGTAACTGAAAGGTAAATGGTGTTTCTACTTAAGCTGGATTGTTTGGTTTCTTTTTTTTGTAAGAAAGGTTTTGATTTCTAAATATTGTCTGTAGATTTGTAAAAGGGATCTACATTTTCAAGTGTTTTAATGGTGCAATTCTTTGCATGTTTATTCAGAAGTGAACTATTACTAAGAACAGTTGGACCTCAAGATCAGTTTAATAGTACACCTCAAGACATGACTCCTCTTGAGTAAGTTCACTTGTGTTATATAGGATTTACTGATAGGTAATGGATTTAAAGGTGCATATTGGGCACTAAGCCTTATTGAGCAAATATACAGGGGAAAATGCTGCAGAACTGCCATTTCTTTACTTGAGAAGACATTTTACAAGCATGCATACGCACAGAACATTTAAAGTACACCCCAAAGAATTCTGGGGACTGTAGTTTTTAAGGGTGCTGGGCTTTGTAGCCCTGTGAGGGGCTAAACTACAGTTCCCATGATTCTTTTTTGGGGGGAGGCGTTAAATTTATGGTATGAATGGCACGCATAGGGCCAGGCTGCATTAAATCTGTAATGCAAAAAAAGCAAGCAAGCCCGGGTATCTTTCCTTAAAACGTTAGCACGTTTACCTATATATTTCCTCTCCTACGATTCCCCATGCAAAGCTTTGAGAGAAAGAGAAACGGCAGGACGGGTGATGGGCTGGGAAAGGCTTCAGAATCCTAAACCCTGAAGTTATTTATTAGTAACTTATTGGCAATCGAGCCTCAGAAGCAATAATCAGCTCTTCTCTACAGATTGCCTGAGATAGCGCCCTTGCTTAGACTTTGAACGCGGGCGGCGATTTGCCCGGTTTGAGACAGGGACTTTACACCGCCCAAGACGAGGCTGCGGGCCTGGCAGCTCCCTCGAAAACAAATACAGCGCGGTGGGGTGGGGAGAAAGGACCCTGCCCCCTCCAACCCTCCCGGGCAGCCGAGCGGGGCTCCGCGGTGCCGCATCCGACGAGGCTGCCCAGGGGGAGCGCGCGGGAGCCACACGATCGCCAAGGCGCAGCAGCGGTGCTCACGCAGAGCGCACGGGGCTGCCGTGGGGAAAGGGAGCCCATTTCCGAAAACGAGGATCGGGGCGGAGGGAATCGGCGATCACGAAGCGAAGGAAGGGATGCAAAGCGAGCACAGCGGCAGCTGCCGAGGGAAGCCAAGCTGACAGCTCCGGGCAAACGCCTCTAGGCGGAAGACTGCCAAGACGCGCTCTGGCCGGCTTCCCGCGCTGGGAAACACGCGGCGGGGGTGGAGAGGGAGCTCGAGGGAGCCTCGGCTCTGCCCGGGAAAGGCGGGGAGGTGGAGGGTCTGGTTGCTAGTGGGTAGATCTGGGTTGTTATCGAAGCTGAGTTTTCTGAGGTGGGTCCTTCTATATTCCTAAGAATAGATTTGGTTGCACTGCATAGCATTTCCCCCTAAAACATGTGCTGCGGTTACTTGTTTCAGCAACTATAGTATAGCAAAGTTATCAATACAGGCCTAGACATGGGCGCAGCCAGGATTTTTGTAAGGGGAAGCAGTCCTTTTGTTAGAGGGGGAGAGCCTCAGTTAGCTATTTATTTTTAATATATATATATTGGGGGGGGGCAGCTGCTCCTCCCTGCCTCCCCACTTATGGGCCTAGAAGCCCCCTGTGGAAAGGGGGGGGTAACCAAAGCAGCTGTGTTTTATCTGGGTGCCAAATTTAATGGCCTCACAGCCTGGATGTCCCCAAATGACCATCCAGAGAGCGACCAATGTTGGGGGCAGAAGCAACCAGGCCCCACATAAGTACCTGAACTGGCATCTGGGCACGTGGGACCCAGCAGGGCCTACGCTGATTGGCGCAGCATCTTTTTTCTAAAAAATAAATAAATCCCACATTTTATAGTTGGGTGGGGTTGATGGCCATGTCTTACTCTGACCAGGCACATACATGCTAACAGATGCCTATTTTATAATTTTTATTTTAAATCCGCACTATCATTTTCTACAAAGTGGTTATTACTCCCAAGTGAATGTGCTTTTTACCAGATGCAGAAGCAAACCCCATTTTGTTCAGGATGGTGCTATGATTTAAGCGAGTTTAAAATGAGAAACTCCATGTGTTCAGAGTATTCCCCCCCCCCCATCACGGTTGGCAAACTTTTTTATTTGCTCTAATGTATTAGGAATGCAGAAGCAGCTGTAAAACATGAAGTGATGGAGGAAGTAGAGTAATGTTAATTTTGTGCTTCACAACCAAAATAATACACGAAAAGGAGGGAAAGGTTGTAAGACCACTGAGTCTGGGGACTAATATGGGAGGGTGGGGGAAGGCCAAAGGGATTTGGGCCTTTGACATGCATATGTAAACTCATCTGACATATGTATAACCATATAGGTCTACTCTACGCATTCTGAAGTGGTAGCAAGAAGGGATTGCTACCTATATATATGAAGCTGCCTCATCCTGAGTCAGGCCATTGGTCCATCAAGTGGATTGTCTACACTGAAAATTGAAACTGGAGTTTTTTCCAATCCCACCTGGACATGCTGGCTGAAAAACCAGGGACCTTCTGCACACAAATTATGCATTCTCCCACTGAGCTAATGCTTATCTGGTTTTTTCCTTAAAAAAAAATTCTCTGAAACTCGAAATCTTGCACAACAAAGAAGCAGGATAGAATACATGTCTCCCTAGTTTGATATGTTTTTGCTTTCAGATTTTTAGTGTGTGGTGGTGGTCATGTAAAGTATGGGAGCATTTAAAAATGGCACACACACACAACTGCAGTCTCAAAAAGTGGTAACAGTGTTCTGCCACCTCATTCTGCTGCAGGTGTAGACCAGGACCCAGTGTGAAGAACCATTGAGTTGTCCCAAAATCTAGGTGCTTCTGTGAAACGATGCCATGAGATCTGAAAGACATCTGTATGTGACATTGCTGCAAATCGGTGAGGACAAGATGTGGTTACTCAGTAATGAGGGGGGAGGCTATTCACGTGCTCAGAATACTGTATTATGACTTCACATGCTCCAAAGCTGAGCCATAGTGTGGAAAAAGAAAGGCTGGCTTGGAGCCCTGTCTCAGATTAAGTATAATAGTCACAGGGTCAGTAAAATGTTACAAGCCAGTGTTCCCAAAGTGGGATTTCAGCTTTGGCGTGACAAACTCAGAAGCTCATATACTAGCTACATAACTGACACTGCTTTCTCCCTGTAAGTGCATTATTTTACAGAGTGACCCTGCAAACACTACAACTGTTGCCAGTGAAGATGTTTGCCATATCTCCATATTATAGTTTTAACCCAAACATGTGAAGCATTTTACATTTACACTTTAAAAACTTAAGGAGGAACCCCAAGGCAACTCTTCCCCTCCACACCCAACATTTCAAACCACACTTACTTATTTCTTAGGTGCTATATAGAAGACATTAAAGGTAAGCACAACAATACCACTTAAAATGCAATATGTTGGGACTGTTTAATCCTGGATATAGTCAGCCTTTGAACGCTGGCCATTGAAATCTCTTCTTTGCCCATCAAAACATCAAAGAATATCGTTGCATCCAAACTAAGCTGCTCTGAGTTCCACTGAAATCAAGTTCCACTGTAGTTCCACTGAAATAAAGACTGACGGCTAAACTGTCAGAAAGCGTGATGAACAATCTGGATCCAACAGATTTCTCCTCCTTCACTAATCCAGTTCTCTCCTTCTCTGTAGATACTGATATCTATGTTCAGCCTGCATTTGAGGAGTTAATAAATATAATGGTATAAAAGAGAAGGAACATTTGTGCTCAATATCTTCTTTAGCATGGGTATTATGTAATAGCCTTGAGGACAGACTTGTATACTTGGCAAAGCACCTTGACACGAGCGGAATGGAGCTGTCTTCTCTGTGTAGTTTGCTGTTTCATTTACAACACTAGGTTTACAAGGCTTATGTTTGTAATGCTGACCTAAACATTTAAAACTCACATAAGACCATTCAAGTGCCCTTTGCTAAAAAATATTCACACAGCTGGGAGCAGCAGTTATATGAAGTGCGAAGAATGGGCAACTCATCCCCTGTAAAATAAAATTTTTGCATAATCCTAAAATATGGACCCTTAGGATAAAAGGTAAAGGGACCCCTGACCAATAGATCCAGTCGTGGCCGACTCTGGGGTTGCAGCGCTCATCTTGCTTTATTGGCCGAGGGAGCCAGCGTACAGCTTCTGGGTCATGTGGCCAGCATGACCAAGCCGCTTCTGGTGAACCAGAGCAGCACATGGAAATGCCGTTTACCCTCCCGCCGGAGTGGTACCTATTTATCTATTCGCACTTTGACGTGCTTTCGAACTGCTAGGTTGGCAGGAGCAGGGACCGAGCAACGGGAGCTCACCCCGTCACGCGGATTCGAACCACCGACCTTCTGATCAGCAAGTCCTAGGCTCTGTGGTTTAACCCACAGTGCCACCCGCGTCCCTTATGGACCTTTAGGATACATGTTACCAATTTTAATCACAAATTATGCTATATGGGGAGACAGACAGCAGAGCATTCCCTTCAGCATCCCTGGTAAAAATGGAGGGCAGGACCCAAATCTGATGATTGAAAATTATTACTATTATTTGCCCACACTTTACACTAAGGTCCCCGGATAGGTTACAACATCTTGGGGGGGGGGGAATATTTTCAGCCCCCAGAAATGGGTGAGAAATGTTGGGTGGACCTGGAATGTTTTGAATTTGGAAGAGGGAAGGAGAGTCTTACTACGGGAACGAACAGCAGTGGTTTCCTCTCTCTGCCTAAAAAAATGTACAAAATATATATTTGTTGCTCCCTGTGATAGTGGCAGCTGAAGAGTTCTTCTCAGCAGTCACCAAGAAAAGCTATGCAAAAAATGCATTTTAACATTTTTTTTCAAGAAAGGAAAGCACTGCCGTCTGCTGCTAAAATTTCCCACAAAACTAGGGGGGTATTCCCATTCCTTGACAATCTACAAATCCCACCCCTCAAGTCTGCCACTTTTTAGCATAGTGGTGTGATGGAGTAATTCATTTCAGCCCTAGTACAGTCAGGGGGATTCCAGAGGAGTATTGGTACAGATTATGAAACATTTCAAGGTGCTCCCCCTTTCTATTCTAATGTTCCATGAAAGTAACACATAGGGGAGCAGCTAGAACTCTTTAAGAAAAAGCAATCTGAAACAAGTTTTAAAGGCATTCTTAAATGCTTATAAATAAGAGGCTAGGCACAATTAAGTGGAGAGGGGATTCCATAGCTATGGGGCCACCACAGAGAAGCTCCCGTCTCTCGGGCCTGCAAACTTCATTGATCTTACTTAATGTTGTATTGTCCTCAACAGGCAAGGAAGAGCAGATATTGCACAGTACATATGACAATGGAATGCTCATATATTCGCTTGGGGTTCAGTTTAAACCACTTTAGAATGTAGGTAGGATGGCTGTCTTCCATGAAAGAAAACATCCTTGCACATAGAAAACTAATGTGTCACAGAGAGGGCTGGAGGGGGAGAGTGACTCAGATCTCTCTAGTTGATGTTTTGTGTTCTGAGGAGTTAGTCAGTTATATTATAGGAAACAGTATTCTATCAGGGAGCCACCATCTGCAATCTGAAATAGTACAACCTAGACCAACGTTTGCTATTTCAATGGGCCCAAGGATAGGACTGCACTAAGTCATGCTGTTTGAAAAATGCAGAGCAATTTGTCCTTGACAATCACTCTATAACCATGGAGAGCAGTCATCTGGGATGAATGGTGCAACCTGCCTTAACAAGTGCTTCCAGCTAATGGATGAAGCTAATTTTCTGTGTCCTGAAAGAGACAGGTTAAAAATTAAGAACCAGAACAGCAGGCCTGTGGCTTTATCCCACTGAAGTGAAAAAGAATAGCAGTGACACAGGCTATCTCATAGCTGGATATAGAGTGCCTAAACAGTGCAACTACACATGACAAGGAACCAAACCTGTCTCAAAAACAATATATTGAACCAGTGGGCTATTGAATAAATTATCCAAACAGAAAAGCAGCATATCCACTTTAAATGTGAATTCAATACTATGAATTCTAAAGTGAGAAAGATTAGCAGCTGTAGCAGAATCACACTTCTGCCAAATTATAAAAAAATTAAAGGTATGAGTATCAAGGACCTTTAAAGCCTCCTGCTGCTACAATTACAGCCCTACTAGACAATTTTCAAAAGACATTTAGTTGGCCTCAAATCTGCTATCAGGCAAGTCAAGACTTCATGCAGCAGATCTGGGGCACAATTAAAGGAGATAAAAGTTGTTGGTTCTGTGTGTGGAGTTGGTTAGATTTTCTGTCCCTGGAGTTGAAGCACCTCCTGCTTGGCCCTTTTGGAATGTCACATTCTTTGAATCATAGAATCATAGAGTTGGAAGAGACCACAAGGGCCATCGAGTCCAACCCCCTGCCAAGCAGGAAACACCATCAGAGCACTCCTGACATATGGTTGTCAAGCCTCTGCTTAAAGACCTCCAAAGTAGGAGACTCCACCACACTCCTTGGCAGCAAATTCCACTGTCGAACAGCTCTTACTGTCAGGAAGTTCTTCCTAATGTTTAGGTGGAATCTTCTTTCTTGTAGTTTGGCTCCATTGCTCCGTGTCCGCTTCTCTGGAGCAGCAGAAAACAACCTTTCTCCCTCCTCTATGTGACATCCTTTTATATATTTGAACATGGCTATCATATCACCCCTTAACCTCCTCTTCTCCAGGCTAAACATGCCCAGCTCCCTTAGCCGTTCCTCATAAGGCATCGTTTCCAGGCCTTTGACCATTTTGGTTGCCCTCCTCTGGACACGTTCCAGTTTGTCAGTGTCCTTCTTGAATTGTGGTGCCCAGAACTGGACACAGTACTCCAGGTGAGGTCTGACCAGAGCAGAATACAGTGGCACTATTACTTCCCTTGATCTAGATGCTATACTCCTATTGATGCAGCCCAGAATTGCATTGGCTTTTTTAGCTGCCGCGTCACACTGTTGGCTCATGTCAAGTTTGTGGTCAACCAAGACTCCTAGATCCTTTTCACATGTACTGCTCTCAAGCCAGGTGTCACCCATCTTGTATTTGTGCCTCTCATTTTTTTTGCCCAAGTGCAATACTTTACATTTCTCCCTGTTAAAGTTCATCTTGTTTGTTTTTGCCCAGTTCTCTAATCTGTCAAGGTCGTTTTGAAGTGTGATCCTGTCCTCTGGGGTGTTAGCCACCCCTCCCAGTTTGGTGTCATCTGCAAATTTGATCAGGATGCCCTTAAGTCCATCATCCAAGTCGTTGATAAAGATGTTGAATAAGACCGGGCCCAAGACAGAACCCTGTGGCACCCCACTAGTCACTCTTCTCCAGGATGAAGAGGAACCATTGATGAGCACCCTTTGGGTTCGGTCAGTCAGCCAGTTACAAATCCACTGAGTGGTAGCATAGTCAAGACCGCATTTTACCAGCTTCTTTACAAGAATATCATGGGGCACCTTGTCAAATGCCTTGCTGAAATCAAGGTAGGCTATATCCACTGCGTTCCCTTCATCTACCAGGCTTGTAATTCTGTCAAAAAACGAGATCAGGTTAGTCTGACATGACTTATTTTTCAGAAATCCATGCTGACTATTGGTGATCACAGCATTCCTTCATAGGTGCTCACAGACTGTTTGCTTAATGATCTGCTCCAGAATCTTCCCTGGTACTGATGTCAGACTGACTGGGCGGTAATTATTTGGGTCCTCTCTTTTCCCCTTTTTGAAAATAGGGACAACATTTGCCCTCCTCCAGTCTGCCGGGACTTCGCCTGTTCTCCAGGAATTCTCAATTTGAGCTGGAATTTGAATTTGAGCTGGAAGCCTTGCTCTGTCATCTGAAGTGTGCTGCAAGCTGTGGTTGCTCAGTGATGATAGGAAATGCATTCTGCCCATGTTTAGAAACACACTTTTCTGAACTACCGCTGTGTAGTCTGGTATCTAGTTTTCAGCCTAAAAGTTTCTCCTCTTCCCTGCTCCACTGAAACACACATTTAACAGCAGGCATTCTGAACCAGCAGGCCAAGTGAAGTTATATTTTTTCCTCCAAATTCTTCACATCTCTTTGGACCAAACTCTCTTACAATTCAGTGGATCAAAACATGAGTTTGATAGCTTACTCAGCATGATGCCTGTGTCATTTTAGATCGCTTCTCACACTGTGGGCAATATAAATGACATGAATTTGTTAGGACAGTGGTTTTCAGTCTCTGGTCAATGGATCAGGGCCAGCCCACAGACTGCTTGTTGCTGGCAGTAGAGGACTCGCAGTTTTTTGCTGCCAGATGGAAACTTCACTCCTCTCTCATTTCTGTATTCTAGTACCAGAGATCAAGCACTCAATATCCTAGCACTGGGAATCTGAACCAGCCTCTATTGATTGGCTGGACTGGAGCAACACGTTTTCTCTCATTAAAAAGGACCACTGCTGTATGGGAAGAGTGTCTAAGATAGGGATGGTTGAATATGTCAATTTCATTTTCTCGTTATTCAGAATAATTTTTGCATCAGTTTGTGATTTTTATACCAAAAAAGAGAACTGGCACAAAAGTTCATACACATTTTCCTGTGCATTTCTCAGCAGACCAATAAGTGAGGGAAGTATTCACTGAGGCCAGGAAGTCTGAAAAACACAGTCATATTTCAATGCCAATGAAGAATCATACCCAGTCCTCGTCCTACTCAGATTAGACCCATTGAAATGAATGAACATGACTACCTTAGCTCAATTAATCTTAGTAAGTCTACTCTAAACTTAGTTGGATACAATCCAAAGTCATTATGGCTGCAACCCTATCCTCCTTTACCTGGTAGAAAGTCCCACTGAACTCAATGGCGATTGCTTCCAAGTAGCAATTATAGGATTGGACTGTTTAAGGCTTACAGAGATAATCAATGGAACTTGGCTGTTCCCCGCCCTCCTTAAATTTCCCCAACCACAAACATAAAACAAAGGGAGATATTTTAATTAAAAATCAATATAATACTGGAATAGGATACTAACACCTTTTGCCTACAGTCATTTTACACTGAGACCTCAATAAAACTCCACTGCTTAAGCACCACCATTTAGAGCAATGCTTTTTTGACATTGAATGCACTGGGTTGCAATAATATGGCAATATCCTTGTTGCTCATTTAGAGAAAATGGCTTCTGTCTCAAGCTTCAGTAGCTCTTAATTATGAGGTTAAAAGGTCTCGTCATTTTCCAGTAGTGGGAAACCTTTAATGTTTTGTATGTACACATAAGTGAATGGGGCTGAGTGGTTTTATTAAAAAAAGAGAGGAAAGGTAGCATTTTTCTTAAGAAAAAATAATCTGCGGTGGTTTACAAGGTGCAATCACTTGACTTGTCAACCGACATCCTTTGGAGCATTACTCGCTTGGTGAAAGGGTCAGGATCATTGCCCCAGGTGTTTGGAAGGTGCTTCAAGGTGTGTCAGCATATTCATGTCAATTCTGCACCTCTCTGGCATGGATTGAAAAGTACAGTTTCGAAATCTCCCCGTGACCCATTATCTATGGATCACTGATAAGAGAGAATGCAATTGCTCTTGTCTGTCATATTCATACAAGTTTGCCTCTGTGCAAAGCAATGCAGCTGCATTTCAGCCTTGTATCTGGAGATTCAAAGCAAGGGCAGAAACGTGTGAATTTATTTACAGACTGTGCATTAAGCAGTTTCACTTACATTATGCAATGTTTAGACTAGCTGTTGCATAAGTAAGTAAAACAGACTCCAGCTCTAATCCTAAACATATAATTTATTTTTCACATGTGCCTCTGCCCTTTTCCCAGTGAACTCTGGGTGCTGCACACTTCGTTAATTTGTCTTCTACTCTCAACACCTCAGGGAAGTAGGTTAACAAGAAAAAGTAATAGTCACGTGCCCAAGGCAATCTAGATTGCTCACAGTGTAGTAGGGATTTCCCAACTTCCTGGTTTCCAGGTTTACCCCTTCCTAATGCTTTAACCTAAGGTTGGCCATATGTTGTTGGTTCCAGATGCTGCAGAACTACAACTCCCATCATCCCCCACCATTGGCCATGCTGTCTTAGGCTAATGGGAACTGGAGTCCGATGAATCTGGTGGGTGCCATGTTTGTTATCCCTGCTGTCACCAGTACTGTACACCACACCAGCATCAAATACTTACTTGAAGATCTTATTCAGTGGAATTGGGGCTGAATCACATGACCACCTCTGGCATGGTTACTACCTGTGTATGCTCACGGGTACCATGTGTTAAGATGGTCATGTAACTCCATGCACACAGAATTCTGTGCAAATTGGATTTTTGCACATGCTTACAAGAGCTTTTAAAGTCTTGTTCAACAGCATAGGTGTCAACAGGATTTTCTGGACCCAGCACACTCTATTATATGGATTAGGCCCTGAAACCCACTTGCTTGCAAACAAGGACACAAATTTGTTTTGTGCAGTATTCAAATTTATGTCCTCTTCTGCAGGTGGATTGGAGGAGCAAAAGATAAATCAGTGGCAACACATGTAATATATTGCCTGACAGACAGAATGTGAAGCTTTTCCTATAACATGTTAAACTTCTGCCTGCCACATACGTACTGTCGGTGTTAGAGGCATAAGAACCCTGCTTTACCCCAATGCCAACCCTAAACTAAAGTTTAGGTTGCAGTCTTGTGGCTACTTACCTAGGACTAATCCTCATTAAACACAAAGAAACTTACTTCTGGGTAAACATGTTTAACAGTGTACTGTATTAACTATACAGTGAATTCTTAATGAGTGTTTGATCTTTAGCTCCTACCTGGGAACTATTACAGCAGGAAATATGCCTGAGCCTTATTGCAAAGTTTTCATATTTTGCACTTTCTGTTGGAGGGAAAAATTCTTTAACATCACTCCACAGTTGCTGTATAGCAGTATTTGAAGAAAAAACTTTTATGGAGATCTCGGATGAACTCACCATGAGAAAGAGGTATATTGGTTGTCTTAAAAAAAGGAACTGCAAATTATGCAGTTTCCAATGGCTAGAAAATAAGACAGAATCAGGAAACATTCACTAAAGGAAAGGTGGGAAAATACATCTCTTTGGATCCCAGGGATTCCTGCTGGGTAGCTGATGGTTCTCAAACCCTCTGGCAGATTGAGATGATGAGACCAATAGCGGATCCAATGGTCAAGAAGGCGGTTTCTGCACATGCTGTAGAGGGAATTGAGGGGCCAATGGGACTCGTCAACCTGGGAAGATAGCCCATCTAGAAAAAGGAAAACTCTGATCCTAAGCCTCCACTGCCTTGCAGGACATATTTTGGGAAAGAAAAGGCTAAGGAATAAACCCTGCAGAAATCTGGAGCACAGAGTTCCTATGATGTTTGGATGGCGCTTTGTTACAGTGTGCCTCCTTCCAGCAATTCCTGCAGCCAAGCTGGTGCCAAACGTCTTGCTCTGCTTTCCTTTGGACCACAAAGCCCAGGACCCTCCACACACACTGCCTGGGCTTGTGCTCTGGAGAGGTCACTTTGGTGCTGCGAATGCAGTGGTTTGACTTCACTCCCAAAGGCGCACTCCATTTTCTCTAGAGAAAGATGGACGCCAATAACAACTGGTGTCCAAACAACTCACTTATCATTGACAGCTCTGCCTTCACTCATTGGCTAAAAACACATACGGGTGACAGCAGTCAGGCTGGCTCGTCTCGCAGTAATCACTTAGAATAGTATCTACATTATACCCGCCTTTCAGCAGCCCTGCTCAATAGTAGCATTAAGAAGGCTTTTCCGTGGGAATTCCTGAGCCACCTCCCTGCGTAGTACCAGGAAATATATTCAGTGCTTACCATGCCAATGATGTTTGTGTGACCCATCTCTTCTTCCCATGCAGTTAGTTAGGATCTAGCTATTGCTCCAGAGTGCCAACCATCTATGATCATGCTTCACTGCTTCCTTTGAGAGATTGAACCACTGATAAGCTGCACTTGTTACAGTAGTGTTGACAAGCCTCTTCCTTCAGCCCCATGCTAGTTGTGAACAAAATTCAAGCCCACTTTGACCAACTTGTTTGGTGGCCCCACCTCTTCAAGACTGCTGATATGAGCGTTTTTCTTTTACCCGGCTTTTTTTCCACACTTTCCATGAATCTGAAAGGTCTTGTTTTATTTGTTGCTACTCCTTTTGCTGCACACTGCTATTTTGCATTTTGCCTTATAGTGACACACCTTGATTTATTGCTCTTGATTGTCGTCAGGTACCTTGTGTACCTCTGATTGGAATAACAGCCTCTAGACATGTAAGAAAAATAAAAAATAAAAAGTTGTCTAAGGATGAAATGGCAGCAACGGCAGGTAATTGCCTTCAAGCTTCATAAATGGAACACTTCTACTCTGTGGATAAAAAGTCATATCACTGAATACCTTGCTCTTCTGACAGTGCATATAGAAATTCAGGCCACATCTAAGCAAGGTCCACTGAATCACTCAGCTTCTTTGGTCTCTCCACTACAAGGTGCCAAGTTGTCCCCACTCTGGCTGCAATCCTGTGCACACTTACCTGGGAGTAAGCACCATTGAACACCCAGTGGGACTTACTTTCAAGTAAGCATTCAAAATATTGGACTGCACAACTTGATTGCTGATAGTATTAAAGAGCCGTTCTGTCAATGTACAGGTCTATGAAAGCAGCTGCCTTTTAAAAGTCAGACTCCTTGTCGATTTCCCCATATGGTGTGCTTTCTTTGTGTTCCTCCTCTGCGAGAGGTCAGGAGGACGGCAGCATGAGAACAGGCCTTTGCTGCAGTGGCACCCTGCTTGTGGAATGCTCTCCCCAGGGAGGCTTGCCTGGTGCCTTTGTTACATATCTTTATGTTAAGTTGTGGGTGAACATATCAGACGACACAGCGGTTCTTCAAACAGCTCTTGTTTATTCAGAGGCCAGAACAGAACTGAGCTGAAGGGCTCAGACAGCCTGCTTATATAGAGCTCCAGTACAACTTTACTGTAGCAACTTTCTAAAACTATCCAATCACTGAACGTCACTTTCGATCCTTCATTTGCATAACTATCTACAGTATCCCCCTGCTGGCCCAGGGTGAGAACTTCAGTACATAACACTTTAGGTGCCAGGTGAAAACATTCCTCTTCTCCGAGATCTTTGGCTATTTAAACAATTGACGGCTTTTTAAAGTGTGTGTGTGTGTGAGGGGTATTGTTTTTGTTTGTTACTATGGTATGTATTTTTGCATTTTTATATTGTAAATTGTCCTGTGATCCTCGGAATAAGGGTGGTATAGAAATTTAAACAACAACAATGATGATGCTTACTCTGACAGGCAGCATGTCTCTGTTGTCTTAGGCAACACCTGCAACCGTATCCTTTTAACTGGAGACACATGAAAGGGTGTGCTCTACCACAAAGCAATGGTCTCTCCTCAGCTTAACATAGGGGTTAGAATCCTTATTGTATTTGTTCTACCCGCCCTGCATGGCAATCCTTGCTCTGATCCAGTACGATTCCTCATGGTGGGTGAATGGAGGTGGAACACTCACAGATATGTTGAGACCTGTGCTTTCAAAGCAATGTGTCTTGTATCAAAGGTGAAGTAGCTGAGGGCTAGACAGCAAACCTGGTGGGCCTCTTCTGTCAAGCCCTTGCTGCAGGTGGATGAAACACGGCCCTGTGCTTCCATTCTCACCTTTTTACCTATTGTTTTTCATCCTACCTCTGCAGATCAGCTTTGATCAAATGTCCTAACATATTATTATAACACCTGCCTCTTCCTCATCTCTTTTTACATCTTTCGCTGTGATTTGCCCCCCGCTCACTAGAATGAAAGTATTTAATTTTTAGCAGATACTAATGAATGCACAGTGTGATTAACAGTGCAATCCTATGTGTGTATACTCAGAAGTAAGTTCCATTGTTTTCAGTGCAGCTTGCTTCCCGGTTAAGTGTTCAATTTACAGGAGGTCAACTTGCAATCCTGCAGATGTTTATCAGGGAATAAACCTCAGTGAAAACAGCAGAAATTACTTCCAAGCATCGGTCATACTGTGCGGAGGCTTTCTCCAGTAAGGATTTTCTTTTCTTTTAAAGCACTTTTAGGGCTGATTTTTATCATCTGAGGTCCATCTCTATGTGCCCTCACCAAGGGAAATGTGAAGGGTGGCAACAAGAGAACGGGCCTTTTCAGTGGTGACTCCCTGCTTAAGAAATGTTCTCCCCAGGGAGGCATGCTTAGTGCCATACTGGCTACTTTTAGAAACAACAACAACAACAACTTTATTATTTGTACCCTGCCCATCTGGGTTTCCCTAGCCACTCTGGGCAGCTTCCAACAGAATATAAAAACACAGTAAAACATCAAACATGAAAAGCTTCCCTTCAGGTGTCTTCTGAGGCAAAAACATTTTTCCAGGCAAAAGCATTCTCTTCAGCCAGGCTTTTGACCTTTAATATAGAGGGTTTTAGATATTATGGTTCCTTTAATATGTAGGATGTGTTAGACAGCCGTTTGTGCATTGTTGTAGTTTTTATTTCGTTTTATTTTTATGTTTTATATTATAACTCACTTTGAGTTTCTCTTGGAAAATATGTGACTAATAACTCTATGAAAGAGAAGTAAGCATAGCTGTCAACATTCCCCTTTTTTTGCGAGGAATCCTATTTGGAATAAGGGAATTCCCCTTAAGAAAAGGGAAACGTTGACAGCTATGGAAGTAAATGAGATGGATGCTGGACCACCAGGAACAGGTCTGGACCCCCCGGAAACCCTGACAACCAATGACATCATAATAACCAACAACTTTTGGGGTTGACTATGCTGCTTCAATTAGAGGAAAGCTTCTGGCAGTCATGTCTGCCATATTTTATTCCCCAGGGAGCTCCTGGGTCCCATTTGGGTCCACTGGCACTCTGAGAAAGGAACATATAGGGGGCAAAGAATATAGAGATTTGCTCCACTTGATACAGCAAATCTACTCTCTAAAGGACTTTTTAAAAAGGAAAATGAGTAGTGGGGGCCCCCCTTCACCACCATTGCCATCGCCTGATAAACAGGAGGGGAAAGAGAGACTAGGGAGACCGACCAGGCAAGTTTTGAGGTGAAGTGAGTTAATGAGCAGGTCAGCTGGGACATCCAGGAATTTGGAGTCAACATGTAGACCACACCCAATTCTATCTCTTTGTTCTATCGGAGCTGAGAGAGGCATGGCTCTGGCTCTTGGAGGCAGTCCTTGGAGGCAGTTATGGGCTGCATGTGGGCCAATAAATTGAAGCTGAATCCTGAAATGACAGAGGTGTTATATTTCCTGAATTCTCAAGTCAGGGAGGTGGGGAGATGGCCTGTCCTGGAAGAATCAGGTCTGCAGATTGGGGGAGGTTCTGGATTCACAGGAGTCTCAGGTGTCCTCGGTGGCTAAGAGTGCCTTTTTCAGCTGTGTCCAGTTTGCCAGTTACAGTCCCTTTTGGACAAAAATGACTTCAAGTGGTTACTGGTTGAGGGTTCTGTTTAGTACAGTACTAGCATAACCTCTGGCTGCATTGGTTGCCAATTAGTTTCTGGAGCCCAAATGAGTGTTTGAAGCCCTAAGCATCTGAAAAACCACTTATTTCCCTACAGAACCTCACAGGTGTTAAGATAGAGAGAGGTGGGCCCTCTTAGTAGTTCCACCACGCTCAGAAGCTCAAGGTGTATGGGTGTGTGTGGCCTAGGAGAGGACATAAGTGGCAGACATTGCAGACACTGGGCTCTCAAATTTCAGCATTGCCTAATAATAATAATAATAATAATAATCATAAAATTAAAGGTAAAGGTACTCCTGCCCGTACGGGCCAGTCGTGACCGACTCTGGAGTTGCGCGCTCATCTCGCTCTAGAGGCCGGGAGCCAGCGCTGTCCGCAGACACTTCCAGGTCACGTGGCCAGCGTGACTAAGCTGCGCTGGAGAGCCAGCACCAGCGCCACACACGGAAACGCCGTTTACCTTCCCGCTAGGTAAGCGGTCCCTATTTATCTACTTCCACTTAGGGGTGCTTTTGAACTGCTAGGTGGGCAGGAGCTGGGACCAAACGGCGGGAGCTCACCCCACCGCGGGGATTCGAACCGCCGACCTTACGATCAGCAAGTCCTAGGCACTGAGGTTTTACCCACAGTGCCACCCACGTCCCAATAATAATAATAATAATAATAATAATAATAATAATAATAATAATAATATATTTATACTCCGCCCTCTCCAGCCAAGACCGGGCTCAGGGCAGCTAATACCAGGTATAAAAACAATTGATTAAAATACAACATTAAAATGCAGCCTCATTTCAGTAGAAACTCAAATCAAAAACTTTTTGGGGATGAAAACGTCAAATCTTCACCAAAGCCAGCTATCCAGACTGGTCCTATGTGGGCCAGAAAAAAGCCAGGGAAGTCCCCATTTAGGAGTTCCATCACAGAAGGAGAAAGGAAAAAGGAAAGGGCAAGGGGATCAAGTTGATTCCAAGACAAAGGCCAGGTGGAACAACCCTTGCCTTACAGGCCCTGTGGAAAGAAATCAGATCCTGCAGGGCCCTGGTCTCATGAGGCAGAGCGTTCCACCAGAGCCAGTGTTGAAAAGGCCCTGGCTCTGGTTGAGGCTAATCTAAATTCCTTAGGTCCCAGGACCTCTAGGGTGTTACTATTTATGGACCTTTAGGTCCTCCGTGGGGCATACAGGGAGAGGCGGTCTCGTAGGTACGAGGGTCCTAGGCCGTGAAGGGCTTTAAAGGTCAAAACTAGCACCTTAAATCTGACCCTGTACTCCACCGGGAGCCAGTGCAGCTTGAAAAGCACTGGGTGAATATGCTCCCATGGCAGAGACCCCGTGAGGAGCCTCGCTGCAGCATTCTGCACCCTCTGGAGTTTTAGAGACAGCTTCAAGGGCAGCCCCGCGTAGAGTGAATTACAGTAGTCATGCCTGGAGGTGACCGTCGCATGGATCACTGTGGCCAGGTGGGGCGGGAAAGGTAAGGGACCAACTGCAATACTGAAATTACTTTCCCCACCCCGGCTGCCACTTGTGCTCCATTCTACAGCATTGTTTACTGACCCTTGCACTGTGGTGCCCTGTGTGACCACACTAGTCACACTACCCTAAAAGCACTTCTGAGGGTATTCCCTGTGGGAGCCCCTAAATTGTGAGACTCCCTCTGTATGGATGTACATCTGGCACCTTCACGAAACAACTTTTACCTTTGCCTTCCTGCCATTTGCTCTCACAAAATAACCCCTCCTGAGCTGTATTGTCCCCACAGGAGAAGAAATTATGAGGTTTCAGTCAGGTAAGTAGGAAGTTATAAAGGGGGGGGGGAGGGGAGGGTATATTTTGAATGAGCAAGGAAATGGTTAAACAAATCCTTACCTCTACCATTATGAATTCAGCATCCCACAAGTGATTTCAATTTTTATTTTTATTTTTACTTAAAAAACAAATCTTGACAGGAGGAAAAACCACTGAACTGCCCATCACATGAAGTTCAGCCCTACATTTTTAGTTTTTATTGGCTTGTTCCATGTGCGTTTGTGTGGAACTTCAATTCCAGATAATCATGATACAAATAAAACATTTCCTCACTCGAGTGAGGAAAATGAGTCAACTGAGATTTGAGGCAGCCTGTCTAACGTTATTTTGATATGCAACAGGCCCAGAGTCCCTGTTTTTATTACCTGCAAAAGACTATCAGAGAAAGCATCAGCTATTCTTACACTTCTGAGGTTTGGCCCGTTCATTTGCTGTTCCAGAAAAAGCAGTTAGATTGCAATTTCTCAATCACTACCTTCGCAAGATGCTGCTTCAGAGGACTGTGCAGTTTCGTATGGGCTCCATCTTGGAAACATCTACACACACTTTGCTGATGAGACCAAGGAAATACAAAGGAACAATTTGCATGACAAACAGTAGCTAGACAGGTGTACATGGGACCAGGATAAGACCATGTCAAAATTCTAATGCATTTTTAAGAACAACTGGTTGGGCTCCTACCTAAATCATTACAAGATCAAACTAGGCAGAACTTTAGCTCCATATTTGTGCCCTAAAGTCAGTGCTTTTGTTTCCTCTCTAAAAAAATGTTTAGGGGTACTCTCATTTTCCTACTCATATTGAAATACTGCCCCTCAATGAGGCCAAGCTTAGATTCACAAAATGTTTAGGGGTACGCGTACCCCTGTGTCCCCCCAGGGAAAAGCCCTAAAGTGCAGGATTTTTAAAAACATAGATTGCGCCTGTGTGTGTGTGTGTGTGTGTGTGTGTGTGTGTGAGAGAGAGAGAGAGAGAGAGAGAGAGAGAGAGAGAGAGAGATCTGGATTAGGGGGGACTCTAGTGTATGGCTCTAGTGTATGGCTATGTAGTCCAATCTAGATCACACCTCTTGCACAGAAGAATAAAGGTAAAGGACCCCTGACAGTTAAGTCCAGTCGCAAATGACTCTGGGGTTGCGGCGCTCATCTTGCTTTACTGGCCGAGGGAGCTGACGTTTGTCCGCAGACAGTTTTTCTGGGTCATGTGGCCAGCATGACTAAGCCGCTTCTGGTGAAACCAGAGCAGCACACGGAAACGGCGTTTACCTTCCTGCCGGAGTGGTACCTATTTATCTGCTTGCACTTTGACGTGCTTTCGAACTGCTAGGTTGGCAGGAGCTGGGACTGAGCAACGGGAGCTCACGCCATGTGGGGATTCGAACTACCGACCTTCCGATCAGCAAGTCCTAGGCTCAGTGGTTTAGACCACAGTGCCACCCGCGTCCCTTGCACAGAAGAATAAGCTCCTGTTAAAGAGAATGGGGCTTCCCCTCCTCCATGCTTGCTAGTATTTGAAGTACAGTGGTACCTTGGTTTTTGAACGTAATCCGTTCCGGAAGACTGTTTGACTTCCGAAACATTTGAAAACCGAGGTGCAAAGGGTGGTCTGCAGAAAACTGAAAAAAATAACAGGTGCATTCGCAAACAGAAGCATTTCCTTCTGGGTTTTCTGTATTCGAAAACTGAAACGTTCAGCTTCCGATATGTTTGAAAACTGAGGTACCATTGTATTCTGAACTAATATTAAAGGGGGGCAAAGGATTAAAGTCCCACTACCGACATCCAGATAAGGCATCCTGTGCAGCCAAATTGTGTGTTTTAGAAACCAAACAATCCCTGTAGTTAAGGAGCTAACATTATCAGCTAGTGTAGCCCTTGGCTTCGGGGCCCTGATTTTAAAAATTTTCATGCTGACGAGCACAACTTAATAATTAGATAATAAGGCAGCACACCATGTTGTTATCGTTGGGTATAAGCAACCTTTCATACCCCCGGCCAGTAGAGGGCAGGCTTGAGACTAACAGATAGTCAGGGGAAAATACACTGTGGTTTCCCATTAGCTCCGCCCCTTCCTCCCATCTCTCTGCTTGAAGAAACAGCCAAGAAACTCGCTCCCACTTGTAGGCTTAGAATATGAACTCATCCTTGTAAATATGAAGAAACGGTAAGTAAAGAACCTGTTTTCTTCTTCTTCAGTGGGACCTCTATGTGTTTTATTTTACTTTTCTAAGCAGTGCTGGTGAATTAAATAGAATGTGAGATACACTGCCATTTTGGCAGCAGAACAGCTGCCATATCTTATACCTAAAAAAGCGGGGGAAATGGCAGATATGCTCACAGCATCCATGGGAACACAACCAAAGCTCACCAGTCAGGGACTGTGTTGGTGACAACACCCACACATAGTGAGAGCCAATGAACCCGCAAGAGCAAGGGACACGCCCACTAGCCCAAACTACAAAATGACACCACTGCATCACGAATCCATCAACCCCAACAGTATGAGAGCGAGAGAGCCAGTGTGGTGTAGTGGTTAAGAGCGGTGGACTCGTAATCTGGTGAACCGGGTTCGCGTCTCTGCTCCTCCACATGCAGCTGCTGGGTGACCTTGGGCCAGTCACACTTCTGTGAAGTCTCTCAGCCCCACTCACCTCACAGAGTGTTTGTTGTGGGGGAGGAAGGGAAAGGAGAATGTTAGCCGCTTTGAGACTCCTTAGGGTAGTGATAAAGTGGGATATGAAATCCAAACTTCTCTTCTGCTGCTGCTGCTGCTGCTTCTTCTTCTTCTTCTTCTTCTTCTTCTTCTTCTTCTTCTTCTTCTTCTTCTTCTTCTTCTTCTTCTTCTTACCACAAGCTAGCTACATCTGAAGGCAACCCTGTTTCTGGAAATTTTTAATGTCTAATGTTTTACCATTTTTTATGTGCTGTAAGCCTCCCAGAGTGGCTGGGGAGTGGCAGGTGTGCTTCTTTCCTGGGCCAAACCTGTCTCACCCACAGCTCCACCCTATTTTAGCTGTGTCACCAGCACATCTTTGCCAGTAGAATCACTATGTTTTTAGAGCGTTCCACCAATGCATCTGTCATGGTGTCCAGGGATAAATGTGATGGCCACCAGATTTGGTTGGACTACAACTCCCATCAATCCCAACCAACACTGCCAATGAGCAGACACGATTCAGCAACATCTGGAGGCCTCCACACTGCCTGCTCTTGGCATATTTGTGTTCTGTCAGCATAGCGAAAGTTCTGCCAAATCTTAGAGCCCTTTAACCAGCAGAATTTGAGCATAGGACTGTAACCTAATTCATTTATGTGGATTCTGAATATGCCTTATCGCTGATTGCTCATCAAAGAACAGTATAATTTTTCCACAACTATAGCTACTCATGACACCAGAAAATTAATCCTGAGAATATGACACATTTTCACAAAACAAAGTAAAAGCAAATGAATGGATTTATATTTATATTTTTTAACTCTGATGTCTCCTGTGGGTTAAATTATCAGGGCTTGATCTGGCTCCCATTGGAAAGAAAGGCAAAGCTCACATACATTTTCAATGTTTTGCTCATAGAACTATGAACAACTTTGCCTACGGTCTCAGGAAGGCAGGGATTACACATGATTGGAATGCTGTTGTTTATACTTCCACATGAACATAACAGGAATGTGAGGAATGCATGGTTTCATTAATCATGCCCAATCAAACCTATCACTTTTTTAGCATTTTAATTGCAGAATTATTCCTTTTTTTTTTTTTTTTTTTTACCAGTATGATCTGAATTTAATTGCATCTGTTTTTTTTTTTTTTTAATAAATTTTTATTCATTTTCCATAAATAAAGAATAAAACAAAACAAAAACATAAATAAACACAAAAATGACTTCCCCATACCACCCCTTTTCTGCATTCTTGTTTCAAGATTTTCCAGCAACCCTTTTGTATTACACTTATTTCTATTTCGTGAATTTAACTTCCAAAATATATTTAAGACAACTGTAGTTCTTTATCTCTTATAACCCTGATCCTCTAATTTTCCAAATTACAACAATTTTTAAGGTAAACTTTAAACTTGTTCCAGTCTTCATCCACCGCCTCTTTCCCTCGGTCTCGTATTCTGCCAGTCATCTCTGCCAGTCCCATATAGTCAATCACCTTCGTCTGCCATTCTTCCAACGTGGGTAGATCTTGTGTCTTCCAATACTTTGCTAGAAGAATTCTTGCTGCTGTTGTGGCATACATAAAGAATGTCCTATCCTTCTTTGGCACCATTTGGCCCACCATACCCAGGAGAAAGGCCTCTGGCTTTTTATTAAAGGTTCTCTTCAGAACTTTTTTAATTTCATTATAGATCATTTCCCAGAAAGCCTTAATCCTCGGGCAGGTCCACCAAAGGTGGTAGAAGGTTCCCTCCGTTTCGTTACACTTCCAACATTTGTTATTGGGCAAATGATAAATCTTTGCTAACTTAGCCGGAGTCATGTACCACCTGTAGATCATTTTCATAATGTTTTCTCTTAAGGCATTACATGCCGTAAATTTAACACCAGTGGTCCATAACTGCTCCCAGTCAGCAAACTCAATGTCATGCCCTATATCCTGTGCCCATTTAATCATACTAGATTTCATCATTTCATCTTGGGTATTCCATTTCAACAGCAAATTGTACATTCTTGACAAGTTTTTAGTATTGGGTTCTAACAGTTCTGTTTCTAGTTTCGACTTCTCCAATTGGAAGCCTTTCTTTCTGTCCTGTTTGAATAGCTCATTTATCTGACGATAATGTAACCAATCTCTCACTTTAAACTTCAATTTCTCAAAACTCTGCAATTTTACTTTTTCGCCATCTTGTTCTATCATTTCAAAATATTTAGGCCAATTAGAATCCATATTCAATTTTTTCACCTCTTTTGCCTCCATTGGTGACAGCCACCTGGGGGTTCTACTTTCAAGCAAGTCTTTATACCTTATCCAGACATTGTACAAAGCTTTCCTTACCATATGGTTCTTAAAGCCTTTATGCGCTTTTACCTTGTCATACCATATATATGCATGCCAACCATGTCTATTATCAAACCCTTCAAGATCCAAAATGTCTGTATTCTCGAGGAGCAGCCAATCTTTCAGCCAGCAAAATGCTGCTGATTCATAGTAAAGTCTTAAGTCCGGCAGGGCAAACCCTCCTCTATCTTTTGCATCTGTTAATGTCTTAAATTTTATTCTTGGCTTTTTGCCCTGCCAAACAAATTTCGATATATCTTTCTGCCACCTCTTGAAACAGTCCATCTTGTCTATTATTTGCAGTGTCTGAAACAGGAATAACATTCTAGGCAATACATTCATTTTGATAACAGCAATTCTGCCTAACAAGGAAAGTTTCAGCCTTGACCATATGTCTAGATCTTTCTTAACTTCTGTCCAACATTTATCGTAATTGTCTTTAAATAAGTTCATATTTTTAGCTGTCAAGTTCACCCCCAAGTACTTCACTTTTTTTACTATCTCCAAACCTGTTTCCTTCTGAAATGTCTCTTTTTCCTCATTTGTTAAGTTTTTCTCCAGCACTTTAGTTTTTTGTTTATTCAATTTAAATCCTGCAACTTGACCAAATATCTCAATCAGTTCTAAAACTCTTTTTGTACTGGTGCTTGGCTGCTGTAAGGTCAAAACTAGGTCATCTGCAAATGCCCTCAGTTTATACTCTTTCACTCCGAGCTGGATTCCTTTAACCAACTGGTCCTTTCTAATCATATTTAACAAGACCTCCAGGACCAGTATAAAAAGTAGAGGGGAGATAGGGCATCCCTGTCGTGTTCCTTTCTCTATAGCTATCTCTTCCGTTACCACATTGTTCACAATTAGCTTTGCCTTCTGCTCAGAGTATATTGCCCCTATACCATTTTCAAAACCTTGACCTACCCCCATCCCATGGAGATTCTTTTTCATAAAACTCCAGCAAATATTATCGAAGGCTTTCTCCGCGTCCACAAAAATTAAAACTGCCTTTCTGTTGATGTTTATTTCCAGCAATTCCACAATGTCTATTATGTTTCTCACGTTGTCAGACATGTGTCTTCCCGGGAGAAAGCCAGCTTGGTCCTTATGAATCTCACCTATCAGTACTTTCTTCAATCTTTTTGCTAAAATATCTGCAAATATTTTGTAATCCACATTTAGTAATGATATCGGGCGGTAGTTCTTAACCTGGTTCTTTTCAGTCTCAGTTTTTGGTATAAGCGAAATAAAAGCCTCTTTCCACGTTTCAGGTGCCTTTTTCCCCTCCAGTATTTCATTGCAAACTTCTTTCAATGGTTGCACTAAACATTCTTTCAAAGCTTTATAGTATCTGGCCGTCAGACCATCTGGTCCTGGAGACTTTCCCAATTGCGCTTTTTGAATGGCCTCCTCTATTTCTTGTTCTGTTATTTTCTCATTCAAAGTCAATTTGCTTTGTTCTGAAATTTTAGGTAGTCCATGATTTTTAAGAAATTCATCTATTTCTTGTTCATTCACTGGCCCTTGTGTATATAGCTTCCTAAAAAAGCTTTGGAAACAATTACTTATCTCATTTGGCTTATGGATATTCTTTCCCTCTACCTCCAAACAAGTAACTGTATTCAATTTTTGCCTCTTTTTCAATTGCCATGCAAGAAGCTTCCCACATTTGTCTGCTGACTCGAAAGTCCTTTGTCTCATTTGTTTAATTTTCCATTCTATCTCTTGGTTTGTCAATTCCATATATTGCGTCTGGTGGTACTTTATTTCTCTCAAAATTTCTTGAGACTTTGGATTAGATCTCAATTTTTTTTCTCCTTCCTTCATTTTCTCTAAAATTTTTTCTTTCCTTTCATTTTGCTTTTTCCTCTTAATTGAATTCTGTTGTATCAGGAAGCCTCGCATTACGGCTTTACTCGCGTCCCAAATTGTTCTTTTTTCCACTTCTGTTCTGAGGTTTATCTCAAAGTAATCTTTCAATGTTTTTAGGGCCTTTTTGCAAAATTGTTCGTCTCTAAATAGGGAGTCATTCATTCTCCATCTAAAGGATCCAGTTGTTGTCATTTTCATTTCCATCTTTACTGCATTGTGGTCGGAGCAGGTTTTTGGGCAGATTTCTACTTTCTTTATCTTCGTAGCCATCACGCTAGATACCCAGATTTGGTCGATTCTTGTCCATGTCATTTTAGATTCTGAAAAAAAGGTTCCCTCTCTCTCCAGAGGGTTCTTTGTCCTCCAGATGTCAATCAAGTCCATGTTTTCCGTCATTTCAAAGAAAGTTTTTGGTAATCTTCCTTCTTTAGAAATTATCTGTCTTTGTGCCTTGTCCATGTTTGTGGAGACCACTCCATTCATGTCCCCCATCAATATTATTTTGCAGTCGAGGTAGTCCAGTAGAGTTTCATGCAACTTCTTAAAGAATTCGGCCTTCCCATCATTAGGTGCATATATTCCAATTATCAAATACTTTTCTCCCTGAATCTGTACTTCAATTGCCACATATCTTCCTTCTTCATCCTTAAATTTCATTTTTGGGTCCAATTTTTCTTTTGCATAAATCACTACTCCTCTCTTTTTTACTTTATCGGAAGATATAAATTCTTGTCCTAATCTTTTGTTCACCAACAGTTTCCTGTGTGCTCTGGTTATATGAGTTTCTTGTAGACATATCAGGTCCAATTGTTCCCTTTTCAAAATATGAAAAACTTGTCGTTTTTTCCTGGGATGGTTCAAACCATTGCAATTCCAACTAAGAAGTTGCAGCGACATTTTGTTTATTAGATATTTGACCCTCCGACTGCTCCAAGCTTTTCTTCCTCTTCAGTTGGCGGTTGTGGTAATCCAAATGATAGATTTGCAATGTCTGTTAGCCCTCCTCCTTCTGGTGTTGATTCTTGTCCTCCTCTTGATAGGCCCACCGTACCTTTCTGTAGGTCCTCTAGATTCCTTTCCAAGAAGTTTTCTTTTTCCTGTACTGATCTTATTCTTCTTTTCTTCCCTTTGTAGTTGAAGGACAACCCCTGTGGAAATTCCCACCTGAAAGGAATAAAGTTCTTCCTCAACAAATTGGCTAAGTCTCTATAAAAAGTCCTCACTTCCAGGATATATTTGGGAATGTCCTTAAAGATTTGGACTTGAGTGTTTCCAATTACCAAAGCTTTTTGATAGTGAAGGTCCAATATCTTGTCTCTTTCCTCTTTGGTTCTAAAAGTAATCAGGCAATCCCTTGGCTTCACACTTTGCTTCCTACCAAGTCTGAAAGCAGTTGTTATCTCTAGTTCATCCTCCTCGAGATCTCCTTGCCAATTTTCTAAGATTGCCTCTGTGAGAAATTCCTTCAGGTTGTCCTTTTCATTCTCTGGAACCTGTCTTAATTTCAAATTCCGTTCTTTCCGTTGTAGCTCCAGTAAGGAGAGGGCCGCTTCATGCTCATTCACCTTTTTCTCTATCGGTGCAAATTTTCCCTGTGTCTCCTCGGCAATGGATCTTGCACTCTCTGCGATTTTCTTAGTTTCTGTAGATTCCTGAATCAACCTATTTATAGATTCTGTATTAGTTGCCACTGACGTGGTATTCAAGTCCAGTCTTGCTGTGAGTTCTGTCAATTTCTTTGAATTTTCTGTAGATTGCTTTGTTAAGGCCTCTAGGGATTGATTTATTTTAAGCAGTGCCTGTGTCATAGATTCCATTGATGCTGTTGTCACACTTTCCGGCGCAGGCACTGTACTGCCAGAGATTGAGCCTCTTTTCTTTTGTGTCACTTTAGCTTTAGATCTGGTTCTTATCTCCTCTGCCGTGCCACTCATATCCCAAGGCCGTTCTCACAGGAAAAGCTTCTAATGGAAAATTCCACTGTCAGCCAGTTACTTCACAGTTTTTCCCTCTTGGTCCTCCAGAGGGAGCAATTAATAGTGTCCAGATTAAAGGAGACAAAGAAACAGAAAGCCGGATGTAAAGAATCAAAAGTCCGCCATTAAAGTTCTTTAAAACTTTTTCTCCAGATAGAATCAAAATATCAAGATATCTGTAACAAAGTCCCGTTAAGTCTTAAAATTCGTTCACCATTTAAGGTATAATCTATTTCCACTTCATACCTATTTTAAAGGACAATTTTCCGGTGTTAATTCCTGGCAGATCGTCACCAAGGGATCAGGGCAGTGGAAAGCTTTGTTTCCTTTAAGTTTAAAGTATCTTCACCAAGTTGTCTTTTTCCCCCCCCTTCTCCTCCGATCAGGGGGAAGGAGATACTTTTGACAGCTCAGGGTTGACAGTTCGCAACTAAGTTTCTTGTAACTGCAGCGAGATCTTTCGTTGCTTTAAATTTCTGCAGTCCGGGGGGGGGCAGACTTCCTTATTTTATTCCCTCCCGTTTTCAGCCAAATTTTCAAGTTTAAAGGGTCCCGATTCTTTTTCTGCTCTTACTCACGGGAATCCAGTCCAGATTTTCCTTTCAGGAAGAAATCGGCGCTCTCCGCTTATGGCGACGCGGCTTCACTCCGCAGGCTGGGTAACGACTCTCAGCACCGCGCTCACTCCCGATGCCGCTCCGGAGCCTTTAAAAAGGCTCTTTCACAGTACCGGGGGGCGCAAAGGTGCCCACCGAATCTCCTTGCTCTCAGGCTTCCGCGCCTGAGATTTTAGGGGTCCCCCGCTCGCCGTAGCGGGTAAGACCCGAACTTGCGGAGCAGTCCTTCTCCGGAGCTCGGAGAAAGGACCGCCATTAAGCGCTGGCACCGACCGGAAGTCTAATTGCAGAATTATTCCAACCACAGAGTTATTTTGTTTTTATCTACTGAGAATACACATTTCTTTTCTAACAGTCTGCCTCTTTTTATTGGCTCTGACCTAAAAGCCTGTCAGTGAAAATAGAAACTACTGTGAGGGTGTGATCCTATGGGATGGATTAGTTTGCTGAGCGGCAGAAGGAAGCTTGGGAAGGCCTTGAGATGCCCAGGTTTTGAAACCACTTAGTCTGCCTGTGGGGCAGCTGTGGGGCAGGAAATGCCTTGCTGTCTAACTAGTGGATATACAGGGCCCAGAATTTGAGTACGCCATGGGCAAGGTGGGGGCAGATGTCCATAGTGGATACATGGCTGTTGGGGGGGTTGAATTCAATGCTAGTACTACCCAGCATAGACCCACTGAAATTCATGACCACGGCTAACTCCGTTCCATTAATTTCAATGAGTCTGCTCTGAGTAGCACTTAGCTACAACCATAGGCAGTACAATACTACTCAGGGAAAGTTTTACAAACAAGGAACAGGGATCCTGTGTCAAAAAGAGAAAACCGAATTGCTGTAATTTGATTGCTGTCATTTGATTCAATTTATACGTCGCCTCTTTCACTACTGTAAGCTGCTCAACACCTTACTAAAATACAGTGGCGCCTCAGGTTACATATGCTTCAGGTTACAGACTCAGCTAACCCAGAAATAGTACCTCCGGTTAAGAACTTTGCTTCAGGATGAGAACAGAAATCGTGCTCCGGTAGCACAGCGGTAGCAGGAGGCCCCATTAGCTAAAGTGGTGCTTCAGGTTAAGAACTGTTTCAGGTTAAGAACGGACCTCCGGAATATATTAAGTACTTAACCCAAGGTACCACTGTAACAGCATTATAAACCCCACAGTTATCTGAATCCTACATAAAATTGATAAGTGTGGATAAATAACATTGCATGGATCCTGCTGTGATGCTTCCATAGAATTACAGGGGGAAATGTTTCAGGGCAGCTTCTCCTGTTCCTATCAGTGGAGCATATCTTGGGAATTTCCCTCTGGATTGTGTTCCAGAACTTCTTGCCTATATATCTGGGTGCTGAAAATGCACCATTTGCCATATGCTGGACGTCTATCGTCACAGGCAACAGTAACTGTAAATTTGCATTGGCATAATAAATAATGTTATCCTTTACTTTGTTGACTCCAAACTCTCCCCTGCTACACAAGCACATACACACTTTCACACACCTCTGTTAATATCAGATAGGTCAAATAAAAAAAATCCTTCCTGTAGCACCTTAAAGACCAACTAAGTTAGTTCTTGGTATAAGCTTTCGTGTGCATGCACACTTCTTCAGATACCAGTGTGGTGTAGTGGTTAAGAGCGGTAGTCACGTAATCTGGGAAACCGGGTTCGTGTCTCCGCTCCTCCACATGCAGCTGCTGGGTGACCTTGGGCCAGTCACACTTCTGTGAAGTCTCTCAGCCCCACTCACCTCACAGAGTGTTTGTTGTGGGGGAGGAAGGGAAAGGAGAATGTTAGCCGCTTTGAGACTCCTGAAGGGGAGTGAAAGGCGGGATATCAAATCCAAACTCTTCTTCTTCTTCTTCTTCAGATACACTGAAACAGAAGTTGCCAGATCCTTCTATATATTGAGAAGGTGGGGAGGGGTATTACTCAGAAGGGTGGTGGGAATCGGAGATTGGCAGATAGCTGAGATGAGCCTGTTGGCGACTCTTAACGACTGTAATAGGTCTTACAGGAAAAGGCAAGGGGTGAGGAGGTGAGAGATGGCTTAGTCATGTATAATGAGATAAGAATCCAATGTCTCTATTCAGACCAGGTCTCTCCATTGTTTTAAGTTTGGTAATGAGTTGTAATTCAGCAGCTTCTCTTTCCAGTCTATTTCTGAAATTCCTTTGTAGTAAAACAGCTACTTTGAGATCTTGTATAGAATGTCCTGGGAGATTGAAGTGTTCTCAACATACATGACTAAGCCATCTCTCACCTCCTCACCCCTTGCCTTTTCCTGTAAGACCTATTACAGTCGTTAAGAGTCGCCAACAGGCTCATCTCAGCTATCTGCCAATCTCCGATTCCCACCACCTTTCTGAGTAACACCCCTCCCCACCTTCTCACTATATAGAAGGATCTGGCAACTTCTGTTTCAGTGTATCTGAAGAAGTGTGCATGCACACGAAAGCTTATACCAAGAACTAACTTAGTTGGTCTTTAAGGTGCTACAGGAAGGATTTTTTTTATTTGGACTATGGCAGACCAACACGGCTACCCATCTGTAATCAGATAGGTCAGTTCTTTTTTATCACAATGTGTCTGTTGGGGCCACTTTCCCACCCTTTCCAGTTTGGTGTACAGAGAGGATTTGTCAATGTATGTATATTTTAAAACAGGGGTCAGCAGACTTTTTCAGCAGGGGTCCTTCAGACCTTGTGGGGGGCCGGTCTATATTTTGGGGGGTGGGAAAGAACAAATTCCTATGCCCCACAAATAACTCAGAGATGAATTTTAAATAGAAGAACACATTCTACTCATGTAAAAGCACACTGATTCCCAGACCATCCGCGGGCCGGATTTAGAAGCCAATTGGGCCGGATCCGGCCCCCGGGCCTTAGTTTGCCTACCCATGTTTTAAAATAACAACAACAGTACAGTATCTTACTTTCATTAAGCTAAGCTTCCTGCTGATGTCATTCTTACATTACAAAGGTCTTAATTTAAACCATGACATAAATGCTTTTCATCAGTTTAATTCTTTCTTCCTTCCCTCCCCCCCCACCTTTTTGGTTCTTTGTGCCAAAGTCTTGCATTTTTAAAAATAAAGGGTATGCTGTGTAATAATTGCTGCAGGACAGGCGGCTTTATCCTTAAATATGAAAGACAAATGGGGTGTGACATGCATGTGTTTCAACATGCAGAAGTTATTTCTACAGGACCTCACGTTTTTCCATTCTCTCCCCCCCCCCCCAGAATATTCAGCTTCCTTTGAATTTGACCTAATAATAACACTAGATTTCAAGCACAATTCCCAGAAATGATTGGACCGGGAGGTGAAAACTAATTTGCCTTTTGAATTCTCCGTCTCACTGTCACACATACTCACACATGCACACACTTCCACACAGGTACTTGTGGATTATATTTAATGACAGCCTTTTAAAAGAAGAGATGAGATGTTTCATTACACATACATATTCTGCTTTGTGTGATGCCAATAAAGGCCCTTTGCAGCAATGTCAGGAATAATATAAGTGGTTTCTTTTGCTTTGTTTGACGTACGACAGACATACAGCACTGATTACCGCCTTTCAAAAGTAATATTCCCCAACCCCTAATTCAGCTTATGTACTGCAACACTTTATGGATGTTTCCCAGGAGTTTTAGAACTCATGAATATAAATTATGAAATGTACTTTGCGTTAACACCCAGATGAGGACACCATTCAGCACTTTCATTTTAAACCAATCTTTATGTTTCTTTTTAGACAAAAAATTGATAGCAGTGGAGTTAGATTTATATTAGACATTGATTTAAAATTTATTTGAGATATTGATTTTGTTTATCCTAATTTATTATATTGTCTTTCTTTTTGTCTGTCTGTGTACACACACATGCAAACATATAATGGTTTTAATCGCTTTTTGTTCTTCTGAATATTAGTGATTTACTGTGTTTCTGTGAATCTTTAATATTTTTAATTGTATTAGTTATTTTATTATCTTAAAAGCTTAAATTACCTTGGGAATGTGGGCATACAAACAGACTCACATTCATAATATGCCAGGGCTTGTCATGACTTTTAGTCTTTGTGAGGGACCTGGCTTTGCCATGCCGTAACTTTCTAAGAATGTGTCTCAGATTGTTTTGTCTCTGTCCTTCCTTCACTACACTGAATTTGGAATCTTGTTGCCTTCTCTTGGAAGCAACCAGGTCTGAAAAGAACCTCAGATTATTAATGCACTTACAAAAACAAATAAGGCGGAATTAAAGCACAGAATACAGATATGCTGAGAAACAGGCTTTTTTGCATTATTATTTTTTTAAAAATACAGTTTACAAAAGGGCAAAACTTGCTTCCACCCAACCAAAGGGATGTTAACTCCATTCATTGGTGGGAAGGCGCAGCTTGAACATATATCCCTTTCCTGACCCATAACACATACCTAATCACCAGCCTTTTCCTGCAGAGGAGACGACTGAATGCTTGCCTCAAGACAGAGCAGGATGGGAGACAAGTTGCTTGTGCTTACAGTTCTCTTTGGCAAATAGGGATGATTAGGGCAGCAGTGACTCAGTTGGTTCCATTTAACTCAGAATTGAAGAGTTGGAAGGGGAGCTAAGGATCACCTAGTCCAATGCAATGAATCAATCACAGCTCAATAATCCCAAGGGAGTGTGTTCCACTGTCAAGCAGTTCATATCATCAGAAAGTTCTTCCTGATGTTTAGTTGGAATCTCCTTTCTTGTAACTTGAATCCATTGGCTTGGGTCCTACCCTCCAGAGCAGAAGAAAGCAAACTTGCTCCAACCTCCATGTGACAGCCCTTTAGAGATTTGAAGATGGCTATCATATCTCCTCTCAGCCTCCTCTTATCCAGGCTAAACATACCCAACTCCCTCAACCATTCCTCATAAGGCTTGGTTTCCAGACCCTTGATCATCTTGGTTGCCTTCCTCTGCACACCTTCCAGCGTCTCAATGCACATCTTAAACTGCAGTGCCATTAATGGACAGGCAAAGAGAGACAAATGCTTAGCCACGTGGTCTTAGTTTATTAACCACATCAATAAGTCAGCACAGTTATTGCAAACTCCTATAACAAATGTGCCCCGTATCTTTATGGAGAGCACTAATTAATGTCAGGGACTGGCAGGGCTCCAAGGAAGGGCCTGAAGAGGCAGGCACTGTGACCACGTCCTTTTAAGAGAAGTTGCAGGTTGTTTGCATGCGCCCCATCAGATGAGGTCACTTAAGCTTGTGGGTGGGGAGACGTAGTGATGCTGTTGCTCCAAGAGTCTAGCTTGGAGTGCAAACCTGGGGACGGAATGCCAGATACTTTGTCGCCCGGAATGTGTGTGCATGTTCTGTGCACCTTTGGAGCTATTGTAAATGCGTGCTTTGCCAATGAAGAAGCAAACTACCGGCTGTTTGTCCTCCCTGGGTTGGGTGGCCTCAGGACAATTAATCAGTGATCCTACTATGTGTGTACCTTACTGTTACTTTTTGTAACTGTTTACAGATAGGTAGCCGTGTTGGTCTGCCATAGTCAAAATAAAAAATTCCTTCCAGTAGCACCTTAAAGACCAACTAAGTTAGTTCTTGGTATGAGCTTTCGTGTGCATGCACACTTCTTCAGATACTTCTTCAGGTATCTGAAGAAGTGTGCATGCACACGAAAGCTCATACCAAGAACTAACTTAGTTGGTCTTTAAGGTGCTACTGGAAGGAATTTTTGTAACTGACAATCGAATAATATGTATGTTACGTTTATGGTGTTGCTGCTGAAAAATTTAATACAAGTTAAAAACAAAACAAAACTGTGAAGCCCAGAACTAGAAATAGTACTCCAGTTGGGGTCTGACCAAAGGAGAATAGAGTGATACTATTATTTCTTCTGATCTGGACACCACCTTTCTGCTGATTCAGCCTAGAATTGCATTAGTTTTTTTTGCAGCTGCATCACATTGCTGACTCACATTCAGTTTGTGGTCTATTAGGATCCTTTTCACATGTAATGTTGTCAAGCCAGATGTTCCCCATCTTATATTTGTGCATCTGATTATTCCTGCCTAAGGATAGAAGCTTATATTTGTCCCTGCTGAAATTCATTTTCTTAGTTTTGGCTCAGTTCTCCAATCAAGACAGTAGACTGTTCTCCCATCACCCTTGATTTATGATAGTGATCTAATTCATTATTTAAATTGATTTTAACAATAGTGAAATTTCCAGTTTCACCACTTTTGCTTTGAGCAATTTGTATTTGTACTCTTGCTGCTCACTTTAGGAAGAAGCAAAGCATAGAAAAATTCAAATTATTTCCCCCTTTTTAGAAAAAAAAAAGATTCCCTCCACAAAATAAAAGTGGCATCAAAGTCTTCTACCCTGAGGTTTATCTCTTGAGGTTTAAATAGGGTAGGTAGGAACCTGTGTGGAATACTTAACAGGTACTGGAGAGTCTTATGTTTAAGACACAACCTTATCTTGTTCCAGAAAAGGAAACAACCACAATGCTCCTGAATACCACAGATTATTAAGTTTCTATCTCACTCACAACATAATGAAATCCACATCTCCTATCGCTGGATGGCAAAAGAGGACAACAATTGCCCTAACAGTCACAAGTTGATCTCGTTTGGGCAGATATTTCTTCATGATCTCAGGAATGGCAGTTAGAGGAAAGGAAATTTCAGGAATGCAGCCCTATAGTGAAAATAAAGAAATTCCTTCCAGTAGCACCTTAAAGACCAACTAAGTTAGTTCTTGGTATGAGCTTTCGTATGCATGCACACTTCTTCAGATACACTGTGTATCTGAAGAAGTGTGCATGCACACGAAAGCTCATACCAAGAACTAACTTAGTTGGTCTTTAAGGTGCTACTGGAAGGAATTTCTTTATTTTGACTATGGCAGACCAACACGGCTACCTATCTGTAACTGGATCCCTATAGTGAATTACTCTTGGGTAGAGCTATTTCACACATTACAACAGTGGCCCTCGGTCTGGGCCTCTTGGGAGTGTAGGACACTTGGATGGGGGCATGAACTTCTAGGAATAGATACAAATGTGCTAGATTGAGCCTTTGTTTGCCCCAGTGCCTAGAGCTGGATGGTTAAATGCCCTTGGCAGAGAACCTACACTAATCAATGTTGGACTTCAAGGGATGACTACACCTGTGTAGCCCCATCATGCCATGGGAAGAAGAGAAACTTGCAATGTATTCCTGGGCATAATTTTAAGGGGGGTGTCAGAGAGACAGAACCTGTCTTATTCCTTTTCCTATTCCAGTGTTTGTTGATGCCCCAGTGTGAACACAGCAGCAAGTTGGATTTATTGCCCTTTGCAGATACACACAGCCTCTCAGTATTCAGGTACTCTGTCATGCAGCCAAATCTTTTGTTTATGTCTTGTGGTTATCAGAAAATACATTTCTCGCCTTTATTTTGAGCAAGATTTTCACTCTGTGTTCATTAGATCTTACCACAGATCTCTGGCAGACACTCTTAAGTCACAATAAGATAGAGAGAGAGTGTGGCGGGGGGGTGGGGGGGCTGATCCCTGACAGTTAAGTATCTTCTATGAATGCCCTCATAATACTGGCATTCTCATGTTTCAAAGAAGCGCTAATTTTCATGGTTCTTGACAAGCCATCTCTTTAGATCCACTATCACATTCTGATAGGAAGCTACAGGGTGTAATGTCATAAGAGAGATAATAATTCAAAGGCCTTTTCTCCCGTTATGAAGGGAAAGGAAGAAGCCCATAAATCTAAGAAGCAGGCATGTACATGCAAAGTATCTGTAACTGCACCGATGCTTGTGTGATGTCAGCCACTCGACTCATTCAAGTGTAGAAACTATAAGCTCAGTTGAGCAGCATTTGTTTACATTACTGAGGTGCAAGGGAAGGGCTGGAGCCGGTTTTACTCCTCTGTCAAGACCAGAAGAGGCCTAATTTGGTTCGTAATAACAGAAGAGATGTGCGGCATCAGGCTCAAGGACTTACCTAGTCCAGCTCCTATTTCCCACAGTGGCCAGTCAGATGTTTATGGGAAACACAAAGCAAAGCAAATATTTAATAAAAACTAATTAAAAACAAAAGAGATCCCAGCAACTTGTATTTGGAGGCAGGCTGCCTCAGATCCTGGAGGCAGGATATAACCATCATGACTAGTAGACGTTGACGGCCTTATCCTTTATGGGTTTGTTTGATCTCCCTGTAAAGCCATATAATCAGCAGAAGTGTGTCTGCATTCTCAGTGTCTACCCAGTCTCCAGTCTAAGCGATTTGTCTTGAAAACCAGTACACAAAGTTATGCAAATAAAAAAATAAACAAAAACACTCAACAAGTCACTCTGGGTAAAAGGTGCTGTTTCCTGTTTCTATCCAATACTGTAGGCTTAGATTTCTTAGGTGAGGAATTCTGTCTGCAGACCAGAAGATCGACTGTAGTTCTCAAGGAGGTGGAACCCAGGAGAGCTGGTCTGGAGGCAGAGGCTCAAAAGGCCTCTAGACTTCATTTGAGCAAGTTGCTCACTCCATGGTGCTACCATGTGTTGTGGGCTTCTCTGCATGGCAAAACAGGGTACTGGTTATTTATTCTCTGGTCCTGTCTTTGGGTTTGCCTTGGATTCCCCCGGCTCACTCCAGACCTCTGCCCATGACTGAGTCCTGGTAAACACCCAGCAGACTAGCAATACAACTTATGAGTTCCTTTGTGTCTGACCATTTGCTGAAGAAACATCTGCCTTCATTGGGAGCTCTCCTTGGTCCTGAAAATCCTGACCATGACCTTCTACACGGAAACCACTCCCTACTATCTGATTATTCCAGTTTAAAGGCCTGCTCTCTTGCTGAGTGTCCTGGAGGATGTTATGGGCCAGGAGCTGGCTTCACCTGCAGAGCAGCAGCCTGAAGGAGCAGAGGCAGGAGAACAGTAGGGGGAAAACGCCTCCCACTTCACTTTCCCAGGGCCTTCTGTTGTTCCACAGTCTGAAAAACAGCCACTAGGTTGTTCTACGGTGTCTGGACTGGATCCACCCTTCTGTATATTCTGCCTACTTTTTTATTCTGCTGTTGGTTTCTGTTCACCATTGCTCTATTTGTCCTTGCCTTGCTGAGTCAATGGCACTGAGTCCACGAGAGTCCCTGACTTTTTCACAGCACAGGTTCTGTGCATTCTACATTTGCTAAGAGATTGAGCCGTGAACCAGAAAGTCTGTGCCTCAGACCTCGTCTATATCAGGGATTAAGTGGAAGCCTTAGGCAAGCCACTATCTCTGTCACACTTTCCATCAGCAATATGGCAATAATAATAACCTACCTTGTAGGTGTGGTGTAAGGGTTATTGAGAAAACCTATGTGGAACACTCTGAAAATAGCTGCTACCATCATCATCTCATCTACATAATTGTGTTGCAAGCTCTCACATTTATCTAGGTTTTTTTTTAAATTAGTCAATGTGTCTGGAACCCAGTCCTTTAAAATGCCACAAATCCCAGAACCAGAATGCTGAAATAACTAAAATACATTTTGTCAATTAATCAAACTTCCATTTGCTTTCGAAATTTGGAGTTTATTTACGTGAAAGTTTTAGAATATGGTGGAAATGAGGCTTTGTATGTAGCAGAGCAATTTCCACAGTTGTGATGTATTGAAAGTCAGCCCCCAAGTCCTAAGGCAGCATTCTTCAGATAGGTAATTGCATTTTTAATATTCTTTTTGGGGGGGGGATCCTGCAAGTAGAAAACTAGCAGAACAGGGAGTTGGTACAGTAAGAATCTTGCTTTTAGATGGGCTAGTGCTTTTAGGGAGTTTAAAAATAAAAATAAAGAGAAAATTATTCAGAAGTAGCTTCCAATACCTGCAGACTGAAATTAGAGTCCACTATAGCACCAAAGGATGCTACCATCTCTTTCTGCTGGGAATAATGTTGTATTTTCCAACTCATTGAAAACTTTTTTTTAAAAAAAAAGTGGTTTCAGAAACAGAGAGACTTAAGTGGAGAGCCTCAACAAAACATCACAAGTTATTCAGATTCATCAATAGAAGAGAAAACACCAATCTGTGCCTTATTCATGTTAGTTGTGAGAAACTTGTGTGGGGGAAAAAGGCTTAAAGATCTGTTGCATGCAGAAGCTCAATCCGCCAGTGCTTCTAAACTTTTAAGAAAAACACCACGTACATTTTTAGTGTTAATAATCAGGACTAGAAACTTGCTTTTCAAAAACCTGATGTTCCCCGAATTCTTCAGGAACTGTTTTGTGATATGCCACTTTTAGGGGCATGTCTGTATGGGAGTGTCCCTCACTAGAAGTTTGGTAATTTACCACAGTGCTTGAAGCATGGGAATGAATCCCTGAGAAAAGTAGGGTAGGCTGTGGCGTGGGGATTAATATGCCAACACTGCTCCTTCCTATTTGTGAATTATGATTAATGTTACTGAAACGGAACAACCCACCCCCATGTGGGGACATGTCACTAGACACTTTGATGTGAAGATACCCTGAGGCTCATCAGTCCTGATTCATAGATGGTTTTCTGTATTCCAAGTTACAATATGTGCATCTGATAAGGCTGTATCTTGGAGATGTTTGTCCCTAACATTGGAAGCTGTCAATACCCAGGGCAAAATAAACAATTTAAAACATGAACAGACTACGGTGTTTAGTAATCATGGAATGTTTCTAGTTCACGCAGGGATTGTCCTCAGGCAATTCAATCATCATAATTGCAGTTTCACATTGTCTTCTGACATATACTTCTCTGTGTACTCCAGAATCTGGGATACTTTATTTTGAATAATCATGGTTGTCTCCTTCAGGGTCTAAAGAAGCAAAAAAATCCATCAACTACATTCCAAAATAAACTCTCATAAATGAAAAATGACTGCTTGCAGCACTACTTCTCAACATCTTCTTTTTTTTAAGTGTGTACAAAATTTCCTCCTCTTCAGAAGCAGTGAGGCACAAAGCTGATCACCATTAGGCTTATAGTCAATTTTATATTTGGATATTTCCTAGTGTTGCTGAAGTCAATGGGAGATTTCCCATTCAATGTCACAGAAAGTAGCTTTTCACCATTAATGTGCTGATTTAGCAATTTATTATGACGCACAGGCCAGTTAGTTGCAGCAGGCTGCAGGTAAACAGAGACATTTAAAGATTGGGTTACAGGAGCAGGCATTAGTGTCTGCTTGTCAACACGCTCAACAATTGAAAGCTCCCTGGCAGCCAATAAATTGTTAGGAAAGTGGCCACAGGAAAACTGATGGCTGGGGGCTGCTGCTGACATTATTATTATTTTCCTAGGGAGTAGAGGGAATAAAGCATCCAAAATGTGCAAGCTCCTTTGCTGATTGCATTCAGTTAAACTACAAAATTCTCTAGCACCACAAGGTGTAGTAATGGCTGTCAAGATGGATGGCTTTAAAAGCATAGCTGGCAAGTCTCCCTTATTTGAAGGGACAGTCCCTTATTCCAGCGCCATGTCCCGCTGCTGTCCCTTATTGATGGATATCCCTTAAATGATGTCCCTTAAATTTCAAAGAAAGCAGCTCCTCTCCCTCCCTCCCTGCCGGCCATGGAGGAGAGAGGCTCCAACTGTGTTGCTTGGCTGTGTTGCTCACCCAATAAGAAGTCTAAGAACGACTGGGGGGTGGAGCTTGCATGCCTTGTGTGTGGCTAGTTAATGCAAGCTGAGGGGTTTTTTGAAATCTGGACGCTATTTTTTTGCACGTGCTGCTGCAAACTTTGCAGTGCAAAACCAGGCCGGGGAGCCATCTTAAGCTGAGGCTGCATAGGCCTTGTGGTGCATGTGATTCAGATTCTATTCAGTTGAACCTCTGGTTACAAAGTTGGCTGGACAGTGTTCTCGAAGCTAACCAGCATAAGTTTGACCAGACTGCAGGAGGACAGGAAGACTGGAGTGCCTGGAACAGGTGAGGCTGCAGGTCCCTTATTTTGGCTGCTGGTCCCTTATTTTCAAGGCTGCTGGTCCCTTATTTTCAAATCTGTAAGTTGACAGCTATGTTTAAAAGAGGATTAGACATGTTCATGGAAGACAAAGATATACGCCATCTGCAGGGTTAAAGGTAGCATGTTTCAGAATACGAGTTGCAGGGGAATAACAGCACCTGTGTCCTGTTTCTGGGTTTCCCCATAGGCATAGGTATGAACTTCCTGACTTGGGTGGACTTTTGGTGTGACTGGGCAGGGCTATACTTATGGAAGATTAACAGGATATAGTATATCACTTCAGATACATACCAATAGTTTGAAAAGTACACAGGTAAGCATTGAGTGTTTCCTCCCAATTTATTTTTTACTCACATGTGTGAGACCTCACGTGTATAACTCACGTAGCGAGCAGCCCCCAGCTGACTTTAAAATAGTGTTTCCCAAATGGTGGGTCCTGGTGTGTACCTGGGTATGTTGCACAATGTGGAACCCCTACCTGCATTTCCAGCGGCTTTTCAGACTCTGGACACACATGCTTTGGTCTAGAAAGGATTATACAAATAGAAAGACTGGAATTGTCCCAGCGCTAGCATCATCCTGGATTCAAACAACTGCACAGCAGTTCCACATGCCCAAGGGGCCCCTGCGCTTAGGTCTGGCTGCATGCCAAAGCTTTTTTTTAAACTACTGAGAGAAGTTTCTCAAAAGCAGCTTGTGATAGGGCATGAAAGTCTGTCATTCAAAGAGCAGGGGAGTCAGAAGCCCCACAGGGGATGCCAAAAACCATGGGCGCACCCAAAATCCAAAACAGATCTTTGGCCATACAATGCAGGAATACTATACCTACATCTTCTGCCCCTTCTACTTTCCTTCTTATCTCACAACTATTCAGTTTTTAGGGCTGATTATCTACTTACTTTTCTTTCTCAGCTCTCTCGTTACTTCTGTTTTTCTGTCGTTCTCATGACTGGGCCAGTGGGCTAGGAAGAGTTGAGTACAGTGGTACCTCGGGTTAAGTACTTAATTCGTTCCGGAGGTCCGTTCTTAACCTGAAACTGTTCTTAACCTGAAGCACCACTTTAGCTAATGGGGCCTCCTGCTGCTGCCGCACCACCGTAGCACGATTTCTGTTCTCATCCTGAAGCAAAGTTCTTAACCTGAAGCACTATTTCTGGGTTAGCGGAGTCTGTAACCTGAAGCGTATGTAACCTGAAGCGTATGTAACCCGAGGTACCACTGTAATTCATTCCTTGTTGGCAGTAAGCCTTCTTTTGTATGATATTGCTGAAAAATAAAATAAGATTACAGATATGTGGCCCAGGACCTTAATCCCTCAAGGACCACCATTCCTCACGTAAACCAACCCAGACACTGAATTCATCATCTGAGGGAGATGCAGAGGGAGGTAACACAAGAACAGACCTTTTTAGGGATGGCTTCCTGTTTGTGGAATGAATTCCCCAGGAAATAACACCTGGCACAATCACTGCCTGCTTTTAGGCAACAGGCAAAAACATCAGTATTTACTCAGGCTTATGTTTTTTAATTGAGAAGGTGGTTGCATAATGTCAGTGGATTTTGTTATGACCGTCCTTTAAGTGGGGTGGGTAAGAATTGTTCCTTTAAAATATGTTGTTGGAAGAGTACTTTAGTTTTCGTTTATTGTTGTTTTTGTCTAATTTTAATGCCGTCGTTGTTTTATTTTTACTATGCGTAAGTCATTTTGAGGCACTTGAGTACAAAAATGCAACTAATAAAAACAAACAATTTGGACTGAGCAACAACAGCACACATACAATCACAGCAGCTTTTAGCCACAGGTTCATGTGGGTTTGAATAAAAAACCCCCCACACAATTCTGTGCCATAAGCCTAGAAGTTTGTGCGAATTGGCATTGAAATTATATGTCACATGTACAAGATATCTGCAATGTATACTGGAACAGATAAAGATAGAAGCTTCACCGTGATGCTAATTTGCTCATTGCACCCCTGCAATTCCCATTAACCACATCTGCAGATTATAGGTTGCCAGTCTTCTTAGTCATTTTTGTCCCTTCCAAGGGAGTGTCCTTGGCAGATAGCATGAATACATACTACCAACACACAAACATGATGGGTGGGTCTGTTTACCTTATTATTGAGGACAAACAGATGAGCTTGAATAACAGCCCCAATGCCCAAGACATATTTTTATTTAAAAGTGAAGTGAAACTAAGGAGCTTTGCAATATTTAAAGATGCTAGGAACCTAGGTTTCAACCTTGAGTTTCAGGTTTTGCCCATGAGATCACGTATTGAATAGCATTGAAGCTGAAAGTACAGTAAAATGTTAACAGACAAAGAATGGATGGGAACTGATTATATACCTACCTACATACCTACCTACCCCCCCCCCCCACAAAATTATAATATAATGTTGCAGTTTCTGTACAATTGGACTTTGTAGGAAGCAAAAAAGGGACTGACAGCTAAAATGATAAAACTGCAGTATAGGCAGAAGCCACACGTATTTGCAAAGAGAGAGACTCGATAGCTGAGCTGGTTAGAGCGTGGTGCTGATAATGGCAAGGTTGCAGGTTTGATCCCTGTATAGGACAGCTGCATATTCCTGCATTTCAGGGGGTTGGACTAGATGATTCTCAGGGTTCCTTCCAATTCTATGATTCTATGAACTTTTTTTTTTGCAGTTATGGAATATATTTTTAATAATAATTTTTAGTAATTTTAACATATAAATTATAATACATACCACAAAACTTCATCACTTAAATAATCTTTTTTTTTTTTTTTTGGACTTCCATCAGCACCTCTGATGATCTACCGTTTTGACCACTTCTTATGCATTTCTTAAATTCATATTGCCTTTATTTTGATTAATGATTCTATGAACTTCTAGTGGTATCTGTTCCCTGGTAGGCTATTGAATAAACTCAGTACTTGGTTATGGAGTTACATTCTCTGCTGATGCTCTAAGGCCTTCATTCAATCAAAATATTCAGAAGTGTAGGAGAAAATCTTGAGCTTCAAGGGGTACCAAAATTACTGGGGAGCTGGAGCAACTGCCCTGTGAGGAAAGGCTGCAACACTTGAGACTTTTTAGTTTAGAAAAAAGGTGAGTTTTGGAAGGACATGATAGAGGTATGCAAAATTACACATGGTATGGTTAAAGTGGTTTAAAAGTTTTTCTTCCTCTCTTATAACACTGGAACTTGGGGTCTTCCAACATTCGGCTTCATTGAATGATTCACTAGTCTTCTTCACCCCTAATCTTTAGCACTTCTGAGAAGATATACATGCACTTGGGCTGTTAGTACCTCTTTTTGTCTGTCCTGAATCATCCAATGAAGTCCCATTGGGTTGAATTGGCTTACTCCAAGGTAAATTCATATAAGATTGTAGCATAAATGATTCAAAGATGTCCCATTTACAAAATCTAGCGTACCTATATCTATAAAAATATATATGCTTGGCAGTGTATTCAGACAGCTTAAGCAGAAGAAAGAATAATAATTTTGTGTTATATTTGTTCATCAGTATTTATGAAGCATCTCAAAGTGAGTTACAAGACAATTAAAATACAGTACAACATGCAATTGTTCCTTATCAAAACTTGCACTAAGTATGGAAGTAAAATCCAGACCCAATTTGAGACACATGGCTGTACACCTGCCAGAGTTTGCACAGAGGGCAGTGACTGCCCTCGTTCCTTGTGTCCTTCTGCCTAATGAGACTGATGCTGGTTCCTAGTTCTCAGTTCCTTATTCAACATGAGCTGCATAAGCTGCCTGAATAGGAAACTCAAGCTTCCTCAACTTTGCATCTCAAAATCCTTGGGGACATACCAAATTGTATATCCCTATTTCTGGAGACAGTCCCCTTAAAGAATTCCCAGTATTATTTTTTAGCTTTAATATGTCCAAGCCACTGAAGGGTTTGCGCCCCAAATCCAGCTTCAACATCATCCCATCCTAGCACCTTTATTATAACTGTTTGGGTGAGTCTCCCTCCTTCCATGCCACCAGTGCAGTTTTACAGCTCTGGGCTGTGAAAGGTGCCTGCTCTGTGCCTAATGTCAAGATGACAAAGTTAACTCTCCATTTCCTTGGGGGTGAGGGGAGCTTTGGTTCTGCATAAATCAACCTGCCCCCCTGTGTGTCTGCATGCGCTTCCTGTTTATCTGGGGAAACTGTGCATTTCCCAGCCTTGGGGTTTACTTGCGCTGCCTTTGACAAGCTCTTTCAGCAGTCTTGTGGTTCTGTTTTCTGACCTGTTCAGTGGGAACAATGGAATGCTCTTGCGATGAATTTGTGATGTTTGTGCGGCTCTCCTGGGAATGCATTGTCAAGCATGGCACAGGGCGGCATTTAGGTCTTTTTACCTCATCATTATTTGCCCGAAATCAAATAATATTGGCAAGGAAACAAAGAAACAGATCGGGCGGGGTGAAGACAGTGCAGCGATTTGCTTTTCACAAACCAGAGAAGCTCTTGAGAAGCCCTTGTAATTTCTCTCTCTCATCATTCATTCATTCAGCCTGCCTCTTAAAGTCAAGCGCCACCATTCCATACCTGTATTTACACTTCTCAAGTATCCTTTACCCTCAGCTTTTCATCACTTTACAACATTATGTAAGATGGAACAGTGAGTACTCATTTCTCTTATTAGGGAAGGACATCATACTCAAATGTTACAGGCATAATTGCAAAGCTCTTATAAATCATGGACTGTCACTGAATCTTAGCCTCCCATGGTGCCATATCCCTTTTGTATGCTTGTTACTTTAGTTCCTTCTTCTGTGTTTGAAAACTAAAAGGCTCTCTTTGCTCTTCTTTTCCACATTAACGAAATGCCTTTCTCCCATTTGTACAACACAACGGCATTGCTGACAGCTGTGAACCCGTCCTGATCCACACCCACACACTTGTCAATCAGGTGTAATATTGCAAAAAAGGAAAAAAGCTTGTGTTGCAACATTAATCAACATTAATCAATGGCTAATGCAGTCATGGTATGACGTTAATGTTATAATATATTTACTTTGAATTTGCTTTGATTAAGCAGCAGCTACAAGCTGAACACAAAGTATGTTGCCACTCCTGTTTGATATGCTGTAGAAACGGGGCTTCGAATAGGATCTATCTTGAATGGACAACATAAGAAGAGTGTGCTGGATCAGGCCAGTGGCCCATCTAGTCCAGCAGCCTTTTCTCACAGTGGCCAATCAGATGCCTATGGGAAGACCAAAAACAGGACTTGTGTACTTTCCCCACATGTGATTCACTGTAAGTGTTACTGAGGGGCATAGTTTTGAGATACCTTCTGGTTCTCTAAGCCAGAGGTAGACATCTTTGTGCCCTCCAGATGTTTTGGACTCCATCTCTCATTAGGTCCAGGCAGCATGGCCAATGATCAGGGAAGAATTGGAGCCCATGACATCTGCTCTAAGCTGTCATTTCACACCCATCCTCATCTTCCTTTGCATTTACACAATATGCACCATAGCAGACATCTTTCCCCTTTGCTGTTGGACATTCCAGTGCCATGCCAGGCTATGCCTGGTCAATTGCTACCAGTGTTTTAAATTTCTGCCGAACTGGGGACTTGGCACAGCCCTCCATCATGCAGTAAAGGAGCAGCTGAAGTTTTAAATAAGCTTGGTTTTAAGCTTCACTTTTTTGGTTTTAAGTATCTCTCACAAATACAGGCATGGAAATGTACAGCAATTGATTGATTGGGATGAAGAATCCTAGCCCAGTGCGGATATGTATACATCATGAGTTTGAGATAAAGAGGTTTCAGAAGAAGCTGGCATATTTCCCTAACACAGCTAGGGAGATGCCTATCCAACGTTTGGATTTTGTGGATTTTTTAGTGTGTACATAACTGTTAGATTGCATAATGATTTTATTCAAGGCAATTACCTTTTAACATTCCTAAAAATAGAAGCAGAACTATAAAATATGCAACCTTACGAAGGTAGAATGCTTTACCTGGACAATTCACAATGCAGGTATGTCTTTGGAGGACTGAACCCGATGAAGGAAAAGGCATACTGGACAAATGCACTTTACTTAAAAAACAGTATTTTGTTTTAGCTTTTAAAAAAGTCATCTTAATTAAGCATAGCTCAGAGATAGTTAAGCTTGCTATCAGGAAGAAAATATGAAATAACTGGGAACTCCCAAGTTGAACTATATACCGCTGTCACCTGTATGATAACTTCATGTACGGTATTCACACCTCAATATCTTTGCACAATATTATTGCATTCCTGGCACAGATAATACATGGTTTTTAGGATATATATTATAAATTGATTCAAGATAAACTCAGCCTATGGACAAGGACTGATAGTGTGTTTGTGTGTGTGTGTGTGTGTGTGTATTACATTTCTTACTAGTCAAAGTTGAGTAATCTCATGCCTTTGTAAAATGCTATCTTCACTTAGATCTTCTTTAGTAGGCCATCCGTCAATCGTAGAACAACAGGGTTCCAACTAAACTTTTTTTTTTACCAACAACACTCTTATGTCAACGCACCACTGAATTCTGTGTTCATTAGTGACTTCATCTGAGTTACAGGAATATATGATCTTGTGGAAACAGGAAGTAAAGGAAATAATAATCATAAGTACTTCCCCTTTTCATGCAGCAGTCCTTCCTTCCTTCCTTCCTTCCTTCCTTCCCTCATGGCACTTGCCGCTTTTACCTTTCCTCTTAGTAAAATTGACAGCCTGCTTCAAGGTACTGCCTCAATCTGTTTTCCATCATTAGAATATATTCATATGAGGAACTTGCAGGAGAACTGTACAAAAGGGGAAATGTTATGCAGGTAACTTGCAACTTCAACTTCAACACATTAAACTTGTGTGCATTCAGCTTTACATGCATGGCAATATATTTTTTAACTATTAAAAAGAGGGTGGAAAGGGAGGGGGCATACCCGGGGGGGGGGACTTTGGCAACCCCACCCGCCATTGCACCCAATGTGTTTTGACTATATTCAATTTTGGGTTTATGTGCCATCTCCAGAACATAATCTCCTGCATACACTAAGAGTCACTTGTATGCAGAATCGCAGAGTGATTCTGCAAAGACCAAAATGTGGTAAAGCCATACTTTCAAGTTATCATCTGGATAAGCTGCCAAGGTTGATAGTACTAGGCCAGATGAAACACTGATTTTTTCAGTATAAGACAGCCTATAACATCCGGTTATCAGTATATATTTTAGCTACTGCACAGACTTCCTTGGTGTGGACCAATGTTTGCTGGCATAACATCTGAGCGAGTCCTGGAAATGGGGAATGGTGTCACAGTGGATGTTGTTGGACTCAAACTCCCATCAGCTTCAGACAGCAAATCCAATGGTCAGGGAGAATGGGTTTGTAGATCAACAATATTTGAAGGGCCACGTTCCCCATTTCTGCTTTAAGCACAATACAGCCTATGCAGTAAGTGGCATCTTGCACGTGCAAAACTATATTAATGGGGTTTAATGCAATAGAAACAGCTGTATGGAACTTTACCTCCATTCTAACATGGGCAGCGATTTGTCTTCTCCTTTTTGTTTGTTTCGTTCTCTTTTGCTTGGTTGGTACTCTCTTTTTCTCCCCCCCCCCCCCCGTAGTTCATATTTATGGCACATAAAGTGGATTGCTTAAAACGCTTACAAGAGCAAGTCAGGCAACAGTTTAACCTTTGACAAAGGGAGCATTTTTAGATTTAACTGAAAGCACTTAGTTAAGAAAAATCTGTTTCCACTTTGCTGATGAGATATTTTTAAACAAATGGCAGGTTACAGCTACATGTGGCAAAGCTATGGTTTTTCTAAAAGCCTGAACTTCCATTCTTTATTCCTAAGAAGTCCAGGGATGTAATCAGAGTCATATGACCAAGGATACAGATTACACTTCCAAACAAGTTCAGAAATGGTACTTCATCACAATGCATGCCTTACAAGCCCATTAAGTGTCCTCTGATTCTTTCCCAGTGAGACTATGAATGCAATCCTATGCATACCGAAACAGAAATATATTCCATTAAGTTCAACAAGACTTTTGCCCAGGTACGTTAAGTGTGCCTAAGGCAGCAATCCTGTACCCACTTACATGGAAGACAGCACCACTGAACTCAATTTGGACTTTTGAGTAGACATTAACAAGATTGGGCTATAACTCTCATAAGATTGATGTTTAGTAATCCAGCGCATGAGTCATAATGTAGTCTTAATATACTAATATAAAACCCTGCATGGTGGATTATATGTATGTTTGATGTAGGTGTTCTTGTAAACCTGTTGAAAAGCCAAGAAAATAAAGATATTACCTGTCAAACAGGTCAGATCTGGAGAATGCAGCACATCCAATTTGCATGTCCAGATCACTCTCAAAGCTGGAGAAACAGAAGTAACTCATTGTTTCAGCTAGCTATGTTACATCTGAGTTAAGGCACAGGTTTTCCTGGGTATGAAGGCTTCTGGGGTTTTTATTTCTTACCCACCATTGTTGTTTTTTAGAGATAGAGCACTGCTATAACATAGATGTCTTCAGAATTTTTATCCACATTGTTCTGAATGCCTGTGCAGTTTCTGCTCTACATAAGAATGCAGTCAGATTTGGCATTTGGAAGGCATATGTTCCAGGTTATTTGAGAAGCACCAGCTTACTCCATTGGAAGACAACATGGCCACCACCCTGGTTAAACCAACATGCTCTGGCATATCTGCCTTGTAGGAAGTGTGTGGGGGGGGAGGAGGGTTATTGGTTTTGTTCGTTAATTTATTATGTATTTTGTATTTTTATCTTGCATTTTTATGCTGTGAACTGCCCTGAGATTTTTGGATGGTGATAATAATAGTAATAACAGAAGCATTATTTACAGTGGTGCTGTAAGGGAATAGCTGGGGTGGGGGGTGCTGAGCCATGGGTCTCTTGCAGTGGGTCCCAAAACTACTGCAGGAGATTGGCTTTCTCACATTGTCCCAGTCCATGGATTTTCCTTGTAAAATCCAACTACAGTGGTACCTCGGGTTAAGAACTTAATTCGTTCTGGAGGTCTGTTCTTAACCTGAAACTGTTCTTAACCTGAGGTACCGTTTTAGCTAATGGGGCCTCCCGCTGCCGCCGCATGATTTCTGTACTTATCTTGAAGCAAAGTTCTTAACCTGAGGTACTATTTCTGGGTTAGCGGAGTCTGTAACCTGAAGCGTCTGTAACCTGAAGCGTCCGTAACCCGAGGTACCACTGTAGACATGGAAACGCCCCCCCCCTCCCAGTGCAGTGTTGTTGATGTTGTTTTTAACTTGCAATGATCTTTCAATGAATATGACTTATACTGAGGGAAAACATTACATCAGAATCTATTCTGAGCTGCTGATTCCCTTTGAAACATATCATCTTTGTGTCCCCATTTGCACATGCAGCAAAAGCAGCTGAAGACGCATCTCTTAACACAGAAATGTTTCAAAAGATGCTGGGAGGGGAATGGAAGGAAAATCTGTGTTACTGTCATGCTAAGCTGGAGTGTGCAACAAATGGTCCCATCCTTATTGGTATTTGGGATTCAGAACAGGCAGAGCCAGCTGTTTAGGAGTGTTGACTTTTTGAGTGTTAAAAGACACATTATGCTTTCTTCTGTGACCTCCTCTGAAAATTGTTCTTACTGTTCTTAATATATCCAAACCGATAGCGCTTAGGGAATTTGAGGAAACTATTTTACTGCTTTGCATCATCAAGCAAAAATGTATTACAATGCAATCCAGTGTGTGCCTATGCAGAAGGAAACTTCTAGGTGTGTGTTTATTTATTTAAATTTTTTTTAATTAAAAAAACACATTTCTAAACTGCACCTTCATCCAAAACATGGATTCCGATACAGTAGCAAATGTAGCAATGCATTTTTTTAAAAAAATCAAAACAATGTATCTGAGAAATAATAGGATGTACAGAATTGCAACTTTAGTTTAATTGTTGTGGAATCTTTATTTCGGATGCTGACAAGAACTAGAAAAAAGGTACTGGGCATGAAGTTACAGAATTAAGTGGTATATAAATGATTAAAGCAAAACAAGTAAAAATATGGGAAGTTCTGGCCTTCACGTTCAAGCCTCTGCCTGCCGTGCAGCTCACTGCCTTGCAATTGGATTTCAGCCCAACCTGCCTCAAACGGTTGCTTTTGCGATGAGAAAATGAGATAAATATGACAAAGTGCTTTAAAAGGATTATAGAAGCAATTAATAATAATCCCCCCAAAGTTAGATTATATTCACAAACCTGTAGAGCAATTCTATGAATGTTTTCTCAAAAAGTAAGCAGAAGTAATTCACTTCAGTTAAACAATACACTGTAAACCAGACATAAAACATGCACTGAATTCTTCATACTCTCAAGGTGAGGATTGGGGCAGCGGGGTGGGGGTTCTGCTGCCAAGAGCGGTGGTGACAAGGACAGCCGCTTGTCATTTGGATGGTGGCAGAAGTCACCTGCCTTTTCACAAGAGCTAAATGTTACTAGGAAAATAACCTGGGGGATGTGGTAAACCAGACTTTTCTGCGTAAATTTAAAACTGAAGACCATTAAACAAATGCATATTCAAACTAGCAGAAAACTGAGTCTGTGGTGTCTGGTGGTGTAGAATTGTGTTGTTCTCTTTTAACAGGAAATTGTCTGTTTAAATAATGAAGAGTAAACCTGGATTGAAGAAAATCTAGATTTCCTGTTCAATGCCACTGATTTTAAAATGGTTTAAATAAAAATTACAGATTGTAGCCAAGTAAATTTTACTCAGAGTACACTTATTGAAATCAATTAATCTAATGTACTCCTTCATTGTCTCCTGAGGTGGACGGATGTCAATAACAACAAGTAAGTCATGTCCAGTGATTTCAAGGGGCCCACTTTGAGTAGGACTAACGCTAGATACAGCCATGTATTCCTCCACATTAACCTATATATTGGTCCTCATGACGCTTACATTAATGCAACTACAGCTATTAAAGCTTCAAAAATAACCAAATATAAAAAGGATATTAACACATCAGACCAGCAAAAACAAACAAACAAAAGAAGAAGAAGAAGAAGAAAGAACGAAAGAAAGAAAGAAAGAAAGAAAGAAAGAAAGAAAGAAAGAAAGTGGGGGGAGGGAAGAGGGGGGAAAGCTCTACTAAACAGAACTATCTTTGCCCAAGAATTGACCAAGCTGGTCTCCCTTGGCATAGAATTCCACAAAGAAGTTTCTACAACTTGAGGGGCCTTGCCACCAAACATATACTGTACCTTACATTCAAAAAGTCCTAGCAACTCCAAGTAAGGCTGAGCCTAGGAAAGACTCTCTGAGACCCTTGGAGAGCTGTTGCCGGTCAGTGTGGGCAGCACAACACCTGATGAACCGTGTTCTGACTAAGGCAGCCTCCTATGTTCTTAACTGACTTAGAGACAGTTCACATTCTACTGTTTTTCCTAATGTAAGAAGTCATTGGCTGTGTGCATGTGGTCACAGGGAGAAATGTTAACTGTGATACAGGGAGAACGTGGATGCAGTCAATACTTTTATCCAGCTGCATTGATCACAGGAAAATGCTACTGGCTGTGTTCATGCAGATCAAAGACCATCTAGCTGTGAGACCTGCTGCCTGTTTTCAGTCCGACTCATCTTCCGCCTGGCCTGGAAGGGCCCTCACTGACTCCAGCTATGAAGTCTCCTCCTGCTGCTGAAGGTCCTTAAGGACCATCTAGCCGTCATCCCTTCAAGACCTGGTCCCTCATTTCCTTCCAACCTAGCCAGGTGGGGCCCCGATTTGATGTAGGGGTTTTTGCTTGAGGCAATGTTTACTTTTGTTTTAAGGTTTATGGTTTTTGTTGCTATTTAGATTTCATTTTTGTTTTTGTTTTTTTTATAAGATATTTATTAAGATTTTCAGAAAAGTTACAGAATAAAAGGAGAAAAGAAAAAAGAAAAATACAAAATAAAAAATAAAAATAGTTAAAAAAACAGTTCAATCTTTCTATCACATGTTTTTCATTTGCTTATTTCCCGGGCCTCCTCACGCCTTCCTTTTCTGTATTCCAGTTCTAATGGTTAATTCAGCAAATCCCTCCCCTCTTCATTCATCTTAATCTTCAATTTTTAAATATTATAACATTATTTTTTTATCTATTAATAACCATTTTCTCATATTCCCTTATAGCATTACAGCGAAAGACCACTTAGTTTCTATCCAACATCATTCTAACATTCATTAATTTTAGATTTCATTTTTGTATTTCTGTTATTGCGTCCTTGTATGAATGATCAGTGGATTGTTTCATTGTGTGACAGCTCCGTCAATAGAACATGAGACTCTTAATCTCAAGGTTGTGGGTTTGAGCCCCACACCAGTCGAAAGATTCTTTTTTTTTAAATTAAATTTTTATTGCGTTTTCACATTTTATATAGGCATAACAAACACAAAAAGACAAAGACAAACATGTACAATTTCAAATTCTTACTTTCATAACCACGTTCTCTGACTTCCCCGCACCTCCCCTTCATGCATCCTAGTTCCAGTAATTAGTTCAGCAAGTTCTTATCTCTTATCTTTACAATATTAAATCATATTTTTAACTTAATTCTTCTTAATTAACCAAATTTAATTTATATACATCAATTATGATCATTACAACCTTTCCAAAGGTCGACCTAAGTTCCCTTCCACCAATTTCCCAATTTTCATGTTAATTACTAAACATAATAACTAAACATAAAAATCATAAAATTATACTGCTTTTAGATTCAAAAAACTCTCACCCCCCTCTTTCCCGGTTTCGGTCCCCCAAAGAAATGTCCACAAATGTCAGTTCTTAGCCTGGATTTCTCACGTCCGAGACCTTCAAATCTCTATCAGTCCCTCTCCGTCGGTTTTGTTGGTAATCCTTTATGTTGGCCCTCGGATTTCGCAGAAGCTCTATCTCAGTAAGATCAATGTCTCTTCCAACCAGCCCTCCAAATCCAAAAGCAAATTGCACAAATTTGTAATCCATAGTTCTTTCGATCTCCCCATAAGGGGATCTCTCCCTTCTTCATTCTTGATTTTCATCCAAATTCTCATTATCCATGTCTTGTTTTCCTTGTATTCCCCATTTATAGGCTTTTGGTTGGCCCTTACCAGTCGAAAGATTCTTGCATTGCATGGGATTGGACTACATGATCCTCACCGCCCCTTCCAACTCGACAATTATATGATTCTATGATCTTGGTGCACATTTGTTAACATGAGACTGATTTGTAACGGTTAGTGAATTATCTTGAAATATTGCTAGGTTTTATTATGTAGCTTTTCTAATGATGTGAACTGCTTTGAGCAGTAATATACAGTACACTGTAATATACAGTACACTGGTGGTAGTGATGTGTTGTTGTTTTTAGTGATGATTTGCTCATACATATAAAAAATGTCACGAGACACTGGAGTTTCTGCTGCAGTTAGTCTCATGCTGTATCATCCAATGCCACTTGACATGAAGACATATTAAGGTTCATGTTTGGCTTAAGATTAAAATCTGCTGATACTGGTATCCAGTACACAGCACTCTCTTCCCAGTCTACTACAGACCTTACGTAATCCTATCTTCAGGTAAGCAGAAATCAGCAAATAATTAGCATAAATATTCCCAACCTGTGTCCCTTTCACGGGATTTCCTTACCTCTACACACAACAAATAAAAACTAACTCGAAGCACTGTTGTAATATTACAACAGGTTATATATACATATATATCAACCAAAAACTTAACTTTCCATCCAGGACAGAAGCAATGAAAGCAAGCAGACATCTTACTTGCTACCAGTGTTAAACAAGAGCAAGTCCCCAGCTGCCACACTGCATTGTATGGGGATATTTTTGGAGTTTGTTTTGTATGGGAACCCAGGTTTTATAGCCAGATTTCCTGGCAGCACGCTGTGCAGGTTGCATGTGAAATCTGATTGAGGTGAGTGAATTAATGTGGTGGCGGTTTGGAATGTCGTCCAGCTGCCAGTTAGAATTATGTTTGTTTGCCTTTGGCATAAGTGTGAACGGAGCAGCCATACATTTCAGAAGTGTGAGCGTACATTTTTACATCTCACACTAATGAATACATTTTTTTGTATCCTTCTCACTTGGGAGAATGCATTTGTGGCTGTTGTTTACCACTTGTGTGGTACGGGGTGGGGGACTTTGACCTCAGATTTAATGCGGCAAATACAGCACTAGATAGATGAAGAAACTTAATTATGTCTGCAATTAAAAACATAAACGAGGCCATAAGATTTAGGGCAAATTTTGGATGGCTGAAAAGCAGTGTTATAAGAATAACAAATCTTTTGAGACAAAGTTATTGAAAGATTTATTTATTTATTTAGCACAAAGAATGTATTTTCTTTAAAGAGATTTTAAAAAATAAAATAAAAATCACCAGTTTCACATGTACACCCTATGTCTCATCCTCATGCACAACCTCTTTTATCAACAAGCTGATGGTAATGCAATTTACAACGTGTTTTTCATGTGGAAGGTACTATATAAAATTAAATTGCTGTTGCTGCTGATATGGCCAGAATTTCCCCCCCAACCAAAGCTGTCAATAACTGACACTAAACCAATAAGTTACAAAGTACACTGCAATAGTGTCAGACACCATTGGCTTCGCTCTTTATCCTAGATAAACTATTTTCTTTCTTTCTTTAAACAGATTGGAGGGTCAGTAGGAGAGATTACATTTATATACGGTGTAACCCATTTTTATCACCTTCTAATTAATGCATACAAAATCCCCTCTTTTATGTGTTTTGTTGACATGATTTTTCTAATATAATGTAGATGTGTCTGCCTGGCCCTGTCTAAATAACTTCAGGACATGAACTTGGGGATTTGAATATGTAACTCACTTTCACAACAGCTGACATGCCAAATTGTGTAATAACAATTACAATTGGAAATAAACTCTCTTTGCTTACAGTTCTTTATGTTGAGCAATTATATGCAGTGTTTTCTTTATTTGTTTTTAATCAGGATATTTCCTGCGTACAGAGTGTCAAATACTTGTAATCTAATCAGTTGTGAAGGACACATTAATACGTAAATCAGCAGGAGAGGATCATGCCCTGGCCTTCATACATTTTGATTTTAGAGAATGTACAAATCTTCAGATATTACGTAGGGCACATGTGTTTTGGTACTCAGACTTGTAGTACAAGACTATAAAATGTATAAAGTCCCGTTCAGACTGTTGCAGTATGAATGCTTTCCAAGATGAAAAGAGGGTTTGCAGTGGTAAAATATACTGCATTCGGTTTAAAACAAAATGTGTTCAGTACCTACTAGAAGAATGGGTAAATCAATCACAACAGATATAAACAGAGGCAATTTTGACAAACATGTTCTATAAAATATGTACAAAGTTCATTGCTTCGTCGATGTAACTATACTCCTGGAATTTTTGGCACTTTACCCATCATTCTGTTTTCATACACAGAATAAGTCAGGGGGGAAAATATCTCCAGATATTTGTCTTTGACCACCCCCCCCAATCCATTTTGGACCAAATGTTGACTGTTGACCTATGAAAGAAAGCTAAAGTTGCTTTAATATGAAAATAGGGACATTTGATTGATTTGGAACAGAATGTCTTCATTTTCATGCAGTGTTGGAGAGTATGTGACTGAGTGATAGCCAAGAGGTATATTTGCAGATCCTGTTAATTCACAGGCCTGTGAAAACACAATTTAAGGACCGTAGGATCACATGATAATAGATTCATCTTCCCACAATGAGCTCGATCCAAGTCCCAGGTATGAAAGCACTTGGAACTGAGGTTCGAAATCAGAATGCAATGTTTCCAAAAATTCGTAGTATATGGAACTGGTATTGAGATTTGATAGGTAAGTCTCAAAATGCTAACACTGTGGATTCCATTTTTCCCCTTTTCATTTTTTTCTTGTAAGTTCAAGAACATTGTGATTATAGTGTGTCTCATGAACATGGGAACTCCTCCTACATATCCTTTCTTTAAATTTAAACTTAGACGAATCCACCTCTCCTTGAGTACTTCCTTGTTTTTGCCAAAATGGCTGCATTTGTCAGCAGCAAAACCTGAACAGAATTTTTAGCTGACCTGCTCCCTCTTCTGGCTGGCATCTAGCTTTGCAGCACCAGAAGGAAAAATAAACAGACTACACGTGCATAGGTTTATTTAAAATAATGTTTTGTGTTTATTTCTTCTGATTATCCGCAAGTTTAGTGGGTTTTTTTTAATGAGAGATATTAATCTTGAGTGTGACAAGAGAGGACACTGGTGTATAGGTTGGAGTAGCTCAATGTACCATCGGGTAGATGATCTTTAGTTTCATTTTTTGAAACAGTGAATAAGTTGAGGTGTAGTGTGATAGCACCACAGGAGTGCAAGATGAGAAGTCACAACTACTGAGGACCTATGACCAGTAGTGGCCAATTTATCCTTGTCCTTTGCGGGTCTCTGTTTGGGTTCCCTCATCAAAAACTCCTTTTCAAAGATGGCAGATTTCAGTCCCACTGTGTTTTAAGGACACAGTAGATGTTGCAGTGTCAGGCTTCCTGGGCATCCAGTCAGCTGGCCCCCAAGGACCATTCTCAGGACACCAGGCCCTATATATACACCCCCTGCTTCAAAGCTAGCTCCTCAGTCCAAGGAACTAAGCTCTGGAATTAGACTTTTGTCTAGCCCATGCTCCGTATTCCGGGTTGCTGCTTTGTCTGAGCCCACTCCGGCTAGTCAACTCCTGAAACCTGATGGGCCAGATCCAACCTGAGGCCAGAAACACTTTTTACTCAGCTTGAGATTAAATGATCAATATTTCACAGCTGATTCAGTTCTGTCAATAGAGCTAATAGAGAGTAGGTACCTGTGCCCAGAGTGGTGAACCACCAAGCCTGCAATCCTTAGGCAGAAGATGAGGAAGAAAAGACTGTCTTGCCTCTTCCAGTGCTCTGCTGGAAGTAAGGGAGAATGAACACTCTTGTGCTTCTCTGTAGTTTCCCTGGTTTTTATATATATAATTATTCTCTACCGTTGGGAACACTCAATATACTCAGTGCCCAGCTATTTGAATATATTGAACATTTTTCATACAATTTATATTGTTTAATTATGCAGTGACTGAATACTTGGGATTTCTTCCCACCCCTTCATCCTCACTTATACTTTGGAGCTAAACAGTAAAGAAATTCTTGGAAGTCAGCATAACAGTAAGTTAAAAAAACACCAGAAGTTGAACAATACATGCAAACCAATGTACTGAATCTGCATAACTCGAAGAACAAATTAATACAATTGCACTCAGACAGAAGTGTACTCTGTGTATATATGGGCCAAATTAGGATCCCTGTTCATATTAAGGATATTAAGGCAACAGGAAAATACTTACTGATCACTGTGGTTTTCCATAATTATTGTATTTCTAACAGTGTGCTAAGTTTGCAGATTACTAGGATCAGCCCAACCCATGCTTTTGTAAAAATAAAAACTCTTGCTATGTATTTGACTGTTGCCTCCATATTTTTTATTTTTAATAAAATAACATTTATTGAAATTGTCCATGTTCCAATGGGATTCTTCACAATTTACAACAAAGCACTGTCATTAGAAGCGCACAATTAAGCAGATGGAAAACAAAGGTATTGCTGTTGTGTCAGCATGAAATAAATCTGCTTAACTTCTTCACCACTCTTGTGAGATACAAGTAGCCCTTTACTTCTGCTTTCCAAGGTGTCAAATGCACTTACTGCCTTTTTCAAAGAAGCCTGATGTTTCTCCACAAAGCTCATTACATTGTTTTTGGATAAACTTGGGTGGCATCAGTCATACTACAAAAAGACATTAAGTACCTCCCTGGAAAGCAACAGAATCATGGAGTAAAAAACTTTTTTCAGATATTTGTATTGCAGTAGGAGAGGAGGAGGAGGAGGAGGTGCTGCTCTGATTAGAAAGGAGTAGGAGGAGAGCAAACCATCAGGATGTCAAGTCCATTGAAGAAGAAAAGGGAAAAAAGAACACATCTGTTCTCTATTCTCCTTCTCCCAGTGTCTGGAAACACACAGATCTAATTTCTCATTGCAGCTGGCCACAGGGAGGTCAATTTGAGTGTATTCCTATTCTCTGAAGATTATCTCTAGAATTCTTTGGTTCCAGTCCCAATTTCTAGCTGTCTTCTGCTTTCAGCCCAGTTTGCAGAGTGCATTTTGCTCAAATGCACTTTGTTGAAATTTGTATGTGATTCTTGAATCCACTACAAAGTTGACTCCTGAGTTCCGCAGAGAGGAATCTAGTTCCCCCTTGTTGGTTCACATGTGGCTGCTGTTTCGTAAGAGTGCCTTTAAGCTCTCATCCCATGCGATTCTCCATGAATCACTGCCCACTTAGTTGCTCTCAACTTCCTCTGCTTTATGTTTAGATTTTAATCATTTTCCTTAGAATGTTACAAGGGGTTCATCTGTGCTCCTGAAAAGGAACTCTCCAAGGCTATTGACAGGATGTTTTGGTATTTGGTCAATAGGTTGCATTTCAGAAACAGGCAGAAAGAACTCTTGTCCAAATAGCACATGCTCTGAGCTGATTGGGTAATGTCCCAAAGCTCCCCATGTTGAGGGGGAGAAGGTTCAGCAACGGACCAAATGACTTTAGCGTGCATGTATTGGTCCTTTGGGGTTCTGATTATTTTTAGACTTTCAGGTTCAGATTAGGCGTACTGGAAGAAGATTAATGAAACTTTGGAAGGATGGTGCAGAAGAAGATTTGCTCCTAAATACTTGTTGGAATTATGTGGCCTCAATAGTTCTTTCCAGAGTGATTTCTACATATTCGGCTGCTTATATTCCAAAAGTAGTTGAATAGACATTTCCTGGTTGAAAGGATAGGCCCACCAGCACAACCAAATACAGTACTTTGCTGCCCCAGCCAGTATGGCCAATGATCAGGGATGATGTCAGTTGTAGTGCATCAACATCTGGAGGGCATCATATTGGCTTACCCCTGCACTCTACCAGTGGGCTCTAAGTAGTAGAAATGCATGCTGAAAAATCATTAATAAATAAATAAATTCTGGAACACCAAAGTGGAAATTCTTCCTTTTTGAGATTCTAGTTTGATCAATCTTATGTAGCCAGAGCCTCTTGGCTCTACTATAATCCATTTAAAAACAATATAACCTATCAACTGAGTCAGCTGGATAAAGAATGGCTGGGTGGTGGGGAGACAAAAAGTGTTAATGGATGGATTTGTCTAGTTTAAACAATATTTTTGAATTGTTTGGCATTAGGGTGAAAGAATAAGAGCCGGTAGATGTACGGTGGGAATAAAGATTTTAATTCTTTTTGGGTATCAATTTATGATACTGTCAGGCTGTTCTTAGCACTTTTGGCTCAGGAGAGGAAATGGACTTTAGTCTAACCTTAAAGACTTGAGATTTGGAAAAGTCAGCAGTTCCTTAATGTTTGCTGCTCACACGGGAGTTTTAACTGTTTGCCAAATTAGTGAAGCAACCTTTCCATCTCCTTCTCTAAAGATGGCAGAAAGTGTTTTGTTTCTGGAAGAAGGAAATGAGGATGTTGACCTTATGCATTGGAAGCATTTTCCTTCATCTCCTCTTGAGACATACACTTACATATGAGCAGGATTTACACAGCATTGTAGGAGGAAATGGTCATGCCAAAGCAGCATTTCTGAATAAACATAAATAAAAATGTGAGATCACTGCATATGTAGTATTTCAATAAGAAATCTACTATTTCGAACATCTATGTGATACTCTTTGAAAACAAATGGTTTCTCAGAAAGAAGTTGTCATTCATGTTTCACTCTGCAATAACGTTGTCCAACTTTGAAAAACAGAATGAATATTTAATACTAGTAGAAATGTTTCATTCAAAATGCCAATTTCCATTTGGGAATAATATTCATTTGTTGTAGCTCAAATCTTCCCAGAATATCTAAATGAGTATGTATTTGATTAAAAACAGGGTAAAGCTGCTTTTGCAAGTTCACAGATTTTATTTCTTGTAAGACCAAGGGCATAAATCTGAGGACATCTGGAGGTTACAATAAATCATGGACTGTTTCTTTAAAAACATTTTTTACGGCTATTTATCATATTTGTACATCATATACTGCAACCTGAAACACGTTTGGGTGGATGCTTCTTCGTTTCAAAAGTATTCACTCATGAGATGCTCAAGTGAAAGATGTTTTGTCCAACAGAACAATAAAACACAAAATGGAAAATTGCAAAATGACTTCAAACATTTTGGTCACAAATCTGATAAGACGGTTGAGAATTACTGTGCATATCCTTAATCTTCACAATCAGTTTTATGTTCAGGATTATTTTGCCAGCAACACATTGAAGCATAGCCCCTGGAATACTTTATTTTTTTGAAAAAATGTTTGATTAAGGATAAAGATGTTTATGATGTTTGTTATAACATCATAAAACACCCCAGTAGAATTGTGATTTTCCCTTTCCACTACATTGATGGATAGAATACTGAAGGTCGTAAAGACATTATCAATAAGTTTCCAAAGTTTAATGCTTCAAATGTCTGTCAAAAGGAGTCATACCTGATAATAACTTTAGTCTCATACATGTTTTAATAGTCTGTTATGATGTCCAAATGTCCAATGTAGTTTGAAGATAATCTCCCTGTCCATGACATTAGGTGCAGAAAGTAAAGGACCACCATCTTGTGTGAAATGTCTCTGGTTTTTCTTTTCCATGGGAAACCTTAATATTATGGGTAATTTGGAATACTTTACTGCATTTCTAATCAAAGGTGCAATATAAGAAACGACTTTATTGCTGGCAAGACACAGCAAAATCTAAAAGATTGAAGTTCAAGATACACAGCCTAAATTATATGTTAGGTACTACTTCTTTGGAGTGTAGAGGAATCATATTATTTCCTCCACATTAATAATGTTTTTTTTTTATTCTGCGTAGAATGTAAGGATTAACAGTTCTGTAAGATGTCTTGCGTTCCTGCTAGGAAATGTGGAGATACATTATGTCAGCAGGAGGCCAAGAAGTTGTCTCAGTGACACTTAACTTGCCATTGCTTACATTGTTTTAAATATTAGATTGTTTTATCTTCTTATTCCTCTTCCTCAAGTTACAATGGTGTTTCAAGGCCAAAAGAAGATACCCTATTATTGCCACCTACTGGCTATAACATAATACTTCTCAATTATAATTGCCCATAAACTATTATCTTCTAAGAACTTCCACAAAATTGGCAGCACTTGACCCTAAAGATTTTTGTCTTGAAAGATATGACCCAAAGCTAAATTTAAATGCTGAAGTTATTCATCTTGCGGAAAAGAAGCTCCCTCTCATCCCTGCATCTCAAATAACCCTATACTTTACTTGATTATCAACTCATTCTTCTACCCTGAAAACTTCGCAAAGTGCCAACCTATCCAACAGTGAGATAGCTATATGAGGTTATATAAAGGCACCAAGACATCAGAAACTGGTAAATTCTAGTTGGCCAGTTGGTATACATTCTATTGGATCATAGTCAATGACGTGACAGAATCCAACCAAAATTGAAATGATTGGCTGGAGACAATAAAAGAGCAAGCCTTGGGCAAGGAAAAAGTGCTACTGGTGTGCAGCTGTTGGGTAGCTGAAGGAAGAGTTGGAAGTCAGGTAGTGGGTATTGAGGAACTTCAGAAGTGGCTTGGACAGGCTTGGGAACCAAGAGCTATCATCACTAGACTAGGACTGAGAATGTTCATAGGGAAGAGTTTATGACTGTAGAGACAAACCTCAGAAGAATTCTGTAGCCAATTGTCAGCAAGATTGCTGAAATATTGAGACAGAAGTGTTGGCTGGACCAGGGTAGAGACTGAAGCAGAAGTCCTATGAGAAGTATGAGAGACTCTGGAAGGAACAGGGCATTAATCAGATTGAAGATTTCATAGTCCTGAGTTCAGGACTGTTATAGGGAAACTGACTTATGTTTGGATAGGGGGAGGAACTGAAGTGCAAGTGGCAGGAACCCTATATTGTGTTGGTTATACTGCTTAATGTTATAGTAACATATTACTGTAGTGCAGTGTTTCCCAACCTTGGGCCTCCAGCTGTTTTTGGACTACAACTCCCATCATCCCTAGCTAGCAAGACCAGTGGTCAGGGATGATGGGAATTGTAGTTCAAAAACAGCTGGAGGCCCAAGGTTGGGAAACACTGCTGTAGTGTATACATACTTATTTAAAGTAATTGTAGCAAAGTAAAGTTTATTACTAGCTTATTGAGTAACCAAACACACATACATCACAATCTGTTTATGTTAACAATTTTAAATAAAATGTAGTATAGTCTGTATTTATATTTGGATAGCTGTGCCGTTTTGCCCTATGCTTAACCATAGCTACTGATGGATAAACGTATGAAAGTGCTAAATGGTGGTGAGATAACATGGTGGGTAGCAATAACAAAGTGAAGAAAAAAATTGATGGGTCATAGCAGGGAAAACTAAAAGTGTGAAATAGCCCCCTCAATAATAAATGAGTGAGGCATTTTCCACGAGGACATGGATTGGTTTAAAACTATAACGTGAATAATATTCCAAATTCCTTTGTCTCAGAACCCAGAAAAGGATTTTCATCAGAATTTTTTATGTTACATTAAAATTAAATGTAATAATAATAATAATAATAATAATAATAATAATAATAATAATAATAAATTTTATTTATATCCCGCCCTCCCCAGCCGAAGCCGGGCTCAGGGCGGCTAACAATCAAATAATCAAACAGTCTAATAATCACACAATCTAAAAATATTTCATTATAAAAATTAATTAAAATCAAATTGATGGCAACCGATTAAGCAAAATTCTGTGCAGGTTGCCAGAGGAGGGAGTCAGGCTGCGCCCTGACTAAAGGCCTGGCGGAACAACTCTGTCTTGCAGGCCCTGCGGAAAGATGTCAGGTCCCGCAGGGCCCTAGTCTCTTGTGACAGAGCATTCCACCAGATTGGAGCCGCAGCCGAGAAGGCCCTGGCTCTAGTTGAGGCCAGCCTAACCTCTCTGAGGCCTGGGACCTTGAGGATGTTATTATTTGCAGACCGTAGGTTTCTCTGTGGGGCATACCAGGAGAGGCGGTCCCGTAGGTACAAGGGTCCTAGGCCGTATAGGGCTTTAAAGGTTAAAACCAGCACCTTAAACCTGATCCTGTACTCCACCGGGAGTCAGTGCAGCTGGTATAGTACCGGATGCATGTGATCTCGCAGCGAAGACAGAGGTCCTCTGTATGCTATGCAGAGTTTCTTGTAATCCTTGCATTTGGCCCTGAACATTGTTGCATATGCACATCTTTACTTCAGCCCAAGATTTCTATTTCCACCCCCAAGAGAGATTTTAACCCTTTTCAAGAGTTTCCTAGGGCAGCTTACAAAAAGTTTAAATTACTGTCAGGGGTTCAGGAGCAGAGGCGAGGGCAAGGGAGGAAACAGAGAGCGAAGGGGAGGAGGCAGAAGAAAAGATGAGTGATGACGACGACCCGAGATCTCCGAGTCTTTCCAGTGAATCAGAAGATTCACAGGAAGGGGCGCCAGTGGCCAGAGCAAGGGGGGAGCCTAGGGGGACACCCCAGGAAGAAGGGTCCAGAGGGGGCTCAGAGAGCAGCAGTTGGAAATCGGGACCAGCATCACCAACAGAACGCAGTGGAGAGGAAGGGCGCCAGGTACCGAGCTCTGGCAGCTCGCAGCAGGAGGGAGGGCATGAGTCAGGAGTGGCCACACCTCCATCGGGGAGCGAAGAAACGGTCAGGCGGAGAGTGGAAGGTTGGGCGCGCGCGCCAAGTTCAAATGCACAGGAAGGTGGCGCAGTAAGCAGCCCGGAAAGGGAGCCAGGTCCTAAAGCCCGATGCAAGGAGACAGAAGGGTCCGGGGGGTCAGCGTCAGAAGCGTCCCGGAAGGAAGAGACCACGGGGGGCAGAGGGACCCAGAGAAGAACAGTCAGGCGGAAAAGGTGGAGTAAGGCTAGGGCATTTAGCTGGTGTACAGGGGGCGGAGACTCAGACGGAGCTTCGCCGGTCTAACCCATAAGACGTAGAGTTGCACGCAGCAGCTTGAGAATGGAAACTGTAACTCAATAAAGACTTTTACAAAGTGATCGCTGGCTAGCGTGATCCTCTGTGAGCTAGGATCTGGAAGCAGCTCTGACAATTACAATAAGATTAAATCAAAACACAACATAGCAGTATTAATGAAAATATACCCATACACCAGCATAAAAGCAGTGTACAAATTATAAACCCTGGGAAAATAAAAAGGTCTCTGCATGGTGCCAAATTTACATCAAGGTATTTGCCAGGTGAGCCACCCTGGGAAAAGTCTTCGACAGCCAGAATGCCATTCCACTGAAGCTACCTGCCACACCTTAGAATCTTACGTAACTGTAGATTACATGAATACTGAAACACAGTTGTAGTTAATGACAAAATAAAAACTGACAAATCACCAGGTCTGGATGGCATCCAGTTGAAAATTCTTAAAATGAACCAACCTGGACTCTGCGATCATCATCTGAGGCCTTTCTTTGTGTGCCTTCTCCATGAGAGATCCAGAGGTTGGCAACGTAAGAACAGGCCTTTTCTGTGGTGGCTCCATTTGTGGAATGCTCTCCCCCCAGAGTGCCTTAATTACATATCTTTAGGCGTCAGGTGAAAATGTTTCTCTTTAACCAGGTCTTTGGCTATGTCCTTCTAAATGTGTTTGTGCCAGGGAGGTTATTGGTTTGTTCTTGCTATGTATTTTGTATTCTCACTTTGTATTTTTATGTTGTGAACTGGCCTGTGATCTTCAGAAGAAGGGCAGGATACAAATTTAATTAATAATAGTAATAAAATGAAAAGAATGTGAATGTGAGAATATTCAAAAATATGCAACTTGCTTCTAAGACCAGGCTCCATACCATAGAACTGGAAAGTGGCCAACATAACACCAATGATAAAAGGCAGATTTACTGGGGTTCAAGAAAGTGAGACCAATTTGCTTAATATCTATCTTGGGGGAAATCCCATTTTGTTTAAACTACCTGGTATTGGGGCCTGTGCCTTTTAACTTGTCAATGTATTCATTATGATCTAGAGTTAGGGGTGAGTAGTGAGGAAGCCAAATTTGCCTACGATATCCTAAAACCCTCATCAGCGAACAAGCCAAAAGCCAGTGCAAAACTGCATAAAATCAAGTTAAACAAACCAGCACATGGAAAAGTAATGCGGGTCAATTAAATAATAATAATAATAATAATAATAATAATAATAATAATAATAATAATAATTTATTTATATCCCGCCCTCCCCAGCCGAAGCTGGGTTCAGAGTGGCTAACAGTAAAAATAACACAATTTACATAAAATCACAATCAATTAATTGAAATACATTCTAAAATCAATTCATTCTAAAATCAATTTGGGATCATATTAATGGCAACCATTGGGCTAGAGTTCTATGAGGATTACCAAAAGGAGGTACATGTGTATTTCAAAAGTCTTCCCGCGGCTCTAGGTAGACCACAGTGCAGGGGCCAGGAGAGCCTCTTTAGGAAGGTCCTTCCACCACCGGAGCCTTTTATGTTCCCCGAGGCTGTGCGGGCAGCGCGTGGGAAAAGCCGACAAAAGGCGCCAGCGAGGGAGCCCAGGGCACATCCAAGAGATAGGAAGTAGTAGTTAAGAGAGGTGGCCAACGAAGACAGCATTTCCCCCCCCCTCCCTCCTTTCCCCCCCTCTCCCGCCTTGCACAGCCTCAGGTCCGGGCAGGAAGCCGTCGCCGGGAGCTCCGCGCGCCTCCTCTCCCTCCCTCTCTCCCGCAGCCCTTCGCGTCCCCGGCTGAAGCCTCTCTCTCTCTCGGAAGCTTCCCCCGGATGGTGTCACCGCCAAATGCGTCCGGCGAAACGGAGGCGGCGGCTTCGGCGGCGGTTGTTGTGAGGCTGGAACCCGGAACTGCCTCGGCGGCCGACCAAACAAACCAACCTCAGGCTCGCTTGGCCCTTGGCGACGACGCCTCCTCGGCTGCTGAGCATGAAGGGCCGGGCTGCGGACGACGGGGCGCCTCGCGGGGAGTGAACCACCGCCGGCGAGCCGCGAGCTGCGTTCCGGGCAGGAGAAGGAGAAGCCCCATGAGGAAGCCGAGCCCGCGGTAGGGTGAGGGGCGTCTCGGCGGGGGGCGGCGCGCGCGCTCAGCTTGAGGGGGTCTTGGGGTGCCTCGCGGGGGGCGTTGAAGCAGGAGGAAAGCGGCGGTGAGAAGTTGTGGAAGAGGCGTGTTGGAGAGAGTCAAGGGTCCTGACCCTGGGGGGCATGAGATTCAAGGGTTGGGTTCCCCGTGGCAGAATACGCGCCCGGAGCCCACGTGGAAGAAACTGCTAAAAGTTTACACCTGGTTGGTTGGTTGGACGCTTCCCGTGTTTGGGTCGCGTTTCAACAAGGTTGAAGTTTGTGTGGTGGTGTTGGCCTTAAGAGAGAATAGCAAAATAGCTTACAGCTGTCACCTGTGACGCTGTGTGCCGAATGCATTGGTTGTGTTTAGGATGAAGAACGTTTGGGACATTACAATGATCCCATATATTCTTCATCCTAAACAGAACCAACGCATTGTTATTGTAGTAACCTGCAGTTTGATGAGAGTATATATTTAAAGTCTGTGAATAAATGAGGAAATTAAGTTATTTTGGATATGCAGAAGATATTAAAAATAAATTTTAGGAACTGCAGAAAGAGGGGGAAGGAAGTCAAGTTTTGAAATGTTAAAAAGATTGTAAAATTAGTGAAATGTATAAACCTGAAAAGCATAATGTTTTTAAAAAAGAAAAAGAACATTTGGGACAGAAACACCACCTTCCATAGCAAAAACCCATATATGTTTGCATGCGTTGCTTCAGATTTGTTTCCTCCTACTAGGCACTTTAAAAGGAGTTGTTTTAAATTGATACAATAGATGCTTTGGCTTTTTTATTATGGGTCGCATATAAAACTTATTATATTATTATATTATATTTGGGCTTCAAATTGTCATTGGAAGTGATACACAAACTGGTGGTGAGATTACATGAGCTACAAAACTTACAGTTTTGTAATTGCTGCTTTACAGCCTGTGCTGCAAACTAGTTAAGAGAGAGAATAACATTATTTAAGTGAATATTGTGTTCAGTCATCTGTAGGTATACTTTAGTGCTAAGATACAAAGTTTAAAGGGGCCTGCTACGATCGTCTAAGCCTGGGAATGCTTAGTGGAAGTCTCCTGTATTTGCTGTTCTTAGTATAAACCTTACTGAATTCAGTGGGACTTCTCAATTGAAATGTATATGATTTGAATGATGCATGGCTGTTAAACTGCATCAGTTTAAATCCAAATACAGTTCTGATTTGAAAGTTTCTGACAGTGGCAGTAGGCTTTCTACAGTATTTTTATGCATACTAGGAAGATGTAACACGAGTTTCTTTTCTTTTTTAAAGGTTCCATCAACAAAGACACAATGCTTGAGTCGTATGTGACTCCTATTCTAATGAGCTATGTGAATCGCTACATTAAGAACTTGAAGCCTTCTGATCTACAGCTATCACTCTGGGGAGGAGATGTTGTTCTTAGCAAGCTTGAGTTAAAACTTGATGTACTTGAACAGGTATGTTGTTCTTTGTCCATAACTCAAATAAATTAATGTAACTTTAAATAAGCTGTCCTCAATTTACTTTGGGTGAATGATACCCTTTTTTAGCATTATTGAGACGTGTATATTCCATGTTTCTCAGGAGTAAAATCATATGAATTTAGGGTGCAAACGGTGCCTTACTACTCTGGCATACTTTTCTATGTTAATGCATAAACATATTATATATATATATTTCTTCCATGTTTGTGAAGCCTGGCCTCCATTCCTGTCTCAAGGCCCTCCATTGCTCAGATCAGGCTGCCTAATTCTATATTGGTGGCATTTCTTTCCCACAAACATCAAGCACCTTTGTACTTACATCTTCTGTCACTCAGTACGCAAGAAGCCTTGCGATACAGTACTACAGGCCAATTGAAGTTGTCTTCCTTGCAGTGAGTTGTTTGAAAAGACACACTTTATATTCCCCTACATATTTTCAGCTGAAACTTGGTAATTTAAGCTGTTTCTCTTCTGAATATTGTGTTGAAAAGATAAAATGGGCTTTCTACAGAAAAGACTTGCACAATATAACAACAGTCTTGTGTTGAATGTCTGTAATATCTTGTTTCTGTAACTGATGTTGCATCTTGTTGACGTGGGGAAAATAACTTTGGTTGGGATCCAGTGATGCAGTGTATGTATACCATAGCTGTCAACTTTTCCCTTTTTTTAAGGGAAATTCCCTTTTTCCAAATAGGATTCCTTGCAAGAAAAGGGAAAAGTTGACAGCTATGGTGTATACAGGGGAGAACCATACCTGCACCTGTTGTTTGCTTTGGTACAGCAGTTCTATTGCTGAAGAGGCAAGTTGCAATCCTCAGATGTGGGAATTGTTGCATCATAACACAGAAATGTAGGGATGACTGTTCGTGGTTCTCCTGCTATGTGTGCAAATCTTGAACATTACGTCTTTCCTCTGGAGCAGTGTTAGAAACTGATATATGAAAGCTAGAAGCTAAATGGTATCTTAAACCTAGGTTATGGGCGCAACAATGGATTGTCTAGGCACACTTTTTTATAACAAGAATACAAAGCTGACAATGAATGAACTGAGGCTAAAAACGTATGTTCATTTTTCACATGGGCTAGTCCTTATCTGAAGCCTGCAAAAAACAAAGCCATGCTTCCCCTGCCCGTCTCCCTAATAGGGTCTCTTCTCCAGTATTTGGAGAGTGGCTGGAAGTGGGGAGGAAAAAAATGGTCCTCCTTTTCTTCCACTCTGCAGACAAGCCCTGGATTCTCCCTATCTCAGCTCACAGTCAGAGGTAACTGGCCTCCCCCGGGGCAAACTGAGTGAGATACTTGTTTACCTTCCATCTGCGTCTCCCGGCAGGCTAGGTCGTAAATCGGCGATTCTCCTCGTCAGACGTGAGAAGAACACACCCTCTGCTTCTCTCTCCCAGCTTTCTCCCCCAGGGAGGGGAAATGAGACAGACAGGAGTCTATTTACATGTCTTTTATTCCTGTCATTCAGCAGTACATAGAAACGTGACTGCACCCTCCAGACTCCAGCAGAAGAGTCACAGCTCCACCCCTGCACTTCCAGCACAGGTCAGATGACACTCTGAGCTAACATCCGGTGCTCAGTACGGAGAAAGGACTTCCCCCTTTCTCCACTAGTACAGTTGCAGACATCAACATCCTGTTTTGCATTCCAGCCACCTGCAGCTGGCTTTTGCATTGCTGCTTTTTCCTGACATTTCCTTCATATAAATATATCTTTTTTGGCACCACAAACAATACATATTAAAAGCTTATACAACTGATGGCAGAGACACCCACCTTGAGTGTCTAGTTTGCAAACCTAAGACCTATCACATTTTTCCATGTATAAGACGACCCCTAGATCTATCGAAAGCCTAGTGAGGAGGAATTTCTCCTCCCACACCCTCAGCACCAACAGTGGCAGTTTTAATCTGAAATCTTAGGTGCAGTACTGCGCCCAGAGCTCAGAAATTCCCTGTCGCAAAACGTGCCTAGAACAATGGGAGTGTTGGACACTGCTCTGGAGAATAAACTCTGTCAGTGGATATTACTTCTGCCTCACTGTGCATTTTTATAATTGTCCTTTATAATATAAAAACACTTGCTTTGGCATACTTTCCTTGTACATTTATCTAATTACTGTTAGGGTTTTTTTCCTGTTGCCTAGTGTTTTTTTCGAGAATTAATTTGATTCACTGTTGTTGGTCATGTGTTCTGTGTTTTATGATTTTTAGAATTTTATGATTTTTAATTATTTTTTAATACAGAACCATGATAGATAGATAATTTATTACGGTCAGAGACCAGCTTATAAAACACAATCCTTCTGGGGTACAATCCCAGAAGGAAAACAAACATTTAAAACAATGTACAACAGTAAATTTAAAATTTATAAATGTGATAAGTGTATAGATCTTTATAAACTATAAGATAAGCTACCGCAGAGAAATGATCCAGAATCAACCATGGAACAGAGTTTGGGGATTTTCTTAACAAACTAGTTTGAATAGGGGGATAGTCTGCGCCTGCAAATCTGTACACAGAATCTGGTGACCATCCGGGTCGTCTTATGATCTTTGCCTAACAGGAAAGGGTCGAATTTTTGCTTTTCTGGGAGGTCAGTGAGCCTCACCAGCAGGGGATCAATGGTCTCACTACGTGCCTCTTCATAAAAGAGACATCTAAAAAATCAGTGCTCTGGACTTCCTATATCCCCCAATGAACAGGCGCAAAGACTCTGAGCATATGGGACTTTTTAAAAGGATCCTTCCAGGACCAGCGAGGGCAGAGCCGAGCTTCTGGCGAATGTAAAAGCCCTTCTTGCATTTTTGGATATGAGAAAGAAGAGATTTGCTGCCGGTGTGGCTATATCTCTCTCGATTTCTCCAATTTTATAGTCTGGGCACCTTGAGCAGTCCTGTTGTCTCTCGGTGCCTATGATTCTTTGCCTAACTGTAGCTTTTGCTTGGTCCAACGCCAGTCTTAGAAAGGCTTGAGGGGCAAAACCCAGTTTCTGAAGGGTGTTCAGGACTGCTGTCTGCCAGCCTGACTGGAACTGGTCGCAGAGGATCAGTGGGGCTATTCCTCAGGGGAGCACATTCATTGACAGCCATTTGTAGATTAATGTTAGCCTCCACTCTCATCATCCCCGTTTCTAGTCTGACCCATGTGTTTGAAATGCATCTGGAGACTTGTAGGAGAGCTCTAACAAAACCATGATATATTTTTATGAGCTAGAAGTTTATAAATGGTCTTATAAATAATATATATGTCTACATCATATTCATGTGATTAAAATGAGGAATATTTTTTATCTCATATGGAAGTAAAAAATATTAATAGATGAAAATGAGCTTTGTTGAGCAATGTTTATGAAGTTTAAAATTGCCACACATTGGTGTATCTGAAACACAATATAAAGAGCTACAGTAGAGCTACATTATAGAAAGGCTTTTGAAATTGAGAAAAGATTCAAGATCAAGTGTCACACATGGTGTGGAGGAGGCTAAGGAGGAGGCTGCTTTTGGAGGAATATGTTCTGTGTTCTAGCATAAACATTAAAATAATAACTTCTGAAGGATTCTCAAATTGCTTGGCTAAATTGAACATATTTCTAGACCTAGAAATGAGTTTTAGAAAGAATGTGGGTATGATGTATCTGTTTAAACTTGCTTGTCATTAAAATGGATGTACACATTTGTTCTATGTAGCATCAATCAACATACTTAATAAAGATAAATTCTAATGTAAGATGTTGGACTATATTCTTTTTTGACATATGTATTCTTGGCGATTTTGCACTTTCGGTCAGCATATTGAAGAAGCTCTCTTCATCTAAACAAAAGAGAGCATACAAAACAGATGTTTCATTTACTCAGGAGTAAGTTGTTGTTCAGTGGACTTGCTCTCAAAAAAGTGCATTGGATTGCAGCTTTAAGTGGTGTCTCCTGGGTTGTCAGCTTTTGACATCTGACTTGATTCTACATTTTGACAACTTCACTTTGTTAAGTTGAAAACGTTTGTTGGAAAAAACACCGACCTGTATTTATACAACAAAGAGTGAGTCAGGCAGCTGTCATAAAAGGCAAACAAGTTGTTTTCAAACTTTCAACAGCTTTCTATTATCCACTTCTGTGTTTTCTTCACTGCTATTCTCTAGCCTCCTGGTGAAGGCTGAGCTCCTGTGTTTCCTCTTGAAGCATTCGGACAGTGGCATTGAATCTTCTATCTTTTCAAAAGTTGTGAAATCGCTGTACACAATAGTAGTAGTTCATGGGAACCTATATATCTTAAAACCTAGCTTATAAACACAGCGGGCCTGAACCTGATCTCGAGAAACAGTTGCACATCTTTCCATAAAAACAAAATTGAACAGTAGCCCCTAAAGTAACTTCTGTCCCCGCACCATGGTGCTATCTCACAAACTGCTGCTGTAATACTGTGCAAGGATGATGGTGTGTGTTTGTGTATGTGTGTGTACACACACACACACACACACACACACACACACACACAGTGGCCTGTGCATGTGTACACTCACACCCTTGCCTGAATGGTTGTTCAGTCTATGTTTAAGAACATATGACCTTGATTGATTATCAGGCAGGTTCCTTCAATGTACCGTTTTTGATGCCTGCTTAAATCATTTTTGTTTAGGCAAGCCTGCCCTGTCCCTGACATACAGATGTTAACACGTTTTTAATTATTTTAACTGCTTTTATGTAGAAGTATATCCCATTTCTAATTGGCATTGCATCTTGAGTACATGCATGATTATTCCTTGTTCATTCAGCTTCTTGTTACTTAATTCAACAAACAGCAGTTCATGTATATGCCAGAGTGCTTATGGATCAAGGCAATTTTATGTAGGATCAGAATATAATGTTTCCCCTAGGCTTGGCTATACAGTAGCTTCTAATGTTTGTTGTTAGTGACTTGTCTGGAGTTCCTTTTATATGTCAAAAGTGAACTGCAAATGTGCCATGCAATTCACAGTGCAACATCCCTTAATCATGACACAGTTGTGGAATAAGGGGCTGACTTGTTATACATTATTGAAACCTATTGGGTGAGCTACCTGGGCCTCAGGTACCTGACTCAGATTGGCCTGCCTGAGTATTTGGTGTGGCACCAATCCAGAGGGTGGAGGGCGGTTGCTCCTGGGGGGTGGTCTTTAATATTCAAATTGAGTCCACCTTGTTAGGACCACCTCAGAACTTTATGGCCACCTTAACTATTGTGGGCCTGTCTCAGTATACCAGTATACCAGCACATATTGCATGTCTGACAACTGATCTGGAATTTGCTACAGAGTGAATTTGGAATGATCCAGTGGCACTGCAGAGTTTGACCCTATTGTGGGTGGAATCACTCACTGGTAAGGTTTGGATTGGCTGTGGCTGCCTCCCCCTATGGAGGTGCGGGACCCATTAAGGTGGATTTTGGAGCAATAAATCAGCCCAGCTCATGGCTAGGTCTCAGGTGGTACACACCTCAGAGCAGCTACAGCCAGGCAGTGAAGGTGTATAATCATGCCTACCATGTGGCAACATTGAAAACACCTATCCCACAACTGTTGCCTCCTCAGTGAACTTTTTTTAGTGGCAAATGGTCTGGTTAAATCATGTTTGGTAATAAAGATAGATAATTGTGGAGGATGCTGAATGCTGTTTGTTCTGACTAGTAAGGAGGAGTCAGACTACTGCCGAAGCCATAGGTATATTGTATGAAGTATTCCAAGGAGGAGCATGATGGAAAGTTGGATTTAATTATCTCTGAAGTTTTATTTTAGTCACTGGAGAGTAGAGCATACAGGAAAAGGTTGCCTCCTCTTCTGGAAGGCAGGGTTAAAACTGGAACAAACTGTTAAAGGTGGCAAGACTGACAAAGAGAAAATCTTCTTAGCAGCCTTACAGGCCTCAAGGCCTGTGAGTTTTGTCAGGCCCATGGAAAGAGGAGAGAAACACCAGCTGTGGCATATCGCCACCTTTCTCTTTTGTGTGTGTTCTGTTTCTACTATGGAAAAGGAGTGGGAGATCTTTGCTGTTTATACTTGTGGACGATGATTCATACCACTCAGGATAAGGTCCTGGATGAGTTGGAGAGAGGGGTGAAAGTTGTTAAGTTGCGCAAAGGTCACAAAATAGAATGGGGACTTCTTTATGTGACTATCTTGCTGGGTTTTACCAAAGGTATTTTATTAAATTGACATTTGTAATTGCTGCCCTTATTGCAGTTGCTTTGTTTGCATTATCATGGAACTGTTTGTTGTTTACTGGGCCTGTTGATATGATTTTGTAACTGCTGTACATGGTTATATTTTTCTGTATGTCCTTTCTACTTTGTTCTTTTGTTTCCGCACTCTTGGATTGAAAATATTCAATGAATAGCAGGTTATAAATATTTCTGATGAAACAAGTAAGTCGCTCAGAAACTCATTGTACTTTATGTAGCACTTTGAAGGCAAAATTGCTCATATTTGCTTCAAACTTGGTGTCATAATTGTAGCAAGCCCATGCTTTTAAAATCTGGAAGGAAGGCCCTGCATTTCCCGTTGATGGGGATGAACCCATGTGCTGATTATACGGGGCAAGGACTCCTCTGTGGCAAATGCCCTGTATGTGGAACTCCTTTCCTGGAGGTGTGTGGTGGTTCCCTTCCCTTGATGGCTTTCAAATGCCAATGAAAGATGTGCGTCTCATCTTTAGCACATGGTTGAGGAAGCTGTGTTATGTTTTTATATTGTACTTAGATACAAAATTTTAATTGATCTTTTAATTATGGCTTTGAGTGTATTTTTGAATTCTGTTAAGCATTCTGAACTCCTTGGGGAGGAAGGGTGGCATAGAAATTTGATAATAAGTGTTTATTTGAAGGCAACCTCAGGATCCACTTCCTAGCTTGAGAATTCCTATTCAAGTTTACTGTAAGCCTTTGAGTGTCATGTGTGTGTGTGTGGTAGATTAGCAGTGTAAGACCATTTCATAGTGGCCATTGATAATTAGGCAGAGGGCCTTCTCGGTGATGGGGCCCTCCCTGTGGAACGCCCTCCGATCAGATGTCAAGGAAATAAATAACTATCTGACTTTTAGAAGACATCTGAAGGCAGCCCTGTTTAGGGAAGTTTTTAAATGTTTGATGTTTTATTCTGTTTTTAATCTGTTGGGAGCTGCCCAGAGTGGCTGGGGAAACTCAGCTGGATGGGCGGGGTATAAATAATAAATTATTATTTTCATTATTTTTATTGTTAGAAGTTTGGATTAACTGTATATAGTTTATGGATTTTATGTTTTATAAGTTGTGCTTGTTTTTTCAATGAGTCTTCAAGCTTAGAACTGAATAAAAGCCAAATGAATGAATGCAGTGTGTGTGTGTGTGTGATGTGTCAGAATAGATGCAACTTGACACACATTGGTTATGTTCTTGGTTTATTTATATGAATGAAGTAGTTCCCCATTATCCGGGAAACTATTTTGAAATGCACCAAAATTTATGTCAGACAGCTTGCAGCAGAAAAACTTGTTAAATTGCATTTGGATAACTGTAACTACATGCTCAAGCTGCTCGTTTTATTTCATTTTGTTTTTAATAGCTAGCTTGGTAATTTGATATGACTTTTGTTTTCAAGGAGCTGAAACTACCATTTACATTTTTAAGCGGACACATTCATGAACTGCGCATCCACGTACCATGGACAAAGCTTGGTTCCGAGCCAGTTGTGATTACAATAAATACAATGGAGTGCATTTTGAAGTTGAAGGATGGAGTCCAGGTAAGAAAACAACATGCAATCTTTAAAAAGACAGTATATATGAACTTATTGGATATTACAGGAACTTGGATACATGGTTAGTTTCCCTAGCAAAGGGCTACCATGATGCTCATCTTATCCTTATGAGGTTTCCACCTGAAAGTCACTTTCTATTGCAGTCAAGTTGTGATTGGAAGCTCAGTTTCTTCTTGAGTCCACTGAATCTTTGAAGAAGGTGAAATGTGTTTCTTGCTGTAGTGATCTTTTGGACTAGCTATAATTGTTCCAGTTTTCTACTAACTAAAAATCTGGATCTCATTGCTGGAGTTGAGTACTGGCATCCTTCCAAAATGAGGAAGTGATGTAGGGAAACTAGTAGTTTTTTATTATCGTGCTTCAATATTTTCATACCAATGAACTTACCACATTTAAATTTTGCTTTTAATTTTTATTTCAATTTTCTTCTTTGTCATCCTGGAATTGATCTTCATAGTTGAGTTTTTTCCTTAAAAAAAACAAACACTTTCCCATCAATAAGATGTTGAATGTGTAGAAGGGATGGGAGGGATGTTGAGATGGAACAACAACAATAACTTTATTATTTGTACCCTGCCCATCCGTCTGGGTTGCCCCAGCCACTCTGGGCGGCTTCCAGTACAGTGGTACCTTGGTTAAGAACTTAATTCGTTCTGGAGGTCCATTCGTAACCTGAAACTGTTCTTAACCTGAGGTACCACTTATCTAATGGGGCCTCCTGCTGCTGCTGCACCGCCACCGCACAATTTCTGTTCTCATCCTGAAGCAAAGTTCTTAACCCGAGGTACTATTTCTGGGTTAGCGGAGTCTGTAACCTGAAGTGTCTGTAACCTGAAGCGTCTGTAACCCGAGTTACCACTGTATAGTGAAATAGATTCTGGTGTTGTGTAGTAGCCCAAGTTTTATTTTCTCCTAGCTGCTAAACTTACGAACATGTGCTTTGGCACAGTGATAAAGAATTATTAAAGGGTTTAAAAAAATAAAAATAATACTGATTATGAAAGAAGGTGGCCAAGGAGTGGAACAACATGTGAGTTTGGTTTAAACCAGTAATGCACAAAATTGTGTTTATTTAATGAAGTTTAAGATCAGAGGTCTCTTGTACATTTCAAAAGTGGGAAAGTACCTTTCCCTTAATATCTTTCTTCAGTTCTGCTATGCAAAAACCCTTCTTTCTTCAGTTCTGCCCACACAATCCATTTTTGTAACCCACAATAGTAAAGGGAAACTTTGTGTTGAGACGCAGTACATCTCTGAATGCAAGACATGGAGTGGGGCGGTGGAGGGAAGACTCTTGGCTTCATTCCCTGCTTGTAAGCATCCCAGAGATGCCGGGTGGTATCCAACTAACTTGTCCCATCAGCAGAAGGAATTACGCTCGTGCAATGGAACGTCTACCCTCTCCTCCCCGCACCTCTCATTTCCCCCCTGCTCAGACTTGCCATTAATCTCTGGAATTCACCATCATAAGGTACAGTGGTACCTCGGGTTACATATGCTTCAGGTTACATACGACTCCACTAACCCAGAAATACTGCTTCAGATTAAGCACTTTGCTTCAGGATGAGAACAGAAATCATGCTCAGGTGGTGCGGCAGCAGCAGGAGGCCCCATTAGCTAAAGTGGTGCTTCAGGTTAAGAACAGTTAAGTACGGCCCTCCGGAACGAATTAAGTACTTAACCCGAGGTACCACTCTATAACAATGGCCACTAGCTTTGATTACATTCATTATCTCCCCACCCCCTGATTTATAAAAGATAAAAAACCGCTAACAGGGAGTTTCAAGGTGGTACACCACTAAAAAAACAGATGCTAGGAACTAATGAGGAAAAGCCATTGCTTTCATGCTCTGCCTTTGAGCTTCTACCAGCCAGACACTGTTGGCAGCAGAACCCCAAAACACTCTTATGCCTCATATGCGCTGAAAAATACTTTTGTCTTTGAAGATTAGCTTTCCACACAGATTTACTTAGAACATTTTTACTCTGCCTTTCAATGCAATAGTCTCAAGACAGATAATAAAAACAAAAATAAATGTTCATTCACTCATAGTGGTGGTTCTCCACACCCCCCCAGGGAGTTTTGAGTATATTCTGAAATGGATGCTGTGATAAGGCAAAAAGTGCAAGCGTTCAGGTGCTTAAAGTCTTGCACAAAGACTTGCATTCCTTCCATGCAGCAAGCTCTACAATAGCAACCAACTGGAAAGGCTTATAAAATTCCAGTATTTCCGGGAAGTTTAAACACCTCTGGAGCCACTTAATGTGGAAATTTGGCTAATCAAACAAAGAAAGCAAAGGGATGGGTTAAGCTAGGAACAGTTTGAATCCTTTTTTCTAAATTATGCTATTCACTTATACATCGTGGCACATAGAAAAACATCAGGTTGTTGCAGTATCTTCAATGACACATGGATTTCTTACTAGATTGATATAATTGTGTCCAAGTTTGTTTTATAGCTGTTTCTGTGTTAGATACATATATATTGCAAAAAAACACACAAAACAAACCCCAGTGAAATAAAAAGTAACCATTTGAAGCAGCAATGATAAGCAGTGTTTGCAGCTATAACTGGTATATTTAGTGGTCAAAAGTTAATCTGAATGAAAATATTTTAAGTCCCTGAAATGGACTGTGCTGCTAGATTTGGCAATTTCTTTTGGGAGATGGTTCTATAATCTCAGGGCAACATTCTCAGCTGTTGCCACTAATTTTTAGAAGGCAGTTGAAATACTATTCTTCAAATATTCTACACCTAGGCTTTAAAACTGACTCTCAGCATCTAGAATCAACCTGGCATCTAGTTGATTGTGTACTTAAATAATTGGTTTATTATATTTCTTTACTCCATTATATTCTCTGGTTTGTACAGTCTCTGGTTTGTACAGTGGACGCTCGGGTTGCAAATGTGATCCATGTGGGAGGCACATTTGCAACCCGCAGCACTGCGTCTGTGCACACACACGGGTTGCTTTGCTGCCTCTGCACATGCGCAAGTGCCGAAACCCGGAAGTAACCCGTTCCGGTACTTCTGGGTTTTGGCGCATCCGTAACCTGAAAACGCGCAACCTGAAGCGTCTGTAACCTGAGGTATGACTGTATATGAGGCTGGAAATTGCCCACATTTGTATGTTTTGTGAGAACTGGTACTTCTTTTGGTTGGGTTGGCACACTGCATACATTAAGAAATTGCCACCGCGTTCCCTCTTGAACCGTAAAACCAAAATGATCACATGAATAGGAAGGGAATTTCTCCAGTTAGAGTTCTCCTCCACTGCATGAGTTTAGTGTATAAAATTGCTATGTGCTGTCCTTCATACTGAGAACTGTAAAAGTGCAGAAGGTTCAGCACAGAGTTGCTATTATTTCTCCTAGAGATGAATTGATTTCAGAAATGATATTCATACTTGGACAAAAATATCTTTTAGCAAATAAGTTATTTGCTCTTGTAGCAAATAGGTTCTTCTCACCTTCTGCAGAATAATTTATGTAGGTAGATTATATGAAAGGTATGAAGATGTATCACCATAAAACTCTACTACAAATGGGCTGATGATACCTGATGTGCTTGTGATGGCTCTTAAATGCTTTGATATGCTTATGATTTGTGCTGAGATACAGGAAAGCACTTATCTTCATCTAAGTGCTTATGCACTAGTATATTTGGAGCACATAGCACAGTGCCTTCATTTTCTTACAGTGAAAAATGTGTTGCGCTACTAGGCACAATAGCATTTTGCTCTCTGTTTTAAAAATTAGGAGCACTACTAAATAAATACATCTATACGTACTATATATGTGTATATTTTATTCATTTTGTATTATCTACAAAGTACCAGTGCTGCTGCATACAATGCTCTAATCTCCTTAACAGGCTCCTGTTTAATAATTAGCTTGGAAAAATCTGACTACCTCTGAAACATTATTTGCATACATTTAGATTATTTAATATTTCTGCATAATGATATAAATCTCTGTTTAAGAAGTCTGGTCCTAGTTATGCCACCCATGCAGTGACACAAACACACGTATATGTATGTATTTAAAATATTCAGAACACTAAGTATTTTTTTCAATGCAAAAGGTAGACGTTTCAAGGCCAGATGTCCCATAAGAAACACATTTTAGAAGCAGCAAATTACAACTAATTATAGAAGCTGCAGAAACAGATTTGTAACACATGACTTTGTGCAACCCAGAACTAATATTTGATATTGGACCATGCAGATGGCTACTGCTGGAATGATCATATTTCCTGCTTGCATGGTATTTGAAACTTGAATTTTGTGGTGCATACGGCAAAAGGTCAAATGTCACAAATGTAAAGCACTCTCAAAACAAGTATTTGTTACAGATGTTTAAGAATCTATAGTAAGAGGGGGATTTTGAAAATTACAACTGACATTTGGACAAATTATTCCATGGTATGTACAACCTTAGAGAATAACATTTGGATTTATGCCAATGATAGGATTTATCTTTGTAATAATAAGAATGTAAATGAAAGCAATCTCTTCTCTTTTTTGAACATGTATTTAGGAAGTTATAAATTCACTTCATTTCATGACAAATAACTCCTTTTGGATTTCTGGTTCCCAAGCTCCCCCCGCCCGCCCCCCCGCCCCAAGCTGCCTTTAAGAACTTCAGGTACCAGCTTAAGCCCCTTCTTTGTATTTTATAATATAATATATCTTAAATTTGTAAAGGTTTTGTAAAAGTTGATTTATGCACATGGCTTCCATGTAGCCCTTTAGCCTGATAAGATATGTAATATCTCCAAATCCACTTCCATATTATTTATTTATTGTATTTCCCTGTTGGAGAATAAATCTGATAAGTTCATAGGTTTAAACATCTGCACCAACAGATTTTTTAAAACCTGCACTTCTGTTTTATAGTTAATCGACATTTGACTTTAAGTCACCTTTTGACTATAAATCAACTTTTGAGTATATAATATAGCAAATAGCATTGTGTCAAGAACCTTGTGGAAAATTACAGTAAGTAGTTAATTGGCATGAACTTAGTTAAAATTTGGCTACTTTTGAATAAGGCTATCATATCATAATACTTTATTCTGCATTTTTCTAGTTGTTCATGAAGCATATTGTTGTCATAGTAAAGTCTTAGTATGCAGTATAGAAGAAGAAGAAAGAAGATAATAGTATAACTAGATCAGAGGTGGAGAACTGGGTCTGGTCTGTGTCACAGAGGTTTATTTTCCCCAGCACTCACAGGCCATGGCTGACAGGTGGAAAGGGCCATCCACTTCTTAATCACATGATGTCACAGTGTCATCAGATGACTTGGTTTTGACCAATCAGTCATCTGATTGTAAAGTGCTGCAGATCCTCATTGATTGTTGGCAAAGTGCTGTGCACAGAGTTTTTCAGGTGTCATTGATCACTTTCAAACCCCATTTGACACTGCCATGTCTTTACCTGCTTCACACTTGCAGGGCAGGTAGGTGTGGCTTGGCCAAAATGGCACCCCTGGCCAAATTGGAAGGTGTGGAGGGACTAACTACGCATGTGGACTGGAGGTTCTTGTGATCTATATATCAATAATGACTGAAAGAGGACCGTATGGACAAGCAGTGAGAGTGTGTACTTGTTTTCTGAATAGATGGCTTCTTGTCTCTTTATTTTTCAAGCCTAATGTTTTGCAGAAAAATACTCAAGGGTTGGGGGAAATAATATTTAAAAATGGGTTGGGATCACACATGCTCTGTGACTTGTAGATATGACAGCTTTGGTCTTCAGTTGCCTGCAGGTCATCCCATTATTGTTAGCGACAGTTCCTCAACCACGAAGTTTAGGGTGGGTATCTTGGGAACAAATGGAAGAGAGCCGAAATCTTCATAGTGTCATTTATTAATGTGCACACACACCCTTACTTCAGACCATTTCCCCGGGGTTTGAGTGGGGATCATGTGTGTACTTTAACCAGTTTTATTGATGATCTTTTTGCTGGGAAGTAGAATGTGGAAAGAGTGAAGGAGTGTTCCCAACTGAGGTGGCCCTGCAGAAACCTTACAGATTTCAGCTGACTAGCATGCCAATCATTGCAACCCAACCTTACAACCTTCTCCTGTATACAGTATACCTATTATGATTATACTTCCTGCATCTGAAGAAGTGGGCATGTCCAGAAGAACTTATGCCATATTAGTGCCATAAGACTTCTTGATTGTATATGTGTTGTCAGTAATAAATGTGACATTTCTCAAGTCCTCATTTCTCTGTTCTGTTACTAAACTTACCAAATTGCGTGCAGTTATGATGTTGGAGCACAGACTTGGTTCAAGTTCCAAATGAAATGAGTACTTCTGTAGCATCCATCTCCAGTTGTTCAATTTGCTTTGGAATTGTTTTAATATGTTGACCTAGTAAACAGTGATGAAAGTTGTTGTAGACATTATAATAAGAAGAAAAATGCATACTTTATGGCAAAACACTGATTCCTTCTCCCAAGTTCTTTGGTAAAAGCTTTCAGAGTAAGCAGTGCTATCAGGAGAGGACAAGAGTAGCAACCATTTAAAAAGCCATCAGCTGAACTAGTATGTCCATTTGCAGCAACGTAGATGTTTTGGAAGAGAAAGTAACCTGCATGTTGCAAAACACATTTATCAGTTCCTAACACATGAAGGGTGTTTGGTTCCCATTTATGGGGAGGGGAATGCTATCTGTGCCTACAGCTCTGGAACCAGTCTGCCTCAAGCCATTACACCAGGCAGCTGAATTCCTTCATCCCTGTTTCTTTTCTTCTCTGCCCCAGCCAGCTTTTAAAATGCTATTTTTTTCCTGTTTAGCTTCAGAGTGGCTGGAGCAACCAAGTTAGATAGGTGGTGTACAAATAATAAAATTATTAAAATTATTATTATAAGAATGTAAGAAGGGGCAATATTTTAGTTTCTAAGATAAAGGGTGATACCCAGTGATCACCCAGGTAGACTCCTTGAAATCAGTGGATTTGTCTTTGAATTTAATTGAGTGTACTCTTGAGTATGACTCAGTTGGATATAATCCAAATCAATGCTTTATAGAATTTTATTCTGGTTGTGTTGCTTAGGGGCAAAGAAAGCCACTTGCTGAAGTGAAACAGGATTGGGCACTGTCAGTACCAAGTTGGGAGATGGTTTGGGAACCCCTTGTATGGTGTTTTGAGCTTCATGAGTGAAGAAAGGAAGGGAACATGAATACATCTAAGTTGTCATATCTGCATAGCTAATAAGAGCAAGAAATGTAATGTCCCCGATATCTTGGCATGTTACAATGTATAATACTAGGACTGAGTCTTGCCCATCCTTTTGTTGTGAGAAAACTCATACATGAACATATGTTATCAATGATTTAAGGCTATATTTAAGCCAGTGCACAAAGTGACATTAGAAGCAAGCCTATTCCTTTTCTTATCAATATAGTCAGGTTACTAGAAGTAATAGGAGGACTGTTCAGAATTAGACCTAATCCTTTTCAAGCTTAAACTTCTAAGATGACTCTCCTTTTTTTAGCATGCTATGAGGCATGAAAGTAGGAAGATGCTTCCAGAGGAAAAAAAGAGAACTTCACCAGGAGTTCAACTATAAAGGAAAAGAATTAATTCGCTACAGTAATAAAAGAAAAAAAGATTGCCTCAAATAATTATTGTAAATTTGCAATGGGTAACTCAGAGGGGAACAAAATATGGTCCAAGAAAAGAAAAACAAACAAAATCAGCAACAGAAAGTGAACAAAATTAAGGAAGGAGGAGGGAACAATTCAGAGTATAATTACATGCTTAAGTCTTTACAAACAAACAAAATCTGAAACACATGTAAAAAATGAATTTTGAAAGACTATAACTTGGCTTGAAGAAGTGAGGGAATTGTGTATCATAAAAGCAATGTGAAAGAAAAAAGTCCCAAGGACCCTTAAAACATTAACACACTTTGGTTATGTAATTTTTCCAAGAAATCTTAAACGTCAACCAGTATGGGATGCACCAATTTAAACTACACATTTAGCCTTCATTTGCATGTAAAAGTTAAGCAAAGTTAGTATGACTGTAGTGCTAAGATTGATAGCATTTTAATAATACTTACATACATATTTCTCTTTTATTTTTGAGGTACTATTGCATTTTGTAATCATGTTCACTTAAGAAGGATTATGTACTATTTCTTTCTCTTTGGGTCTGTGCAGACAGAATGCTTCTGATTGCTTTTGGTCATGGCTAAACACTAAATACATGGATTGAATGTATGACAATGGTTCAGACTCTCCCTCCTTGTTTGCTTTTCAGCCTAATAGAGAATTCCCATTACTTTGGCAGCAGTGTTAATCAGGAGCACTATTCAGGTGTTAACTACAATTGCATGTAAGCAGATCTGGGATGGGGAGTATATTATCAAGTCTCTCTCCTCTGGCATATTGTCCCCATTCTGTGTACAGCTGCCCACAAGCCTTAGGGTGAATGTCTGCAGTGGTGAGCTGCCTCTGTGCAGGAACATTCCATGTGTGATTTAGATCAGGGTTTTAATTTGTGTGGAGTCTGATGTAGGTATTCATCTGCAAACATGGGGACGACTACATGGAACCAAAATAATGTGACAGAGTAGGGGGTTGGCAGTGCACCCCCTTATGTTATTGCTTACATGCAAGTGCAGTTAACGCTTGAATCGGCTAGGATTTCTCTTAACAATGAATTAAAAAACCCAGGTTAAAGTTGCTTTTAAAAAACCCACTGTTCAGTGGAAATCTGGGCTCCCTTAACCATGGTTGGTATTGCTGAGTTAGAGCTAGGTGGGGTTTCAGTTACACTGAGGACAAAGTTACTACCAATGTGGTCAGTGGCGTAGCGTGGGGGGTGCAGGGGGGCCGGCCGCACCGGGCACAACATCTGGGGGGGCGCTCGCACTCGCAGCTAACTAACTCACAGTTAGGGGGTGCAAATTACTTGCCTTGCCCCGGGTGCTGACAACCCACGCTACGCCACTGAATGTGGTGGTTAACCCAAGTTAGGTCTGGTAGGAGGGCATTCACATCCAAAGCGGAGAGAATGGGAGAAAGAGGAGCATATGTTTTTGTAGCTTGCTTCCCATTCCTTAAACATGAGTTGGCCCTTTCCATTTTGTTGGTTCAATAAGCTCCCATTAAAGGGACTGATGTGGTCCACCCCTCCTTAGCTTCAGTAGTTCTGTGCATCAAGGATTTCCATTTGGTTCTTCTTAACACATACCAGCAATCTATCATTTTACTTCTTTCCTGTGCCATGGACTCTGCTGTCCAAAAATCCGTAACATTCTAAAACGATGAACTTACCAATAAACCTGTGGTATTTTATAGCAGTTCAGCCAAAAATATATGTGCTGCATTGCTTTATTTTTTTAAAAAAATATTCTTCTAAAGAATAATTTTTTTTGCTCAATATGCATTTGAGAAGGAAGACTATTAAAAGAAAAAATAAATTCTAAATAAAGTTTCCTTGACTTGATAGCTTCATTTTCTTGTCACTTGCCTAGCCATAACTTTGTGCAGTTGTTCCATACATTAAAAGCTGAATCATGTCAATCTGTTATTTCCTGCAGTGCTTACATAGTTCAATTTCCACGTATTTACTTGCTTTGTAGGCTCTACTAAATCTTGGGTGTATTTCCTTTTATTGGTTTTAGGAAGCCGCCCTTGGGAAAGAATGTATAGAATCTTCTTAAAATTTAAATTTATTTCTCTTGCTGGAGAACATTTTATCAAAGAGGAAGGTTTTGCCATATGCCCTAAAGTTGCTTAAATTCCAAGTGTTTGAGTTCCTAGGGGAGAGCATTCTGTAGCTAGATCCTCTCAACCGATAATGCTTTAGCTCCGGATCGCATGCATTTGTCAGGAATTCATAAATGTCATTGTCCCACAAGAGTGCAGCTGTCTTGATGGGTCATGGGGATGTATTTGCAGATGTATTGGAGCCCTAATTAGTGTGTGTTATTTTATGTAGCAATTTTAAATCTTAAATGGAATACATTGCAAACTGTTTATGCTGAGCTGATTTGTTCATAAAATAATGATTGCACTAAAGGAATGTATTTAATGTTGGCATTAGTTTTAGCAGTTCAGTGGAAAGCAACATAATGCGTCTTATTTAAATAACTGATTGGTGATTAATAGCATAATGCCTTTTTTTTAAAAAAAAGGAGCATGACAACCTCCTTATATGGATCAGGTTCTTAACAATTTTGTTGATTGTTAAAATAACCTTATTTGCAGTCCCATTGATTTTCAGTAGGACTTAAGGCTGCAATCCTAAACATAATTGCTAATGAATAGTTCCCATTGAACAAAGTAGAACTTAAATGTTTACTCAGAAATATGGAATTGCACTGTAAGCATTCCAACTTTTGCGCTGAACTGAGTCTGCACAGTCCTTTCAGCTTTGTGTCTGATCCAACCAGTTGCAGGTTTTTATGCCCTTGCTATGGGAGACAGGTGTTCCCAGATCCTTTCTCTTGTAATAAATTTTATTAGTTTTCAATTACAGTCCAATAATAGCCTCATTATAACAATACCAATTTATAATACAATTATTAATACCAATCATTCAAATACTGAATTACATAATTTAGTTAAAGTGCCTGCTAGATTTGATGGTTTGATGATTTTCTTTATTTCTGCTTTCCAGAATCTTACTAGTTTCAATTACATTCCGGTCATAATAATAATCCCTTATACAGCGACTGCAGTACTAATATCTTTTATTCGTATTGACACATTAAATGATTTATAAACTGCAAGGGAATAACTCAAACTATATCCTTGTTCATCCAATTATTCTGTCCGTCGCGTTTCTTCCTGTCCTTGTAAGATGTTATGTCTTTCTTTCCCCTGATTGTTGCTGTTATCTGTCATGCCTTGGGCAAAGCTGAGATCCCATTGTCGTTCCGGAAATTTATCCATGTTCCTAGATCCTTTCTGCCGTTTTCCTGCCCTTCCACCTTATCAAAGTCCACTATCCCCAAATGAGCTAGCAGGACCTACTCACAAATAGGAGGGAAAGGGAGGCAGATATGTTATCACTGTGGACAAGAGGAATTGGAAACAAGTGGTGGCATCTTCAAGTAGGAAGGGCAGCAGCAAGGCTGGGCTTGCCTATGACACAGCTCTGTGTTTGCCACATATTACTTTAGCCCATAGCTGTCAACTTTTCCCTTTTTAAAAGGGAAATTCCCTTATTCCGAATAGGATTCCTCGCAAGAAAAGGGAAAAGTTGACAGCTATGCTTTAGCCGGTTAATGTTCATGGTGCTCTAGAGCCTGTTTCTTCCAAGTTAAATTAGTGCCAGATGCAGGGAGCATGGAGACAGCAGTGAAGGAAAGCCAAGGGCATTGTCTGCTATCCAGCTTTTAACTTTGAACCACTTTGGGTGGATAGTTGGAAGCGGAGGGCCAGATCTGCCCACTTTTGTTGCCCTTGTATGCTATGTTATGTGGCCTAACTACTAATACATTATGCTGGAAAAATATATGACACCAGATGCTGAAAGTTGGTATCAATGTATTTCTCCCTATGTGTTACATTATAATAGATTGTCTTTAAAGCAAACAAATCAATTGATAGCAGTCAAAAGAGTTAGTGCATCTGCTTTGCATGCTGAAGGCTTCTGGCTCAATTCCTGGTATCCACGTAGGGCTAGGAAATCCCCCTGCTTCAAACCTTGGAGAGCCGCTGCCAGTCTTTGCTCTGACTTGGTATAAAGCAGCTTCCTGTGCTACTAAATCCTTGTGCTTGCATAACTTCCATCAGGCCCCCCCAAACTTGGCCCTCCATCTGTTTTTGGACTACAACTCCCATCACCCCCTAGCTAACAGGACCAGTGGTCGGGGCTGATGGGAATTGTAGTCCCAAAACAGCTGGAGGGCCAAGTTTGGGGGTGCCTGACTTACACGAAGGAGAAAGGAGAACTATGCCAGAGGTTTCATATTTGGTAGTTGGAACAAAAGCTGCAACTAAACATTTGCATCTTCACTAAAAATTTAAGTAAAAACGAGTGCTTATTGGCAAATTGTAAAATGTTCTGAAAAGGAGAGCTGAAATTCTGCTTTGATTGAATGTAATCTACATAATATATTTCCAGGCTGAACATTTTTTTTTTGCATGCCAATCATCAAAAAGTAGGTGGGATAAAATAAGAATTGGAAAAGGCAAAATAACAGCACTTTAGTCTTTCACAAAGTAGTTTGGCAACAGCAGGAGCCACATTTTTCATCTGTTTTCTACTTTGAAGAGGCAATAAAGTACACATTGCTGCCCCTTCAGCCTTGCAATCTCTTTAGAGACATTGCCATTTGTCCCTACTGATTTTCTTCCCTTTTTTTGGCTGGGTATAGAACTTGCAGAGGTGAAGTTTGCAGAGGATGGTAGAACTAGGGGCCCTTCTTGACTGAATCCTAGTTTCATGCATGATTTTGAGGACCCCATTAATCATGTAACTTTGGAAATTGCTTTAGTTGTATGTGTTTTTGAATGATAGTATATCTTAAGATCACTCCAAGGAAAGAAGTGAGTGTCTATTTACTGGCAGATTTTGAAGGGGCTAATTTACTCTCTTGGCATGCTTACAAGAATTTCATTCCAAGATTAATGCCTATTATTCTTGTGTATATCTTCAGTGATTTATACTGGAATTATTCCAGATTTACATTAGTTCAGAACAGATCAAATTCTGGCCCTTAGTGTCCCATTATATTTTGCAAAGGCCTTAGATTGGTGCAGTTTAACATTGAAAAGGTGAGGTAATGCATTTAAAATTTTACCTCTGAGAGGAAGTGGGTTTTCCTTATTTGATGATAGATTAAAGAAGAATTAAATTTCTGGGAGTGTGTTTTTAACATGTTTCTATAGCAAAAGTGGTAGTTGTGCATTAGGTATAACCACAGATTTTTGTAGTGGGGGAAAAGTGTAATGTGCCTTAGTTTAATTCTTTAAGTGCCTTCTACAGGTCTTGTTACAGGTCTAAATATAATTTCCTTATACTTGAGAATAAAGTGGGTAATGACTCATTTCTATACCAGGCCAATATGATTCCCTCTTTCAATTATAGTCTCTTAAGACAGTAGGGTGGTGTTCTCTTAACCATTGTTAAGAGATTGGGTGGAAGGAAGTGCTTATATTGTATTTGGTTTAATTTCCTATTAGACCTATTTCAGGGCATGCAACTGCTGCTCTTTAACTCATGGAAGAGCTTTTGATTCAGTGGATGCTTTCGCTAACAGAAGTGGAGTGCAGGTCATTTTTGCTGATGCACCCTCCCACCAAGTGCCCCTTGAAAATCAGCTCTGGATAGAACAGTGGGGAGGGCGGTGTGGGGCTTCAGAACCAAGGGAAACAAGCAAAAATTGTCACCCATCTTCTGTTCATGGATCAGAGCCTTTCAGTGAATAGAAGAGCATCAGTTGCAGTCCACTGTCATTGTATTTTTCCTTGTTAGGAGATGGTAGCCTGGCTAATAATTAACACCGTATTGGCCTGAGTATAAGCCACACCTTTAAAATTCAAGGGGGGGGGGGAGACAATACCCGAATATAAGCTGCTCCCTTAAAATTCTGCAGGCACTCACACCCGTTACGTTTTACCATATGTCTGTTTCAGCAGCGATAATGTAAAAGCCAATTTTTGTAAGGTCATGACTTTAAGCTCTTCACGGTCAGAATTTTTTTTGGGGGGGAGTGAGGCTTATATTCAGGCCAATACGGTAATTTGTTTACTGGCAACACTTTGGTAGGTACTTGATGGAGCACAGTATGTCATAGAATTGTAGAGTCAGAAGGGACCATGACGGTCATCTAGTGTAATCCCCTGCAATGTAGGAATCTATTGCTCAACGCAGGACTCAAACCCACAAGCCTGAGATTAAGAGTCCCATGCTCTACCGACTGAGTTATTCCAGCTCCAGTCTGTCCCAGTCAGTCATAACATTTAAAGTAGAAAGGTCATGGAATGTGGAATAAACACAAAAATGAATCCCACTCTCCCCATAAGCATGCATTGAAAGGGTGAGGGGAAAGTTCAAAAAATAGTAAAACAGCAGGAAAGTTTTATTTCCTAGTCTTAGAATGGTATGGCTAATTCATGGTCCTTGTCTGCCAAATGCCCATTAATCATCTGATATCTCAATGATGTCAGGTGATTGGTTGCTTTGAAGTCCCCACTATTTGCACTTAAGTGATGAGATGCAGAAGGGGGTTCCTTGTCCAGAACTCCCTCATGCAGGGCGCTTTGTGCAGGCATGATGTTCCTTTGGGAAGTTCCTTTGGGAAGTTCCTTTGGGAAGCCAGTGGAGTTCCTTCGGGAAGTTCCTTTGGGAAGCCAGGGAGTTCCTTTGGGAAGCCAGTGGGTGCTCTCCCCTGCAAATACACAACCAGGAGAGCACTTTAAGGCTCCCAATTTTTATCGACAACTATGTATCTCCCCACCCCATACTGACATCACATATATATATACACCCACTATACATTTTTCACTGTATGCTGAAGATGCACATCTTTACCCTGGCCCATGACACTTGAAATGTATGTTTTTTTAATGACCCGCCCAGTTATTGTGATTGCAATTTGTTTTTAATTGCTTTTAATCTTGAATTTTAAATTGTTGTGACCTGCCCTGGAACCTTAAGTCAGGTAATAAATAAGGAAATAATGCCGGTTAGGTGACTGTGGAATTTGAATCCCTGGCAGACCTGGTTTAGCCTGTGGATCAGAGCGCCCCTCACCTCTGGTTTATTGGAAGGGAAACAAGCCTTGTTCCTGCATGCTTCCTTTTTGGCATGCCTAGATTTAGCATTGATATAGGCAGGCACGTCCAACAGGTAGATCATGATCTACCGGTAGATCACTGGACATCTGTGGTAGATCACTGGTAGATCACCGCCCCGCCAAAGAAGCTCAACAACTTTGGGTCCCCTAAAAAAGCTCAACATTTATGCCTTGCACCCCAAAAAAGGGGGAGATCACTGCCAGTTTTTAACTCTATGAGTAGATCGCAGTCTCTTGGAAGTTGGCCACCCCTGATAATGGTTTATTAACCATAGTTCTCCCTGATACCCAAACCAGGAAACTTTGTTTTAACCACTCCTCACAGAGCAATATATTTGCCAGATAATAATAATAATAACAACAACAACGTTTACTTCTGTCATAGTCTAGCTGCTTCATGAATGTTGCACATACACATGCATACACAGTCTTCTTTTCTGGACTACACCTGTGGTAGACTTAGTGCAGGAACTTAATATCAGGACTTAATGCAGGAACCTGTTTCCATTGCTGGAAATTGATTTTAGAACACTGTAGGAAAGAAAAAATAAGTTTGTAGCTGGTTGTGTGCAGAATATTCTAATTTTATTACTGAATAAAAGTAACTATTCACATAAGACATTTTAAATTACTGGTTCCTTTGAGAGTGAACAATTTACGTTTCTTAATATGTTCTGCTTGCTTAGAAAACTGTGGCTTAACAAACCACCATATGTGGGCAAAAGTTAGGTGTGAAAGACAGCACACAAGAACAAGGCTTGTTCTGTATTCCGTGGTGAAATTTAAGAGCTATTTAAGTAGCACTTCAGTGCTAGCGAAAGATGTAAAACAACAGAGGTGTAACATACTAAGGGAGTTTTCTCTTCGCAACTGAATTGGCTAAGAAATTTAAGAATCAGTGTAGATAAATGCAAAAAAATGTTAGGGAACAGTGATTTTCCTTGAGATTAAGTGTATACGGCTTTGGAAAATGTTTCTGCAAACGTAATAGTGCTTTCTATGCTGTTTAAACATTGTGGAATCTATTTTTCATGAGCCTAATAAACTTTAGTTTTATTTGCCACACAGAAATTATTGTAACCATTGCTTTGTCCTCAATAAATCAAAAACCAAAAACTCTGCATTCTTTTTGAGGCTGTGGTAACTAACAGAGACCCACATCATTGTGAATAACATGGTAATGGCCTAATTCAAACCAACTTTTGAGAAAGAAGCCAGTGTGTGCTAAGTGAGGTATTTGGAGACAGTAAATGAAGTGACTTAATGATTCACTGCTTTAGAAAATGAATCCTTTCCCACCAGTAGTGTCAGGATTCAATTAATATATTGCTAAAGTGGGCCTGTGGTGTTCATAGAAGCATGTGATTTATTCAGACTCAGATATGTTACTTTAACATTTCTAGTTTCGACGCGTGGGTTCCATTCCTGATAAATACAGAAGATTAATTCTATGGGCATGGAGAAACCCTTGAATCCCACGGCCTTTTGGCAGGTGGAGTGCAGCTCATCAAGGATTTTCGAAATGAAGAAATCCAGCCCAAACTGGATGACTCACTGGAGATCTGCAATGGGAGCTCCTGTCTCTCTTACGCTGAGGGCTGATAATGAGCTGAAACGCAGTATAGATATGATAAATTTAAAATAAAATTGAAGCAATGCCATGTCTTAACAATTTTTTAAAGATCTAATGTAATTACTCTTTCTGTGGCTATTGGTGGTTCCATGTCTTAACTTTCTAGCAGCGTTGGCCTTATGCGTTCTCAGATTATTTTTCTGCCTTTACTGGTAACACAATCTTTGCTGGTAATAGCGATCAGCAAGCATTGTAGAGAACTTAACCTTTTTACAGAGAAGAATGAGAGGCTAAATCTGCTCTGCGCTCTGGGGGCCTAGGAGATCTTGCAGCTCTGGAGTTCACAAGGTCTAGAGCAGGGGTTAACAACCCTTTTCAACCTTGGGTTGGTCCACTGTCCCTTAGACCATGTGGTGGGCCGGATTATATGGGGGGGGGATGAAGGAATTCCTATGCCGCAGAAATAACCCAGAGATGCGTTTTAAATAAAAGGACACATTCTACTCATGTAAAAACACGCTGATTCCTGGACTATCCGTGGGCTGGATTGAGAAGGCGATTGGGCTGCATCCGGCCCATGGGCCTTAGGTTGCCTACCTCTGGCCTAAAGTCTAAGAGGAATTTCAAGAGAGAGAAAATATATGGGAAAAGAACAGAATCCAAATTTTGTAGAAATTTTACACTTTTCCAGCAAGGAGTCTGAACCCACCTACAAACTACCCATAATTTGAGGCCATTCATTTTCATGGTAGTACAGATCTTCAGGCCAAAGCAGTGTCCTTATACAGTCCCTGTGAATCCACTTGGGAGTCATTAGGACCTGCTTGGTGATAAAAGGGCTTAAGGCTGCAGTCTAGACCTTCCTTATGCTCTCCGCTCACTTCAGCTGGCTTCCTGCTGGCTGATCATATCTCACTGAGATGTGGACTCAGAAGCAGATAGCATATTCCAAAGGGATATTTGCGAATATATGGGAATTGCACATGAAATAAGAATAGTGCATGAAATAACTTGCCCTCCAGGAAAGGATACTGTCAATGCTAACTGAAATAAGGAAGGTATATTACATCCTTCAGCTTTAAAGTTGAGACTTTCAATATTTTGGCAGTTATTTGATGTGTAGGAGAATAATTCATTAATGTTTGTTCCTGCCTTTGATTTAGAGATCTGCCAATGGAACTATTTGATTTCTGGCAACTCGGCAATAGAGTTGAGCTTTACAGCGCTGCATATATAATTGACTGAAACGCTGCCACGGGATGCCTGTGGGAGTTCTTTTCATACTAGTTGGTTTGGCTGTCGCTCAGGGAGTTGCTTTCAAAACTGTTTCAAAACTATTTTGGTAAACTTAAGGATCATATGAATAATGAGTCACATTGTAAAACCGAGGGCCCTGAGCTCTCAGTCAGGGGATCACTCCAAAAGTGGACAGGAGAGCATTAAAGGATTCGAGATCACTTGTATTCTTGAATCCAACGTTTTGATTACCTTCATAAAACTCATTTTCTTAACTGAACAACAGCTTCTGCTTTAAGTGGTGAGCACTGGCTTGGCCTTCTAATTGTAAACTTGTTTATATTTCTCTAGTTTTTTGTGAGACACTGAATGCCACAGTCCCTCTCACAAAGTAGTTGTGAAAGGTTATCATTTATATATTTTTTAGGAGTTTGATGACTGTATATTAAAACGTAGGGTTGCAGTCCTTCTCACACATTGAATTCAATAGGACTTCTGAATAGATGTGTAGGTTTAGCACTAATAGCTACAAAAATTCCCAAAAATTCTTACATGTTTGGTACTGTACACATTTTAGATCATCAGTTAATTTTAAAACAATAGAATGTAGCATGTCTGTTTGCTACACGTTGCTGTTACAGTAGATCACAGAAAACTGTCAAGCAAAATTATTTTGCACCATACTTAATGCTACTATTACTGTTATTTCCTTTATAAATTGCTTCCCATGAAGTATTCTGAAGCAATTTACAATATAATAAAAAACAAACACACACACTGTGTTCAAACCTTGGTTATAGCTCACGGGGTTGTTTGGAGTGAGACAAACCACGAGCCTGGTTTGGATAGTGTGTTAAGACAAATCATGACTTTGCTCATGGCAGCGAAGCAGCAACAGGACAGGAGGAAGAGCAAAACCGCTGCAGTCTCCCATCAGGGAGTCTGTATCTTTGCATGTTCACACCAAGACATAGGCTGACTTAGCATTCTGTGCCAATCAGCTCACTGTGTTCTATCATTTAAGGCTTTCCCCTCTCAAATTATATTTTTATAAACTAGAAGAAACAGGTTCCTAAATCTTTACTCCACAATCCTGCAGTACCTTCACGTAGTCTCCATGCAGATGTAAGCACTATTAACTTAAAATTCTTTTGATCCAAATCATCCTCCAGAGTCATTTTTAAAGCACATTTTTACTACTCGCTGTTGCTAAATGTAGCAAAATATTTATTTTTGGGTAGAGAAACATGATCCAGCAACTCCAGGAATATTTTGGGTTTATCAAGATTCGCAGGATTTGCTTTGGGGTGGGGGGAGTTCTCCATACCTATACACTACTGATTAATTTTCCATGGCATTAAAGACTATGGACAACCTAGAAATATAGAAAGCCCAAAGCTGAGGTTCAATAACTCATAATAGTGTAAAGTGATACAGATTTTAAATTATTTTGGTATCCATTGAAGTCAGGAATAGACCCATTGAAGTAAATGGACTTAAGATCATCATGACATACCACCCTTTGTTTGGGCTTTTGTCATCTTTTGATACTGCATATTCTCATTGAAAATATCCTGGTAAATGTTCTGGGTTTATGTTATGTCTTTAATAGCTGTTATAGCCATCCTAATTCCAAAGCCCATGATCCTAATTTCTCCATTTTGTTGCTCCAGTATCACTACTCTGATTGGTCCCCCTTTAACCATACCAGTACTTATTATTTTAAACTCCATGAGCCATGACTTATCTGTTAAGACCTAAAATATTTTTTTATTATTATTCAGTGTGTTTGTTTCCACTCCAAATTATTTTAAAGCTCCCCTGAGGTACATTATGAAGACTTCCATAGACATTTCACCTTGCTTTTAATTAGGTGTGCTGTATTCCTTTCCAGCAAAGCTACATGCCTATCAAATTGCACCTGGTTTTCATACATCATTATCTCCTTCCGACTTGTGAGAATATTACTTTTAAGGTCATGCCATTGAGTTTGTGGTCTTATCCTTGCATTTCTACATTGACTGTATTTGTCTGAGGAATTAAGTGACACCAAAGGATATGAGCCATGCATATGCATGCTCAGCAGAACGTTTACTTTTCTTTTGTTTGTTCTTTTAACCATGTGGCTCTGTTGTTGCCTTGTAGAACCTAGAAAGCAGGAAGCTATTCCTACCCTTGATTTACATACAGTGGGAAATCTAAACTAGATTCTTAATCTGGACCATGGAGAACTTTGTGGTACCCCAAAAAAGATGTATGTGGGAGGAGTCAGTCATGTGGCGGAATGTCAGTATATAACATGAATTAAAGCAATTTTAACATATATAATGACAGAATAATACTATACTGTAATAGTAAAATTTGACTCTACCTTTGCTACAGACTATTACCATGGTTTGCTTTAATTTGAAACTTTACATTATTTTCTCTGTAAACACTCAATATTCCCCAAGCTGCTTCTATCTGGCATTATGTACGAAAATTGGAAGATGCATCCAAAATTTTACTTTCCCACACTACCCTTTTCCCCTATGTTACTCGTAAATCTTTCTTACTCTATTCTGTTCACCCTGCTTTCCATATTTTTAGTAAACCTAGTTGAAACCTAGTTGAATACGGGAAAGCAACTCTTTGTTTTTTCCTTTCCCAAAGTTTGAAGATTCCGGATAATTCAGTAGCAGAGCATGTGAATATTGCTTTTCATGTAGGCTGTAAAACCTTGCAACCTTGTCCATAACTTTTCAGATGAAATTATTTACACTTAATGGATGATTATGTATCTATTCAAATTATGTAGCATCCAAAAATAAATATTGTAACTTTTAACAATTTAGAGTGCAGTAATCAAGACTGGGTTGGATCCAGAGAAGAACAAGCAAACTTATCTAATGCAACTGTTTTCCTGGCTCCTCCTCCCCAGTGAACCCTCCCCAAACTCCTATTTTGCTTGACTGACACAATTCCAGAAGTATATTGGTGAACTGGAACATATTTAGAGAAAGGTTATAAGGATGGCTAAATATCTGACCATCAATTTATATCAGAAAAGTCTGAGGGAATTGGCTTGGGAGTAAAAAAAGAAAAAATGGATCAGGTTCTCATCTCAGTGCTTTGCCACACCTCCAAAAACTGAACAAGGACAGCACAGGAAGCTTTCAGCAGGTGGCTACAAATGATGGCTAGGCTTGGTAAGCAAATGTTAGTTTCTGCAGGTCAGCTTGTAACGTCCAGTCCCACCATCATAGCACAACATTACATGAATTTATTAACACAGATATTCATTGAATGAAGTGATGTAACTGTTGATATTTTTAAGCAAAACTTTTTCTACCGCTTTTGACATGGTTTTCCCCTTTCCGATTGTACAACTATTTTTCTTTATGCCCCCCACCCCCAAACAAGCCCTCCACATGTTTTACACCAGTTAAAAAACTGAACAACATTTTTGTTCCTTTTTTTGCTACAGCCACAAAACGTGGGAAGTGTGGCTTGAATTAAGGTAGAATACAGAGGATTTCTCCCATTCGCCCCTTTTTGAACTGAGATCTACATTGATTTGTTTTAAATAAAAATGTTTGCTGTTATGAAGGTTAATAAATGGAAATATAGTTGATTCAAGCTACAATGTAATACAGTGGTACCTCGGGTTACATACGCTTCAGGTTACATACGCTTCAGATTACAGATTCCGCTAACCCAGAAATAGTGCTTCAGGTTAAGAACTTTGCTTCAGGATGAGAACAGAAATTGTGCTCCGGCGGTGCGGCAGCAGCAGGAGGCCCCATTAGCTAAAGTGGTGCTTCAGGTTAAGAACAGTTTCAGGTTAAGTACGGACCTCCAAAACAAATTAAGTACTTAACCTGAGGTACCAGTGTATAGCTTTTCTAAGCTACATGGACAGAGAGTTTCAGTGATACAATCAAGGAAAAACTGCATCTAGAAGTAAACTCTATCCTTAGCCAGTGAAAATTCATGGTATAAAAGTGTTTGCTTGGCAATTCTAAACACATCTCCTAAGAAGTAAGCTACACTGGAGAAATTAGAACTTACTTCCAAATAAACATGCACAGAATTTTTTTGTTAGTCTTCAAAGTGCCACAGGACTCCTTTTTCAAATGCAGCTCATTCTAATGATGAAGCATTGCCAGGATTGCAGGATTGGACTTGATGCTTCCCTTTACTTTTTTAATAAACAAAACCTAGGAGCACTTATTGCACTAGTAAAAACTGCTTGTAACCAGTTTGAAACCAGAGTTTCAGATATGAAATGGGGTGTGCATCCTCTGGGTTTGTATTAAACATGGTTCATGCTGGTGCAAACCATGATGAACCATGGCTAAGGACAGTGGGAGGAAATTCCGGTGGGAGTGGATAGGGGTTGCAGAAGTGAATTCATGACCCTGGGACCAGCTTCTAAACTTTAATGACATTACATCTTTATTTCACTCGATGCTGATCTGTATTCATGGGACAGTGCTATTTGAAATTGGTGTGTTTAATGTGCCTCCTTGTGATTTATATTTTTTAGCATAGCATCAAAATGTTTAAGCCTTTTAAAGTACTGATGATTATTTTTCCAAATGTCTATGTTTTCATTAGTGTGCCTTAGCTTTTGGTGTTATTTTTGGCAGCAACTGAGCAGAAATAATCTTGTTTTCAGTTATTTGATTTGTATGTAATCCAGGACATTTTATTTAACGTTAAGCCACTTAAAAATGCTACTTGTCTCTGCTTACGACTTATGAAGGAAGTACCAAGGCCTGGCTCTATCAACTTGGGATTGAGGCTCTTTGGATCTTAGGCCAAATTGATCCAGTGAGGATACAGCCCATTGGTTGCCCTTCCCTTATTGAAACCACTTTCTGTCTCAGGAAACATGGAGGAGGGGAATAATCATAGAGGATGCAATAGGAAAGAGAAAGGGTATATGAAGAGGGGTTGGTTCTTTAATGCATATATATATTACTGTTTTTCCTGCTCCTGCCTCGAATCTACAGAATGATTACAGAAACTTATTGGGACCTGTGCTAACAAATGCAGGATAAGATGCATGTGTGGACATAACACTAAGTTAGCTGGCATATTGTCATCAGATCAACTTGCAGCCCCTGACCCTTATTCACTGACATCTGTCTCAGGAGAGCACTTTGGAGTTGCAGAAACAAATAAATATATATAAAATATACAGTGTTACCATATTTTAATGTGTATAAGATGCCCCTATGTATAAGACAACCCCCTTTTTTTAAACCCAAAATTAAGAAATTAAGTTGTTTAGCTTCTTTTGGGGGTGGGGGAGGTCACTTCTACCAATTGCTCACCTGCCTGCCCGCTACTGCCAGTCGCATACCTCGCCGCAGCCACCAATCGCCTCCCCGCCTTGCCACAGCTGCCAGTTGCCTGCCCAATTGCCGCAGCCAGTCACCAGCAGGCCTTGCTGCAGCCACCAATCACCCGCCCAATCGCCGCTGCCAATCTCCTGCTTGCTGCTGCCATTAATCGCACGTTCCCCCCCTCTGCATTCATTATCCATGTATAAGACGACACTCAATTTTTGCCTAATTTTTTTTTAGCAAAAAGCATCTTCTTATACATGGAAAAATACGGTATATTGTATGTTTATAATATATATGTAAATATATACAAGCGTAATATATGTAAATAAATAGTGGGGGAAGTAGGATTATTCACCTGGGAAACCAGCTTTTCTCCTTCGTGAGCTATTCCTCAAATACTGGAAGCACTGACATCCCCTTTATCTTCTCTATATTTCCAATAATAGTCATGCAGACAGAGAAACCTTCCATTTTACTTACTAGCCACCTTTCATCAGGTGGCAGTCCCAGAAGTGTCAACGCAAAAAGACTTTTAAATATTTATAAAATTAAAGTTTGTCTGTTGTTTTTTTATTTTTTAAAAAACCCTGCTTCATCACGAATGCCATAGTTACAGGGGGAAACACGGCAAAAGTAAATATGAGAGAGGTGGATTGTGAAACGATTATAGGAAAAAGTATTTAGAGTTCTTTCAGATTTAGGCACCTACAATCACAACTAAAGTTTTTTTGGAATAATTCCTGCAGTTATTGAAACCTTTTCTTTTATGAAATCCTCTGTTTGAATTCAAGCTAATAAAATGGGAAAATATCATTTACATTTCTTAAACTTTAAAATGTTTGTCATATGCTGTGACCTAGATTTATTAGACTGTAGTAGTTTTAGTGCATTTTGGCTGGGAAGTGTGTCATGACATCAGTGTAATCTATGCAGTATGTGATTTCAGTTGGTCCCAGTGTTAAATATTTTCATAATTATGCTGGTTTTGGCAGTTAACTTGGAACTTTTAATGAACATGTTTTATTTCTGGGCTTGTGAGCAGCCACATATGTTTCAAAAATTAATTGTGTGTTTTCAGAGTTAACATTGAGCAGAAATATGTATGACTGCAGATTTCTTTGACATAAAAGGTCTAAATAGCAAAATAGTTCTTGTAAGGTCATGGCCACATGAGTTGCCTTGTAATAATTAGGGTTTACATATTGTGTTAAAGATATCATTAGCTGTTGTTCACTTAAAAAATAATATTTTGAGAGCTTCGCTTTGGGTTGATCCCCCCCCCATGTTGATAAGAACAAGCATAACTTGGCTTGCATGTCACATGAGGCAACATCTAAAACAGGTGGGAAAGTAGATCTGGCTAGTGGGTCCCGTTTTGCCAGGTGGCAAGCTGTGCTATAGAAGAAAAGCCAAACCAAGCAAGGCTTGAAGTTACCGTCTGTGGTGGTGACTCAATCCTGCTTTCTGCAGGGATCGGCTGTGTGACTGAGTTCTTCATGGGAATCTTGGTTGCACGGCTGACCCAGTGGGCTTGGAATCGCTGCCTCTTAGCTGATAGTTGGTGACTTCAAGCCCTCTTTGGGCAGAGGCAGAGCCGTGCTACCCAGCAGTCTTGTTCTCACTGCCAGTCAGCTGATCAGCCATGACAGCAAGTCTTCTTTGCCAGTGAACCATCAGGAGTACGGCTTGAGGCTTTTGATTTTCTGTTGACAGCCACATCTGTGCTTGCCCCACATATGACATCCAGTTTGGGGCAGATGTGCATGGTTTGTGGGAAGACAGTCTCACATATTAAATTGGGATCTGTGCTGCGCCTTATTAGGGCTGTGGGTCAGAGTGCTACTACAGCCTTCCGTAGAAGCCAGCACTTTTGATTTCTTTCTCTCCCAAACAAACCACAAAACCTTAGCTGCCTCTCATGGATTGCTTTGAGAGAAACAAAGTGCAAATGCTTTTTTGCACAGAACGCTAAGCTAGTGCTGCAGTTAGTTTTCTGCTGGTTTGGCAAAAGTAGGTGTGGCATGGCTACACTTTGAGCAGCATGCACTTGTATGCTGCTCTTGCATGGTAAACTATAATGTATTTTAGGCTATGGCTTCCTATGATGTGCAAACAGGGCCAGAATTTGATAACCTTAAGATACTCCTTTTGAATCCCACATTATTCAAATATTAATTAAATAGAGATAAACATAAATGCAGGGCTTTTTTCAGCTGGAACTCACAGGAACTCAGTTCTGGCACCACTCCGGTGGGCGCCATTGACATTCTAAGAGAACGAGGGAGTCATTCATGGTGAGTTCTGAGCTCCTCATTTTCTAGAAAAATAGCACTGCATAAATGACTTTTTTGCAACAACAAATACAAAGAATTGAAAGAGGTGTCAAAATACCAAGGTTCTTTGTTTATTACATTAAATAATTTTATATTAAAAAGAGATATTTCCGTTGAAAGGGAGAATTCTAGGCATCTTACACTGTACAGATGTAGTATCCTTTCGTATTGTTGTGGACAAGTACAAACGGCCATTGTGGCAGTCGTATAATTGTAGACTGAGAAATTTAAGCCATAACCCCCTCTGAGCATGCATATATGGTTCTTTGAAACTATTCTGTCCACCAATCCAACCATTATAGAATGTTTAAAATGGGATAAGCAATTATAGAGCACAGTTGTCAAATTGTTAGCACTTTTGTTTGTTTTCATTATCTTGTGGTCAACAGCTTTTGTTTCTAAGGTATTAGACCTCAACTTATCTATTCTGCTGTTCATTCCTTCCCCTATTACATATTTAATTCGTTTGTATCTTTCTTACCTTTGTTACTTTTCACTAGCAATCTGTTTTTTATTCTTTATTTTCTTTTTTAAAAAATAAATCCCCCCCCACTATTTTTTTTGGCCATTGTGGATTCAGTATGAAGATTTGTTAACTTTTATAGGATGATCATGAAAGCTGTGGTTCAAGTTCAACAAATCGTAGTACCACGGAAAGTGCAAAAGCAGCAGTGAAACCAAGAAGAATTCAACAGACTACTCCTGACCCAGATTTACCACCAGGTACTTTGTGATAAAAAATAATATAGTTATTTTTAGGACTCTGTTCTTTTGGCGGTTGTTAGTTTGCTTGAAGCTCAGGAAGCCTGATGTTTTGTTTTATTTAAACACTTGATATCTCTTCAACAGGCAATTTTATTTTTTCCTGTATTTGGTAACTTGTTGGTAAGGTTCCCAAGCAAAGGGTTTAATAAAACCATGATTTCTTTTTAGGCTATGTACAGAGTTTGATCTGGCGGGTTATAAACAATGTCAACATTGTCATCAATAATCTCATACTCAAATACGTGGAGGATGACATCGTTCTGTCAGTCAATATCACTTCAGCAGAATGTTACACTGTAGATGAATTTTGGGATCGAGCGTTCATGGACATATCTGGTAAGCAGACTATTGAGTTTTTAAATGACATTGTACATTTTTTTTAAGATAATCTTCTAAAATAATTTTGAAGAAATAGTGATCAGAGAGACAAATATTGATCTATTTTAGAGGTGAGCTTTATTCTCTGAGTTTCCTCATTGTGTTCTTACAACACGATGCATTGTACAGCTTCAAGCTTTTCAGATTCTGCACAGACTTGAAGCAGACACCAAGTAGGCAGCATTTGAAACTTCCTCACTCCTGCAGTCTCTCCAGCGTTTCGAATAAAACTTCGATATGTTAAACTTGTGAAGGGTCCTTTAAAAATGTTTCTATGTATTAAGTAGTGCGAAATAAATATGAGCGTTTGCATATTTACTTTGCGTTATTTGCTAAGAACTGAGCAACATTTTTCTTCCTTTTGAAAGCAACTGATCTGGTCCTAAGGAAGGTGATAAATTTTTCCGACTGCACGGTTTGCCTAGACAAAAGGAACGCTAGTGGCAAGATTGAATTTTATCAAGATCCCCTGCTTTACAAGTGTTCGTTCAGAACTCGTCTACATTTCACTTACGATAATCTTAATTCTAAGATGCCATCCACTATTAAAGTAAGTACTTTTCTAGATCTTTTAAATTTGATGTATGAATTGTTTTTCACCATGTACTCCTAAGAAAAATGAAAATCGACCACCTAAAACAGATTAATTTCTGCTCTGCCTTTGGCACTCATTTCTGAGCCTCCAGATGTGAACATTGGGTGGCTATAGCCATAGCAGGACTTTGTGTCCCAGGAAGAGTAGTTTGGCTGTTAGTGGGTTACTCCAATCATTTTATACATTTTTTGAGATACAGCTTCTAGCATTAGTGTAGCTAATTCATCTTACTTAATTTAGCTACTTCTTCATAGTGTGAGCTTAAGGATACTTAATTCTGGTACTTGTATGGATAATAAAAAGGCTGACTGGGGTAATAGATAAGTGAGAATTCAAAAATATTATGATGTAATTCAAGGTACTTAATAGTCTTTAATGAGTTTGTGTATTCTAATCTACTTCAAGAGAGGATGCACATACTGTATGTGGGAACAGTGGTGCCAGAGCAATCTGAAAGCACATAACACCATGTACTGGGGATGTTTTGTGAATTTTTGAAATTAGATTGAGAAAGCGAAGTATTGTCTGTTCTGAACATGTTTCCAGATGTGTCCATGAGTACTGTAGTTTATCTGTCCCTGTGTGCAGCTAATTATCCTGATACTATTGATGCCAGATGCCGTATAGGAGTTGTTTTGCACATACATTTATCCAGTAGCATGTGGCTGTAGGGTCTTAATTCAGACTAACAATTCATTATTAGGTACTTAAAGCTATTCAGTTTAGTTTCAGTTTGTTTAACTGCAACAAACTTTCTCCTGTTTCTAAGCCAAGGATTGGAAGCAGATATCCAGAGTGGTTCAGGATCTATATGGCTCTTTCTAATCAATACAGCTATCAATCTGGCATTCTCTGTGGCATTTATCCGAGCTTAATGTTCTCTTAGATCAGGCATAGACAAACTCCGGCCCTCCAAATGTTTGGGATTACAATTCCCACCATCCCTGACCACTGGTCCTGTTAGCTAGGGGATGATGGGAATTGTAGTCCCAAACATCTGGAGGGCCGGAATTTGCCTATGCCTGTTTTAGATATTCACAGTTTGCACTGCATGCTTTAGTTTCTAAATACAGTGGTACCTCGGGTTAAGAAAATTCATTCTGGAGGTCCGTTCTTAACCTGAAACTGTTCTTAACCTGAAGCACCACTTTGGCTAATAGGTCCTCCCGCTGCTGCCGTGCCGCCAGAGCACGATTTCTGTTCTCATCCTGAAGCAAAGTTCTTAACCCGAGGTACTATTTCTGGGTTAGCGGAGTCTGTAACCTGAAGCGTCTGTAACCCAAGGTACCACTGTACTAAAACGGGGATAGGGAACCTTGTGCAGTCAAGGGCTGCATTGCCTCACGAGCAACTTTCTGGGGCTTCATTTTGGCAGGCAAGAACCATTATCACAGCTCAATGACAGCCTGGCAAAAACACTCAAGGAGGGAATGAAGCTGCCTAGGGAGCAGTGTTGACTGGTTAGAGTATCAAGGACCAGGCACTCAGCCTCCAGCCTGAGTTCCCCACACCTGTCCTAAAGTCTATGACAAGCACTGTAGACAAAATTACTTGTCAGAGTCTGGAATTGATATTTTCTCAACTTGTCTACAACTTTGCTATGCATACAGTAACACTAGATGGAAAGAGATGACAGCTAAAGTCATTTTGAGATATTTGTGCTCAGCAGCTTCTGAAACATAAACAGGTTCTTGTCTTCTATTAATCATAATAAACTCTGACATGCTAAATGCACTTCACTGTGGTACTATGCGGCTATTGTAGGTAAGCAGAATATTAAATCTTGGCCTTCTCTCTCTCTGAATCTTAAAGTTTGCCAAATTTTTGTTTTTGATTGAGGAATGAAGTTCAGTTGTGGGCTTGATCATTAACTTTCATGCCAGGTTTTAGCAGAGGGGATATTTTAATGGCAGAATCACAAACTTCTGACAGCATATAATGGAAATTTTGACACAGTCTTCACTAATGTCAATTGGTGCTGTGGTTCTAATAAGGAATTCTGTGTTTTCTATTCCTTCATTACTTATATAGATGGTTTTAATGAATTCTGAGTTACCATAAAAAGCATGCCAGGGAACATAGATTAGTGTGAGCATAATTATAATTATGTTTATAAATAACTTGCCTGGTTATCTCTGTTGGTGGCCACAGTTCCTCATCAGGGTACCCTGGAAAATCTGTCATTAAAAATGAAATTAACACCATGTTTAACATACTTCATAATTACAATCTTCATTTGCCTTAGATGTATATTAACATTTACTTTTAAAATCTGAATTTTGTCTCTTGTTGCTTATGTGGAGCCTCGTCCTATATGCATGTTTAAATCTGACTGTGCTCAACAGAATTTATCCCTTATTATGCACGGGTCGCCATTTAAGACTGCAGGAGAAAGGCACTACTGCTTGTGCAAGGCAGTTCAGCTGAATTCTGATAATTTCCCTGTCCTACTGCAACTTACGCTGTTCCAGAGGATCCATTGTTGCACAATTGGAGTTCCATTCATTCTTCCTTTCATGTATTGAAGGGAATTGGGCCAGATTACCCTAGGGGGCCTCTCTCAGCTCTACATTTCTTCAGATCCAACTCAAGGCTTTTCTCTGTACTTGCAGATCCACACTTTAGTAGAAACCCTGAAGCTCTCCATTACTGATCAACAACTTCCTATGTTTATTCGAATAATGCAACTTGGAATTTCACTCTACTATGGAGAAATAGGCAACTTTAAAGATGGAGAAAATGAAGACTTGGTTTGTCACACTAAGGATGTTTTGGGGCACATCTCAGGTAAGACAGATTCAGTTCGTTCACAATCCTCCAAAAGCATCAGAGAAATTACAGTTCAAGTGCAGATAATGCAAAACGAGTAACTGAATAACAAGTAATTATTCTGTTAGCTTCCTAGAGAAGCTATATGTAAGATTGTGAAGGCAGAACAAATGTCCATATAAACCATTTCATTTTGGTCTTTTATGGAACAATTTTTCCAAGGTTAAACTGGAACTTTGTAATCCATTCAAACAATAACATTGTGTATTATTTTTAGGGCAATGAAAAATATTTCAAATTGATTGCAATCTGTGTTGTATTAAGGGCTTGATTCTTTCCTTGGGTTGGTTAAAAGAGCTCTGTAACTGACTTTGAGGGCCTCTGTACTAAAGGATTGCCACCAGTCATTTTCAAAATATGTACCAAAACCATGAAGTAAACAGTTCAAAATTCTTTCTTATTCTTACCTTAAAAGTACCTGGGATAAGCTGATACTCTAGATTATTCTGTAATTCCCATATTTTAATTTATTTAGAAGTAGTCAGCCCTTAAGTCACATCAGCTAACTTTATTAAAGAACTGATTTAATAAGTCAATAGAGCAGTTTGCCTTGGAAGCTAAGTACTAAGTATTCTTTTTCATTATTTATAGCACCTCATTAGTATTAATAATTATCTAAAATGCAACAGGACTATTTAGGCATAGTTGTTAACCACAACCTGCCATTTTTTGTGTGAAAAAATAGATATTTGCAAGAAATAATGTAGTTACAGATTGGTGTGGTATCCCATGGTGCCGCCTCTGCTAACAGAAAGCATCTCTCAATGGGATGGGGAAGGAGGTGGTTTTTGATGATGATCCCTGCAGCCCCATACAGAAGCCCAAATTTATTTAAGAAAACTTATATACCCTTTGATTGTAGTAAAACCTCTTAAGCTGTGAGTTCTAAAGTGTAGGTGTCGTCACACTAAAAGATTGATTTTATACAACAGTGGAATGAGTATTATGTGGCACCTGTATCAGTTCTGCAGATTGAAGCAGTTGAGAGAGCACATAATGGGGTAAAGTTATCCTGTAAGTAAACTGGTCCCAAGCTATTCAGGGCTGACTGAAGAGGGTTGAGGAAATCCCTTGGGACAGATTCTTGGGGCACTACCAGTCAGAGAACACAATCCTGGCCTAGATGGTCTGACTCGTTGTAAGGAGCCCTTATATGTTTGATTTCATTGTCCCGGTAACTAGGGTAGGCTGGCTGCTTTCACAGTTTACATTGCTTTTATTTTCATTGGTCTTTCTTATAGGCTCTTTAAAAAGCACAAGATTCTGGAGGCACAGTACTTTTAAAGGGTTTACACATCTTGCAGAAAAATTATGGCCTGAGGCATCAGTTTGTCCGATTAATATGCCATGTCACTCTTGACATAGGAATCAAAAATAATCCCTACAGTTCCTATCATGTTTGGCTATGAGACCACCAGCTAATTCAGACTAATATAGCGATGTTTTATTTGCGGGGAAAGGCCATTTATAACAATGTGAGCTTTTTCCTTTTAAAAATATGCATCTGGACCACAGCTCTGAGCAATGCTTTCACTGCAGGGGTAGAAAAGCCAAAAGCATCTACTTTTTGTTGCTACTCATGTAGGAATGTGTTGTTGAAGACTTTGTCTGCTTTTATTATGACCTACATTATAATATTAAATCCAATATAAATATGTATAGACAGGACCTGTGCCTAGGCAACATATCACATACCATTCAGCCTGTACAGCCTCTTACTTTTCGCATTGTTTGTACTGCCTTTCTCATGAAATAGAATAATGAGTAGAACAAAAATAATAACAAAGGAGATATTAAGATGCATAATTGATTGTGCCATTTCCCCTGAATTAATAAAGTGTGCAAAAAAGTTGCTGCATGTATCTGTATGGTGGGGGTTAGTAGATATTTTCTTGTTGTGCTACATATTCTATGTTTACTCAAGTGTTTCATTTTCATATTAATTATAATGGCTTAATTTGATAAGATTTGTGGTGTCTAGATTGTATTGGTTAATGTTAGGGGGAAGAAGCCAACTCTACTTCACTCCCACTCAAGTGGAACTACAGTCATACCTCAGGTTAAAGTCGCTTTGGGTTAAATCTTTGCAAGTTGCGTCCCACAGCGACCTGGAAGTAACAGAACGGGTTACGCCACTCGCGCATGCGCAGACGCTCAGAATGATGTGCGCATGCGCAGACGCGGTGAATCACAACCCGTGCATGCGCAGACGCGGGTTGCATTCTGCTCATGGTGCGAACGGGGCTCCGGAATGGATCCCGTTCGCATCCAGAGGTACCACTATACTGGTATCTGTGGTTTGTGTATATGCTGGTTCAGGCTCAAATGAAAACAGGACCCCTACCAAAGCCATCTCCTGTTCTACCTGTTCTAAAATGTTCAGGATAAACCCTGCCTTTTATCTAAATGACGGGGAAGAGCAGGATATTACAGCATTAGGACGGGACTGCTGACTGTCCCATCACAAAATGCGCAATCCCAAAGTGTCTGCATTAAATTCCCACCATCCCCTTCCCAACCTACTTCCAGATGAAAAAGATACCCTAACTGTGGTGAATTTGGGAAAATGGCACACACTATCCACAGTTTTCCAGGCTCCTCTGCAACATCTCTGCTACAAACCATAGTTAATTAAAAGTTCACACGGGTTTCTGAAGGTATGGATTTGATTACTTTATCCATCAGCAAAAGGTGACATAAATGAAGCCTAGCATTTTCCTGCCAATCACAGTTGTCAATACCTTTAAAGGGATAAAATGGGGACATTTCTGCTGTTGAAGGAGGCCTGTTTAGACATGATATACTTGAAATTGTTCAAGAACAGTTAATCCTTGCGTTAAGACTGTGCTGGTAATGCTGCCAAGGCCGGGGTCCAGCTTGTGTTAACAGCCATGTAAGCACTGATTGCATAAGTTTAGGGATTTTGCCTGATGTTTGATATCAAAGAACCTTTTAAGCATTTGCAGCTCATTCATTTACTTTTCCTGTTCATCAGCTCTGGAAACTGAGTAAACGTTATCAGCTAAATTAGGCAGGGATTTTAAAAAATACTTCTAATTGGTATAAAACATAGTATTTTTTGCTGTGTTTCCTCTGAAGAGAGTTTAGTGTGAATCGCTCAAGTTCACTATGAGAATTCTGACAAGGAATGTATTTCATGACTTACGGAAGAGTGTATAGGGTGTCTTGTAATTTGCTGCTAATTTAATTCTGCAGTTTTTCATTATGCTGGCTATTGTGTTCAGTAGTACTTTTTTTGTGTGTGTAGTCCATACCCTCCAACATTTCTCCCATGAAAATAGGGACATTCCCTTCCATAATGATAATTTTACTGTTTATACCCTGTATACATTACTGGGTTGCGCCAGCCACTCTGGGCAGCTCCCAACATATACAAAAACATAAAACATTAAACATTAAAAAAAAACTTCCCTATACAGGATTGCCTTCAGACAGCTTGGGGAGGGGGGTCGGATAACTCCATACCCTCCAATATTTCTCCAATGAAAACAGGGATACCCTAAGGAAAAGTGGGACATTCTGGGATCAAATCAGAAACCGGGGCAGCTTCCCTAAATCAGGTGTACCTTTATAGTTTGGATCAAAACAGATGATTTAGGACAAAATGAAAGCCAGATTTCATAATTTTAATTAGAGTTTTAAATGTAAATTATTTAGTGGTCATCAAATATGACTTGGTTTGAAATGATACCAGGAATGTAATATAAAAAATATATTATAAATCCACATACAGTGCACTGGGCCCAGGAAATCTTGTTGGCATCCCTGTTCATACCCCAAGGTATAGTATATATTGTTTAAAATACATGTTGTATGTAAGTATAAAATAAAATGCGTCTTGTTTCTAGTTTGTGGCCAATACTGTATTTCAAGCTGACTAATCCCTGCTTTGCTTTTTTTAAAGGTGCAGAAGATGAAATAGGCCATGATATGCAATATATTTCTCCAGAATCTTACGTTCAACAAGATGATGATCAACAGCAGGGATGGGTGTCCTGGGCCTGGTCGTTTGTACCTGCTATTGTGGGTAATGATGATGAAGAGGGAGACTTTCTTGGAATAGATGATGGAACAACAATGAATCAGCATAAATCGCCAGCAGTTAAAGATCCCATTGTTTCTATAGGATTTTATTGTACAAAGGCTACTATTACCTTCAAGGTAACATTAAAAAAACCAAAAAACCATAAGTATATTTCTAGTGATTTTTGCTAAGTGCTCGGACAACAAAAATAGACGGCAGTATATGGTCATTAGTTCTCATTGCGGAAAACAATGTATGCTGGTTCACATATAGTTGAATACCTTTAACAGTGTAATCCTACATATGTCTATCCCACTGTTCCCCATAATTCCTACACATGTGTAGATCATCTGAAAGCTAACTTCGTTAGTTTTCAGATGATCCAAACGTGTAGACATCAACTTTTAATGCTTCCAGTCAAGGAAGTTGATTGATCATTGGGTGTTCACAGTAGATCTATGTTCTATTCTGGGGATATGAAGAAGGGAGCACATATATTTTCTCCCAAAGCATCAGTCTCAAAGCAACAATTCTTCAACATCAACTTTGTTGGACTGTTCATGTAGTGCGGATGCCTGATCATTGTCTTGCAAAGCAACTACTCTATTCCAAACTTAAAAATGGAAAGCGTGATGCTGGTGGTCAACAAAAGAGGTTTAAAGACTCTCTCAAGGCAAATCTAAAAAAATGTAGTATAAACACTGACAACTGGGAAACACTGGCCTGCGAGCGCTCCAATTGGAGAACAGCCTTTACCAAAGGTGTCATGCGCTTTGAAGACACTCGAACTCAGGACGCAAGGGAGAAACGTGCTAAGAGGAAGGCACGCTTGGCAAATCCACACCGTGATCAACTCCCGCCCAGAAACCTATATCCCCACTGTGGAAGAATGTGTGGGTCCAGAATTGGCCTCCACAGTCACTTACGGACTCATTCTTAAAACTGTGTTTATGGAAGACAATCTTACTCGACTACGAGTGATCGCCAAAGAAAGAAGAAGAATGTTCTACTCTGGGGCTATGAATAAAGGAGCGAGTATATTTTCTCCCAGAGCACTCACGTTCTTCACTATCCATGGATTTGTTCGTACCTTTGTTATTTTGTACAGTAGTTGCCTGATCCTGCCAGTCACTTCTTACAGCGGACTTGTAGGATGAGCCTGGCCAGTTCAAGAGGAAAAGGGCACTGCAGCACTTTAAAAAGATGTTTTATTTATAATCTAACATGGAACCCAGTCGCCTCAACTCTAGTTCGGATATTATTCCCACTAAATCTCATAATAAACTGCTAGTGTATACAGCGTCCTTTGCTGAAGTAGGTAATACCCATTAAAGGAGACTTTGTTTTTATTCTTGTGCATTTAGCATTATACATTACAATAATTTTACCACATCCTAACATCTTGAATGTTATATTTTTTACACTATAAAATGGTATGCATAAGAGAATTATGCTGGCACTTAGAAGGAAAACATTAGAATTCATTGTTCTGCTTGAATGCTAAGAATGTATGGAATTAATTTGTGGTTCATATTTTGGTCAAAAACAAGCTCAGGTTTCTGCATTAGCATTCTGAATAGCTGATACCACTCCAGCTTTAAAAAAAAACCCCATGCCAAATTAAATGTTGCATTTTCCTAATAATGTCGAAAATTGTTCTTGCAATGTTTGAGTTCTTTTAATCAATTAATTGCTTTTCCTCTACAATGATTGCAGACAGCTGAAGGGCGGGTTTTTAAATCCTGTTTTACTTGAGCATTTGCTTTATGGAACTTAGCTTCAAAACAGCAACCATGTGTACACACAGTTGGAAATAGCTAAGTAATGAGAGCTTCTAGGAATTTTATGTTATAAGAAAATTAGAAGGAATTATTTCAGCAGTTAAAGATGCCAGAGTTAGGAGCTGTTAGGGCTAAACATTTAAATGTTTCATTATTTTGCCCTTGTTTAATGAATGATGTTGAATAGTCAAAAGTGCACTATTGATCTCTTTTTGCTGCTTTATTCATGGTGATCAGAGCATAGACAAAAAGGTAGTATATTTACTTATGATTGAGGTTCGCAAGGGTTGCTTAAGTACATCCATCTTGTGAATTACTTCCTATGCTATTATAATAAACTGTCAAGTTTATTCTGTCAAGTTCATAAACTGAGTTGCACCTGTGTATCTGTTAGATTACCTTTTTATTCATTGTTTATGTAACCGAGAAACTAAAAATGTTTCAGTGTTGTTGTTTTTTTAAATTGTGCCAGTACATAGATTAAAGTTGTTATTTTCTAGTGTGGATAATATATTGCAGCTGTTTTAGTGCACCTGTTTCCTGCCCAATCATAATCACCAATAGTAAAATTTAATTTGTCATCATCTTTTCTACACAGTAATAATAACTTATATGTAGCTAATACTAATGTTGACTAATGGTAAGTGTTTGGCATATTGTTACACAGCTCACAGAAATGCAAGCTGAAAGTAGCTATTACAGCCCACAGAAAGTAAAATCCAAAGAAGTAATATGCTGGGAGCAAGAAGGAACTACAGTAGAGGTAATTTTCCATTACTTCTGTATATTTATAGTAGATTTCTTGGCATCAGTATTTATTTCATCAGAATCATTACTTTGTACTGGCAGTTGCAGTATTGATTTTATATTCACTCATTATTGGATGGCTATAATAAAAACATAACTGAAATAGAGCCATTCTTGGACTTTAGCGGTAGTACTCTAGGCAGTAAATAATAAGCTCTCAAATCTAGTGTACATTATTATTGTTATTTCACTTCATTTGTTTCTTAATTAAGTGCAAAAACTGACCACAATATTCCTGCTTATACATTCATCCACATAAATATTAATTTTGGATAGATAGGTGTGCATTTATTTATGTATTTATTAGATTCAGACCCTGCCTTTCGTTCCAAAGGTGCCTAGGGTGGCAAACAAGGCATAAGACGATAAAAACATATTTAAAAAATCTTAAAAAACAATTCCAGACTGGGAAAATCTCAACTAAGAAGATTTGTTGATAGATGAGAGTCTTCAGTAGGGGCCGGAAAGACCACTTTGACAGGGCCTGTCTAATATTCAAGGGGAGAGAATTCCAAAGGATAGGTTTGGAATAGCCTTGATTCTCATTTTTCTCTTCTGTCCTTGTCCCTTGTCCCGTTTGTTTTCTTTTCGTTTAGATTGTAAGCCTGTGGTTAGGAAATGTCTTGTTTTGATTTTATGTAAGCCTCTCTTGGAGTAGAGTGCAAATGCTATAAAAAAATAGATAAATAAAATAAAGGCGACAACATGAAAGTTAGATAGGTGAGCCCAACAATGTGTTGGTTCTTGGCTAGAAGCTTAACTCTCTTCCAGTTTCTTTATACACACTCAGCATGTTAACATTTTTTCCCCAGGTCCTCATGAGTGGAGAACCTTTCTTTGATTGCCAAATAGGCTTTGTTGGTTGCCAAGCTCTTTGTCTCAAAGGAATTATGGGAATTAAAGATTTTGAGGAGAATATGAATAGAAGTGATGCGGTAAGTACAAGTTACGCTTTGCTAGCTTGCAGGTGTGCTTTCTTAAAAGAGGGCATAAAATATTTTTAGAATTTTTCAGAAGAACCCCAAAAGCCACATGACTGGTTCACACAAAAAAGACAGGTAGCCGTGTTAGCCGAATTAGACAAACCATGAGCCTCGGCTCACATGTAATACTAAGCCAAATCATGGCTTAGCTCATGATAGTGTGGCAACAGCAGATGCGGGGCGGTGTGGTAGGGAGTGAAGAAGCTGCAATTTCCAGCTGTATACCAGCAAACCTGCTTGTTCATGCTTAGCTGCGGTTTGGCTTATCATTGTGCAAACAAGACCATGGTGGGGAGGGGGGAACGGTTTCTTCAAGTACCATGTTTATAAAGAAGAAATCAAATAACATGTTCTTTTATTTGTTACGTTTTGTTACTATCTTTCTATTCCTACTGATATATTTTTTTCCCTTTTATAAAAGGAGGCCTACTTTTTCAACTGTGGTGAAAATCTGAGCACAAAAGGGATGACATACCTCACCAATTCACTATTTGATTACAGAAGCCCTGAGAACAATGGTGTCCGTGCAGAATTCATTTTGGATGCAGCCGCTCATAAGGTCTTAAATAAGTTTTCTTTTAAAATTTTGGATTTATGCTCAGTGTTCATATCCTGTCACTTATTTTGTTCACATCTATGTTCAGCAGCTCTGATTATGGAGTCAGTGTTAACACCTTATGTCTACTAAAGTATTTTGTCACTTAATGAGTAGATGAGTTATGTCACAATGAGCTGCTTGAATTTACTTTTATTCCACATTTTACTTGAATGCCCAGAGGCCATAACTAATTTAGACCTTAGTCTTCTTAAATTAAGCCTTATTGAGCTAAGTTGGAAAATGATTATTCGATAGCTGGGATAGCTCAGTTTGTAGAGCATCAGACTCTTAATCTTAGAGTCATGGGTTTTGAGCCCCATGTTGGGCAGAAGATTCCTGCATTGCAGGGGGTTGGACTAGATGACCCTCATGGTCCCTTCCAACTCTAAAATTCTATGATTCTATGACTGAACCACTTTTAGGGCTTCCGCTGGGATAGAAATTTGAAGAGTACCCGTATTTTTCGCTCTATAACACGCACCCGACCATAACACGCACATAGTTTTTAGAGGAGGAAAACAAGAAAAAAATATTCTAAACGAAACAGTGGATGTATGATTTTTGTGGTTCATGCTGTGGCCACAGACATGTGATCTGACAGTGAGTTTGGAGTAGCCCAATGCAAAAATCCTGAGGATCCATGTGGATCCATTCTTTGTAACCACGTTTTTGCACCACTGCGGCCCCAGGCAACAGTGGGTGCGTGATTTTTTTGGTGCAAGATGTAGCCATGGACATGCTATGTGATCTGATGGTGAATTTGGGGTGACCCAGTGCAAAAATCCTGAGGATCCATGTGGATCTGTGCTTTGTAACCACGTTTTAAGTGGGGAGGGAAGGAAAAGCACTCAAGGGACAAGGAGCACGCGTGGGGTGTGTGGAGAAGGATGCTGCTAATAATGCAGAAGAGGGGTTTAAGGGGAGAAGGAACACGTCTGGGGTGGGTGGAGAAGGATGCTGCTAATAATGAAGAAGAGGCTGCCCTCCTCTCCCGCTTTGCTCCTTTAAAGCAAGCAGGCTCTGCTTTTCTCCCTCCTCCCCGCTCATCCCCGGCTTAGCGAGCTGAAAAACTTTGCTGCTATTTAGCGAGCTGAGTGGGGAGGAGAGAAGGACAGAGAGCCTGCTTGCTTTAAAGGAACCAACCAGACAGGAGCCGCTTACACGAGTGTAAGCGGCTCCTCTCCTCTCCCGCTTTGCTCCTTTAAAGAAGCAGGCTCTCTGTCCCTCTCTCCTCCCCACTCAGCGGCTCTCCTCCCGCTTCGCTGTTTCAAAGCGAGCCACGGAGGAGGAAGGAAGGGGAACCATGGACCCTCTGCTCACGACTGCAGCAGATCCCCCCCGCCACCCATAGGCATTCCCTCCATAACACGCACAAACAATTTCCCCTTACTTTCTAGGAGGAAAAAAGTGAGTGTTATGGTGCAAAAAATACAGTAAATAGATAAGAGTCAGTCTTTAGTAGTGGGCAAAGGCACAGAGTGTTCAGTCTGGAGAAGAGAGACCATGGTTCAAGTCTCCTTCAGCTATGAAGCTCACTGGCTAATTATTGAAGAGTTTATCTCTTTCAGCATAAGCTACCTTTAAAAAGTTGTTGTGAGTAAAAATGAGAGACCTGAGAAAGCTGCCTTGAGCTTCTTGTAAGCAGGGCAGGCACCTGATAAAAATGAACATAGCCTTAAGGCTTATTCCCCCTATAAGTTTTTGTACTCGGGCATGTGTATCAGAGTACAAATTGCTCAGGGTCGTATTCAGCTATGTTTTACTCAGAGTAAACCCATTGAAATATATTAATATTGACTAAGGTCCATAAATTTCAATGGACTCTGAGTAAAACAGCCTCCAAGTTTTCACTCAAATATAAAGAGGTAGCAGAGGTAAAATTAGATACCTCTTCTTTTAAAATATTCAGTAGTATGGCTCAGATCCATTCCTAGTTGCCGCTTGCAAGTACTTTAGAGAGCTGCAGTTGATAGGAAACTGTGAATCTATACTCAAGTCTAAAATGCTGAAATTAATACATTAAAAAGAGATCAACTCTTTAATCCTTAGTGTGTCTGCATGTTGAACTGAATTGTCCTTCATATTTGGTTTCTCTGTTTTTGTTTTTTAATGAGATGTGCCCTTGTTAATTGGACTAAAGGTCCATTAAGTCTAGCTTCATGCAGTGGTAAACCACAACAGCACAAGCAGGGCAAAAGCTTGTAAACCACAGCCTTCTTTTGCTGTGGATCCCCAGCAACTAGAATTCAGTAGCATACTTCCTTTGAACATGAAAGTTCTATATAGCCACTGATAGATTTATCCTCTGTGAATTTGTCTAATCCCTTTTTCAAGCCCTCTAAGCTTGTGACCATTACCACATCTAATGGAAGTGAATTCCATAAATGAATGATGTGAATAAATACATTATTTTGTCTGACTTGAATCTATTATCAATTTCATTGGATGATCCTGAGTTATAGTACTATGAAAGGGAGAAAGACTAAACTTTTCCCACACCATACATCACAACATTATGCTGTCCCTTTAATTGCTTTCTCCTGAAACAAAAAAGCTCAGTCTGGTTTAGCCTTTTCTTGTAATAAAAGTGTTCCGCTCCAGAGTACCGTATTTTTCGCTCTATAGGATGCAGCAGACGATAAGACGCACCTAGTTTTGGGGGGAGGAAAACAAGAAAAAAAATATTTTGAATCCCAGAAGCCAGAACAGCAAGAGGGATCTGGCTTCTGGGATACCGTGTGGCTGTTCTGGCTTCTGGGATGACCGCACCAAACCTCTCCAGGGCAGCAGGATGAAGGCTCCCCCTGCCCGGAAGAGGCTGCGCGGGGCTAAGGCAGAAGCCAGGACAGCAAGCGGGATCACTGTGTAGCGATCCCTCTTGCTGCCCTGGCTTATAGGATAGCCGCACGCAGCCTCTCTCGGGCAGCAGGATGAAGGCTCCCCCTGCCCAAAGAGGCTGCGCGGGGCTAAGGCAGAAGCCAGGACAGCAAGCGGGATCACTGTGTAGCGATCCCTCTTGCTGCCCTGGCTTATAGGATAGCCGCACGCAGCCTCTCTCGGGCAGCGGGATGAAGGCTCCCCCTGCCCAAAGAGGCTGCGCGCGGCTAAGGCAGAAGCCAGGACAGGCACGTTGCTGAAGGGGTGCTGCGCAGTTCTCCCTCTCTGCGCAGCGCCATTCACTCCATAAGATGCACTCACATTTCCCCTTACTTTATAGGAGGAAAAACGTGCGTCTTATGGAGCGAAAAATACGATATTCTGTTTGCCTTTTCTGTCCCTTTTATAGCTCTATGATACCTTCTTTGAGTTGGGGCAGTCAAAACCACACACAATTTTCCAAATGTGGCTGCACCATAGATTTCTACAAGGGCATTATGATATGGGCACTTTTATTTTTAACCCCTTCTTAATGACATCTAACACAAAATGTACCCTTTTCACAGGTGTTGTAGTGGTTGATGTTTTGACCGAGCTGCCTGCCACACAGCTCAAATTGTTTGCTGGTTAGTCATCACGTATTTGCGAATTTAGGATTTTTTTGCTGCCTTGTTCATCATTTTACACTTTTTCATAATGAGCTGCAATTCCCATTTTGCTGCCCATTCACCTAGTTCACATAGATTCTTTCAGAGCTCTTTATAGTCTGGTTGGGATAAATTGGTATTATTCATTAATCTGGCCTCAACTCACTGCTCATTCTTAAATCCAAATCATTTCTGAGCAAGTTAAAAAGCACTGGTCCCAATACACATCCTTGTGGGGCATCACTCTTTTTTTTTATAATTGTGTGTTTATATTATATGCTTCTTTTTAGTTTCCTCATCCTTCATAGAGCAGGAGAACAGAGAAACACTGAGAATTCCATGTATCTCATTACTTCCCAATAAACTCATTTTGTTAAAGCTGCAAATTCTCCTTTTATTGGTAGTAATAATAGATTCCATTTACTTAAATGTCAACCTTCAAGTCTAATGACTTGATTAGAATGTTACTTAGGACTCACTGCTTCCTAGGAAGACAAGAGCAAACAAATACTCACTGAGTCCAAATAAATCTGATTGTTTTCTAGCTAGATGTCCTAAAATGTTTCGGAAGTAGCAAATGTTAGATATGAAGTTTGCCCTAGTCAGCTGGTTTACTAGTGAGTGAGAGGTCAAGCTGAAATAATTGACTCCGCTAAAGATACTAATTAACTAGCTGCTTTGGAAAAGTGGACAAAACATCCAGAAGAGTTATAGATGTCCTTTTGTGTGGTCTAGTCTGGATGTTGCATTAGCTATCTGAAGGATGAATTCTTTGGCTAACCTCTGTCCTTTGTTTTGATAAGGTTTACCATGTATTCATGCACAAACCCAAACAAGTATATATCTCTAGTACTTGACTATAGCCCTGATACCATTGGGTTGTAATCTCAAGATTCTTTCTTAAGAGAACATTAGTTGTATGTACTTTGCTTTGTTGGTAGGAGATGTACACAGAGATAGCTGGAATGCAGAGGTTTGGGGCTTTCTACATGGATTATCTGTACACAATGGAAAGCACCAGTGGCAAAGGTACTTCATTGCTTTGTTTGCTTACTTTTTGAATAACAGAAACAAAGGCTTCTTCAGAGGCACCTGACAGTCCTTGACCGACTGTCCTCAGATTTACCTTTTTGACCTAATTTAAAATCTGGATAGACTTGCTGAAAATTTTGAATTCTAGTGTGCTTGTTTGCTTATATATCCTTTTTCCTGACTTTGCCCTAAGAAATACAGCAATGTGCGATTTGATATGACTGCTTCGCCCGTGTGCTTTGTTATCATACAACGATTTAGCTTGAGAAAATCTGGGTTCAAATTGCTGTTCAGCAGGGTTGTTGTGAAGGCAAATCTGGAGGTGGGCAGAAGAAGATCCTTGCTGATTCTCTTAACCCCTGTGCTACACTTTGCTGTTCAGCAAACGTATTTTAAAGCAGCTTTGCAAGCTTTATGCTGGCTTAAAGGAAATAATCCAGTCTGCAAAGGAATAAACTGTGATGATCAATTAAATTTGTATACTGTCCATTTAAGATGATAGGGCAGTTTACAACGTTAAAATGCAGAATGGGAACACAAAATACCTAACAAAAACAAATAAAAACAAACCAGTAACTCTCTGAGGAGAGCATTCCATAAACGGGGAGCCACCACAGAGAAGACCCATTCTTGTGTTGCCACTCTTCAGGCCTTTTATGGAGGAGGAACACGAAGAAAGGCCTTAGGTGATGATCACAGAGTTTGGGTTGGTTCATATGGGGAGATTACATTAGAGAAAGACAAAAGCTTCTCTTCTGTGTGTTTATATTATAGTTACAATCAGTGCTTTTTCCCTAGAAAAATAGGTGTCAGTACTTACCGTGAAGTTGTTACAGCGAGTGCCACACTTTTTAACAACAAAAAAGAGGTGTGAGTACTGCATACCCTTGAATACCCCCTGAAAAAAAAAGCACGGGTTACAATATTACTTGCAGTGGCATCCTATGCATGTGTAAGCAGCAGTAAATAATAGATGCCTTCACAGTATTAGGGCAGATGAATATGATCTGTTTTGTATAAAGGGCAGGAGTCTAATAATCTCTCCGAAGTCAAGGTCCTTCAGAGTGAAGGACATGAACAAGCCTTGGGCTTCCTTGCTTGCTTTCCGCTTCCCTCTATGAGGAGGAGACTGGAAGCTCCCATTTCTGTTTTAGGTTAACCAGAATTTAGAGCCCTATCTGAACTATGCTCTTAGTCCACCTCAGTGTGCAAGGGCTCTGCGTGATCAGAGCACTCATGCTTATGGGTGTTCTAGTTATGTGGAATCCCTGCACATGAACAGGGGTTTGCATGTTGGGTCTTCTTTGTAGACAACTGTGTTCAACGTGAAGCTGAAGGAGGAGACTTGATATGTTTGGGGCAGTACTAAAGGCATGGCCCTGCTTTCAATTAAGTACAGCATTGCCCTATATCTGAGTAACATAAATAGGGTGGGAACATACAGTGGTGGGAAACTTTTCCTAGCCCAAGGGCTGCATTTCTTCCAGGGGTTGCATGCCACTGGTGTGCAGAGCAAGTCCTTCCAGGGGCAGAGCAACAGATGTGTCTTCTAACTTTGTACTGTAGGATACATTCAATCCATGCAGAAGTTAGAGATTTCTGCCCCCCCCCCCATTTCTTTGTCTCCCAACAAAGCAAACACAAGGCATTTTCACAGCTTGAGAGCACATTCCGGCCAGGCAGAAGCACTAAGGAGGGTACTGAGCAGAGCCTGGAGACAACCTCAAGAGTTAGAGGGAGAGGCCTGGAGGATCTACATTTGACTCCCAAGCCTGAGGTTTCCCAACCCTGACTTAAACATGTTGTAAATTGTGGTTAATCTTGACTGTGACCAAAGTTCTAATGAACTTGAAATCAAAGCAGCTTTCTCATCCCATTAAGTGGTTATTTAAAAACACAGCTGAGTTGGAGTTGGCAAAAAAGCATGTGCACTATGGATATGGGTGGTTTAAAACCCTGTCTCCAATTTTGAGTATATAGTGTAGTACAGTTGTTGAGAGCATGTGATTTGAGCTTTAAGCCTCCAGTTTAGTTTTCAGCTCAATATTGCTATTCACCGCCTACTTCATCTTTCCTTCTGTAATGGACATGAAGAAGGAAAAGTGGGCCTCCCTGTGAAAATGCATTGGTGATCTTGCTTGTGTTAGTTTATCCTGAAGAAACAAAGTGCAGTTAAGGCTATTGTGTGAGTGTTTATAGCTAACCACTGATAATTGCAAGAAATTGTTTTTCATAGGTAGTTTTTTCTGTCTCTACCATTTCCCAATTGGTGTTAGAAACTGAGATATGAAAGCTAGGAGTTAAATGGCACCTTAAACCTATATTATGGGTGCAACAACGGAATGTCTAGGCACACTTTTAAGAAATAACAATAATACAAAGCTGAAAATGAATGAACTACTGCTAAAATCTTATATTCATTTTTCACGTGGTCTAGTTCTCATCTGACGTCTGCAAAAAGCAAAGCCATGCTTCCCCTGCCCACCCCCTAATATTCTTAAGAGAGGGTCTAGAAGTGAGGAGGCAGAAGAAGGTCCTCCTTTCCTTCCACTCTGCAGTTTTTATCTGAAATCTTAGGCGCAGTACTGAGGCCAGACCTCAGAAACTGCTTGCGTTAATGAAATTCCATGTAGCAAAACACACCTAGAACATTGGGAGTTTCAAACGCTGGTCGTAATGCACGCATTAACTATCTGTAAATGTATATATATTGTAGTTTTAGTGTCTGGAAACCAGCCAGATGTGACTTCAGTAAAGAGTGAAGACTTTGGCCACGTTCAGGAGATGTCTACAAAAACCCTTATTGTGGGCCCTCTCAGTCTTCGGCTTGATAGCAGTGCAGTGCACAGGATTATGAAAATGATTGTTTGTGCTCTGGAACATGAATATGAACCATATAGCAAGTCTAAGCAAGGTATGTCGTGATTCAATTCTTTATTCTTTTTACAAATAAAGTAGAAGAACTTCAGTGGAAAAATGTTAACTGCAAGTAATGTCTGTGTGGAAAAAAGGAAAGATTGGTAGTGGTTTATTTGAATCTTTTCATTGTTGTCTGTGGTAAGAGCCCAAACAGAATCTGTTTGTGGCACTGCTGATCTGACCAATGCGGTGTTCGATTATAGTAGCCATTTGCAGCACTTTTTGAGAGGGAAACTTGGCATGGGGTCACCGGATTGGGCTCTGACTCCACTCTGATCAAGAGCAAAGACTTCTTGGGAAAGTGGGTGGCTCCCAATCAAATTTTTGCTCCTGCCTGATTGAAGCAGTCATGTCACCTTTAGCTCCCATTTCCCCCACTCCTACTCAGGCTAGTTTCTTGAATCTTTTCTTTATCTGTTTCCTGTTTGCCTTCCCTACCTCCCTTGTTTGCTATCCCTACTGAAAAATACTTTACACAAAAAGTTTTCCTTTTCAACCCACCCCACCCCTCTGCTAGTTCTCCTAGTTCCATTGGTTGTTACTATATTTGGAGAAAGTGGACTCCTGTTATTTCCTTAATTATGCTGTCTCCGTGGACTGTTTGAGCTTGGCAAGTCTGCAAAACTTTCTCAAAGAATCTTTGTTCTTGCCTCATGATCACGGTGGAGTCAGAGCCCAATCGGGTGACCCCCATGATGCCATTTGAGATCCGCACTTCAGATGAGTACCAATTGTACTTTTTTAGGAAACTGGAGAACAAGCAATCTCTAACACAGGAATATCTTATTTACTTATTTAGCTAGTGCTGCCACACTTTACAATGATTAAGAGGTCCTTTCCCCAAGAGCTTGCAGTCAATCTAAGAACTGTCACACAGGGGATAACCAAAAAGCAAACAACAACAACAACAACAACAACAACAACAACAACAACAACAACAACAACAGAACATCTGAATAAGTGTGCATGCACACGAAAGCTCATACCAATAACAAACTTAGGTGCTACTGGAAGGAATTTTTTTTTTTACTACGGCAGACCAACATGACTACCTACCTGTATCTAACCCAGAACTAAGACAGTCCACACCCTCAGGCTCACAGTCTAAAAGGATGTGGCACATGAGGAAAAGTGGTGGTAGAAGGGAAAAGCAAGCTCAAGCAGAAGTTCTTCCAAGTTATAGTTCTTATAATACAGTTATGGCATTCTGTCTATGTGGAATCTGGCTTTCTAGAAGGGCAGCAACTCCTCACCAATGTCAGTGGCAATTCTATCTGTCCTGCCCATTCTTCTTCCAGATCAGATTTAGGAACAGAGCAGGTGACAATGTACAGACCAGAAGGACAGGAGAGCTCCTGCCACACAGTTCTTCCCTCATACAACTGACTTGATGGCAGTTAAAATGAACTGTGGTGACAATTTAAAGGCAAATATGTAAAGAGAGCCAGTTTGATATTCCTTGTTAGAAATGCAACAATGGAAATCTCTTTGCCCTTTTGACATTTAGAGGAGCACAGAGTGATCAAAAGAAAATAATAGTTATAGTAGTAATTATGGAAGACTATGTACAGCCCCATTGATAATTACGTTGAATTTGAGTAATTATAATTTATTACAGATTCTGTAGATGGAACTAAAGCTATGCCAAGCCCAGAAGAAGTAGCAGCTTTGGAAGAATATATTCCAACTCGGATCACAAACTTCACAATTCTGAAGTGCACTGTGACAATACCTATGGCTGAATTCAACTTGCTGGGCCACTTGTTGCCTGTTATCATGGGACAAAAGGTACTATAATGTAGTCTATCATGAACTGTATTTGAAATTAAAACATATGCACCCAGTCAGTTACATATGCTTATTTCATATAGGTTAATTTAGTGTGTATATATTTGCATACATGATAGACGTGATTTTAAAAAAAACAGACTGTGCAAACATTTAGAATGAAACTTTTTTAAAAGTTAGATTTGGAAATGTTGGGCTGTATTTTTAAATGTATGGGGTGTTACATTAATTTGGCTTGTATTTTCCCCCTACTATATTCCCTGAAGAGTTCAAGCAGCCTCTTAAATACTACAAATCTTCAGCCTTTGCGTCCTCTGCCTTGTATCCAAATACTGGTGGACAAAATGGCCCTGGAACACTCCATGCCAATGTATGCTGAACAGCTTGTGCAGACCGTCAGCAGCCTTAGCCAGCCATCTGATAACTTACTTCACTATTGTTACTCACACTGCTATCTTAAGGTAAAACATTTTCAATACTTTTTTTAGTTCATTGAAAATTGCTAAAACTTCTCAGAAACATTATTACAGAGTGATCCTAATTCTGGCAGGGAAGCAGCAGAGTGGAAAGGAGTGGCAGATCATCCACCACATTCCGAGTCCTGATGGACGGGTGGTGCTGGTTTTCTGTTCACATTTCCAAGCTTGTGCAACCAAGGACTCAAGGATCAGGCCTCTCGGGTTAACAGCAGGGCTTTGGATACAGTAAATTCAAAGGCTCTGGCATCCGAGACCTGACCTTGGGAGGCCCTTCTTTGTTGTGCCCCTTCCACGAGAGGTCTGGAGGGAAGCAACACACTAAAAAGCCTTTTCCGCAGTGGCTCCGTTTGTGGAATGCTCTCCCCAGGGAGACTTACCTGGTGCCTTCATTACATATCTTTAGGCACCATGTAAAAACATTCCTCTTCTCCCAGGCCTTTGGCTAATTAAACAATCTATGTGGGGGAGGGGGTTATTTCTGTTTTGTTACTATGGTATGTACTTTTGTGTTTTTATATTGCAAACTACCCTGTGATCTTCTGATGAAGAGTGGTGTAGAAATTTTTAATGATGATTATGTTAATGATGATGATCATCATCCCAGGCAGAAGCCCCCCTGTTTTGCAGCTACTATTGGCAGTAGCCCTCTGTCTGCTAGGACAAACCTGGTGCCTCCACCATGGTGGAAAACTGCCATGGCACTCCTTTCTACTAGCAGAGGCTTATACTGCTGCCCCCCACAAGCCATCAATGTGGGTTGTTAGGATTGCGCTGTTATTACTGACATCATGATAATATCATGTAATTATAATACTCATTGTGGTTTAGATTTGTTAATGTTTAGTCAGTTGTTTTAAATCAGTAGGACTGTTCCTGTGGTATAAATTGTGTGTGTTTTTATAGAAACACAATTTTCTATCTTATATTTTTCTTGGGGATAAAAACAATTGGCTCAAAATTGACATTGGTTTATATTAAAGTAAAATAATTTGTACTGATATTTTTTGTTACTGTACAGCTTGATGTTTTGGTTTGTTTCAGATATTTGGTTTTCAGGCAGGGCTGTCATCACTGGATATTAATGGATCTTACAACTCACCAGTTTCAGTTGTTTCTCCATTCAGTACTGCTGTTTATGGCAAAATGCTTAAGCTTCCTAACTACTGGTGAGTATTAAATGCTTTATATTCACAAGCACTCTACGTGTGGGTGCATTCATGGGTACATTTTTATTTTTACTGTACTGTACTGCATTATATTATACGCCTCTCCCTTTCTCTAGATACAGATACACGCACACATACACATATACAATTTCTGTTTATTAATTTTCTGCATTAATATGTTTTAAATATTGCTGTCTCTGACCATATTGCTTAGACTGCCATTACCAAAAGTGTTCTTTTTCTTGTTAGAATTTTAGATCAATATGTTTGCTACTAATGCATGGATATTGCTATAGACTTGTTTTCATTTGTTCTGAAATGAATACCGTAACTTATAGGTTGACACCAAGAAAAATGTGTTGAAGATGTCTCTTCTCATTCAACAGAGTATCCCTTAGCCCTGAGGGCTGATGCCAGCTGCAGCAATATCTTAAGTAATCTAGAGAGATGTGTGTGTTCCTTACTCACAGCATCTGTGAATGATATTTTAATCCAGATATTAGTAGTACTTTGCCATATTTTCATAACTGTCACAAAAATCTTGCAGTTTACTCATTGGCCGCAGCCTCATTTTCTTCATATTTTGTATGAGTCTTGTCATATTTTGCTTCATTGGATAGTTCTTCTTGTTTTATTGAGCAAAACCTTTGTCCATTCACGTCTGTGGACAAATTCTGCTGTAGGTTCTGTTACAATATCAGATATTCAATGGACTATTTCTGTATAATGACCAATAACCACATTTGAACTTGAACAAATAGTAGCAGTTTACACTTGAACAAATACTACCTGTTTTATTTTCTTGCTCATCTGTTTCATTGGAAACAATTAATTAATTCAAAGTGATTGCTTTCCTTTCAGCTACTTTTCTTAGTAAAGGAAATGCTTCATGCATTCAAGTTTTTGAAATTATGTCAAAGCTGAAAATAGTATTTATCTTTCTTGTGATGTGTATGAATACAAAAACTACTTTCCAGTGGATTTCAGATCACTGCACATACATGGATCGGTGTGTGCATGTAGCATGTTTGTTTGCCCAGGTGTTTATAGATTGCTGGCTTGTTTTGCCAATCTTTACTGTGCTAAGTGATTTCTTACTTCTATTTTGATTGTTTTCATATAATAGTGTTTTAGGCATGTTGTACACTGCTTTGGTATGCACATGAAAAGTCACATAGAAATCTGTTTTTATGAATCAATAATATATGTATATGAATGATTAATTCATAGTGGTTACTGGTATTTTAAAGTTAGTAAGAATAGTGCAATGGAGAAAAACATTCCCAAGCTGTAACAGATGCATTAGTTAAGCAGAGGCAGAAATTAATATTAAAAAGGTTTAACCTGACGTTTGTAGCTAGTGCAGTGATTAAACTGGATTAAATCATTGCCTTTTAATATATGCATGTACAAATGTGTGTGTGCATGCACACAAACACACATACAAACATTAAATTGTACTAAGAATGTAAACTAAGACCAAAATATAATAATTTGAGGATAGTGAAGTAGAAGCAAATGAATACTGCAGCCACATTGTTAAATGAAGTGCAGTATGAAGTGAATAAAACACCAGATGAAATACATCAAATAGCACTTGAACTAAATCGAAATCAGCATGCGGACTGAGAGCTTCATTGAAGTCATGAAATGAGTGGGAACTAGTCTGGTAGAATAACCTGGTAATGTCATTAAACTTCCACTCTTTCTTTCCTCCCAAAAAATTATAGCACCTGCTTTATTTGGATTTTGAGATTTCGCATTCCAGAGTTGCCTAAAGTGCACACATCTGATGATACATATGTTCTATATACACAACAGGTCATAGTTTTTAAAAACAAAGACACTTTATGAACTGTTATGGAATCCCCTAGGTAGTATGTTTTGAATTAGCAGTGAAAATCTCAACTTTATTTCTGACATAAATCTGCAAAATAGCTTTCATTTTTCTTGTTTAAAAATAATTCCAAGCGATATACATCCAATATATGGTATTACTGTAATATTTGCGCTTTTCAAACTGTATTTGAAAAACTTGGATAACATACCTCATTGCCTAGATGAAATAGCGTCATTAGAAAGGAGCAATATTAACTTGTTTTTAAAATCAGCATAGAAAAAAATAGTTCTATAAAGTGTACTACTTGCTACTATAGGTTTCAGTGCTAAGATATACCAAGTATCTCAGAACAATATGTTTACAGACATGACTTCATTGTCAGAATGATAACACTTGCCTTACTAATTCCACATTTTATATTTTTGAATTTTCAAACATTAAGTACGTATTTTGCAGGCAAGAGAGTTGCTGCCCCATAAGCCATTTGAGCACTGCTGCTTAAGAGAAGTAAAGTACCACCATGAGAATTGTTTTCCTAGAGAGAACAAATTTTCAAGATACTGTATTTTTCCATGTATAAGACTATATTCCCCCCCCCAAAAAAATTTTTAAGGTTAAAATTGGGGGCTGTCTTATACATGGAATGTTTAAAATATTTATTTCTTACTTTTGGGCTCAAAAAATAGGAGTCGTCTTATACATGGGGGGTCTTATACACGGAAAAATACGGTACATTACACCTACCAATACATAATGACAAGGGAACATCTGAGTAAAAAATTGGATTATTTTTTGTTTCTCCAAGGAAACATTCTCAATTGTCACAGGGAAGAGATATGTCCAGGATGCTTAATAGGCTTTTGGCTCTCTTGAAATGAAGCTTGGGTCCTTCCAAAATAGAACATCTTTTGACTAAACTTTTAAAAGACTCGGCCTAGGTTCATCACAGTGATGCCAACTGCAGTTGAGAAGTCATCCCCACACCTTGTTACATATCAGTCTTATTCAGCTTTAGTTCCACATGCTGAGAAATGCTGGATTAAATATTCCAGGGCAGAAGCATTTGGTCTTTCAAGATGCTACTGCATACCTATGTCACATTAAAGACTCCATTACTATTCAATATCATATATTTAATCAAATACATTTTTTCGTTCCATTCCAGGCTCTCTCACTGATCTGTGGAATTGTTTGGTAGCATACTTTACATTAAAAAATTACCATAAGTTTCTATTTATTATTTTATTCATTTATAACACTTATAAATACTTCTACACCATTTTCTACTGCAAATTCAATATTGATAAACAATATATCAACATGCTTAAAGTAATTATGGAATCCTCCAAAATCAGTAAGGACCATCAGTTAAAATTTAGTTGGTCTTATTTTATTTTTCTTAACGTTTGGAAAGCTAAGAGTGCATGTTTCTTAGGTTCATTCACAAATTTTAGCTCAGTGAGTAGTCATCTTCTGCTTGCTGTTGCTGGACTGAAGCCCAGAAAAGAGAGACTACTTCCTCATCCTCAGATTCCAGGTTTTTGTTTTTCTGTGCAGCCTTGAACATTTTCTCTTGGTCTCACATAGCAGATAGAGTTACAGTAATTTTTCCTCTGAGACTACAGCTTCTGGCTTTACTGTGCATTGTTATTGTGTAGTATTATTCTTTGAAATAAGGAATCTGAATGTCCAGGTCTGATAATTTGAATATTTTTGACAAAACCAAATATTCCAGTTGTTATAGCCAAATGATCATATCATTCTCTTAGGATTATGCCGTATGTTAGGTTTTTAATGTTTAGTTTGTAAGGTAAAATATGCTTGCTGTTGCAAAATATGTTTTTGGTACTGGTGTACAAGTTGGAAGGTCAGTGGTTCAAATCCATGTGACGAGTTGAGCTCCCGTTGATCTGTCCCAGCTCCTGCCAACCTAGCTGTTTGAAAGCATACCAGTGCGAGTAGATAAATAGGTACCACTGCGGCGGAAAGGTAAATGGTGTTTCCATGTGCTCTGGTTTCCATCATGGTGTTCCATTGCGCCAGAAGTGGTTTAGTCATGCTGACCACATGACCCGGAAAGCTGTGTGTGGACAAACGTCAGCTCCCTTGGCCTGAAGCGAGATGAGTGCCTCACCCTGTAGCCGCCATTGACTGGACTTGTCCATCCAGGAGTCATTTACCTTTTGACCTTTTACGTTTACACAGTTGGAAAAATGTTTTTTGGTCTCCCTGAGATGTCTCCCCATGTTAAATGTGAAGCTGCTCTCACACCAGATTCCTAAAACCGTTTTTATTTCGTAGTGGTAGTATAATATAAATCAGTATATTCATAGTGGTGCACAGATTTTCATAAAACTAATTGGTTGAATGATAGCATATTCTACTGCATTCCCTTTTTTAGTTTGGGTTTCTTCCTTATCCTAAATCTATTTAGTTAGAAATGTGTCCCACTGATGTTTTTGCTGATCTTGTCTAATCCTCTTTTAAAGCCATTCAAGTTGGTGGCCATCACTGCCTCTTTTGGGATTGAATTTCATAGCTTAATTTTATACTGTGTGAAGAAGTATTTTCTATTGTCGGTCCTGAATCTTCCAACATGCAGCTTCACTGAATGCCCCTGAGCTTTACTACTGTGAGAGAGGGATAAAAATTCTGTATTTACCTTCTCTGCTCCATGTATAATTTTACACCTTCATCATGTATTTTCCTCCTCTGAACCTAAAAGCAACCAAACTTTGTAGCCTTTCCTAATAGGGGAGTTGCTACATCCCCTTTATTATTTGGGTTGCCCTTTTCTGAACCTTTTCCAGCTTTATAATATCTCTTTTTCAGATGAGGCGACCAGAACCGTGCACAATATTTCATGTACAGTTGCACCATAGATTTCTATAGCAGCATTATCATAACGTTTTCAGTCGTTTTCTGAATGATCCCTAGCATTGAATTTACCTTTTTCACAGCTGGCACATACTGGGTAGACATCTCAATCAAGCTATACATTACAATCCCAAGGTCTTGTTCCAGGTCAGATACCATTAGCTTCAGACCCCATGGGGGTATATGTGAAATTTATATAGTTTTGCCCCTGTGTGTATCATATTACATTTCCTTTCATTGAACTGCTTTTGTCATTTTCTTATTTCATTAAAAATGCTGCCCATTCACTCAATTTTGAGAGATCCTTTCAGAGCTGTTCACAATCTATTTTTGTTTTAACTATGCCAAACAATTTGGTATCATAGGCAAACTTCTTACTTCTCAGCCTACTGATCCTTGAGGGATTCCACTTTCTACACCATTGTATTGGGAGAACTGTAATAGATAATAGATTTGTGAGCCAGAAGCAATAGCCCCTTTCATGAAATATCCATGTGGATTTTCAATTGTGGACATGTATTTTAGTTAACTTACCCATCAAGCTCCTCTAAGAGCCAAACCATATTAGTTCCTCATGAAACAGTATTAGAAATGGTGTTATGCCTGCCTTTAACAACAAGAGAAATATGTTGGGAAGTGTTCAGAATCTTTTCCGCACCTTAAGTGTTTGCCTCCCTACAGCATCTCTGCCTGAATGCTTTTCTCCTTAGCCAGGCTGAGCTACTAAAAGACTGGGCCTAAACCATTTGGGATATTTGCTGTGGAATGAAATCGGCACTATGCATGGGAGGGTTCCCCACCCCTCTTTTACACATGCCTTCTGCTGTTAAAATTTGATCTCTTCCTGCTCTTTCTATACTGTATTAGCCTTTGCTAAACTGAGGGCCTCCACATATTTTGTACTACAGTTCCCATCAGCCCTAGCCAGCACAGTCTGGGACTAATGCAAGTTGTAACCCAAAACACCCAGAGGGCACCAGCTGGTGAAGGCTGTTCTATATGGTTGGGGAAGTTCTTTGTTTAAATGAATTGAACTGTTCCCACCACACCTAGTTGACACCATTCAGTAAGTATTCTTGCGAACAAATATTTCATCTAGAGAGCACTGCACCCTCTCTCTTATAACACTGCAGTACTACTAATAACGATACAATGTTATAATTTTATTAATTGGCATTGGTATTTAATAGTTGGATCCTATATCAGTCAATAATCAATCAATCAGTCTCCTTTATTGGCATAGAAAAAGTGATTCGTATACATGGATCAGTCTTTAATACCAATTTGTTACCCTGAATGAACAGATTTATATGGAAAGTAGATAAAAAGTGCATATATACATGTATATTTAATTTAAAGACATGGTGTTCTGTCCATAATTTCTATGTTACAAAATCATGAGCATGTTTCTTCTTGTAACAAAAGAACCTGTTCACTAGTGATCCTTGAAAACTGTAAGGTACATGATGTTTGAAAGTGGTAAGGGATATTGTGGTTGGATTTACAAAGTTAAGTGTGACATTCGTATTCCAAAGTGTTGGTCTATCCATATGTGCTTGGGTATAAGTAAAAAATGGCAGACCTGCATATCTCTCTTTATCATCACCACCACTACCATTATTAAATTTAAATTAATATTATTTCAAAGATGGCAAGGAAAAACAAATGGCCTTGTGACTGTAATGCACATTATTTGGCTGCTGACATGTGTAACTGATTGGTTAAATGAAGTTGGTGTTTTAACTAAATGATCAATACCACTATCAGTATACTTGCAAATATTTCTTATTCCAAAGAGCTAAGCATGCTAAAAAAAATTTTTTAATCAATTGTTTAAGTGCCAACTGAAATGTATCCATTTTTATTTTTTTTAAGCAACATACACACACACACCCTGGCCCCAAGTCATCACTAGGTTCTGGTAGCAGGTTACTGGTCTTGTGTTGGAAAAAATGAACTAATCTTATTTTACTGTACAGGATATGAGTAATAAAAAAAATTAATTTTTGGAAATACTTGGCAGGTTCCAGTCTTACATTTGGGGACTCTGTATAAACTTTTGGAGCCAGCTGTTCACTGCTATGTTCATTCAATCACTATGAGGTGTTGATTTTAAAGGAATGGGTTGCTGTTTCTAAAGGTACACATTGCTAATATTTCACAGTGAGCCTGTGGACTTGAATGGATTGGTTACATTAGTCCCTTCACATAGAGGGTCAATTCATTTTCACATTCAAGAACAGGGATTAGAATTGCTTTAGCAGTATGTCAGATTTATCTAAACTCTTTATGGCAACTTGCATCAGGGTAAGCAAGTTGGAGAGAAAAACAAATGAATTTTAAAGTAATTCACTTAGGACAGAATCTTTTTTTAAAAGAAATTCCATGCCAAAGCATGGCAAACATTGCGTGTTCTTCTTTCCTTAAATTTATACTGGAAATGGTCCAACTTCAGCTTTAATGAGTGGCAGATTCCCTTAGCTCTACTAAGGTTTATTTCACCCTAAAGAATAATAATTGGATTGATAGTTTTTTAATCTGTTCTGCTAAATAGGCATATGTTGAAGGTCCATTTTTAAGGACAGAAGTTGTGAAACAGATGCTTTATAGACAATAAATGGAAATACCTTTTAAAACAATTTGGTGTTACAACAAATTCATAGCAAAACATTACCAAAACTAAAGATAAAAAGATGAGAGATCTGTTTGACGTGATAATGATCATTCTTACATTCATTTGCATTTTACTCTGACTACAGGAAAATGTTTTCAAAACTTTATATTTCAAAACTGTTATAATAAAATTATAAAAAAGCTTTTTATCTAAAGGCAGTTGAAGCTAAAAAAATCCTTTCAGAAACATTTGCTGCACATATGGTACAGTAGAATGTACTGATTTTTTTGTATATGTCCTGCTTTTGAGTATGTAATATTTTCTTTACGTTCTCCCCATTCACTGAAAATCAGTATCTTTCTCCCAAAGGAAGTATTAAAAATACAGTAAGTTTTAAAATTTGCATATTGTTAATTTTTTTTATTTAATACAGTGTTACTAGCCATCAGGGAACTTTTTATGTGAAAGCTGTAAGTTTAAACGTCACTGTAGTTCAGTACAGTAGCTGTATTTCACATCAAACCAGAGGCTTGTTTTAAAATAAAGTTATTCAAAGATTCTGCATTATGAATAGTTGTTATTGCTACTGATGTTAAAACCCACGTGCGTTTATTTTCATGAAAATGCTTCCTTGGAATTTGGAGATTCTCTGTCATTGCTTACGTCCATGCTTAGTTCATGACACTTTACATTCCCACTATGTGGTCTGCTCACAAATTACATGTAGTGTTCAATATTCAGAAGAGCAATTTGGTCCAATAAAACACAATTACGTAAAATATTTGAATTAGAATAATAGATTAGAATCAAATAACTGTAGAGTTGGAAGGGATCCTGCCTTGCAGGAATCTTTTGCCCAACGTGGAGCTCGAACCGACAACCCTGAGATTAGGAATCTCAAGTTGTTACACTTCAGATATGGTATAGATTCTTAATGACAACAACAAAAATCTCCCCTTCATCAGCAGCTGCCAGGGCAAGGTACAACAGTATAAAAATTTAAACGGTCCAAACAGAACAGAACCACAGGAATAAGGTGGAACCTGAAAACATGTGTCAGGTGTCAAAGGGCACGGTAAGGGCTGCGTCTTTAACATTTGCTGAAAGCTCTATAGCGACGAAGCCACAGACACTACTGCGATCAGTTTATACCAAGATCTGCTTGTTCCAGAAGTAATAATTAATGATAAATAAATAGCATTTGTATGACTTTCAAGTGTTCAAAGCACTTCACATACTTTATCTCTTTGTATAGGAATCCTTGCAAAACGTTGTAAGGCAAGTCAGTATTATTATTGACAAGTTAAGAGAGACTGGCCACCTAGGAGTGTGAAGTGCCTCAGGGTGCGATACTCTCCCCGATGCTTTTCAACATCTTTATGCGCCCCCTCGCCCAGCTTGTCCGGAGTTTTGGGTTGGGCTGCCATCAGTATGCCGATGACACCCAACTCTGTCTGTTGATGGATGGCCATCCTGACTCGGCCCCAGACACACTGATCAGATGTTTGGAAGCTGTGGCTGGATGGGTACGTGGGAGCCGGTTGAAGTTAAATCCTTCAAAGACAGAGGTCCTTTGGCTGGGTCGGGACGATATGGGATTGGGGGGGCAACTCCCAACTCTTGCGGGGGCACAATTAGTGCCAGCACCGTCCGTTAAGAGTTTGGGTGTAATCTTCGACACCTCCCTTTCCATGGAGGCGCAGATTGCAGCTATAACAAAGGCGGCATTTTTTCATCTCCGCCAAGCTAAGCAGTTGGCTCCTTACCTCTCTCGCCCTGACCTAGCCACTGTGATCCAGGCGACAGTCACCTCCAGATTGGATTATTGTAACTTGCTCTATGTGGGGCTGCCCTTGAGACTGACCCAGAAACTCCAGTGGGTGCAGAATGCTGCGGCGAGACTCCTTACGGGGTCCTCACTGCAAGATCACATTCACCCGGTGCTGTATCAGCTGCACTGGCTCCTGGTGGAGTACAGGCTCAGGTTTAAGGTGCTGGTTTTAACCTTCAAAGCCCTGTACGGCCTAGGACCCTCGTACCTACGGGACCGCCTCTCCTGGTATGTCCCACAGAGGAACTTACGGTCTTCAAACAAAAACATCTTGAAGGTCCCAGGCCACAGAGAGGTTATGCTGGCCTCAACTAGAACCAGGGCTTTTTCGGCTGTAGCTCCGATCTGGTGGAATGCTCTGTCACAAAAGACTAGGGCCCTGCGGGACTTGACATCTTTCCGCAGGGCCTGCAAGACAGAGGTGTTCCACCAGGCCTTTGGCCAGGGCACAGCCTGACTTCCTCCTTTGGCAATCCTCACAGAACTTCTAGCCCAAATGGTTGCCATTAATTTGATTGGAATTAATTTTATAATGAAATGATTTTAGAATGTTTTATCATTTTACTGTTGTTAGCCGCTCTGAGCCCGGCTTCGGCTGGGGAGGGTGGGATATAAATAAAATTTATTATTATTATTATTATTATTATTATTATTATTATTAGGGAGTTCATGGCAGATGCAAGATTCATTCTTGGACTTCTGATTTGAAGTTCAGCCTCTTAGTAATCAGCTCTTTGCTTCATGACTTCGGCATGGGCCTTCTAAAATCCTCACTAACTTATCTTAAAACAAGCTTTTTGCAGACAGGCCCCGAAGCAACAAGCAACATGGTGCCTAAGTTTTAGTCCATGCAAATTGGCACCTTGGGGCAAATTTTCTGAGAACTTCTGATGAACTAGAGGTAGAAGTGCACATTTTGATAAATACAAACATGCTGGAGGAGAGGGCAGCCCTCTGTTGAGTTGTACCTTTCACTTCTCTCTCCATAATGTATCATAACACTGGGCCAGTTCGGATGTAGCAACCCCATGGTTTAGCAAACCTGGAATAAACACCAGGTTGGACCCACATGCTCTTGCCTCAGTTCTCTCATCCTCCCATTGCAAGCTGGCTTCAACTCCATGATCTTGGTTTGTTTAGAACAAAGTTCCCTGTTAGATCCCAGTGGGGATACCTGGCTTTAACATCACTTTACAGAGTTCTCAACCAGAATTTATTCCTGTCTCTCTCAATGAACAATCTATATCAGTGGCTGTTGGGGCCAGAGAAGGCACAAAATGAGAAAACAGTAAGTTTAATATGTGTTACAGAGAGGGAGAACTTGACCGTTAGGTCCCGTTGTGGACGACTCGAGTTGCGGTGCTCATCTCGCTTTACTGGCCAAGGGAGCCGGTGTACAGCTTCCGGGTCATGTGGCCAGCATGACTAAGCTGCTTCTGGCGAACCAGAGCAGCGCACGGAAACGCCGTTTACCTTCCCGCCAGAGCGGTACCTATTTATCTACTTGTACTTTGATGTGCTTTTGAATTGCTAGGTTGGCAGGAGCTGGGACCAAGCAATGGGAGCTCACCCCATTGCAGGAATTCAAACCGCCAATCTTCTGATCGGCAAGCCCTAGGCTCTGTGGTTTAGACCACAGAGCCACCCGCATCCCTGTGAATATTGTAGACTGGTTATAAACATTGAAGTTCTGTGGAATTCAAATACAAACTAGCTATAGGTTTTGTGAGAATGTGAGGTTTGGAGATTCATTTTTGGAACATGTTCACATTCAGTGTATAATCTTTAGCAAAATAATTGTACTATTGCCTTATGTTTGTTGTAAACCACTAATTTTTTTAAAGTTCACATAAAATGAACATGAACTAGCCACGTTTTCAGTGAGCTTTTCCAGTGTTGCCTCTCCTAGGGATTTGCCATTTGGCATTTCTGCCAATAAGCCTGTATACAGATTTAATCATATTTTTGTTTCTGTTGTATTTTCTAGGTCCAAGCGTTCTCATGTTGCAGTTAAAGAATGTATATTTGAGCTTCCAAGTCTGACAATTCAAGCAACAAGAGCCCAGACCTTCCTAATGCAAGCTATTTGGCAGAGTTGGGCTTATACTGGAAATGTTAGTTCACCAGTTGTGAATGAAGCTTTAGTGAATGAAGTCTTTCAACCATCAGGTAAATACTATTTTTTTTCTTACCAGTATACTTAACTGATATCTCTGCCCCAGTACAGTATTGCTTTTAGTTTTCATATATTGAACTTTATCTTTAGAATCCAGCATTTAAATACATTTTAGTTGGGAAAGCAGTTTGAATATAGTATCAATGAAACTTTCTGCTTATAGATTAAGAAGTCACCAGGCTTCACTCTTTGCAAAAGCTTCTACATGCTTTTAAAATTGCTTTTCTTCATTTTGGATGTGTCATAATAACCTAAGGAAATTTACATATAAACCTTTGGAATAAAACGTATAGATCTTGGTTCAGTGTTTCAACCAGGAGTAACTTGAACCAGGACACAGAGTATATATTTTACTGTATTATATTGGTTGCAGAATTGTAAATGTTAGAGGCTGCAATGTTTGGAGGGAGGGTAAGATGTTTTGTCTTTAAAGTATGAAAAGAGGCTTCTGTAACAGCTTTATATGCTGTAGTGAATGTTTATGTCTGTCTTATAAATGTGTTTCTATCTTGCTCTGTTGTTATGCCTGGGAAAAATGCAAAACAACTTTTAGTGTAAAGAAAAATATGGAAGATACTCTGTTTCTTTCACTGCATGCACCATTGCACCCACTCTACCTTGGACTTTTCTGTGTTGTGAATGGTAGTTGGGCCAGGTATTAAATTGAACGAATGAGTAAATAAATAAATACGGGCACCCCCCCACTTACATGTGACCGTGTATATGCATGGCACCAGGAATAGAATCATGTCAGGAAATGGCGGTAGCTGGATAGCCCTTGTGGCTTATGAGGAGAACCTCCGCAGAACCCAAAGGGGACCCTAGGAAGCCACAAATAGACCTCAGGAGCACCAGAACTTTATTTAGGCTGCTTAGCCTCCCTGCCTAACAGCTGACACGCAGGTTAGCACAGCAGCAGCAGCAGCAGCAGCGGTCTTCATATCCTCCAGCTGGCTTTAGTGCTTCAACTCTAGATATTTTAGTCTGGATTGGAGAGAGAGCTGGAGAGCAGGGAAAAATGGGCATTTACAGGCTTTTTAGAGGGTGCTCCCCACTTTATGTGATTTCACTTATGCACATGGGGGTGCAGAACGTAACCTCCACATTAGTGGGGAGACACCCGTACACTTTAAAAGCCTGAGAAGAAAACAGCATTCATCAGGAGAGATTACCCTCTGCCCCGTGGCTTACCTGGCTTGGTTTTGCGCACTTGTGTGCAGAGCAGGAATACACCCATTGTGCTGAATCAAAGAGGCTAGTTAGAACCATTGGGGGGGCTGTGCATAATTACTGTTCTTTATTAATTTATATACTGTTTAATGCCAAAATAGGTGTCAAAGCAGTTTACTTCAGAGGTTTATTTCCCCCCCCCCCCTGCTTTCCACCTGCCTAGGAGTCAAGGCTAAGCAATAGAGCAGCATCATGGCACCCACTGCAGTTGTTCCCTCACAGTGTGAGCCCTTTCCTCTCCTCCTTTGGGGGAGGGAGATGAAGGGACCACCCAAGATCCATGGCTGTGGTGTGACCCACCCAGCTGCCACACTTCCACAAGCATGCTCCAAGCTTCCCCGTGGTTGAGGAAGGAGAGTTGGCATGCCAATTCTGGTCCAGCGGCTTCCAGAAGCCTTAAAGTGGCACCCAGCAGCAGCAACTAGAGCTCACAGATGCCAAGAGAAGCAGTAAAGGTGCTGCAATTAATACCCCCAAAATAATACTCCTGGGAATCTCTCCTATTTTCTCACCCTTTTTAACCTCAAGAATTTTACCAACAGCATTGTGGTTGCTCCAGTCTGTTTTTTTCCTCTCAGCGTCTCAGAGCAGGCATATGGGAGAAGCATTGCTCCTATTAGCGTTTCCTCTTTTGAAGCAGTTGCTCCCCCTTCCCCTCATCTGTGGGCGAAAGTGCCTAACTGCAGTACTGAGGCCTAGTAAATTTGATGGGAAATGGGTAAGCAGTACTGTACTGTTAGTCAATTGAGGGTTAGTATGTTTCTTAGTGGAGTGTAGGCTGCAGCACCTTGTGGTGGGTGCTTAAAATGGCTGCTGGATTTAAGCGTCACGAGAAGCTCAGGATAGTTTCCCATTCAGTAAAGCCAGGTTGCTGCCAGAAAGCTGGTGTCTCTCCTTTGGTGGAAGCTTGGCAACCCTCTTAAACTCCATTGCAGCTTTGTGTGGAAACGAATGGGTCATCTCGCTCCTTATTCGCTCCAGAAAACAGTACATTTTTCCTTTCAATCTTGAGACACAGAGGTAAGAACAGCATGTAACAGAAGGTAGCTCTTTGTTACTCCTCTCATGAGCAGATAAACCGCCCCCACCGCCTTTTTGTCCTTATGTGGTGCAGGGTGTAGTACAAAAAGGGGGGAAATGGCAACTCTGAGGGGATAGCCTTTGAGGAAAGGAATGGTGGGTCCTAGACTTAGACTCCCTCCTTCCCTCAGCAAAGCTGACCACCTCCCTCTGAAAAATTAGCACAATGTTGTCAAGGAGCTCAGGCACACGCTGGAAACAGGCACACAAAGGGACATCTCTCATTCTCTCCCTCTCCCTCTGTGTGTGTGTGTGTGTGTGTGTGTGTGTAAATCCAAGGACCATGCTGTGCTCTCTCTCTCTCTCTCCCCCCTCCCTCTCCCTTCTCCCCCCCCCCCCCCGGTGTGTGCAGGGTAAACTACTCCCCTGCAGACTCCCTTGTCCCCTATTTGTGTTGCTTTTCCATGTTCAGGCATAATGCTATAGGGCGATTGTTGTGTTGTGAATGGAATAGAATGCTAAAAAGAACGTTCCTTCAGAATGGTGGGATGCTCGTGGGGATGGTCTTATTTGTTTAAAGTTAGGCTAGCCCTCTCCAGATAGGAGGAGCGTAACTGGGCCACCAGCCGAGGCTAGTGTGCCCGAGAGACCACTTGAGCCTCAAGTGACGCTGGTGGAGCCGTAAGTATTCCCAGCCTAATTACCTTCTCCTTCAGAGGGAGTGTAACTCCATCAAGAACAGGATACTTCCCACCCATCTGGTCTAGGGAACCACTCTAAACAGTGCCTTAGTCTTGTCTGGATTAAGTTTCAGTTTATTGGCTCTCATTCAGTTTTCCCCCAACCAATTTATTCTAAAGAAAAATTAAAAGTCGTTGAATTCTCTTTAATACTCTTTCTAAGGACCATTCAAAATCAATGAATGATTTTTGCCCAGGGAATGCTGATTGGCTGTTGAAGGACATACGTTTCAGAAATAAATAAATACAATGGGATATAAATATATTGCCAGAGTTACAAGAACTACTCATGAACATTTATGTTTCATAATCAACTGTTATTGTTAAAATACGTTTGGGTAGAAAATGGAAAATTTTTTTTTGCCTAAGTAAAAATCAATTTATCTCGGGAAAGTTATTAAAGTATATTGAATTAGTAGGGTGTGACGTGGTCAAGCTTTTGTTTCAGCCCTGAACTTCTTAGGTGACTTTAGGCAAGACACCATATTTTGGTTTGCCTGTAATAATTATATTAGTAGCACAATTTTATTTGTATAACTGGGAAGAAAGCTTAGCAAAAAAATACTTGCTGCATACATTGCACAACAGAATGAGTTTACCAGTGAAAGATTGCCAGTGGCAATTCAAGACCTTTCAGTATGCATTATGCATTATGTTTTCAAATTTCTGTTTATCACAAACCTACTTTACTTTTTATGTGTATCCTAGAATAATCTGTACTAGAAAGCTACTAGATAAAGATGTCTGAAGTGAAGATCTAGGTTTAATATTATTTGTTTTAAACTGAATAACTACATTAATAAAAGCTATCATCTCCTGTTTTAGAGTTCTCATTAAATGGTTATATTTAGTGCACCTAAAATGTCTGGCAATAGGCCTGCTAGAATGCTAGAAAAGCATAGATGCAGTTGCACATGCTTTGGTTTTCCCAGGAAACTGGAATTGCTGCTGCACTCTCCTTGTACTGCTCAGGTAGTTCATAATTTTGTTGACAGTCCAGTTCCATTAATCTGGTATTTTTAGGAAAATTGCTTGCAGACCTTAAATTTCTCTGCTTAAGGTGATCAAATAGGCATTTGCATCCTTCATGTAAATGATGTATTAAAGTTAAAATAAAATCTACTTTCCAGAAAGTAACTGCAAAACTATTTTATGCAAGACTTCATGTGGGATACCTTAATGGTTGAATAATAAATTTTACCTCATAAAAATGAAATTCAATAATACAGTAGCTTTCTCAGCGCAGTAGCATCTGGTTAAATCTCAGGAGAGCCAATATTTTCCAACTCATTAGGATCATGTCATTCTGTATGTCGTCAACATTGACTTAGCCAAGCTACCTTTACTTACATAACCACCAAACTATTAAATAGGTCTCTTGTGGAGTGAAGTCAAATATTCCTCTTATTTTCCTTTTGCCTTAGAAGAAGAGAAGAAAATGTACATGTTGTAACATTTAAACATCTGGTCGAAACCACATCAGGGTAATGCTGAGGAAAGTAACAGGATTCAGAATTCTTCCCAGGTGTGCATATAAAAAGGGTTTTGGAGTTGCTGCATAGTTCTTTAACCACTTAGGAAAAAGATTGAAATATAGTGATTTGCTGTTCTAATGCCCCTGTTTGAAATCTGCTTTCCCCCTCTTTCTCCTCTTTTTAAAAAACATTTCTGAGTTCAGTTGTAATGCAGGTTGTTGAGCTTTAATCATTTCCTTCCAATGTACTGGTTGGAATGTGTGTTCCACATAATACAGCCAAGACTGGTGCTTATTTTGGGCGCTGCAAGTTTTGATTTTAAGCAGTGTGCAATCTGTGTTCAGGGTTGTGTTTTCATGAGTAATTGCTTGGTTGTGTTCAGAGCACATATGGAAGAGCCTTGCAATGTGTAAATGTTTCGTTGTCTCCTGTAGATCATTGTACTTCCAAGAGTTTTGATCCCTGAATAGGCTCCTGTGCTCAGAGCTATTGTGCTGTCTTAAATCTGTATTTCACTGATGGGTTTAGCATGCCATTCCAGAGAAACTCATGTTTTGCCTGTGGCTTGCTAGAAGTTGGTATGGGTTGATATCTGTCACCATAAGGACTCTTGGCATTTCCTAGCCTCTTAGAAGCAGATTTTTTGCTGCTGGCTGAGCAGCAAAGAGGTGATCAGAATAGTTTGTAGCAGGGGTGCCAACTTGAATAAAATATTGTGGGGTCCCAGGTAAGCCCTGCCCCACATAATTGATCGCATGGCGCAGTGCACACGCTCCATTTGAATGGGAATGCCCATCAACTTTGCAGGGGCCCAGCCCCTCAAATATTTTATTGGGGGGCCCGAAGCCCTCACGGCCCCTAGGAGTTGGCTGCTATAGTTTGTAGGGATACCTCAGAGTGATTTAAATGGATCTCCTACTCAGATTGTCATGAACTTGGATGAACACTTCAGGTATTTTTCAGAATTGGGTTGCAGGTAGAGGAGGAAGTGGGAGAGATAGGCAACACTGCACAAGCAAGATTTTCAGAAAGAAATATAGGGAATTACAGTGGTACCTCGGGTTACATATGTTTCAGGTTACATACTTTTCAGGTTACAGACTCTGCTAACCCAGAAATAGTACCTTGGGTTAAGAACTTTGCTTCAGGATGAGAACAGAAATCATGCTCCGGCGGCGTGGCAGCAGCGGGAGGCCCCATTAGCTAAAGTGGTGCTTCAGGTTAAGAACAGTTTCAGGTTAAGAACGGACCTCTGGAACGAATTAAGTACTTAACCCGAGGTACCATTGTACATAGAATACGTGTGGTAAGCCTTCTCAGTTTTGCTGTTGGATGAGACCATGTCTCATGTAACCTAGTTCTTAAGCATTTAAAGGGCTTATGCTTAAAAAGTTTTCTTCAGTTTCTGTAGAAGAAAGGCAGGATATAAATTAAAAAAATTAAATTAAATTTCATTATTGAGAACCCAGCTTCTTCACTGATCACTTTGGCAGCTGCCCACTTTCAACGCAAGCTGCCTGCCTTTTTGTCTACTGTAAAGCCATTGTTTATTTCATTTAGTTCTTGGAAGTCTAGGTGTTTTGTTAGCTATCCAGGATATTAATGCCCCAGAACAGTGAAGTGTAAATATTGTAATTAGCAGTCTGAAGATAGCACAGCTGATTTAAGATGACTGCAACAAGAAAATGACAGTCAAGCACAACTTCCTTGCAAATCTGTGCAAGAAATACACACTGTGTAGTCTTGAGCCAAGATAGATGCTGACAGCTGAGATAGCTTCAAAGAGTTGCTGTTCCAAATGCTCGCAGTAGAAAGAGCTTCAAAGGCAAACTGACTCAGCTGTTTCCCCCCCCCAAAAAAAGTATTCTCACACTCTTAATCCTGTGCTTTCATTACCTGTCACCTTTTCCCATGCAAAGTTGAGTCCATAGTGTGTGCTATCACTTAAACTGGTAGAAGTAAGCACTGAGATTGTTGAATTGTGTGGTACATTGTGGTGAAAGAGAGAAACAGGGTGCTTTGTTAAGCAAATAGATCTGCAGTTCTGCTCATTCTACTAGGTGTGGGGAGCAGTACCCCACTGGTTATGTAGCATTGTGTGTTTTCCTGTGCTTCTTGAACTGTGAATTCATTTTGCTGTTTCCCGGCATCCCCTACCCCAGTGGATTTTTGATTGCCTCAGTGTTAAGAACTGGATGAGAGCAGCAGTGGGTCTCGTGCACAGGAGGCATAGAAGGCAATAGAGAGAGGCCATCCTAGCCTTCATTGAAACTGTTCTACTTGGTGCTTTTCATGGGCAGTGGGCAGGATTCCCTCTCAAAGTTATAATCCTAAATTTAATTATGTATGTGTAGCTCCTAATTTTTGGCCACCTCATGAGAAGAGAAGACTCTGTGGAAAAAACTCTGGTGTTGGGTAAGAGTCAGGGCACAAGGAGAAGGGGACGACAGAAGGCGAGATGGTTAGACAGTGTTATAGAAGCGACCAGCATGAATTTGACAAAACTCCGGGAGGCAATGGAAGACAGGAGTGTCTGGCGTGCTCTGGTCCATGGGGTCACGAAGAGTCAGACACGACTAATCAACTAAACAACAACAAGCTCCTAATTTAAATTCATTAGCTTCATACCTGTAAGCAAGAATACTGTTGTTGTTGTTGATGATGATGATGCAATATTCAAAGCATCAGTGATCAAATCACAATCATCAATAAATACAAGTAAGCTTGCCTGAATTTCAGCAGTGCATGATTCCACAGTTAAAAGTATTGTTATTATAGGCAACCAACTTGATTATGAGTCCTGGAATACCTGCTCCCTGCCTTGCAGGCCTTTTCCCACCTGGCTTGGGAGTGTGGGGTTCTGGCTGACTCCAGCTACAAAAGCAGAAGCTGCTGAACAGAATCTTGGGCTGGGGTTTTGTTCAGCTTTTGTTGGAGGTGAGGAGTTGTCGCCTATGTCAATGTTTTGTAGTTTTCCTTTGGATCTTAAGATTTATGTGTAAATTGTTCAGTGTGGCTGTGTACATTTTATGTTTTGTTTATTGTTTATGACTACTTTTGTTATGCTTGTAGCCAGTGCTTTCTTTCTAAAAAAAATGTTTAGAGATACTCTCATTTTGACTCAAGAAAATCACCATTTTATAGTTCAAATTGGGAAAAATAAATACAGTAAATGGATAAAAGTACAAAGATTCACAAAATGTTTAGGCATATGCATACCCCTGTGTCCCCCCAGAAAAAAGCACTGCTTGTAGCTATGTAATTTTTTAATGCTAGAAGCTGCCTTGAAGATGGTTTTAACTTTGGCAAGATGGCATACAAATAAAATGATTGATTTCTTTTGTGTGTAACTCCAAATAGCCAAACCTCAAAAAGTTTGTACCTCCAAATACTTGGGTTAATGTCAGTCTGGATCTGTGTATTTTGTTGTTGAGTTGTAAACATAAATAACCCCAGCTTTCTGATAGATAGTTTATATTGAATTTGCTGGCTTCAACGAAGATAATTTTGGCCAGGCCTTCAAAACTTGCTAACAGTACTCTCTATAAAGGAATGGATGACTAAAACTTGAGATAGGTTGGTTTTTACAGCCAGTGTAGGAATCAAAGTGCAAGATCTGTTGCTCATCAGAATTTCCAGGCTCTTACTACCAAAACACTTTAAGTTTATTCTTGAACCCGAGTTTCATCAGTATTGCTAAGGGCTGTTTAATGCTGTTACTTTGTACATTTCGGCACCTGTTTCACAGAAAAGAGTCTTCTTTCTAGGATTTATGTGCACAATAGAGTTGTCTTCTAGATTGTTTTCATCTGTGTTAGGAACTGTTTGATATTTAAGTTGCACAACTGTTTCCCAACAAAAGTCATGTGACATCAGCACTGAGGTGCAATAAGAGCTCTCCTAGGATTACATTAAACAGAATGGAAGACTTTGAGTATGTAAGGTTGTGTGGCCTTGAGTACAGTTTATATTTGATATATGAGCTGTCACATAGCTGTTGCATGACTGAGATGTGCCTGTAAGCAATGTACTATGCAGATGGGTTTTCTCTGAAACAAAGCCAGAGACTAAATCTGAATGTGTTCATTTGGAGGGTAGAGAAGACTTCATAAAACATATGGAAGCATTTCTATGTTTTTATTAAATAGGCCTTTTAGTATTTAAGTGGTTTTGATAATAAGGTTGATGCCAGTTACCTGAAATTTCAGTGTCTGAATCTAGATGTGGGAGATATAGTTAGAATAATATGGTGAGGAATTAATTTCTTTTAAGTTATCAGTTTTTTAAAAAGTATGGTTAGTTATTAAGTATTACAGTTAGTAAATGCCTCAAACGAGTTATTTTTTGTCTTCACTAAGCATATTTAGCCAAGGACTTCCTAGGTAAATTTCTTCCTACTCATTAAATAATAATCTATTTTTGCTTTGGATGTAATCCTTTGGGGTCCTATGTAATTTATGGACCAAATTCCATCCATGCATTGTGTTTCACTGTGGTTCCCAAGACTGACTGGCCAAGGCTTCCTTTCATGTTTCTCAACTGTTTTAATCTGTAATCTGATCTCTGATAAATTTCTACTCTGACTTGCCTAAGCCCTTCAAGCTTCCACATGTCCTCACCCCTTTTCTTCTTTATTTTCTATTTGTATCTGTGGCTTGCTCATGTTCTTTATACTTTCAATTTCCCCTCACTGTTATATTGGACTAGTCCTCAGTTTCCTAGAATGTGCTCTATCATACATAATGGCCTCTTCTTTACACTTGGCACCAGTCCTCATCCCTTTCCTGCTTCATCCAATATTTACTGGTTAGTTTTCCTTTCTCAACTCACTTTACACATTTTTCTCTAGCACCTCCATCCTTCTTCCCTTTTTGGGTTTTCCCCTAAAGCTTAAGTTATTTCTCTTTTCCACATAGATTGATTTTTAATGTCTTTTACCATACATACTCTGTTTTTGATTTCTGCTCTATATCTTCCAACCTCTGTTAAAGTGAGCCCCAGGTATATCCATTGCAGCATGCAGTTTCTTATCTTTTATTTCCTATTTATTTCTGTTTAGTAGATCATGCAGCTTTTCTTCTGAGTCTACCATTACCTTTTGTCTGAATGTAAAATATTCAAACCATTATGAGATCTTGATTAGTTGCGGCTCCCATTTTTATAGCAGTGCTTTTCACTGAAGAGAGTTCTCTATGGCTACTCACCTAACATCTTATGGATCTCAGTGAAGGTGTGGAGCATGCAGGAAAGGGTTAACTCCTCTTCTGGAAGGCAGGGTCAAAACTGGCCAATCTGAAGAGGAGCAAACCAGCCTGGACTCTGCCCTTGTTGGAAGAACAAACTTAATTCATGGCTTCTACATGCCATTTCTGAGAGTGCAGGGCAGCTGCTTTTTCTTGAAAGATGTAGGGAAAGGGGTTGTTCTTGTTTGTGGTTTGTCCTGTTGCCTCCTTCACTTCTGGTATTCCATCTAGTAGCACCTTAAAGACCAACTAAGTTAGTTCTTGGTATGAGCTTTCGTGTGCATGCACACTTCTTCAGATACACTGAAATAGAAGTTGCCAGATCCTTCTATATAGTGAGAAGGTGGGGAGGGGTGTTACTCAGAAGGATGGTAGACCAATCCTTCTCAGACTATGGCAGACCAACACGGCTACCTATCTACTTCTGGTATTCCAGTTACTGATGTTGTTAGGAAAGGCAAAGAAGGGTGTTTGAGTGGGAATAGCAGGTATTTACATGTGGAAAATGGGGCCCACAAAGTCACAGAGGTCGACAACAGTATGTGTCTAAAAAGTGGCATGCTGCAAACCAGCACCACAAAGCCGGTCCAAGGAGGAGAACAGTAGAGCGGCTTGGCACCCTTACTGCTCACATGGCAGCAATTATTTTCCCAAAGCAAGCAAGGTAGCAGGAAAACAGCTTAACACACTTCTTGCTACCCCGCCAATGCTTGTTTCCCTGTCACTCCTTGGAGGGGGTTGATCTCCTCCTGCTTCTGTAGCCCACCCTCATGCTCACTGGGATTCAGGTGGGGGTTTCTGAGGAGAATCAGGCAGGAGGACAGTCTCTCTCATCTCTTCCTCCACTTTAAAGGCTTCTATTACCTGCACACCCCTGCTTTGACTAAAACATTGGGCTGCTACAACTTCTTGCCAAGTCATGTCCATGAGGGAGAGAGTAGGCTATGTGTGGGAGGCATGTGTCAAACTCTGGCTTTTGTCATGGGCACCATTTTGCTTCCCACATCAGGGAATGAAGGAGGCATGGACAAGGACTGAGAGTCCTCAAAAAGGATGTAATCTCCAGCTTGAGGCAGAGCTTTAGGAAAGAAAACAAAATTCTCTTCAGATACGTTAGGTTGGATTAATAGGGAGGTAGTTTTCATGTAATACCTCAGGCCCCAGTAAGTGATGTAGAAATAAAAGGTGTAGAGGTCATGGCTCCATTTCATCCTTCGTACTCTTCCAGTTTCTCATCTAGGAGTGTCGCAGTAATGGGAAGGGGTAAAAGTAGGTGGCACAGAAGTCAAAGAAACAGCTGTTCCATGGGGACTGGGAAGAGGAGTTCTTCTCCTTCCAAGTCCAGATGTTGTCTTCATGCCAAGGACTTAAACACTAATTCATGAGGAGAGGATATTTTTCCATTCCCTGAACAGCCACTATCAGCTCCAGTTCCACCCTCTATATCAGGAAGGGGTGAGGAAGAGACTTCTCTGTAAAAGTTTGCTTCAGGGAGAGAAGAGTGCAAACTGTCAAGTGAACCATTATCTCCCCCTGCCATTACAAAAGCATCTTTTCCACACTGAATTTTATCTATTTCTACTCAGTAAAGCTATAAAGGCCTTGCTGATAGAGCCATATATGTAGGCTACCAGTATTTCTGAAGGCGGAGGAGATAAGGCTTGGGGAATCACTCAAGGTTTTTCTTAGAACAAGTCTTTTAGACCCAGTAGTTTATTAATGTCCTCAACTCATTCATAGCACTTTATCTCAGGAATGGGGAGAACCAGACAAACCCGATATGCCTGCCACTTTCACAGAAATTTTGTGTATCTTACCCAAAGCTGTTATGGGCATTCTGAATGCGCTTCCTGTTTCAATTCCTAAATCTGTGATTTCACAAAACGGTGTCGAATTTCTATTTGCTAGGCCATAGAATGAACAATGCTGTTTATAGATATCTTCATGACTGGCCATTAGGCCAATTTCATCATGACAAGGACTTCTTTCCTCTGTGAACTGCTGTTCTACTGAAAGTGCCAGCTGAAGCATCTCTCAAACTCGTGTCTGCAACACCTCAACTAGCTCCATCCATGGGGCAGCTGCCACAGTCAACCCCCACACTGGTGCTTCTATAAAGCACTGTATGGCACCTATTTTGACTCACCAGTCCACCAGTTAATGTTTGTCAAACACTGCACTCCTCTGCTTTTGGCAGAAGGGTCCTTCAACAGGTAACAGAAAGTTCTCCCTTTCTTCTGGGCATCCCTTTCCTTTATCACCTTCCTGTTCCACTGACCAAGAATGGCAACTTGGATTTACTTCAAAGTGTTTTTCCTGTCAGTGGAGAGTGGATAGTTAGGAGCAGCAACAGTAGCCCTCCTGTTTAGTTCTGTCTACCTGTTTGGTTCCTTGTTTTGTAATTAAATTGGTCTGAGTTACAAGGTTCTTTGAATTGCAACTATGTTCTTTGTTGAGGCTTAATCTGGAGACTGGTGGAAGATTGCTACCTCTTCAGGCTGGTCAATACGCTTGAGATGGTAGACAATTTTGTCTGCCTGGGTTCCTCCATAACCAACAACCTCTCCATCGACGCTGAGCTGGATAAGCATATTGGCAAGACAGCTACGGCAATGACTCACCTCTCCAAAATAGTATGGGAAAATGTGATGCTAATGTCCAATACCAAGATGGAAATCTACCAGACTTGCATACTAAACATGTTACTTTATGGAAGTGAGTTGCGGGCAGCTTACAACTGTTAGGAGCAGCACCTCAATGCCTTCCAAATGCACTGCGTCAGGAGGATTTTGGCCATCACATGGCAGGAGAGTCTCAAACAAAGAAGTGCTCTCCCAAGCCCACATTCCCAGCATGTTTGCACTCCTATCTCAGCAACGTCTACGCTGGCTAGCTCATGTCCACAGAATGGAAGATGGCAGGATCCCCAATGACTTGCTCTATAGGAAGTTGGCTTCAGGAACTAGGCCAGTTGGCAGACCAAATCTGCATTACAAAGATAATCTGCAAACGTGACCTGAGGGCTGGCATCATGAAACCTTGCAGACAACTGCAGTGCCTGGAGACAGGCAGCCTGGTCATGTATCCATAGCAGTGACCAGAGGAGGAATGACTGCTGGGAGAAGTGCAGAGAAACACCATGGTGCATCTGCAGCAGCACAACCGGACGCCTTCATCTGCCCCTGCTGCAACAAAACATGTCTCTCCTGTAGGTGCTGTAACCTTCAACAGTTTGACTTCACCCTGAAAGGCGCACTGTTCAGTTGTCTCCCAAGACAGACAGATGTCAACCAGGTACAAATTCAAGTTTTCCGAGACCATTGACAGATGGCCTGGCATTTTGCACCTGGGAAGCACATTTGTTGCTCTTTGTAAAAAGAAAAAGAAAAGAAAAGAATTCTATCTGTTCTGAAATGAGCCGGGAATGCCAGACCATGATTCTCTTAATCCCCTATTTTTCTTTCAATGTAAGAATTTATTATCATATTTCCTTGCGTATGAAATGAACATAGGAACTCTTTGTAATAATTGGTGTGTGGTATAGATTTGTAAATAAAGTGTATTTGTGTAAGTAAAGGTAATTCCCCCAGCTCTTAATCAGCTCTAACTCCCCCAGTGCTTAAACCTCTCATACTGCTGTTGTTGGGGCTCAGGGGGCTTTCTTTGTAATGCATACTTTAGTCAGTTTTGGGGGTGTTGAGCCAAACAGATTTTTTCCCTTTGTTTGATTTCCACTTTTAATTTCCCCTGATATTTTTTATTTCCTATGGCAGGGTTAACCTTTATTTCAATTGCTTGCATATTTAGATTTCCCACATACTGTGTAGTCACTGGGGTGGAACAGCAACAACTGTTTTCTATTGTTTCCATCTCCTCCTCCTCCTCTTCCTCCTCCCCTTTTCTCTCTACAGTCAGTGTGGGCACCACAATGGAGTGTCTAGGCACATTTTTTTTTAATAGCAAGAATACAAAGCTGAAACTGCAGCTAAAAACGTATGTTCATTTTTCGCATGGTCCACTCCCCTAATATTCTCATGAGGGTCCCTTCTCCAGTCTTCAGAGAGTGGCTGGAAGTGAGGAGGCAGAAAAAGGTCCTCGTTTTCTTCCAGAAGTGGCAGTTTTAATTTGAAATCTTAGGCTCAGTACTGCGCCCAGAGCTCAGAAACTGCTTGCATTAATGAAATTCCCTGTCGCAAAATGCACCTAGAACAATGGGAGTTATGAACGCTGTCTACGGTATATCTTTTAATTTGTAAATCCTGGTATGCTGATTTTAAAATTCCAAGATAATGGCACAAAACTGATAGTTCAGGTTGTAAAAATAGACACAATGCCTGTTATATCTTAAGCACATTTTCTCTAAATTCTTTTGTCATATGTTCTGGTCCTATTTAACAAAACTGCTTTCTGTTTCTTTGAAAAGTTAGAAGAACTGCACATTCTTGATTTTTATGTTGCTTATTGATCAATGTGTCACCTAAAGATGAAATATTTGGAATAAGTGTTAGTACCTAGGCCTCCATGGTTGCAGTCCTGTACACACTTAGATGCTAATAAGTCTCATTCAAATTAGTATATCAAAGAAGACATAGTGTCCAACAAGTTAAAATCTTCAAACAGAGCAGACTCTTCCACATAATCTCTGTGGGTGTTAATATCAGACCTCACTATTAATTTAGTACTGGGGTCTTACTGTTGTTCCCCTAAACAAAATGTCTAGGGTAATATTTCTATTTTTGATAGAATTATATGCTGGATGGATCAGGGGGATGCTGTGGATGTAGTGTGTCTTGATGTCAGTATGGTGTTTGACAAAGCAAAGTCCCTCATGATATTCTTGTGGAGAATCTGGTAAAATGTGGGCTTGATGATGTTACTGTTGGTGTATTTGTAGCTGGATGACTGACTGAATCCTGCATCATCCTGGAAAAAAGTAATAAGTGGAGTGCTTCAGGATTCTGTCCTGTGCCTGTAATTGTTTGATGTCTTTATAAATGTATTGGATGAAGGAACTGAGGGTCTTCAAATGACCGTAACAGATTGGAGAACTAGGCCAAAACTAACAAAATGAATTTCAATAGGGACAAATGTAAGGTTCTACACATTGACAGGAATAATCAGTTACAAAAATGTAAAATGAAGGGCAGCTGGCTTTCCAGTAGTACATGTGAGAAGAATCTTAAGATGAGTCAGCAGTGTTATGCAGCAGCAAAAAAAGCTAATGCAATTCTAGGTTTCATCAACAGAAATATAGTGTCCAGATCAAGGGAAGTCATAGTACTGCTGTATTCTGCCTTAGTCATATCAACTCCTGGAGTAATGTGTCCCATTCTGGGTACCACAATTTACAAAGGATATCGACAATCTGGAACATGTGCAGAGGAGGGCAACCAAGATGATCAAGGGTCTTAGAAACTAAGCCTTATGAGGACGCTTGAAGAAGCTGGGTATGTTTAGCCTGGAAAAGAGGAGACTGAGAAGAAATAAGATAGGTATCTTCTAATATTTAAAGGGCTGTCACATGGGAGATGGAGCAAGCTTGTTTTCTCCTGCTCCAGAAGGTAGGACCTGAACCAATGGATTCAAGGTACAAGGAAGGAGATTTCGACTAAACATCAGAAAGAAATTTCTGACAGTAAGAGATGACTGACAGTGGAACTGAATCCCTCAGGAGGTGGTGGACACTCATTTATTGGAGGTTTTTAAGCAGAGGTTAGATGCCCATCTGTCATGGATTCTTTAGTTGAGATTCATCCTGCATTGCAGGGGGTTAGACTAGATGACCCTTGGAGTCCTAACTCTACCATTCTGTGATTCTATACTGTGTTTAAACTTTGTCGCTGCCTACCTGGGTCACAGTAAACCTGCATACCGTACTAAATGCTCTTGATAACTGGATTCTAAATGCAAGTTTAGATGTGTAGCATTCTGCTTAGTATTTTTGCTTTGAGGAATTTGTATGTGAACGGGTTCATACAAACAGCCCTAGTTTTAAGAAGTGGTACAGTTGCATGCTTTAAGATAGTCAAGTTATACACTGGTTGTGCATCACACAAATTGTAGGCCTCTTTTTGCCAGACAGAATGGAGACCTTGGAAGTGATACTACGAATGTAGTGGTCTCATTGCAAGTGTTCCTGAGAGAAATGTGGGTAAAACTCTTAGTGTGATGCATTTCAATATTGAATTAATTTCTAAAAGAATGTCTGCTTCTTATTTTGAAGATAATGCCATATTAATGTATGCTTGGCATATGAAAATGATTATGGAAATAAGGGTGTGAGATCTGAGCTGCATTTTCAGTTGGAATGTAATACAGCTTCTGTTAAAGACCCATGTAATTCAACACCTCTGGTAATAGAAATATTAATGTTTCTTGTTAAGGGTAATGATCTCTTCCATCTTTATATGTCTCTCTTGTTGTTGCTGGAAGAGGTATTATCGTACATAGTCATAGATAAATTGCAATTTGATTTTGACACATTTCCTCCATTTATTGTAATTAGGATAAAATGGATTCAATTTTGCTTCCCTTTGAAATGTATCTTATAGACCTTCCTTTGAATGGAGAACTGGTGGCTCTTTCTACAAAGCAAGATATTAAAAGCATTATATATCATAAGAATTTCACTTCCCCCAGTATACTGAAGAGCAAAAAAGGTACAGTGATTAGGTTTAACTGGGTGACCTTGAGCCAGTAGTAGTCTCTCAGCCTAACTTACATCACAGGGTGGTTGTGAAGATAAAATGTACACCACCTTGAGCTCTTTGGAGGAAAAGGTGATATATAAATGTAAGAAAGAAAGAAAAATTGAGATTGTTACTTCTTTCTCAACTCACTAAATGATCCAGGGTGGCATGTATGTACCTTTGCACTAGAAAAGCATCATGAAAGTTTACATTATTTGGCAGCTACAGCTTTAGGAATGGAAAAATAGAAGACATCCGCCCATATATTTATCTATAAATATATCTTAGACCTGTGTCTCAAGTGATAGGATCCCAGTGCTAAAAGAGGAAGGGAGTCTACCAAGTCTCAATCCTGAATCTGCAGCTTTTTCCCTTGTACCTACCTATGTAGCGAAATACTGGCGTCGCCCCCCCTTACATGTGATTGACTTGCATGTGACTGCATGTGCACATGTGCCGGGAGATAAATAAATAAATAGATTCAAAACAGGAAATGGAGAGGAAGAGAGTTCTCGTGGCTCGTGAGGAGACCCTTCCCGGAGCCCAAAGAGGACTTTATTGAAGGCGGAGGAAGCCCCAAAGAGACCAGAGGCACAGTGGGGCTTTGTTTAAGCTGCTCAGCTTCCTGCCTGGCAGGTGACACACATGGTAGCGCAGAAGCTGATACTTCTTTTCCATTCATCCTCCAGCCTCTAGCCAGCCCCAGAGCTTCAACTCTAGTTGAAGAGGGAGTGTGAGACCATGATAAAACTGGTGTCTATTGGCTTTTTAGAGGGTGCTCCCCACTTACGTGATTTTTGTTTATGGGGGTGTGACGGCATAAGTGCGGGGGGACACCTGTAATGTGCTCTTGTTTATGAGGCAGAGCAAGGGTCAGGGTGTCTGAGACCCTTTCACATTCAAGCTCAAGGAGTATCAGAGCAATACAGGAGCACCAGCTTCTGCATAAAATTTCCCAACATAGTGCCCTCCAGATGATTTTAACTATAGTTCCCAGCAGACCCAACCGGGTTGGGAAGGCTGATTTAGGAAATGGAGGTAATAAGTGTCAGCCTCTAGTGTAGCTGAGGGCAGGAAGGGGGCAAAGGTGTGGTGGGAGTAAGTGTCTGTAGCTAACACGACCAGAACTTCTCATTGCCCAGATCAGGAAACATCCTAGAATTTTTTACAGGAGGTTGGGGAATATTTCCTGAGCTGCTCTTGTCTGTTGGTGTGTGAAAGCGTCCTTGTCAGCACTAATGGGATTGGGTGGTGGTACACAGGCTAAATTCCCACCTGAGGGATTTATGTCACCAGTTCAAGACCTGCTATGTGCTTGAGTCCTGAAAATAGGGTGGGCTTAGGTGACAATAATCAGAGGTGAAACATAATTACATCACCTCACTGTAGTTCTCTGTGTGTGATTTACCCTTAAATTAAGTTCAGACCTGAGAGCTTGAGATGAGGCCTATAATAAGGTAGTTACTTTAATTAAATTCACTGTGTTCACTTTTGTCTCTTGGATGAATTCTGCTGATATAATACTGGAGTGGAAACAAATACTCAACACATAATTTTGCATACCAACAGGCAAGAGCAGCACTATTTCCTGAACACCTGTAAAATTTTCTGTGATGTTGCTTGCTGATCTGGGCAATGAGGAAATCTGATCCTTTGCGATATATTATAGGAAGCCAGAAATAGAATGAATGAATGAATGAATGAATGAATAAATAAATAAAAATGTGCTAGAGAAAATGAGGTTTAAGCCATGTTTTAGGTTTCACCAAGTCTGAAAACCATAGTTATGACTAAAGTTATTTAAATCGTACCTAAATGTAGAACTAAAGGTGTTTCAAAGATCTCATCTCTTAGTTTTTAAGTATTTCAGTATATGCATGAGGAATTCTATGGGTGCGAGCCCCTAACTAGCCCCATTAGTGGAAGCCCTAGTCCAGGCATAGGCAAACTCGGCTCTCCAGCTGTTTTGGGACTACCAACTCCCATCATCCCTAGCTAACTGGGCCAGTGGTCATGGATGATGGGAGTTGTAGTCCCAAAACAGCTGGAGAGCCGAGTTTGCCTATGCCTGCCCTAGTCAATAACTTTCCCCTGTGTAACAGGACTTTATGCTGTCTGCTTCCCCTACAAAGCCCCCTGCACACCCCAAAATTGACTCTGGGGGTCTGTACTGTATGCAGGGGGAGGAGAGGGAGGATGTTCTGTCTGGCAAGCTGAAATGCTTGTGCAGATGGGATGGTTGTACGAGCATAGCATTGAATTCCGTCCTGTCTGACTAGTATTGGTAGATAATGTATTAACATGGACATTTCATATATATTTTTAGTGACAACAGACAATTGGAGATTTTCAGCAAAGTGATAAGTGCAAATTGAGTCACAGTGTCTGCTGAAATAATATACTGTACTTGGATGTGAGACTGCATACCAGTTTCTGCTGTATCCAGCAGAATCTGTATCCAGATTTTCAAAAAAAGAAAAGAAAAGATAACCATTTTATATCTCATTGATCTTCCCTCCACATCCATGAACCTATTCAAGACAGATCCATGAATATATAAACTAAGTCTGTAGAAACAAAAAAAAAAACCTCAACCCATTTGTATTGTTCTTTCGCATTAAAATAATGCAAACTCAAAACAGTGGTAGTCCACTGATTTAATTATGAAGAGATGCAAGAGATAGTATTTACTGGAGGCGAAGGAGTTCTTGAAGATTAGGCAGTTGTGTAGGTTCCAAACAAGTAACAGAGCACACATTTTGCTAACTTAAGACATGGCTTAATTTCATTAACTGTGGTCTAATATGTTGTGCATCCCACTCTTGGTAAACCACAGTGGCATTTACTGGCTATTGCTTCAAAGCACTACTGTTTTTCATCCATTTTCATTGACGAAATGTGTCATAGCAACATTAACTAAAGTCTGGAAAATAGTTCTCAAGGCTTTTGCTTTAATGAAAAATCTAACATGTACTGCACTTGCTGATATAATCAAGGCAATGGAATTTCCAAAATCTTGACTTAATGTCTTCTGAGTATGAAGCAATAATGTTTTTATGAAGTAGCTTTTAAAAAGCATTTGTTGAAGCAGAGAGCAGATGGATTAGAAGGGTCTGTTTGTAACAGCAATCAGCAATGATCATGGTATACTATTACAATCACCCTATAAAATAGCCCGTATTAAAAAAAAAGTGGAAAAGGAAAAGAGAGGTTGTGGGAGAAGGGGAAACATCCATATATGTGAAGCCTGTGAGGGATCTGGAGCTCCTTATATTTTGAGATTGTTTCTCCAGCTGTCTTGATGAACATTAGTTTTCGGTCTGCAAACTTCTATGACTTTAGCTTTCATTTTAACTTTGTTTATAGTAATTATGGTTATGGTGACTAGAGAGATATTTAATTATAATGTTTCCCAGACCCCTGTTCTCAAAGAAAAAATGCAAAAGCTAAGTTGTGTTTTAAAATGCTCCCATTTTTTTTGCCTGCACGGTCATGACAGGGTAAAATATGCCTGCCTGTTTCTGACTCTATAGCTACTGCCAGTTTCTAGAATCATTGGGCCCTTTCTGAATTGTCTGGTCTGTTTAGCTCAAGTTTGCATACTGCCTTTCTTCTATTATTTCTTGTTGTGTCTAATAAGATAATCAAGTAATCCTATGCTCTATTTAAGCTGTAGGGGCACACTTATTCCAGTGCAGTGGGTGTGGGTGTGGGTGGGTGCGTGAGAGAGAGAGAGAGAGAGAGAGAGAGATGCCACAGCAGTAAACTATGTTAAGGAACATTATCAGCCACACTTGGTGTTGGCACAAACCACTGTACCACACCAGTTATGGGGTTCATGAGTGACAGTACCCCATGTCATTCTATCAAGGAAGGAACTAGTCAACTCACAGACATAGAGACACGCTCTCCAACACCTCTCTATTTCACCTCACACACAACCCAGCATGCATGACTAAGTCCCTGGCACAAGGAAGAGTGACCCATTCTGTCAGAGTTCCTGGCAAGCCCTGAACGCAGTGGCTCAAATGCACATGTGCATTTGACACGTGTACACTCCTCAGAAATATCTTTTTGACAGAGGCAGATTTAGGGCAGCACAACCTGTTTCCCTTCACAGGGCTCAGAGCCAAGAGGGGTGCCTTCATGCCTTCTTTCCAAAGCCTAGTAAGTGCCTGCTTCAGGAAGGAGGTGTGAAGGCTCTGACAGGGTCCTAGAGTCCTTCCCAATGGGGAAACTGTGGTCCCCAAGAGGTTGTTGCTCCCACATAATCCAGCTAGTCCCTTTGGCTCAACCCTCACCTAGCAAGCCATGTGACCATTCCCTTCCCTACTATTTTGTCTGACAGGCCGGTGTATTATCAGTGCAATTGTGCTGTCCTTGGAATGTGGTTGGCTTCTGAAAGGATATAGGATTTGACATGTCTGCTTCTTCCCTGTTCCATCCATATATGTACCCCATTTTGGGGTTCAGACAGGTAGAGCAAACACTCCATGTATCGCTGTGGTTGTGTTGGCATAATTTATTTCTGCTGGCACAATGGGGCTTCCGCTATATCCTTTTGTATCTGACTCTCTTATTTCTGTTTAGGCAAATGGATCTTTTCTGTCATGCCAGTACTAATTTAAATGGCCTCTTTCTAATTTATTCAGACAGTAATGAATGCCTATTAGGTTGCAATTTTAGGGGTAATTTCCAGTGTTCTTTCTTAGATTGCCACATTCATTTTATTGAAATGTTTTTAGTTTCTGTCTACTAAATAATATCAGGTCCCCCCTCCCATAATTTGAATTTTCATGAAGACATTTTGTACAGATGAAAGAAATGTGATCTCTGAAGAGCAATTGTATTAAAGTGTGTATTAAAAGCGCCAATGCAGACATAATCCTAAGTTACTGGGGTGGGTGGAGAATCTCAAGTTACTTTATTGGGCCTTCTTTTAATTAGCATTTATTTGTATGTGATGAAATCACTGATGCAGTTAGAAAATGCACAGCAAAAAAATTCACTGTTTCAAAATCTCACACAGGAAAAAACCTGAAAATGCAAATAGTAAGAAAGCAGTATAGTTTGGGAGAGTGATTGTAGCTGTGAATGTTGAGTTTTGCATCTTTTAAAATTAATAATTAAGCAGACTGAATGTAAGAGAAAGCAAATATAGGCTCCGAAATGTTACAAATAACAGCACCAAATAAAATTAGTATTTCATTGTGTAATGCATTTAGCCTTATAGAGGAACAGTAAAACTAAGTGGGAGGTAAAGCTCTTGTAAATAACTTAACATTTGTAGTTGTGATCACCATACACCCCTCTAACTTAGCCTAGGATCGCTTGTGCTGGGCACATTCCTAAAAATGTTCCCTACTCAGTAGAAATAATGATTTGATTGAAATACCAGAAAGCAGGATCTAACTATAGTGACTCACTAGCAGACTTGCTTGCTAACTTTTATTTCCAAGAAAGGCCACTAACCCCATTGCTTCAATAATCCTCTGTGTATGTTCTGGCAGGAAGGTGAGCCCCACAGCTGTTTAGCCCTCCGTAGGGCAGTCCTGCTCTGAACAAGCTGCTACTTACACATTCTGGCTGGGCATTTGTCTTCCATTTTCACACATCACGCCCTTAAAGGATCTTATGACTTAGATTGGGAAAGGTTGGCTTTCATATTCTTAATAGATTTGTTCAGCGTGGTGGAAAACAACACAAGGTTATGTAGACGCAAGGAAACATATTTCACCCAGATGACCTCACCCTTTACAGAAATGTGGTCGTCTAATGATAAATGGATAGACAGATAGATACATAGTGGTGTTTACTTCTTGGTAAGTGTGTTTTGGATTGCTGCTAAATGGGAGTTAGTTCTACTGAGCACAGTGAAGATTACAGCATTGCTGAATACCAAATTTGGCTCTTTATTATTGTATTGCTACATTTTTTCTATTCTGGATACACTGGGTTCAGTTTCCATCTTTAGAAGGACATTTGAAGAAGTAACACCCCCCTCCTCCCCTGTGTAGCTTAATTTATATGATAGAATAAAGCAAAGATTCAGAGAACTTGCTCAACAACATCCTTTTATGTTGTCTCCTTAGAAAAAATTTAAGTAAAATCATTTCCCTTAAAAAATATCATTTCCCTTAAAAAAAAATTCAAATTATATTATCAAAGTAAAGTATGTTAAAAGCCTAGAGAGTTTTCACAGTACAACTTAATATATTATTAACTAAACCTTTAAGTCTCCACATAAGGATCAGAATATTTAAAACATGCTTGCAATTGAGCTCCATCACACAGAGAGATTCACATTGCCATGCATGATCAGTGCTGTCTTGGGATCTCATCTCTATGCATCTTGTTATGGTGTCCTATGAAATCATCATTGTCATGCAGATATTTTCTTGACAGGCGCCTCATGACAGTTTTAATGTGTGAAGCAACCCAGTGTCTCCCTATGTCATCTGTCTAGAGATTGTATAGCCTATTATGGTAATTTGTTAGAGATCAAGGACATCAGATTCTAAAGCTGTTCTGACTTCACTGCCCTTCTCTTCATATGGTAAGCAAGCTATATTCCACCAGTTAAGGAGAAACCTGTTGACTCAGCTGCCTACCCTTAAAATGTATCCTTAATTTTTGGCCTTGGACGCTGGAAATTTTTGGGTGATTTTGTAATTGCCAGATTCAAGCCAAAATCAAAACTCTCAAAAATTTGCATAAACACATGATACTAATATGACATTTTACAAGAGAAATCTTTTCTCCATAATTTTATGTCAGGCTCAGAACTCCGAAATATTTGTGCTCACCAAAAATATGTACAAACCTCTTAAGTCAGTTGATCTTAAAAATCCATAGAGCAGAAAACGCTGTATAATTATGGCAAAATAAAATATATAACCAACAGGAAGTTTCACAATATACTAATTTGAGTTGATTCCAATGATCCTGCTAAAGCCAATGCAAACAATTGTAACATCTGTCAAAAACCACCTCTAGCGTCAAACCCTTTTAACATTTTACACATAATAAACTATTTTATATATAAACTACCTTATTGTTTATATTGCAGACTAAAAAATAGCCACTCTTTTTCCAGCATTCAAACAAAAACTTTAATAAGTAGACATTGCATAAAAATGACACAATCCAGCAGTTATTTCGTAAGGCCGGCATAATCATAAATTTGCCATCCATGCTTTTCCAAAAATACTAACCCATATTGTTCTCTCTGGACCTGTTGCAGAGATGATTAATCCAGCTGCTGAGGTCTCCCTTTATGCGTTTGATGGAACACTTGGCTTGCTAGGCTACAGCTGTGTGTTTATGTGCAGTGCACACCTGCAGGGGCCTGACAAATAGCTGTAGTATGCACAGTATACAAAATTACCCTGGCAGTGCTGCAAATAAGGAAGTTTCTGTTTTGAAGTCCATATGTGTGAGAGCTTGAGATGCCAGCTGGGGTATTTTTGTTGCGTTGCACAGATGTAAAACTGCCAACTGATTTTATACCAAATAAAGGCTAATCTTTTTATACATACTTGGTGTCAGAGTTATGAAGTGGTACGTAAGAATGTTCTCACGACTTAAGCGTCTTTTAAAATAAAAGCTGATGTTTAAAAAGGCTCTAACTTAGAATGTGAGTAGAAAAATAGAAACAAAAATAGACTGCATTTGTTTAGATAAATGCTACATTAAAGTTCCCTAAAGGGGTTATTATCAATGATGTATAGTTATTAGGTGCAAATCATGATAAGGATTTGATTTATTGTATGCATATCCACTATATTACAGAACCTTTTTTCCTGTAGGTCACTTCATCTCTGTGTTGAATCCATTTTATGGGCTCTGAAATGTGAAAGCCAAATGTATATTGCTACTTAACTTGAAAGCTTTGCCTTCCTGTTTTCAGGAGTATAATTTGTAACAGACTGAAATGTATAAAACCAGACACTGTGTACATGTTTAGCATTTATTTTAGCAAATCAAACTTATTAAATATATTTTATTTTTCACAGAATAGAACCTGGCGCATTTCTTTTGAATGTGTGCTTAAAACAAATAAGTGTAAAGGTAGTAAATATTAGTCAAGCTTCTGTAGATGTTAACAGCCAAATCCTTGTTAGATATATGATTAGGGCATATAGCAATAAAGAAGATAAAATATATCAAGTGGCTTGTTAAATGGGGGCGGGGGGACTTGCCTCTTGTAAATGGTTCTGTGCTGAATCTAGAGAGCATGTGCTCTAAGGTTCTGACTTCAGTGGAGAAGTTAAAAGTTTGAGGTCATATGAATGCCAGTGGAAGGCAAGGTACATATACAACCCAAAAGGTTCTGTTGAGCAACAGAAGAAGAGTGCACCATTTTTCTATGCAGAAACAGAAACTAGGGAGTAAGGATCAGAGCAAAGTTTGAAAAAAGGGGAAGCAAGTCTGGAAAGCAAGAAAACTAAGTCTAATGTGGCTTTGATGGGTTGTTCAGATAGAGAGGGTAGTGTTCAGCTAACACAGGATTCTCATTTCCTGTTGGCTGGTGGTGTGCAAAGAGGGAGAAAGGCAGCTTGGATAGGAACTTACCCCTTATTACAGCCATCTACTGTGATCTACAACCTGTCCCCCAACTGTTTCCCCCACCTACCGTTATGGGACATGCATAAATGGGGATTTCCCTATTTGGCCCTGCCCCCTTTCAGTGCCATTTTGGGCGAGTGTGTGAGTGCATGTGTCAATGGGAACTCAAGCAATGCCACTGCTCTGCAGGGCCAACCTAAGGCACTCCACATGGGCGCCCCCGCTCCTGAAACTAGTGTGTGCATGGTGGGCGGGGGGTGGAGAGGGCAAAACAAGATTAAGATCAGAAGCAGAAATATTTCATTATCATGGGGAAGGAAAGTAGAAACACAGCACAGGACACACATGCAGACATGGCCCTTTCCTGCAACATTCTCCCTGTCCCCATAAAGCTGGATGACTGTTAAGGAAGGGGAAGGTTGCCTGCGGGGAGAGGTAGTGAAGAAGAGGGTAGACGGATGTTGGGGATAGAAGGAGAGAAAAACACAGAAGACACTGCTCACTTTCAGAGTTATTTTTAAATCCCTACTTACAGCGCACACATACATCCAGGTACACACACCATCAAGCTGATTTGCTATTTTTTTGCATTTCTCAAGCCCTCTGTGTAAAACCAAGGAACTGTTAGTTACTGAGGCAGGGGAGGATTTTTGTTTGTGTGTGGGGAAGAAGATTTTAAGAAAATGCAAAAGTGTTTCCCCACTTTTTTGCCACTGTTTTATTTCGGGAAAATGATGGGCTGCAAGTTTAAGCTGCTGGCTCCCCTGAATGTTTCTTGGAGAGAAAAGAGAGATAGATAATCCAGAAAGATGTGGTCTGCAAGTTAATGAAAAGACAGCCCCACTCCCCCGGGGCTCCCCAGTCGTCAAGTCACCCCAAAGTGCCACAGCACTCTGCTTGAAAACCAATGTCTTAGTTATTTTGATAGTTACTTGAACAAAAGCATATTTTGTTTTCTCATTATCGGCAGTTTTAGAAAACAAATATTTGTATTTGATACACAGCATGGGGCTCACTTAAAGTCAGGAGACTGAGGGTAGATGGTGAGTTTAAAAATTGTGAAATGAAATTCTGTTGGACTGTGATGCTGGACTCAATTAGGCATTATTTCCTTTATTGAGAATACTTTATTAATCCATTTAACATAGTTTATTTAAACAGAATATTGGACCTCCTGTGAGAGGCAATACTACAAAGATGGCCATTTTACTTAGTGACAACTTCAACACTTCTAAAAAGGTTTTCACTTCAAACAGCTTGCCGCCACTGCAGGTTGCATGTATACAGTTGAGAGTTTCTCGTTCTTGGCTCGTGCACAGATGTCTTTCAATAATGCTGGCCTGTAATTTCGTCAAATTGCTTGGTTTATCAGCAGCACATGTCATCAATCCTAGAGTGCTTGCTCAAGTCAAGCCTCAGAATTCTTAGCTTACAGATGCAGCTGCAAACAGGTGAACTGGCAGAAAGTAATTTGTGCAGCTTGGTGGCTGTCAGACAAAAGACAGACAATCTGTGTTTTAAACAGATTGCAGGCCTTGCATGAGCCAGACAAAAGGGATTTCTACAACTGCAAATAATTCCAAGGTTGACATATTTTCCTTTCTGCCATTAGGTGATTTGTTAAAATTGGAAACAATGAATGTAATAAATCTACACAGAAACCGGAGATAAGATGAAAGAAAAAAGGAGATCACTAAATAAGTTTACATTGCTTTGTTGAAAAGGATACAACTGACATTCATATAGCTTATTCTCTTGCCAAGTTACGGAGTTAGTCTTTGTAACTCACAGGGCTACTTATAGGCACATGCAGATGTTACACAAAGGCAAAACTTCAAATAACAAGAATTATTTGTGCATTATATTTATGAGACACCTCATAAAATAAATTCTCTCGGCATCATACAAATAAAAAACCACACACCTTACAACAAAGGTGGTTATCTTATACCCATTTACCTTGTAGCAAACCTATTGAACTCATTAGGTCTTACTTTAAAGTAGACACATATGGGATTACACTGCAAATGAGTTTAAAAAACAACAACTAATAACAGGTGATAAAAAATTAAAGAGCTTTTGTGAGGCAAATAGTGAGCTTCTCTATTTTCCAAGCTGCAAAAAGAAAAAGAAAGAAAAAAAGGGGGGATTTACTTCTGAACTTTATTTAGATATTATTTCTTCTGATAGCTAATTGTGTCAGATGAACATTTTACACCCATGGGTATGATACAGTGTGCTGTGTGATCTGTGCCCAAAGGCTTGCATTGCATACGTTTGCAGAGAAGGTGAGATCATCATCTAATAAAGAATGGTTTCAATTTGTCTTAGTGAATCAAATGGATACCGTATTTAAAGGGGGGGGGGGAAGCACTCCTACAGGTTGCTGTCTGCAGTCCAAATCACTGATCAGAGAGTCTTTATACACATTGGTAATGTGCTGTGCAACATAAGCTGAAATATATTCCACAAGGGAGGAAAACGGAATAGTTTACATACACTGTTCCTAAGTGTAATGAATATAAAACTCCATTACTCACTTTAAGCAGGTGCTTTTTATATGAGGCTTAAAAAAAAAAAAACTTCTGGTGAAATTATTGGTTTCTACAGGCACTTAACTTCCAGTGGTCTGACCAGATAACGAGGCTAAAAAGACTATCAAAAACATTTGTTTAATGCTTTATGGGATGAAAGGTTAATATCCTTTTGATAGAAGGAACTGTCATTTTGGACAGTAAAGTCAAAAATCCAAAAAGACTACTGTTGTGTAGTTCTGCGGATCAGCAGGTGTATAGATCTCTGATAGGATGGGGTAAACGAAAACATTTCAAGCTTTTTTTAGATTAAATTCTAGTTGTGATTTCAGATACTCCTTTATATTAACATCCATTCCAATGACTGAGGAACAGGGATAATCTGTATGTGTTTTACTTGTTTTCATAAGTGTATATTATATCGTTGTGTTGTGCTGTGGGATCTTATGGTGAAGGGCAGAGAAGAAGTCTTAACCAAATTAGAGCTGCTGAAGTAATAGAGCAGCTATGACCCTGTTAAATCGCATCTTGGACCATTTGCTCACTCCTCTTTTCCTTACCTTCCACAGAAGATCATGTGTTTCTGTGTGGGTTGCAGGGGAGGAGTCTTTCCCCCTTTGGGTGGGTATGTATTTAATGCCTTTACGTCTGCGTACTTTGGGGTTCCCTCTTGTTTATGGGTGGAAGAATTTTGGCTGCAGTGTTGTAGGTACAGCCAACCTGAATTCAGTATTAGAGGGAGTTTGTTCCTGTTTCCTATTAACTGTATTAACAAAAACACAGCACAGGACTGTTCAGATGAAAGGGCCAATACTAGGTAGATAAGGACTCCTTTGGGTCTCAGTGCTCCTGTTCGGCTTCTGTGTGACTGCCTATGTAGGTTGCAATCAAAGGTGTAGCCGAGGCATAAAACTCTATCATTTCCTTATACTCTGAAAGATCAAGGACGTATTTAGTCTTTGTTCCATTATTTCCCCCATTTATTTTCTCCTGTATGAGCAATTAGATGGGCTTTTGCCCTCATTGGAGGAAAGCAAAGCACTGGACATAGCACTGTAGTGGGGGCAAACCTTTTCCACCACCCTTTTCTATTGTGTGGTTCACAGACACATCACCACTCCTAAATGAACATCTTACTAGAGCCAGTGTGGTGTAGTGGGTAGAGTGTTGTGCTAGGACCTCAGAGACAAGGGTTCAAATCCCCTCCCGGCCATGCAGCTCATGGTGTGACTTTGAAAAAGAATAAGACAGATTCAGGGAGAACCCCTGTGGCTATTAGTTGTGATAAGTAGAAACAAAAACTCACAGGCAAGTGAGATGAGCCCATCACAACTCATTTCTGAGCTTACTTGATGCATTTGTTGAGGATACTATGCTACGTCATACTTTTTGATTGACCGAAAGTTATTATGATAGAATCCTTTAAAGTATTAGAGATGACAGAGTCAAAGCAAACCTACCCTCCCAGCAGGGCATTTTAATATAGGATTCCGAAAGCTAATTTTGTGTCCTTGCCCTCATCCCTGGGTTTGCATTTCTTTTCTTTGACCCAACTCTTTCTAATTTGTGATAGTGTTCAATTCTCTAAGAAGTCCATAAATAATTATAGAAATTTATAACTGCTGTAACAGGGTGTGGTGTGTTGTTAGGTATTGCTACTAAATCAGTATTTTTTCCTGTTATTTTTGATTGCAAATTCAGCAATCCACTCTCCACTATAACTATTCATTTTTATAGACCTTCTTTGATCTATTTTCTCTTCTATTTTCAGTATCAACATTTTGTTCTCCATTGAATTCATAGGGTGGAATTCAACACTGAACTATGACAGACGTTATGTTGGCGCAAGCATTTCAGATTGTTAGATGGAATGACACCCACTCCCTCTCCTGCTCCTGTGCAGTGTTCTAAGGGATCTCCTGACATCCTCCAGAATCAATTTTGGGGGTTGTAGGAGGAGAGGGAGAGGGGGAAAGCTGTGTTGCTCAAGCTGAAGTTTTTGCATTGATGGGGCTCATTAGATTAATCCCACCCATAATTATTATTATCTTTTGGTTTTGTTATGCTAATTCCACTAGGGACTAAAATACATGCCCAGACATCTCAGGGAATCCAGACTTCTATTCAGCAAAGCACTATTATATTATACATACATGTAAGCCAGTTGTGGGATTTTGTCACCATTTAGGTCAACCTTTCTCAATCTTAGCTCCCTAGATGTTGAACTATAATTTCCATCATTCATAGCTAGTATGGCTGGTGGTGAGTGATCATGCTCAGTTGTACTTAGGTCCTAGATCAGGCATCCCCAAACTCAGCCCTCCAGATGTTTTGGCACTACAATTCCCATCATCCCTGACCACTGGTCCTGTTAGTTAGGGATGATGGGAGTTATAGTCACAAAACATCTGGAGGGCTGAGTTTGGGGATGCCTGTCCTAAATGCTGGGATGGTCAAGATCTGGAGCACAGAGCTGAAGATAGGAAGATGAGGTGCACTTTGTTTTCCATGTCATATCAAGTCTTATGGGACAAAGTAAGCAACCTCCAATCACTAAGCGTATATGTACATGGGAGAGTATTCACAAAAGGCAGGGGTAGATTCCTCTTCCATCCTTGAGAACACCAGAAGAGTCACACCCTTTTGATGTCCCTCATACAAATGAATGGTTGCTATTCATTCCAAGTAAAGCCTTGAGCTTGAGGATTCTGGAGCAGTGGAAGCAGCATATGGACATGCTTGACATTAGATGGCCAATCCTCCATTGAGAAAAGGGACTTGACTCAGTGGTAGAACACACATGTTCAGCTTGCAGAAATTCCCAAATGAAGTCCACAGCATCTCCAGAATGGCTTGGAGAAACCCCAGTCTGAAACCCTGGAAGGCTGTTGTCAGTCAGTCTAGATAATACTGAGCGAAATGAACCGGTGGTCTCACTCAGTATAAGGTAGCTTCCTGTGTGCTTTTTATCCAGTCCTTGGGAGGCTTTAGAATGTTTTTTGTGTGCAGAGCTTTACACACACATGGGCATTTTACTTCTACTTGGTGTTGAGATCAAGTTTTATTCTGGTTACGGCATTTGTATGTTGCTGTTCCACAGAGGAGCTCAAAGAATGTCAAATAGTTCTCTCACCTCTCCCAGTTTATCCTACCCTATGAGGTAGGCAAGGCTGAGAGATAGTGACTGACCTAAGATCACTCACGGTCAAGTGGAAATTTGAACCTGGGTCTCTCTGCATGGGCTCTAAATACAGCCATACTTCGGAACCTGAACGCCCTGGTACACATATTTTTTGGCTCCCAAATGATCAAAACCCGGAAGTGATCTGGTTTTCGAACGTTTTTCAGAAGCTGAATGTCCGATGCGGCTTCCTCTTGACTGCAGGAAGCTCCTGCAGCCATTTGGAAGCCACACCTTGGTTTCTGAATGATTTGGAAGTCAAATGGACTTCCGGAATGGATTCCATTCCAGTTTCGAGGTACAACTGTTTTAGTTTCCATGATGATGTCCCCTCCACCTTCTGAAAGCATTGAATTGCAAACAAAAACTGATCACCTAATTTTGTTTTGTCTCTGCTACTGAAATGGGATTTGATTCATAAAAATGGTATCTGTACAGTAGTGTAGCCTTATAACTGCTCCCTTGGGCCTTGTAACAGTGTTTGATTACATTGTCTCATGCTATTTTTCCACAGCAGGGATGGCTCTCTTGAAAAAGCACTGTTCTCATCTTTCGGTATGTGGCCCCATAGCTTTTAAATACCAGCTGGCCACAAGAGTTTATAGTGGAAAGAGGCCCACTCATTTATTATATAGCAATCGGTTTCAAACTCACCAGCTTTGGTGTGCAAGAATCTGCTACAACACCAATTAAGCAATTGGAAAGATATGGCCTGGAGAGCCATGTGAAATGAAAACCAACATTTGGTATTAGTGGTGTTGACCAAGTAGTAAGTTGGTGTGTGTTAATGCAAAAAGTGCTGTACACTGTGCAAATACTCTAGCCTACTTTAGCTAATGTGAGGGGTGTAGGCTTCTCTAACAGGTTTCATCTATGCTCTGCAGTATGCAGCTGGAGACTTCGTATCTAAATTTTAAAAGGTGTACTTTCCAGTTAGGGAATCTGTTCCTGTCCAGCATGCGGCTTAACAGAGCAATTATTTTATGTGGTTAATGGATGATAAGGTGCATCATTTGAATATAACAGTCAGCCATGACGACTTCAAAGGGTCAAGCAGATTTCATTCATTTGGATTTTTGAACGTTATTCAACAACCTTCGTTTGTTTTGTTTTCCTGGTACATAACACGGAATATGATCTGCACTCCTTATTTCAGACAATGCACAACTTGTGGATCGTATTCAGTGGGTGGATGAGCAGAAGGCTACCTGTGCAATCAGTCTCTCTCTCCTACCACTGCAACCTCCTGTACCCCCAAAAAGCGAGTCCAGAGGGTCTGGTAACCTGCTGTGCCATGTCATAAGGGGCTGCAGAAAGAAGGGGGCATTGCTCAAGATTGGGCAGCAGAGACTTACACAAGCAGAGCTCTGCTGTGTTTGGAATTCCCACTTTTGTACAAGGGAGATTTCCCCTCCTTCCCTGCAACTCACTTTTACTCACAGGTGCCCAAGCTAACTTTTCCAGATACTGTGAGTTAATGCAGCTTTCCTGAATATTGCCGTTTATGAAATAATAGCAATGGATACAGCCAAATGTAATGTGGGTGGGTGTTCAGTTAGCTTTCCTGTGCAACTGCCAGAGTTGTGCACTCGTGACCTGTTACATCCCCCACCGTTGCAGTTCTAGGTCTCTCTTCAGAAACAGCTGCCAGTAAGCGCTGAGTTGTGCCAAACTGTGTGGTAGCCTCCTTGAGTGTACAAATGGAGACAGAAGAGACCACCAAACCGATTTCCACTGCTGACCTGAAGCAAAGTTTGAACTTTGGTTTCCGTAAAAAGATGACACGTGTAGTTACCTGCTGTGCAACTCAGCTGCATAAGTTTAATTTTTATTTTGCTACTGAACCAAATGGTTTTAAGAGAAATCTTAGAGGGTTTTTTAAAAAACTCGTTTTAACACTCTGAAATTACAGGATTAAAAAGAGGAGCTAGAGGAGCCTGGCTTGCCTTTATATGACAATGAAAGCAAAGTTTAATGCATATATGAATATGACCAGCTAATTAATTTAATGCAACATTCTGTGTTTTTATGTATAATAAAGATCTGTATTCTTATGTAGAAGAGGTATTTGTATAGATCTAAGCATATAATAATTGTGTACTATAAATAAATTATCTTTAGAATCCAAACAAAAATATTGTAAAGCAGATAATTAAAGTATAATTAAATTTAAATGTCTTGGTGAAAGAATATAAAAATATTTAAATTCAGCAGGCTAGTACATTTGCAGTTTTCTTTTATTAGGTGTGAAATCTAAGAATCCCCTGCCAACTCTTGAGGGCTCAATCCAGAATGTTGAATTGAAGTACTGCAGCACATCATTGGTCAAATGTGCCTCTGGGACCATGGGATCAATAAAAATTTGTGCCAAAGCCCCAGGTATGTGCAGCTGGACCATGTAAAAGTTTATAGCCTGTGTAGGAGAATTGGCCTTGCTTTTTACAAGGAGAGTTACTGAAACAAGAATTTATTCATTGTTCCTATGAATCAGATGTATTTTTAATTTTTTTGTTTTTAGAAACAGGATAGGATGATGTAGCATGGCATTGTCCAAGGTAAAAAATAAGAAACTATGTTAAGGTGTTTTGGTCAATACAATTTTAAAGGCATTCAGAATCAACACAGGTCAAAATCAAGAGTCTGCTTGATAATACTCTGAATGCGAGTATAGAAATTGAATTCTGCATCTCCATAATGATTAAGTTTTTTGGGGAAGAAATGAAACATTGTTTCCTCGAATGTTACATAATGCCAGATACATGAAGTGCACAACATTTAAACTGTTTTGCATATGAATGTAAGATCTTTGCTGAGTATTACCTATATCTAAAATTGGATGGATTCTGTACCTGTGCTTAAATATATTGAATGCTGGTTTGCCTGTGGCTTTTTGGACTAAGAATCACAAAATGTCAGGTAAGAGCTTCCAATTTATGCATCTGGAGAAAATGACAACTAGATAACTATAAGTGCCCTAACCGAATATGATTGTAGTCTTAGAATTAATGATCCATAAATAAGATTCAGTTAAATAATAGAAAAAATAGGGGCAGGGAATCAATTGCTAAAGCCTATTTTGGATCCATTTAAGAGAAAACAACATGGCTACTTGAAAGTGTACCACCTGCTATAATTTACTCCTTAGGTAGATTTGCTGCTGCTGTACAAAAAAGGAAAGAAAAAGCCCTGCTTCTGATTTCTCCCTAAGGCCCCTATAAATGAGGCCAGTACTATAATTGCAACCAGAAGGAGTGCAACACCACACAGCAGAAAGATGACAAAAAGGCCAAAGCCAATTTGTGCAAAAGGAGATAATTGAAGTATTATCTTCAGTCTTTTATGGCAAATCAAGAAAACTGATTTATAGCATATTAACAAATGTTCAGGTAAATTTGCAACAATATATTTGACTTACACACATTTCAACGATCAATCAAGTAAAATAATTATTCCTTCAGACTAATAACTTATTATTCACCATTTGTGATCAAAACTAAGTTGCACCCACTGCAAATAATACTACCTTATAAGTCACTGTATCATTATCATGCAGACAAAACCAGTATAAAATTTGTTGCTTATCTCACCATTTTGATTCAATACACATTAAATAAGGAGCCCTAATTTTGGCAGCTCATTTTCATCTGCTGTCTAGACATGCCAGCCTCCTATGGCTGTTCAATGGGCATAGTAATTCCATATTTAATAAAGAGGATACAACCAGTCTGGCCATCTATTCCCTAGGGATATCCATGCTAAATTATACATACAGCATCTCTTAAACAAGTGAGGTACAGACAATTCTGTATTAGCAGCCCAAAAAGTGAGTGGTAAAATCTACAAATAATCACTGTTTCATACTGAAAACATATACCAAAGAGAGAACAATGCATTCAGATTTTATGTCTTTGACCTCAGAGTTTGACCATATTGATAAATCAGATTTATGTCAGAAAATTGAAAAACTGGTTTTAAAATGTTCAGCATTCCTATGTTCTTCCCCAAGACACTGGATATAGAGTAGTTTAGTCATTGAAAAAGCTGTTTTCTTCTAGTTAGTTTATGTTGCCATGGTTACACACCGTGTCAACCCTCACGGTTTGCCGCTTACCACCCAGTTACAATATTGAAATGGCAAAACTGCAAAATCAGCCTAAGTTGGGGAGAACAGTGTTTTTTCTATGACCTGTCACTGTGAAACAGCAGTACAATGTCCTCTGAGGAAGGCATTTCAAATGTGTTGGGAATTCAGATACATTTTAAACCTAATCTTTCAATAAATCTGGAGTCTTTGCACTGATTGGCCTTGCCCTTCTCTTGTTTTCCGTATTGTTCAGGTATGTAGCTGATCAGGAGAGCAGTGTATTGGACAGTCTCTCAGTCCTCTCAAAATATTTTTCTCCTGGCTTTGGGGCAGCTTCCCTAGTTTTTGACAAGTGGATGCGGCAGCCAGCAGCTGTCTTATCCAGTTTGTCCCATATGCAGAAGGAAGCATTCATAATAATTATTTGGAGCAAGTGAATATGTTCTCTGTGATCTTTCAAGAGAAATTGCCTTCCACCTTACAAAGTCAATAAGGCTGAGGCAATATTCAACCTACCACAGCACTGTGGCCAGTTGGCAGATTAGTCCTGAACTTGATTCACTTATCTTTGTCCTTTAGTCTTCATAGACTAAAGTCTTCAGTAGTCTTCAGTAGCCTCCTCATGACACTTTTGCTCTCTTTCCAAAAACTGATTTTGAGGAGGCTTCTATTGTAAGTGAGTGTATGTATGACTGGAGCTCATGTGTTCAAGTAACACCGAGACGTAAATATTTAAAGATGTTTATTTTATATGTTGAAGCTCTGAGCTCTGAAATTTAATGAATTTAATGCTTCCATAGAACATAGAGCATAGCCCTGAAATACTTTGAATATACTTAAAATGTTTGCAGGTAAACTACTGATATCATCTTTTAACCTATGCAAATTATTTAATACATTCTGACCATTTTGTTGGAAATTATTCTTGCAGATTATTTCTGTCCTTGGTAATAGAAAAGGCAGTGTTATCTGGCTTCTTCAATATAATAAATGTCATTGTGATTATATAGTTCTCTGAGGTTCACTGAACATCTATTCACTAAACCACAATGTTGTTGTTATAATACACTTAGGAGATGGTGGAAAGGAGAAGCTGATCCCTTTAATTCAAGGCCCATCTGATACCAGAGATTTATACAGCAGCAAATGGCTTAATGAAAGCAGAAAGCCAGAGTCAATCCTTGCTCCAGATTTGTTTGCCTTCACAATTCAGATCCCTCAACATAAAGACTACAGCTACAATTCTGGTGAGTGCAGAAATTATCAGAAATATTCGTTATGTTATGTTCCTGTATCTAATATAGTACTCAGAAGGATGGTAAAGAGTGTTAAGGGAACCGATGGAAACCAATGAAAACTACATGTTTCTCACATTGTTTGTGAAATACGTTGAGAGGCACTGCAATCTCATTTGGAAAGCTGAAATTCAAGCCAGCTATTGGAATCTTCTTGTGTTCTGCTAAGGTATAGTATCTTAACACGGTCCAGGGTTGCTTTGCATATATATTGTCCTTGTACTGCTTTTATTTTTTAAAGGCATATGATTCATGCTTTACCGTAGGGGTTGCCAGCCCATTGCCTGGCAGGTTCCAATGTGCCTTCCAGTCCCTTTTACGAAGCCTGTGAAATGTTTGAATAAATCTCCTTTGAAACCCATAATGCACACGAGTTTCTGTTTCTCCACTGGTTGACCTCTCCTATGCTGACCCCTAAACATGCCCACATTTCACTGGATGCCAGGATTGGGCACCTACCCTCCTTCTTTTCTGAACTGTGTAGGGATGCAAAAAGCTTCTATCTGTCAGTGAGCACAGCAGTGGCTGACCTACAGGTAGGTGCCTTTTTTCCTTTTCTTTTTGTGGCCATTCCCATGCAATGTTGTGTTTCTCTCTCTCTTTCTGCTCTCTTAAATGTGGCAGAAACTCCTGCAACGGCTGTTTTGTGTCTGGTGCCTATGACACTTTCACAAAATTCCTGGTGGACCTACTGGCCCCAAAAGGTTGGCAGCTACTTTAGTGCTATGTGGACAAACCTGAGCCAAATGTTGAGCTCTCATGCTGCCCCTTCTTCTCTAATAGATTTCATAGCAGTCAACTTCAAACCATAGGTCATAATGATGACTTGTTAAACTAACCAGGATTTCTGGTTCAGACATGACATTAAGAAAGTGATCTGTAACAGTCAGAATAAACTCCACCAAAGTCCTCCTCCCAACTGGGGGTGGGGGAGGTGAAAGAGGAATGGGGAGCAAGTTAGCTTGATATTTCACTCAGGCTTGCTCAGGCAGTGCTAAACAATGGTTTAGCATAAAATGTGAACACAGTCTAAGTGTTTTGCTACATTAAATGACTGAAATGCTATTAGGAGCTCTTTAGAATTCTGTGCAAACTAGGTATTTAGCTTTTAGTCTTGCTTTTAGCCGTACACATTTTGAATGTTGGGTGGCAACTCTGAGCCGTTCCTTGCCGCTTTCCATCATTTCGTTTATTCATTTAACAAAATTTGTATACCGCTTGATTGTAATGAAACCTCTAAGCAGTTTACAAGAAATCATACCCGTTTGCAGGATGTCTTGGAGACCCCTTAATTGGGCAAGCATGAAAAATGAGGATGGAATCCAAGAATTTTAATTGGCTGAAAAAAGCCAGGCTTTGGTTTTAACTCTCATGCTCAGCATATTTTGTTAGTAATTCAATATATTCTTTAAACATTGAGAGCTGCCTCCAGTTTTTGAAAGAAGCCCCCCCCCCTTTAGATCAGACCAAGTGGCATGATGAGAGGAAGTGCTCCCTTGTCATTTCATTTAACCATCTGAAGTGGTCTCAGGATAGTGATATGCAGTATACATACTCAGACATAATGCTGCATTTCATATTTGCAAATTAGCCTGATTTGTCCACCTGTTTTCAGAGGGCAAAAGCAATCAGGAAGGTTGGTTGTAACAAGTTTTGAATGTGAAGACTCAGAAACTGTTTTACTTGCCGAAAGAATGAGACAGTAAAAGTAATAAATGAGTTGGGAAAGCAGATTGAAATAAACCAAATCAAACCATAAGATACTAAAACGCAAGTTTCTTATTTTTACGTACGTAGTTTGGAAAATTTGTTCACCACTCCAAGGTGGCTATTGTTCCTAGTTACTGGAGTCCATTGCATGGGAATCGCCCAATTGTGCATATATAATGTAATAAGAAATCACTTGATTTTGCATTAATATTAAACTATATGCCATATTTCCTTAGTAATGTTGAAGTTTGATCTTGTTTGCTTTTGTTAATCCTGTAGAAGTCATGCAAAAAACAACACTATAAATTTGTTTCAAGTATTTGCAATGCAACAGGTCATATTTTTCAAAGCGATAACTTCTTTTTCTTTCTTAATTTTTTATGGGAAAATCTAGGCCTTTCTGCATCCTAATAATGTTTGGTGTGGTAGAATATTTCACATATTACCTTTTTTACTTCTCCCCCAAAGTATAAGGAACAAGTCCCATACTGCAATCTGCAGAAACATAAATTATAGCAGCAACAACAATGTTACTTGATACTTCCATACTTTGTAAAGGTTAATTTTGTTCAGTGGGGTTAATTGGAAAGGAAGGGATGGGCATAAAATCCAGGTTTGCTGCCTCACTTTTTTTTTCCATTCAGGAGAGGGCAAAATGAAGTTGCCCATATTTCTCATTCGTAATTCAGCTCCAAGATGCCATCAACTCTAAAAGGGTCTAGACTTAAAACAGTGTGGCTTTTAAAAATATATATATATATTAGGTAAACACACATGATCAAAATATTTAATACATTAACTGATGGGCTTTTTAAATGTACAATAAATGCATTAAAACATTGTAGTAATTAAAGACAATTCACGTTTATGATTTGGGCATAAAAGCATAAAAATGATACCCATCTATCTTGTTACATTTCCTCTTCTCTCCCTGAGGACTTAACTATGTACTTTATCTGTAATTGTTGCCAGTTTTCTATCACGTTCCCACTGGATTTCTGGTGCAAAAAAAATCTTATCCTCCTGCTGACAGAGCTTGCTTGAATGATTTCATGCTCTTAGCATTTTTGTTCACGGGAATTAGGAGCAAAATGTAACTGCAGCTGAACATAGCATCTATTTTTGTAATTTTGAAGTTTATATGCCATTATTGGAACTAAATGAAGAGATACAGGTGTTCTCCAGCTCTAGTCTGTTGGGATTTCTTGATGGCCGAAGCTTGAAAAGAAAATGCATGTGTTTTCAGAGTCAAACAGCAGCTGTGAGACAAGGATTTATGCTTTTCTCAGAACTTTGGGATTTCAAAATGTTACATTTAATCACAGGCACAGAAAGAGAGCAAATGTTAAAGATGTTACATCTGAAAGTAGGGATTGATCTCTTTACCATACCAGTCAGTTATGGGAATAGAGGAACAAAATAGTCTTTAATCTTAATATGAATAATTTCAAAAGTATTATGATAGCTGCCAGTACTCCGTGGTCAAGGTACTTTCACTGGGGCACGGAATAATTTAATCTTTCCCACAGAATCTGATATATTTTCATTACTTTATCTTTGAATGCTTGGTAAGAGTCCTGTAAAGTTTGAGGAAGCCAACATAAATTATTTTAAAGTCTCATTGAATTTAAGTCCCTCTGAAATCAGTTGGACTTAAAAATGTCCTTTTGTAATTTTGAAGAGCAGATTTAAAATAGTTTAAATTCTTACATAGGGTTTTCTTAGGTAAAAATAATATCAAGATGAGTATTTGATAGTTCATTGTCCATAATCTCCATGAGGAATGAGAGCCATCTACAATTTCTAATTTGCTTCTGTCTCTCTTAGGGAGATTTCCAGATGGCACTGTGTGGAAATATATCATAATATTTTGTGTGAAACTAATAATTAAAAAAATGTACATAATATAACAGAATACACTGGCAATAACAGAAAGTTGACCACATAAATGCTAAATAAAATGGTTGTGGCACCATTTACTTTCCTTGGAGGTGTGGCAGAACAGATAGAGTTTAACCTGCACTATTATTGATGGTGTTTCTTGATAGGCTTTTTTTTGGGAAAAGAAATTTCACAGCTTTGTCAACCAATGTGCATATGCACACACATTCAGCCCAGCTCCAGACCAACTCTAGAGCAGAGTTTAGGAAAAGAGCCCCATCTGATTATGTCAGTTGCCCAAGGGGAAGTAATCTCTAAGGTACTTGGTGCCCAGGCCATTTCACACTATATAGCACTAGCACCTGATGATAGTAATATATACGGCACACACACACACACACACACACACACAGAGAGAGAGAGAGAGAGAGAGAGAGAGAGAGAGACTTAACCTTTTTAAAGGCACAACAGCATTCCAACAGCAGTCATTGAATTAGTACATGCTTTGCTGTGGTATGCTTCTGAATTAGGGTCTGTGTTTCATAGTTGCTATTAGATACTTTTATGGGTTGAAGAAATTGTTTTTTCTGATGCTATGCAGGTTCTCCTTCTGCCAGATCCTGTGGTGAGGTCATAGTTCTGTATTTATGATGTAATGTTCTGTTCCTATGGAAATTGTGATACAGCAAATTCAGCATTTCAGATTTATAAAGATTAAATAGGAGAAACAGAAGGGATATGAGCAAATGCAGTACTTTAAAAATGAAATCTTGCTGATTTAGAAACAATAGCAGCCATAAGAATTAAATTATAGCTATTCGAAAGGTTTAGCTAATGTAAATAGCTATAATCTCCTTTAAGTTGTTTCTACAAGTGTAAGTGATTTCTTTTGTACTCTGTAAAGGGGCTTTGGATACTTCAGAGAACCTTGTTCAGCCCCAAATCACTTCTGCATCTGCTAGTTTATAAAAATCTGTGACAGTTTTAGGGTTATGAGATGTTGTGATCTAGCTACCTATAGCAAGTGAGAAACAATGCATTTCCTGTGTTGCTCCTGTTGCAATTTCAGATTATGTTAGAGGCATGTTGTTGTTACTGTTTCGTCGTTTAGTCGTGTCCGACTCTTCATGACCCCATGGACCAGATTACGCCAGGCACTCCTGTCTTTCACTGCCTCCCGCAGCTTGGTCAAACTCATGCTGGTAGCCTCAAGAACACTGTCCAACCATCTCGTCCTCTGTCGTCCCCTTCTCCTTGTGCCCTCAATCTTTCCCAACACCAGGGTCTTTTCCAGGGAGTCTTCTCGTCTCATGAGGTGGCCAAAGTACTGGAGCCTCAGCTTTATGATCTGTCCTTCCAGTGAGCACTCAGGGCTGATTTCCTTAAGAATGGATAGGTTTGATCTTCTTGCAGTCCATGAGACTCTCAAGAGTCTCCTCCAGCACCATAATTCAAAAGCATCAATTCTTTGGTGATCAGCCTTCTTTATGGTCCAGCTCTCACTTCCATACATCACTACTGGGAAAACCATAGCTTTAACTATACGGACCTTTGTTAGCAAGGTGATGTTTCTGCATTTTAAGATGCTGTCTAGGTTTGTCATTGCTTTTCTCCCAAGAAGCAGGCGTCTTTTAATTTCGTGGCTGCTGTCACCATCTGCAGTGATCATGGAGCCCAAGAAAGTAAAATCTCTCACTGCCTCCATTTCTTCCCCTTCTGTTTGCCAGGAGGTGATGGGATGATCTTAGTTTTTTTGATGTTGAGCTTCAGACCATATTTTGCGCTCTCCTCTTTCACCCTCATTAGAAGGTTGTTTTAATTCCTCCTCACTTTCTGCCGTCAAGGTTGTGTCATCTGCATATCTGAGGTTGTTGATATTTCTTCTGGCAATCTTAATTCCGGTTTGGGATTCATTCAGCCCAGCCTTTCTCATGATGAATTCTGCATATGTTAAATAAACAGGGAGACAATATGCAGCATTGTCGTACTCCTTTTCCAATTTTGAACCAATCAGTTGTTCCTGTAGTATCCAGTTCTAACTGTAGCTTCTTGTCCCACCTAGAAATTTCTCAGGAGACAGATGAGGTGATCAAGCACTCCCATTTCTTTAAGAACTTGCCATAGTTTGCTGTGGTCAACACAGTCAAAGGCTTTTGCATAGTCAATGAAGCAGAAGTAGATGTTTTTCTGGAACACTTTAGCTTTCTCCATAATCCAGCGCATTTTTGCAATTTGGTCTTTGGTTCCTCTGCTCCTTCGAAATCCAGCTTGCACTTCTGAGAGTTCTGGGTCCACATACTGCTTAAGCCTTCCTTGTAGAATTTTAAGCATAACCATGCTAGCGTGTGAAATGAGTGCAATTGTGCGGTAGTTGGAGCATTCTTCGGCATTGCCCTTCTTTGGAATTGGGATGTAGACTGATCTTCTCCAGTCCTCTGGCCACTGCTGAGTTTTCCAAACTTGCTGCCATATTGAGTGTAGCACCTTATGTTAGGGGCATATTATAGTGTAAATCCAAAGTTTTCTCCATAGGCACAACTGTTGGTTAATCAGGGAATAGTGGTGGTTTTATAGACAAAGGAAGTTAGTTCCATTCACTACAGTTCTGTGTATGTAGTTCTATGCTTTATGGAATGTACCTGTATTTTTGTGCCTGTTCAATGTAGTGGCTGTAGCCTCAATAATCTGCCAGGACCAGGTCTACTACCCATACACTGAAATGTATAAGCCCTTGTTGTGCTTTTTATTTATTTGATTTATTTATCAAATTCCTATCCTGCTTCATGATACATAAGGACCCACAGGACACTTTATATATGAAATAATACAGTGCAATTACACTAAGGCAATTTTTACCATCTCTAACAAATAGCATAGCTCTGAGGTAGCATATCCTCTCCACCTCACCCCACCCCATGCAGCTTTCATTAGGTCATTGAGGCTTTTTCCACTGCTATTTCATTCCCTCAATTGCTGGCAATGGCTGTGTGTTCCTTACTGCCTTCCCCTGTGGACTGCTGGTCTTTTTGCTATCTAAGTGCAGGGAAGGAGAAGTCCAATGCAGCCACTGTGAACTGCAGAATGATGGCAGCTAGAAGTTCCCTTGCCTTTCTGTTTCCTCGTTAGTCCCTTCCTGAAGGATTTCAGGTCCTTTTGCCATTCAAGTGCAGAGGAGAATTTTAGCTTGTCTCCATGAGCTAGTAGTGGTGACAGGGAGGGAACTACAGTCATACCTTGGTTTTCAAATGCCTTGGGAGTCCAGCGTTCTGGTTTCAAAAACCAGAAGTGATTGTTCCATTTTTCGAATGTTCTTTGGAACTCGAACGTCTACCATGACTTCCACGGCTTCCAATTGGCTGCAGGAGCTTTATGCAGCCAATCAGAAGCTGCGCCTTGGTTCCCAAACGTTTTGGAAGTTGGACGGATTCCATTAGACTTCCAAGGTACGACTGTAGTTTGGACTGGTGGGAAATTTAGGACAGGAGTGGGGAACCTGATAAAATGTTAGCAGTGGTGTCTCCAGTTCTGTGTCTGCTATTCAATATATTGTGTCCTCCACATCTGGATTCTCAGTTCTGTTTGGATACATTCCCTTGTCTGCTTTTTGGTCAATGCTACACAAAGTACTTCACTAAGGGTAGCTCCTATCTTTTGGTTAGTTTACACCAGATCTCTTTTGATATAGACTTCCTACTACAGAAGTGAGATGGGGCAACAAGAAACAGGCACATTCATTCCTTACGCTTATTAATTGGAGTGGCAGATAAATAGCTCACATTCCAAACATTGCACATGTTTACTACTTTCAGGAAGAAGGTCAGGTGGACTAAAACTCAGAATGAGCTCAGGGAGAATGACCCTCAGGGAGGGAGAGAGTTGGCTATGTTTAGCTTGGAGTAGACTGAGAGGTGATGTGATGGCCATCTTCAAATATCTGAAGGGCTGTCACATGGAAGATGGAGCAAGCTTGTTTTCTCCTGCTCCAGAGTGTAATACCCGAACCAATGGATTCAAATTATCAGAAAAGAGTTTCCAACTAAACATGTTTGGACCCATTATAATGAAGGTTCTTACGCCCTTAATGCCAAACCGACTGGGACTGCACAGCTGCTTTTTCTCTAAAATAAAAATGGCCAGGTTGGACTCCTCTTGTGAAGCAAGAGTTATCCAGCTCAGGCCGTGGAAATGACAAAGCAGGAGTGAACACTTAACACACTGCTCATTCACAGTGAACTGCAATAAGGCCCAATGTCTGGCTAATTTTTGCATGTAAACACAGTGGCTGCATTCAGGTGTATCATTGTGCTATGACCTAGTGTTAGGATCCAGCCTTAGCAAGCCTTGGTATTGTGGACTCTCCCCTCCACTAGCATGGCTGTGCTTAGGAATTCAGAAGCTTTCATTTCCTTTTCCCAATTAATCAGGGTTTGCCATTCTATCCAAACACTAACTCTGAATGGTCTTAATGATAGTTTATTGAAACAAACCAGCTTTTTAAACCTAGGGTTGAAGATAGCTTGTTTTAATAATCTATAGTTAAGACTAACCAAAGTTGGTCTAGGTTTGCATGAAACGTAAAACTTGGTTAGTCAACAGCAGATGTGAAAGCTTCTGCCCGGGTGGGGGGTATATGAGCCTTAGACTCATTCCTGTAATGATAAACTCTCATTTATTCTTATGTCCAAATGCAGGTATTGGCCCAGTTACTTTTCAGTGTTACTCTCCAGCCCTTGGGTTCTTTTGGCTTTGAACCTCCAGTAAGGCAAAGTAAAATATATGTGAGAGGCAGAAATATTTGAGAGGGAGCTGAGGATGTAGCTGCTTTCAAATTCCCTTGCCTCTATCTGCTTATTAATAATTACTGCTAAATTTGGGTATTAATGATTGTTTTAGTACATGTTTGTACATGAACTGGTATCCAAGCAGCTGCATATGAATTGTATGTGTTATAATTTGCCTTCCAGCTGTGATTGTATAATAGATACTTGATTATTTCCATTGAGAGAACAAGGAAGTCCTTAAGGCTAACTGCTGAGAGTATGAAAGCTTTATATCCCTCTAACCTAAACATTTTCTAGTCATTGGACAGACGAGGGAAGCCCTCCATTCCACCTCTTTTTCACTCATTTTGAGGACCTCAAAAAGCACATTTAGTGCTGAAGTCCATGCTGGTTATTAATGCTTCTCATTTACTTAAATGGTGAATATTTTGTCAATGTAGCCCACCAAGAATATATCTCTTTTTTATGCTGCTGACTGAAATGTAGTAATTTGTTTGCATGCAACAAGTAATTTAGCACATATTTGGCAACTTGCATACTAATTTTTGATGGTTTATTTATTGGGCAATATTTGCAGAAGAAAATGGTACACTTGTTATGTGTTTTGGATTTTTTGGTAATGCATTTTAACATATGAAACTATCAGATAATTTTAAATCTTAAGTCTAAAATTAATAAAGAATTAAAAATAATTTATCTTAATTTCTCCCACTGTTAGTAAAGTACGGTATAAGGCAAACAGACCCTCCAATAGGGATGGCTAAACACAAACGTTAATGTATTTGGAGTGAAACATCTTTATTAAGTTAATACAAGATGTAGTCGTGCCCTACTTGAATTACTCATTTATAATAGCTGAGCAGCAGCCTGCATGTGGACTTTGAAATCCTGGGAAAATAAGATGCATGCATGCATTCTGAAGTCTTTGCTTTAAACAGCTGGAAAATGTTCCAGTGAGTAGTCAGCTACTAGCTGGTGTCTATTGTTTCTGTCTTCAGGGAGACATGATCAGTTTAATTACTGACTAGCTTCATTATTCCTTAGTCACATTCTGAGTTGTGAACTTGGTCAGTTTATATAACTTCAAGGTTTAATTGGCCGTATTACATAATTATTCTTCTCCTTTGTCTCTTCTTTGTGACTGTCTACAAACATAAGCAACTCCTTCAGTAACTTGAACTCAATTACAGTTAAGTTTGACAAGTGAGTTGTCATTTTTGACATGTGCAACCAAGATAATATCCAGAGCCAATGTTTTGGCAGCTAGAAAGCCAAATATAAGAGCAAAAAAGGTTGTTCAATGTTTTTTATTGTACTGTGGCACATAATTTTAATAATGATACAAGTTGAGGAAAATATGTACCTATTCAATATCCAACAGTGTGCTTCATGTGGTGCAAAATACAATCTTTTCCTCAAAGGGATTTATTTAAGAAAATTGGCCCTAAAGTGGGAAAGCAGAAGGAGGAAAAACAATTCAAAGAAGTTATCTAAATAGTGGTTGGCCAACTGTTTGGTCTTTGCTTCAGAAGCAAATTTTCTTCCTCCTTTTGCATCTCCAGAGAGCCAGTGTCATGGAATTTGACTGGAAGTACTCAGGCTGTTCCAAGTCTGTCCATTTCCTCAAGCAAAGCAGAATGAGGATATTTGATTTGTTGTTTTGAGTTGTAGAGCAATTTTGACAATTTTGGGTGTTTTGTGAGGTAGAACAATGTGTTTGGTTCCATGACATACCACAGTGATTTCCATTCCTGATATTTATTATCTATTATTTTTGGCGTTTTCTGCCTGAGGGAGAGCCCTGAAGGAAACTGAATGTGATGGTTTAGTTTCTCTGTGCTTATTCTTTTTACATCATACCAAATAATTTCAGCCTTTAAAGGCGTTAGAGTTAGAGCTTTATGGATATCATAGTACACATAGTGGATGCAGAAAGACAGAAGCAACTGTGTTACGTTCAAGGATTTCTAGACAGATAATAAGGATTTTTAGACTTCAGCTGTTCATATGTATTCTGTATTCTCATCTGTTCAAAGTGGGGCTAAAGCTCAATGAATGAGCATCTGCTTATCACACTTAAGGTCCTTCTCACTGTTCTCTAGGCAGCACTAATGGAATTTTTGTGACTAAGGGTTATCTACAGTGAAGCACTGTGGGAATATTTCATCTGTGCAATTTTATGGGCTAATAGCCGTAAATAAATAAATAAATTTCATCTGTGCAAGGATATGCTTGTGCAACACAATGTTCTCTCTCTCTTCTTTGCCCGTGTGCCCCCTAATTCTGTTCTAGGGGTTTCCCCGACCATCTGGAGCAGATTTGGGCTGCCCATGTAGGGGAGGGGGAGGTTCAGTAGTACAAAAGGAGGTCCTTTCACTGATGGAATTGATTAGTTGAATAATTTACTTAGAGGTTTTTGAAGTGGTGCTGTGATTGTTACTGTATTATCAAACAATTAAGTATGAGTGGTTAGGTCTCTGCTTCAAGAGAGTTACGATATACAATTCAGTACGGGGGAGACAAATAGAAAGAAGAGGGAAATGGAGGAAAGAGTAAATGGGGAGAGATGTTGCCACTACAGCTCAAGTTTCCAAGGTGCCAACATTAAAAAACAAACACACACCAGTCCTTACTCACTTGCTTACAGTTAAATAGATGTGGTACCAAAGGGAAAAGGAACAGTGAGGAAACAGGAAAACAAGCAAATTCAGGAGCTAATTCTTCATAAAGTTTCATACTACATATAAATATTAAAAGTATCGATGAAAGCTCTTAGTGATGATTAAAAAGGTGCATTTCGAAGCCTTAGATGTGGTTGCAGCAGCTGCTATGGCAGTTCCAGTGTTTGCTCATTGAAGGTCCCGTGGTCAGGAATATATAGTTATTTCAATTAAATGCACTTAGGCTTATTTACATTAGGGTGAGGGCACTGTGATCACCTCATTAACTACAGAACACCTTGTATCCAGTTATAGGAATTAAAATGAGGTTATCCAAGGGTACTAAAGGAATTTGTAATCTCAGAGCCTCTGTCTATAATCTTTGAGAATTCTTGAAGAACAGGTAAGGTCCCTACACACTGGAGATGGGCAAATTTTGTCTCCATCTTCAGAAAGGGTAAAAAGGAAGACCCAGGTAACTACTGACCTGTCAGCTTGATGTCTATATCAGGAAAGGTCCTAAAACCTATAATAAAACACTTGGTCTGTGACCATTCAGAAAAGTATGCTGTGATTTCTAAGAGCCATATGGGTTTCTCAAAAAGAAGTCTGGCCAGACAAATATCATTTCATTCATATATATATGCAGGTTTTGGTGTCTTCGGGTGTCTTCCCGTGTAAGAGTTGGGGTGTCTAGGCGACGTTTCGACGAGGTCTCACTCGTCATCTTCAGGCTGGTGCTTTCGGCTTCTTGTTACTGGAACAGAGCAGGATCTCAGTGTTTGAGTTCCTATAAATACTGTTGAGGGGGTGTGGTGTATAGCCTCCAACGTTCTGGGCAGAGGGGAAGTTCCCAGGTTAGTGTGCCTTTTCTTCTTTTGTTCCTTAATTACTTGAGGGATATCTTGAGTGATTTCTTGAGTGATATTCTGAGTACCACTTAGGTGGGTCATTAAGTGTGGATTAGTTGCTAAAGCTTTCGTGTCTTGACCTCTTGAGCTTGTGAAGAGTTTTTCTGAGAAGATGGCTGTACTGCACTTAGTTGTGCTCTGGCTTGGCTTCGTGTATAGGGGCGAGCTGTGGTTTTGTGCCCTGTGCCAGCCAGATCTGTGTAGGGATTGCAGGGGGGTGCAGCATCCGGAGGTGCCACTATGGTTTGGCTACTGGATGGTGTCTGTAATTTATCTGTGGAGAGGGTCTGGGTTTGGGTCTGGTGTGGTTGATTGGTGATGGCGTTCTGTGTGCCTCTGGTTCTGGTGTCGGTTTTTGTGGGGAGGGCTAATTTCCAGATGTCTGGCAGGCGGGACGTGTCGTCACGCTTGTTCATGTTGTGAGGGTGTTTCTCTATCTCGATGGCTTCCATGATTATTCTCTTGTGGTGATGTTCCATGTTAAAGAGCAATTTGGAATCTGCAAAATTAATTTCGTGTCCTGTTTCTTTCATGTGTTGGAAAAGAGAGGAAGTTTTTTCTTCTTTTTTGACGGCATTCTTGTGTTCTGCGATACGTGCATTTATTCGTCTGTTTGTTTGTCCAATGTACGTGGCTGGGCAGACTTTGCAGGGTATTTCATATAGTAATTCCTCAAGTAATTTCCTCAAGTAATTAAGGAACAAAAGAAGAAAAGGCACACTAACCTGGGAACTTCCCCTCTGCCCAGAACGTTGGAGGCTATACACCACACCCCCTCAACAGTATTTATAGGAACTCAAACACTGAGATCCTGCTCTGTTCCAGTAACAAGAAGCCGAAAGCACCAGCCTGAAGATGACGAGTGAGACCTCGTCGAAACGTCGCCTAGACACCCCAACTCTTACACGGGAAGACACCCGAAGACACCAAAACCTGCATTCCTGTACCCGTGAAAATCTACGAAAGCATATATATATATATATATATATATATATATATATATATATATATATATTTGCAAGCTTGATGGACCAGGGGAATTTTGTGGATATAGTGTATCTTGATTTCAGTAAGGCTTTTGACAAAATCCCCCGTGATACTCTTGTGGAGAAGCTGGTAAAATGTGTTCTGGATGAGGTAACTTTTTGGTGGATTTGTAGCTGGTTGACTTGCCGAACCCAAAGAGTACTCGTTAATGGTTCCTCATCATCCTGGAAAAAGGTATAAGTGCGGTGCTGCAGGGTTTTGTCTTAGGCCCATTGTTGTTCAACAATAGACAACTTGGATGAAGAAGTTGAGGGGGTGCTCATTGAATCTGCAGATGAATATAAGATGAGGGACACCTGGCTTGCCAGGTAAAAAGGATCATGTGAAAAGGATCTAAGGGCCTAATAATAATAATAATAATAATAATAATAATAATTTATTATTTGTACCCCGCCCATCTGGCTGGGTTTCCCCAGCCACTCTGGGCGGCTTACACAGAAACCAAAAAACACTAAAATATCATACATTAAAAGCTTCCCTGAATAGGGCCGCCTTAAGATGTTTTCTGAATGTCAGGTAGTTGTCCATCACCTTGACATCCGATGGGAGGGCATTCCACAGGGCGGGCGCCACCACCGAAAAGGCCTTCTGCCTGGTTCCCTGTAGCTTCGCTTCTCGCAATGAGGGAACCGCCAGAAGGCCCTCGGCGCTGGACCTCAGTGTCCGGGCAGAACGATGGGGGTGGAGACGCTCCTTCAGGTATACTGGGCCGAAGCCGTTTAGGGCTTTAAAGGTCAACACCAACACTTTGAATTGTGCTCGGAAACGTACTGGGAGCCAATGTAGGTCTTTCAAGACCGGTGTTATGTGGTCTCGGCGGCCGCCCCCTTAGTAGACCACAAGCGTAACACGAGTCAGTAGTGTGATGCAGCAGCAAAAAAAGCGAATGCAATCCTAGGGTGCAGCAACAGAACTATGCTGTCCAAATCAAGGGAAGTAATAGTACCAATCTATTCTGCCTTGGCCAGATCCCACCTGGAGTACTGTCTCCAGTTCTGGACACTACAGTTTAAGAACCTTATGGACAACCTGGAATGTGTGTAGAGGAGGACTACCAAGATGATAGAATCTGGAAACTAAGCCTTATGGGGGTGGGCTGAGGGAATTAGCTGTGTTTAGCTTGGAGAAGTCTGAGAGGTGATATGATAGCCACCTTTAAATATCTGAAGGGCTGTCACATGGAAGATGGAGCAAGCTTGTTTTCTCCTGCTCCCGAGGGTCTGACCTGAACCAATGGATTGAAATTACAAGAAAGGAGTTTCCTACAAAATATTAGGAATAACTAAGAGCTGTTTGAAAGTGGAATAGGCTACCTTAGAAGGTGGTGCACCATAAGCAGGCGTTGGATGGCCATCTGTCATGAATGCTTTAGTTGAGATTCCTGCATTTCAGAGGGGTTGGCCTGGATAATACTCGGGGTCCCTTCCAACACTTCAGTGCTGTTTCATGACACTTCAAATAGAGGACTGTCCTCTGTAAAGTGGCAGAACTGGCAACACAAATGAATGAGCTAGCACAAATCCCAAATTAATGAGCTAGCCACAAAAACCAAACTCCTTTTCTGACTCAGCAGGGATGGGGGAACCTCAAACACACCAACAGGCAAGTATCTGAAGCAGCTCTTTAGCCGCCAATCTAGCTAAAACATCATAGAGTAGGGCCTTATCCTTGTATTCCCCAGTAGTTTCTCTCCCCTCACAAGGGATTGTGGCAGCAAACAGTGGGATAATTCAGGGATGTCCCACTATTCTTGTCTTTTATATGTGGGTTTTAAGGGTCATTAGACACTGTCTGGGCATGGTAGGTATGCATCTTCTCTAGATGCTAAGCTCTTTTTTCATTATTGGTTGTCACTGAGTAGAGCAAGCTCCTCCATGGAATTTCTATACACAAGAAAGATTATTAAGACCTTTACGAATTTAGAAAGACTGTAGGAAAGTGATCAGCATTCCTGCCTAAAATTTCAGAGAATGCAGAAGGGGAAAACAATTTATTGCCAGCAGCTGAACCTCATTTTCCTCTTGAATTATTCTAGCTGTTTGTTCAAGTAGCACGTATACAAGTTGACCCTATAAAATAGCCTGCCACAGTGTCAAGGAAACAGCCTGATCATATCTAGAGCTTAAAGTGATGTGCACAAAATATACAAAGGAAAGTGGCACATCTGTACAGAGCTTTGTTCCACTTGACTCCCCAAATTGTTTTTATTTCTGCTACAACTATGACAGCATTAGATGGACAGAAATATCCCCAGGCCTTTCTGGAACCAACCAATGGGCAATGTGTGACCCTTGTTTTGACAGGGACCCCTCTCCATGTTACTGCTAATTATGGCTGCTGTCTTGGTACAAGGGAAGGGGACAGCTCCCAATTCACATGGCAGATTTTTAACTTTGCTAAAAATCTTAGCATATGCAGCATTCTGTTATGGGGGGAAATGCTTTTAATGAGCGCCATTCAGGGCTTATTTTCAGCCGTAACTCACTGGAACTGAGTTCTGACACCTCTGCAGCATTGCGGCACATCGCTCAGTGCTGAACGATGGAGGCTGCTGGCGGCACTGGGATCAGTGCAGTGTGGCAGGTGGTGGTGGCTGCGTAAGCGGAGAAGCTTTTTTAGGGGAGATCTCCAAAGCTCAACAGCTTCAGCTGGGTGCTCCCCCAAGTTTCGGCACCTCTTTTTCTAGAAAAAAAGCCCTGGTGTCATTTATATCTCTTCCAAATTTCTGTACGCTAGCGATTACAGAAAACAAACATGCAACTTTGCAACTAACATAAAATAATCCAACTTAAAATATGCTCTTAATTGGATACATGAAGGGAAAAAAAGCATTCAAGACTCAATTGTGTTGAGTGATACATTTTAAAAGGACATTTGCTACTATAAGTTTAATTTACTATTATATTCCATTTGCCATATAAGTTCATTTGAATGCACTTAGATCTGATACACATGGTATACCTAGTGTTTTGTTTGCTCAAGATCAACATTTAAATATACATTACCACTTTAGAAATTAAAAAATATATAAAAAGGCTTTATGAGTCCAAGGAGATACTAGTTTCTTTCAATGCGTTTTGCGTATCGTAATTGTTTTTGCTAGTAGGTGCAATTCAATCTGAGTTATCTGTAGTGCTCATTATATTTGTTATGCTTTGGATCAAAAGAAAGATAAAACAGATTCAGTTACCAAGCACAGAATGATTTAGGATTTTGTCCGTACGATAGAAGGGAGCTGAAGTTTAGACTTACAGTGAATAATTCTGAGTAGTTTTCTGTGCCATTAGCGGAACAAATTAAACTTTCACTGGTTGACTGCATATACCTAAACAGTGCAGTGTGGGAGGATTATCAGCCAGTTAGTCTTATTGGTTTATTGGCAGCAGAGCAGATTTAAACCAAATTTTCCCATGGCAGAGGTACTGTACTCAAAATTCCAAAAGTTGTACTAAGAAATTTATGAAGTGGTATGAAAGTAAATTACTGAAGAGCCATCAAAGTAAGCATGTTATTAATTGACAATTTATTGACTTCATCCTCAGTGCCAGTTTTTTTTTTAAAAAAAGAGGATTAGCTTACAGACTCTGCTTTGAAAGCTGTGTGAGGTCTTCAGTTTAAAATACTTCAGTTAAGCTGTAATTAATTAACTTAATTAAACAAATATTAGTAAAAAAACAAAAGCACACTTATTCTTATAGATCTGGAAAAGCAGTAGTCACGAAATCAGCATAAATACCTAATCGAAAGTGTGAATCTGGATCTGGTTAGGATTGAATGCAACACTGGCTATCTTTGATCTTCTGAGAAACTTGGGACTCACTCAAGTGAATCTTTTGCTGACAGCACTTGACTAATTGCCTTAAATTGCATGATACGTAGCCCCCTTGTTGCTTATGGTTAATAATGTATAACTTGTTCAAACTGCTGAGCTTGCAATTTATGTTGGCAAATTGTTGGAACATGTATAGCAGTAAAAATACAAAATCTGCTTTCCCAGCTCAGAGGCTTGTATGACTTCATTGTGGCATACATTTTGGTAGGCAATAGTCCACTTGGTCGGTAAGACTGAGCTGCCAGCTGAGACCGTTACCATGCAGTGATAAGCTTCATGTTGTGGAGGAGCTACACCATCTCCACCATACAATATACATCCTCTCCACCATACACCTGCAGTAGCACATTGTGCAGGTGCTGTATATGGAGGCTAATATGTTAATATGCCACATAGTTAGCATATTAATTTGCTAGGGGAAGGATTGTGCAAATTGGGCAACAACACCTTGAGACCTCTGCATGGTGGGCACATCATATGTTATGTCAGGTGCCTGCTGAAGAAGAGGGCTATCATTACCATTTATCCACCACACAAAATTCTGTTGCTACCTTTTAAACATCAAAACGTCACCTATGTTGAAATGAGTTCATTAGATGCAAGTAGCAGTTTTCATAGAAGCATAGAATCTCAACTAAACTATCTATGACCTCATCCAACCTCTGCTTAAAAACCTCAAAGGAAGGAGAGACCACCACCTTCTGAGGGAGTCGGTTCCACTGCATACCTGAAGGAGTGCCTCCATCCCCATCGTTCAGCCCAGACACTGAGATCCAGCTCCAAGGACCCTCTGGGAGGTCCCTCATTGCGGGAAGTGAGGTTACAGGGAACCCAGCAGAGGGCCTTCTCGATAGTTAGGCCCACCCTGTGGAACGCCCTCCCATTAGATTGTCAAGGAAACAAACACCAGACTTTTAGAAGACATCTGAAGACAGCCCTGAACAGGGAGGTTTCTAATGTTTGAGGTTTTTATGTGTGTTTTAATATTTTGTTGGAAGCCACCCAGAGTGGCTGAGGCAATCCAGTCAGATTTTCGGCATATAAATAATAAAAATATCATCGTCATCACTATTATCATAACCACTGTCAAAGAGCTCTTACTGTCAGAAAGTTCTTTCTCTTGTTTAGTTGGAATCTCCTTTCTTGGAACTTGAAACCAGTGGTTCAGGTCCTACCCTCCAGAGCAGGAGAAAGCAAGGTTGCTCCATCTTCCTTGTAACTTTTCATAGTTCAAGAACTTAGTTCCTTATTACAGTATAGGTCGGATGTCTCAGCATATACTGGCCTGTTATGTGTTTTATTAATAGTATTTATAATCCTCCCTTCACTCAAAGGTCCCAGGATAGAAATATGTGCAGTCTAAACCAAGATTAAACAATGAGATCAAAACAGCTTTACACAAAATTCATACTTCAGTTACATAAAAAAAACCCAGCAGCACAGTCGTCATTGTCATCATCATCATCAAACACCTCCCCCTCTCCAGAAGTGTGGCCAAAGAGGTATATCTCCACTTTCCACCAAAATCACTTTCTAATGTATTCTGCTCACTGGAAGTACAGATCTTGAAGCTGAGGCTCCAATACTTTGGCCACCTCATGAGAAGAGAAGACTCCCTGGAAAAGACCCTGATGTTGGGAAAGATGGAGGGCACAAGGAGAAGGGGACGACGGAGGATGAGATGGTTGGACAGTGTTTTTGAAGCTACAAACATGAGTCTGACCAAACTGCGGGAGACAGTGGAAGACAGAAGTGCCTGGCGTGCTCTGGTCCATGGGGTCACGAAGAGTCGGACACGACTAAACGACTAAACAACAACAACAATGTATTCTAGCGATATTGTGACACCTCCACCAGATCATTATGTGTTTTTCCTTTCTTCTTTGGCGATCACTCATAGCCGAGTAAGTTTGTCTTCCATGAACACGGTCTTAACAGTGTGCCCATAAGTGACTGTGGAGGCCAATTCTATTTCATTTGGGGCTGATGATGATCTCAAGTTCTAGGCAATTTCATATTAATGGAAAATGCATTAAAATGATATGCCTCTTTCTATAACATCAGACTGCATGAAATGATTTGAGAGGTCACTGCAGTCATTACTTAGGAAAACTATGATAGTGTGGGTTAGGTTTTTCTTTTGGAGTTTTGAGATCAAGAAGTTTTCCAATATATTGCAATAAATAAAAACTAAAAATGGAAGAAATCACTAACTAGACAAAAGTAAAAGAAAGCTGGCAGACTCTAAATGTATTTAGAAAGAACTGGACTTATTTTGTTGAGTTTTGTAATAAATAAACTGTTGTATTCAGGGTGGGGTTAAATAGATCTTGAAAGATATTTTCAAAATCTATAGTTTTCCAAAATTTCTACATGGCTAGATATAGATAGATATAGAAGATTATCCACCCAGTTTTCTAATCATCACCAAGCAATTGGGAATGATCCTCATTATCTGTTCTCATTCTCTACCTTCTAGAGTGAAATGTTATGTTGTCAGAAATATTAGGAATGATTAAAGATAATTGCTGGTCCCATATTTAGCATTTGAAATCAAGTTTGAAGCTACTTGTAAGTGCTGATCAACTGTGACCGCCGTTTAGCCTGAACTGTGGTTAACATTGCTGCTGGTATAATGTTTAACCATGGTTGAGGCCTTTAGTGGGAATTTGTGCTCCAGAAGATAACCTGTAGAAAAGGAAGTGTATTACCCCATGCCCTACTCACATGGTTTACTGTGAAGAAAGACCCAGAAATGTCCAGAGAAGTAAAACAAGGGGTTAATTGGTTCTTAGCCTTGTATTTCACTGTATATGTGTACAACTTACAGCACAATTCTATATATGTTTATTATATTCAAAAGGAAGTCCCATGGAGTTTACTCCTAAGAAAGTGTACACAGAATTACAGCCTTGGTCTTTCAAGCTGTGTTGAGGTAACAGGTCTTGATCCTTTCAACTTTTATACCAAAGGAAACATTCACCAGCATAAACTTACTACCTATTTAATTTCAAGGAATTGGATATTGTATAGGATACAGAGATCCACTTTGGTTTCTGAATCAAATATTAAAATGTTCACACTCCTAAGCAGTTTCAATCTATAGAGTTATCGAAGCATGCCTTAAACTTAGAAGCAGATGACCGTGGCTAATTTTTCTGCCTTACAGAACTTTTGAGAAACAAAAATCATCAAAAGGGGAAACAAGCCCACCATTTTTAAATGGACTACCAAGGTTCTCTTTTGAAGTTACAGAGCAAGTAAAAAATACACTTTTCTCAGTAATTATGTTAAGGAAAGGTTGGTAGGATACAGTTTAAACTGTTTATCAATTCCACCTTCGACAACAAGTTGCTGAAAGCAATTCCTACAGCTTGACTTAATGATTTTCTGATGTTCACAGCACTGTTTTGTTTCAGAGCCTGGGTCGCAGCAAAAAACTTCCCCCTGCTTTTATCTATTAATGAAGCTACTGTGTACTATGTGCCCCTCTCCCTCTTTATGACAGTCTATTCTATCGCACCCACCCCAGATTCATGACTTCACCCCATTAACAATCTGCGCAGAGTCCTCTGCTAGTTTTATGAGGCAAAACCACAAAATGTCAGGTTAAGAAAACCCTCTCCCAAACTTCTCTCATAAAATACTGACACATAATACATTACCTGTCAAGTATCTGTTTACACAGATTCTCACCGAACTAGCAACATGAAGTTTAATATTAGAAAAGGTGGATAATGAATTGCCTACTATTTTTTTTTTTTAAAAAAGGCCACTGGACGTAAAATATTTGGTAACTTTCTAATCATAATGCTGCAGCGATCCTTACTTTAATTAAAGGAAATAAAAAACACCCTCAACACACAGCAGCATAATATGGTCTAGGATTGTGTTCTTCAGTTTGGATTCCTAGGTAGTGTTGGAATCATCCTTGACCATTGAGATAAGCTGGCTAGAGATGATAGTTGCAGGCCAAGAAATCTAGGGACCCAGGGCTGTCTTGTAGTAAGATACTTTAATCATCAGCATTATTCTGAGGAAAAACCATCCCAAATGAATTTCATTTTCTTTTGGAAAGCAGCTTCTCACATAAGTGAGAAGAGAATCGTAAGTCACATATGTACACTTTTAATGGATTGGCTGGATGAAAATATTGATATCCCACCTCTTGTGCCTGAATAAACATTTGAAGTGGTTCACAATATAAATGAAAAACAATACTAAGTACACATACAGGTATACCCTTATATAAGATATAAAACTAAAATGTCTGGTGTTCTGTGTGGCTATGATACATCAAGAGATGCTGAAAGCGTTTTACAGAGCTGTACTGAAGATGATGTGATGTGTGTGCGGATTTAAATTTTTAAAAATAAAGTTGGAAAGATGTAAAATGAATCTTCATTTTTAGTTGCTTGCTGCATTACCTGTGCAAGTGAGGCATACGAAGCAGCGTCACTCACTCCGAACAACCTGCTATCTAAAGGCACCTAAGGCCATCAGCTTGCTGAATCCGAGTCTGTCTGTCTCTGAATGGGTGACTTTGCATCGGAAACACCTGTGAGCTGCCCTGGTTCTATGATGGAAGAAAGGTGGGACAGAAACACGCTTCAGCTTTGCTTAAATCTGTAAGTCTGGACAATTCTAGGAGTCATTTCTCAAGCCAATTACTGCCCTGGTTCCAGAATGTAGTACTTTTTTTTTGCAAAAGGTACTAAAAAAAGTATTTGCCTTTACTTCTCCAGACAGCCATATGGCCTAGAATTTATTAATTACTCAATGTCCATCTCAGTAGAGCATAATGTGACTGACCTGGGAGTAACAGGTCTCCCTGTAGGTGTGAAGCATGCCAACAAATTGTCCCAGTTCCCCCTATGAGGGGAGTGGAGGGGAATAAAGGCAGTGGTTGCCATGGGACAGAGCAAGGTTGCAGGATAAACTAATGGACAAGATCTGAAAGTGTTCTCTAAACAGGATTTAAAAAGGCTCAATCGTGAGAGTGGAGCATTCAGCCATATGTTACTTTTCTTGATGCCAGGAAATTTCAGTAGATGCCAGATAGTGTCTTCTGAGGTGTGTATCTTAGAGGGTGGGGCTGTGCTTGCTAGCCTTACCTTCTGTTGCACCCTCTGCTCCCCCTTCACCAGATGTTGTGTGGGAAAGTCCAAAGAGGGCACCTTGCTCTACATGCATAGGCTCCTCATGTGATTTTGAATGTTGATTGCGTATGGAGCCCATGGATGAATAGGGGAGCCTATTCCTGCTTCAGACTTCACCCACCCACTAGATAGGGAAGGGGACTGGGCTGGCTGGCAAAAGCAGCAAGAGGAACATTGGAAGTTGTCTTCTATGGAGTCAGATCCATCTAGGTCAGTATTGTCTACTCTGACCGACCATAGCCCTCCAGGGTTTCAGACAGGGTTCTCTCCCAGCCCTACCTGGAGAATCCAAGGATTGAACCTGGAACCTTCTGCATCCAAATCAGATGCTCTACTACAGAGCCAAAGCCCCTCTCTATCTCAGGGATAGGGCTAGCAACCATGGCCCTGCTTTTCTTGCCATACGATTGTAGCCACATGGGACGTGTTTGCAAATCTGTTTCACCAGTTAAAGCTGGCAGTGGAAATATACAATCCAGAAGGGAGGGCCTGAAAAGAAGGGAAATGTTATCTTATGGCTCACTCCCAATTAACTTAAGGATAATAATGCAAAACAAAAAACCAGCAACCCTCACAACAATCTTATCTCTGATCATCAAAAACTGACATACTTTTAAAAATGTCCTCCTGTATTTTAGGAGTGCCACATACAATTTGTGTACAATCCCATAACATTTTGGAGAAATTATATGAGAGGATGGCTAGACAACATTTATTTCTAATGATGGCCCTGATGAAAGACCTTCTCCAAAATGTGTCAGTCTTTGAAATACATTATTTGTGGCATTCCTGAGAACTTTTCTCTCTTTGTTTTGCTGGCTGGTGTAGTTCCCTCCCCACCCCCTTTTTGATTTCTTCTGTATTTAAAAAAACAGCAACCATGCTTCCAATTTTTATCCTGGAACAAAACAGAGGAAAGGCTCTTGCAAAAACAAAAAAAACACCTGATCCTAGTTATATATGTTTAATCTTGCTTTAATGTAATTTGTAACTGTGAGCAGGATTATAATAAAAATTTGCAAAGGTTGCAAATATAGAACAACAGGTTCATAGAACAGAGGGTTGTGAATGTCTGAGTTGATCTTACTGGTTATTTTGATATTCTAGATCATTCCTGGATCAGATTTGCAATTGAGAGAATTGTCAGTTTTCTGTTTCTGTGACTATACTTAGCTTCAACTGTTAAGGTCCTGCTCCAGTAGGCAGAGAAAATCCATCTGCCATAGAGGAAACTCCTTATTAGTTCCAAATTATGAAGAAAACTGATATCTTTTCAGTCTTTAAGCAACTTCCATCTGTAATCAACCCTACAGTTCCTTCTGGCAGTCAGCTGGAGTTATAGCTATCAGCTTAATCACCAGATATGCTCCATAGCTTTGACCCTCTTCAGCCCTGGATAGGGCAGTGTCTGTTCTATGAGCTAACAACCTGACACAGATAAACTTTCCCTTTCTCTGCACCGGAAATCTGCATTAGTCTTAGTCTTAGCCAAGTCAGGTTGTGATTTAGTCATAGTACTCTTCTGTGACTTAGAGCAAACAATTCTTTCCCATCTTTGACTTGCGTTCAAACCAAACTTTTTGTGCCATACCTTTTTAAAAAAACAAAACACAACAAAATTACTGTGGTTGACTCCTAGATATAAAGCTTCCTGGCTTTTTGTACACCCCAATAAATTTGACTAGTTGGTCTTTTTAATACATAATACATTTTCATCACATCCATGAGTAAATTTTCTTTCTTTCTTTCTTTCTTTCTTTCTTTCTTTCTTTCTTTCTTTCTTTCTTTCTTTCCATTTTAGGAACAGTGATCATCACGACTTAATGCAAAGATTGCAGATTTGATCCCCATAAGGGACAGCTGCATATTCTTGCACTGCAGGGCGTTGGACTAGATGATCCTCAGGGTTCCTTCTAACAGTACGATTCTATGACTTAGAGGCTTTGCATGTGGAATTGACATAAATCCTGAGTTAAGATTGTGAAGTAATATGGAAATATCTCACCATCTCTGTGCTAATGGACCTTTGAACTCTTGAGAATCCAAACAGGGAGATTTGAGCACTGTCTCCTGATTTTGAATTCCCCTGATCCTACTAACTGACCCATCAGTGTATATAATCACATAAACAGCAGGCCTCCATTTGCAAATTACAGATGGGAATTTAACTTACCTGGTGGGAAGGATTATTAATGTGGTTAAGAAAGGGAAAAATTAATATCTTAGAATAAAATGTGCATACCTGGTCATTTTAGCTGTTAAATTGTATGTACAGATATGGAAAATGAAAAACAGCTCTGTACGTGATTTGTGTAAAAATAATTTGTATGCATTATTCTCAGGTTCCATCGCTGCCCCTATTCCAGCCATCCGTTAATGGTATCTTGTCAGTTTGGGATGCAGCACTCAGATAACTGGTTCTATCGCTTTCAAGGAACACCATATGCAGTCCAGTGGTTTTTGATGATTTGGGACTTGCTTAGTCTTGTTGATAAGGCATGCATTATATCTTACCATGACCAAGCAATACAGGTTCATATACTTGGCAGTATTTCATGGTGGAAAAGTAGAGAGATCTGGGGAAAAAGATGGTAGAATCTCTTAACCATCTACTGTGATGTTTTAATGTTGCCTTATAGATCAGTTGCAAACACACATAGCAGTGGCTAATCCCAGGAACATACTTCATCAGGATAACATCATGACTGAAACTCTGAGGTAGACATTAAGATGTGAAACTGCCAATATATTTTGTTGAGAGGAAAATCCTATACACACTGGAGACATAGCTGGACACTGGGTGGTCTTAAATATAATTCTTCAGCGGCATTTTAAAAGAGGGCTGTTTGGTAGGCCATAACCTTAATGTTTTATATTTACTTCTTTCTGATGAGCAGCTTTATATATTTTTTTCCATTGAGAAAACCCAAGGCAGTTTTCTGAACAAATAATTAAGGTAACTATAGTACAGTTATTATTTTTCTTAAACGTTACTGCCCCCATATGGACACAATGATGAACATACGCTAGCAATGTAGGTAAAGCTTCTCCCTAGGTTGCATGGCTTTAAAATGTCTACTTTGAAGTTTTAATCCAGACAGATATCTATTAAGTTTGGGTGATTAATGGTTAAGTCAAGTTGATCATGTCTCCAGACTTTGTATTTGTGTTTGCTGTAATTACTTGTTTTCTGACATACCAAATATACTTCAGTACTCACCTAAACTGATTGCACCTGCAATTGCTTAGTGTAGTTTACTTTCCATAAAACTTACTCATTTTTGTGTACTGACCATCTTTCCTTTCTGAGGATAAATTTATAATGGGTTTTGAGGTGTTTAAGGTTTGGTAAATGCTTTTCATTGTAACTTGGACCCACAATAACTACTGCGTTACTTTCATAACCTGAACTTTCATAACCCCTGAAATTGCAAAGTCTACCCATCCTTACCTTTAAAAACATTTGTAGCTGCATCCATAGAATAGAATTGCTGACAGTTGCCAGACATTTCTGAATGAGGCACACGCAGTTTGCACCTCCCATTATTTTCTGGGATTCACTAGATTGTTATAAAATTTCCAGGCTTGAAATAGGTGGGGTTTAAATATTTTTAACAAGCTATGTGTGCGTGCAGGGATTATAAGGTTTTAATAACATTAAAATTTACTGCTACTACCACAGCATTTTTAAAGTGGAAAGCTAAAGAACAGTCATACTTATTTTTAATCAGTTAGAAGTACTGCATGCCAAGTCAAGTGTTCTTTATTTATTTCAAGTAGTTCATTCACTGAATTCTTTGACTGTCCCAGAGGGCTCAGTGTGGAAAGGATGTTTACAAGTACAAAGTCAGAGTTATACACACTGCCTGCTCAACTCCGGTTTGTTTCATGTGCTGTGGAATTGGCTGTTCTTTTCAACTTCAGAGCTGCATTTTCGAAGACAAAAAGCACAGCTGCATTTCAGAATCGGCAAATAGTTACAAATTCTATATTTTCTCATACTTTTTGCTGTGATCAATACATTTCAGTACAGGAATATGGCATTGACAAATTTAAAGTAGCCTATATGTTCAGTCTTGGCAGAAAAGAGTTTGCTCCATCTCTAGCTGTGTCTATTAATGCACCAGAGCTATAATCTTCTTAAAGCTCACTTGGAAATGATAATGTGTGTGCCACCTTCTACATTGATAATGTTTAATGGCAGTGTAATTCTGTTTGTGCCACTGTTTAGAAATTTGTCCATAATCATCCAGCATAGGAGGTATGCACATTGATAGGTGCATACATGCATCTAGATTAATGTGTATATCATATTGATGTCTCCGTTTGATCATGGCCAGCTTTAGGTCTGGTGCCTAAAGGTGTACAATGAAGATGCTAGTCAAACCTCCCTGGGGAGAGCATTCCACAAACAGGGAGCTACTGAGATCTTGTGAACTGCCCTGAGATCTTTTGATGAATGGCGGTTTATAAATATAACACATAAATAACAAGTAGTAAATAAATACTTGTGTTGCCACCATCCAGACCTACCATGAAGGAGGCACATGAAGAAGGCCCTCAGATTATGAGGGTCCAAGTGTGAGTAGGTTTATATGGAGAGAGGTGGTCCTTAAGGGTATGGTGGCCCTGAGCCATTTAGGGCTTTATAGGTCAAAACCAGCACCTTAAAAGCATGGGAGACAAATAGAACCTTGTGTGGACCCTACAGCATAGCCACCATGGGCCCGCAGAAGTCCCCCAGTGTTACTTTCTAGTAGCGGCTCTGCAACCAAGACTGAAGCCAGGCTGAAACGGGTTTAGATAACCCATTTCATCCAGGAGAATTTCACTGAACTAGCACCACTCTCTAGATCACTTTCATGGATGATACGTCTAAAACCATTTGGACTTGTCAGAAACATTTTGATGTCTGAAGTGAAGCAGCAGACAATGTCCCCTAGCCAGTCAAGGTGCATAGTAACTGGAACATGACATTTTCTGTAAGTTAGAGCAAACATAATCTACATTACGCTGCCTCTTGCTTTTCTTTCCAAAGGACTGAAAGCATGGCTTTACAAAACCTACATATAAAAAAGTTCCACCTATCACTGTGTCTGGCCAGCTTGTGCAAGGCAGCCCATGAGAGAAGGTGGTCATTGGGCTGAAAAGGTTTTAACCAGCCTTGATTTAAAGCATTTATACTCTTGTCTTTTCTTAATAGAGTGCAAGGCAGCTAACAATAATTAAAATAACGGAAAACCAAAAAGCAGGACACTTAACTAAAAAGATAGGAAGTGCAAACAGCCATTCAAAGCAAATTAACCAAACTTGTTACAGTAAGTTAAAAGCAGTTCAGTGAGAAAGCTATTATTGCTCATGGCCCAGAGCCCAAAAAAGAAGATTTCTACAATCCATCCGAAGGACATGAAAGAGGGGACAAGATGAGCGCCTTTGTAGGGCAGTTCCAAAGCCTGAGTACAACCAGTGAAAAGGCCTTATTACTCCAACTTGACATACTGGTTATGCCAGTACAGTGGTACCTCGGGTTACATACGCTTCAGGTTACATACGCTTCAGGTTACAGACTCTGCTAACCTAGAAATCGTGCTTCAGGTTAAGAACTTTGCTTCAGGATGAGAACAGAAATCGTGCTCTGGCTGCATGGCAGCAGCAGGAGGCCCCATTAGCTGAAGTGGTGCTTCAGGTTAAGAACAGTTTCAGGTTAATTACGGACCTCCGGAACGAATTAAGTACTTAACCTGAGGTACCACTGTACATACAGTGCAAGGGCATCCTTGAAAGTAGTCTTTAGAGAACAGCAGGGATATCAGATTTCTTTTTTCACAGAAAACTTTATTATTGCAGAAAATAATTTAGTTTCTTATATTATGCATAGATGCTTAACAGGAAAATTGTTGATTTCTGGGAGTGGGGGTGCGTTTCCTGGTTTCAGAATGAAATGCAGGCACATTCCATTGAAGTCTATGGCAAAACCTCATGGAATTTTGATTCTTACATGATAAACGTGTGTGTGTGTGTGTGTGTGTGTGTGTGTGTGTGTGTGTGTGTTTGAATTTTCATGCTGTATAAGAGACTCTTTAGCCTCTGCTTCAGCTTCAGCTATAACTGAAAATTATCACAGTACTCTGGAGTATCCAATTGGAAAAGTATGCTTGGAATGTCAGTGTTTTGGCAGTATGCAGTAGCATCAAAACACCAAATGTTGTCTGCTATACTAAAATTAGAGACAGTTGGATATTTCCTTTTAGTGATTTATAGATCTGTTATGTACCAGATTGTCTTGTATACAAAATGAAAGTTGTTTGCTCACATTCATATGGGATAAGTTGTGCTATTTATAGGCTCATGTGCATTAAAATCACACTCAAACATGTACCCATCCACACCCCTTCTGCGTTACATAGAGAGCCACTTTAGTTTTTCCACTGGATATTACAGGCATAGGCAAACTCGGCCCTCCAGATGTTTTGGGACTACAACTCCCATCATCCCTATCTAACAGGACCAATGGTCAGGGATGATAGGAGTTGTAGTCCCAAAACATCTGGAGGGCCGAGTTTGCCTATACCAGGGATATTAGAAGCTGAATATGTTTAATTAGCCGTATCAACTTGTGTAATACTAATAGACTATGATTGTTTAGAATGCTTCTTATTAGTTTACTGGAGTCTCTTGCTGCCATTTCCATTACTAAAATATATGCATGCCAGAATCATATTCTTAGCTACAGAAACCTTTCACGTTATTAGAACGGCAAAGTTTGCTATGCTGTGTAGAAGACAAATGCCATGTAGTTTCATACTGAATATTTATACTGAGTATTAGATTATAAAAAATGCATTACTATTTTAGCTTTAAGAAGGTTAAGTGCTTGGGCGTCATTTAAACTCTAATTAGTTTCTCTTAATAGCTGTCTACTTGCAAAGGACAGTGGTATGTTAATTGTTTTATGATGGTTAGTGTTTTATTTAGAAGCCTCCTTCCCTGGATCACGTGAGTATAAAAGAATATTACACTTCATATGAAAAAAACCCAGGACTTCTGTATACATGAAATACATAAACATTTGCAAAATTATTTTCAAGTCTTAATATTTTTTTAAGTAAATGGGTTTTTTATTCACATGTATATTTATATACTGCCTTATTCAACACATTATGGATTTTGTGGTTGCAATAATGTTTCCAATATCTCTTTAATAAAAAATGTGGAAGGTTTCTGAGCTGGCATATGTATGGCTACTTCTATGTTAATATACATTGCACAGAGGCAAGTGGTTTTAGCCCTGTATATTCCATTATTTGCCAGATACAAGAGTGGCCAAAAATCGACAACAAAGGCTGACTTGCTACTTGTTTGGAAACTGCAGTAAATTAAGGGCCATTGCACTCATACTACAATCCTACACTGGTTTTTCGCAAAAAAAATCCTATTGAAATCCATGTAAGATTTATTAATAATTAAATATGCTTAAGACATTTTGGAATGCATTTCAATAAATTTGAGTTACTATAATTATTTCTAAAAAAGAAAAGGCATTTGTCTAACACCTGTCTCTAAAAATCTTCTGCAAATTTATGATGAGACCCTGATACCAGTAGAGCTGATAGAATTTTTTCTTCATCTTTTACTAACTTTTAGGAGAACAAGATCAACTCTTCAGTTTTTGGTATTTTAATTGAATTAGATACTATGTAACCATGACCTAGAAGTCTTTTATGTTTTAATCTTTTGATGTAGTATTCCCATGGCAATATATAAGGGCTCTCGCTAAGTGTTGCTCTCACTAACACACACACACACACACACACACACACATACAGAGAGAGAGAGAGAGAGAGAGAGAGAGAGAAGCCAGTGCTGTTATAAAATAAACTTGCCAGCTCAGTATTATTATAGGAAGTACCATAATTTTCCATGTATAAGATGCCCCCTATTTTTAGGGACTCAAATTTAAGAAAATTGGGGGAGATGGCACAGAGTTGTTGAGCTTGGGGGGGGGCGGATTGCTCACCCGAATGCATCACAAAATCTGCGTCCCATCGCTGGCAGAAGCTACCTATCATCTCATCTACCCAACTGCCAGAACATCAGCCAATCAACACCACCCATTGACGCAGCAACCAATAACACGCACAATAGCTACTGACAGCCGCAGCAGCAACTAATCAAATGTCTACCCTATGCACTACCCATGTATAAGACGACCTCCACTTTTTAGCATGATTTTTAAAGAAAGAAACATAGTCTTATACACGTAAAAATATGGTGACTGGTGTGCATGTAAAACCACCTGATGCTCTAACTTAGTAATTCAGCTTTCAAAGTGTATTCTGCCTGTGGCTACTCAATGGAAAATAATTGCAATTTTTGAAGTCAAAACCATGGAATGGGTCCCTCCAAAACGTACTATGTAATGAGAGAGTACCCTGCATGGCAGCTGCCACTCCCCAACCTTCCTTCTAATGTTGACTTTTATACTGTTTGTTTTGTATTGTAAACTGGCCCAGAGTTATATATGGGGTTCTGTAGAAAATAATGAGTATAGGTGTTTGGGATATTGCTACCCACGGTATGTCCGAGATGAGAGGGATTTCAAAAAAAATAAATCCCCATGTGTGTAATCTGTACATCTTTGTTATTTCTGTTGTTATGTAGGAGCCGTGCTTTTGGCCAGCATGCAGGGATTAACAGTCAATATCGATCCGATTTTATATACTTGGCTCACGTACCAGCCCCAGAAGCGAAGCAGCAGACCGATGCAGCAGGTAAGAAATACTGAAATGCCTTCTCTTTGTGTGTACTTAAGTAGCATGTCTTGTCTGCATTAGTGGGAGAGAAAACGAATGCCATCATCCTGCATCTCTTATAAGTATCTTGCTGTTATTCAATAGTAGAAGCACAGCTGTGCTTATTGTTAAAAATAGGAGTCTTCTGTTTTGTTAGTTGTTGCCTTATTTTATGTTCACTGTATAAGTGTTTGCTTCTGTCTATCTATCTATCTATCTATCTATCTATCTATCTATCTATCATCTATCTATCTATCTATCTATCTATCTATTATCTATCTATTTTAGTTTACCCCCTTTGAGGACAACATCATTGAAAATGTAACTAATAAAATCAACAGATTTTATCCCCTCTAATGTAAAAAATGCATCTTTAAACAGGTAATTTGTGTGAAAACTGACTTCATTTTAATGATTTATGCGCAGATTAAAAGAAAAGGTTACATTATTTTTAGAGCTGTACGTAATAATATACTGTATAGGTAACATACTTTGCAGCAGGAGAGGCTAACCTGTGGCTGTCCATATGTTGTTGAACTTCAATTCCTATCAGCCCTAGAGAGAATGGTCAATAGCCAGGGAAGATGGCTACACTTCAGCTACACTTCAGCAACATCTGAATGATATATTTGCAAATAGGATTAATAAGAGTTTTAAATTGAAATGTTAATATGTTAAGCTGCTTCTTTAACGGCTAGCTAAAAGTTGAACATGGCATTGTATTGTTCATGAACATTCTTCTTTAAACGTAACTTTAGTTAGGAGCCTTATGCTTTCAGAATATAGCAACATATGTCATATTTGTGCTTTTCCCACTGCAAATGAAAACGCAAGCCAAATCGTAGCGGCTGTTACATATTTGAATAAGGATCTATGTAGTTCCTGTTGCAACTATGTGGTTAGTGCTTTAGGGGCAAAAGAGGATGTTTTCCCATATCTGCATTTGGCTTCCGCATGTATCTGAACATTTCTCCCCATTTTGAGTAGTGAACAATGTGGACATTCAGGTTTTAAAAAAAATAATAGTAAAGGTCCATGAAAAAGTTTATGAATGCCTGCATAAATCTGCATAATACCTTCTGACTTTCTTTACTGATCACTAGTAAAATACAGTATTTCTTTCTTTTTTTAAAAGAAACAACAGATAACTTAAGCTCAGCTAAAAGTGTTGATTTATGGAAAACCAAGTTCATAATCATCCAGTATATCATCCAGTTGTGATTATCACGCAGGCTGTCCAGAGTCTAAGCTGTGCTGCTGATGCCACAACACCTCGGGACGCACCCGATCTTTAAACAGGATATGCAATAACAAAGGGGAAGATTCAAGGGGAATATAAAGGTAGTGGGAAAAGTTTGGACGTTGATGTCATTGCACAAACTTAACTGTCACAAAATGTAACAATAATAACTGCTGCCCTAGTGGCTGTGCAGCATCGGTCACAAGCACAAAACACTCGATAGATTCGGCTGTTGCACTGTGCTGAGAGCAATTTTCCCAATAGCGGAATGGTTGTTGTGCTTGCGGGCTGCAAAAACAGGAGATGACCCAGTGTGTAATATGCCTTCAAAGTCTAATATACTTATTTAATGGGGTGGCCAGTGCCCACTAGACTTAGTGGGGCTTCTATGAGGTCATGGACGCATGGGCAGTGAGTGGCCAAGTTGTTCTGGTTCACTACCCAACCCCCTTGCAAATTACTGTGGACACGTCAAGCATTGCAGTTTGACTAAAAGCACCTAACTAAAAGTGTCTTACTTTGATTCAGAAGGGGTCTCTGTTGTCACAATTTTGAGTAATGTACATTACTCAGAAGTAAGCCGCACTGAATTCTATGGGGATTACTTCTTGGTAAGTATGTACAGGATTGCATCCTGAATTGGTTAATCTTAAAGGTACTACACAGGACTGTTAATGGGGCCCCATAATTTTCCGGACCTATGTGAATAGATTATTTCCTTCTCTAGCTCATTCCCTTCTAAATCCCCACCCCATCCCCGAATGCAGGATATGGTGGAAGGATATTTAAGTGGAGTAGGACCTAGGAGACCAAGATTAAAATCAGCTATGAAACTCACCATGTGACTTAGCGCCAGTCACCATCTCTCAGGCTAACCTACCTCACAGGGTTGCTTTGAGGATAGAATGGGGAAAAGAAGACTCATGAATGTCATCTTAAGCTCCCAGGAAGAAAGCTGGGATGGATATAAACGTAATACGGGCACATAAGGAACAAATAAAATAAGGTTCTCTCCAGCTAGCTTGCCCCTGATTTTGAACTGGGGTAGGGGGTCCGGTTCAGAATAAGGAAAAAAGCCTAACCTGAAAATCAAAGAAAAAGTAATCAGGGACACAATCAAGATATTCAGGCCTTGTAGGCCCTCGGCAAATCCAATTTGTCTGCTGGGACAAGTTTGCCTAAGTATGTAAGTCATGATCCCATACGACATATGGGCACTGCAGCCGGAGTTCTCATCTGCACTGTCCTATTTTTTGTAATAGCATTTTAAGTTTGCCAAGGTGTTTTTTTATCCTCACAACAACTCTGTAAAGTAGACTATAGTCCAATTTTAGCAAAACAAAAACTGCATCGCTATCAAGTTTATTTTATTTTATTTTAAAATTATGGTATAAGCTTGGGGAGGGGGCCAAAGTCCACTTTATTGTGTGCAGTAGGCTTGGTAATCATGAAAGTTCATGGAATAAAACATTTTTAAAGTGCTGCTTCACTATTTCATTTCCACTGTAAGTCATGGTTAGTTGGCTGCCCCTTTGACTGAAAGCATACCAGAGTAATGCTCCCAACACTGCAAAATGAGCCAGTGACAGATAGGAACATTAAGTTCAGTCCCCAGATCCTCTGATGTGGCTCTTGGTTAAAGTTATGAGGACAAGGAGGCACTTGCCAATAGGCTTATTGAGAAGGAAAATGTGTAGGCAATATTCCACCCAATCAAAATGCTGTCTAAGTGGTTTAACAATTAGCACCACTCATTCCTCCTCTTCTCACACCACATCTTCCTCTCCCAGAGGAGACAGCATTAGGAAGTATAAGTTCCAAAAATAAATGCCACGAACATGTACAGAATTCACCAGCATCACCAGTGAGGAACCTCTGCTGCTATGTAATAAGATGATTCCACAACAGGTAGCCTTTGCATACATCATATAAGCACCACAGTATAAAATCCTGCAGGCTCAGACAAAAAGCCCCTCTAGTCCAGCATCCTGTTCTTACAGTAGCTAAATAAACAACCCCCATGTAGCATTTTTAAACCTAAAACACAGGAATGCAGAACCTCAGAACTTGTCTCAAACCTAAACACACATGGACAAAACCTGTAGTTCCAATTACCCACAAGTGTTAAAAATTGCAACACACACAGAATCCACCCACCATTTCTTCTCCATATCCTTCCCCCCCCCGTCACAAAATATTTACAAAGTATAAAGTGAAAAGTTGATACTATTGAAAGATATTCACACACCCCACCATTGTTCTCTTCCTAACAAATACTAACGAAAAGCTAGCTGCTCTAAACTAGCAACCACACCGTTCGCCATGCTAGCTAAAACGAATGTGCTTTGAAGTCTGGGCATTGCCCTAGGGCAGCCACGAGCATGCTTGGACTGCCCTTCAAGGTAGCCCTCCTAGGCTAATACTGAGACTGCTAGTTAGCCTCATAACAACAGATAGAATATAGTGTGGCTGCCTTTCAGACCATCCAGTCACATGGTTTCCTATTTAGAGACACAGGGGAGGGACCTGTGCCCTCTCTGTATTTTTACAGAGACCTGATTGGCTAGAGAACTGTAGATTGACAGAAATGCTTGCAGAGCTTCTCCACATCCAAACAGAAGTATAAAATGTGTCTGGGACAGGAAAGAGTGTGTAACGTTGACATTTTGTGGAGGAATATATCTTTTTAATTGCTTGACATTTTCCTTGGGAGGGCTGTACCATAGTGGACCTGCCTCCACTGAATGTTTTTGATATTGCTTTTGTTATATAATTAATAACATCAATTTTTCTAATATACTCCTTTATAAATCCACTTGGTTACTTTTGTACTTTTACATGCTGATTGCAGCGTCTGGGCTTGATGAGGCATGTGGCCCTCACCTGTTCTATACCTCCTCCAGTTGAGGAATCACACACCTCCTCCCACAGCTAGCGAGCCTCACCTGGCCAGCTAGAGAGCTGGGCCATGGGCCTTTGCCTGCCTTAGCCAAATAAAGCACCCCTCCTGCTGTTCCCTATGCCTCAGAGCCTGCCGTGTTCATGGGGACAGGGGCCCCTCTGGTGATGGGTCCTGCTACTCTGGTTTCTGTGAACTGACCCCCATTGCCTCGCCATCCTCCATCACCCTGTGAGTACTTCCTTCCCCATCCCCAGCTTGCTCCGGTATGTCGTAGTCCCGGCTGCACCCCTTGTGGGATACTCTTCCTCCTTCCCATCATCCTGCCAATTCATGACAGATATTGGAGTTGAAAAGAAATAATAATTACTTTAAATGCCGTTGCTGAGGTATAAAGAAGCTTTTTTTTAAAAAATGAAGGAGACCATCAGTAGTATTGCGTTAATTTTATACCATGTGGTGAGCCACGAGGTAGGAAAATACTATTTTTATTCATACCAGCCTTCAAGGAGCTCAGAACGGCAAATTTGTCTTCTATCCAAAGTACCAGCAAGGCCCAGACTTCATTAATTCCCTTTAAACATCCTTAGACTGGTCTCTGATCTGCGTGTGTAATATACAATCTGTATACCAGACACTTAACTAACTAACTAACTAACTAACTAACTAACTAACTAACTAACATATGGCACATGTTTCCTCCAAGGAGCTCAAGGTGGCACATGTTTCTCCTATGCATTCCCCCCCCCTCAAAACAACTGTTTGAGGCAAATAAGGCCAGAGATGGTAGCAGGCCCAAGTTCACCAAATAGCCTTCACAGCTGTGTTGAGATTTGAAATTTGGTCCTCCTAGTCCTGCGGTGACACTCTAGCCACCACACCAGCTCTCTCTCAGCATATGTCTTTTTTAGCATAAATAAGTAGTTTATTGATCTATGGCTGGATACTTTAATTTAGGACTTAAAATAGTCAACATTCATTCAGGGGAAATGTCAAATTGAGTACCCTTGATAAAGCTCACTTTTGAGGGTCAGTCTACTATTTGCTACATTTTAGTTAATGTTTTCCAAAAAACCCCACATGTGGGTTTGGCCACATTAATCCCATTGACTTCAACAAATAGAAAGCCTCTTCCCCAGCTTTGAAAATATACCCCGTAATGCTTGTTCTGTGGCTTTAGATATTTTCCACAGTGATGCATTAAAAGGTTAGGTAAAAGCCATGTAATTATTGTGCATTCTATACAATCTTGCGACTGTTCAAGAGAGGGGGGAAAGCATATGTCCACATGTGTTCTCCTCTAACCATCTGGTCTACATCAAGACAATATCTGCATTAAAAAAACTGTAGTGTTCTATATTTGTCAGCCTTCCTTGAAATACAGTTTTCTAGTGGAGATCAATTTGGACACAAAATTAAGACACGTGTTCATTGTGTGAAGGGGAATTGTGAGTGGAATGAGGCTGCAGGGCTGTGCAGCGTTAGGTGTAGATGTCTGTTAGAGAAAGGCTTTCCTTTGCAAATGTCTGTGCCTGACGCGTTGCTGTCAGAAACAGAGTCAGACACAGCTCATTACCTTGGGGCAGACCAGAGTTCTCCACTCACATCCCTTTGTTTGTGCGATTCCTCTTCATGCAGCATACAGTGTAGTGAAACATCCTGTATATTCTTGCAACTAACATAACACTTTTGTTTGCACAAAGAAATGAGAACAGTGAGAGTTAATAGTTTATAGACCTGGAAGGTTTATTTGTTTGTATGAGGACCAGTTATAAATCATCTCCATACTATTGGTGATTCCGCGGTTCTCAACAACAGATGACTCTTGCTGTTCTTTATTAAGCTTTGTCTTAGGGTCGTCTGGAGAGGAGGAGGAGGCTTCATGTCACAAAAAAGGTCATTCAGGTCCCACTTTTCTGTGTGCGCAATTGGCACACAAACATTCAACCACTCTGTGTGTAGATAATCTGGACAGTAGTGTTGAAGGACTATGGCCCACTTCAGATGTTAGGTACTCCAGTCAACGAACCATGACTAGGTAATAGTGTCAGTCTCTTGTCTGAGAGCCAACAATGGTTACAATGGTTCAGACATATTGTAAACCATACATGTGAGTGAGACCCAGGGTGTGAGCTCTATAGAAGAGGCATCTGTGCCAAAAATGTGTCAGACATTTGCTCTACTTCCCCTTAAGACAATTCCAGTGCTACACACCCGTTCTCCTATTCCTGGGAATTGGTAATAATGGTGGACTTGGTCCCTTGGCTCCAACTTGAGGCACCAAATAAATATGTAAAAATATGCAATTTTGTTCTGAAATAAATGCTAATTCGTGCTCCGGTGGATGTTGTACAAAGGATACGTGCAGAATCAAAACAGAAAATGTGAAAAGCTGTTCTTATAATAAATATGCTATTGAATATTTTGCCGCTTCTTTATTGCTGTTTACTTTGCTATTAATTAGGTGAGTCACCCAATTATATTCTCTTCCTCCCATTTATATTCCATCTTCCTTCTATAGAACTCAGAGTGGTATAAATAGGATTTCTTTTTGGTCTCCCATTCAGGCATTGACCAAACCAGTCCTGCTTAGCATTAACAAAGTTGCTGTATCATGTGTCTTCAGATCATGTCCATTATGGTGGCTGAGTCTAGATTTTTAATGTAAAAAACCCGTAAATTGCCTTTGAAGAAAATGTAGCATCAGTAACTGCAGCTTGATAGTTGGCACGCATCCATTTCTTTGTATACCAGGAAATGGCTGTGACTTTATATTGAAAAGTATAAGGTTTTATTTTTATTGTTGTGTGACTCTCTTTTATTGCCGTCATGTCAGTTCCAAAGTGGTAATGTAATAAAGGTAACAGTGTATTATTCTATGTAAGTAGAACTGTTTTTGAAATGTGGAGCTATTCATTATATTTTGCTCAGTTGTAGTAGCCTCCAGTAGAAAAGTGTTTCCAATAATGATGTTGAATAAGTAAGCTGAAATATCACTTCTTTCATTGCTTTTGTTTTTATTCACTTCATTTTGGATTTCAGAAATAGTGCACTAGTCTTTGTTATTTTAACTCATTTGCAACTACTCATTCTACATGCATATTTTATGGCTTTGTTTTTCATCTGTTAATTTTTGCCTGTTGTAATTGTTATATACATTATAAAATGAAAGAATAATAAAAAAATACAAAAAAGAAATAATGCACTAGTAAAACACACTGCATTGTTCAGGAGCCTAATTCAATTCTCTCCGTTCTGGAGAACAAAATAGCATAAATCCGTCATCACAACCCTTTCTGAGCCATGAAATTAGGTTTTTTTTTCATGTGGGTCATACATCCTTAGCATTCCAGAGATGAGAATTTGAAATTTTTAATACTTCATACACGGTGCCATGGCACAGATGTTTTCAGAGCCCTAAAAATAACTGAGCACTTCTTTTAAATGATGCATTCTTTCAGAAAGCTCATGTGGCTTATTGAAGCAGAATGTTGTGACTGAGTCAGTCCAAAGTGCACATGCCAGATCTTCCTGTGTCCTCTGGCTTTTCCTTTCCTTTTGCTTCACAGCTCCTGTTGTTGAACTCGCAGAACCTACTTTCCAAACTTGGAGAATTTTAAAAACAGTTTGTGGTGTGGTGTGGAGAGCTGCTGAAGAAAATGAACGCCTGCAAAAACCATTGCATGCTTCCTCTCCTTTTCACATTGTGTTATTGACTTGCCAGAATAGCAGTCTAAAATGTTTGTGTTTTAATGTGGATTTAGATTTTGCTTTTATGTGCCTTTGGTCCCCCCCCCCCCCCAATTTCAATGCTGATCCTAAAGTTTCTGCATGGAACTAAGTCAGGGACAGCCCACCCATGAAGTAGGGTGAAGCAGCTACCTCAGACAACACCCATGTGGGTCCCACCCCCAGCCTGCTGCCTCCACCACTGGCACCAGCATTGATTTCCGGAGAGAACTTCCAAAATATTGCAAGATCTCACAGAGTGTGATAGATCACGTAAGATCTCGCTGATATGAGGGGGCAGAGGTGGCTAGGCGGCAGAGTAGGGATGTGCAAAATGGGATGTGCCATCCTTTAAGTAAGTGCCATTTATTCCGCCTGATCTTGCTCTATTCACATTCAATAGTCTTGTGGCCAAATTAATAATTTTCTTCTTTTACAGAAAAGAGACATGTAAAAGTAGGTGGACTAAAAAGACTCAACTATTTCTCAGTTTTGAAAAACAGGGAATTGTCGCTGAAGCAACTGCTAGGCAACTGTTGATTTAGTGTATATTTTGCTCAAAGGACACTAGCAGCCTCGTACTTGGTGTTGCTAGGGGATTTTAAGAAACAAAAAAAATGTTTTGAAATCAGATTGGCCTGCCATCTTGATGCGAAAGATGGATCCTGATCTAGTTCACTTGATCCAGTGAAGTAGATCAGGATCTACTTTGGGTGTTTGTCTGGCAGTTTTATGTGATGCAACTAACCAAAGAGGTGACAAGATTTAAACAGTAACTTAAAATTTAAAATGAAACCCTATTGATCATATCAGTGAATTGAGATGTTGTTAATTTTGTAAGACATTTCTGGTATCACTTAAATGTATATCAATACAGTTGAGTATCTTCATATGTTTATCAATTATTGTCAGATACATCATTTTCAAAATTAGCAGGAACTTTAGTGTGGATCTTTTTATTTCCCACATGCAAATTGCCATATTACCTCCTCATAATGCAGAACAATTCTGACTGTTGTATTTTCTCGTTATTAAACAGTTTTCTAGAGATAGCTGACATAATTGGCATAGTTATATTTGAATAATTGAAATCTTTAATTCTCATAAATACATTCCAGTTGCTTAGTTTTCTGTTAACTGGTGAGTGTTTTCTTCTTCTAACGTTAAGGTGGCTGTGCAGAAGTGATAGAGATAACAAATCAATGTTGTATCACTTGCATAAGAATCCTTCTCATGTTCTCCAGCTGTGGTGCAGTTGTCATTTGCTATTTTTTCCAACTGCAATTTCCTTGCTGGTTTGTGGCTAAAACCCAACATCTTGATCATTTTCCACCCAGTTTAAGATTGATCTTTCATTTACTTTATAGTTACAGCCAGCAGTGCCAAAAAGCTGGCAAAATTGTATTGGGTGTCATCAGCTTCAGCTTCAAGCCTGAGTGCAGTGAGCAAAGATGAAACAGCTGTTTCATTGTCCAGATCAGCACCCAGTACATGGCCATAATTTTTCCATCTTTCTCTGGCTGTGATCATTTTTATTTCTCCCTCATTTCAAATAGCATAGTGTACAATATTTACCCTTCTCTACTGTTATACCAAACTGACTATATTTTCAAGCCATATTTTTGCATCGAACTAGTTGTACTGTCTCCGGCTTTTGTTTTTCCAGGTTTTCACCTTTCTTTTATATTTGACATAGTAGCATCTTGGCAATAGTATGGTCAGTAGTTGAGAAAAGAGAAGGGAAATGCTTTGTTTCGTACTTTTTTTTAAGAGGACAGTTGTATGTGGGGTTTTTTAGAATTGTAACTCAGAATTAAAATGACATGTAGCAATCCTATCTTCTGTATATTGGCATCCAATCATAGAATTAGGAGCTAGACTTCAGATGTCACTCCAATCCTCTAGTCTTAGTATGAAGAACTGGCTGCATACATAACTGCCCAAGAGGAGAGCTACTGTTATGGATCAGGAAATGGTTAAGCAAGCGGGAAGCAGACAGTAGGAGTAAATTGACATCTTTCCAAACAGAGGGATGTACAGCGTTGAGTTTGCCAAGGATCGGTATTGGGAACTGTGCTTTTTAACTTGTTCACAAATGATCTGGAGTTAGGGGTGAGCATGAGGTGGCCAGGTCTGCTGATGATACTAAATTGTTCAGGGTCATTAAAACAAAAAGAGATCGTGAAATGCTCCAAAAGGACTTCTCCAAACTAAGAAAATGAGTGGTAAAATGGCAAATGCAATTCAATGTAAACAAATGTAAAGTGATGTGTGTTGGGTCAAAAATTAAAAATATTAATTTCACATTTATGCTAGTGAGGTTTGAAGCGGCAGTGAATGAGAGCTTGGGATCATAGCGAGTATCTTGAGGAAGATGTTGATCCTGTGTTTGGCAGCTGTGAAAAAGGAAAATTTTGTGCTAGGGATTATTAGTAAAGTTTTTCTTCCTCTCTCATAATGTTAGAACATCCAATGAATATGAATGCTGGAAGATTCAGGACAGATAAAAGGAAGTATGGGAAATTTAAACTGTGGGACTTGCTCAGATAGCTGCCATCTTGAATGGCTGTACAAATGCATTAGATAAACGCATGGATAAACACTGTTTATCTGGGAGCCTGTAGGCTTACACATTTGCACTAAGCCATGGTTTGTCTTAGCATCTTAGCATGATGTGCAAACCAGGTTTCTGGCTCCCATAGCTGTAACTCTGCTCTACAATATGGGGATAATAATCCTTTGGGACAAATTCTTAGACTGGCATCCAAAACAACTGCAGGGCTACCAAAACTGTTGACAGTGACTAACATTACAATGATGTGTAATGTTAGGGCTCTTTCAGTGGAAACTTAGTAAAAGCTTGTTTTCTGTAATTGTTAGGAAGAACAAATGGAGTGGAGTTGTATACAAGAATGTGACTATTAAAGCTTTTCATCATTCCATTTTCACAATTTGCTTTGGCATTCTATATGCTTTAGTTATTAAGTCAAAGCTTTTCCCTAGGAACTTATGGTGATAAAAGTACTGCTTATAGTGCCCTTCCTATGATATGAAGTATCTTTTCCTATGTACTGCTCATAGTTTCTGAGTAAGTCACTGTACTTTTCTTCTTTTTCTAGCAGTCTGGATCTGTTTCTCTGGGGACACCAGTGACTAGGAAAAAAGAGGATGAGGTATCAGTTGGAAGTACGCCTTTGGCTAAACAGCAATCAAATCAGGCCTCTGAATATGCCAGCAGCCCTGTCAAAACAAAAACTGTAACAGGTATGTTTTGTTTTCAGTTAAATCAACCCATTCTCCAGGAACTTTCCCCCCCCCTTTGACATGTGTACATTCCTGCAGGGTCAGGTGTACATATCGGGACACATTTCTGCAGTTAATGTAGAAAGCTTCATATACAATTTCTGCAGTTTTAATGGATATATTTTTCAGTTCAGTTCTACAATGTTAGATCGCATTTTCTAACTTTAATCCCAAATTATTTTTATAGTACTTCATTTTTATACATCATTGGGTCAGCTCAAGTTTGCTGGCCTCTCCAAAAAGATAGATGTTCAGAGAATGCTTTAGTGAACATAGTGTATCTTAATTTTTTCAATGCTGTTGTATAAACAAGACACAATGTGGTATAATGGCAAAGACTGCTGTGTTTGGTTGCAGGAAACTTGAGCTGAAATCCACACTTTGCACTGAGGCTTGCAAGATGGGTTGTTTTTTTTTGCAAGTGTAGAGGGAGATAACATATTGTAAATAATAGGTCACCTGGTACATAATGCAGAAGGGTTATTTTATAGCATGCCATTCTTTTGGGCTTCTTGGAGGCACCTCTGGGAAATAGGATGCTGGAGTAGATAGACCTCTGGTCTAAAGCAACAGGGCTGCTTTATTTCCTTTCCATTTACATTAACATCCCTTGCAGTGGAGGCTTCTCTGTTGGACGAAGTGGAGCATAGCCCGCCTGAGATTCTGAGCCACCCCAAACTCCAGAGCCATAGTCCAGTCTTTCTCCTGTCTCCCACAATCATTATTAATGTGTTATCTACTGATTTAGAGGCTTCCTATATACCGTATTTTTCGCTCTATAACACGCACCAGACCATAACACGCACATAGTTTTTAGAGGAAAACAAGAAAAAAATATTCTAAACGAAATAGTGGATATATGATTTTTGTGGTTCATGCTGTGGCCACAGACATGTGATCTGACAGTGAGTTTGGAGTAGCCCAATGCAAAAATCCTGAGGATCCATGTGGATCCATGCTTTGTAACCACGGAGGAGGGAAGGAAGGGGAACCATGGATCCTCTGCTCACGACTGCAGCAGATCCCCCCCCCCCCACCCGCAGGCATTCGTTACATAACACGCACAGACATTTCCCCTTACTTTCTAGGAGGAAAAAAGTGAGTGTTATGGTGCAAAAAATACGGTACTTTTGCCCATCTCTTCTGCTTTGTCAATCAAAACAATCACCACCAGCAGGTTCCATCCCTTCCCTAGCAGCTCTTTCCCACAGAAATGACTTCAGTAGGGCAGTTGATTCTTTTGATGCTACTTAAGGAATGTTCAGTAAGTTAATTTCTCTTTATTTCTCAAGAACAGTCTCAGAGAACCAAAGTGTTGGTGGCTACATTAGTGGAAGGGAGTGCCCTGGGTTTTATGCCCTGCTGCTGTATTTTAGCACAGCTGAGGGTTTGGCCACTCATCTCTTTTAATTCAGCTATGAAGAGAAAAGGCCACAACAAGTGTCTTTAATTTGCTGTCTCATCTTTTGAGGAAAAGCTGTATCTTAAATCAACCCTAGAGATGGATGGAATCCGTTTCAAATTATTTAATGAAATTAATATTTGCTCATGAAGAAGGAAACTTTTCTTGGTGGGACTGATACATTTTTAAAACGTTTCCATTATAATAACATACTTTCTTTTACCAGCTCAACTTAAATCTGTTTCTTTTTCTGTTAATTGGATCTTTAGTTTTATTGTAAAATAATTCTGTGGAACTGAAACTTGCAATTAATGAGCAGCATATGGTAGATTTTATTCTCTTAGGAGTTTGTTTGGTTTGATAGCTGTTAGACTTTATTGTAATTTTTTGGACTGTTTGCATTTGTTGATTTAAAAGTCTGCTGCTACCTATCAAACCTTAAAATTAAGATAGCAAAGATTTTTGGAGCCCATTTTTAGGCATGCTAACTTGAAAGCCCCAGTGAGTTCAATGGGGAAATATTCCCAAGTGAGTGGGCATAAATTGCAGCCTTAATTTCATTAAAAAATGTATATTTTAGAAAACTCTTGAGTGATTAACAAAATGTCCTGTGCACTGTCTTAAAAGTCCTTTATGACTTTCAGTTACAACATGAGTCTTAGGGAGCTGTCTTGAGAACTGCTAGAAACTGATATTGTATATTGTGCTCTGTGATGGCAACTTTGGTTGCAGCTGGTATATAGCTTAAACTCCTGTTCTTTGATTCTAGTAGTTTGGGAAGTGATGGAAACTGAAACCTTGTTAGAAATAAAGGGTGGGAAAATATGATTTACTCGGGAAATAATAATACAAAGCCCAATGTTTTACAAACACACAGAGACACACAGCTCTTGCCCTTGCTCTCAAAATAAATGGCCTTGTCTCTTCTGAATTCCCAATAATTTTCTCAGCTGACATTTTCTTGTCCCTCTGCTGTTTGGAGACAAACAAAGGTTATGTCATCTTGAGGTCAAGACTTGCCACTTTGAAAATATTCCCTAGTTCCGTGTTTCCGTTACTGAGCATTCAGCAGAGAGCATTCCACCCAGACATATATCACTTTTTAAATATGGTGGAGCTTTTTATAAGTTCAGCAAAAGTTTTTGTGCCTGTAAACTATTTTTATTGTTTGATCAGTATACAATAAGAGTTGAACATTTTCACAAAGAGGTGTTTTAACAAAATGACCCACTATAGTCCTTAGGTATCTTCACTTACTTTGAGATTTTAGCAATGTGATTTCTCAGAATGAAAAATATATTGGGATAAGAAAAAGGGAAACTACTTCCCTTCATTTCAAGAGATACTAGAAATGACCACCACCTCCAGTATGCCGTTTTCAGTCCATGGCTAGAATTTGTCAGTGGCTGAACAAAATATGTGAATTCTTATCTTCCTTTTTAATTTTGTTGGACTTCTGCCATCCTTCTCCTTTGGCCATGCTGGCTGGGGCTGATGGGGCTTGTAATCCAGTATCTGCAACCATCATGTTGGCTGTTCCTTGGATTAGAAAATTGGCTATGGAGAGGGAACCTTTAACTCTTTCCCTTGCCTGCTCTGCCCTGAATCCTTTAGCGTGCACGAGGACATCCTAACTGGCAGCTATATGAGGAAATTCAAAAAGTGCTGCTGGCAATTTAACCTCCATATCTTATGTATCATTAACTATGTATTATCACAGTCATGAGGGAATAAAATGTGGCTACTTTAGGAGGCTAATTAGATTGTGAGACTTTTATAGTCTTTCTGCAACACTTAGTGGATTTTGAGGTAGGTGTCTTAGAGTATGGTGTGTAAGTATATGAGTTAAGTCTGAGCCCTGAAAGTGATATGTTCAGTCCAGCCCTGACTGATGGAGGCAGCAATATATGGAAATAATTCAAAGTTTCATCCATGCTTTGTAATGCGATATTTTATGTGATTTTTCTGTACAATAAAATTTATTCATGATAAAATTGCATTGTTATGTTAAGCTCCTCCTTTAAGCTTTTTAAAATAAATTACAAGTGATTTATACTCCCTCTCCTGTTTCACTTTTGTGAGTGACATTCCCACACCTCCACTTCACCTCTGTGACTAAATCCTACCCACCTCTTTCTTTCCTTGCTGGGTTTGTCACAATCTTAAAAGGATTTCACATCCTTATTAAGAGGAAAGCCTAGTTTGTGTTAGGTTTGTTTAACATTGGGGTTGATGTAATACTTAATTGCAGAAGTGAACAGTACATGCAATCCTGTGACCCTCTAGCAATTGAAAGACCCCTAACCATTACATCTACACCATCTTTGAATGGAGGAGGGTGTTGCAGAAGTAAATAGAGTGAGCACTAATAAGTTGGGGCAACTGGAGCATTTAAACTAGCTGGAAAATACCCAGAAAATTCGGGGATTCAGTGTTGGGCATTTGATCCTTCATAATTATTTTTTCTTCTTGTTGTTGTTGTTGTTGTTTTTTTTTTTGTATAAACCTAGCAAGCAGACCCGATTTGAATACAAAACTGGATTCATTCTTAAACTTAAATGCTAATACTTTGGTGGGCTGTGAAATCTGTTGGCAGAAGGGAAGCACTTAAATTAGGAGATCACACATTTCCGTTTAGTTAACTGAAGGGCTATTGTTTGTGTGTGCCTGCTGTGCAGTGGATGCTTGAACAAGGATGCTTTAGGTGGGTGAAGAATGTTAACTAGACTTGAAAGAGTGCAATATTTTTATTTAAATCTGATATTTCCCACAAGATTTGGAGTGGGGGAAGAACGTTTTCCGGTGTATTTTTCACATGCTGGCAGTAATCCATCAAAACAAGCCCAACCATGCTGTTTTGTAAAGATTCTGTTTTTGTCCTGCATACTGGTGACCACAAGTTTTTATTCATATTGATGCAGAGCACATTGTACTGCTTTCTCTTTTGTGTATCAACATCTTCATCCTTGGGAGCTGGTGAAAGGCACCATCAGGGATTAAAAGCAGAAGTATTTCTCTTATACAAAACTTATGTAAAACAACTTTTAGCAAAGGCAGCTTTTACATCTCAATAAAGTATGGAAACCATAAGATGCTTGGTTCAGGAAAAAAAGGGGGGAGGAGTGTCCCAGAAATTCAGGTATCTTGTTGGGGTTGTTCTGTCAGCAGTTTGCATACATAATAAAATCTACCCATTCACCACAGAAAATGTCTAGTTTGCTCCCAAGGCAGTCAGACCTTTCGTGCTGTCTTTTCATACATTGTGAAGACACAGAGCTTATCATACCATCTATCAGTGTGCCTTCTAAGGTTTTCCAGAACCATATGATTACAAGTCTGCCATCAGCATGAACCCAATCAGCTCCTTACTTTTAAGATTTTTGTTTTGTCCATCTGAGATGTTTAGCAAAGTCAGCGTAGAAATAGAAAAAGAGCTGGTTTAGTGATCATGTTAATTTCCAAGAACTCTTTCCCCACAAGTTTGCCACACAAGGGTATTCCAATCCCAACAAAGTTAGTAATATGGCAACACTAGCAAATCGGAAAAAGGTTTTTATTTATGTAAGATAACTTACCGGTACATAATTACTGGAGTGTAATGCCAATGATACACAGTTTTTTACATAGTTTCCTTTAGTTACGTGGAGATTAATGTTAACTGCCTACTACCCCAAGCTTATTCGATGCTGCAAAAGTTAAGCAGTTGATTTAACATAGTGCACAATTACTCTGTCATTGTAATTTATGTTGATATTTATTGAAATTTCCTATTGTCTTTTAATTTTGTTGTCCTCATTCTTTGATAAAAGATACTTGGAAGATATGATGTTGTAATTGTAGAGGATCTATAAATGTGATATCCTGCTTGCTATGTGCTTGAAAGAGTCATGCTAATTATAAATAAGCAAATAATAAAATTATGAATAAAATGCATGTACAGATAGCATCAATTTTTAAGGAATGTGATATAAATTGAAGAGACTTCCTAGATTTGATAACCAAACTGCTGAATTGCTAATTCAGGTTCTTTGGCACAATTGAAGCTAAAATCTCCCTCTTATTTGCCAAATGTTTTTGTACTAAATTATTTGAATGTAACCACTAGCTTTATGAAATGGTGGAATTCTATTGGAATATTTTAAAAATCTGACTTTTCCACAATTGTTCATTTAGTTCAATTCAACTAAGGCTTGTTGAAACTAACGGAATAAGTTACTTCTGATTAATTAGAGACATAGGTTTCAATAGAACTTGTGGTGACTAACTTTGGTTAGATTATGCTACTATTCACCATGTAAAACAAACTTAAGTTCTCAAATGTATTCTATTGTCCTTTTATTTTTAAGAATCACGACCTTTATCAGTTCCAGTGAAAGCCATGCTGAGCTCATCTGAAAGCTGCAGCAGAAGTCCTGAGGAAAAGATGAAAGAATTTATTGGGGTATTGTGGAATGCAGTCAAGCGCCTTACACTTCAGGTAAGATGCTGGGGGGGGGGGTGAGAGAGAGAATGGAATATTTGAAATACTTAATACTTTCTAGGATTTTGGCTTATTTTGAAACCCTTGTAAGATAAGTTCCCAGCGTTTGTTTATATAAGAAATGATGAAGCCAGTCTTAAGCACTTTAAGCCCCTTTGGTTGAAACAAGAGAAGTGTTAAGTATGGTCTTCTGCACATTGTCTTCTGTGTGGTCACATGTAGCAATAGCGGTGCATTGACTGTGAGCTTTCTGCAGTGCCTTGTTTGTTTGTATATGTTGCACAATATCTCATGGTCATTTATAAGCAGCAGATTAGCGCTGCTTTTAAGAACTCCCATCATCCAAATATCCAGTCAGACTGCAACCTATGACTATCTTTTGATTTAAGAAAAGAAATTAAGCTTACAGGTTGTAGTGGGAACCAGGCAAACAGTGCTCTAACTCCAGTGTACAACAGACTTTTGCTCCATTGCATTTCCTGTTCACTTGTATTTGAAAAGCATAGATTTCCAACTCCTACAGATTGCCTTGCTATATATCTATATACTGTTTGAATGAGATGATTTGGATGTTTAAGTCATAAGTTCCTCTATTCTCAGCAGAAATTCTTGTCAAATAATAACAGGGTGTCCTGCCCCCCGTCCCCCCCCCCGTTGGGATTGTTGGTCAGGGAGATTTGAGCTCATGGCACTTGGGTGCCTTTTATCATTCATTTCAGTTTGAAACTAGCAATACATTTTTACTTGGGGACAATAAAGTTATAAATTTAGCTCCTGGTAAAGCAAATTGGTAGCCTCAGGAATGCATCCCTCCTTAGGCTTAAAATCGAGAAGACAGGGTGCATGAGGAAAATGGAATTCCTATAGCATAGCTATACAGTTCTGCCTATGCAATTTCTGGCTGTCTTGGAGAGCAACCCCTTCCCCAGAAGAACTCCTTGCCCCACAACCAGATCTATGAGCAAAGCATGTAACAGCACCCAGGTCAGGAGTTCAGGGCTGCTCGTGCTACACAATTCTTTCCTCCAACTGCTGACTTGATGCTAGTTGGGATCATCAGCAGAGCGGGCTTGATAAAGTCCTCCTCTCTCATTGATGTCTACGGCAGTTCGTTGTTTTAAATACTGATTTAAGGGACTCCCTTGCTAACCATGCTTCAGGCTAACAGCAGTACTGTCAAAGTGCTTAACTGCAATTGAGGAGGGTTTTTCTTGAGGGCAGTGGCATGCAGTTGAGGTGTGTATGTACTCAGTGTTCCTGATTTGCTAATCACATTTGCATTGTGGTTGTGGAGCCAGTGTTGCATCTGTTCTGGCCCTTATTATAATGCCCAAGGTATTTTTTTCTATTCCAACAATGGTATAGCATTCTTGGAGTTCCACCATCACTAAATATAGAACAACAATCTGAGAAAACTTGAAAGCTGCCCTTCTCATTGTAGTCAGCCAGGGCTTATGTGGATGTATTTTGGCAGTATGGTTTGGGGATGGTGATTTACAGGAGATTGATTTTATAGGATGACAAATATAGACTGAAAAGGAGTCCTGAGTTGTCAGCAGACTGTTGTCTTCATAATTTGAAAGCATGAAAGGGTTGTTCTTTGTATTTATAAATAAATACATAAATGCTTAGAACAGAAACACCTGGAAAATTTACTTTGGATCCAAGGCTAGTGTCTGCTTGGCTCTTTTGCTCACAGTAGTGTCCAGCATGACAACTCCGTGAACTAGGCTTGTTGTAAGAAGTTATGATGTAATTTTAAAAATGCTGTTATGCAAGGGCTTTTTTCTATAACTGCTAACAATTTCAGTGTAAACCTTGCAGTGTCTTTTGGCAACTATAGCATGAGGGAGGGAAGTGTTCACTTTGCATGTGTTCCTGGTACTAATAGCTGCTCAACTTATGAAGTAATGTAAACACAATTATTTTTAAATGGTTGTTAATGCTTGATTTCATTGAGAATAACAAGGGTTCCACATTTTGGCAAGAGTTAATAATGAGTAATAGTATGTTGAGCACTGACCAAATAACTACACATTTTTACTATGTTTCACATAAATACACTATTATCAAAATGTTCCTTAAGTACTTTATAAAATGAATCCTTAGTTACTTGAAAATATTTGAATATTTTAAGTCAACAGGATTTGTATTAAATGACATATTGAAAACAAAATGAATTGGAGTTGGAAATATGTTGATGGCGTGGTGAGTGCAGTATCAAAGGCTCTTAGCATCAAATGAAAAGATAGCCAGAACTGGTGCACACAGAGTCCTGTACTCTTAAGTGCTGTTTCCTGAACTGTCCATGTGTGAGTGGAATAGACTGCTGCTCATGCAAAGGGACTTCCCCTTCCCCTCACCCCTTGCAGCGCTCCCCCTACAGCCTTAAAATCAATTCTGAAAGGTTGGGAGTCCCTCTTGAGCAGATTTTGGTAATACACAGGAGGCTGCAGGTGGAAGAAATGAAGGTGAAATTCTGTGGCATTAGCAGAAGTTCACTTGTGCAGTTAGACTCCATCTTAACTGGCTATTCTATATACTTTGACAAATTATTCTCTTGGGTTCCCTCACCTGCTTTCTGATTGTGACACAATTCCTACTTCATTTGCACTCATAGTTGTTCTAGTAGAATGTCTAAACCCATCAAGTCAACCTGACAGAGATCTTTACTGCAGTACAGTATAATATTTCCAAAGGAAACATTCCCATTTCCTCTGTGTGTGTTCATAAGATCACCACAGAAAGCAAAAACATATGCACAAAAGGTGACCTTGGAATCAACTCTTTGCTTCACCCTTTGGCCTTGTTCCTTCCTCCTGCCTTGCATTACTTGCTGCTTACCTTGGTCCTTCCATACCTGCGTTCATTGATCTCCATTCTTTTGATCACCGGCACTGAATTCTTCTTGTTGGAGTTGCTGAAGATGATGGTGTGGATCATATTAGGATCTCTTGTGAACACCGTCCAACAACTGGTTGTTGCTAATTTCTAGGCTGTACAGTGTCATAAAATCATAGGGTCGTAGAATTGTAGAGTCAGAAGAGGACCCCAAGGATCAACTCCAACCAAATCTCAACCAAAGCAGATGGTCCTCCAACCTCTGCTTAAAAAATCTAATGAAGGAGAATCCACAACCACCCAATAATACTTCTGGGTCCTCCCTCACCCCCACCCCACCCCACCCACCAAAAGCCCCAGCATAGATTTGTTTGAGGCTGAAAGCTGACACGTTAAGGTGTTGCAGTTGATAATGGGGTTGTATAATAGATTGGAATGGGGGTGGGGAGGGAATTGGTCCAAGGACCATGTTCCTTTACAGCCAGTCTTCCAGGGGCCATATACCAGGGGTGGGTGTGTCCAGAGACAAAAAAGTGGGAAGAGCAACAGATGTGTCTCTTACCTTTTTAGTGAAGGATGTATTGAAGCCATGCACAATTCAGAGGTTTCTATACATACATCTCTCCATCCTGGCAAGTAAAACATATTATCACTGTTGATGGACACATCCCATCCAGGCAAAGACCCTTAAGCAAGAGATGTAGTAGGGCTGATGAGGAGTGTGGTGTAGTCAGAGGGGGTGGAGCCTGGTGAAGGGAGCATGGCTGGGGCAGGTGGACTGAGGGCCAGACAGGGATCCCTGCAAGGCTGCATTTGGCCCCCAGGTGTGAAGTTTCCCACCCCTGTTATAGATGTTACCTATCTCCCTCAATCTCACCTCCAGTATTTCACAAATTTTAAATATTATATTTGTCTTAGATTAATATATACAGTCATTACAATTCAAAGTGTTTGAGAACATCCCTATTTTACAGTACACAATTTAACATTTAAATCATGTGGACATATGAAGTACAATTCTTATAAATATGAACCAGTGCAATAATTTTCTGGAAAGATCTTGTTCAAATCTTAGATGAGAGATGACTAATAAAATTACTGTGTTTTCAATATTTATTGTGTTTTTAATATTCTGTTGGGAGCTGCCCAGAGTGGCTGGGGCTACCCAGTCAGATGAGCAGCATACAAATAATAAAATTACTATTATTATAATAAAATTATTAGTGAGGGCACTTTTTCTCAGACTGTATATGAATTATGGAGACTGTAATGCTAGTCTCCTTTGCAGGTTTGCTATAAAGATTGCTTAGAAAATGTAAGTGAAATATTTTGAAAACATGCCCTATCAATATGGATATTACCATTTTAATTCTATATTGTTCTTTTTTCTAATAGAAAACTAAAACTTCACTGTTGTGTAACTTAAAATTCTTATTTGGTTCAATTTGAAGTTATACAACAGGAGAATTAGTTTCTTACCATAAACTGATTTTATTAGTGTGGAAATTGACACATTTTCAGACATTTTATCAAGAACAGAAAATAAATGCATATTTTGAATGCATGTTAGCTGCCCTTTGTTGTTCTGTTATTAGGGAGTGTTGCGTAGCAAGCACAATCCTTAACATAATCAAAAAGGAGGTTATTTTGTTTCAAGAATTTGTAATAATTCCTTGTCTTTAACACACAAGTATGTTCGGTATTGGCAAAAGAACACGTTGCTACCAAAACTGAAATACGATCCTTGAAACAGAAAGGATGTTGCCATGGAAAAATGAAGTAACACTCAGTGCAGCTGTGATGCATTAATGAATAGGATATTTTTTTAAAAGATCATTTGTGTTTGGTGTGGCTTAGAGGGTCCCAACCAGATGGTTTCCATGAATAGGATCTGACCCCCAGCTTGAGGACTTCTTACTGGCAGATTACTTCATTTTCTTTCCCTTGGATTGTCAGATCCTTACATTAATGTAAGATTTACTGCTGCAGATTTATATTCAGTTATATAAATCAGTCACATTTCACATTAAATTCACAATTTTAGACACACAGTTTAATAGTTATTTTTAAAGTGTAAAAAGATTTATTTGATAGCTTTAATATAAGCTATTGATGTAACTTTAAGAGTACAGGAATTTTAAGATATTTGGATTACATATATTTTTAAGCACCATTTCTATCAATAAAGTGATACGTGATACGTGATACATTTTTGTTTAATCAAACAACTAATAAATTTTTAGAAGTACTCTTCCTTTTCTTTTACTCTCTCTCTTTCACTCTGTATGTGCAGAGCACACACAATTACACATCTGTGGTATCTGAAGAAGTGTGCATGCACATGAAAGCTCATACCAATAACAAGCTTAGTTGGTCTCTAAGGTGCTACTAGAAGGAATTTTTTTATTTTGTTTCGACTACAGCAGACCAACACAGCTACCTACCTGCATCTACATACATAGGTATGTATGCAGTTAGTTGGTGTCCCCAACATAGAAATTTGTCCAGATGTGAACTGTCCAGGTGTGCATCAAAATCTTACATATTCATATGTTTTGCAGGAGTGCACGTGCCAGCTGATTCTTTTTCATACGAATACCAATTTATTGTGAATAAATTGTTTCTTTTGTGGGGGCAGCAATTTCGTAATTTCAATGCATGGGCTTATACATATGCACAAAGAAATGAACACTAATTGGGGGGTGAGATTCTAATTTGCATATGCCCCAGTCTTATTTTTTGACGGAACTGGTTAAAAAGCCGTCACGGCTTCAATTTCTGTTGAGATGGCCAACTTTTAAAGAATGCAAAGAAATGTTGTTGCTGTTTTTTTGCATATTCTTATAAGGGACGATTGAGTTGTTCTGGAGTAAGAGCCTGGCAGAAGGAGGGGAGTTTCCTTAATATGGGTCTGAAAGTAGCTTCCCTAATACAGGTTTGAGCACTTAAAAGCATCAAGCCTTAAAACCAACCAACAAACAAGAAAAAATGTGAGGATGTCTGTGATTCAGCCGTCTAACAACATTCTAACAATGCATAGTGCTGGATCCTTATGGCAGCAGCATATGGTGCGGCATGGTTAGGTAGAATGAAATGCAGCTCAATGCTATGGAAAGATTATAGCTTGTGACTTTCTAGTGCTTGCCTCCCTTGGTGAAGTACAGCAATACCAGAGGACATGCAAAGTTCACTCCGTCTTCCCGATTCGATTGCCAGTAGAGATCCTTCTGATGGCTCATCACAGTGGTTTGACTTCATCTCCAAAGGCACACTGCATTGTTTCTCGAGACAGACATATACCAACAATCGTTTCCCTATACATACCTATGTAATATCTAGGTTCATTTAGGCTGCATTCTTAGCCCACTTAAAAAGGTAAAGGACCCCTGACAGTTAAGTCCAGTCACGAACGATTCTGGGGTTGCGGCGCTCATTCTCGCTTTACTGGCCATGGGAGCCAATGTTTGTCTGCAGACAGTTTTTCCGGGTCATGTGGCCAGCATGACTAAGCTGCTTCTGGAGAACCAGAGCAGCGCACGGAAATGCCATTTACCTTCCCGCCGGAGCAGTACCTATTTATCTACTTGCACTTCGTGCTTTCAAACTGCTAGGTTGGCAGGAGCAGGGACCGAGCAACGGGAGCTCACCCCATTGCAGGGAATCGAACTGCCGACTTTCTGATTGGCAAGCCCTAGGCTCAGTGGTTTAGACCACAGCGCCACCAGTGCCCACTTACCTAGGAGTAAATCCATTGAATTCAATAGAGCTGCTCAGACATGTAAAGAATACTAGTTTTTGTGTAAATAGTATATATAAAAATTGATTTCAAACATCAGTATTATTTCTAGAAAATGTTATGGATTGGCAAGTTTATATTTCAACTGGTTTTTTGTCTTGTAATTTTCTGCGCATACACAGAAATTATTGTATTAACTATATATATATATATATATATATATATATATATATATATATATATATATATTAATGGTTCTAGGGTTGCTTGTGCGTAAGTTGCCGCCACTCCTGGCTAGGTTACCTGGTTGAACCCTTTCTGTCTGGACAGCCTCTAGCTTCGTGGCTGTCTCAGTCGTTGGCAGAATCCGTCAGTGGGCGTTTCTTGAACTTCTTCCAGCAAAGAAGTTCTTTGACGCCAAGTCTCCTCCTACTCTCCCTGCGCGGAAGTCTTCTGCGCAGGGAGGGTGTGGGCAGCGGAGTACCCGTACTCTCTCTGCTGGTCTCCGGCGAGGAGTCTTGGAGCCTCCTCTCCGATTCCCCCATCTGCCCCGCTTCTCTACTGGTGTTACGCTGATTTCCTTCCCCAGCAGATGGGCTGCCTCTCTCCCTACTGGGACCCTCTCCAGCATCCCTCTGGAGCCCTCCCTCCGCCTCTAGCTCCGATGGCAGTTCCCTCACACACACACACACACACACACACACACACACATATTTCATATTTTTAAATTATAGGGCTGCATGTGTTTCTATATTATTCAAGTTCCTTTACCAAAGCAAATTATAACAATCGGTTACATGAATAGTTTGCCTTTTTTGTGCAGAAAGCTACTTAAATTGTGATCTTTTATTTTAAATGTGATGATTTCATTTATGCAAATTTTAGATCGTTTTTATTTCATGGAGGGGGGGGCAAAGGAGAACTATATTTGTAATGGCAGATAAGATAAGATGCAGCGAATGAGTAGGGTTCGCATGACTGATAGTACAAGGAAAGAGCATCTGGTCATAATTGAAGCCTATGAATACTACATCCTTTTTGGCACACTGTGTGCACACTTTCCCTTCTAAACATGGACAACATGCACATTTTCAGACCTATTTCTTGTGCAATGAAGGCAAGAAACCTTTTGATTCCCCCCCCAAAACATAAACACAAAGGCTAAATTTCCCAAGTTTCTGTGCCAGTTATCACATTCCATCTACACATAACTGCAGAAGACAGATCATACTAGTAGTATGTGGTTTTGGCAATAATGAGCAATATTTGGCGAAATAACGAAAGTTGTACTTTCATTAAATTTGTTGAGAACGATGCAGGCTTCACGAAGCACGAGCGTCTCAAACTACAAAGAAAACAAAAAGTAGCAATATATGAGCTACTAGTCAAATCTGAAGCCTTAGCTAGTGTTAACAAAAAGGTAATAAATGGCAAATGGAGCAGGATTTTCTTCCTCTCTTTTTTGTGAGTTCACTTTCCAAATCAATCACCTCTCTTGGAAAGAGGTGTGGAAAGGTAGATATATATTCAGCTTTTTGTACAAACGGTTTTCTGAACAAGTTTATAGGCTAAAAAGACACCTCTTTAGGTGTGACTTCTTTCTAAAAGATTTCCAAAATACAAACCACCTGCAACTTGGAGGCCTTCACTTAAAATTCGGTTCATAAGCTATAGAAATATTTGTAGCTGATTTTGATTCTTGCTATTGTGCGATGCTTAGATACAGTAAACACATCTTAAGGTCTGTTTATGAGATTCCCTTTATGGATTTGTTTTTGTTTTTCAGCTTGAAATTCAGTCCTGCTGTGTGTTCATTCCAAATGACAGCCTGCCATCTCCTAGTACAATTGTGTCTGGAGATATTCCTGGGACAGTCCGCAGCTGGTATCATGGGCAGGCTAGCATGCCGGGAACTCTTATTCTTTGCTTACCTCAGATAAAGGTTATGAGTGCTGGCCACAAGTACATGGAGCCCTTGCAAGAAATTCCCTTTGTTGTGCAAAGACCAATTCTCGAAGAAGGTAGAGTATAACATATTCTAAAAGAGAAAAGTTCATTCTACAATCATCATTTTCCCTGTGTACATTTCCAACGTGCTGAAACCTTTATGTTGAAAAATGTCCTTCAAAATGCTTACATATGACCTAAAAAAATTTATTTTGTGATTTTGCTCCTGAAATTGTATTACTTGTTTTTCTCACTTCTCAGTCTTTAATATTTTTGAAGGCCATCGTTCTTTCTATTGCTGCGGTTAAGTTGCCTGTAACATCCAGGCTTATCTTGTTTATTGCAACAATTTATCTATCTATCTCTCTATCTATCTATCTATCATCTATCTATCTATTCTTTCATACATTCTCTTCCTCTTGCAGACTTTTCCCATCAGACTTATTTGTTTAATATTTGATCATTTTGCACCCTCTTTTATAGTTATCTTAACTTGATGTTCCTTTTAGTGATATCTTCATGATTTCTATCTTCATCTGTTAGAGGAATAAAATACAGTGGTCATGTTTAAGTGGCTATGAAAATTGCTACTGATAATTGTCATTCAAGTATGCTTCATATACATTATCGTAGTAATCCTCAGAGTTAGGCCATTGCTAATATTTTCATATTGCAGCAGTGGGTCTGAGACAGCAAGGGTGATGGGGGTGGTGGGTTATGTTTTTTTGACTGAGATTTGAGCCAGGACTTCCCAGTACATACCTCATGGTTTAGTGGTTCCCAATAGCCATCTGTTTAGTTTGTAACTGAGGTAAGACTTGCCCCATGTCCTTTACAGGCCTTGCACTTGGCCTCTCTACTAGACAGTACTTGTGAGAACAGTCAACATTAATAGTTGCTGTTTTTCAAATGTATAGTTTGCCAATTTCATGTCATAACATGGCAACATTTGGGAAAGAGCTATGTTTGCTATTAAGCTCTGAATGGAACGTTCCTGACAATTGTGGTAGGTTTGAAGACTGACATGTGTAGATTATTTATTTTTGTTAGAATAGGAAATACATGCTATCCATATTTTAGGCCGTACACTATATGAATTTCTTAAACCAGCTTATGTTAACCATAGACGTAAGTTTCATCTGTATTTGTGCAGTGTTGTTTAAAATGATAGTTTAGGCTGCAGTCCTAATCTCATTTACCTGGGAGTAAGATCTATCAAATTCAGATTTACTCAGATTTAGGTAGGGACATAGGTAGGGCTTGAACTGCCATGCCTGTTTTACTGCCATTGGCCTTTCTTAGTGCACAAAATCACATACAACGTTACCATTCTATGACTTTCCTTAAAATGTGGATTGGATGTATCAGAAGGTACAGTATATTAAAAGATGCATTCAATATTCATGAAATCCAGTGTTTTTGCAAATAAATAAAAAAAATGCTTCACATGTTCTTTCTAAACTCTCAAGTAAAACTTGCTGTGTCCATTTAATTCTATCTCTACCCCTGCCTTTTGTATTATGAAGTATTACTCACCAAACCACCGTAAATGTTACCTATGTAAAGCTAGTGCTAATCTGTGTACATGGATCAAAACAAAAGTTGAACCCAACTGTGGCCATACACCTCATCATTTGAAACACTACTACCTAATGTTCTCGGAACTCGCTCAGCTGAATTTGTACAAATACCCGTAAGTCTGGATGAAAGCAAAACCATTTGGCTAGGTAGACTTTCAGCACAGTAACTCCCCATAGGTTACATTTTGGATGAAGCTATAGTGCACATGTTTGTAATGAGTGGAATCTTCATTCAGCACAGTTCCCCACTGAAAAACCTCAGTGTGCTTCTGATAAACACAATTTTTTGCTTTTCAATGCTGATGCCACCCTGCCTGATATAAAGAGAAGCATGTGTAGGCATATATATCTGTATGTGTATTATAGACATAATGGGTGACATCCATTGCTGGCTGTGCAGCGAACTGCCCCTCATGCAATGGGGCTTCTCTTTCCTGTTCTCTCCCCTCTGCATCCTGCATCCCCCACAAAAATGTATTCTCTGGAGGCTTAGGGGATCCTCCAGAGGCAATCAGCATTTTTAAAACAGATTCTAGGTCATTAAAGCATTAGAAATATATATGTCTTTTTACTTACCCATATGAAGAAGCATAAACATTCCTTTAACAGAGTTCCTGCTCTCAGCAGTTTCCATTGTTGGTAGGGAGGGAAATATTTAATTCATGGTACATTTGTAACAATGTAAATGATAGTGTTGATCAAGATTTCAGCTCTTTAGAACAGGCTGTAAAATGTTAAGAAGGTTTTGCCAAGAGCCGAACAAAGTAAATGGAGTGAAATATTACTTGGGGACTACTGAGAGTGTTCTTAGCCGACAGCTACCACTGTTATTGGTCTGGAAGGTTGCCATGCTTGGAGTCTTCAGTTGCATAGTAGCTCTCCATGTTAGGGAAATACATTTCCCAAACTTGAGGTAGGTGGATAGCAAACACATTTGCGCTGATAGAATCATCTCCTTAGCTGTATGCCGACTTCTGCTTAATGGAACTAAGTTAGTTATATCCATTAATTCCAATGGGTCTACTCTGAGGAGGATTATAATTGCTACAGCTCTAAAATCTGTTCAATTATCTCAAATTGAATGATTACCCAGAACTGACATGCCCCCTCCTCATATTCCTGTAAACATATTTGTTCTCTTTATGAACTTTGCTCTCAATGATGTGGCATTTTAAGCAATTTTTAGATGTTTTATCTATTTTTGAACCCCAGTAATCAGAATTCTTCATTACGGGAGATGCTTTAAATTGGAGGCTATAATCCATCTAAAACCAAATTATTCTAAGTCCCATTGAAGGGGAGATCATAGTCTTAAATCTATCCTACTGAAATCAGTAGAAATTAAAAGTACTTATGTTGGCAAAGTCATGGGTGATTGCTATAAAAACAATGACAATATCGGGGTTCATCACATGGACAGGTGCAAAATATGGAATATATTAACAGATATTCTTGATGTGTGTATTATATGTAGCAGGAGATGATAAGAGCTTTGTTATTCTAAGTTCCACACAACACAGTGTGGTTGCTGGTGATTATTTGATTTGAGCTATTTTTTTATTATTATTTTGGTACAGGAATCGTCCAGTCATGAGGTGGGTTAATTTATTTAATTTATTAAGCTTTTGATATTTTCTTTATGTATTGAATATTTTGCTTTTTTTCTTGATCCACTAGGTGATGCCTTTCCTTGGACAATTAATCTGAATCATTTCAGCATATATACTCTTCTTGGGCAGCAAATGACCCTGAATATAATAGAACCAATGGGCTGCACTTCTACTCTAGCAGTTACGTCACAGGCGCTACCTGCTGCAGGATCTGAATCCAGGCACTCATTCGTTGTGTGTCTTCATGTTGACCTTGAATCTCTTGAAGTAAAATGCTCAAATCCTCAGGTTGGTGCATTTATTTGATTTATTGGGGCAAATCAAAAATGGTTGATTTAAGAATTACTATTCTGGGTTTTGTAAAAGAAATACCTTTTTTTAAAGCTCTCTCTCCCCCTCCCCCCAGCCTCAGAAAAAAGGAGCCATCAAGATCACTGTACTTAGATTAGATTACAATTTGCTTTGAAGCTCTTTTAACTTTCGTAATTTAAATTCGTCTCAAAGTGTAATAGCTACGGCACATAAATGCATCTTTTGGCTGATGGAGTGAAATGACTTGCAGATGTACTGTTCAGTGTTGGGGCCCAGCTTTGCTGTCACTGTGGATGCATCTGTTGAAATGATCTAATGTAGTCTTTGTGCAAATTAGCACATACCTGTTCTCGTTCAGCATAACATACCATCCATTAAGGCGAAAGGCTATTTATTCCTTTATGTATTTATATACTTTCACTCTGGCTTTCCATCCATGCAGACCCCAAGGTGACTAACCACAACTGGAGCATAAAATAGATTTAAAATATACGAAATTATTACATTTTTTAAAAGCCAATAAGATTCAAAAAGGGAAGCAGGAAAATAAGTCTCCAGTCACTGCCCACACCAAAAGCACATTGAAATAACAGCATCTTCATCTTTTGTCTGAAGCAGGGATGGAAGGAGGAAACAAAAACAAAACAGGGCCCAATCTGGCTGTTGTATTCCGTATTCTGCACCAACTCAAATTCCAAGTGCTCTTCAAAGACAGTTCCTTGTAGAGCAGATTGCAATAATCTAATGTGGATGTAATCAAGGCGTGTCTAACAGCGACCAGATCCAGGCTTGCGTATTAATTGTATTTGATTGCATGGGTGGAGCACAACACCTCCTCCCTGTTCTTCACCTCATTAGCAAGGTGCTGAGTTGGAGACAGTCATGTCAGGGGTTGCAGTTCAATCCCAAAATGGTTTTGGTAAAGAGGGTTTCTAACGGTAGTAGCATGCTGCCCCCCCAGCATGTCTGCGCCTCCCCTCTCTGCGCGGAAACTTACTGCACAAGTAGGGCGTGGGTAAAGGTGGACCTCTCCCCTCCCCGCTTTGCCCAGGCAAGGTGTCCTGGCAACGCCTCCGCCTCCTCCGAACCCTGCAGCTCCTCTCCACTGGAGGCGTGGTTACTCTCCCCCGCCGAGGAGGAGCTGCTTTCCACGACCTTTGGGGGCTCTCTGTAATCCATCCGGCTTTTCCTCTCTCCCTCCTGCACTGATGGCAGTTCCCCGACAGTTACAAATTCAGATACAAATTGATGAGATTTTCCCTATGTATTTTTATATGTAAAGAGCACAGTTTATAGCAAAATAGCACAGTCCAGAAAACTGCTAATTGCACATCTGTGGGTCTGGTGTGCGATGTGATTTCCCCTCTTTCATCAGCATGGTACTACGTGACTTTCTCCAGCTGCTTTTCCCTCTTGCATTGCCTCATGCATCTCTCTCTGTCTATTGTTGACACATTGCCAACAATTCATTGTACCTAGAACCTGCTCTAGTGGATAACCTCCATCGCCGAACAAGCCACTGCCACCCTCAAGCTTCTCAGACAGAGGCAGTGAGGCAAAAGCCAGATACTCGTCTGGCCTGTATTTCATAGATCAACTTACTGTTTCTTGCGTGGAACCGTTACTCTGCATGTTGCTAAGCAGTACACCTGAAAATGCCCCCCCAGGACAGGATAACCTGTATCTTGAACATTCTGTGGAAAGGCAGGACAGTCCATTAAATCAGTGTTTCCCAACCTTTTTTGGGCAAAGGCACACTTGTTTCATGAAAAAAATCTCGAGGCACACCACCATGCCAGATGGGGAAAGGTCACTTTTTACTTATGTAAAAAAAAAATAAAAAAATAGTAACAGCATAGAAGGTAATGGTTAGGCTAGCATCCCTCTTCCAAATATGCTAGGTTTTTATTTGCAGGGACTGTTCTACATGGGAAAGCATTCAGCACTGTCATTCTCCCATCTGCCATCTGAATTGGTACTATTCTGGGTCAACATACTCTGCTGCATGTGTAGATGAAAATGGCACCAAGTGTGGGGGAGGGGGCAGAACAGGTTTCAGATACAGGATATTAAGCATACACGTACCTCAGATTGAACTGGTTGCTTGCTTTGCAAGTTTTCATTTCCCAAATGACTGCCTTGGCAAGCGCAATACCTGCCAGGCTCAACGCCGGTCTCGTGCTGCCGCTTCCCGCGCTCTCAAGGCCCCGGGAGAAGGAAGGCGTGAAGGGAATCCCGAAGGCGCGAAAACCTCGCGCATGCGCAGGCCTTCCGCCTGCGACAGCCCAGTAGGCCGGCCTAGCCTAGCCGTGCGGCAAGAGCGGCAAGAGCAGTCAAGAGCTAGCGTGCGGCAAGAGCAGTCAAGAGCTAGCGTGCGGCAGAGCGGCGATGGGATGTGGGAGCTCGCTCGCTCCTCGCCGCTGCCGCCCCGCCTCTCGCCGCCCGACTCGCCTGCCTCCCTCCCACGGCACACCAGGCAACGTCTCGCGGCACACTAGTGTGCCGCGGAACACCGGTTGGGAAACACTGCATTAAATAACTGAAATGCCTGTTCTTCCTAATGTCTTCCCAGGTCAGCAGGATGGGTTGTTGGCTCTGCCTCTTTGGTTGAAGGCAGGGCTCCCACCATGCATATTTTCATCAGTTCCTGCGTGTTTTCATCAGTTCCCTTTGAGCACCCACTTTGATGACAAAGGGTTTAACAGGGGTTAGTGTTGCTGTTACAAGCCTGGTCGGTCCCCAGAAATTCCTGTTGGTAGTGGGAGGCACAATAGATTACTCTGAATGACAGCTCATAGAAAGACCCAATAGCTGCTAGTCTCCTTAGCTTGAGAATGCCTTGTTTTTCTGGGGTAGAGGCAGTAGTCTTCTTTCTGTCTTCAAAAGCGAGAGTGACACATAGAGGAGGGGACTTAAGCCTGTTCCCCAGCTCAGAACATTCAGGTTCTAGGTTTAGCTGCTGTAGGGTTGCCTCAATTGCCACAGGAGAGCTGTGTGCTCAGGCTAGCGCAAGCATGCACTAACTAGTGATTTGGAGCTAATAGGATCTGCACTGTGTCTAGCATGATTCTCAAAACAGCGCTCTCTCTCTCTTGTGATGAGGTCCCTATTATAAGATTTGAATAGGGTGTGTACATTGTTAAAAAGAGATTTGTTCATCTCTGGATTGTTAGTCTTGCTTTTAATTATACTATACTTCTAATTTTGAAGATAAGTTTCCAAAGCTACCACAACATTTAAGTAGTATTGCCAGAGTTGGGAATGAAAGGGACCTCACACCAGTACCGTCTCTCTTTAAATTATTATCTGCATATATGGGAATGATCAAACAGCTCACTTCAGAGTTGCCACCAACATGCTAAATAGAAACCACCACCCTCTTTATAATCAAATGCAGTTAATAAAATATAATCGGATACATTTATAACCAGCAAGTGAAACCTTAGTTCTTCTGCAGGGTTGTTTAGTGTTTCTTTCATATTACAGAAATGGTATCTTTCCGTGTCTTGTGTGCAAACGACACATAGAGTATTTTAGTTTTTTGTGTTCTTCCCATGGGAAAGTAGTCCATTCATACATCCATGGTGTACGTTATAGATTTAGGTTCAATACAGCTTGCAAAAGCTTGCTTGCAGATAGGCATCTCAGGCACAACTATTCTGAATCATAGAATCATAAAATTGTAGAGTTGGAAGGGATCCCGAGTGTCATCTAGTCCAACCCCCTGCAATTCAGGAATCTCAACACGTGTTGGTGACATCTCTGTTTCAGAATGCATTTCTCAGCAGGGGTGTGAGATCTCGAATTCTACACCACCTTCAGGCTTCACAACAAGATAAAAAGGAGCCAGGAGCCAGAGTGATGTGTATATTTTCTTGATTGCTTATTTACTTGTGCCTTAAGAAAGTGTTATGAAAAAGCACCATTAAAAGCTGCCATAATACAATAGCAAGGCACAGAAATGGACAGATGCTGCAACTGAAAGACAATTGATGGTTTTTATCTTCTTTTACTTTGCCTTGCAAATATTTGGCTAAACCCTAAAGAAGAATTTTAGGTATATGGTTTTACTGTTACATTGGTTTTTTGTTTTAGAAAGAGCACTCTGCTATGGCCTCTACAAGTGTAACACTGGCTCCTTGTTAACCAATCTAATTTATTAATTGTGATGTTTAATGCTGTTCTTGGTTAGGGTGCTTTTGAAACATTTGTATTGAGTTTCATTATATTGATTTGTCTTGCAAGCTGGCTTGAATGCTCTTTGTAAACAGAAAGGCAGAATAGAAATATTTTTATAAATATATACATAAATCTGGAGCCTGCTTTGGATACTTGTATTCCCTCCTCGTCCCTCCACTCACTTTCCTTCTCTCTTCTTCTGTAACCACAATTAAGCAGTTTATTGGCAGATGGTTTCAGATACTCTTTAAAATGTTTTCTTACCAAAAACATGGTTGAAGACCTCCAAGTATACTTTACATTGAAGAGCTTAGCACAGAAATAAATGTATGCTATAGCCCTTCTAGGATAGTGTCACTTCCATAGTTACAAACACTGTTCCCAAATTTTGGCCACAATTTTCTTTCTGTAAAGAAAAGTGTCTGGGGCAAGATAGATCCCACAAAATCTATTGATTTTGGGAATTACTGTATTTCCTTGTCCCAATCAATTTTAACCTAATAATAATAATAATAATAATAATAATAATAATAATAATTATTTATACCCCGCCCTCCCCAGCCAAGGCCGGGCTCACGGCAGCTAACAAGCAATAATAAAAATAAGTTGAATAATTACAACTTAAAAACAAGATTAAAATACAACATTAAAATATTGAAACATTAAAGTATTAAAATGCAGCCTCATCACAGGAGGAGAAAGGGAAAAGAAAAAAGAAAGAGGGGGAGGGGATCAAGTTGATTCCAAGACAAAGGCCAGGTGGAACAACCCTTGTCTTACAGGCCCTGTGGAAAGAAATCAGATCCTGCAGGGCCCTGGTCTCATGAGGCAGAGCGTTCCACCAGGCTCCAGCCAGAGTTGAAAAGGCCCTGGCTCTGGTTGAAGCTAATCTAACTTCCTTAGGGCCCGGGACCACTAGGGTGTTTCTATTTATGGTCCTTGAGGCTCTCCGTGGGGCATACCGGGAGAGGCGGTCCCGTAAGTACGAGGGTCCTAGGCAGTGAAGGGCTTTAAAGGTGAAAACCAGCACCTTAAATCTGACCCTGTACTCCATGCAAAAACTGGTCAAGGGAACAGGTTATATATAGTTTTGTCTTCTCCTGACACAACTCACATGGTTTTGTTTGGGGCAGTCTTGTGCTCCAAGGTACATTGGAATTTGGCTTGAGGTAACAAAATCATCTCTGTCAGTTTCTAAGTTTTTGTCAGTGAAGGTTAGGAAACCATTACTTGCAGTAACATTGGAGCTGAAAGAGGATTTTTTACCAGGAAGGAGCTTTCAGTCTTCAGGCTAGGATCCTATTGGTTAGTAGCTTTCAGCAGGAAGTCATTGCATTATGTGATATTCACATTGCCATAATACAGTGAAGATTTTAAGAAGTACAGTGGTGCCTTGGTTCTCGAACGGCTTAGTTGTGAACAAATTGGCTCCCGAATGCCGAAAACCCGGAAGTAAGTGTTCCGGTTTTCCAACATCTTTCGGAAGCCAAACATCGACACGGCTTCCGCTTGAGTGAAGCCAATTGGAAGCCATGCCTTGGTTTCTGAACGTTTTGAGAGTTGAACAGACTAAATTCGAGAACCAAGGTATCACTCTATCTTTTCTGTGGCCTAATAATGAAATTTCAGAAAGTATTTTCACTCCACAGGGGACTGGGAGAGAGGGCTTGCATGAATCATTGACACTTGATCAGCTTATCAAAGTATACTAGAAATAAGTCAGATATTTTTCAATGTTAACAATATTAGATTTATGCTGTACTGCCATCCATATGTGCCATAATCAATTTCCTTATGACAGTTACCTATGTAAATACTGAAAGTGTTAAATGTATAAATTTAAAAAAGTACCCATCTTTACAAAAAGCTGTATGACAAATTGCATGGGGACTGCTTTCTATCAATGTTCGATTTAAATATTAAACATTAAAATATTAATTGAGAGGAATTTTGGGCTCTTACAAAAAACAAGTACCTCCAGCGCTGTAGCTATATAAAGACAGTGAAACCAAAACCTGAGGATAAATCATATTCTCAGATGTACAAAATTAAGTCCTGTTTTCTATCAAATTTAAACTGACAACAGTGCTTTTCTGCATCTGTTCTGCCCACATTAGAAGCCAACGTCATTCTCTGGATATGTCCCGAGGCTGAAGCTTCTTTATAATATATGAACATTTTGATTCCCCTCACCCTCAAATAATGGCAAGCTGGGTATGGTGTCCAGCTGTGCATCTGCTTATGTATTGTGTTTGCAGATTCCCTGTTCTTTTTAAAATACAGTATGTGGCAAACTGTTGTCATACAGATTCTATGATTAATGCTTATTTGTGAAGCCTTGTGTAAATACCTTAGAACTGAGTCAGACAATGCACAGTTATACAGAGTGTTTTGTGAATACTGAAAAGACACATTCCAAGAGACTTTTCCCCCCTGCATACTGAGAACAGCTTCATATCTACCATGAACAAATAATTTCGCATTTTGCAAACTATATTGCCTTTGTTTTTAGAATCTGAGATTGTTGTGAGTCCACTGAATGGGATGAGCATTTATAAGAGCCTGTGAAAAAGTGTATTTTTTAAAAAAAGTATTTATTAAAACTCTACCTTGCATAGGGCTTGCATTTTTATACTGTACTTTTACATTTGTTACATGCTTTTTACCATAGCAAAAATGCTGAGGTTGGGATTTTTACATTATAAAATCTTGAAGTTTTAATGATTTGCTGAACCTTATTACCTTTTTCCCGTTTAAGGTGCAGCTGCTGTATGAACTAGCAGATATAATGAACAAAGTCTGGAATAAGCTTCAGAAGAAGGGTATTTTGCACCACCCTCCAGCGTATACAGAATCCACTTCAGGACCTGCACCTCCAGGCTCCCCTGTCAAAAGTAGTGTTGGGACAGCTCCACCAGATACCAGCACATGTAGCCCATCTGCGGACATTGGGACAACTACAGAGGTACAGTAATTAAAAATTAGATTGACATGCTATGGTAATTGGGTAAGAGTCTGAGCAAGTGACCAAATAGGAATCAATAGGATAAAAGATGTAAATAAATGAACATGGATAAATTTTCATTGAGGTATAATGAATCATGCTCAACAACAAACCTTCACAAGACAGAAAGAAGTGATACAAATAAGAACATTATGAATGCGTTCATGGTTTATTGTCACGTAAATGAGGTGCAGTGAGCCTTAGGCTTGTCCTTCCCCACCCCCTCACTATCCTGGTGCAGCAGCGAGGAGGAGATTGGAAGCTGTTGCTTCTGCCTTTGATCAGCCACAGTTCTCCTCTTGGTATCATGAGGTCACTGGATTGGTCACGAGGCAAGAGAAGAAGCTCTTTGGGAATGTGGGCAGCTCCCAATCAGCTTTTTGCTCCTGCCTGAATGAAGCAGCCATATCACTCTTGGCTCCCACTTTCTTGTGGGGCACACTTTTAGTTTGCACTTTCTGGATGGAGTTGCAAATTATATTGGCTATCATCCTGAAACATGAAGCGCCATCTTGTGCTGCTGCAGATAGAATGCCATTCCCTGTCTCTTTTAGGTGGATCTATATATAACCATCTCACTTGTTTTCATATTAACTCAACCAAGTCTGGTCTAACTATCCTACTTAAGCCAATGGCAAAACCTATATGTGATTTGTAAGCTTTGCCCACGGGGGAAACAAAGCAAAATTCTAAAGGAATGCCTGTCCAATAATGATTTCCCTTTCCCTTTCCCTTTTCCTTTTTCCCTTCCTTCCTTCCTTCTTTGAAACACTTTCGGCCCTGGTTGGGGGATCTGTGGCCCTCCTAGATGTTGTTGAACTCCAGTTCCCATCATTTCTGACCCGCAGGATTGATGAGAGTTGGAGTTCAACAACATCTGGAGGGCCATAGGTTCAGCAAAACTGCTTTAGGCAATTTCTACTTTAAGCAAAAAACAACAACCACCCAACAACCTAGAGTTTTATTGTATTTTGGTACTCATAAATTACCTCATTTTAGCTTCAGCTAGCTTTCTTCTAACATCAGATCTGACTCAATAGGTTTCAATGAACACCTAGCCAATTGCTCTGCAAATTGATAGTAAAAATATACTATGTTATGTAATGATTTGTTTAAGTAGGCCATATTGGAAAGCTATGTTTCAGTCTCTCTCCTGGCATTCTAATTCCAGGGTGCTTCAGCATGTGGTAGCTTTATTTAAAAAGGGAGCAAGGAATAAACTTTCCCCCTGCTTCCTTAGAGAAGCATTTTCCTGGTTACATTAGAGCAAATATATTAGTTGATAGCTGATGGGAAAACCAAACACGGGATAAGCTCTTTCTTGACTTTGCCAAAAGTTCCTTTTGGATTATCTTTTGGTATGGACCAGGATTTACTTCCAAAGGATTCACTTGGTGGAGAATAGTGCTAGAGACACCAGTAGATTCTGCCCCCTTGAAGAGGCTGTGATGGTGCCTGACTTGGACTGTACCACCTACCTTGAACGCAGCAGTTCATAGCACCTGCATCGTTCTTAGACTGGGGAAGCAACAAGAGCAACAACAGCAGAGGTTCAGAATTTGATTGCGGAAATTATTAAAGAAAAGGTGTCCATGAGAAAATAGATTAGATTGAGAGACCATAAATCTCTGAATCAGGGGTCATCTGAGATCTGAATATAGTTTCTCAGCTATTATTAACTTCTTCTTTTACTCTGTATTGTGAATAATAATAGTAGAGTAAACTCATTAAGTCTAAAAGAGTTTGTTTCATCGGGGTTTATAATACTTTAGCTATGTTTCAATTACTGGAACATGGTACGGTGTAAGATTTCCTGGATATATTTAGATTATTGTTGGAAGGGGCACTGCTCTGAAATTTGTTACTGTTTTGTTTATACATCCAGTACAATTTATGTTTAAAGCCTTGAACGTTGTCAAATAAAAATACGCTTGCATCCTTTGTATGAATTTTTGACTTCAGACATTTCACAGTTAAAGCATACTACTTCTCTTCTGGACCAGAATGATTATTTTGAAATGTTTCACCCCTCAAAGTTCTTTCAAGTATACAAGTCTTTCCATAAATGAACGGGGGGGGGGGGGAGTTAGGGTGGTATGACCCACTCCAACAATTGTTTGTATTAAATAGCATATGAAGTATTTATTTATACTATCCATAGATGATTTATACATTTAAGCTGTGAGTAATTCTTTTCATGCTGACAGGTTGATAGGGAGTGCTGCTCTCTTATGTGTGCAAAGCTATCAGGATTCCTGAATTTCAAACTGGGTGGTGGCTAAGATGGAAACATGAGTGAGAGGCTTAAGCGCCAGAGCTTAGAAACAGTTAATCATTTTTACCACCCCTGTATTGGAGCGAAGGTAGTATAGAGTACAACAGGCCACTTGTTACTGTTTACTTAAGTACAAACAGTTGAGGAAGTGTTTAGTCCTTGGGGAAGCTGTATGATTGAACAGAAACACAGAAGTTATTTTGATAAGGCAGAGCAGTCATTTGCCCAAAACTCTGATCATCCCTGAGCTTTAATGCGGGCCAAGGATGAAGGTCCTATGTGTTTGGTTCCTCCAGATGAATAAAGATAAATTCTCCTAGAAAAATAAACTCACTATTTTGGGTCAATTTGCAAGAACCGGCTAAAGAATTAAACTGTGTACTTTAGGGCTTGGCATGAGGAGGGGTGGGGAAATAGTTCAGCCTTCTAGATTCTGGCATTTTTATGGATTTGGATGCAAAGTGGAAAATTAAGGCATAGATTTACTTAAGTATGCATGCGAGGGATTAGGAATTCCAAATAAAGTGGAATGAGAAATAAAAATGTTTCTTGTCAGTATTCCTAGCATTTTGATTGGAACCTAATATTTCAAAAATAGAAAAATTAAACTTATTTTAAAAAATAGTATTAGAATTTATAGGAAGAAATTATTCCACAGTCTGTCCAAAAGTGTCTAGACAGCTTTCAGTTTTGTGGTTGGAAGAGCTAGTTTGGCACCTATCATGGGACCTATTGTTATGATGGCCTCCAAAAACACAAACTGCATGCAAAGCTGTTTGTGTGAAACGTGATTTTAGACAATTCTAATCAGGACATTAAAATCCTTCTCTGTGCAGTTTTTCTTGTGTTGTCTTAATTGCACAACCAGTTTTCTATGCAGTTTACATTCTCAGCTAAAGTCACACCAGCAGTTGCTCATTTCTTCCCGCAACTTGGATTAAGCCATAAAATGGGAGATGTTTTGAGCAATCATCTTTGAGCATTTTCCCCTTTTCTTATATTTGACAAGGAATGAGAAAAACATTGAACAATTTACATTTCTGTATACTTCAGAAGCAAGGGCATGATGACCCATGCATCTGTGATAGATTTTCTGTAATGTTTGGTTCATACAATGAGATATTATGTGATATTTTCATGCAGTTATTACCTAAGAAGTGTTGTCGGCTCAGATAACATTTGTAGTGTACTTCTGAGAATTTGCTAGGTTTGCTATTGTATTCACTGGAACACAGATTTGAGTCCTTGAAAGTTAAACATGTGGTAGATAATTACATACTCATTCCTTCAGCAGAGAATGATTGAATATTTCTGAAATGCTTAATTTATGTTAGGCTCCATGGATTTACTTAATGATACCACAGGTGAAGTTATGCCCTAATTAATAACCAGTTGATTATCTGTGGAGAGTGATTGAATTTCTAATATATTCAGAATATATTCTGAAGCCTTTTCCCACACTCGTTTTTTCTTCTTCAAACATTGCAAAGATATCTGTAACTTCCAACTGCTAAACACAAAACAGATTTCTCTGGAAGGAAGTCCTACATCTCAGATTAAAGTCTGAAACAGCTGAATGCAAAAGGTTTTTTAAAATCCAATTTATAAGTATCAAATCTTGCCATGACCTTGTTATTTTCTTCTTTCTATAACTCTTTGTTTACTATTGTTAGGATAGATCTTTTGTCATGAAAATGAATCATTTTTAGGTCAGTAAAAAAATCAGCTGCTGCCATATATATATGGGAAAGAAAAACTAGATAGCTTCCTCACACATCTCAACAGCCTACACCCCAAAATACAATTCACTATGGAAATAGAAGCCAACAACCAACTTCCCTTCCTTGACGTCCTAATCTACAAAAAACCTGATGGCTCCCTAGGACACACTATCTACCGGAAAAAAACACACACCAACCGCTACTTACATGCACAATCACACCACCACCCTGCACAAATAAACTCCGTAGCCAAGACTCTCATCTCCAGAACCAAACGCCTGGCTGACAAAGACCACTTGACAACTGAGTTACAGAATCTCTCAAATGTGTTAATCGCCAATGGATACCAGCAAAACAGGGTTACGAAGCTAATCCAAAAAGAAACACCCCCCAAAAACCAAGACACAGAAGAAAACAATGGCATGGCCCTCCTTCCTTATATCAAGGGCACTACAGATAAAATTAGCAAAATCCTCCATAAACACAATATCAAAACAGCCTTTTGCACCAACCAAAAAATAGCCAATATCCTCAGAAACCCCAAAGATAAAATCCAGTTGGAAAACCAAGGGGTCTATGAAATACCCTGCAAAGTCTGCCCAGCCACGTACATTGGACAAACAAACAGACGAATAAATGCACGTATCGCAGAACACAAGAATGCCGTCAAAAAAGAAGAAAAAACTTCCTCTCTTTTCCAACACATGAAAGAAACAGGACACGAAATTAATTTTGCAGATTCCAAATTGCTCTTTAACATGGAACATCACCACAAGAGAATAATCATGGAAGCCATCGAGATAGAGAAACACCCTCACAACATGAACAAGCGTGACGACACGTCCCGCCTGCCAGACATCTGGAAATTAGCCCTCCCCACAAAAACCGACACCAGAACCAGAGGCACACAGAACGCCATCACCAATCAACCATACCAGACCCAAACCCAGACCCTCTCCACAGATAAATTACAGACACCATCCAGTAGCCAAACCATAGTGGCACCTCCGGATGCTGCACCCCCCTGCAATCCCTACACAGATCTGGCTGGCACAGGGCACAAAACCACAGCTCGCCCCTATACACGAAGCCAAGCCAGAGCACAACTAAGTGCAGTACAGCCATCTTCTCAGAAAAACTCTTCACAAGCTCAAGAGGTCAAGACACGAAAGCTTTAGCAACTAATCCACACTTAATGACCCACCTAAGTGGTACTCAGAATATCACTCAAGAAATCACTCAAGATATCCCTCAAGTAATTAAGGAACAAAAGAAGAAAAGGCACACTAACCTGGGAACTTCCTCTCTGCCCAGAACGTTGGAGGCTATACACCACACCCCCTCAACAGTATTTATAGGAACTCAAACACTGAGATCCTGCTCTGTTCCAGTAACAAGAAGCCGAAAGCACCAGCCTGAAGATGACGAGTGAGACCTCGTCGAAACGCCGCCTAGACACCCCAACTCTTACACGGGAAGACACCCGAAGACACCAAAACCTGCATTCCTGTACCCGTGAAAATCTACGAAAGCAATATATATATATATATATATATATATATATATATATATATAGTCTATAAACTATAGTTTGGCAGATCTAACTCTGAAAATTATCAACAAAGAAGTTCTGCAATGCTGCTGCTTTCAAGCACATGGAAAAGAATTCTTTTATTAAAATTAAATCACTTGGGAGCAGCAAACCTATCCAGAGAACATCAAAACTGACTTGAACTTCACTTTTGGACCAACAGAGAACACGTTTTCATGTTTTAAACAAGTAATACTTTGACTCCTAATAAGATATAATTTGTTTACTTCTGTTATGGTAAATCCATACATTCCTCTTGCAGAAGGTTGATTCTGACTCTTCGTAGCTTTTAATTTTTAGTGTTCATCTCAAGTTATTTGTCTGTTACATGCTTTTGTGCCTGACCAAGTCAAATGCATTGTAACTGGTTTTCAAAAGTTTATATGAAATTTAGATGAATTTTTTGAGGAAAAACTTGATGCAAGAAAGTGAAAATATAATGATGGGTGTAGGTTGTTTAGTTACAAAAGAGTGGTGGGAAGGAGGGTGGGGACTTGTTAAGTAGCACTATATCAGGGACGTCCAACTCCCAAGAGACTGCCATCTACTCCCGGGGGGGGGGGAAAGTGGCAGTGATCTACCCATTTTTGAGGGGAAAGGAGTTCAGAGTTGTTGAGCCTCTAACAGACGGACGCAGCGTTACAGCAGACAACAAAGGATTGCTCACTAAATGACCATTTGGACACCCCTGCAGTATATCTTGAATTGGGCTCAGTAGCATGTAGGCAGCCAGTACAAACTCTTCAGAAGTACTATTATATTGTTCTGGACAACTGAACCTGACAATATTCTAGCAGTTGCATTTCGCACCAACAGCATCTTCAAGGGCAGCTCAGTTTAGAGTGCATTATAGTAATCTTGCCAGGAGGTCACCAATGCATGGGTTACTGTGGCCAGAGTTTCTCCATCTAGGAATGGCAGTAGCTGATTAACCAGAATAGGCACTCCATGACACTGACACTACTTCAAACTCAGTTGAGAAAATTGGATCAGGGAGTACCCTGAAGTTAAGTACCTGTTGCCTCAAAAGGAATACAACCCCATCCAAAAGAGGCCATTTACTCAATTATTGGACCTGAGAACCGTCAACTCACAACACCTTTGCTTTGCTGGGATTCAGCTTCAGTGTCTTGTGTTTCATCCAGCCCATTACTACCTTCAGGCATACTCAGCCAAAATCCCACTCTTTTCTGCCTCTGCATTGTAGTTCTGTTGAATCTTCCATGGTCTTTTTTATATCTAGGGAGCAGGAGAAAGAGATATAAACACAACAAAAATGAACAAGATCATACAGAAAAGCATATTACAAATGTATTTTATATAGATCTGAATATGATACATTTGTGTTAGGTTTCTACTAATGTTTTGGGGTTTGGGTTTTTTGGCAGGGTGAATCTCTACAAGGTGGTGATGATTCTCCGTTCTCAGATTCTGTTACCTTAGAACAAACAACAAGCAATATTGGCGTATCAAGTGGACGTGTTAGCTTATGGATGCAATGGATGTTGCCAAAACTCACTGTAAAGTTATTTGCACCAGATCCAGAAAGTAAAGGAACAGGTATTGCATACAGAATTTATAAAACAAAACAAGTAATTTGAAGTTACCTAGCAGTTTTGTTCCAAAAAGTCTTCTAGTATTAACAGAGATGGCATTTGGGAGTCCTAAATCTACAGTCTTCAGACTTATTTATTTGAATATTTAAGTCAAACTCAACAGTGAAAGCTCAGGGTACGTTACAGTTAAAATGACAAACCAAATATAGAATCCCATCCACTTAAATAATAAGATAAGCCCAGAAAGATTAAAATCTTAACTTGCTACTCTCCATCCCCAGTGCATCTGTGACTAACTTCTTTTTCCAGCCAGTACATCCAACCTTTGCAACAGATTACTATTTGGCAAATGCTGCTTTTTTATGGCTGCTTGGAGATTGCTTATATATTTGGGGTTGGATCCAGAATTGCCCTCCTACAAATGGAAGGGCTCCTTGTGTTCACAGAAAGATCTGGGACTCCTATCAGAATAAGTTGTAGAGAGCACTTTTTAAGATTCCACTTTTCCATTGCAGCCCCCCAGTCTCACCTCCCATAATGCTCCACTGAATTCCATAACCACCTGGAGTAGTTTTTCACAGGGCAGAAGGCACTGCAGAGAGAAGGAGGCCTCAAAGTATGGTCTCAGTTGTTCCTTGACAAGCAGGGCTTGTGCTTGATGCCCTTCAAACTTGGTACCAAATGCAAGCTCCCCTCGTGTCGGTCTCACTCAGGAACTCCAGAGTGCAGTCTATCCCTGGCAAAAGCTTATCAGCACTGACTGCAACCCCTGCATGGATCAGCTGCCCTTTGGAGTTCCCAGCTGAGAGCCCCCAAATGCAACTGATCCCTGCTAAATGCAGGGTGTGCAGTCAAGCGCCAAGCAGCCAGAATTAGCTGCAGAGCTATTCCTTTGCAATCCAACTTGCCGCCTTTTATGGAATACCTGCAATAGCTGTATAGGAAGGCTTCATTTTTGGGGTAGAGAACTTCAAATGAAATGTGGTCGATGCATATATAAAATGACAACTTCTTAAGGGTTCGAACTCATGGCTTATTTTCATTTGATATTTATTTATACTGCAGAAATATGTGTTGTTGGTGAATTAGAAGACCTCAGTGCCTCAGTAGATGTACAAGATGTCTACACTAAAGTCAAATGTAAAATAGAAAGCTTCAATATTGATCACTACAGAAACAGGTAGCGACCACACCTTATGTGTATTATTATTATTATTAGTATTATTTGTTAGTGCTCATGTAGTAACATTTTACTCTTCATCTTTATTGGGGTGGCTAACCCATTTCATGTATTGACTCATGATCAACATTTCAGGGGCTGCATCTTAAAGTGGGCACGGCTGAAGTGTGAAAGTGGTTGTGAGGATAACTACAGCTCTGAGTTGAGCATTAGAGATGTCAAGGGGTTCCTTCTACCACTTAGAAAGCAGAGAATGAGATTAACTCCTTCTTTTTGCCAGCAGCTCCTTCCTCTGCTGAACCTCTGTTTCATTTCCTGCGTTGCCTGGAATAGTACCCACTTGCCCCTTTCCAGTGCATACCTATCTTTTTTTAACCTCAATGTCACTATCCAACAGCACATTCCACTAGAGCAGCCAACATCCTCACCTGCCTTTTCTACCATACATCTCTGGGAGACGATTGCTGTAGTAGACCATACACGGCCACCTATCAGAGGTTAGCTGGGGTATATATCACAAAGGCACCTCCCACGCTCATCTTAGAATACAGTGTTGGAAACTTACCATGAACATTATTCTGAGCTGAGTCCCTTGGTGGTGTCCAGGGCCACACTCTGCTAGGTGGTTGCCACTAATCACATATAGATGCTAATCTTCTCTTAACTGGGCCTCCGCACTCCCTCCCCCTTCCTTACAGAGTCTGTGTTCTGGGGTGTTCTTTGTTTCTTTCATTCTCCTTCCCTTTATTGTACATTATGCTCAGCATTGGCATGAAACACAACTGAGGTTCAGCAGAGGGGGATGCTGTCAGCAATGGTGATCTAATTTCCTGCGTTCTGAAAAGTTAAGAGGAATTACAACTCACTTAGTAAGCTTCCATCTTCCAATTCTCAAAGCTTCCAAAGGTCTTTCCCATCAGCTATTCTACACAGTTTTAAATAAAATATTTTTATCACTCCATTACTCATCCAGCAAATAAAATAAAAATTATTGGAACATTTTTAGATGGGGAGGCATGGGGTGCCCCACAAAAAGCCTATTGGCACCATGGCATCATAGCAGCGTGTGTGTGTGTGTGTGTGTGTGTGTGTGTAAATAGAAATCGCTAATATTTTTAACGTGCTTTTTGAAATTACACATTTTGGCAGGCCACAAAAACAGATTGGATTCTCAAATATGGCCAGTGGGCTGCTGATTAGTCACCTCTGTCTTTAGTGGTAGTAATAATAATACAAATAAAAAAGAGATGATTTGAAGTGATATTGCTTTGCCGCAATTTCCACATGGAAGAAAGCAGCATTAGTTGTAATATGAATAATATACTCAGTGTGACAAAGAACTTGCCTCTGCTAATATCTGTAGGTTCGATACAAATATTTACCTTCATAGTCTCTGGAGAGCAATATGTAGTCTTATGGTACAAACTGAAGATTATTTAAGGTTACCTTTCTAATCATTTTATCATGGTGGTTAGCATAAGACACGAAGCTGGATTTCATAACTATGAAACCAGAAGCTGATGTTTTGTATTTCACATTAACTATACTTTAACTATCACCTTCTGGAGTTATTGTGTTTATGACAATACTTGTGTGAAATTTTGCAGCAATAACAAGCAGCCTGTGGAATTAGGAAATATCTGTGCACCGAAACCTTAGCATGCTCTAGTGAAAAAAGGCTTGCAATCTGACAGTAAACAATTTTCTTAGTTTTTTCTTCTTATTCTTCCAATAGTGTAACTTTTTTTTAAAAAACCCCCCACATATATTATAGTAATTAATTCAGCATGTTTTTCATATATCTATCCAAATTATTAAAATGCTCTTTCTATCTACAGATTTAGTGCAAATGCTGAGGGGTTTTAGTTGGCTAAATTCCGTATTAAAAATAGTAGTATTCTTTTCTTGATGTTAATCTTCCAGTGTAAAATGGCTTAACACTGGTGGGTTTGTGCAGTTTGGTTTGCAAAGCAGAATGAGTACTATATATATTTTTTAAAATATTAAAATATAGTTTCATGTAGTTTAAATGTATAGATTCTGACCAGCTGCAGAGAACAGATAAGATGAATGTTGTGTTTTCCAGACCAGGAGAAGGTTGGCAGTCTGGACTTTTTGAAGGCATATTCCTACAATGCAAAGAAAAACTTGTGGTGAGATTTTTGTAGCAGAATAAGATATTTAACCAAATAACTATCCTAAAATCTAAACTTTTTTTTCTCATGCAGAAGGGCGAAGGACTGCAAGAATTGTGGTATAAACCACCAATAGCTTTTAAAAGGTCAATTTGTTCTTGTGGAAAAGGAGAAAATACAATTTCCAACTTTTAAGTCCATTAGTTCTTGCACTCCATCTCTTTCCATTCTAATAAAGCTTCTGTTCCCTTTTTATAATTAATTGCAAATCAAATTACACTTAGTCATTACCTAGGGAGAGTCCTGCTCTACTTTAATTCCTGATAATTTTTTATTCTCCTGCCAAATAATTAGACTGTGGCAAGTTTCAAGTTTATGATTTATGATTTCCTTCTTTTGATTGAATTGAATTGTGTTTTTTGAGGCGAAGGACTTGCAAAGCCTGCAATGGATATTGGCCGAATTCAGCTTAATTTTTAAATATATGATTTCCCCCCCTTATGGCTTTATATTTGTTTTTTGCTTTTTTGCCTGCATCACCTCAAGCTTTGGGGAAGACTCTTGGTCTCTGGGGAAATGTGGAGGTGTCTTCCTTTCCTGTACTGACAAGCTGAACAGACGTACATTGTTGGTTCGACCCGTCAGCAAGCAGGACCCTTTCAGTAACTTCTCTGGCTTCTTTCCCTCTGTAAGAAATCAATGCAATATGTATATTACAGAACTTCCATTAACAAACAGTAGTTTAGAATGATGAACAGCTACTCATTCAAAAGCTTATTTATCAAGCTGGTGTTTTTATTTTGTTCTAAAATAGCCTCTCTCCCCCAGTAATGTTCTGGCAAGAAGTGTGGTCTTTCTACACAGTTGGGAAAAAGGATGGCTGCAGAGCAAAGGAAGAATATTCACTTGAACATCTTTGTGTGTTACAAATGTGACCCTAAAGGAGAGGTCACTTTGATGTTTTACGCTATCATGCATAGGTTCTGGATAACTCCTGAAATATTTGAGTCCATTGATTTTGGTGGCTCTGCTCTGAGCATGGCTTAAGCAAACACATTACTAAAATTCAAAGCTGCAGATAATTGGTTTTATTAGGTCCAGCTAAAATGCCACAAACTAGTGACGAGGCTTTAAAGTTGTCCAGAACTCTTCTTCAGACACTGTGAATTAAGCAGCCAAAAAAAGTGACGTGGGTGGAGAGAACTACTCTCAGCTTTAAAAATACATAGACTACCAAATGTTTGTGACTTTGGATACCAACAATTGGTCTGGGGAAAATGGGTTATTCTACTGTGGCCAGTGCTTTTTCCCTTAAAAATGATAATTAAAAAATGCTTACTCTCATTTTGACTCAAGAAAATCACCATTTTATAGTTCAAATCTGGAAAAATAAATGCAGTAAATGGACAAAAGTACAAAGATTCGCAAAATGTTTAGGGGTATGCGTACACCTGTGTCCCCGTCCCCCCCCCCCGGAAAAAAACACTGACTGTGCCTTTAGGGGTTTTTTTCCTAACGGACCAGTGCATCTGCGTACGACATGTAGATTTTTACAAAGGGTCAAAATTTCAGACATCCACATATGGATTATTTATATTTGTATATTTAAGATGTGAATCTTAAGATGTTCCATTTATTGGGAGTAAATCACATGTTACTTTCCAGTGAGAAATTTCAACTTGGTGTCAACCTGTGGTGTGTAATCACACCTTCCTCTCCCGTGGCAGAAAAAAAAAATCTGACTATTTGATTATGGCGTCTCCCTGACCACCTAACTGAAAATGTCCTTATCATTCAACAGATCAAATAGCCAGGGAGACACTGCATTCAGATAAACACAGTATAGTCTGGTCCCCTTGTTACTTTTTCAAGAGCTCGAGGTGAGAAAGAGCCTGAGATTTTAACTAAGTTGAGATTCCCCCCCCCCATGGAGAGTAATGAATGAACAGACCCAGCATCAGTTAAGAAACCCAGCAAGGGAGGTTATTATTATTATTAGTTAGTGGAAGTTCTGTTCTCCATGATTATTTTCTGTCAAGAACATGTACATTCAAAATTACTGTTGCTACTTATCCGAGTTACTTCATTCTAACACAAATGAAGCTAATTTACTAATTCTTTACCATTTAAAAAAAATAATTGCATAAATGTAACTAAATAATCAAGTGTATCTGAATGACATTGTTTGAAAATGTATAAAGAGCCATTTGTGCTATTAGCTAATTGGGCCGAGATACATGTGTCTTAGTAGAACATAAAAAGAACATGTCCAAATTCATTGAACGTACAGGAACATTATTCTATTTGCAAAGCTCCTGTTTAAACAAGGATTTCCCCATTGATTGCACACAAAGGGTTGCACATTCTCATTTCCATTGTATGAATGGAAATTCCACTGTTATTGAAATGAATGGGGGTTCCTGCAGAAATTTGGATTAGACCTCATAGAGTCAATTCGTTGACTATTCTGCTATTGGCTTTGGTGGGATTTTGGTTCTCTGCAAGCACGGAAAGTCAAATTTCCCACCATTGTCATTTCCAGTAAGATTAGCACTACTCTGTTTTGCACCAAAATAGATGCATTTTTCACATTTGTCTTTTCAAACTAGTAGGAACATAATGAATATTAGGTCAAATCTTCATTCAGAAGGTCTGGTTCAGACAAAATGCTATGACAGTGACTTGTAGTGAGCTCTGCCTCCTTCTTTGTGTGCAAAGGGGAAATCAAAGCTTCCATTCTTGGTTTTGAATACCTCCATACTTCCAAGTCCAGTTTATTTTAACTGTGGCTTGTTGGCAAATCAAGATTAAACCATAGTTTTCAGAATTTGGATGTAATAGAAAACAGCTGTATATTGAAAACTAAAAGGGGAAACTTTCATTCTGCTCTTGCACACAAATGAGGTCAATGAGGCATGTGAGCCTGAAGCTTGCTATAGTTCATTGCATCTGAACAGAAAGATGTCAAAGTCAGCATACCCTGATCTGAAACAAATGCATTTTAAAATATCAATTGTATGTATATTTGTATTTGAATCAGTTCTAAGAGTAGCCATGGTAGTTAACATGTACTACATATTCACAGAGACCTTTTCATCTGATGTTCAGGGAAGTGTATAGCTGAAAAGAAATAAAAAATGAAAGGGTTGTTTGACAAATGTTCTCCTAATTTTTACACAGTGCAAATGGATTACTTATTTCTCACAATTTCTATTTCCTGATACAGGCAACTGCAAAACTTTTGGATGGTTCTCATCAGCAACATGGATTTCTGTCACTGACTTACACAAAGGCAGTTACAAAAAATGTCCGTCACAAATTGATTTCAAGAAATGAGCGAAGAACTTTGCATAAAGTATCTGAAAGTTTCACTGATGGTTCTCCTCATTTCCTTCATGAGATTCTTCTCTCGGCTCAGGCATTTGATGTTGTCCTCTGTTTTCCTTTTCTCAATGCAATTGCAAGTATATTTCAGGCAAAACTGCCAAGAAGCCAAAAAGAGAAAAGAAAATCACCAGGCCAACCTATGAGGACTCATATTCTCACATCTCGGAACTTGCCGCTTATTTATATCAATACTGGCGTAATCAGAATCTTTTCCCCCAAAATGGAGGAATTGCAGCACAATATTGAAGGTACTATATTCTCCACCTTATATTAATACAATAAAAATATTTTTCTTGGATACTGTTGTTCATGAAAATGCTGTCTCCACTATATATCTATGAAGGGTCCTCATTGGCTTGTTCTCCAGTTTTACTGATTTGCAAATTTTAGAGAAAATCCTTTAGAAGTCCAAAAAAAGCCTTGCCTGCCTTTCCGGTCATAGAATACATGTCAGCTCAGGGTAGCTACCTCTGCAGTGACCTCTCCAGGTTTCCTCTAATTAACCTTTCCAGGGAAACACTTGTGGCAAATGACTACTGTGCTTTTGTTATATGTGTATATTTTTGGCCTTTCGTTCAGTACTCAGCTCTACTGTGTCAAATCAGTGGTTGAAGTGGATTCATACACTGTCTATATCTAGTATGCTTAATTAAATCTAAGGTTTTGACATAATAATGGGCAGTAAACCTCAATTTGCCCTCTGTATTCTACATAACATACGAGTTTCAGGCATGCATAAAGATACAAGCAGTTGTTAAAGAATGTACAGTGGAACTTCAGTTTTCAAGCGTCTCAGAAGCCGAACGTTTCGGAACCTGAATGCCGAAAACCCAGAAGTAATTGCTTCCGTTTTCAAACACGCCTTGGAAGTTGAACGGCTTCTGAGGCGCGTTTCTCAATTTTCACCATTGAAATTGCCGGCAGCCCTTTGCGCCTCAGCTGTCGAATGTTTTGGAAGTTGAATGGTCTTCCGGAACAGATTACGTTTGACAGCCAAGGTTCCACTGTACAATTGCTTTCTAGAGTGCTCAACTATCCCTCCCCTTCCCAGGGATATGTCTTGATTGCTCCAGGAAGTTTTTTATTGTCAGAGATTGAAGTGGGAGAAGAAAGCTAGTTAGATGGCTTCGTTTCAAATTCGCTCAGTCATGGCCATTGAAAAGTAACAGGAAGGCACTCCATCCCACTTTATACCATTTTGAGTTCTGCCTACTTCTCATTATTTTACCTGGCAGCCACCTGCCTTTTCACTTCCTGTCTTGATGGAACACAAGCATTCTAATAGGAAACTTGTGGCCCTCCAGAAGTTGCTAGACTCCAATTTCAGCACAGCCAGTAGTCAGTAATAGATAGGATCTGTTGTCCCTCGTCTTCTAGCCGTCTCCCCCTTGCCAGCTCTATTACCTACAGAGAATATAGGTAACCCCGTTTCTGTTTCCCTAACCCCGTTTCTGTTAGGGACCTAGAAGACTAGCTTGTTTTCTCCATCTTCTTCCAAGGATTTGCTTAGTCTTCTGTGTGGGTAAAATTGTTTTCTTCTAAGTAATTAATAATTGGTGCTTTTTGGACAAATCAATTAATTGCGTTTTGATCTAGAGTAGTTTCCCGTGATCTTGAAAGTGGCTTCACACAGAGCAAAAGATCCTAAATGGAAATTCCATTTGAAATTTCCCAAAAAGGAAATCATGTCAGACTCGTTTGTTAAATGTGACAAGTGTGCTAATGCCTATTTTGTGGTGGGAGGCAGACAAACAGACAGATGTCCACTTCATTGATATACAGTGATATTCAAAATTCATATAGATTTGCTTTGTGTTCCTACTCTCAAAGCCCAAATTAGTCAGTTTGCCTATTGTTGGGCTACATACTACAGGAAGATTTTTTTTAAAATGCTGTTCATAGGATTATCATTCTGCACATGCTTCTTCACAAAAGCTGTAGCAATGTTAGTTCATTTGGGTGTTGCTGAATGATACTTTATTTGATCATCAGTGAAAGCATGCATGAATATGATGCTTAGAGCTACATTTATTTAACAGACTTACTTTAAAAGTCTACAGATGAATTAGAGGGAGCCCCAGGAGTCAAATCAGCACCACTAAGAAGCTAAGTTTGATGATTTAGAAGTTGTGTAAATTTGATAGCATAAATGTCCTGTAGTTTAAAAAGAAAAATGTTCTTGAGTTTAGCTTAGACATCTACCAAAGTATTTGTAACTGGAAAAAAAAATGAGTATCTATTTAGCCTGATTAAAATACAAATGCTTTGTCCACTTAACTTCCCACATAACCATGGCCTCCCAACCCTATTTCCCCAAATAGTTTATTATACCTTATCTTCAGTGCAGTTCCTTAATGATTTTTGATGTATTTCATAAGTATTTGATAGCATTGCCTGACACACCCACACCCCTGCCTTGGTTTATTCATTAGCTGTGTGTCCAGATTGTTAATCATAGCCTCAGTATGACTGTCTGACTCACCCTGGACGCATCTCAGTGGTGTTGCAGAAGCCAGCTTTTATATACACAACACACATACACATGAGTCTTCTGAGCTGCATGTGAAGTTTGCTTGTTCTTTCCACATCAAGCAACGTGTTATTTAGTAAAGTACTTAGCACTCACCACACTCTTAGCATCTGTAGCTGAAAGCTTAGCTTTCAAAACAAGTTGTCTGCGATATCTCACTGGGTGGCCACAGATGGGGAAAAGGGATTGAAAGCTTACGTACATCCTCAAAGCATAGGCTTGTGGAGAACACTAGGCCCAACTGCATGTATATATATCGGATGTCATTGTCAGCTTCTAAAATGTCATAAAATCCTTCATGGGCAAAAAGAAATGTTACCAGATACAGAGTGCAGGTCTCTGTACTGAAATACATGTTCACTTCTTTATTTCTTCACAGTATACCTTGTATTTTTTAGTAGCTGTGTTAAAAGTAACTGCAATGATGGCATAGGCACAATATTTAATAAGAGCTAAAACTGTTAAGGGATGCGGGTGGCACTGTGGGTAAAACCTCAGCACCTAGGACTTGCCGATCGTATGGTCGGCGGTTCGAATCCCCGCGGCGGGGTGAGCTCCCATCTTTCGGTCCCAGCTCCTGCCCACCTAGCAGTTCGAAAGCACCCCTAAGTGCAAGTAGATAAATAGGTACCGCTTTATAGCGGGAAGGTAAACGGCGTTTTCGTTTGCTGCGCTGGTGCTGGCTTGCCAGAGCAGCTTCGTCACGCTGGCCACGTGACCCGGAAGTGTCTGCAGACAGCGCTGGCCCCCGGCCTCTTAAGTGAGATGAGCGCACAACCCTAGAGTCGGACACGACTGGCCCGTACGGGCAGCGGTACTTTTACCTTTACCTTTACCTAGAACTGTTAAGATCTCTAAAAAACAATTAAACACTTATTAGGTAATCAGTAAGCTTTCATATGTCAATACCCAACATTCCTTTCCATTCTTCCAGCAGCTAGTCCACGAATAAGGACTTAGGGCATAGCTTTGCCAATAGGGAAATACTTCTTTGTTTCCCATTAAGCTTTGTGGGGGAAAGTATATAGACTGTCGATTAGGACACCATTGGAGAAAAATATTGTCAAATCATAGGAACTGTAGTTCACCCCCCACAGAGTTACAGTTCCCAGCACCTTTCACTACAGTTCCCATTATTCTTTTGGGGAAGTCATACGCTTTAAACATACAGTATACGCAAAACCAAAGATGCACGAAGAAGCATTCATTCTCCCTTTTCTCTCTCTGTCTCTCTGTCAGAAACAGATACATAAACACACACATTTCTGTAATATCCCCAGGGACATTGCACTTATAATAATTACAGTGGTACCTCAGGTTACATACGCTTCAGGTTACATACACTTCAGGTTACAGACTCTGCTAACCCAGAAATAGTGCTTCAGGTTAAGAACTTTGCTTCAGGATAAGAACAGAAATCGTGCTCCGGTGGCGCAGCAGGAGGCCCCATTAGCTAAAGTGGTGCTTCAGGTTAAGAACAGTTTCAGGTTAAGAACGGACCTCCAGAATGAATTAAGTACTTAACCCGAGGTACCACTGTACAGGCATTTCACTAGTCAGTACTAGTCAATTTAAATATATTCTCATGTTATCCTGATGGCGTTAGGAATGAGGGAAGCTACATCAGCCAAAATAGCATGAATGGGATGGGCAGGGGAAGTATATCTGTCTATCTGCCTGCCTGTCTGCCTGTCTATCTGTCTATTTTGTGTGGTATTAATTGGTTTACCAGTATTCATTGCAGAAGTTAATAATAATACTAATAATGATCATAATAATATGGTTGCTCCACTGAAAAGTCACCTCACTCATTGGATTGGAAATACCTTAATTAATACATCTGGCTCTGTATGTATACACAAATGTTGTTTGTTTCCTACTTCAATTGCAGATAATAAGACGAATAAGGAAGATACTTTGGTTCTTAAAATTGGCTCTGTGTCGATGGCTCCTCAGGCTGACAATCCTCTTAGCAGAGCTGTGCTGAGGAAAGACATTTACCAGTAAGTGTTTTTTATTTGACAAATTAGAATGAGGAAAATGTTTGAAAAATCCAGAAATGTTTTTAAAAATCAAAACAAGATAATATCTTGAGAGAGAAGATATGAAATCATTGATCTGGCATGCATGGTTGACGACTGGGATTGCATTGTTTTACCCTTGCCTGCACATTGTACATCAAATAGTATTTGCCTAGCCCAGTGTGCCCGAGCTCTGTCAGCACAATCTGTACTCTTGATTTTGTATTCAAGACATAGTGTTCATGTAGTTTGAGCAATGCATGTTGGGTTCTGCATATATAAGCTCACATGCAAAAATAAAGTTGAATACACAAAGAACTGGCAGGTAAAGTAAACTTGCATGATCCTGAGCCCCTTCTTAATTACACAGTTTAAACATCATCACAGGGCTGGAATAAAAGTTATCCAGTAAAACATGTATTCTGATGAAAACCTTTTTGATTAGAATTTTCCTTTTTTACATTGATTACTGAATTATCGGGCCTGCTTTCATATTTTTTCAGACACTTCAACAGTCTATGAAGCACTGATGAACAATAAATTAATTTTCAGTTACGTTATCATGATCTTAAGGGCTCCCCCACCCCTGCAAGAAAAAAAAATCAGTCAGGAAAGGGATCTCTCTTTTTTTGCAAATACCTTCTCTCTCAGTAGCTGCCTAGTGTGAAAGTGATTTTCATAATGTTAAATGGTTAGCAGACATTCAAAATGTTGGACTGTTGATGTCATGTGGATCAAAGCTGTGAAAGAAAGCAAACTTCTAAGGCAAAGTTTCACAGTAAACACATTCTTTGTGTGAATGTCGTGCTCTGGATTGTGTCACTGACTTTCTGCAAACCACACTAATCATATGTAGGCAGCAAAACTGGAGAACATATGTAATCAACATGATAAAAATAATATATGATTCTTAGTAGAGTTGGCACTGCTGAGAAACATGAAAGTATAGTTGCAAATAATACCAAGTGAGAAAAGTCACAGAAATACAGATGAACAAGTGTCTTATGCTTCCTGTTGGTCTGTTTCTCAGATGTGGCATTTTTTTTTGTTTGAAAAGTACTTCGAACTGTACTTCAATAGAAGTATGTTACAAACATCAAAATCCTTTCCCAGCAGTAAAATGTTTTACGGCTTTAAAAATGACAGATATTACTTTGTCAAGCATAGGAATTCCTCAACTCGTTCAGGCTCCTTGCAACTTACCAGTTTCTATCCAAGGGGGTGGGGTGGGGGGAGAAACTTTGTCATAGTGCACATAAAGGTGGGTTTGCCTCTGAATACCATTTTCACATATTCAGGAAAATGTGATATATGAAGTGGTGTCATGGGTTTGACTTGGAAATAGACCCATAAAAATCAGGAATGTTTTCCTTGAGCATGCAAGCACACCAAGAAAGCAATTGTGTCATCTTCTTTAGGAAAACGAAGATTAGATGGAGTGATAAGATTGAAAGGTTTTCTGGGAAGCTTACAGCTGAGAAAGTAAGAATAAACACCCAGGGTACCAGAAGTGCATGTCTCCCCAATATACCTTAATGTGCTTGAGAAAGGTGTGCCAGGGTAGGGCAAAATGTGTGTCTGAGTGAGGTATTCTGTGAATGTCCTGTTTGGCAAAAGTGTTTGGGACGCATGGCTTTTGGTACAGTGGTACCTCGAGTTACATACGCTTCAGGTTACAGACTCTGCTAACCCAGAAATAGTACCTTGGATTAAGAACTTTGCTTCAGGATGAGAACAGAAATCGTGTTCCAGCGGCGCGGCAGCAGCAGGAGGCCCCATTAGCTAAAGTGGTGCTTCAGGTTAAGAACAGTTTCAGGTTAAGTACGGACCTCCGGAACGAATTAAGTACTTAACCCAAGGTACCACTGTACTGTGAAAGCTGTGAGGTTGTACAAAGACTCTTGTGAAATCTTAAGATACCTCTCTGGAAACTGAGGTTATGATAGTACTATTGTAATCAAAACACTACGTAGGGTATTTTATACTGTGTACTGTTCAGAGGTACAGTGTGTATTTTGGGGATGGAAGCATTATAGACTAACTTCCTTCATCAGTTCAAGCTTAATTTATTTTTAAAAGACCTAGTTACATGTGAATTTCAGTGTGTAATGTGTGAAGCAGCCCTCGATACATGATTATAGTGCTGCATTGTGGTATGAAATTCTATAACCTTTCGGTAAAGAATACTAGATGGCTTCATGCATTTGTGTATTTGTGGCAGGGGATGGGGAACGTGCGCCTCAGACATTGCTGGATTATATAGATTATCCCTGACAATTGGCTATGCTGGCTGAGGGAGTTAGGAGCTGGAGTCCAGTAACATCTACAGGGCTACAAATTTCCATCTCTGCGTTATTGTCTCTCAGTTAACACAGTTTATCATTCTTACTTGGATACAGCAATCACTTACAGCTGTACAGTGGTACCTCGCAAGATGAATGCCTCGCAAGACGAAAAACGCGCAAGACGAAAGAGTTTTCCTTTTTTGAGTCGTTCCACAAGACAAATTTCCCTATGGGCTTGCTTCGCAAGACGAAACGTCTTGCGAGTTCTTGCGAGTTTGTTTCCTTTTTCTTAAAGCCGCTAAGCCGTTAATAGCCGCTAAGCCACTAATAGCCGCTAAGCTGCTAATAGCCGTGCTTCGCAAGATTAAAAAAACCGCAAGATGAAGAGACTCGTGGAACGGATTAATTTTGTCTTGCGAGGCACCACTGTACTTGACATCCAGTTTTTCACTGGGGCGTATTTCTATCAGATGAAAAGCTGAAGGGCTGCACAGAACTTGGTTCCATAGAAGCCAAGAAACAAGAACTAAATGTATTTTCGTCTGAAACAGGCAGATGAACATTTTCTTAGTTGCTTGTTTGAATATTTATTGTACTATTCTTTGGTGCCCCAAAATTCTCCCAGGATAGTTTACAACAAGGTGCAAAAACATAATGCACAATTAAAAACAAAACAGACAAACAAACATAAAACAGCAGTATTTACCAAATAGAGTTGTGGATAAAAGCTAACAAGTCACAGATCTAGGAGGTCTGGGCAAATAAAAAGGACTTTACTCAGGTGTCAAAAAGATGCCAGACTCTGCACCAGGCAGAGGAGAGTCCAGAGAGCTGGGGTGCCACAACAGAAAAGACCCAATTCCTGGTTCATACCTGCCTTACTTCCAAAGGCATAAAAAACAGGGGAAAGCTTCTCAGGAAGATCTTTGTGAAGTTCATATGAAATAAAGGAATCTCTTTTGGGGCAAGCCATTCAGGTTTTTGACTGTTAACAACGAATTGTGTTCAGAAGCAGTATAGAAGCTGATATTGCTGTTTTAAGAGACATTCTGTATTTCCAGACAGTAAGAGACATTCTGTATTTCCAGACAGTAATCTTACTAGTCTATTTTGGCCCAAATACATTCTTAACAATGTTCAACAACAGCTCAATGTACGTATCATGCACGATGGTGATTAAAACAGCTCCTTCCCTGGGTCTCCATATGATAAAATGTGGTCAGGGTGTGTAACATGGTATACATGGGGTGTTATTGTTGGGATCAGAGGATATACTGGAGGCTAGATGAAAACCTTTGAGGTGTTGACCTGCGTGCATCCAGCTGCTCATCCTTAACTATTAATAAGCCGTTTCCTTTGTGAGAATACTTGAAGTTTGTTAGAATATGGAAGCAGTTTGTAGGGAACCAAATTCTCAGCTTAATGTCGTTGAAAGAGGACTGAAAACATGAAGTTGGAAGAATATCCCACTAGATTGTCTTATTTGAATTTCGAAGCACGTATTTTACCTTGTCTAAAAGCAGCAGGCATGTTACCATTTAAGTACATTGAGCTGCCCTTTTCCCCTCCTGTTACATCATGACTGGTGTTCATGGAGGCTACTTTATCCTTAATGGCTGGTAGAAGAATCTGTACTGCAAGATGAGGCTCCCCTTAACTTTACTTAGGTTGGAAATCCTGCCTGGTGGTAGTGTGCCTGGTTCAATTTAGCAGCTAATGTGAGTCTCCCTTGTGCACAAGCACTGTTAGTATTAATCACAATTAAATCCATATTTAACATGTCGGATCATTTACTCAAGTTTTCTGCAGCCTCTATGGTTTTGCTGCTGAACCTTGATATTCACAACATCATACTGTTTTTGTATGCTTGACAGGAAAAAAAGATTCGTACAGAGCACTAGAAAATGAAGTCTGGGTTCATCATGGTCTAGGGCAGGCTTCCTCAGCCTCGACCCTCCAGATGTTTTGAGACTACAGTTCCCATCATCCCTGACCACTGGTCCTGCTAGCTAGGTGTGATGGGATGATGAGCTGCTTGTGCGTAAAATCGTAGTCCCTCAGAGTTTGTGCAACTCCACAAACCTCTGTCTGTGACAGAGCTCCTCAGACATGTCTGCTCTAATCACTTGCAGATTCCGACAGTGGTTGTTTTCGGAATCGTTTCCAGCATAAAAGTTCCTTAACGGAAACACGTCTTCTGGACTCACGGCGTGACAGTTTCCAGCGAGGCGTGGGTCTCCCTATGGGAACTTCAGATACCTCCCCACTGTTCTCGCTGGAAGTGTCTCTGAGCCCTCCCGCCTGCTCGCATTCCCTCAGAGATCCACTCCTCCCCCTGCTGGTTCCTGCTTCAGCTGTTGAATCTCTTCCAGCCTCCCTGAGCCCCTCCACCACCTGTTCCTCCGATGGCAGTTCCCTGACACTAGGGATCATGGGAATTGTAGGCCAAAAACATCTGGAGGGCCGAGGTTGAGGAAGCCTGGTCTAGGGAGATTATTTCTTAGGTGCATAACCATAGGTATCAGGGTGGAAAAACATATTTGGGAATAGTGGCAAACTTTTGGCTCTCAAATTTCAGCAGTGGCCTATGCAACACTAAAATCCGGTGCCCCTTGCCTCTCATGCTCTGTTTTACAGCACTGTTGTGCCCCCCGCCCCCAGCAGCACGGCACCCAGTGCAGCTGAACCAGTTGTGCTATCCTAAAACCGCCTCTTTGGGGAAGATATTACACCGGAGCACTGTCATAACTAAGTAGCTTCATGATATTAATAAATCTATGAAAATGTGGAGAGCTGTTTTCTAAAAATTTTCCAGACTCTTGTGATTTGGATCTGAGAACTAGTCTTCAGGATTTGGAAGAGCAGTTTTCTACTGGTAATTAAATTATATGATTTCAGGTCTTTTCTCCTGTATGCCAAGCTTTAGCCTGACATGCATTCTTTTTTGGACCAAAGCAGTAAAATGCCCTAGTGTGCATTTTGCTGATGTTGCCCGTTAGCATGCGATTGTATTTGTATTTAAATCAAATTCCAGTTGGGCAGATAGTTGACTTTCCACAAAACGTTTCATTGTCCCTTGGGCTCTTCCTGCTGATTTCAAAAATATGTTTTTGAACAGTCATTTCAAGGATACTTTGCTGCCATATATGTTTAACATTGACATATAAAATCCTTGGTTGTGGTAAACAGTGTTACTGTAAAATAATTCAGAAAAGCTTCAGAAAGCTTACTGTTACCATTCTTTATTAATGGCTTGTGAGTAAATATAATTTACATTGTATTTGGTTTCAACAAATGTTTTGTTTGTTTGGAAAGTATTCTCTAGTAATATTTAAAACAGATTATTTTCTTTCTTTTAATTATGGTGGAATTTTAAGTTGAATATAATGTGAAGGCTATGCTTCTGTTACTAAGGTAACCATATCCTTGTTGTAATGAGACATTTGTTAACTTCTGTATACAGCTTGTGGTTCATTCCATAAATACTTGTGGGTTCTCTGATGTCCTTCACAAGGTTTTATCTATGACAAATTTTTACCACAGCTCTTGAAGTGCTTTGTGAGAATGGGTGTGGGTTTCTTTCTTCTTAAAATTATTCTCTAAAATCTTAGCACATTTAAAAAAAAATCTCCCTCTTCAGCTTTGTTGCTATTTAACATATTCCATCCTTTTTTTTTACCATGTGGAATCTTCATCTATTGAGATAGATTTATCAGTAGCCCTTCATTGAGTTAAGGGGAAACATCTTCTGTTTATTCATTAGGTAAGTTTATTTTACACCAGTATTGTGGGACCAATACCTTATCCCAGGTTTATTTTTTATTGCAAAAGTTACACTAAGGATGGGGAATGTGTTGCCTTCTAGGCTACAACTCCTATTATTCTTGACCATTGGCCATCTTGGCAGGGACTGATTGGAATTGTACTGCAGCGACAAATAGAGAAGCTTAAGTTACCACCTTTCACAATCCTTTTAGTATTAGCTAACATGGTGTCCTTTGACTCCCAATTTCCCTCAGCCACAGTCGGCATGGCCAATGGTTCAGAATGATGGGGGTTGAATTTCAACACATCTGAAGAACACCACTTTAATTCCTCCTGTTCTTGGGCTGGGTGCTGTTTTCCCAGTGTGTTCCATGTGTGCAAGACACTGGCAGAGCAGACCCCGGCTGCCTTCAGGACTGAATCCTCTGGAAGATCCAATCCTCCTGGGGTCTGCTTCCAGCTGGGGAGCAAATGTCTTAGTCCTGCTCAATTTGACTGTACATGTGTGCTCCCCTGCGGAAGAGGCATGTGTAGGAAAACTTATTTTACTCTTTTCCCCTACCGCCATGCCCCCAGATCACATGGGATGCCCATCTGGGGCTGTCTTCCATCTGACTAGCCTGGTTCTGCCCAAATCAGCCCAATACGATTGGGGCTTCAACTGAATCCATTGTGCTGCGCTACCAGATACATTAACTGATGGGAGCGCCAACATTGGTATTAATATAAAGTAACCCTGGAAGTCACTAGCAGACACCTAAAAACAAATCTCTTATTTAATGATAACTGATTTGATATAAATAACATTTTCTCACAAGTGGAAACTAGTGCGACAGTGCAAAGAACTGTAGCTGGCATAAAACCACCATTCAAAAATGTCTTTGGCATATGTCTCCTGTATATTGTACGCATTGATGTTTAGCTGATTTAACTTGAAGGCTTTGTGTTTGGCTTTGGCAGTCACAAAAGCAATGGTGTACACTGTGGCTTCCTGCAGCAGGAAATAAGTTTCAAGGAATACTTTCCCTCTTGCTGCCAAAATTTACCATAACAATACGGTTGGAAATGACTGAATAGTTTACTGTTTGCCATTTTACTACATTTTAACTCTTAAGGTTTAAAAAGTTTGTTTTCTATATGTTTTCTTGTTTTGCTTGATATTTCATGGGAATCTGTCCTCCTGTTTTACTCGTTAAAAAAGCTCTTTTTCATTCAGGTAGTATCTGCTACTTTTCAAATAGTTGCATGTTTGCAACCAGGGCTGTAGTCCTAAGCACAGTTACCAAGAACTCTGTCTAATTGAATGCAGTAGGGCTTAAAGGTAAAGGGACCCCTGACCATTAGGTCCAGTCGTGGCCGACTGGGGTTGCGGTGCTCATCTTGCTCTATAGGCCGAGGGAGCCGGCGTACAGCTTCCGGGTCATGTGGCCAGCATGACTAAGCCGCTTCTGGCGAACCAGAGCAGCGCACGAAAACGCCGTTTACCTTCCCGCCAGAGCGGTACCTACTTATCTACTTGCACTTTGACCTGCTTTCGAACTGCTAGGTTGGCAGGAACAGGGACCGAGCAATGGATTCGGACCGCCGACCTTCTGATCGGCCAGTCCTAGGCTCTGTAGTTTAATCCACAACACCACCCGCGTCCCAGTAGGGCTTAAGTTTGAGTAAATATGCATAGGATCACACTGAGTTCTTTGGTCCCCTTGATATCAATGGAATTTTAATCATGCTTTACTTTACAATAATGCCTTACCCAGCAGCAGCTATCAGGGTGAGTGGGTCTGTGTTGCTCTCCCATCTTCTCAACAACTTGTGTCACTGCTGGTACTAACAGGGAGAAGGTGAGAGGTAAGGCAACAAGGAGTTTAGCATTGTATGGGCACAGTGTCACATGGGCACCACTGCTGCACCCGCATCACACTGAGCTCTGTGCTGCCTTGCCACTCTCCTCCTTGATACTAGCAGAGATGAGAGAACAACAGAGACCCACCCTTCTTATCACACTGGCCAGTCCAGTTTATGTTTGCAGAGAAACCATCCCTATGCATATTCTTTGCTGGATAGGAATTTTATATATATGCATGATGCCTGTATCTAGAATTCCTTTTCCTTATCAAGCTACTGAGTCTATGCATGTATAGCCTGATAAACAGAGTTGAAATCCTGTCTATAGATATTCAAACAATTAGAAGTGGGTGCAGTGTCCCAGTTTTCTTGCTTCTGCTAAACAGCCAAGTGGCATAATCTCTTGGGTCACAGCCATTATCTGTAAGAAATTTAAACAACTGATGTCAAGGATATTTAAGTATTATGCATGTGTGTTACAAATTAGGAAAGAACAAATGGCCCTAGGAACGATGTAAAATCGGTTGGGGAAACCACGTCCATGAGCCTCTTTGCAAGTGAGACCAGGCCTCCTGATGCATCCTTAGAGCCCTGGAAAATAGCATTGGGTCTCGTCAAGGATCAGAGTGAAGACCTTGCCTTCGTCTTCTGCCCAATGCCATTGCAAAGACATGCGTGACCTCAGGATGAATGCAGCAAGCTACAGTCATCTCCTTCAAGGCTGTATGTGCAGGGGATGAGCAACTTAACTTTCTGCTTTGACCTGAAACACATTGCTGCAGCTTTTGCTGGTTTGAAAGAAAGCCTAAATATCGAGCCCCAGAAGCCAAGAGCTGAACTTGTGGGCTGCTTTTTTTGCTGCTAGATACTTAATCTGGCAACAAATGTGCAGTCATTACTCAGTAGTAATTTTGGAGGGATTGGTGGACAGCAGCGGGATAGTCATACTAAGATTGGTGTTGACAAATAGATGATGGAATACTAGCAGATTACTGTTGTAGTTAAATGTGCATAAATTTGTATCCAAATAAAATGAGTTGTAAGGATTTTTTTGTGAGAGAAGTTAGAGGTGCCTTTTAAAATGTCACCCACCATCCATGCTTTTTGTAAATACATGTATTAAACATTCTCAAATCTACTGCCCAGAATAATTGGAAATAAGTTTTCATGCATATAGTTTATCAGTCAGAAAAGACAGAGGTGTTATGTGGCTTCATGCCTGGGAGGTGGGGAGGCCACCTGCCCTGGATGAGATTGCACTCCCCTGGAAGCAGCAGGTCCACACTTTGTGGGTGCTCCTAGATTCAACACTATCACTGGAGGCTCAGATGGCCTTAGTGGCCAAGAGTTCCTTTCTTCAGCTACAGCTATTTCATTAGCTACTGTTTGACAGAGATGACATAGCCATTGTATTCCATGGTCTGGATTGGATTATTGTAATGTGCTCTAAATGAGGCTGCCTTTGAAAACAACTTGGAAACTTCAATTGGTCCAAAATACAATGGCCAGATTACTGGCTTGGGTTTCCTTCAGATGTCCCGTTTTGAAACAGCTGCACTGCTTGCCAGTTCATTTCTGGGCCCAATTCAAGGTGCTTCTGTTAGAGTTTAAAGCCCTAAACAACTGAGGCCCCAAATACCTGAAAGATGACCTACTTCCCTAAAGGCCCTCCCAAGTGCTGAGATTGGTGGAGGGAGCCCTCTTGGTTGTTCCACCGCCATCAGAATCTCTGTGGGCGGTGGCCTGGGGGATGGTGTTTTCTGTGGCAGCCCCTAAGTTGATGCATCTCCTACAGAGATGCATCCAGGGCCTTCATTATGCACCTTTCAGGAAATGCTGAAGGTGCATCTTTTTACCCTGGCTTTGGACACTTCAGATGTATATTCTGTAATGTAAAGTTGTTTTCAACTCTTTTTTATATTGTGTTCTAACTGTACAGTGATTTGTGGCAGTATATGTTATTATTTTGTGTATTACTCTGCAAAAGCAATTGGTACAACCAAAGCGATCACTTCAGTTTCCTCTCATGCGCCCCAGGAACTTCTCCAGAGAGTCCCCAATCCTTTGGAGCTGATTTTGAGGGGGCTGCAGATGAGAGGAGAGAAAGGGGACATTCCATTCCACTAGTACAGTGGAACCTCGGGTTGCGGACGTAATCCGTGACGGAGGCGCGTCCGCAACCCGCAGCGTTCGCATCCTGAAGCGCTGCACCTGTGCGCGAGTGGCGAAACCCAGAAGTAACCTGTTCTGGTACTTCCGGTTTTCCCGCAGTCCACAACCCGAAAACACGTAACCTGAAGCGTCTGTAACATGAGGTATGACTGTACAAGTCTCTTGTGTTAGCAGAATTGGAGCTTTGGATACCATCCAATTAAATTATATAGCAATATTTCTAAACATGTAATATTTCTACATGCAATCTAATTATCAAAAGCTGCCCAAATTTGTAGTTTATTACACATAAATTTAGGGTAACTTGCCACAATGCATTGATTTCGTAATCGCTTTAAAGAGCTTTATCCATGACTGTAAAAGGAGGAATTCAATAGACAGTATAAATTTGTCTTACTTTGTTTCTTAATTTGAGAAGCAAGTGGCAACTGGGGGGGGGGCACATTGTAGAAAATGAATAATTCTGACCTGCTTTGCAGGTTTCTTGTAAGCTTTACTGAAATAATATATGAACAGTGCTTCAAGTACTCAGAAAGGCTGAGATGAATGACTATTGCCTTCTGGTTTCTTGCTTCGGGCTCTTTATTGCCAGTTCACTCATTCATCATAAGGAAGATTTTTGGCTTTCATTTCTTTCTCCCTGCCTTCTCTTCTAGACCAACCCCATTGTCCATACCCTTTCAGAGAATATTAATGTGCAGATTTCATTGAGGGCCTATATCCCTAAACCTTTGCAGTCTTTCCCAAGGCTTGGTAACTTTTAATATTTTTATTATTGATTGTTTGTCTCTGAAAGCAGACAGCTTTTACTCGAAATCAAAGGAATATAATGTTTTGCAGATGTATATCAAATGCTTTACATACATTGTTTCTCTGAAATGACTGTGATTCTGTACACCTTGGCACCCACCTAGCTTCTTTGGGTATATTATAATTTCCCACAGATTTTTACATTTAATAGTCAAAAGCACAGCATATGCATTCTACTGAATTCTGAGACTAAGGCTAGCATACCAGTATAGAACTCGCAAAACAAACATAAACTTCTATCTTACTAAAAGTTTTCTCTAAAACATGTGAATTAGAATAAGAATAGAGTATCTTACTTAGTTACTGTTACTTTTTTGTCAATGCAGTCTTCCATGGTTAATATTTCACTGATTCATTAGAACAAGCATTAGCTGAAGACAAGACTTTGAAGAAAGAGCAAATGTTAGTTTTGTTAATGTAGCAGAGTATTGCATTTCAACTTTGGGAAAGGATAGTTGATTGATGCAGCTTGGCAAGAGGGTAAGGCCCCACATGCTGCTGAAGCAGGGTGAAAAAACTGTAGATTATAATATACCTCAGGATGGGTGTTTTAATATGTTTACATTTTTTCTGCTTTATTTGAAATGCTGATAATACTAGGTAGAATTCCACATTTGTTATTAACCTGGCTTGTATCACATTTAATATCGAAATACCATATTGGGTATTTCTATGGAAACTCTTACATGCATGCTGTTCAACAGATAATACAATAAAAGTGTGAAACTATAGCAACTTGGGTTCCCCTCCCCCAATAGAATATAGTTCACATCATAAACTGTGCAGTTATTATGAATGCAGTTATTAACTATTGTGGACCCCCCCTTACATTAATTTTCCCCACTATAATACTGTATAAACAATTGCATAAGAAATTGGAATGGTACAGATATAATGTGTGTAACATATTTTTTCTGTTTCTATAGAGAGCACAGTACATATCATATGTATAAGTTATCTATTCAAATAATTTCAGTGTGGTCATTAAGAGGATTTGACCGATATCCACGTATGGGTTTGATAAACTGACACAACAGCGAAAAAAGAACTCCTGTCCCATGTCAGCTTATCAAACACACTATGGATGTTCTGTCTTTCATCCGGCATCAAAATAACATCCACAGAGTAAATAGGAAGCTTGTGTTCAGTGAAACTCAACCTCAGTACTTCCAGGTGAATATATACAGCACCTGATAAGGCTGAGGTATTGTACCACTAAACGAACAGAACCTTGAGCAACCAATGAGTACCAGGTACGACAAAATGAAAATGGGTGTAGAATCCGAAAGAGGTTGTTTGCCTCAGTTTAGTGTTAAGCCAAATATTTATGTAATATTTTAGAAAGCCAAAACCTAGTGTCCTGTTGCAGACGAGCAATGTTGAGTTTTGAGCTAAAATTATTTAACCCGTAAAACAAATCAATAAAGAATGTGTTATGTTCTTACATCTGGTTTTAGCACCAGTTATTTCTTCTTGCTGCTGACATTACTCCCTGTTCTTTGTCATCCTTTCTGAGTCTATGTAGAAAAGTTATGTTCCTCTTATGACTGGTGGAAATGTTTTATCATCCAAACATATCACGAAACCTCCATTTAGAATTATGCATCTGCATCATTTGCACAGCTATCAAATCAACATTTAGAATAAGTCCTGCAGTAAAAGTAAATCAACATTATTCTCTCTGAGCACAAAAAGTATTAAAATGTGCACTCTCACTTTAATTTTTTTGTTGAAGCATTTAAACAAGAAACAGATACTTTTTTAAATTACCAGGCAGAATACACATTAACACGGCAAAAAGCTGAAACTTAGTTGACTTTTACATTTCCCCGCATTTAGCCTGAAAAGATATAGTTGCCATACTTTACCTTTTTTTCCTCCCTATTGTGCTCCAGATATACGTGTAAGAGACAACTGCAGTGGAAAACGGTCTTCTGCTTATTTGTGGTAAATTACTGTACACAGAGCTTTTTGGAACAAGGCACTACTTTTAAATGTCTGGTCACCTCACGGGATATGTAGTGCATTTCCTGCCACTAGGATAAGAGGAAGGAAGCACAAGGCCAAAACGTTTGATGTGTGGTCTACTGTAATTCCTTTCATGTGTTCAGTGGCTTTTGTAGGATCCATGTACTACAATCAATTCTGACCATGCTGTGGTCCATTTCATTAAAGCTGACCTTCCTAAATGGAAAACAAATTCACATTATAGTGGCATTCACCTGCCATCATTACAGGGGAAAGAGTTATCATATTTTGCCCTTAAGCTGATTCTTTTCTAAGTTATATGAGAAGATTTCCTTTGGCTTATAAAGTTCATTTCAGTGTGGAGATAAAAATGCAAAGAAGAGGCTCAATATTATTTTTCAAAGATTGATATATTATATCCTAAGATAAACTATGAGTGAGAGGCTACTTTTCATAGTACAGCTGCCATGGGCAAGCCATTTGGAACTCTCTGTGTTTTGGTTGCTGCCAGCTTCCATTCATTTAATGTAAATCAACCAGCCATGCAGATCAGTTCCCAGCACAAGAATTTAGATCAATCTATTTTTGCTCCATGTCAGTTTCACATAGTGTGCTTATCAGTGGCGTAGCGTGGGGGGTGCAGGGGGGGCCGGCCGCACCGGGCGCAACATCTGGGGGTTAGGGTTAGGGGGCGCAAATCCACGGGTTAGGGGGTGCAAATCCACGGGTTAGGGAGCGCAAATTACTTGCCTTGCCCCGGGTGCTGACAACCCACGCTACGCCACTGGTGCTTATTCATAATGCCCTTTCTGTCACATTTCTGCATTAATCTGTGGGGTGGGGTGGTTTTGGTTTTTTTAAAAGAATCTATGAAAAGTATTTTAAATAATACTTAAATATTTCTTTGATTATTTTGTCACAAAATGTACCTCTACCTTTCCCCCTCAACATGCACATTTCTAAATGGATGTTCATATGCATTTTGGTACAATTTTTGAGCTGAGCAATATATTGCAAAATTCAGGGAAGTTCAAACTGTAAAAGATAATTACGTCCTAATTCATGCATTAATCTGGGAGGTGCAAATTTAGGTCAGTTAAAAGTATGGATCAGATAAAATTCTCCATCCCTAATTGGTTGCTGCACGGACACAAACTGTGTAGTGTGGGCTAGTCTATACGTTGAATAGATACACATAATATTGACTTGTGGCACGAGGCAGCTGCTGTGTAGACTCAGATCAATGAGACCTCCATGCCAAAACTGTATCATGAGAGGTGGCTTGGAATATGGGTTTATACCAACAATAACATTGTTATGTGAAAAACAACTGCGTACCATTTCCACTTCTGTGTAAAATGCTGATGCAAATTCAGTTGGTGGCTCATTTGCCTTTCCCTGTTTAGGGAAGCTTTTAATATTTGATGAATCATCGTATTTCAATATTCTGCTGGAAGCCGCCCAGAGTGGCTGGGGAAACCCATGATAAATGATAAATTATTATTATTTGCCAGACAAGATGCAACCTAGGGCATCTGTGAATAAGACATTTCATTTTTCCAAAGTGTTAACAACTAGCAGGAGGTGCGCCTAATTTGTATCAATACTGTAACACTAGGGTAGGATCTTAAAGATGTCATCGTCATCCCCTCACCATTTTCCTGATTAAAATTACTTCACCACCATAACACACACACTGTAATTTTTTCCATGGAAGAAATTCAAATATCAAAGTGGTACCTCTATCTGTTTTCCCCCGACTGAGAAAATAGCAAGTGAGGGAGGGGGAAATGGGTGACAAACCCTCCCCAGTGCCATGGACCTTATTCAAAGGGGCTGCTAATGCAACTTTAAAATGACTTCTAATGTACGGTATTTAAAAGATTAAAAAAGGGGGGAGTCTAATTACTATTAATAGTACTGCTGCCTCATGTCCAGTTCTGTCCAAAGTTTTGACACTCTTTGATGGTTGAATGAAATTTTCTTTCATTTACAATTTTACAAATGGAAACTGAGAACCAAAGTTGATGTCTCAGCTTGTTCCTTGATTATTATTATTTTTTAATTACAGATAGGTAGCCGTGTTGGTCTGCCATAGTCAAAATAAAAAAATTCCTTCCAGTAGCACCTTAAAGACCAACTAAGTTAGTTCTTGGTATGAGCTTTCGTGTGCATGCACACTTCTTCAGATACACTGAAACAGAAGTTGCCAGATCCTTCTATATAGTGAGAAGGTGGGGAGGGGTATATAGATCCTTCTATATAGTGAGAAGGTGGGGAGGGGTATTACTTCTGAGTAATACCCCTCCCCACCTTCTCACTATATAGAAGGATCTGGCAACTTCTGTTTCAGTGTATCTGAAGAAGTGTGCATGCACACGAAAGCTCATACCAAGAACTAACTTAGTTGGTCTTTAAGGTGCTACTGGAAGGAATTTTTTTATTATTTTTAAAGTAATTATTATCATTTAGATCTATACACGGGGCAAAGGAAGTCCACAATTTTGACAACTGCACCAAAATAAATTATTTTGCTAAAGCGACAGTTGTTCATTAACTTAACCAGTGGTGGTCTTCCACTAAATTTCACATGTTTTTGGTGGAAGATGGCAGAGTGCTCCATGTGTACTTCTCAAGAGGATGGGGAATGTTGTCATGTATAGAATAAGCATATGACATTTTTGTTGAAAAGTAATTGGTTTTAGTATAATTCTTTAATCTGCATTTTTTATTCAACAGCATACAAAAGGCAGTTTGTGCAGTTAACACTTTTAAAGGTCGCTGTGGGTTAAACCACAGAGCCTAGGACTTGCCGTTCAGAAGGTCGGCGGTTCAAATCCCCACGACAGGGTCAGCTCCAGTTGCTCGGTCCCTTCTCCTGCCAACCTAGCAGTTCGAAAGCACATCAAAGTACAAGTAGATAAATAGATACCGCTCTGGCGGGAAGGTAAACGGCATTTTCATGCACTGCTCTGGTTCGCCAGAAGCGGCATAGTCATGCTGGCCACATGACCCGGAAGCTGTATGCCGGCTCCCTCGGCCAATAAAGCGAGATGAGCATCGCAACCCCAGAGTCGGACACGACTGGACCTAGTGGTACCTTATTGCCATAGACACCTTCTCAAGCTTCTGAATTGCTCTTCAAATTGCCCTAAGTTCATTTTGGTTCTTGGGCACAAGCAAGAACATTTCAAATACAGGATAGGAAACACAGCACATGGAAGCTAGCATTTGTCCTCCTTTTGAAAAGTGCTTGCACCAGATTATTTTTTGCTTTTTGAATTTGAGGGCAGTAATCCATTGGGGAGAGGAAAATCACATGACCCTAAAGAATGTGCATACATGGTCTCTGGAGCCTGGTTAAGGGCAGGTTACAGTGCATCCATATTCCATGTTTTAGCTTTACAACCCTGTGTAAAGTATGCTGACTGAGGCAGGTGGGAGTGTGGCTTTCCCAGTCACCCAGGAAACCAAAGCTTCCGAACAATAACCTTCAGAGCCAGACATTCCCAATATATAATATGAATATTCCCCTAGCTTTGGAGTGAAGAGAAATGTGTGAAAGTAAGGCTTCCTTTAATAAATACGATTAAGCCATACATCACTATTATTTATATCCTTTTTCAAAACTTCTATTTTTTATTTTTAGTTTCTGCAGTCTTTTATAAGTCTCAACTGACCTGTAAGGGAATACATTTGACTTTCTTACAATGAACCTCTGAATTATGCCTATTCAGCAGTGAGTAATAACTGATTCAACATGAGCTGTGTCTTATATAAACATACAAAATGCCTGACCCAGACTAAATCAATTTAAAAAGGAAAACATCAAAGTTATGTTTCCTGTTACATGCTTAAGGTCTTCTTTGGGTGTATTACATTAGTATATTATTTACCAACTGTTGTAGGCTTTTAGTTTATTCTCTGGTGCCACCTGCAAAGAGAACAGTAGAGAACTTATTGGATACAATAAATTGTACGTCTAATGTAATATGTCACAGTGATTAAGAGAAGCTTTTACAACAGGGATCAGGAAGTCTTTAGCATACCTTACAGTCCAGTTTTTAGTTTCTATAATGTTCTTATGCTGCAGAATGTGACCAGGGTAAAGTTCAGAGGGGCCACTGATTGCCTTGGGTCATGCCTCACCTGGATTTTAAAGTCCCAAGAAAATCTCCAGGGTCTTGGAACAGGGGTGAGAGAAAGAAACATCCACGCTTGTACCCCAGAGAATATTAGCTCAATTCTCTGAGCTGTCCCAGTGTGTTTTTGGCCTGAACTGTGTAGCAGAAGGAAAATGAACTTGTACATCATTTACGAACATCATCATAGGCCCTAATCTGTTTCACTGCCAAGGGGAGTGTGTTAGTAATATGAGATGGGGATCTGTAACTCCCCCCCCCCACGAGAGATTTGACTGGACCGTTCCATTGTGCTTTTTAAATGAGCAGTCAAGCACTTTTATTTTTCACCATGCTTTTAATTTATTTTAATTGTAAATTAATTTTGCTGTTGGTTGGGTTGTTTAACACTGTTTTGGGGTGGCTGGCATGGGATCCTTCAGATGTTGTTGGACTCCAGCTTCCATCAGCCCCAGCCAGCATTGCCAGTAGTCAGGGATGATGGGAACTGTAGTCCAACATCATCTGGAGGACTACATGCCAGCCATCCCTTGCTTTATTCTCACTGTTATTGCATTGTGACTGTGTTTTATTGTAAACATGTGCGTTAGGGTATTGATGAAGAGTCATCTGCATAGCTGTCAACCGTCCCTTATTTGGCGGGAAACTCCCTTATCCCAGCGCCGTGTCCCGCTGCTGTCCCTTATTAATGATGTCCCTTAAATTTCCCGGGTTTCATGCTCGTCCGGCTCAGGAGGGGAGCAGCGGCTCAGGGTCCTCCGCCGTGAGAGAGGGAGCACACTGGTGCTGTTGTCCTGGCGCGAGGAGTTCCATCGACCCTTCCCCGCCTGGGGGGGGGGCAGTGAGAGAGACTCTCGCCGCCGCCTGCGAGCCCAGAGGCGGCAGCGGTGGTGGCAGCTGAGGAGGCGGCCTGACGGAGGAGGAGGGGATGGGGAGGGATGCAGAAGGGTGGTGCTTCAGCGGCCGCCGTGGCGCCGCAACCGCCTCATGCCGGCATTGACAGCATCTGTCAATCCTACCAATGTATGCAACTCTTTACAATAGCAAAATCCCTTATTTTGGCTGCTGATCCCTTATTTTTGAGGCTGTTGGTCCCTTATTTTCAAATCTGTAATTTGACGGCTAAGGTCATCTGATGTTTAGAGGTGAGCTCCTCACTTCAATTCCGCCCCCTCTTACTAGCACATAAGTGTCTTGCTCCTGTTTTGCAGCAATTTAAAATGCACCCCAGCCGTTCCATTCTACTCTGATACAGGGCTGGGCATTGTCTGTGGCTAACACGTAAAGGGCAGTCCAGATGGCAATTTCCCCTCGTTAATTTTGAGATGTGGCAGAGTAGAGGGTTAGCATGCAAACTCTGGATCCAAGTATTTGTTCTCATGCACATACTGACCTCAACAGAGGCAAGATGCGGCGGATAAGGCAAAACAAGGGTACTCTAGCTGTGCAGGACTCAGGCTGAATGCTACATGAGAGCAGAGCTCACATAATGTTTCTACAGCAATTGCTCTCTAGCTGAGCCCTTTGTAGGAGCTGCAGATTTGTCTCGGTAGCTGGCTCCACCTTCACTAGATGCTTCTTAATTTAAAGGGATGCAGTGGAACAGAGGAGAATTTGGTTGTACTGGGGCTTCTGAGATGAGTCAGAGAAGACCATATGACATCCTTAGTCCAGAAGCATTTTCAATAGAGAAGGTGCTTCTGAGGGTGACCTTAAAGCCATTTACACCTCCCACTCTGAATCACCAACCTCATCCTCCAAAGAAGGGGAGTCCAGCCCCAGGACCATAACAGCCATTGACCTAATAATTAACCCTATTGTTAAGTTACTGTTTGTTTAGACTTTCTGCCCACATTATGGCCTTGAGACTTGCTCCAGTCCATAATCTCAGAGATGAAAACAATGCAACCTCTCTCTATTATCTCTCTCTCTCTCTTTTGTCATTATAGGAGAGCACTGAATCTGGGGATTCTTCGTGATCCTGGATCAGAGGTGGAAGACAGACAGTATCAAATAGACCTCCAGTCCATCAACATTGGTACTGCTCAGTGGGATCAGTTGAAGCCAGAGAAGGAGAATGGTAAAGGGAGGACAGTGCCAGAGAATGAAAGGAATTCTCAGAATCCAGCCCTTGAGTGGAATATGGCTAGTAGGTAAGAAAGCAGTGCGAAAATAGTGCCTCGTATTCTTGAGCAAAAAAAAAACTTTATGATAATAACATCCCACATATTTCAGCTGAGCATGCTGTTGTTTGTACATTCAAGTGTGTTTGCATTCCCTAGCAAGCATGTTTCCCGTGAGCCAGAGATCTGGACAATACACTTAAAGTTTTTGTTTTGTAGCACTGTTGCACTGTAATTTCCGTGCAGATAAAGTTATGTCTATATTTCCATAATAGCTTATAATATGGCCATAAAATATAACTCCAGGCTGAAACCTGGCATTCACATTTCCAGTCTATGAACAACAGAGTTGTTACCCTTTTGTTCTTTTACAAAGTTTGAACAAAACCAGTTTAGACATTTTTAAGCCGGCAGAGGACAAAAAAGTCCCCCCCCCCTTTGTTGGCTGCAAACCAGTTTCTGTGCTTCTGTAAATGAAAACAGCTGCAATTTCTGAAATGACAAATTTCTGCTGATTTGTTGATATGCAAAAGAGGGCTTCCAGCTCAAGTCTACTTATAAATGTTACTTTGACATCTTCCATTTTTAGTGTTCCATTTTGATTATATTGCTACAGTAGACTTTGATGCTTTTTTTCCACTTAGAGGTCACAGTAGCCCAGTGCAGCTAACATGCTTTTCAGAATGAGTGCTGGGGGAGGGAGTTGGGATTGTGCCTGGTGAACACAGTTTATGCCAGGCCTGTCTGTCTGCACAATCTCTACCCTGCAAAAATGTACAATATGAATAACACCAACATAACCTGCATGTTTACATTCACAGCAGAATACTGAATTGTTGTGCTAAGGTTTAAGGGTGGAGCTTTGCTCCCAAATCCATTTGTTGTACAAGTATATGGTACACACAGGGCTATAGTGTGACAAATCGATGGTGACATTTTGTTACTTCTGCATGGGAGATATAACATGGTAGACTTGGGATAAATGCTTTTTTTTGCATTAAACTAAAGCACTACATTTTGATTCCTGAATTAGTATTGTTTAGTTATGTTTCTGTTTTCCTTATCATGGCTATCCAAGCTGTTCACACTGTCTTGAACAACCTCCTACATATTCAGGATTCTGAGTTAGCCCAGCAATATAAATATGCAGAGATAAGGCAACAGAGTAGACCTCAGAAGACATGGATCCAACCCAGTGGAAGCATACACTAGGAAACTACAAGATGTCTAACACCCTATTTAACACACTTTAGAATATCAAACTGACTCTTATAAATCATAAATGTTAACTGTAATTTTGTTTTAAAATGATATAATTTTTAATGACTTTTTAGAGCTGGAGACTTTGTTTCAACTTTCAGTCTGCAACGAGTCTTTCTATAAACCCCAAAAAGTGCAGTTTGCAAAGGAAATGCTGATTCCACAGTAACTTTAGCTATGATCATGATAAGTGTATAGCATGTACGTTTGTAAAAACAAACCACAGGTGGGGCCCCTATCAGATGTTCTTAAAAATTAAAGAGCCTTTAAAAGCTTTGCAAATGATTCACTGCTCTTATCTATTAGATGAAGTAAAATGTGCTGATATTTATAACTGAAACTCTTGATGTAAAACATCAAAAACTCCTTTGGTGCCTTCAGTTGAAGCACTTAAGGACTGGATCAATGACAGTAGTTTAAACGATTTAGGCAGATTTGAGCTTTTAGCTGTTATCAGAAAGACTAGATAATGGTCAAAATGTAAGAAAATTAGAACACGGTGTATTCCTCCATGCACATTTCTTAAAGGGAGGGGAACATGGATCACCTTTCCTTCTTTGCAGAATGCCATTGTTTCAGGTTTAAAAACTCAGTGTATGGGCTTTACTAAGGTCCCTGTGTGTCTTATTTCAATGGGTGCCAAATTTATAATGGAGCGTTCTAAATATTCCTCTGGGATGTAGTGGTAGAGAACCTATTCAAACATGCTCCCTCCCCCCACCGCCATGGGAATGTGCAACATGTGGAAAACATATGGCTGGAATGGAAAATCCAAGTGGATTTCACAGGACAGCTATGATAAAAGGATAGCATCAGCTCCTGTGCCCTGATATTTCCTGCAAAATCCATGTGGATGTTTAATTGTGCAGGTCTTCTTGGGATTCAGCATAGAGGCTTGAATGTACTATGATAAGCTAATCAACAGGAAACGTGTATTTCATTTCTCTTACTGTAAAAATGTTTGTCAGACTTCTCTGATAATTTTTTTTAACCTGCATTAGTGCTTCCCAATAACTAAATTGATTGTTGCATCAATGAAATTAGGAGAGATCTAGTTTCCATTCTCCTTTTTTAGAATGGCTGTATGGCTAAGTGACCCGTAACTTTTGCAGCGCAGTAGTAAGCTGCACTGTTACAGTGTGCATGAATGGAAAGGCCCAACTAATATACTTATGTAACCAAACTTGTGATTGCTGGTATTTCTCCATTATTTCTCCTTATAATTATTTTGTGTGGACATACAACAGCTTTCTTGTTTTCTCTATTACTCTAAACAGATGTTCTTTAAGGTATACTAAGATGGTCAGCTACTTTAAAATTTCTGAAAGTCTTGTCTTTGAAAAAGGTATAAATATGTAACAGATGCCTAAGTGGATCCTGGAGTGAACATAGTGTGGTCATAGTACCATCATTACACCGTTCCTTGTTGAGGATGCTCATATGGTACCCAGCTGTGTCAAGTTAGCAGAACACTTAAGGATAGTACAGTGTGGAAGACTTAATAAAGAAAGTGCAGGTTTATTTCATATTATTTCCTTGGGATCGCTGAAATGGACACCTCATTTTTGAAGACAACGTTGTCCTCAGTTTCTCTTTAAAAATGCATTAATTCTAATACCTGCTTTAGCCATCTTCCTAGATCAAACCATTAAAAAAGAAACTTAAAGACCATTTTAATGACTAGGAAATTGGTACTGATGTGTAGTAAAATAGTGAACGATCTTTCCTTTCTCTGAATATCAACCAATGTGACGATACTAGAGGGCTGAAAATGTCAACTCTACTTCCACTATTATTTTTTTCATAAACCATTAATTGCCTCATGACTTCATTTTTAACCTGGGAACTTGCTTAAAAAGACCTTAAATGGTAGCCTAATAGCTATTATATTCCAATTGATTTTCCATCTCATTAACGGTAAGCAGTAGTCCATCTTTGTAAACATCTTTCAAATAATACAGTTGTTTTTCTTTCCACACATCTATATTTAAGGCTCTATATTTATTTTTGAAAACCCAGTGGAACTGTAATGGAATAATGGGTGAGAGGCCGTTGGACCATTTTGTCCAAATTTTGAAAGTTTGTAAATGTGAATGGATTTGTAAGCCACCGTAAAGAGCATAATTTGCTTTTTGAAAGTTATTACTTTTATAGGGACACCATCTATTACCAAGTTCTCTAATGTGCTCCATATATTTCTCTTTTTGCCAGACATTAGGTCGGTCATGTTGCTAAGTTGGCATGCATTGTAATAGCTGTTTAGATTTGGGGGCCCCGATCGCCCAGCAGTTGGGTGATGGTACAAGCAAAGATTTTTAATTGTGTGGTCTGTCGGATTGAAATATGAATTTGTTTTAATTGCAGGCGCTTGGTCCATAATAGAACGTTTCATTTTGTTCAAGCGTTGCATGTCCATATTTATTATATTCCAGATTTTCCTATAATTTGTCCGATAAAATTTGTTTAATCAGTTATGGGCAACCTGAATGCCAAAGTATCTGAAGCTTTTTTCCTAGCTATTGGGCTTTGTAATATTTTGGAGAAGGTTGCATGGGAATATGAAAGAACATTACTTCCATTTTTTGAAATTTTACCTTAAGTCCAGAGACATTTAAAAAGGTATCCAACTGTATACTCAATAACCTTCCAGCATTAATTGAGTCCTATAAGGCAGTGTTTCCCAACCTTGGGCCTCCAGCTGTTTTTGGACTACAATTCCCATCATCCTTGACCACTGGTCTTGCTAGCATGGGATGATGGGAGTTGTAGTCCAAAAACAGCTGGAGGCCCAAGGTTGGGGAACACTGCTATAAGCAATACATAAAACAGTATCATCAGCATGGAGTCCCAGAATGTATTCCATTCCATTGATAGTTACAACCTTTCCTGCTAGAATTTGGTGTAATCTCATTGCCAGGGGTTCTATAATTAGAGCAAATAATACAAGTGATAATGGGCATTTTTGTTTTGTCCTGAGGCTAAGTTAATATTTTTGTGAATTTGTATTACTTATCCTAATTGTAGGAGATATAATATCATAAATATTTTCCAATAATCTTACCAGTTTAGGGCCAAATCCAAAAAAAGTTATCACTCCGATTAAGTGCTTTAGTTCTACACAGTCAAATGCTTTAAATATATCTAATGATAAACACACTACTGGTGAGGCAGTCTGTTAATATGGTATGTTATGTTTAATAATTTCCTACTTTGGTCTGCAATTTTATGCCCCAGGACAAACTGAGCTTCATCCAGATGAATATATTTCCCTATAAAAGTTTTCATTCTGTTAACCCTCACTGTTGTGAAAATCGTGTAATCTAAGTTGAGTAGAGAAATTGGGTGATATGATTCCACTAATGAAAGTTCTTTGTTAAGGTTTGGGAATTAATATAAATTTTCTTTTTCTTTTAGCATCAAGCGGCATCAAGAACGAAGAGCTATTTTAACTCCAATTTTAACAGACTTTACAGTGCGAATAACTGCAGCTCCTGCCATCATTTTCACAAAAGTAATCTCACCAGAGAATCTGCATACAGAGGTTGGTATTTGACTTGAGATGTACTCACATGGCTTTCAGATTCATGTATCTTTCTGAATGCAGATATTTGCAATAGTTAAAATGCTACATTAAGTTGAGTTTAATTATATAACAAAAACCCGCATTAGCTATCAAAATGTTTTTCGAAAGTCTCTGTCTTCTGTAAATCCTTGTGTGTAGGTCAGAAATAGTGATTATTGCATGTATGCTAAGAAGAGCAATAGATGGTAATTGTATGCATGTTAGCCTGTGTTTCTGTGTTTCTTAATTACATTTATAACACACATGAACACTGTTTAATTAACAGATAAACTCTGTGAGGTGGATTAGGCTGGCAGCAGGGATGGTCAAATTAGTTTATTTCTGCTCCATGTCAGTTTCACATGTGTCTAGTTTCACATATGCCTGGTTCATCCTTTCCAACACACACACACACACACACACACATTTGAATTCTATACATTTCTCCCTAAAATACATATCTTTGATTTAAGACACAGCTCCAGACCAGAATGCCACCTCTACATTTCCTTGCAGCTTTCTTGATTTTTGCTTCATCCAGTTTCTTCCTTCCTTTCCGTTCTCATCAGTTCCTTACAGACACCACACAGCACCCTCTTTGCTCTCAGCCCAGTTGGAAGAGGAACCTATCCTTGCTATCCTTGCTATCCTTTCACTGTAAATGCCAGGGGTTAAATATGGGGGTTGTGGGGCATTCTATGTTCAAGGGATATTGTGTGTTGATGAGCTGTGGCCCATCCTCTCAATGCTGACTTGCTACTGCAAATGTGCTGGAAAGGAAATCTAAAGGAAAATGTTAAATTACCTAGGGAATTGCTGTGCTGTAGAGAAGGCATTCCATGAAAAGTAACAGATGAATTTTACTGTAGCTCTTGTTAAAGAATGTAAATGTTTTGGTTATTTTATTTTTTTTGAATCAATTCCCTTGATGAAATTCAGTGAGGAAGGGAGAGGCCTACTACAGATTACTAATAAATACTTATGCACATGTCATGATAAGGGTTATGAGCATCTGCTTAGTAAGCAAACCTGCTCATTTTCTTCTTTCCATCTCGGAAGTAATTTGCCAGAAATGGTCAAAAGCTTTTCCTATGTGTTTAACAACAGCCATAAAATAATGGTCATCTAACTATAATTCTGCCAAGATGTCAACAGTAGTTTACAGGCAGCTACAAATCAATTAAGTTGGTTATTTGTGGGTTGCAATGTACAATTTCATTATAAACCAAGATGAGTTTGTATTCCACAATGTATATCTGTCATTGAGAGCAAGGAAAGGGGAAGTGTAGTCCTCTGCCAAGAACATGAATAGAGTCTCTGACAGCCCAGAATTTGATGCAACAAAGAAACAGGACCTCACACATGAAACAAACAAAATGTATCTTAATCATCAAATATCCTGTTGGAAGCCTAGTGGTATGCTATTCCACCACTCCTCCACCTGATTTCCTTTTACAGATGGTGCACAGTGCTTTTCTGCCTGAAGAGATAAGAAAATGTTAATAGTCCCAATTTGGAGAGTATAAATAGTCTACATTGTGTTTGGTTAGAAAAGAAAATTACATAATTGCCTTGAAACAGCTGGTATCCATTGACTTTGTTTTACAAACTTGTTTTTCACAGGAAATTTTAGTATGTGGCCATTCTTTGGAAGTGAATATGACAACAAGCCTGGACTTCTTCCTCAGTGTGGCTCAAGTACAACTCTTACAGCAGTTAATACAGACTAACATGGTTGGACTGGAACCATCCAATAAAGCTGCAGAGGTAACTTCATTCTTTCAGAGTTACTATGGTTCATATACTGCAATCCCCCCCCCCCCATGTACTCTTCAGCATGTTTTGGCTGGAAATGTGTGTTACCATTTCGCTGCTACTGAAAACGTCACCTCAGTGTTGGGGTCTCTCCATTCTATCCATTCAGGGACAAAACCCTGTGACATCTTTGTGGTACATATTTCCTTGGTCTCCTTATGGTGTCCAGATCATTTGAGGGGGGAGGGTATTCCTTTTCTCTTCTTCCAATTATTGGCAACAGTAAAACTGCCAAAATCACATTGGCACAATCCTTCTGATGGGCCTGCTGGATGATCCGTACCTCTGGTGTTCAGATAGGCAGGCTTGCATGTCTAGTCCTTGAAGTCCTTAGTTTTAACCCCAGTCCCTGAACACATGAACAAATGTTTATTATTAGGGCCAAACAGCCAGCATAAGTCCCTAAACACATTTCTTAGGTAATTCATTTATTGTATTATTTATCTTCCTTTTCTTTTAAGATACTTAAGAGTAGTTTACCTGGTGTTCCAAGTGGTTTCCCATCTAGGTCTGGTCTATGCTGGCTTTAGCTACAGTAATAACAAAATAAATACTAAAAAGCTACAGCATTCACTTAATTTCAAGAAATACTAGTCCCTGCCCTATAACATGGGATTGATTGGGAGCTGTGGGCTTAATCTTAATCACACAGTGAGGTTGGTTCAGTTTGCTGAATATCTATTTGGCATGTATTTATTTATTTCATAAAGTGTATACACCGCTTGATTATTAAAAAAAACCCTCAGAGCAGTTTAGAAAGCATAAAACAGTAAAATCAAGAAAAAATAACAAGCTTACTTTAAAACGTATGAAAGTTAGAATACAAAATAAAAAATTGACCTCAACTTTCTAACCATCAGGGTAGGCTTGCCTAAACAGGAAAGTTTTTAGCGGTGTCTGTTAGAAGCATGGTAAGTGTCAAGAGAAAAGGGCAATTGTGACACTTGATGTGCCACAACTGTCCGGCAGAGGAGGCCAGTTGTGCAGTATCATTCTTATCCTTTCTACCACCACCTTCTACCTCTGGCCAGTAATGGATTCTAGAGCTATGAATCAGTTATCTGCCTTGGTAAGGTAGCACCTTCCCATCTCCATGCATTTTCTTTTCGGAAAGGCAGATCATTCAGTGGATGGTCGAATGTGGTGACAAAGTGATATGTGCATCATTTTACCATATTAATGTTTTCATCCAGGTGGCCTTCATTGACTGGCTGTTTGACACAGTCAATGGACTGAGTTGTTCATAAGCAACACCTTTCTTGGGGGCCAGGAGAATTAGCTGGAGAAGTGTTAATTGAAAAGTGGACTGCCCTGTCTGCTTCCTATATACAGGATATATCAAATGATGTAACATTTACTAGCGTTGCATGACTTGGTTGCTTGGAAGGGATGAGGACCGGAGAGGCTGTATGTGAGAAAGAGACATACCCTGGTATGGCAGGTCTGTGTCACAGCAATGTTTCTATTTTTGTTGAAATGCTGAATACAAGACATACTGTTTTGCTTTTTCTTGGATACTTTGCAATCATGGGGCCTCTTTTGGAAGTTAGCTTTCAGAGCAAGTATACTATGGGAATATTTGCAATAAATAACTTACAAGGCAATGTTTCCCATCTTGGTGGAATGGATAGAATCATAAAGTTGAGTGTGTGCCCAGAATTTTAATTTAGGGACGGTGCTGCTCAGAAATCCGGCACTTTGTCCATAGACCGTACAAACTTTGACAATGAAAACCACTTTAAAAATATATAGCACTTTTATCATGTCCAGAGAATGACACACACTCTCTAGTTCATGCGCTTCTTAATTAGGGTAGGCCTTTTAAGGTAAAACACTTATAATTTTGTATTCTGCTATAGAAACAACTGGTCAGTCAGGACATAGCTATTTAATGCCTTTGCATGAAGTGATTCATTCCATACCCGCTTCCACAACCAATCCACTGTAAAGATTTCAAAATATTCACCCCAGTTTTACTGTGGTTGGTGTCTGCTGAGGTTCTGTTCTGAGAGGGAGGAGCTTAGCCAACACAGCACTTCAGAGACTGGGTGGGAAGCAGCAGAAAGAGCAAACAAGTTGTGTTGCTTTAAATTAGGGAACCATGTCAAGGTTGTTTGGTTTCTCTGCTGTAGAGAAAGGAGAGGACTTATTTTCTTGTAACTTGTCACAGAAAAAGTAATCTCACGACCCTTAGCTTCTATATCTACTCTTCCTAGCCTTGCTATTTCTTCCCTTACTCACTATTTAACCTTTCTGTTTATTCCCCCGCCCTGACCCTTGCCCTTGCTGTTTCTTCCCATCAGTTACAGATTTACATAAAGGCTGAGTGGGCTACAGCCCAGGGCCTTGTAATCTGGGGGGGGGCCCTCAGTCTCTTGCCAAAATACAAAACAAAAAAGGCAGATTTTACTATCTAGCGCCCGTTGCTTAGTAACATTAAACATGTGGTGTATGAGTCTGTGACTATAACAGTTACACAAGTGTGTACTTACTATTTAGTAAAGTTCATGGGGGCTTTAAAGCTACTCAGAACCAACTGATAATGTCAGCTATGAAACGATACAAGTGTTCAGATCATGGTATATAATTATAAGGTGCATTTTGAGAACATGTGAGGATTCTTTTACCGTATTTTTCGCCCTATAGGACGCACCGGCCCATAGGACGCACCTAGATTTTTTTTTGGGGGGGGGATAAAGGAAAAAAATCCCCGCCCCAGCCCTGCGCCTGGGGGGGGAAAATAATTTTTTAATTTCCCCGAGTTTGCGGGGCTGGTGACAGGGAGGAGCAGGCTTCTCCCCCCCGCCAGCCTTCTAACAAAGTCAGGGGACAGCGGGATGGCGGCGTTCCACCTCCCTGCTGTCCCCCGAGCTTGTGGGGCTGGCGGTGGGGCTCTCCTGAAGCCTGGAGAGCGAGAGGGGTGGGTGCGCACCAACCCCTCTCGCACTCCAGGCTTCAGCGAAAGCCTGCATTCGCCCCATAGGACGCACACACATTTCCCCTTCATTTTTGGAGGGGGAAAAGTGCGTCCTATAGGGCGAAAAATACGGTATATCATTGTGAATCGTAATAAAATTTAATTTTGACTTTTCGTGAAAATAATGAGTAAATTATATGAAAATGGTGCTACCCCTAGCTTCAGCTGTTCCTAGCTATCCTGACCTTTTCTCCTTCAGCTGCAGTGGGCTGCTGCTGACCCTGCTGTGATGGATCTATAACTGGAACTTTGCTTTGTTTCCTCTCTAATCCTCAAGTGTCAGACTTGAAGTCTCAAACTTCTCTGTCACATACGAGGCAGAATTACACTTGTCCAGCACTTCTAATGGGGCTGACTTCTGACCCCATGGCATGCCCAACAGTGTAGGGGTGGAGAGATGTGGGGGGTTGCAATTTGGGTACTGTATTTTTTGATGGTGTCATCTGCCAAAGTGGTGTTTGCCAGCATTCTTAATATGCATTATTGAAGGACTGGTCTAGCCTGGCACATGATCTCTTTATCTGGAAGGCTTCACTCAGAAAGTCACTCAGTTAAGCTTCATGGCTTATCAAGGATGTGAGCCCAGGTCTCTGCAGCCAAAGTTTCACATGCTATACACCACAGCACCCTTTTGACTGTGTGCCTGAGGAGTGGCAGTGGGAAAGGTCCTGAACTTCAAAATTTACCACTGTATTCCTGCAAATGTCCTGACACAGCTATTCTTTTACAAGAGATCCAGGAGCAAACACAATGATGTGTGTTTATTGGAAGCTTCCTGGCAGTGCCCATTTAAAAACCCTCCATGCCTAAGTAACCCTCAGACTGCATTTCAAACTTTCATATCAGCATGAAGACTGTGTAATAGCTCCAGCCTTTAGGAATTTTGATCGTTTCTTTTATCTTTCTCTGGGAGTTGTTATAAATTATTTTATGGCAGAGGGCTTTTGTTTTCCCTTGCCTCCCTCTCACAACCATGTTTTTCTTCTCTGAGGAATGAACAGCCAGAAGAAGAAATAAAGAGCCAAACATTTGTTCCCCTTGCTATATGCTTTCCAGCTCCCGCTAGAAGCTCTCTCACATTTCCTTCACCAGTAAAGGAAGGCCATCTTCTGTTATCTAAGCTGCAAACACCTCCTCCAGCAGGCAGCCCTTTGAAGCATCTGCAAACTAAAAGTTCAAAGAAAACCAACAAAAAATATCCAACTTTAGGCTGATTTATTATCAAGGTTTCTGAAGCTAAATATATATAGTTTGACTAAGAAATGACAAATGGAAAAGAAAAGCCATAAATCTGCAAATATTTGCAGGATGTAAACACAAGGGAAAGGGGGAAATGTTAGTGTTTCGCAAGAGATCACTACTAGAAATCAGATGTTGACATTCAGAATGGAATTGTTTTAGAGGGAGACCAGGAAGCCTATTGCCTGTGTTAATGCATAATGCCATAAAATTATTTTGCAAGGAATCATGTTGAATTGTTGAAATTAAACTGAATTAAACACTAGAAACACCAGGCCAACCTCTCTCTCCCTCTTCCTGCAACTGTTCTTCACTCCCCAATCCTGCAACTTCTCCTGCCTCTGCCTCTCGTTTCCTGGCCGTTACAGGTTCTCCCCATTCACTGATCACTTCTTCCAAGTCAGTCTCCAACCCCTCCATCCTCTGCTGCCCAGAATCCAGCCACCACTCCTCAGTGTCCAGCTAGTCCCTAACACTTCTCTGTGGTCACCCCCAGGTTGTGGAATGACCACACCTCTGAAATGCATCACAGTATGTTTTTCTGTGATTGTCGCAGCTGCACCTCTTAACCCAGAACTTTTTTTGAAGCAATGTCTTCCCTTCCTCTGTATTAATATACACTGCTATTCTGTTATTTTGTGGGTTTGTTTTATGATTTTAAGGTAATCCTTATTTGTTTTTTAAATTGTATTTTTATTATCCATCTTGAGACCATTTGGTGAAGGGTTGGCTTATAGGTTCAGATTATCACTGAATGCCTAGTTTTAGTTACAGGAAGGTAGCTATGTTGGTCTGCCGTAGTCAAAACAAAATAAAAAAATTCCTTCCAGTAGCACCTTAGAGACCAACTAAGTTTGTTATTGGTATGAGCTTTTGTGTGCATGCATGGACAGTGTTCTCAAAGCTACCAACATGAGTTTGACCAAACTGTGGGAGGCAGTGGAAGACAGGAGTGTCTGGCGTGCTCCGGTCCATGGGCTCACGAAGAGTCGGACACGACAAACGACTAAACAACAAAGTCTCTATCTTGAGAATTTCCCCTGTTTTTAAACTTTACTTAAGACCCAAACTCACTTGCAGTGGTGCAGAGTTCTCTAGGGGTAGCCTCCCAGCCAGTGCTGGCCACGATTCCTGGGATGATATAACACAAGTTGAATTCACCATTTGCTGGAAGTTAAACACAGGTAGGGTCAGGATGATGGAGAGGAGACTAAAGCCTCAACATCTTCTGTCTCCTATCACCTACACACACTGAAGGGGACAAAGGAGGCAGCAAGTGGGTTCTTTTGCTCTGAAGGAGGCGTCAGGGACTAACATGCTTTGTTGGCTTCCTCTAGTCCTTCTCTGATGCAGCTGTACGTATAGCCCTTTGAGGATCGGCAGATGCTAGCATGGTGCATTGTAGCTGGAAACAGGGGACTGTCAGTCCAGCATGCTCCACGGGAGATGGCTGGCAGGACTTTAAGCAGTTCAGGCCCAGAGCAGTCATACCATTCTTACCACCCTACCCCCACCCCTTCAGCAGCCATGCTTCTTCTATGTAATTTTGTTTTCGTCTGAATTTTAAATATTGACTTGGAGACTATATGATATAAAAGGAACCCTCCAAAAGTACAAAAGCAAAATGCTACTGCTACATTACAATAATTGAATAACAAGGTGGTTTTAGAATGTGGGTAGCAAAAGCTGAGTGTATCAAGACTGCGTGGACTAGATGGATTTGGAAGCAGTAATTACTTCGTTCACAAATATCAAGTAATCATCAAATTAAACCCACTTCCAAAAGAACCATATGTAAGGAATAACATATGTATACTTCTGAAACCAGTGTTATAGAGTAAATTAAATGTTTATATTTTAACAAAACAAAAAACATATTGTGTAGAGGCTAAAGAGGAACCACATAATTAAGGCCAAAAATGGTTGCTCTTTGATCTAGGTAGGTGCTAAAGGACAAGGCATTATTTTATGCTAATGCCACATTCTGAATTTGTTGATACCTCATGCTGCAGTTCTCAGATCCTAATTCATACACAGTTGCCTTATTCTGGTAGAACTTGCTTCCTTAACATTGCCATTCTTTTTAGAGTTTTCATTTTACTTGTTTATCTGTCGTTGAGATTAAAGCATTTAAGACAAATATAGAAGCTTCTGTGGGATTGTTTAGTTTCGGTTAACATAACAAAGATCTCACAGCTCTTTTATGTTAAAACTTGTTTTGCAAAAGTTAACCTTACATTACTTAAGTAATGGAGAAGCAACCTAAATCATCTGGCATGTTACTTCACAGAAGAAATATTTGTAGACAATGCACTGTTGAAGGAATCAGGCACATTTGCTAGTTTAGAAAAAAAAAATCTTAATTTTGAAAGAAGAATGAATCTGAAACTTTTCTGTAGTTCACTAAAGATACTTGATGACCTCCAACAGTGGTCACCTACCAATGGAAGAGGCTTCTTCTCCAGTGACCAGACAGCCTCTCCTCCATACTTCAGTGCCTTGCGCACTCCCAAAATATGTTCCAAAGGGTTGTGAGACCCTTTGGAACATATTTTGCTCAAAAGGCTCCAATCTGAAGAAGATTTGGTGAACACACAGAAGGGATGACAAAGCCCCACTGCGTGAATGAAAGTCCACTCACATAACTTTGAATGTTGCCTTATCCTTTCTTTGGGGTCTTCTGTGTATAAATCTGCAGACAAGTGAGCAAGATTTCTTTCATGTTCATCAAAATTCTTTATCAGGCTGGAAGCAAAAAAGCAATGGAGAGACAATCAGATGTTGCTGTGTCTGACGGAAACCCCAAGCCGGCAGTTCATATTCATAACAAATGGAGTAGCAGGTTAGGTTGTTCGTTGTGCAAAAGGATCTAATTTTGTGCCAAACGCTTCAGAGAAAATAAAAATGATGGCATTTATTTAGATACGTATTTGCACCCAAGGGCCCCTGTTTTAATTAGTAGTAGGGGTAGGTCTGAATAACTTCTAACTTTTATATTGTAAAAGGGACATTCTTTTGAATCACATGTTTTCTCCTGTAATTACTACTCCATTTGCTTTCTTATTATTTACAAGCACTTCTGTCCCCTTTTCCATTAAACATAACCAAGATGGCTGACAGCAACAACAGTAGTATAGTCCACAATAAACATATGAACAGAAAACAACAATCGACATTTAAAGGAGTTTAAAAGAATGGCAGCAACTAAATAGAGGGTTAAAATGTTTTTAAATGGTAAGTTCTTAAAGGTCAGACAAAAATAAAAGGTAGACATGTTGAAAATAAAATTTTAGATGGGTACATTGGACAGACACAAGTCCAGTGTCAAATTCTGTTGCTGGGTAAGTATATAAATATTTGTTTCTGAGAGTGCAGATAACCATTAATTTTCTTGCCGTTATTTCCTCACCCCCCCCCCAAAAAAAGTAGGGATGTCCCCTATCAGGGACGATTGACCCAGGGCTTCATTTCATTTCATTTATTTGTCAATTTAAGGAATGTATACTCTATCCTTCATCAGGGCAGATTACAAAAAAGTTACGGGCAATATCCAATTGAAGTTGTACTCAGTTGTACTGAAATGAATGTCATCCCATAATTATAATAAAGCATGAATATCAAAATACAAGATCAATATAAAAAGGCACCAACTCCCAGGGGCCCAGCTTTTTTATGGGAAGGCCAATATTTGGGGGCGGGGGCAAGGCCTCCAATGTTCAGAATGATTAGGGGTGGAGGAGGCCAACTGTGGAGCCAAGCGTGGCACAGCTTCAGTGACTGCCTCCTGCTCCTGCTGCTTCAGAGGAGAAGGAGCAGGAAAACAGCTCCTAGCTGGTGATGGCAGAAAGAGGAGGCCAGTTGTGGAACTGAGGGTAGCACACCTTGGCTTCAGTGGCTGGTGGCTCCTCCTCCACCTGTTGCGTAAGGGGAAAGACAGGGGAAGCAGTCCCTGGCTGCTGGTGGTGGTGGCAAGAAGAAGAGGCTACACATGAAAGAGAAGGAGCCACTGGTCATTGAAGGTGTGCTGCTGCCGCTCCGTTCGGCTCCTCCCTCTGGCCCCTCCCGACATCACGTATGCATTATGCCCGCCCCCATCTTCTGCTCAATAGGATTCTGCGCAATCCTCTGTTGTAGAACACCCCATTAAAAGAAACCTTGGTATTCTCCAAGACAGTAGCAGAAGGGGAGTATAAGGAGTGTTAAGTATAAAGCTACCTTTTTCTGAGTCAGATTATTGTTCTACCTACCCCACTGTTCTGATCTGATTGGCAGTGGCTCTCCAAGGTCTCAGGCAAGCGTCATTCTCAGATCTTTTAAACGGAAAGGTTGTGGATTAACCTGGGGCCATATGCCTGCAAAACATGTAGTTGCCACCAAGCTATGACCCCTCCACATAGCAGGGGGAAGAAGGAAAAGGCAAAAGGCATTTGTTAAACTTGTCTCTGGTACAGCCAATTCAAGGAGAATTATAGTTTGCACACACACAGAGTCCTTACGTGAATTCAGGAGGTTGTGGGAAGGAGTATTTCCAGTAGAGGGTTATTTGGTGCATGCTAATGGAGGGAAGTGTGTGTGGACTGGCTAGACTGTGTGTGTGTATCAAATGGACAGATAATTCAATTTATTTTAAATCTCATGGTATAAACTTGGGGTGCACTTCTGCTAAAATGCACTCCACACTGCGGCATTAAAAGACTACAGTCCACTTAAACCTGATATGGACAAATGACTTGTCCATTATTATTTTTTTACCACTTTGAATTTGAAGTTACAATCCAAATATTCTTGTCGTTAATTATAAAGTGCTGCCTTTTTGTTTCAAGTAAATTTAAGGCTACTTTGCCATTTGTATTTCATGGGGGAAAAACCATAAATATTAATAACACAGATTTCAGAAAGCTGTATACAAGAAGCCAGACAGCTTAAATGTGAAGTGGCTGATACACATGCTGTGCAGATGCCATTGATTTGTTACCATCCCTGATGAAAAATCTGTACACACACACACATACAGAGAGAGAGAGATTATTTCTTAAAATCCACACATTTTTCATACAGTTTTACACACTTCCATTAATCTGTGAGATGCTAACTGTATTTTGTATCCAAAAGTTAAAATATGTATGGTAAAGGTAATCAATGTAATGCAAATGTACTGCTGCTTTTTCTGAAAATTCATACTTCAGGTGCCCTAGCAACGTTCCCTTCTCACAATACAGCCACCATGTGGAGGCCACCTGCCCACCCTGCAGTCCAAGCTACCATACAGAGGCAGTATCTGGCAGCCTCCATGTGGCAACTGTGTGGAAAGAAGCCGTTCTTACTAACTGAAGTGTCAGAGTTTGTTGTAATGTGTATTAGTATGTGCATTAGTATGAAACAAATGATAACGTCATGGGACCAGACAGCACAAATGGCAGCTTTTCCTATGTTAATCCCCATTAATCCAGTGTAGCATATAGATTTTTTAAAAACCCCAAGAATTGGAGTAACAATTACTGGTTTATGGTTTCAAAGTATGCTACGTTTTCTTCTTTTTGTATTAACAAATGCTTATCTAATTAGGTCTTAGGAAAGTTTCATTGGAAACATTGCCTCCCTTAATAAAGAAATGGAAAGTTATTTGTAAGCCAATGCTCTCACATGCCATGTGACATTTTTCTTTAGTACTTGTACAAGAATTAGTACGTAATTCATGTATTGTTTACAGATAGAAGAGCACACACACATTCATGGGCAAAGGAACTAGGATTTAATCATCCTCTAAAAATGATTGTGGATTGGGGCAGCATGCAAGCAGTTCTGGGGTTTTCTCACTTTAAATAGCAGCCTGAGCAAGCAAGGTCAGAGTGATGCTTCTTGGCAGTCTGCTGTGATTGAATTCACAGGTAGCCAACATGGCGCCCCCTAGATGTTCTTGGACTGCAACTTCTACCAACCCCAGCAAGTATAGCCAACAGTCAATGGTGATAGGAGTTGTAGTCCAGTGACTGGAGTGCACCACGTTGGTTCCCCTTGATTTAAACAAATTTCTGAGAACTCTAGAGCTGTGATGCTAGGCTTCCTCAGAGTCCTCTCACAGAGTTTTGCACTCTTTTGGTAGCAGGTAGTACAGTCAAGGTGGCACTTGCAGTTGATCTCAACCATTGTTCTAGTACAAAGGAGTAGAAGCCGTTTTTGAGGTTTCTGGGGCCCAAGACGTTTATCATCTGCCCTGCCATCTTAAATATCTAGCCTACTTCATCCTAAGCATTTTTTGCTGGCAGAGAAGGTAATGGGAGTTTAACATGGTCTCTTTATTTTTCTTTTATTTCTTGTAAAAATCAGATGTGATTCTATCCTTAGCATACAGTTTCCAGAATATAAGTGCCCCACTCACATGACCTTAACTTCGTATGTTATTCCAAAGGATAAACATTTGTTGCAATGGATTATGTAATCCTCTGTTGATAAAGACTTAACATTTACTTTTCCCCCCTAGTAAAATTCAGCATGCTGGCCCATTACCAAGATGATAATTGCCCCCTAGAAGTTGATTTTCCCTAAGAAAAATCATGAAAAAATTGTGGAATCAAAGACATAAAAGATAAATCATAATAAAAAAATTCCTTCCAGTAGCACCTTAAAGACCAACTAAGTTAGTTCTTGGTATGAGCTTCTGTGTGCATGCACACTTCTTCAGATTTTTTTTTTTTTTTTGGACTATGGCAGACCAACACGGCTACCTATCTGTAAGATAAATCATGTACTTGAACCAAAATAGATTTCTGCCCTCATTTTTTAAAAAAAGTTAATCTGAATTATTTTTATTTATTTTTCAATGTGTTTGAGAACTAACCCTTATGGATCAAGCAGTTTAACCTGAGTGTTAAGTGCAAGATTGGGTTCAGTCCAGATTTTAAGGTCTATGTTATTTGGTTATCTGAAACAGACCTCTTTGTTATTGGGATTATATTTCTTTTTTCTTTGTCTTACCTTATTTTAGTGGTCTAAAAGAGATGAATGTTCTAGCTAGTCCCTTTCAAAGTCTATCAAAATATTGGATAAAATGTGTCAGACCTTTTTTAATGTCTCATGTATAGCTTAAATAAATTTTATTAAAACTTCACAAACCTAGCTTGGTAGCGAAATGGTTTGTATTTTGTTTTAACTGTTTAAATTTTAAATAGTTATTTAGACCTTGAACAGCTAACTATTCTCCTGTTTTATATTGCAAAGCCCACAAATACTACATCTTAGCTGTTTATTCCAAATATGTTTTTAAAAGCTTCTCCTTATCTAAATAGAATGCTGTCACCTTAAGAAATTTGTTTAAAAGTGTTACACCAAACTGGCTTTCATATTAAATCACAGTATGTTGAGAGTGCTGGATTAGGACTTTGGAGCTCTTGGCACAAATCCCCACTTTGCTATGAAACTCACTTTCTTATCGTGAATTTCTTCATGCCAGTCACCCACTCCCCCTCTCAACCTATTCTATCTCATAGGATTAGTAGGAGGATAAAATGAGGTGAACAGTTTTCCTCCACTTATGTTCAAGCTGTCTCCCAGTTTGTTCTCAAGCCCTAAGCTCTGGGCAATCGTGTTTAGCAGCCCAAGCCATTTGGATGTTCAAGAGTTTGGCCAGGGCTTCAACAGGAGTTCCAGTCATGGCAGCTAAAAAAATTCTCCAGAGCTGTCAGGAAACCCATCAACCTCTGAGGGCAGATCATCCTAATTGGTCCCCTGCCTCTTCAGAGGGGAAAAGTTTCTGAAAGCCTCAATCCCAACAGAAAATGATCTAACCATGACAAAGGACTGGTGCCAGTATCTCCTACTTTCTTATCACTCTCTTCCTGCCCTGTTGAGAAAACAAAGTCCAGAGTGTGGCTTGCCACATGCATTGGGCCAGTGACATGTTGGGACAACCCCATGGTTGTCATGGCAGCCATGAAGTCTTGAGCCACCCCAGAACCAGTCACCTCAGTAGGATGCTGAAGTCTTCCAAAACCAGCAGTCTGTGAATCCTTGGCACTGCCTACGAGACCAGTTCTGTCAGCTCAGGCAGGGAGAATGCTGGGCAGCAAGGCAGGCAGTAAACCACCAGAATTCCTAATCTGTCTCGACTGCTCAATGCCAGGAACACCACCACCACTGTGAGTTAGGTTAGACTGAGAGTTGCTCTTAATGGCTGAATAAGAATTTAAACCTGGGTCTCATAGGTCCTATTCCAACACACTTAATGACTCCACAACACTGGCTCCATAATCCCCACACTGTACTGTAATTATTTATGGGTGGTGTTTTTTCCCCATATTTTGAGCTGATGTGGACTCGAAAGGATTTCCATTTCCATAGGAATAGAAAAAAATGACCCCCTTTCTAAAATTCTGATAGAAGAAATCAGAATTAATGTTCATGCTCTAGTCATGATATTCTTGCCCACAAAAACATTTAACTTTTAGCTGGAGCACAAAATTGGGTCAGACGTCATAATGAAGAAGAAGATATGATTGGCACGTTTACTCTGTGGTTTCACGCTTGCAATTTGTTCCATATTTTATGTGATGTGAAAAATGAGCTCATGATTGGCTAAAGATGTTTCGATGAGAGTTTGAAAATGACTATGATGCAAGTTGGAAAGAGGACTTAAATAGTCCTGTTACATAATCATAACTAAAATAAAATGGAATTGCTTCATGCAGATTTATAGCATTCTTGATTCAACGCACCCACTTCAGAAGTATATTCTGTCTTGACTATGTGACCTGAGGAGTTTTCTCTGTTGTTAAAATATAGTACCAGAGCCAGTAAATCCCTGAAATATATTTTTGCCACCACTATATATATATATATTCACACAATTTAATCAAGCATTTCAAACATTAAAACAAGCTTTGTGTTAATTCAATGTTTCCAATTGGTTAAATGATATATTAAACTACTGGTAGCAGGAAATGCACTCATTATTTTAAGTTGTTCACTTTTGGAGCAGTCTTTTTGACCGTCAAGGAGAGATGATGGCTCAAGCAAGGGGAAGGTCAGTAGTTCCTGGTTCCCTTGGCAGAGCAGATGAGCAAGGCAAAAATCAGCACCTGGCTAGGAGACCAGGGTGTGGGTCTAAGACCAGGGATACCACTCCTGCAGCTGAGGGAAAGCAGATAAGTTGTCTTAGTAAAATACTGGAGCAAATAGTTGAGTTGTGTAACAGGAGTATGTAGTCATGGATTAGAGGCCCCATCTCCAGAGTGTTGCATCGTGGCTAGTTAAAGTACGGATGCTGCCTTCTTCAGCTTTTGGCTCATTCAAGATTGTGAAGTTTGCAACTATGGGTTCAGTGTTGTGGAGGTGGTCTCCAGTGTCAACGAACCCACAGGGGATGGGCAAAGGCATGGATCCATCTCTTCCTTAAAATTGCAGTTGTTGGAAGACGTAGCCTCTAAGGAATCCTAGTCTGGGACTTCCCTGCCACAAATAAGCATATTACAATTGTGTGTGTGTGTTCATAAAGCAAGAAATGATATGCAAGAGAACTGGATTTTCTTCCAGGCTATGTGTTTAAGAAAGTTCTTCGGTTAAAGCAGGAAAGAATAGCCAAATAATTTTATACCAAACCTATTTGTGATTGTAAAGAAGTCAGGTCTGTTTCAGTCGTCATTTCAAAGTTGCCAACTGATTTTTAATCTATATACTATAAAGGAAGTGACCGACTGCAGTGTTAACAAGCTGTAATTGCAAGCCTCTCACTTGAACAGCTTGAACCATGAGGTTTTACAGAAAATAGTCCACGATCCAAAGAACATCTTAGAATCATGTCATGGGGCTAGTGTTAGCCTACTGTGATTTTTAAACTTGAATAACTAGTACCATGCCATATTACAAAATGCTTTTGAAACACTCCTCCATTAAAAAAAGAAGAGTTTAATGTGCAACATGGGAAGCTTCTGTTAGTAAGACAGGTCTAACCTTAATGGGGTCACTGTAATTGTCCCAAATCCTGTCTGGCATAAAATGATTTTGAGGCCGGCTTTTCATTTCCTTGATTTCCTTGGAGATTTTAGTTTTCATATTAATACATTGGACTGACAGTCCTTGCTAACTATTAAGGTAATACGGCTGCTTAAACAGGAAGATTCATGACATATCATGGCTTTAGTAATAAAAAGCACCTGAGCATATTTACAACGATGCTTGAGGATGCCCAGCAACAGGAGCGTGTGTCCGTGAAGTGGACATGTCCTGTAGCAGCTATAGTTAAGCCTTATCTCTCTATCTTCCCTAAATGCTTTTGAATTCAAGGGGTTAAGCTAGTAAAGTCACTTATCTCAACACATGACAAGGAGGAATTTGCCACAGTTCCCTAGCTACTAGCATAGCTTTCATCACCTTCTCTATAGAGACTGCCATGAAGTGAAAGGATGGAGAAAATGCACTGAAGCAATCTAATAAGTAAACTATCAACTTGACATTTTTCAGCGATTGAAAACTTTTTCACGTAGCAATTCATTCAGACAGAGAAACTGTAGAATCCCTCTGATTTAAGGCCCATCTGGTTATGCTCAAAGTTTTAAAGCTATTCTATCAACATAAAAAAAAAATTCCAAGTTGTATACTACTTTTCTTCGCCAAACTATCCATTTTTAAGCCACAAATATTTTCCCAGTACTTTTAGATTTTATCTAAAAAGTATATTTTAACAGTATTTTAAATAGTTTTTAAAACAATAACAATTTATCTTGATAGATGACATGCTGTGTTTTTTCATTTTATTTTAATTAGCCATTGTGAAACCAAATCCCCCTTTGTTTTATTCCTTTGAATACTGTTTAATTACGGTTATCATGCCAGATATCTTAAAGGTTATTTTACCAATACAGTTTCATTTAACATAAGCCATATGGAATCAATAGTGCTGTTTCCTAAAGTAAATGCTTGGAAAATCTTACATTCATATGTTAAGAGTGCACATCCTTTCCTCATTAGTTGGAAAGTACAGGGATTTTGGCACAGGTTCTGTGTGGAAGCATTGTGCAGCTTTTATATGGATTTTGTTTTTAGCCTTTGATGACACTGTTTAGAATAGGAAGTATCTAATAAGTAAAGCATTTTGTCTAATGTGCTGCCAGTGTGTTTAATATATGCCTGGAGGTCTGAAACATTATCTTCTCCACTGCAGTAATATGCATTTAATTCTCTGAAAGCAGAAGGTCGAACTTTTAAAAGGGACTCAAAGTACATTTTCAACTAAAATAATTTAAAACACATGTGATAGGGGACCTGAGTAATGTACAGTTGGTTTTTATGGTTTAATCATGATCATGTTAATGCACACCAGTAGCTAATTAAAGAAAACTTTTATTGTTCGTTTTAAATGGGTTATGTAAAGAGTAAGTGAACTGATATAAATGCAGCTCAACAATAAACGTTGCCATTACATTTGCTATCAGGAAGCCGATATTGGTGCTTTTGACATTTTTAAAATATTGGCCCATTTCTTCCATAACAAAGCATGGAACGTTTTTAGAGTTCTTGCATTTGGAATTGTTCACCAGTATAAAAGGATATTCCATTTGATGCCCAGATTTATTGCCAAGCTTGCCTTTTAAAGTTAATAGCTGCAAATCCCAACTCAGTAACTGGCTAAGTGACATATAACGATATATATCCTCCCAGAGATCATCCCTAGCAGATCTGTGTGTCTTGCCATAGCCCTTAAGGTCTGCTGGATATACTTTCCTGGAGGCATTGCCTGTGTGCCAAGTCAGAACATCAAAAGGTGATAATGCTAGTGTACTATCTAGCTATGCAACTCCCTCCCCGCAGAAGCCTGTTTAATTCCAAGGCTGGCTGCTTTCTAGAGACAGTACTGGCCTGTTGTGACTAGTGATTGATGACTTTATCAAGCTTATGTGGCTGTTAAATGTAGACCAGCCTATCTCCCTAGGGAGTTCACAGCTGTTATGTTAACTGGTGTGTACGTGCCACCAGATGCCAATGCCAACTTGGCTTTGGGATGCCTGCAGGACCTTATCAGCAGCCAGCAAGACAAGTATCCTGAAGCTGTGCACATCATTGCGGGAGACTTCAACCATGTTGAACTTAAAACAGTGCTCCCAACGCTCTATCAGCATGTGAAATGTCCCACAAGAGGGGACAAGACACTGGATAAAGTTTATTCGAATGTAAATCACGGCTATAGGGCTTTACAGCTGCCACACTTGGGCCAGTCCGACCATATGTCTCTGTTCCTGGTACCAGCATATATCCCACTCAGGAAACGGGCTCCCACAATATTAAAATCTGTTAAAATCTGGCCTGAAGGTGCTATTCACCAGCTGCAGGACTGTTTTGAGAGAACCAATTGGGATATTTTCGATAGTTCAGACCTGGAGGAGCACACGGCGGCAGTTCTGTGCTATATCAATCACTGCATAGACACTGTCACAGTAAATAAATCCATCCGGTTTTACCCCAATCAGAAACCCTGGATGAATAGAGAGGTCCAGTGCCTGTTGCGGGAAAGGAACAGGGCTTTCAGGTCAGGTGAGGTGCAGCTTTACAGTGTAGCAAGAGCAAACTTGAGGAGGGGTATTCGACGGGCAAAATTGGATTATAGGCTGAGGATTGAGGATAATTTAAGGAGCAACAACACAAGACAGATGTGGCAGGGGATTCAGCATATTACCAACTACAAACCTAACCTTGGTGCTGTCGACGGTGACCCCTTGCTGGCAGAGGAGCTTAACCTCTTCTTTGCTCGCTTCGAGAAGGAGCCACCTGAGACGCCGGTATTACAGCCACCAGCCCATAGGGGCCCCTCATTCACGGTAGAGGAACATGAGGTGAGACAGGTTTTGAGGATGGCGAATCCGAGGAAGGCGGCTGGACCTGATGGCATCACTGGAAAGGTGTTGAAGGGCTGTGCGGATCAGCTGGCGAGGGTCTTTACTAAGATCTTCAATAAGTCCTTACACCAGTCTATTGTCCCACCCTGCCTGAAGTCGTCAACTATTGTCCCTCTGCCTAAAAAATCCACAATCAGTAGTTTGAATGACTATAGACCAGTTGCACTGACTCCTATCATCATGAAGTGTTTTGAGAAACTGGTGCGCCGTCACATTATTTCCTGTCTTCCATCAACTTTTGACAACTACCAGTTTGCATACAGAGCAAATAGATCCACAGAAGACGCCATCAATACCACTCTCCATGCTGCTCTGTCCCATCTGGAGCAGCCGGGGAGTTATGTGAGGCTGCTGTTTGTGGATTTTAGCTCTGCTTTTAACACTATCCTCCCCCATAGACTGGTGTCCAAGCTAGAGGCGATTGGACTCTCCAACTCCACCTGTCTCTGGGTTTTGGATTTTTTGTCAGAACGTTCCCAGAGGGTTAGAGTAGGGTCACACATGTCCACAGCCCTTAGCCTTAACACCGGCTCACCACAGGGTTGTGTGTTGAGTCCCCTGCTCTACACTCTCTATACGTATGACTGTACAGCCATCTATTCCAGCAACAAAATCATCAAGTTTGCTGATGACACTACGGTGGTAGGGCTCATTTCAGGAGGGGATGAGTCCGCCTATCGGGACGAGGTGGAGCGGCTCTGTGTTTGGTGTGGAGAGAACAATCTGGCTCTTAATACGGCTAAGACCAAGGAATTGGTGGTGGATTACAGGAAAAAAAAGGCGGACATTCAGCCCTTGTATATCAACGGGGAACGGGTGGAGAGGGTGGCGGAATTCAGGTTTTTGGGAGTAGCTATCGATCAGGGCATGACTTGGAGCGCACATACCACTGCTCTGGTGAAGAAGGCCCAGCAGAGAATTTATTTCCTCAGACTTTTAAAGAAGAACAATCTGAGTGAGAGACTGCTGGTGTCCTTCTACCGAGGCTCCATAGAGAGCATTCTTACATACTGTATTTGTGCTTGGTTCTCCAGTTGTACAGCTAGGGAGAGGAAGGTGCTCCAGAAGGTCATAACCACAGCCCAAAGGATTATTGGTCATCCTCTCCCATCTTTGGAAGAACTGTACGGTTCCCGTTGTCTTAGGAAAGCAAATAACATCCTGCAAGATTCATCTCACCCGGGACACGGTCTGTTTGCACTACTGCCTTCTGGCAGGAGATATAGAAACATCAAGTCAAAGACAAATAGACTGAAAAACAGTTTCTATCCAAGAGCTGTGGCCTTTTTGAATGCTGTAACTCGATAGTGTGACCTGGGAGTTTGATGGGTGTGGTGTGGGTGTGGTTGGAATGTGGTTTGTTTGGTTGTTGTTGTTGTTTTGCTTTTGTTGTTTTAAGGGATGGCATCCAATTTCGTTGCACTTTGTGCAATGTTGCACTTGTGTAATGACAATAAAGAATCTATTCTATTCTATTCTATTCTATTCTATTCTTTTCTTATATATTGCTTTATTGGGGGTTTTTTTGGGGGGGTGGATTTTATGGTTTGGTTTAATATATTCTACTTTTTTGTGCAACAGCTTGCACTTCTGGATTCGCAAGATTAAAAAAAATGTATACAATGCTTCAATACAATTCTTACTAATTTATTAGTGAGACACATATTCAAACCAATGTTCTATTTTGCATAATATTTTGAAAAATTAGGCTGCTGTTCTGTTTTGTACAATACTTTTTTTTAGAAGCAAAAACCATGTGACAATGCGTTAATAGAAAATGCCTGTTCGAGATAGAACCAGGGATTTGGGCATTAAAAAGCAGGGTGGGGAATCATGCTTCTCTGTCATTAATTGATAATACCTGCTGTATACTGTGCAGTATCAGTACAGGACTCACCACTCCTACTCAGTTCAGCCTGCGTCTAATATAAAGACTTTTCCAGCCTTCTTCAAAAGCCGTTGCGGGATATTTAAATATCATGGGTTTCTCAGGGTTACGGTAATCAGTGCAGAAGTTTAAGAAATAGGTATTGAATTCAAGTTGGAAAATCTGTAACTAGAAAACAAAAATTTATAGTATTAATGTTTCTCTTTGCAAAGCTATGCTTCAGTAAATTGATAGGTCTAAGGAAATAGTTGCTTCCTTTGACTCATAAAAAGTCACTATGTGGACACATTTCAGTGGGAATTTTTTCTTATGTATTTTATGCTGAACATCTTCTAAGTGGACCATATTGCCTTTTCTTTAGCAACAGGCCTATTGGGAAGACAGTGGCATTAGTCCCAATTCTTTGCTTAACCACTCTACAGTTCTTGTGGTACACAGCAATGCATTGAGTGGGAACAAAGTCAGCAGGACTTGTTTGTCGTCATGACTTCAACACACAACATCCTGTTAGCGACCAAGATGGTTTAAAGATGTGAAAGGCAAACAAGTGGCTTGCTGAAGGAACTGGTCATATTTTCTCTACAGCAGGGGTGACTAAACTTTTTCAGGCTGAGGACCATACTGAATCATGCTCAGCTCTCTCCTCCTGGGGCCAAACAGGGTGTGACAGAAATGTATAAGTGGGCATAGAATCATAAAATGGTGGAGCTGGAAGGAACCTTGCGGGTCATCTAGTCCAAACTGCAATGCAGGAATCTCAACATGTGGCCCCCTCCAATCTACTTTGAAACCATACTGGACCCTGCATGCCTGCCTTGCAAATGTGCTAGCAGAACAGCCAGTGTTAATTTTGTTAAGAATGAGTTTTCAGGGGTGGGGCTCAGAAAAGTCTTTTGGCTCCACGGAATCACGGCTGCGGGGCGGGGAGGCTATGAAGCAGTCAGTAACAAATATTGTTTTATTTTTATTTATTTTGATAATAATTGACAAATTTGGAAGCTTTGGGGATGACAAAAAAATCTTTTGGCATCACAACAGGGGCCTATAGCAACAATTGAGTTATAGAAGTTCTAATAATATTTTTTTTAAAAAAAGGAAGAATTTTGTGGGTCATCATGGTGTCACAGCTGCAGATCAGTAATCCAGCCAGCAATTTTAAATACTATATACCACTGGTAAGCCAGGTGCCCCCCCCCCATCTTATATTTGTGCAGCTGGTTCTTCCTGCCTAAGTGTAGAACCTTACCTTTGTCCCTATTGAAATTCATTCTATTAGTTTGGGCCCAGTTTTCCAATCTGTTAAGATCATCATGAATCCTGATTCTGTCTTCTGTGGCAATAACTGCCCCTTCCAGTTTGATGTCCTCTGTAAATTTGATGAGCATCCCCTCAATACCTTCACCCAGGTCTGTTATTTAAATATAATCAATTACTTAAAAGGCAGCTGATCAGTTAAAACATCTTTAATTGGCTGACACACTATCTTTTGAATTCCTAAATGGTCTGAAAAACAAATTAGTCTGAACGTAGGAAACATGTATTCCTCCTGCCACATCTTTCACTAGCATGTCATTAAATATGAGTCACCATTTCTCTGGAACAGACACCTGCTGAGTTTTCATGAGTGATTCCTATTTTAAAAGTTAACTTGGCAAGTTTCTTTTTTTATAGAATTCTCTCTCTCTTGACCTCATGTTTATATAGCAATTGTTTTATGTTGTGAAATGGAAATACTTAGGATATGACTATTTTAAGTTAATATGCTATTTTTCTTCCCAGGTTTCCAAACAGGAACAGAGAAAAATGGATACGTCTGATGGAGGCATGACTGAAACATCTTCACGTTACAGTGGAGCCCAAGACAGTGGCATTGGCAGTGACAGCGTTAAAATCAGAATAGTCCAAATAGAACAACACAGTGGTACCAGCCATCACCGCATTGCCCGTCCTTCTCGGCAGTCTTCTATCGTGAAGAACCTGAACTTCATTCCCTTTGATATTTTTATTACAGCAAGCCGAATATCCTTCATGACTTACTCATGTGCCACTTTACCTAAATCAAAATTGATGGAGGATCAGAAAGATGGAGAGAAAGCAGCCAAAACTTCATTAAACCTTCCTGAAGCAAACTTGAGAGTTGAGCACGATTTCAAGAAGCCCAGCGGAGCAGGCATTTCATCTGTAACAGCAGATGACCTATTGAATGCTAACAGTTCACTGCCTTCTGGGGAAAAAGCAGGTCTTCTATCTCTTGAAAGTCTTCATGCTTCCACAAGATCATCCGCTAGGCAAGCCTTGGGCATAACTATCGTTCGACAGCCTGGTCGCAGGGGAACTAGTGACTTGCAGTTAGAACCATTTTTGCACCTTGTCGTATCCCAACCTTCTTTGATCTTAAGCTGTCATCACAGAAAGCAGAGAGTGGAAATATCTGTGTTTGATGCAGTCCTTAAAGGTGTAGCTTCAGACTACAAGTGCACAGGTAAGACTATTTAATGTCTGGCAGAATAATAATTCTTTTGTTCAGAGATTACCTTGATGTACAATGGACAGCTTTCCTTCATGACCACATAATCTGGCCTCTGCTCAAGTTCAGAAACATTTTTAAAAAAAATCTTAAGAAAGCAGTACTGTATAGCTAAACATTTTAGTTTGAAGTGTTTTCCCCTTTTCTCGCACAAACCAGTACATGAATGTCATTGTTGTTTAGTCGTTTAGTCGTGTCCGACTCTTCGTGACCCCATGGACCAGAGCACTCCCGTCTTCCACTGCCTCCTGCAGTTTGGTCAAACTCATGCTGGTAACTTCGAGAACACTGTCCAACCATCTTGTCCTCTGTCATCCCCTTCTCCTTGTGCCCTCAATCTTTCCCAACATCAGCATCTTTTCCAGGGAGTCTTTTCTTCTCATGAGGTGGCCAAAGTATTGGAGCCTCAGCTTCAGGATCTGTCCTTCAAGTTAGCGCTCAGGGCTGATTTCCTTAAGAATGGATAGGTTTGATCTTCTTGCAGTCCATAGGACTCTTAAGAGTCTCCCCCAGCACCATAATTCAAAAGCATCAATTCTTTGGTGATCAGCCTTCTTTATGGTCCAGCTCTCACTTCCATACATCACTACTGGGAAAACCATAGCTTTAACTATGTCATTATTAACCTTTAAAACATCTAAATTGCTCCATATAAAATGGAGTGCTTGCTATGGAGCAGTACTGTTGTTCCTATGACATCTCTCTTTTAAGCAGTACTGCCTTAAGTGTACTGCCTTTGTAAGTGCTGCTTTAAAAACCTTTGGGCCCATGAAAAGCCTTCTAGTCGGCTTATCAGATCGAAGTATTAAAGGGAATCTGGATCTGCTGGTTTTTCTCTGGGGAGCTCTACTTGAGCAATGCACATTTTGCTGGGGTTCCCCAATGATTTTTAAAAAGATATGATTGCATATCGGTGTTGTTTTGAAGGGTCTGTTCCATGCTGCTATCTCAGCCCCATTTTCACTCCTGAAAATGTCATGTCAGCCACTTTTCCACTTAGTAACATCAGGGTTTTGATTTCAAAGGGTGATATGAATACTGCACAGACATTTGTGGGGAAGTGGCCACAACTAAGAGGACCTTTGCACAGAAGGGAAGGACCGTACAGGAACTATCAACCACCCTGCTGCCTGGGACCCTTAGAAGGAGCTGCTACCTAAGGATTTTCTCCTGCTCCCTGAGATCGGGCAGGGGGTGGTGGTGGGGAGATCCCTTGCCTTTTTGGCAGAAACCTGAGTGCATTTGAATGTTACTGGTTTTCAAAATGTATTAGAATTTTGTATTTGTGTGGCATCCTTTCTGAGCAACTTTGGCAGCCTTTTTAGGTGGCACTTAAATAGGCAAGAACAAAAGATCTCAGGTTCCATCCCTAACCTAAAACACTGGAGAGTCAGCCAGCATAGACAATACTAGGCTAGATGGACTAGCTAGCTTCCTAGCTTATTGTGGCTGATCATGTACAGTAGTAAGGACTACCATATTGGTATGTATGTGTATCATTTGCAGAAAAGGATGAAAAGGAAACGAGCTGAAACAGAATGATTTTCTACTTTAGTCCATTGCCAGTAACAAGCATTAAATAGGAAAGAAAATACCAATCTTCTTGCTGACAAAACTGACAAATAGCAGAATTTTGATCCGAGATACTGCTTCTCTATCACTCCAAAATATGGATATTCATATTTGAAATTGTTGGCCTAGATTTACTTTAACTTCTTCAGCATGTGATGGCTTAAGATTAACAGCAGCAATCCTTCTCCTCTTGCCAAACTTTGGGCAATCCATTTCATTTTCAGAAAAGAAATACATTGTTAGATTTAGATGTAATACACCACATTTTTATTCTCCAAATTTCTGCCTAAAGATATTAACAAGTTTGTTAAATGTTTTGAGCAAAAAGGAGAGTAAAATCATAGTGAGAATAAATGCCATCTGTACTAAAGCTGTATGTAGAATAAAATACTGAAGAAACTGAACTGATCCCTTGGCCGGGATCCAAAGAGCTACTTTAGATGTACCCAGCAAGTGCAAAGTTTTCACCTTGCCTCTAAAATCCCCTCTCTTTTTGTGTAGTTTAGATTTTGAACATGTGGGCAGGGCCTGTGTGCTGTATTAGTGTATAGCACTAAGTATCTTTTTAATACTTTTATAAGGAATAAATGGTGATGACAACAATGGGGACCATACACACTTTTCTTTCTCTCTTCTGAGATGTAACAGGAGCATTTTAAAGCAGCATCACTAGTATATGTAATAGCACGTGCTCCTCAGATGGGTCTAGTGTATGGTCATCAGGCAGGTAATTTTCCCTGTTTGCAGGACTTTACTGGCATCTAGAATCTAGATTAATCAATAAATTGAATGCTTCAGCCATGAACTATTCCATTTTGGAATACTTTCTGTTCACGAAAGTTTCTGAATTCTGAGTTCCACTGTAAAGAGGACTAATGGTAATTCTAGCAACCAGACACAGACACTTACTTATCGTGCTACTGTTTGGTCACTTGCTCGAATGGTGTCAGCTTTGTATCTAGTCCATCTGCCCGTTGCCATCTCTCTCCTCTTTGTGCCCATGTCTGTGGTGCCTCTTAACTATTTAAACCTATAAACAAACAACCAGATTTAAATAAATTAAGGTATTTTATCAAGTAACCAGTATTGCATCAAAGCCGTTCTTGTGGTGGCTTATTTAGTGGTATTTCATTGGCTTTATTTTCAAAACTTCAACCCTTAAAGCACAGACTACTAAGAAAAATAAATGTGGCTTTACTTTGACCAAACAAAGCAATGATGTGGCTCCAATAAGTTTTAATTGTCTCATAATTGTCAGGGTTTGTGGTCAAAACTCACTATTCCATCACTCCTGAGGAATGTGGTCATCCTATCGTGTCAGCGTCAGCGTTTGGCGGTTAAAAAAAAAAATTAGATTTGCCACACACATCTCAGGGATATTTGGCATGTATTATTTATTACCAGAAAATATGTCATTGAGAACTGTGCATGACATTGTTTAAATCATTTAATTCAGTTAGTAACATTAATATTCAAGCCAATTCCTGCAGCTCGGGTCTGATGGATCATCTGTTAGTACTTTGTGGGGGAAAGTGGTATCTTCTAAAGAAAATGTAGGGTTCTGAAAGAGGAAAATTAGTGTGTGTGTGTATCTCTAGCTTGTGGGCAGATCTGCCCTGAAGCTGAAGACAGCAAGGAAGCTCCTCATATGGAAGTGTGATAATACATACACCACAGATGTTCTATAAAGAAGCTGTTGCAGCTTGTTCCTGATCTGGTGTGATAGGTTGGGACACTGGAGTAGGAAGTTACTATTTCTTTCTCTCTGCTAATATGATAGGAAATGCTACTTTTCTCCACTGTCAATTTATTCCTAATCTCTGCTTCTTAATTCTGTCGTACTAATAATGCATCAGCATGTCTTCCTTCCTTTATGAGTGCTAATATTCCCCCCCTTAAGAATCTGAATGACTTTTGTCAAAAGCTTTTTGAAAGTTTAAATATAAAATACCTACTTATTCATAGACTGCACCAGCTGCATAGAAAGCTGCCTTATATCGGGTTGGACTTCTCCCATCTGCCCCAGTTTTGTCTACTCTGACTGGCAGTGGATCTTTCCCAGCGGTGAACTTTCATGAAATCTGCTACCTGATCCTGTTAACTTAGGTGTGACTGGGATCTTCTGTATACAGAACATGAGCTGTACCATTAAGATGCCATTCCTCCTCTGTATTACATTTTGAATTTTTTGATACAACAATTCTAAGTGGTTGGTGAGGCAAGACTTCCCTGTGCTGAAATCACAGCACATCGACATGTTCTATAATTCTAGTTTAATCATGCTTTTCACTAGTTTATCCATGATTCATTAGGATGATGGTTTTGATATAACACAGATCATCAGGTTATTCAGATTATGTGCCCTCCCAGTAATCTTTTTCTTTATCACAAAATTGTGAAGCATATTCCATTAGAAAATAAATGGAATATGTTTCTCAGACAGAATCAGTGAACGTATGCAATTTCTCCTTCAGACATAGTTCGTTAATTATCCATTTTAGCAATCTCCAAATTTTTGATAGGGATTGACAGGTCTAATGGATACCCTCCTTTAATTAATGTTACATCTGCTGTATTCTATAGCGTTGTGAGGTTTTTTTGTGGGTGTTTTTTTTTTACAAAAATGCAATTTGATCCAGGACAAAGCGTCACCTTTCAGAAATACTCCCAGGAAATCAATTCTGCCTTTGAAATCCCAATAATGTCTGGGGAAATCTGGGTGTATGGCAGCCCTATTTTAAGGCAGTACTGCTTAAAAGAAAGATGCCCTAAGAACAATTGTACTGCTCCAAAGCAAGCACTCCATTTTACATGGAGCAATTCAGATGTTTTAAAGGTTAAGAACAACATGCATGTACTGTTATGAAACATACATTTGTTGAAAAATCAGTAGTTTGAATTATTTAAGAACTCTCAGGTGAATATTAATGAGTTGTTATTTTTTAATTTGTCAGTTAAACAGATACACTTGATTTTATAGGTACACACACAGAGAGAATGAGAATTTGAATTTAAGGGCTCATAAAAAGTAACCTAGCATAATTGGATTGCAGTACGACAAATTTAATTCTCTAGCACTATCTATAGTATCTGATGATCAATTCTAATCTTATTGACACCTTTAAAAAGGCAAAAGTAGTTGATGTTTTATATACTATTTCTGGATTTCAAAGTTTTCGATGCAATACTGTTTTACATATGCATTTTTGTTTTTTCTTTGCTTTGTGATCTATTCTGATGAAAATTGTATACGAATATTGGAAATAAATAAAATGAACTTGAAGGGTTGATTTTACAAAACAAAACACCCAATCTTGGTGCTGAAGGGCATTCTATGCAGAAAATGCCTTTAAGCTATCCAGTATTGTATTCTTTTGTAATTACCAGTGGAGCAGGAAGTAATTTTAAGTGAAATAAAAGGAAGAGCTTATTGTAAAATATATAGTGCAAGCTTGCACAGTGTTATAAAATCAAGACCTGAATATTGATCAAATAATGATATTGAAAAACTGACAGAGGAATGTGCTAACTTTTAGTTTAACCTTTGACTTCCCATGTAGAACTGAAGTCACAATTACTTGGTTTCAGTATGTTATTTGAAATTACACAATTCAATATCTGCCAGGTTATATAGCAATCCTGTGATTAAGTCAAGAAATGCATTCCAAAACAGACTTTTATATGTCCAACCACACTGCCATATGTTGACTATAAGCAAAAGTATGAAACTACCGTACTTGAAAAGAAAGCACCGCATCCTATTTGTTAATAAAGCTATTGGTAACATATTTAAATTATCTGACTATCAGGGAGCAGTATTCTCTGCAAGCTTCACTATAGAACAAAAGAGGATTAAGGGTCATGGTGGTAATGCAGTGTGGGATTAAGCCAGAATGAAACAATTTTGTGGCTAAAATTCTTAAAGCGGTTCTTTTTAATGCTTAAGCACTGCAGCTACTTAAGAACAGAAAACAAAACACCCAATAGAAATATTATAACAAAGACTGTGGGTTGCCATAGATTTTAAAAGTTTTACGCAGTGCTGATTTCTCATATACATTGTCCAGGACATGAAGAAAGACAGAGAACTGAAAAGTACCAAATGTGAACTTTTAGTCACAATTGGGAATATTAAGGATTGAGCAAAGGGGTTTCATTAAAGAGGGCCAAGAGGAAAAGCTACTGAAGTTAACTTCAAAAGCCTAGTAGTAAAAGGGGATTGCAATGTCAGTGAAACTGCAAACTGTATCAAATAACCCATAAGTAGAACCACTCTACTGCATTTCCAAACATGTGGTTTTCTGATCTCTAAGGCTTGTTTATAGTTTATTCCTTTTCTTATTTGCTTGCTTTTACTTTTGTGCTTATCGTTTGAAAAGAATGCTACAAAATTTTGAATGCATTGCTAATAGAGTTAGAAATTAGATCATAGACCTATTTTGAATGCACGGTTAATAGGCACCTATTAGTTACACTGAACTTAACTGTTTATACATGGCACCTTTAAACATTTGTTGGTAGTATCTGATGATATGCAGCCATTTCTATAATTATCATATTATAGTATTTATATGAGATATATGTGTACACTGTGGCCTGGTTTGAAAGACAAAGTAAGCCAAACCATGGTTTACCAGGGCTGGTTGAATGTGTGGGCTCAAAGACAGACCCCATACTTCTGGTTTAGTTCTCTCCTCCCTAACCATGAGTTGTTGTAAAGGTTTGTTCTTGGCTACAGTTTGTGGTTGGTGGGTAGATACCATAATCACAAGCCTGGTTTGGACACTTGGTGTTGCACTGGAGCAGAAAGGATCAGGGAGGAGAAAAGCAGTTGTGAGTTCCTTTCCAGGAGGCCACCACTTCTCACTCTCCCATCAACCTGCAATTTTCCTTACTGTGTCACATGAACCAGGACTTTATCTATATAAACTAGATGGTATATGAGCCAGCCATAGATATTTAAAAGCTATGAATGCACATTACTTCCCTTCACTACTTTATTACATTGTTGGCTGTCATATTAGCAACATGTCATAACCAGACTCTTCTCACTGTGGTAGACCCTGGAAAAACTCTCCCAGAAACTCTGGACTATTGCAAGACATGGTTACAGACAGTGGCAGGGGAAATTGATGCTAAAAGCGGCATCCCACCTCCTCTCATCTCATTGCAGATTAAAGACTTCCTCAATGGACCAGGTAAGCATACCGTTATTATTACTCTTGCAAAGCAAGAGGCGCAAGCAACAGTTAGGCAAGGTTCAAAGTCCCCCTCTTTCTCTTAACCGTTAGCGTTCACTGGGTAACCAAGTCCGTGCTTCCCAGTTTCGTGTCCGATTGTGGGCTTTTTGTCCATCAGTTTTCCCAAGGATTGCTGTTTGTTCCAATTCTGCAGTAAACAGTGAGTTTTCCCAGAGAAAGCAGCAGGAGGAGAGGAAAAAAGCCCCACTCAGACATGGACATGGAAATCACAGACCTGTGCTCGGAAAGCAGATTGCAAAAGGAAGTCTAGATAAGCCTTTAGTGTAGTTTTTGAAAAAATGGTATCAGTAGTAATTCACAGTAAACAGGTATGGAACCCTCAGCCAGGAGTTGATCTGGGCTGTTTGAAAACCCACATGCATGGATCAAGTTTCAAATGACCTAAACAAAATAATCTAGGTGGCACTCCACACATAGGGCAACATGACCATATAAATAGTCAAAAAAGAGAGTGCATACATCCCTACAGATCCTGGTATTTAAGTTGTGTGCCATTCTATAAATATGTGGACTGATTTTTTAAGGTACCCCTGCCCGTACGGGCCAGTCTTGACAGACTCTAGGGTTGTGCGCTCATCTCACTCTAGAGGCCGGGAGCCAGCGCTGTCCGCAGACACTTCCGGGTCACGTGGCCAGCGTGACGAAGCTGCTCCGGCGAACCGGCACCAGAGCAGCACACAGAACGCCGTTTACCTTCCCGCTAGAAAGCGGTACCTATTTATCTACTTGCACTTAATTGTGCTTTCAAACTGCTAGGTGGGCAGGAGCGGGGACCGAACGACGGGAGCTCACCCCGCCGCGGGGATTGGAACCGCCGACCATGTGATCGGCAAGTCCTAGGCGCTGAGGTTTTACCCACAGTGCCACCCGCGTCCCTCAATGTGGGACTGATGGTTTATGTTAAATGTGGACTGATGGTTTATGTTAAATAATTCCTTAAAATTATATCACAACTATAAATATTCCAAGATGTATACATTTATTAATGATTACCGTAGGGACAACTAAACTAAATTTGTTTTACAGCACTTTTATTTCAACTCTTACAAATGCTAGCAAACTCTTACAAACTCTTACAAATGCTAGCAAAATAAATTACAATTATCTCAAAATTTATAGAGTGAATAAATGTCAAGCTGTACTGTGTTTTTCCATTCATTTGTAAAATACTTAGGAGAAAATTATTCAAGATTCCAGTTTTTATGCTGTAGGCTAGCATGTAACTCACTTTATGTGACATTTTATACTAATAAATGCAAATGTGTCTACGAAAGATTTGCCTCCTTAAATTTACATTACCTGTTTGTAGTGAGAGAGAGAACTTCCCTGAGGTCTCCTTCCCCCTCCCCCTCTCTCTCCACACCTATACTAAGTACATTTGCACACACTGAGAAGGGACTTGCATGCTGCTAGGTTAATGTATGAGAGAGAGAGAGAGAGAGAAGGAGGCCTCAGTCACCAAACTGTAGTTTATTTTTAAACAAACATCCTTAAATTTAGCACATCCACAAGTGTTGCCCTTTTGTACATGAGCTGGTAGCTTTTAAAGTTCTACTTTAACATGCACCATGTTGTTCTCTATTTGCAGACTAAGAGTTGTGAACTGCATTTGAAAAGATGCAAAGTTATATTAAGCCCTTGTTGGTCAGCTAATTGTTACTGGCCACAATGGCGATTATCATATTGTTTTATTACCTCACTGTTCTTTCTAATAGATAACTTAATATTTTTCAAAGATGAAAACATCAAATTTGGGAATGTTTTGGCTTCCCGGCATACTTTATCCCAGTCTTTGTGAAAATATATTACAAAAACTCTCAGCAATTCATAAAGTTTAATATACCTAATAGTTACTAATTCCAAGTCTAAGAAAAATGCAAGCTTTCTTCTGCCAAAATGCACGCCCTTGTTGTTTTCTTGGAATGACCTGTATGTATGAAATTATTAAGTTCATCAAATTTTAGCTGTATGAGTTATTTTTACGTACAACATTTTATCCAGTCAAATTAAGGAATATGGTAGACTCTGTTTTATCTTTCAGCAAAGAGGCTGCAAGAGGTTTGTTTGTCTAGGTTTCCCCCTCCCCCACTTCTGTTGGTCGCATGTTGTGATGAATAACATACCTCTCGCCATACATAAAAAAGCACTTTGTAGGGTTCCCTCCCCCTTTACCTCCAAAGGCAACAATTGTACCCATTAGCAAGGTCAGTGGTTTGGAGAAACCTGGAAAATAGCAGCTACCAGAAACCCACTACAATAATATCTCCAGCAGGTGATAGATTAGTTGGAACAAATTGGAACCATTGCACTTCGACAATCCTGGTTTCTTTCAAGCTGTTTTAAAATGTCGTCATTTTAATACACAGCCTCAGCCCTGCGGAACAGTCCACAGCAGGTTAATTTGAATCGTATGATGTGTCACTGCCCTCAGTTGACATGAGCTCCATTCCATGTGTGAAGCCATAATAAATCCATTCCCAACCGAGGCAAATTCCCTGTGAGAAGGTGAACTAATCCAGGCCTCACACTGGCATGTTAGCCCTCCATAATTGAAAGCAGGGCCACCTGTTCCCAGCACAGTTAGCCTATAGAGAGAGAATTAGCATTAGATCAGATACTTACTATATTGAAAAATCATTCATATTTTTGCGAGTTCAGCTGTGGGCTGCTTAGCATGACATCATATATAAACCTAGGAATGTGCCCACTTGATCCCAGTTTAACAGTTTTGTTAACCATGGTGTTGGTTAACTTTGAAATGAGAATTTTTTGATTTAATGAGAGCTGACATGTGAGAAGGGGAACTGACCGGGGTGCAGACTTTTCTAATTAACTTAGGGTCATTTGCAAAAACACTCGAACACTCCAGTAGGGGTTTTTTTCATTGCTTTGTTACAAATAGGTTTTTGAAATAGTGACGTAATTGGATAGCTGCATTTCTTAATAGAATGAAGAAAACTGTGCCAGATAGAAAATATTCATTAACACAGGTATGGTTTTAGTTGTTGCAAAGCATAGTTCTAGGAAATGCTTCAAACAGCAAGAAATTGTACCTTCTCCATCCATATGAGCTATCACAATCTTCATAGTCTTGCTTTTGTTTTCATCAAGTGTCTCTCTTCACACCCCAAAAGCTCTTGAGCTTTTAGGTTTTCACTTTTTGGATAGATTAATTGTTGCTGAATTATGGATGAGGGTCTTAATTGTATTCCTTGGGTGTTTCAGTTGGTGAACTGGAGGGCTTTTGATCCAGTGGATGACTCAGCTGACAGAGGGAAAGGGAGATAGTTTTCACCAATTCATACTCCACAACTACAGCTACCTTAGCCCCCTGAATATCTATCCAAGAAGGAGCAAATCATGATTGTAATGGATCATGATTGTGATGGTACATACTGCTTTTTCCATATGTACTTGCAAAGTAGGATAGTGAAAATACCAACAGTAGGAAGCAAAAAGAACGAGTTTCTGTCCTCTTCTGTTCCCTTCCTCCTCTGCCATTCTGATAGATTCCACAGTGACCTGGATATGCTAAACTAAATCATGGCTAATAATGAACCTCTGGTGTAAAGTGGTATATAAATTATATTCAATAAATAAATGAACACATGAGTATACAGCTTCCTGAAGAGGAGTTAGAGGCTGCTTCACTCTCCTCTGGTAATTTTGCTGCTGCACCATGCTGAACGTAGACACTGCTTGCCTTAGCATGTCATCAAAGCCAAGGCTTGTGGTTTAGCTCTCTCCAGATTAAGCACATGCTGCAACCAAGCCCTATGGTTTATGGCTTGAGGTTGGTCTGGGAGAGCTAAACCCTGGTCTGGGGGACTCTTAAGTGAAACTATGGATTAACTCAGTGCAGCACAGCTGCAAAAAGATCTCAATCTCCTTTCCCTGAGCCTGCATCATGCTAAGCAATGATTTGGCTTAGTGCAGTGTTTCTCAGACTTGGGTCCCCAGCTGTTGTTGGACTACAACTCCTGTCATTCCTAGCTAGCAGGACAGTGGTCAGGGATGGTGGGAGCTGTAGTCCAACAATAGCTGGGGACCCAAGTTTGAGAAATACTGAATTTGAGAAATATTTGAGAAATACTGACATGACTTGAACAATGGAGGAAGCTGAACTAAAATGAACAGAGAAATTATTTTAATGAATGGGAGCATCAAGAGCTGGACAATTAAAGTAGAAATTCAGGGCTTGGAGAAGAATAATGGCCAAGAAAAGAAATGAAATAAAAGTATAGGATAGGTCGTTGGTTCATTGTATCATTATTCCGGCATCATGTATAAGCACTAGGAAAGGCTGGGCAAGATTGTTAGCTTTAACATTTGGATCAAGAAGAAAAGGAGAAAAGCGGCAAGCTTTTCACATTACACACTTTTAAAGATATCGTTAAGGAACATACCTCTGAGATAGCATCAGGTGAACAACTAGAACGACCTCCCTACAGACACTACATTGGAAGCAAGTTCAGTTGGCATCAGATAAACTTCCAAGTATGCATGTTCCAGTTCCAATTTGGCAAAAAGATTATGAAGAACTGAGATTTTGAATTCAATAGTTAAATGGGAATAATGTCTACAATCCAGTAAGGAGCATGAGCACACTGAAGATTTTCAGCAGTCCCTCAGGAAAGCTTAAAAGGCTGTTTGGCAGTTTAGTAACATGAACTTCCAGAAAGGAAACCTTTGGTCCAGACTGTGGTCCAGTTCACAATAAAGTTAAACTAAACCATGGCTAAGTGTGACAATGGGAGTGTGTGGATAGTCCTAGGAAAAACTTGTGCTGTGATACTTCTCTGGTCCTGTTGTTGCCATGTTACCTGGGACTAAGGCATAGTTTGGTTTAGCATTACAGCTGAGCTCAGGTTCATGGTTCCTCTCCCCCCCCCCCACAAGCCGTACATCAAGAACCAACTTTGGCTAAAGCTCATGGGTTGTTTGAAGCACGTGTGGGGAACCCTTGGCTCTGCAAATGTAGCTGAACTACAACTCCAGTCAGCCCCAGCAAGCATGTCCAATGGCCAGGAATGACAAGAGTTGCTGTTCATCACCATCTGGAGGGCCAAAGCTTCTCCACACTTGGTCTAAAGTGAAACAAACCATGAACTCAGGTTTAGATGTACAGTGGTACCTCAGGTTACATATGCTTCAGGTTACAGACTCCTCTAACCCAGAAATAGTGCTTCAGGTTAAGAACTTTGCTTCAGGATAAGAACAGAAATCGTGCTCCAGCAGCGCGGCGGCAGCAGGAGGCCCCACTATCTAAAGTGGTGCTTCAGGTTAAGAACAGTTTCAGGTTAAGAACAGACCTCCGGAACAAATTAAGTACTGTAATGCAAAGCCAAGCCATGGCTTACCTCTGGGTAGCAGGACTGCAGCAGGACTGGAGGAGAAGCAGCATAACCACAATTTTTCCTTTGCATAGTTTTACTTTAAGGATTCCCAACACTTTTACTACATAATTCCCCCCCCCCCCATCTGCAAAACAATGTTCTTCTCATTATGTGTTTTGTTAAAACATTTGCTGGAAGGGCTGCACTTTGAATATTTATGAAATTATAAATGCAATTAGCCAAGAACAGATTGCTGAAGAATTTGGGTTGTATTCAACTATGTTTTACTCAGAGTAGGTTCATTGAAATTAATAAACATGATGAAGTGAAGTCCACTAATTAATTAACTTAGAAGTAGGAAGCCAGGTTATTACCTTCTTTGAAAAGCAGTTGGATTGAACTTTCATTTTACAGTAAATTAAGTAATTGTTTGAGGATGCATAATTTTTATAGGGGGGGGAATGGTTAAGACAAATTTCTCTCTCCACCCCTACTTTCCTATTTGTCCCACAGCGGAGATAAATGTGGATATATCAAAGCCTCTGAAAGCAAATTTGAGCTTTGTCAAGTTGGATCAAATAAAACAATTTCTGAAAAAGATCAGAAGCAAAAGTGATGATGAGACTCAGGAGGAAAATGCTTCAGCAGCTGATAGCCTTCCAAAGAAGGATGACACATTAACATCCCAGTGTTACAAAAGCCAGATTTCTGATTCTGAAGACCATGGTGATGGAGGACAAAAGGCATCCCAAGAAAACTTATGGATGGGCATTTCCTTTTGTCAGAAGGTTTCTATCCACACCACTCAGATTGTCATTTCTATGGAAACTCGTCCAGATCCTAGGAAACCCTGCCTATTAACATCTTTATCAAATCTCAGTGGAAATTTGAGTGTCAAAGCTAGCTCGAAGAGCAAAGGTAAGAACATTTTAAGTCATACTTGTTTATCACAGTGGTATCATGAGAACGCTGAGATAGAAGCAACTTGAATTAAACACAAGGCACTGGTAGTACCAGTGGATTGACATGACTGTCTGTTGCTCCCATTTCCAGTACTTAAATGCAAGAGATCTCTAGAAACAATTTTATTCCATGGCTCACCTGTGGTTTATGCAATTTTGCTTAGATTTGATCCCTGAAAACAGAACTTTAATTCTGCTTATTATTTAATTTGCATGTCAGAATATGTGTATGGTTTAGTTACATTGAGGAAACTGCTAAAATAATTTAAAATAATATATGTGCTTGAAACGGAAATAATGCAACACTTCTAATATGCTTTGGACTCTGAACTAGAATACAATTTGTTTATATTGATTAATTTGCAAGCTATCAACTTGAGTAAAGCATTGGCTCCATAAGATGCAATAGCATATAAAAGTACCAAATGATTTATTGAATATGCTCCTGCATTATATGTGTATGAATGACACCCATGACTGTGTTCTAAGAAACTTTGTGGTATCTACTGTGTGCTCAGAGGATCAGTACAATTCGCCATCATAGGCCCAGTTCAGATAAACCAAGGTTTAGAACTCGGAAGATTGGTCCATGTGATCTTGTGCCTCCCCTCTTGCACATATTAATTGTTACCACCACCACCTTTCTACCTAGGTTTGGCATTAGTTGTTAGTACTAACCCAGTGCAAAAATTAACCAGATAATTTAAGTGAGTTTCTGGATCAGTTCAGACAAAATGTGAAACCATAGTTTAGCATTTCAAGAACAATAGGAGAATTTCAATGTTGAATAAATCAGTTTCTTGTGGTGCCCAGACACAGGAAACCATAATCTATTCTACCTGTGGTTATTTAAACCAACTAGTTCAAATCCACTAGCTGTAGGTTCAGAGCCTGAATTATTCAGACTAACCACAGCTAAAATAAACATGTGTTCCCCCAGATTCAGATATAATGGTAAACTGTGGTTAATTCAAAACTAAACGTGGAAGCTTTCAATTGTTCCCCTTGATGCATAAAGAGAAGAATGAAGAGATGAACATGTATGCCTGAGGCTCACTGCAGGATGTTCTCACAATGTTAAGCCATGAGGGCTGGGGAATTTGTGACCCTCCAGAGGTTGTTAGACTCCCTCTCTCAACAGTCAGTACTGCCAATTATCAGATTTGATGATAGTTTTTATCTGGAAGGCCTCACTTCCTTCATTCTAGCATTACACGATTACACGTGAATTGGGCTTATGAGTGTACTAGGTTTCATTCTGATCTGGTTCACTGATGTCAAATATACAAGAGTGAGTGTGGAGTGCTTTGAGGAGTGTGCAGAATTCTGTGGTCTTTCCCTTTTTCCTGTGACCTGGTTTTCCTGGAGCCTAGTGAGTGGCATGTGAATATCACCCAACAGAATTTGAGACATCTGTCCCGTTTGTTCAATAAAACAATGGACTATGATTGCCATTATGGGAACAACTCTAGACAAACCTTGAGCTCATACACTCCGCTGCCACTTCTCCTATTGTGGCACAGCCACAAAGAGAAGATCAGAGAGCTTTGGCTTCCAATTTTGACTAATAGCAGCTTGCCATTTTGTCCAAACCAGGACAAACTATGGTTGATCTTAACCATAGTTTATTAAGGCAAGCTGGCTGTGTAAGCAAAGGTTTGGTGTTGACTTGTTTATATAAAACACAGATAAGACAAATTGCAGTTCGTCTTTATTCCAACAAGACAACGAACTGCAGTTAGTCAAAAGAAGAAGCAAAAACTTCCAGTTCCTTTGCCAAAAATGCTCAAAGAAAGGGGGGGTCACATGAGATGGAGTCTCATCAAGGGTCATTCCCATAATAATAAACCATAGCTGTTAAGTCCGAACAACCGTAGAACATTTGGTCTTTTATTGAAATATTGGAAGCGTACTAAACCGGGGATGAAATACTACTTAGCATATACTAACTAAATCAATATCCCATAGATTTATTTTTTAAAAAAATGATAATTCAACCATCCTTTGGGGGGGGCACGGAATCCATGATGAAATTATGAAATCAAGTTCCAAATTTTCTCCACTAATTCCATTAATTATTGGAAGAACACAAAGCTTAACTGAAAAGCATGGATCATAAGTGGTTTATCATTCAGCGTTTGGCTTTAGTGCTATTTTTTAATGCTATGTTGGGGAATCTCATAATAAAAGTCATTTAAATTGTACATTTTCCTCACTGGATATTGGCCAGGTTTTAGTGAGTTGGCATAAGTAGCTTAAGAGATAAAGATAGCGATTTGTAGCTGAGAAATATAAGTTCCAGGCCAAGCGAGGTGATTTATAGCTTTTTCATCAGGAATCTTCCTTCTCGGGCCAATAAATCTTAGCACTTTTTATTGTTTTAAAAGTTAAAAATGAAAAATTTAAGGTTCATAGAACATGAAAGACTGTGGAAGTGCTAGAGGCCAAAATAATTTTTATCCATTAATAAACTGCTGTGCAGACAAGAGGAGCTAAGGCATTCCCACCCTTTTCTAGTTGTGTCTCAATTGTAGCATGAAAGACCACCGGCAGGAAGGAATACATGGCATTCTTAACATATTTACGTACTTATGAGCCCATCTTGTCAGTTCCGATTGTCCTTTTCAAACGCTTTCCCTCAGCTTCTCTTGCGTTATTGCTCATCTGGTATGTTTCAGTTTCTACAAGAAGTCCCTCTATCTCCAAGCCCAGGGTCCGTCCTGTTCTATATGAGGCTGTAAAGAGCAATTTGGCAGGCTGAGCAGTAGGTATCACTGTTTCTTGAACTTCATCCATCTGTTTTGACAACATAATCCTAGTGAGTGGGTGGGTTGTACCCAGACCTGGTTCCGGGTCTTGAAGGCACATCCTCATCTGCAAGACTTAAGCCCAAGTGACTGCAGCTTGACAGTCACCCTCACTCATGTGCCCACTCACCCAAGTTGGCAGGTGGCAGTGGTGACCAAGAGCAACAGTCGTGGCCCAGAGAATCAGACAGATGAGCACAAGGTGGCTTCTTTTCCTAGCCACCATTACCACTTGCTCAGTGGCTTGCTTGGGAAAGCAAACAGACTGTGCCCCTTTCCTCATGAGTTGTGGTGGCTGCTCCTAACAGATGTTGCCACTCACCATTTCATTTCTTTGGGCAGGCAAAAGAAGATCAATGGCAAGTAGCAGCTGCTGCCACCATCTGCCTTCTGCCCCTGCCTGGAAGAGAAATGTGAGGTGGTGCTATGCAGTGTGGGGAAAAGGATTGGTAGCTGTCAGGGGACTGCCATTGGAACAGGGGAGGGGGGCAGGGGAATACAGAGAGCCTCTGACGCTGCTGAGGAGCAGCTCCTTGTCCAGTGATGAGGGAAGCCACACCTCCAGTGGAGCAGAGGGGGAAGGGGGTAGCCAGGCGAGGAGAGGGCTCGAAGATGCGACTGAGAGCCCAAGTGCCTCACCTAGCCCGGCTGGCCAGGAAACAGACATGCCATTTCCGTCACCCAGCTTGCGCAGAGGGGTGAAACGTAAGGAGGGGAGGCGGAGATTTGGGGTGTCTAAGTTCTTATGTTGGGGGAGAAACCGGAAGGGGCAGCTCCCGGAACCTGCAAGTGACTAAGACGGACATGAACTTTGGGGTTCTGCACTGTAAAACGTTTGCACCAATAAAACCTGTAAAAGACAGGTCGGAGTCCTGCCTGGTTACTCGCGAGCAACCACTTCCACACCTGACAGTAGCCCTCGCTCCTGTGGCTATAGTGGGACTTCACAGTAGCTCACAAACCATTGATTCCCATTGATGATGGCATATTCCTCCATTCTAGAAATCTCCTCCACAGTTTTCTGATATTCAAGGGAGAAGCATTATAATCTGCCCTTCTCCCTGACATGCTAGGTATTTTTTTGCAGATGGGGAAGGGTCCAGGTGGGAGGAACCCATCATGTGAGTGACTGAAGTGGCACAGCCCAAATGCAGGTTGAACGTTTCAATGAGAACTAGCACATTCTTCTGCAGTCAGTTATGCTCATACACATACATGGTATGAGGGAGGAGAGCAAGACTGAATTTAAAAGCAAACTGCATGCAAATCTCAAGAATGTTTTTAATTCAGTAAGAACGCGTAATAAAGTCATAGCAGTGTCAGACCTAATTAAAATGAAAATTAATCATTGAAGGGGAAGAACATCACTAACCAGATTGTGAAGAGGGAAAGGCAAAGTGATTTCGTATTTCTCTTACTGTAGCAATAATGAATTTGAAGTTGATCAAAAAACAAACAAATAAACCCAAAGACCTCCCAGCAGTTTCTTGGTCTGGCTGTAATAATTAATGAAATGAATACTTTCTTGTTTTTAATCAGTAGCAAAGCATGTTTCATGTGTTTTAATCTCAGGCATTTCGTGTAATTTTAAAAATAGAAAATACTCATAGGAACAATAGGATAAATGCATTGATTTTTCATTCAGTTATACATTAGCTGATAAAAAATTCAGATAGGACTGCCATAGAATATATATTTTTATTAAAGTTTTACTGTGGAAATATATAGTTCCACAGGTAAGCGTAGTTTGCCTGAACATAAAATTGCAGTAGCTACATCTAAAAAAAGAGAGAGTATAATATTAAAAATATGTCAGTCGGCCCCTTTTTATTTTTCAAGTTTTATGGATATACCTTTTGAGCTGAATAGAGCTGATGTTGGCATATGAAACTAATACACAAATACTTCACTGTGTTTCGGGTTTTTACAATCGCATAACTATGGTGACCATCTGCAGCAGCTGCATTTTACGAATTATTTGCTGAAGCAAATGGCGTACAATGACAAAAAGTAGTCATCTCAGATGGACTGTTAAAACAGACAAAATAGCATTGCTTGCCTTTTATACAGAATGGCCATCTGCTGTACAGATGTTATAATAAGGAATGACTTCAGATTCAATAATTGTAGAAAATGTTCATTAAAACCTCAACAATTTGCACTTGTTTACTTGAATCTGCATAATTCTCCCATGAGACAACACAACACACTTGGTTTTTTATTTTAGTTCTCACTAGCATTGGCTTTGATCCTTTTTGATGTGCTGACTTTAATAAACATAGTCAAAAGGCGCTGTTCAGAAAACATCATGGAAAAAACTACAAAGGAACAATTATAGCAGCAGAAACTACTCTAATCCCTTACTTACGCAAGCTATTTTTAGTGAAATATGTTTTTTTACAAATTTTATTTGACAGTATTTTATAAACAGTGTAAAAGGCCTTTTTTCCAGATGAGTCTTTGTGTAAGAGATGGAAGTTGGTTTGTAATGTAAGAGGAATCTTATGTGCCGAGAACCATTTTTAAAACCCTCGCTTGGGAATGTGTTGTAGGCATGTTTCCTCCTTCGTGGAGGCAAAAACAAGAGCTTATGACCTCGACTAATGACTTTAAAAGAGTTTTGATTAACTGATAACCTTGCATTAAAATATTTCCCTCCAGATATTACTAATTAGGACCTTTTAATCAGGAATTTTAATAGCTAGGTTTTTGTCCTACTTTGTACTTTCATAATTCTGAAAAATGTGGTTTCCTTTTACTAGTTGTAACTTACATATTTTTTCTTTAAAAATGACAACAACGCCTTGATCCATGTAGAGAAATTCCACCCGCAGAACATGCTCTGAGGGATCCTGCTTGCAGAGCCACTGCTTGAGTCTTCTGTGTGCAGAAACTCGAGCTAGCAGAATTCCAAAACAGACACATTGGTGACGCATGCCTTGTGGTTAGGTAGTCTGTTCTTCTGCTTGGAGCTAATCACGTTTCATATTTATGTGTGAAATGTTTATAATGCTTAATGTAATAATAAAAAATAAATGGTTTACATGAAAAACAATAACATTCCTAAAAGCTAGATGAAAATAAGATTTAAAACAACACAACTGTATATTGCAAACTGAGCAACGCACAAAACAAAATATTAGTTGCCCCGCTAAGCACCCTAGCATTTTGCACAGGCTGTAACTTCCAAGCTAGGTGCAAGTGGAGCTCCACAGACAGCACATTAAAGTAATCATAATGCTCCCAATGCATGGGCCACCATGGCAAGACAGTCCCTGTCCAGGAACAATCATAGTTGGTGTTGTGCACTCTGAACCACTGAGTCCCTAGAGACAGCAATAACTGGCTATAGGAGTGTCCTCAGACTATGCACCTATAGAGGAAATGCAACGCCATTCAGAGCTGGTGCACAATCCATTCCTGGACCTGGGAACTAACTACCATCCATAGGATATTTGTCTTGTCTAGATTCAGCCCACGACTGCATCCAGGCAGCAGTTTAGCACCTGCTCAGCCTCTTCTGATCCAGATGTAACTGAGCAAAAGAGTTGAAATCATCAGTATGCTGGTAACACCTCACCCCAAATCTCCTTGAGATCTTCCCCGGAGACCTCATACAGATATTAAGTAAGATTGGAGTTATTAAATGGAATTGGGTCTTGAGTTCTATACCAAGCTTTAAAAAATGTATATTCTGTTTAAAATTATTATTTAACATTTCAGTGCAAACAAGGGGCATCTACGTCAAATAGATGTGTATATTGTATGGCTCCAACTTACAATGCATTAGTATTATTATCTCATTTTCTAATATTCTTCAAAACTCCTCTTATCCTTTCCCCTCAGAGGAGGAAGACCCCCCTCCTCCACCTCCCCCACCCAAAAAAACCTCTGTAATCCAACCAGCTTTACTCAGCATGCAAGCAGTAGCTGGTTCTGGCAGTGGTCTAACCAAAAATACCATGGCATAGCTAGGAGATGGGGCAGGCTAGTGAAGAAGAGGCCCATGACAGGCTGTGACACTGAAGCCCATAGCCCACTGGTGGGTCCTAGGCCACTTCCGCTATGAGGAAAGGTTGTAGCATTTTGGAACTTTTTCCTTTTTAGTTTAGTGTAAAGGCAAGTAAGATACGTCACGACAAAAGAAAATCAAGGTGTTGCTTATAACCAGTTTGTGGTTAAAGTTAGGTGTTTGTTTATAAAAATATTTATACTGTATAAACCTTCTAAAAATGGCGGGTTGTGTGTTTTTTTTTAGTTTCCTTTGGTGCACCTCAAAATTATGCAAGCAAAGCTATAAATACATTTTGCAAACAGTTAGTCCTTAAATGGTCTTGAGGTGGAAGGAAAGAGTAGTGATATATGCATTCTGCAAAGTGAAAGGATCCATTTAAAACAACAAACCTCTTTAGCCAGAAAGGACTTAAGTGCCTTGGGCTAGAGAAGGAAATGCAGTGAACTGTATAGCTGCACTTCAGATTAACATCTGTTGTGGTTTTTATTGTGTGAGATATTTTATCTTTAAATATTCAGCAACACAAACAAAAAAATAGTCTGAATTTCTTCAAAATTCTTCAAAATGTAGTGCAGTGGAAATATTTGCAAAATATTAGAAATCAGAGCGGTTAATGATGAGTATTGAGCAGAAAACATTCTTCCCCAACTGAGAATTAACTGGTTCTCATGAGAGAACGCTACTAAGATGTTGCAATGGCCCTTGGATTCTTCAGATCTATAAGTTAGCCTAAGGAGAAATAAAACATCAAATTAATTTTGACTACCTAAAATAATATGCTAGAGTAACAATCCATTTACAGCACCCAGAAGACCTTTGTTACTTTTAGAAAGAACTGTAAACTCTTTCCAACACTTGAACAATAGGAAATGAATTCTTTGTCAGTAAAAGCCAGAGGACAAACTAAACATTTTAATGGCCACCGAGGATTGAAGTGGAAGTTCAGCCTGTAGACAGCTATACAAATCACTAACGAACCATAATGAATATTGGGTGTAGGCATCAGGGTCCTGTCAGTTTTGACACTGTGTCCCAAGTAGCTTAAACACAACACTCAAGGAAAGGTGGAGACCTCATCAGGTCTCTAACATCTGGGATTTTATTTGTCATTTTGGCATACCCTACAAGCGCAAAAGAAAGAGTAAAAGGGGATTATCCTGACAATGAAATGAGTTACTGAATCTTGTGATAATGAAAAGCAGAACAATTCTAATTCCTTTCTATAGTCCCTGAGGTAGAGGTGCGTTTATAGTTCTGCAGAACTAAATGTAGGAGGGAAGAACAGATGGCCTAAAATCCATGAAATCAGACACCACCTAATCCCAGGACTGAGTACCACTATTAATCCTGGTCAGGTTCCCTACTGTTACTTTATAATAGAGTTCAGAGTTGCTACTGATGAACTGGCATGTCCTATCCCCCCCCCCAAATAAATACAAATTAACTGTAGCTTGCTGATTTTGGGAAAGAAAACACTCAAAAGATATATGCCCATTAAAACTGTAGTTCCACCTGCCAGTTCACTTAGGAAAGTGCAAAGCAGGGATGACATTCAGATGGACTGATCTTAAACTATTTTGTTCCTTTCAAAACGTTTTCCCCCCTTACTGTTACATTCATAATGGATGTAATCGCATATCCTCTGAGAAAGGAACATTTTGTTTATTAAATTGATGTATGTGGTGTGCATGACATCGGTACATTGGAGTCCTGGACCTGACACATTATATTTTACTATTATAAAACTACTATCAGAATATTGTTAGCTGTAAAGTTATACTTTGCTGGAACAGCTGGGATCTAGTAAATAGAAGATGGAAGGGAGACTCCCGAGATTAGGGACACAATCTTCCAGAAACTTTTTCTTCACATGCTTTAAGAGGGGCTTGCCCTACAGAAAAATGGAAAGTGTGCTTAGGAGTATTGCTACTTTAAAATGTTCTGTCTGAACACTCCCATATTGTCATTTCCTTATTTCCCAGTTGGGTAGTAATAAACTACTATACCATTTTCAAGCATAAGGTTTAATTGTTTTGAACTGCATTCTTGTAGTCATTTATTTAGTAGATCATTCTATGCATAAAATAGTAGTTGACTGAAAGTGAAAAAGTGTCCAGAATTAGGGCAGTATTTGCTGTGAACCAAGTTGCTGAAACAATAAATAAATCAAAAATTATCAAATCACTGGCTATCTTGTGATTTCCAGGCTGTTTAGCATTCAGTATTGAACATGATGTACCTGCTTAGCCTTGCTTAAATGGAGATGAGCTCATTTCATAAAGATAACCATCTTTGACTTTGCTTCTGATTCATCACTGGCCTGAACTCCACTTGAACCTTGTTAGACACAAAACAAGCAGGACTCCTGGCCCAGGCTATAAAATATAATTAAGCCCTTTTGAAAAGATGCGTAAGAGAGCATTGCTGTCTGCCCCTCAATATATATCCCACTACCGCCAGCACAGCCAATAAAGTTAAATCAAGCACTGCCTGCAATGGATTAAAGTAATAGATGTTCCTGAATTCTTTGTGTTTGAAGTACTTGAAGAAAATACATGCTGAAGCTGCCAGAGCTGCTGTAATGCAGGAGGGACATACATTAATGATGAATTCAAGGATTTGGTCTGTTCAAGGTCATTAATTTCTGTTTACCATTGGTAACACATATTGTGTTTTTACAGAGCCCACATGTGGCCATATACAATGCTGAAAAACTCTCTCGGTGAAGAATGGTTAATTGGTAATGCAGAAATATAGTACTCTTGGGGAGAATGAACTATCACAAGACTCTGTTTCACACTAATGAGAAATCCAGTAGTCTAATTCATTGTACTCGATCATTGCTAGCATTTTCACTTAACTTGATGTCTTCTGTTTCTTTGCTGATGGTGTTGGTCTGGTCATTCCATTTAGGCACACAATTTCTGTTAACTGGTGTACCTGCTCAACAGCTCTGTGCTTTCATCTTTTAATATTCAAGTGTGTGAGTCTCTGCATAATCTTTTGAAACCCCACTGACCGTTTAAAATTGGACAGTGGGAGGATCCGAGAAAGAACACATCTATATGGGGACAGCGCTTCCCTTGAGCACTTGCAGTGACCAGAGACCCTTTCAGGGAGTAAATAACTGCATCAGAAGGTCGGCGGTTCGAATCCCCGCGACAATGTGAGCTCCCATTGCTCGGTCCCTGCTCCTGCCAACTTAGGAGTTTGAAAGCACGTCAAAGTGCAAGTCAATAAATAGGTACCGCTCCAGCGGGAAGGTAAACGGTGTTTCCGTACGCTGCTCTGGTTCGTCAGAAGCGGCTAAGTCATGCTGGCCACATGACCTGGAAGCTGTACGCCTTCTCCCTTGGCCAATAAAGCGAGATGAGCACCGCAACCCCAGAGTCGGCCACAACTGGACCTAATGGTCAGGGGTCCCTTTACCTTTACCTTTACCCCTCATTAGTTTTAAGAGCATAAGCCCATTAGAGATGTCCTGCTGGATCAGGCCAATGGCCAATGTAGTCCAGCATCCTGTTCTTATAGTGGCCAACTATGGAAAGCCTGCAAGCAGGAATTGAACACAACAGCAATCTCCCCATGTTGTTCCCATTAACTGGGATTCACAGGCAGTGGCGGCTAGTATTAGCTGTGGAATGGGAATGAAGCAGGCTTACTTTTCGTCTTGCTTATGGACCAAAAACAAGCAGGATGTACCTTGAAGGCATTATAGATTTTGTGGAAGAATTGCAAGAGAACGAAATGGAAAGGTGAAGGGTGCTCTAAGATTTCCTCCTCCTTACAGTATAACATACAAAGATAATTATGTATGTATGTATGTATGTATACTCAAATACCCTGGGGAAAATACAAAATACATGAAACACTGGAATTTTGCTGTTTGCAAATAGAAGACCCTTGCCCTTATTTATTTGCTCCTCTCAACTATCACTGTGCAACATGTTTTAGTATCTCATTTTCAACAAAGATAAATAAGTCAAATGGTGGAGGGCAGCCTTTGGTTTTATAGGATTTTAATAATTCAGTCTTGATGTAATTGTCATGCAAATCAGCTTCTGGATAGTATCCATCCACAGACTTGCGGATTTGTCAAGTGGTCCTAAATCATTTCCAGCTGTATAAAGAATACCTGGATATTCTTTGCTAACATATGTCATCCCAGACTAATCTTTATAATGACATACAGAAGCCTCGTTGTAAAGAAGCCCGATTGTCTCTTGCTCCATCAGCACGGTGGTACATCCGAGTGCTATTATAGATCAAAGCAGAGCCTGACAATGTAAGGCTGGCAGCATTTTGTAAACATCATCCAAACCAAGTGCTTCATTTTTATTAGTCTCCTGAAGGGCTATTTTTAAAAGTCGTGAAACTGCTTGCTCCTCGTGCTAAATTATTGCGCTCCCTGAAAAGTATGCGAGGGCACAGCGAGCGGCGATGCAAGCTGAGCGTGTTAACTTCTGGATATCACAACAGTCGTTTGCGAAGATACATTGATTCAGTGAGCTGCCATATCAGGTTGAGTTGAAATTGTTGCCATGATTTAATCTGTTTAAAGGCAAGAACAAATTCTACGGTCGGTTTTTGAGGGAGGCCGGAGGAAGCTGTATAAAGTCCTTTGGGTGAGTGGGAAGGGGAATTTCACTGCATTTCATCTTTTCAAGCGGAGCTATTCAGTCATAGGAAAGTACCCTTATAAGTTCAGCTCATACTTTGTAATTCAACCAGGTGCTTAGAAATCCTAAAATAAGACTCTGGGCACACTGATATATGTTCCATTGGTGCTTCTGCGCTTCTTCCCTTTAGGATGCAAATTCCGTTTGTCCACACATGGCAACCTATTGAGATTTCTCTGAATGTGATGCTCCACTGAAAGAAGCTTTACTAAAGCCCATGCCTTATTTCACTCACCATTATTCTTGCTGTATGTTCATAGCTGTCTGTCTTCAGCTGTTTTTAAAGTACTTGCTCCGTTAACCCTCTCATGATTGCACTTTGTGTGACTTCTGACTGAATATTCCCCTTCATTAGGTGCGCTGTGATTTATATAGCAAGATTTATTTCACCTCAAAGACGGAACAGAACAGCTGAAGAAGAAAGTTATAATGTCCTTGAGGAAAATTCTGGCTCTTAGTAAGATTAAAATAAAAGAATACATTTCAAAATTGTCCTGCATCCCAGTGCAGTTCTTTTGCACAATGTAAATCATCATCGCTTGAAATTCATAGAGCCTTTTTCTTTTATAGATCATTGGGGCTTGAATGAAATTCATACCACTTGGAATGTCTCTTTATCACTATCCCACCTAATTGAAAATGCAGTATATTCCAGCATTGATGCTGTTGTAGACTTCTAGATATGCCCTTTGGTGAAAAGTATACAAGGCTTTTCTTGGATCAGGCTTTGTGGTATAATATTTTTACAGTGCTAAGCAAGCCAAGTGACAATTTCAGCTATGCCAAGGAAGCAGAATTTGCCCCGGGATCCCTTTCAGCATTAGAGGGCAGTTTGGGAACATCACAAGGGATTGTGGGCACACCCATCTGGTCACACGTGTTGATGTTTAGGGCAGTAGAAAAATTTTGGGGTGGTTCTGTGGCTCAACAGTGATTTAAATAATAGGAAATAGGCCTCAGCTTTTATGGCCCACTCCCATTTATGTTTAGTGATGGTAGGACTTGGTTAACCAGGATCCCTGGATAGCCATAGCTGCATTTATTACAAGCAGTGAAACTAACTTTGGAGATGTTAGCTCAGTGAAAGGGTGCTTGGGTTGCATTATGTAATTCTGCATTGCAAAAAATGCTTCTGGTCCTCAGAAATAAACCTTTCAGAAGTAGATGTGGACCAAAAGGGGCTGAAGAGGAAGGTCCTTGTCTCTGGAACATTGCATTGCTCTTATCTTAGTAGCTTTCTGCTATTAGCTAAAGACACATGCAGGTTGCATCTTGATATTAAAGGGTTGCATGTTCATGGGCAACAGCCGAACAACCTGGTAACAATTTTGTTGCAATGAGTACTGCACCTAGGGAAGGAAATGGGGGTAATTTCCCTCTCTCATTTCTCTTTCTTCAGATACCTCATTAGAGTCCTAATGAGATCTTAAAAGGGGAAGTACTGAGGAAAGAAGCTTTATTAGAAGCAAGGAACAAAGGATATATGTATCGCTTTGTGACATGATTTTAAGAGGGCAATGGCATAGAAGAGCAGGGACGTGAGGGAGCATACCTCCAGTACTTTTTTCATTGCAGGAGTCATTATGTCACTTTCAGGAGCACTAGTTGCCAGTGCTGAAAACTTGTGAGTTTCATTCATTTACCCGGCAAAAGCCTCTTCCGCGCTATTTTAAAAGACCAAAAGGTTTATTGGTTCTTTACTTTTAGAAAGTAGCATTTTTAGTCCCTCTTTGGTGGTGCAGTCATGGAAGTTGTCACCATGAGCTCCTGCACTTCAAAATTTTCCACTAACCCAGTGTGCGGAGAAATCCATTCAGGTGAGAGTGACTAGGCAGCAATAGGTTGGCATAATAGAATTCTCACCTGCTGCCTGCTTCCTTCCCTGAACATGCATAGTCAAGAGCCTGCTTCCAAATCTTTTTTATGACAGAGAACCTGAGTGAGTCAGGCATGTACTGCGCTTGTGCACAGTTGTGTTTTAGCTGTGGGTAGAGGAAGGTAGCTTCCATTGCATTTCCCACTATTTTTATTTATATCAACCTCTTACACGTTGGTGATGCTGTTTTCCCTGCACGAGAATTGGTGCTCACACCTGTACAGCGGAGGGATGATCACACTGGCCAATGGTCAGTTAGAGTATAGGGCAACTTCTTGTGTTATGTGAACCTGTGGTCCACTCTGGGTCTCTTAACTGCAGTTTAAGAGAAGTCCCCTATTAGGATCGCGCTGTCTCTGTGAGGAGTGTGAATCTGGTGCCTGTGTGGCTTTGCTTTGGCATGTGCGCCATTTTGTAATCCATGTACAGATGTTCTTTGACAGAGGCACCTGAGCAACACTTGGTTTGGGGCCTGAGATTTTTCCATTCTTGCTATCAAATTCAATAAAAGCTTTGTGCAAATATTCATTGCCAAAAAAAAAATGGCTTGTGCACATTATTGTTCTGTAACATAAACCTTATTCTTAAGGAGCAATAACTCAATACATTTATGAAATTATTCTTGGCATGATAGTTACATTTGGAAATTTACATTAAGGAAGCAGACCCATTTTTCCTAATTTCTAAAAAAGATTCATAAGCAAATCCCTCTGCTTCTTCCTCCCCCAGCACATATTTGACACAGGTGTGTCTACATTATACATGGGATAGAGTTTTGACTTATTAGAGTTCATTTTTTTAGCAGACATTTGAAAATCCCATTCTCTAAAACAGCTGTCTGTTGTAGGCCCTAGGTGTTTTCTTAATCTTTCATCTTTTATAAATATTAAATTACGTTAGAAAAATAAGCCTTAAGCGTTACAAATTAAGTATGCCGAAATTTAATATTCACAACGATAATTCAAAATATGAATAGCAAAGTTGGTAGTGGACTCCCTGATCCTTAAGTCCAGTGTTACACAATTTAATCTCCTAAAGTGTGGATGGATGGGTGGGTGGGTGGGTGGGAAATAGGTGCAGGATTTCAAACTACAATAGAAGTATATGGAATTATAGGCAATCTTTTGCTCAGATAAAATAATTTTGGGACATTATATCTAGCAGTGTAATCACTTCAAGATGTTATAAACATTAACTGCAAATAGTTATGTTACTTTTTTACATATAGCAATTTATTTTGATAGAAATAGCAAAAGTGGCAAAATATATTCAGTGAAGAGAAGGTAGAGAATAGTCTATTAGCTTATGTAAATTGTATGCAACTGTGCGTTCTCTTTCATTTTCTTTCTTTCTTTCTTTCTTTCTTTCTTTCTTTCTTTCTTTCTTTCTTTCTTTCTTTCTTGGCAATGTGAAAGTGCCTGGGTAATGAAAGCATCCGTTTTCTGCTTTAAACTAGTTAATATTGATGGCTATGTAGAAATTGGGAGGAACTCTGGTTAAGAATTTGAAGATATGGTTTGTTGAAAGAAGCCAGGATCATGCTATTGTTTGTGATCCTGGTTGTTACTGAAGTTAGTAAACACATGGTTTAAATGAAGCTGAGTTTGCTCCAGTTTGTTTTAAAACTGGAAGTTGCTGCACTGGAGGCAGAGAGCAAGGAGCATTTGAGCCTTCTTCTTACCTTCTTGCTTGTTCACGTTTCTGGAAGAGGAATAAGAACTTGAATTCATATTATTGTTCTAAGGTACTTTAATCACCGAGTAATAATTTACAGAACAATCCACATTGCAGCTGCTGCTCAGCAATGTGTGATGAAGCAGCAGAGCCGCCATCACATCTGTAGCCCAGAAAGAAGATATGGGGCAGGCAGATTGCTGTGACAGCCTAGTTTGGGCCCAGTGCCATCAAATGACAGCCGTGGGGTTGGCTTGGGATCCAGTGGGATCCAAGAACAAAGCTTTGTACAGCTTGTGGTTTGTCTAGAGTGAAACAAATGGCAAGCCTGGCTTCAGATATAAGATAAAGTCAAACCATGGCTTTGCTCTGGGTAGTTGCAGCAACAGTAGAGCAGGGGAGAAGCTAAGTGGCTGAGAATTTACTCTGAGTACCCACACTCTCCTGCTCTCATGTTTAACCATGGTTTTGGCTTAGTGTTGTTACATGTGAACTGGCCTCTGTCTTTCAAACTGTAGCGTTATCCATTGTATTAACAATTTGGCAGACAAAATCACATTTCTAAAGCTCCCTCTCAGCTGGAAAGGCTGAATCCTTAGCTCTTTCTAGTCACAGTTCAAGGACATACAGTAGATGACTTGAGTATGTAAGTGCCTGAAAAACCTTTCAAGATAAGTGAAGTGGTTTTGCCGCAGAATCGTTTACATTTGATGCCTATTTTTTTCTCCAGTCAAGTAATAGTTTCATAAATATTACACTTGGGTTTTTAAATATACAGAATGAGAAGTTCTCTTTGTAAGTTGCCTTGTGTTTTCATATAATATGAATTAGTTGCTCATGGAATAAAAGAAATGGTAAAAATTACTGTTTTATGCACAGCTATGGATGGACCTACACTGGTACCTCGGTTTATGAACTTAATCCATTCTGGAAGTCTGTTCTTAAACCGAAACTGTTCTTAAACCGAGGCACTCTTTCCCTAATGAGGCCTCCCGCTGCCGGTGCCCTTCCACTGTTCAGATTCCATTCTTAGACCAAGGTAAAGTTCTCAAACCAGGACACTACTTCCGCTTTTGTGGAGTTTGTAAACCAAATCGTTCGTAAACAGGACTGTTCTTAAACCAAGGTACCACTGTATATTGACCTTTCTTTCTATGAAGGAAAATGATACCAATGTATTTAAGAAATGGGTTTGTACACACAATGAACTATAATGATATATATTTTTTGTCCATTTGAACATTAGGAATAATTAATGGATCGTCATTTATGCTTGACATCAGTGATGTCCTAATTAAGACAAGTGTCCAAGAAAAAAGCAGAACTCTGGTTGGACCTGTTTGCTGCTCTGTCGCTGTAGAAGCCAAATGGTGTAAACACAGTGGTAATCCTGGTCCAGAGCTGTCAGTTCCAAAAGTCTATGTTGATGTGAGAGGTGGACTGATGCAGGTTTGTATATGGATCATGTTGAGTAATTCTTATTTGTTTAACTATGAGCAGTGTTAAGTTGAGGAGCATGAAGAACCCCCCCCCCCAGATTACAAAACATTTTAAACCATGTGTATCCCCCCTCAGTGTGTGTGTGTGTGTGTGTGTGTGTGTGTGTGTGTGTGAAAACTGACATTCAGCTTTGAATGCCCCTTAGGAAGTATCCAATTGCTAGCAAAACCCTCTTCAGCACTCTGTGCTATGCAAGCATGATCCTGGTTTGCAGCTCTGATAAGTAAACACCAGTCATAGCAATATTGGAAACATTCACAGGAATCACTTCGTAGTGTTGATTGTGACAGGTTTTTAATATTCATTTTACAAAACCTCCCCTAACTTGAAAAGAATCCAACATTTAGTGCCTAAACATGGCGGATGTTCCAGAGCCTAGTTGCTGCCTGTCTGTTGTTAAAAAGTGCCAACCGCCAGAAGCAGACGTTCCATTGATCTTAAGAGCCTCCTGGTATCTGGCACTTGATAGAACCACAGGTCAGTCTCCAGAGAAAAGGGGCAGGAGCTGAAGAGGGGCAGAGGCTGGGTGTTGGTAAAGACATCAACCCACAGAAGCAGCCCTTTGAGGGAGATTACATGACCTATTTGCTCAAACACTTTCTGCAACCTGTAGCTACCTTAGGTATTTTGGGAGAGAGGAGGAGGAAGACGAAGACTATCAGTTGCTAGACAGCGGCCTAGTTTCTACCACATGCTCAAGCAAACCTTGGCTTAGCAGGACTGTGCAAGTATGCTGCCTCCTGCCTTGCTCTTCACCGGTCCTTTCAACTGCTGCCAAGTTGGGACTTGTGCTTATGCTCTCAACGCCACTAACCACAAGATGCAGCCAAGTGAAGAGAGAGTTTTGCCACGAGCCTCAGTTTGAATGTCACTGCTGTGGGGAGAAAAGCATGGGGTAGAATTGCTGTAATGTGGCAGCTAAGACACTGAGCCTGGAAGTCTCCTGTTCAATTCTTACCTCAGCCATGTATTCTTAAGGGGACCTCACGCTCTGCTGCCTCATTCCTTTGCTATATTGGGGGTAAAAGTGACTTCCTTTGCAAGATTGTTGGTGTGTGGGTTGTTTGTTTCTTTATATAGCGCCATCTGTTGTAGATGGTGCTTTACAAAGAATGAGAAAGCAAATCCACGTGCCAATGAGTATATCTTTTTCAGTGCATTTCCAACAAGAACTCCAGTTTCTTTAACCAATGAGTTTACAGTCTAAAAATAGACATGAGAAATAAACAGACCCCTGTTGAGCCCCAATAGCTGATTTTTCAGAGGCCTGCTCCCTATGAACCTGGAGGCAGCATATAGTCATCATGGCATATAGCCATGGGATGCAGAGTAAAAGAGAAGCAGTATGTATGATTTGCTGGGATTTATTATACACGGTACGACTGATGGAAGGATTACAGAAAGAATTTACGTGATGAGCTTTGAACACTAGAAAAGTCATTACATTTCTGTAATGCCTTCTGTCCTCTTGCTCCTCATCTTTAGAGTTCCTTCGAAGCAAATTGCAGGTGCTAGTTTTAGCAACTGTATATGACCTTGATAAATTGGGCATGTTCTCTGTCTCACATGGAAGCCACGTTTACAGCAGGTTTTCTTATTACACCACCCTAATTCCCACAGGCACCTGGGCGGCCACTGTCAGGACAGGATGCTGGACCAGAAAGACCTTTGGCCTGATCCAGCAGGCTCTTCTTAAATTCTTAATCTTATTCCTTTCAGTTTCCTTTTCTTACCCACCATTTCTAAAAAGTAGCCAATGACAGCAACCATACCCCTAGGCCAGACCCCACTATCCTCCTGTAGATTTACCTGTGCAATCTAAGCCACATAGTGTCATGTACAGAGCAGGGGTGCCTACTTGAATAATATATTTCACAAAACAGCAGAGGTATTACTACTATGGTTTAAGTTTTCCTGAATTCCCCAACATCCCATCTTCTTCCTTTTTTGTACATAGCAGAGGATCAGCTTGCCCCTACTCACCTTCCCCAAACATATACTATAAGGAAGATCCCAGTGTCTTCTCTGTATCTGTATTCCATTAAGTTGATTGACAAAAGGCTATGCCTATTTTATTTTTCTTCTTCTCTGGGGGTTCTCTGGTTAATTTTAAAGGGTATTACATCCCATCATAGACCTCTGTCTCTCTTTACTTGACCTCTGCTTTGTGCAGAGGAGCAAAGCCAAGAATCCTGTCTTTTCTGCTTGCTACTACTGGAGGGTATAAGTTTTATTTTTCTTTGATTTAAGGAAGTTCACTGTGAGCTGTCATAAGAAACCCTGCTGCTAGTTCCTTGCACTCAAAATCTTTGCCACTATAAATAGCTTCTACTTTTTTAAATATTTCAGGGCCACGGTCTAAACTTCTAAACCCTTCAAGATGCTCGAGCCTGTTTATCTGATAAGTCTGGAGAATTCCTAGAATAAACTTGCTAGCAATTAAGCTGGCTTCATGAATGGCTGAACACAAAGTGCTTAAATGTTGCTAAATTTAGCTTTCTTTTTATAAGGTTTTCTGGGGACAAGAGCATTTGAACTGCTTACTTCTTTTGCATGAACTTCTGCAAAGTTACCTTGTCCAAGAAGGCAAGATGAATAGGCAGAGCACCAATCAAGCACATTTGGTGCAGAGTCCTACAGACAGGAGCCAGAGTTCTAAAACAGAGCATACGTCAGACGATCTGCGAACAGGCCTGTTTCAATACATACAAGATACAGGTACAAATAGCATTTTGAAAACGCACATCAATAACAAAAATAATTTCAGTAGTAGGCTATTAAGGATCACTTTCCTTTAACAGCATTTTTTTGGTAATTAAAGAAGCATCTGGTAGAAAACTACCTTTTGATTTCTTTCCATTTTACTATGACCTTTTAAAACTTAGGGAAACTGCTTTTTTATTTTCCCTCTGTTTGATCCTAAGAGATTTGTTTTTAACTGTTTTGGTCTCGTAAACCAGCATGCTCCCTTTTTAGAAATTATATAACCAATTACGGCTTTCCCCCTCCTAATTTGATAGATGCACAGAAACTACCTAGTGCCTATGAAGTTGTGTTTTACAATGAAACAGAGGATAACCCAGGAATGATGTTATGGAGATACCCAGAACCCAGAGTGCTCACGCTTGTGAGAATCACTCCTGTTCCCTTTAACACCACTGAAGATCCTGATATCAGTACTGCAGACCTGGGAGATGTTCTTCAGGTGGGTAGGGTTTTTGTTATTTTGGAAAGTATGGTGGGAGGTCATTTATTATATATATTTTAACACATCTCTGGTTTATAAGGGTACAAGGGACTTAGGATGAGTGAAACTGTTGATTCTCGATTGCTTAAAGTTTGCTTTAAGCTTTTGATTTGAATAGACTAGAGAAAATAATAAGAAAAACTATAGCTCTCTACAGACATAATGTTACAGGGATCACATACTTCCCACCCCATGGCCTGGACCAGATTTGTTATTCAACCTGCTTACAATTAACCTAGAGACCATCCTAAACAGCTGTGCAGAGTCCTGGATTAAAGCCTGAGTTCCAAAGAGGTGCTTGCTAACAAATATTAGTGTATTTATTTCATCTGTTCGTACATATGAAATATTTCCATGGAGTTTGGAGGTCCACATAGATCCACCGTTGTCACTCTGTTTAGGGTCTTTTGAGGCCATCAGCCTATCTAGACAGGAAAAACCTGGCTGCAGTAATCTATGATCTGGAAACCTCATGAATGGGTTAGTGCAAGACTGTTTGGAAACTGCAGAATGCAGCTGCTGATTGTTGCAGACTTGAAGCAGGCTAATCATATAACATCAATTCTGCCACAGCTTCACGGGCTACTTGTATGTTTCCAAACCAAGTCAAAGCCCTAAGCTTTGGAAACCAATTCTAAGCCCTAATATATTGGAGCCCAGTATCTTTTGGAGCCTCTCTTTCTCATGAGCCTACTTGGACCCTTTGGTCTTTCTCTGAGGCCCACCTCCAAAGGAAGATTCACTGGATGACAAGGGCTTTTTCAGTTGTGGAAAGCTCTTCACAGTGAGGAACACTTAGCACTATCATTAACATCCTTTCGGCATCAGGTAGAAATATATCTCTTCTCCCAGGCATTTGATGTATTACTATGTTTTTGTTGCTGTTTTATTGAGTCTGTTCTGTGAGTTGGCATCTGTCTGTCTTCAGAGAAAATGGAGTGCGCCTCTGGGGGGGTGGTCAAACTGCTGTGTTAGCAGCACTGAAGTTACCTCCCCAGGGCAAGCCTGGGCCCTGTGTATAGCGGTCTTGGGCTGCCCAGACAACAAAGTTCTTGTATGGCTTTTATTGTAGAGTATTGTTTTTTTTTCTTTTATGTTATGCTTTATTCTCTTACAATTTTGTAAGTCACTTAGAGACTCATTGTAAGTCACTTAGAGCATCAAGCAACTGATAAATTGAAATAGTAATCACAATAGTAGCCTTTCCTGAGAGGTCCAGGGTTGTCCCCATTTCAGCAAGGACAAAGAAGCCCATGCTCCTCCAGTATTAGGTGGGCTGTCTTAGCAAGAAGCAAGGAACTGCTATGGAAAATATCAGTTTTTATTTGTTCTCACACAGGCAACTCCATGCAGTGGTGTAGCGTGGGTTGTCAGCACCCGGGGCAAGGCAAGTAATTTGCGCCCCCTAACCCGTGGATTTGCGCCCCCTAACCCTAACCTCCAGATGTTGCGCCCGGTGCGGCCGGCCCCCCTGCACCCCCCACACTACGCCACTGACTCCATGTATGACATGGCTGGACCCAGATTTGGGGGGGGGGGTCTGTTCAGAATGTTGCAAATGAAATATAAAAACCAGTAACCATTTTTAAATTGATTTAGCTTGTTGTCCAATGTAGGTTTAACATTAAAGTTGCAAGCTTAGGCTGCAACTTAGTCACATGACATGTAAATTGCTTTTGTTGGTCCCAAGTCAGTTCTCTCCAGCTAGACTATCTTTGAGTTTTTATATTTGAAGTGGCATGAACTTTTTCTCCCTTTATTTCAGACTGTTCATTTAACAAATGTCAGGAACGCTTTGATTTAGCCAGATTTCATCAATTCGAAAAAGTGTCTGTTAGGAAGAAGAAGAAAAAAGCAAACCATTATATGGTTATCAGAAGAACATAAGAGTTTTGCTGAGACTCAGTAGAGGGAAAACCTAGTTAATCAGCCCAAACTGGAAGTAAATGCAAGAATCCAGCAATATTTGTTTTCTTTTTTATGTTTGATTCCAGCAATATGTATAATACAGAAGAGTAGGGTAGTTCCTTACCTTGAAGAGCTTAAGGTCTAAAATTCAAAGGAAATTTGGTAAACAAATTCAAAGGAAATTTGGTAAACAAAAGTTAACTGTGTCAGAGCTATAAAATAAAGAGTTTGGATCCCAATGTGGTTTTGCATGAGCAGAAAATGATATACCATCCCCCACCTTCCCACAGTATAAATCCATGCTGTTTTGAAAGGTTACCTGATCTCAAGTGGTTTGAGGGGGGCAGTGTAGAATGGAAAGCCCCACTGGATCTTCGGGTCCAACCAAATATGTGCTACATTTCATTATATGTATCACTGGAATTTTTAGGTTTAAATGAATGGATCACATTTAAGGCAGATTTATTGTCTAAGTGCATCAATAAGCCTGTGCTTGTCTAAAGTATTCTTGCACTAAGAGTTTATGAGTTCGGTATTTTCAACACTATGTTACCCTATAAATAGACCGCTTTTTAAATACTTAGTTGCTCCTTTAAACAGTGGCTAAAGGAAGTATGGGCTTTAGAGCAATTGGCTTGAGATTTACTATAAGTCATAACTTCAGGAAATATTTGACATGGCAGTCAACAGGAAACTAATTATGATCAACGTCAAAGGCATTAATTTTTCCTTTAAACAGAAAATACCTCATATTTGGCTGATTCCATTTCCTTTTTGTTTTGCATTCCCCATTGAGACTGCAAGGTTGAGTTGGCATTTGAGAGGCTGGGAAAAGGGCTTTTTGGAAAACCACAATTTTTACTGATGTTTGACTCATTTCTCAAATTTCAGAAGCAAGTATTTGGGAAATCCAAATAATTTGGGCATGACAAGGTAGTGAGTTAAGTTCATAGCAATAGCAAGGGAAGATACAAAAGTTCTGTCACAATTATCGACAGCCTATTCTAAATGCTAGTTACAGTGGTACCTCAGGTTATATACGCTTCAGGTTACATACGCTTCAGGTTACAGACTTCGCTAACCCAGAAATAGTGCTTCAGGTTAAGAACTTTGCTTCAGGATGAGAACAGAAATTGTGCTCCAGATTTTTTTGACTATGTAATCTCTTTCTCTTTGCATTTTAATTGGTAAACAAAATGACCACAGCTTCTTATAGGTAAATGAAATGAACACAGCTTTTTCAATCTTAAGGGTGTGATCCCATCGCCTTTGGGTGGGCATCTCAGGGACCATAGAATATATCAGGTCTCCCTCTTCAGTATCCAAGAAGGAGCTCTGGTGTCACCTTAAAAACCTCCTAACACCCCAGCACAACTGCTGTCAGATCTCCAGTGTCACTGGGCCCCCGAAGGGGGTACTCTGTGGGAAGAGTAAGAATTGCTTGGATCCAAGACCTTCTCAGTCCCCCAATGCCCCCCCAGACAGTAATTTCCCTCCTACAGTATTGTTCCCAATGGGGGTGGGGATGGTAAGAGTGAACTCCAAGCCCAACAGAGCTTAGGGTATGGATGTTAAAACTGCCTTCATTTCTCACCAACATAACCACCTTAGGACTGCGGCCTAAGTTCTGTCTGCTGCAAGGTTCCCAACCCCTGATGTCCGAACATCAAGATGTTTTCTTTGATGAATTTGTGATTTTTTTTTCCATACAGTGGTGCCTCGCAAGACGAAATTAATCCGTTCCGCGAGTCTCTTCGTCTTGCGGTTTTTTCGTCTTGCGAAGCACGGCTGTTAGCGGCTTAGCGGCAATTAACGGCTTAGCGGCTATTAGCGGCTTAGCGGCTTTAAGAAAAAGGAAACAAACTCGCAAGAACTCGCAAGACGTTTCGTCTTGCGAAGCAAGCCCATAGGGAAATTCGTCTTGCAGAACGACTCAAAAAACAGAAAACTCTTTCGTCTTGCGCGTTTTTCGTCTTGCGAGGCATTCGTCTTGCGAGGTACCACTGTACATGGAGATGGAATGCAGGCAGTATTTGTATGTCTGTGGGAGCTCTCAAGCTTGCAAGCAACTGCCGCATCGGAGTATCTGCCAATGATAATTAGAGCTATGTGCTTGAAGCCCCTGTGGTTATATCCTGAATGCTATCATTTTAGCCTCAAAGTGCTAAAATTATAATTTAGCAGCACTGTTATTGCTGGGTGCAATCCCAGAACCACTAGTTAAAGGATCTCTGGTAGCAGGACTGGGAAAGAGGAAACTCTTGCCTGATATGCTGGAGAACTGCTGCCTGTCAGAGGACTAGGCTAGATGGAGCAATGGACTGATTTGTTATAGAGCAATTTATAGAGACAGAGACAGAGACAGAGACAGAGACAGAGACAGAGATAAAATATCCATACAGAAAGTCCAAAAAGCACTATAGTGGTACCTCGGGTTACATACACTTCAGGTTACAGACGCTTCAGGTTACAGACTCCACGAACCCAGAAATATTACCTCGGGTTAAGAACTTTGCTTCAGGATGAGAACAGAAATCGTGCTCCGGCGGCGCGGCAGTAGCAGGAGGCCCCATTAGCTAAAGTGGTGCTTCAGGTTAAGAACAATTTCAGGTTAAGAACGGATCTCCGGAACGAATTAAGTACTTAACCCGAGGTACCACTGTACTGCTGTCTGACCTCAATCCATTATGTATCAATTTGTCTTTCTTATTTGTTTGCACAGCATGTGATGTTCTCTTCCCCAAAGTTAGTTGAGAGCTAAATAAACATGCAAATGCCTATTAGCATGTTGAATCTACATTTCAAGGTGATATGTAGACTACCTATGAAAGCGGTTCAGTATGAGATGTGCTTCCATAGCTCTGTATGATACATAGCTCTGCATCCATCAGTTGCAAAGCCAAGCAGTACATATTAAGAGCAGAATATTTGTACAACGCCTTTCTGTCTGTCTTTGCAGTCAAACTTTTAAGTGACCTCCAAGGGTATTTGTACAACAAAAGACAGGAGAGGCATTCCTCATATGAAATTGGTTTGAGTCTTATCAGCATATTATTATATATATATATATTATATTATATATATATATATATTATATATATATACACGCACACATGTTTCATGCATTGTTCTGTGTTTTCATGAAACCAGTATTTTAAATATCTGTTTGTTTGTTTCCTTTTTAATGAGAATAAATCCAGTCTTTGTAGCACATTGCAATCCACAGCACACCTGCATTTGCTCTAAAACCTAGTAGCTTGATGAATTGATAAGATAAGCCAGCCACATGCTTTCCCTAAAAATAAAGGAATGCCGCATATTTCTTCATAAAGGTTAAAAAAGTATTTCTCAGGGCTCTTGAATTACCATATTCTGATACCAAGGGAAAATAAAACCTCAGCTTAGAGTCTTGTTTGTACTTAGAGGGCTTTCCGGACAGGAAGGCAATCTTGATGCAATGCAGCAAAGCCACAATACCAGTGGGGCATTACAGGTGAAAAGCGTGCAGCTGTACCCCGTACCACAATGTATTACAACTGTACAGTGGAATATTTCCTGAACAGAAATAGGGCTTGGTTAACTTTGTTTCCCAAGAGTAGATCACATTAAAATGTTATAAAATCATGATTTCCTGCATTTGAATACTTGTGGTTTCTCAACTGGTTCCAATATTACAAAGGGGGTTTTATGGCTTCTATTAGTTGAAGATGTATAGAAGCCTCTTTCTAAAGTCATCTAAAAGGCGGGGAGATAATGTAAAAAGAGGACTATATTTTTCCCCCATGCAAACATGACTTCTCTGGCATTTCAGCTATATAACTGAGTGTCTATGGTTTATTTTATAGAACATAATATGTACTCAAGTGTAGTGGAATGGGTATAGAGTATATACTAGCTGCTTGATGCATGTAATGGTCATGACTTGGAAGCAAAATGCAGGTGGTGGTGGTTGTTTTATTTTAATTTTTAACATTAGAGGAGAACATTTTTAACATTAGAGTTTACTCAAGTCCTGTTCTTAATTATATGTGAACAACTCCCACTGAAGTCAATGGATATAGATGCTGATGATTAATATTCCTCAACTGACTGCCTTTAACTTGCAGCATAGCAGCAACTTGAATACCAAGCAACCACTCTTTAATAAAACCCAGGAGCATAGAAAGATAGGAAGCTGCCTTACCAAAGTCGGGCTATTTGTCCATCTATCCATTATTGTCTGCTCTGACTGACACCTGCTCTCCAGGGTCCATCTTAGTCTGTCTTCAAATTTATTTATTTTCTTTATTTAATGTATTTACATCCTGCCTTCCTCCCAAGTTGGAGCTCAAGGTGGCTCCCAACGTATTAAAAACATCCTTACAAAATGCAAAGTAGCAAAAACAAATTAGAAACAATAGTTAAAATAAAAATAAAGCACATTTAAAATCAGCATTAAAATAACAATGGCTATTGATTTTAATGCAACTGGGGGTGGGGCAGAAGTTATGTATTGTAGGAGACATTCCTTCAAATGGAGAGTATCTAGTCATGTAAGACTTTAAAGATCAAAATTAGCAGTATGGAATGGGTAACTAAGGTAGGACTGTGTTATACCAGTGGTGTGCACTCATATCTTTTATATTTTGGCCATTGCATTTCATAACTCTCTTCAGAGGCTGCCCCACACACAGCACATCACAGTGATGTGCTTGGTTACCATGAAAGAAAATCAGTAATCTTGAGTCTGCATTTGCAATGAAATTTGAAGTGATTTTACTGACGTTTTTGCCTGGCTATCTCCCACTAGAATCTGCTAGGATCTTTTGCAGACTCTGCTTTGTGTGTTCCACAAGGAATGACCTCTGATGCAAAATGATTTGGTTTCTGACATCTACAAGTAAAGGCTCTATGGTAGCCTGGTTCAGAAAGAGGTCTAGTTGAAACTATGGAGAGGCACTGCTAGTCAAGGATAGAGAGTATGGAGCCTAACTGGACCAATGGTCTGAATCACAGGCCTGTACAGAGGGGGTACACTTGCCCCGGGCTAAACCAGTCAGGGGGCCCTACCACAGGCCTACCAACTTACACTGTCTTCTTGTCTCCAGCCCTGGGCCTCAGACAAGCTCTGCAAAGGCCTGCTGAATCAGTTCTACATATTCACTCTTCATTCTAATGACAGGGTAGCTTAAATATAAATGTTTTCTCATTAGGTAGATCAGGAAGAAGTGAGCTTCAGCTTGCCTCTTGCCCCAGATACATTGGTCCCTTGAATAATTCAGGACTCTTAAGAAGGATGAAGGGTGGAGATGGGCATGGTAGAGAAGTTTTGCAGTCTGAGCAAGTGATTAAAGAATCCTTGTGACCACAAAAGAAAAAGGAAGAAAGCAGACTAGTTTTGCTGACACCCTAAGATAGTTTTACCCTTTAAAAAATGGAACTTAACACTTGTCAAGCTGGTTCATATAAGCCAAGTTCACCAAGGTGTCTAGTTTGTAGGAACATAATCATGTCTTCCACTGGGTCACGTCACCTCCATAACTAGAATAAAGAAATGCATGGCAATATATAGTTTTACATGGGTTTTCTGCATTGAGTCTCAGAATTTGTTGGAGAAATTTAGTGGCTTTGCATTGTGTCATAAATTGTGCAGAGTGCTCTCTCTCTCTCTCTCTCTCTCTCTCTCTCTCTCTCTCTCTCTCTCCCTGAACCAAACATGCATAGTCAAGGATTAAAGAGTAAAGCTTTCAGATAAGAGGCCCAATTTACAGACAGTCATGGACCTAGGCAGCTCTCATTTTACAAATTAATCACTGACTGTGAGGTATGTTAGTTGAACTCAAGTGATGTTCAGATGGCGCATTCACTTGAGGGAAATACTGTGGATTTTTTAAAAAGAACATTGGCTTCTAGGGGACACACAAAATGACACTTATGAAATGTAGCTCAAATAGTTTTCTTTACATTTGTGTACATGTGTGTATATATGTGAAAGGGGGGCAGAGAAAAATGTATAAGGGAATTGGCAATAAACGGGGGGGGGGGGGCAATTCTGATATCATTATTACCAGCAGCTTTCTCTTTTCAGGAAGAAGCTTGGGTTAAAACAAAATTGTAGTTTGACTTCTTGCAGATTATACCCCCCCCCATTCTTTTATTTAGATGGCTTTGGTAAGAAGTTAGAGTTCACGCACAAACAAATGTGTATATTTTCTGTCTATAATATGTATGCTTTGTTGTACAGCAGTTATTTCTGGAATAGCAATCCCTAAGGTGAAGCAGGAAACAAGTTGTGAATTAGGAACTTCTGAAATGAATTGCCTGAGCCCTGCTTCCCCCACCCCCTTGCCACTTCCATATATTCACTGCTCTCCTCCCTTTGTCCCCTCAGTCCCCACCTGACACTTACCCACCTCACTCTCCTCCCCCAGTCTCTTCTGTAGCAGCCTGATCCCTATACTGCACACCCCCATTTTCTCCTCCCCATCCCACTTTCCCCCAATCCTTCTTACCAAGCCATGGAAGCTGTCCTTCCTTCTTCTTTCAATTTTTTCGGGCCCCAAACCCCTAAATTCAGCCGTCAGTCCAAGAGGCATGATGGGGAAGTGAAGCTGGCCAGCAGCTGGAGGCCAAAGCTTTCGTTTGCAGTGCAGGTGACAACTGGAAATATACTATGGCTGGTGATATCAAAAGCTGTGAAGAGATGCAGCAAAATAAAAAGGGTCTCAGACCAGAGCTGTTTTGGTGCCAAACTCAGGCACTGAGGGCTCATCCACACAAAAGGTGGCCTGTTTAGCATTCCAGGGAGCTACATACAGTCAGGACTTTCAGGCCACCCAGCTTAAACTTTAGCACCCACTGTCCCCTCATGCAAGAGCATGTAGGCTTCAGTAGCAGCTTCTTGGCCCACCTTTGTAGTAGGAGCCCAAGTCATTGTCGTCATTGCCCTGCCCTGCCTTTGACTACTTCTGTTCAGCTTCATTCATAAACTTGGGTCCCATACAACACATGGAGAACTGAGGTGTGTGAAATTCAGAGAGCTGCTCTGTTCTGGCTGTGTGTGTGTGTTAATGGCACTATGCCAGTGTACTTTCCTTGCTTTTATTGTGGAAATGGTAGGAGCAACATCCCAGGAGGTGAGCATTATTTGAAATGTAGGTAGAGTATTAATCATTTTGAAGACAAAAGGAATACAATTTTATTTTTCTTATGGGACACTTTCTAGTGCAACTAATATCCTCACTTCCCTTGCCCATGAGTCATTTTGTGGGATATACTTGATATCCAAGTTTCAAACTATTATTTTTGGCAGCTGCTACTGCACAAAGCAGTCATCTTCCTTTATATTTACCAAGCCGGGCCATTAGTAATAACCCCCATCCACCCACAAGGACAAATAATGTGATATGCTTAGAAATGTAGAGTTTAAATCAGTTTAAATTGCCAAATCCAGTTTCCAAAGCTCTGAGCCACTGTAAACCCCACATGCATTTCAGTGGGACTTTCCTCCTTGCGAGGCCTTTGGGTGTCAGGCTATAAATCACTCTTAAATATTTCACACTGCAAAGTTTGATATTTTTCCGACTCCCAGAATCTAACTAGCTTTCCTAAAGGGGATCACTAAAGGATGAATGTGCAGGTTTTTATTTTACAGCATATTACATTTTCACTGTATCTTGTATATTTGTTAACATATGAAGGCTTTTATCTTTCACACTTATTAAAATTAAAGATTATGTGAAAATAAATCTTTGCTTTGCTTTTTTTAATAGCTGTGTGTTTGGGTTGGTGTGTTTTTTTAAAGGCCTTCTTCTAGTTAACCTTCCATAGAGACATTGGAAGAGCTCTGCTGGAACAGACCAAAGTCTCATCTAGTTCAGCATTCTGTTCTCAGCAGGGGCGCCAGGTCCAGAAGACCAAGCCCTTTTGCACCCCCCTATATTTTCAGAGTTGGGGCTGCCCCCCCATCCCAAAAATGCAGAGGTGAATAACAGAGCCAACCATGTTACAACCGTGGAGGGAAATGAGGGTCGAAGCAGCGGCCTCCAGCTAGTGGCAACATTAGGAGGAGGAGCTACCAGCCATTGAAGCTGTGCAGATGCGGCGTTTGGCTCTAACCCAGCTCCTCCCAACATCCTGACATCATGGACCCCCAATCGCCCTTTGGTTTTCACAGTGTCTAACTAGACGCTTATGGGAAGCCCAAAAGCAGATCCTGAGTGCAGTAACAGTCTGCCCAATTGTTATTTGACTGATTTCTCGTATGTGTAATCACATGAGTTTGAGAGAGGAACGTGGTGTTCCAGGTAATGCCCTGGCTTGGTAGGAAGCTTAAAGGTAAAGGTACCCCTGACCATTAGGCCCAGTCATGGACGACTCTAGGGTTGCGGTGCTCATCTCGCTCTGTAGGCCGAGGGAGCCGGCATTTGTCCGCAGACAGCTTCCGGGTCATGTGGCCAGCATCACTAAGCCGCTTCTGGCAAACCAGAGCAGTGCATGGAAACACCATTTACCTTCCCACCTGAGCAGTACCTATTTATCTACTTGCACTTTTTGGCATGCTTTTGAACTGCTAGGTGGGCAGGAGCTGGGACCGAGCAACGGGAGCTCACCCTGTTGCAGGGATTCGAACCACCGACCTTCTGATCGGCAAGCCCTAGGCTCTGGTTTAGACCACAGAGCCACCTGTGTCCTAGTAGGAAGCTTAGCCTTTACTTTTTCACTGGCCTCCAATCTTCCAGCCAAGTAATCAAAATTCTATAATTTATTAATTTATAGTGTTTAGCGGGAGGGGATCTCCTGCAAATCTATAACAATATTGGATCACTTGGTGAAATATTTGGTGGGTGATATTTGCCCTTTCCATAGGATTGAATATGTAGAGCTTAACAGGACTGTGTTTTGCCACTTCCCTTGCTTAATAGCAATTTGAAATTGGTGGAGTTTTGGAATTTAGTGTTGTCAGTATGTTCTGCTTTTCATAATCTGAATTGGTAGTAGCTGTGACATTTCTAAACTGGTGCTTAGATACAGTAGGGGGCTGTACAGCAGTTAACAAGATGATGCTGTATCTAGATAAGAACAAACTTTTGATGGTTGGTTTCCACTGTGGCTTAAGAGAGGGGGAATATCCTTTCTTGGATGGATCACACCCTTTCTGAAAAGGGCCCAAGTGGATAATTAGCTGCTTACTGTAATAGGTTCTGATCACTAACATATGTACATTGGGAAATAATACTTTCTGTCTCCAACTGTATTTATACTATACAGAAAATTTAAGTCACTTAATCAATGTCTTAGGAAAATATATTCTTGATGCATGGTGGAATTCACAATTCAGTTGTGTTTTAGAGTGTTTAATATATGTTCATAATGTGTTTTTGTGTGATCCTGGGGTGTCTGTACAAATTGTCTGCTAGTAACTGGAGATGTATCCTAACCCCATTGAATTGAATAAAAACCTATATCAATGCCAGCTAGATTAACATGAAACTTCTAAAAGAAATCTGTTAAGGATATGACTGAAGAGATATCTTGGCTATTTACCATTAAAATTAAAATAAACCAGTAGTATAGCTACAAATGCATGTTTTTATATTTGTCAAGAAATGTCAAGCAACTAAGATTTGTTTGCTAACTTTACAGATTCCCTGCAGTTTGGAATACTGGGATGAGCTCCAGAAGTCATTTGTTGCTTTCAGAGAATTCAGCCTCTCAGAAAGCAAAGTTTGTGAGCTGCCACTGCCTAATATCAACTTAATGGTTGACCAAAAAGAACTTGTAGCCTCAGATCTTTGGAGGATTGTCCTGAACAGCAGCCAGAATGCAGGGGATGACCAAAGGTAATCAAAACTGCAGTTGTTTGATGGAAATGCATAACTTATGGTATCAGGTCACAGAAGTAGGTCACCAAAGCAAAGAAAGCCATTGACTCTTCCCACAATATATTATTTGTGGCAAGAAAGCTTGCTAGCCTGACAGTTGACTAATACACCAAACACTTCAGTACGCCAGTTTGCAAGACTAGAAGAATGCTAAAATCTGCATGGTCAAAATACATAACTGGGCAAAGATATTCCAAAATACCAATTTAGACATAGAATCATAGAATTGTAGAGTTGGAAGCAACCCTTAGGATCACCTAGTCCAAACCCCTGCAATGAGAGCCAGTGTGGTGTAGTGGTTAAGAGCGGTAGACTCGTAATCTGGTGAACTGGGTTTGCGTCTCCGCTCCTCCACATGCAGCTGTTGGGTGACCTTGGGCTAGTCACACTTCTCTGAAGTCTCTCAGCCTCACTCACCTCACAGAGTGTTTGTTGTGGGGGAGGAAGGGAAAGGAGATTGTTAGCTGCTTTGAGACTCCTTAGGGTAGTGATAAAGCGGGATATCAAATCCAAACTCTTCAATGCAGGAATATGCAACTGTCCCATACGGGGACTGAACCTCACAACAGGGCAGCCACACAGAAAACACCCCTGATAAATACCTGTCCAACCTAATTACTGTGTTTCTGGTACTTATTTGTTTGCTTGCTTGTTATATTTTAATCTTGTTCTTTTTCCAGTGACTTCAGGGTTCTTCCCCCCCTCTCCTGCTTTTATCCTCAAAACAACATGGTTAGTCTGAAAGCACAGGCTCATCCCACATGCCCTAAGAAGGATTTAAACCCAGGTCTCCCCAGGCTTGTCTGACATTTTAACCACTACACCACATTGGATCTTAGAATGGACACAGAAACATAAAAGTTGTTGTTATTATTATTATTATTATTATTATTATTATTATTATTATTATTCTCTCCCACTGAAGTGTCATGAATACCTTTAAAGTCCTAAATGTGTTGGGCACAGGATACATTAGGGGCTGCCACCTCCTGTACCAGCCTACCTGTGTCCTTTTCTGTGTCCTGAATATGGCAAGAAAGGTCTTTTCAGTGGTTGCTCTGAAATTATATTATTCTTTGCTTCACAAGGCTTGATTGATCCTCCCTTATGCTGTTGTTTTGTGAAATGGTGAATACTTTTTAATTCCAGCATACCCTTGTCTTACTAGTAGGTAATTTCCTGTTCTATGTCTTTATTTTATTTGCTGAATCTCTCTCTCTGTAGGTGTGCCATATTTTTACTTCTATAAAATATTGTACTTTCTAAATGTTTCTAAGTGTAAGCCTCCTTGAATGGTGTGTAGAAGGGGGGATATAAATCATTTTATATATATATATATATATATATATATATATATATATATATATATATATGTATATGTATATGTGTGTGTGTGTGTGTGTGTGTGTGTGTGTGTTCATCCATCCACACATTCTCACACAAAAAATAACAAAGCAGTTGAATTAGGAGAGTGGAGTTTGCATATGTTTTTAGTGTGTGTGTGTGTGTGTGTGAATAATTCAGGGAAGAAAACAGATAACAAATCAATAAAAAGTATTAAACATCTGGTTTCCATTGATCATACTAGGTTGAAATGATTTCTTGATGTTAATTGTGAAGGAATGCATTTTCATCACTGAGAAGTTAAGTGTTTCAGACAAGGTTAATTCCTCTGAATGTGGGACCTTCGCAAAATTACCTTCGTGGTCAGCTTAGTACCACAGAAATGTGAACTCTGTGAGAATTGAGCAAAAAGCTTGTGGAATTCAGTAGTGCTCCCCCAACCCCTTGCCCTTATCAAAGCAGTTAGAATTGCAGTCACAATTCTTGTTCATTTGGGATTTATCACTGTGCCTGAGATTTCATTAAAAAGTGTTATCTGAAAGGCTTTTTTGACAGTGATAGCCCTGCTATAATTTCTTATTTCTATGTGGAATATTATGATGTGGAAAATATTCATTGTTCCCTAAATTGTAAAATAAATGCACAAATGTTTACTTCCATTGACAAAAGAATAATATGACTCAGAAGGTACATTCGAGGCATTAGGAGATGGTGCTGGATAAGTATAGGGACTCTGGAGTGTGACTATAATTTTAGTCCCTAAACAGCTATACCGGTGTTTGTAATGTAAGAAAGCCAGTGTGATTTAACCAGCAAGAAGACAGGCTGATAAATAGTAAGGGAGGGGAGCAGCGAGGAAACTGAGGGTAGCCTCTGCATGAGGTGGAGGGGAGGGGATTTTATTGTAGCTCTGGGGAGAGGGATTTCAGGTTAGACTTGCTTAGAACTACGAAAAGAGAGATGCATGTGGTTTTGCTAACTTAAAATTGGAAAGAGGAAATGCAGTGTATCAGTTTATCAGGTTAGTTGTATTATACTTGCAGGCCTAGGAATTAGGAAGCCAGTTACAGGTATCCTTTTATGCCTTCGCAAAGTGTCAAAAATTTCCTCTTGCCTCTCCATATATACTTTGATATATTTTGAAGTCCCCCAGTACTGTAGCCCTCCATATGTTATTGAACTGCAACTTCAATCTTCACTGAGCATTGGCCATGTTAATGAAAGTTGAATTGTAACAGCATCTGGAGGGCCACAGACTCCCCCATCCCTGACCTAGCACAAGTAAAAGGTAAATACGTATGCCCTAAGACAAAGATAATGAGATACTGGGTCTACCGTTTAGATGCCACTCCTGCTGGTAGTCAACCGCTAATGCTATTCCTCTGGGTTTTCTTTCTACTGTCAAAAGTAAACTAGCTCCAAGTGGAGCTGAGCTACTGCGCTTTGCACTGTGAAAGTTCATCCTCTCCTACGCCCTGCAGTTGAAAGGAAAGGGTTGGTTAAGGTAGCATTCACACCATGAAAGCATTTGTATGCTACTTTCATAGTCATGGCATCCTCCAAAGAACCCACAAAACCCAAATTTATGGGTAGTATGAGTGCTTTAAGTTTATGGTGTCAATGTGACCCAGGTTTTACCAGACTTCTTTTCGTTTTGCCCCTAAAAGCCAAAAGGTTTCTAAGATGCCACATAGCGTATCAATAACCCTACCTCTGTCTGTCCTTATGCATAAATGCCTTGTATGGCATTGCTCTTCTTTATTGTATACTGTAATGGTGTTCCAGTTGTGCACATCCTTGGTAGTCCTAAGGCGCTGTGGTCTAAGACACTGAGCCTCTTGGGCTTGCCAATCAGAAGGTCAGCGGTTCGAATCCGCGCGACGGGTTGAGCTTCCGTTGCTCTGTCCCAGCTTCTGCCAACCTAGCAGTTTGAAAGCACACCAGTGCAAGTAGATATAGGTATCGCTGTGGCGGGAAGGTAAACAGCATTTTCATGTGCTCTGGCACTCATCACAGTGTCCCATTGTGCCAGAACCACACATATTGGCCACATGACCTGGAAAGCTGTCTGTGGACAAATGCTGGCTCTCTTGGCCTGAAGCGAGATGAGTGCCTTTGACTGGACTTAACTGTCCAGGAGTAATTTACCTTTACCTTATCCTTGCTTTTATTAAGTCACAAATTTAAATCTCCAAACAAAAAGAACAGGGATGATTGCTACCAATTAGAATGAATTAATATGTGTGTGTATGTCACACCATGATGTTAACCTATATAACAGATGATGGTGTTGAACTCCAACTCCCATCAGCCTCAGCCAGCATTGCTAATCGTGAGCATTGATAGTATTTGTAGTCCAAAAACATCTGGAGAGCCACAGGTTAGCTACCCCTGCTATATAACATTTACAGTGGAATCCTATACCTGACTACTTAGAAATAAGCCCCATTGAGGGGATTTGTGGATGTTTGAAAATGATTGCTGAATAATTTTTGGAAGCATTTCATGGCACTGCAAATAGTTACTGAGAGGCAGTGTAATGGGATAGTATGTTAATGGTAAAATTACAGCTTTAGATTTCTATCTTAAAATCTAGGTCTTTCCACATTTGGGGAAGTCATTTTTAGAGGACAATTTAAGTGCAAATAGGAAGGAGAGCAGTATTGCTTGAGAAGTGTGCAGTGCATTTGTACTTAAGTGATAGGCTCTGGTTACATTTTTAAAACTCCTGTATTGTGGTGTTGAAATAAATGTTCAGACATTTATGAAAAAGTGTTTAATAATTGCTGAAAGGTTGTTCCCCTCACCCTTTTCTCCTCAAGAGTACTTTCCTTGTTCAAATATGCTAGCATTTTAGAAAACTCTTCCCTAGAAATGATGCGTGCACCAGTTGTGTTGCTGTGGTTGTCCAAAATAATCATGGTCTGCTCAGTGTTTGTGCCCCAAACACAGCATTGCAAATGGTCAAATCCCATGATAAGCACCAGGATATATTGAAATAATACTCTTGCATGTTTTGTTTTTGCCACAGTTCCGAAAGTGAATCGGGCTCTCAAAGTGCTTGTGATCAGCTTGTAACTCCTACTGCCCTAGCAGCCTGTACCAGGGTGGACTCCTGTTTCACCCCTTGGTTTGTTCCTGCCCTTGGCGTTTCAATTCAGTTTGCTCATTTGGAACTTCACCTTTGCCACCATCTGGATCAGTTGGGCACAGGTACGTATAGTACACTCACAAGAAGAAAACCGTAACTGTTGTTTTTACATTTCCTCATCATCGCCCCACCTGCTTTATATTTGCAGTTTCTTGGTTCCTGGAACCATATGCTCAGATAACTTGCAACCATTTATCGGAAGCAAGAATGCGTAGGAAAGAGTGTTTTGGGATCCAGTATCTGCAGAAGGCGCTGCTGCCTTTTCTAAGTCCTGGCTAATGGTGCCAAGTGCCCCCTTCACTTTATTTTGGGCCATCTGATAGAACAAATTCAGCCACTTGCCAGGATACTTGCACTGATGCTGAAAGTTTTTACATCCTCCTTTATCAAAGAAATTATGAAGCAAACTCCAAGCATTGGAAGCTCATTTGTTACTCTAAAAAGAAGGGGAAGGGGAGTCCCATCTGTTTTTGTTCAGTAACTATGTGCTGCTGTGTTAATGTCAAATTTATTCCAAGAAATTTTGTTAGATTGTCTGATATCAAATAATGCTTTCCAGGAAAGATGAGCAAATAACTAAGCACACTTCAAAAATAGGGTTTCTTGCTGAAGTTGTTGAGCCTTTTAAAAAGAAAAACACAACCTAACAGCTAAATATTGGAAAAACAAGTTTTGCTAACGTTAATATGTACAGTCTTGAATATAGTAATGTATGCCTTCTTCCCCTTATCAGTTGTGCACGCACTTCCATATTTTTGACTTTTCAAATGGTAAATAATAAAAAGGCAGAAGCTGCTTGAACCAAATGCAGTTCCTGTCAGTATATAAATTTTCCTTTTTCAGAAAGAACTTTCCATAGGCAGCTATTATCATTGTATTCTCTGCTTGTTTATTCATAGTGGGACAATTAAATATCCAAAGCTGTGGTTACTTCAGACTTGCTATAGGGCAGATAATTTCTAGGATGTTGGCTTTCTGCAAGTTAAAATCCAATTGTTCTGGATTGGTGACATCCATTTACTTAAAATAGCATCTACATTTTTAAAATACTGTATGATTTCATTTACCTAGGATAGTTCTGTTTCCTTTCTACTTTGCTAATTGTAGATATTTTTCTGTGTCCCTTATGTGTTCACCAGATGTTGAGGCCATTACTGTTAATAATTGCATTTTTTCTCCAAAGTGCACATCAGCGCTGTATCTAAACAGATAATCATATGAGTTTATCTGCATTAATCCCTCAATCCTAATTTGGTCTCCAGTTTTTACTTTCCAACATCTTTTGGTGGCTCTGATCTGTAGTACATATTTCTACTACTATTGGGCTATTTCTTGATTAGCTCTATTTGTTGTGTAGGGGAATTATTTCTGCTGATTCTGTTATTGTTGTCATCATAATTGCAATGGTAGTTAGGGATAACTAGTGTTTCTACTTAGTGTGGGGCCTTAGTGTACTAAATTTTGCCCAACACAAAAAAGACTTAATTGTATTACACTCATATCCCACCTTTTTCCATTGTGGAACTCAAAGGAGTTGTATGTGGGATTCCCAGGCTGTTTCCCATTCAAGCACTGGCCCGACTCAGATTTGGTTAGCTCCTGCAAGAATTCTATAATGTCCCTTTAGACCATGTTTCAAGCCTATGCTTAAATATGCACATACAGAGCAGAAACCACAAGCTTTTGAAAAAATAAATATGGCTCAGCTCAGACCCAAACCAGTCAGATAGGTAAATGTACATGTACATAGAAGAAAGTAAATAATATAAAGTTCCTGACAGCACTGAGTCTTTGAATAACAAAATTTTTATTCTTTATTATTTGTCAGTATTTAAATTTAAGGTTTCATTTTCATTTCCCGTGTACTTATTCTGGTTTCAAATAAGATGGGATTTCTATATAATAGTGGCTACATAACTGAGCTGAACAAATACATAGAATTTTTCTTGTAAAGTGTTCTGCATATATTGATCTACTGAACACACTCATTCCCAGTCTGCATTTGCAACATTGTACTATTGATTTCCCCCCTTTATTTCACAGTGCCACCAAAGTTTCTTCATCCATTTATCTCTGATAAAAATGTGCCATCCGAACTAGAATATTTGATCATTTCTTTCAAAGAACCACACATCTATCTAAGGCAATGGAGTGATGGATCCATCTTCAAGGAGATCCAGTTTTCTACTAGGATTGACTGCAAACTGTTGGAATACCGAAATGTAACAATGCAGGCTGTTGTGAAGCCCTTTGGTGTCCTTGGACAGATTGCTATTTCTGGCAATTTAGCGGAAAAGATACTGGATGGAAATGTGATGGTGGATCCCATATTTATAAGCTTCGGGCAACATGCGATTCACTCCCTGCATAAAACCATCCAAGCTTGGCAACAGGTAAGGTCAACAGCTAAACGTTAAATGAAAATGTTAATCTGGATATCCTTATTCAGGATTTCTGAAAATGGGGGTTACCAATAGGCTAGTAGGGTGAAGAGAGAGGGAAGATAGGGCACAGTTACCTCCCCTTTTTGCAGAACCAGAAACTTGATTGAAAGCAAATGAAATTAATAGGCAAAGTGATAGCATACAACATCATAAACACATAGAACCAGTTCACCTATAATGCCAAACCAAGTTTCAGTATATTTTACATGAGTTGGCAGAACATAAACACTTCTAGAAATGAATAAAATACATTTGCAAGCATAAGACTCATGTGCCCCTTCCTCCTTTGCACAGTCAGATTCAGTTGTTTCTTCATTTTTAGCAGAAACCATACTTTACCATTATAACCAAATTGGCAAGCAATGGTTCGCACCTGCTGTTTGCATCCGCAGTGCAAGCTATGGTTTAATGGTGGTTTGCATTCTGACAAGCCATAATTTGCTGGTTTGGTGTAACGTCCAAGTATGGTTTACTGCAAACAGGAAGCAACTAACTGATCCTCGGTATGTGGAAAGAAAAGCAAAAGGACCTTGTGGGCCCAAAGCTAGTTCTTGATTTCCCCAACCATTGGGATAATTCAAAGCTGCCATTCATGACTAAATGGCACTTCCACTCTCACAAAGTGGTCCCCTAAATTCTGCCAACTCTCTGCTTCCACTACAGCCCCTCCTGCCCATCTTATGCCATTTCAGAGGGCGCACTGACCCTCCAAAATACAATTTTCTGTGGTGGAGGAGGTTTCATTGGTTTGGGGCAGAAGTCCCATTGCATTAGCAGAAATCCACTCGCAACTCCCTGGATGCAATTCAGTGGATTGGAGCAGTACTTTTCTTCTAGAAAAAAAGGTACCATTACTCACCATGGTTGTTACAGCAAGTGCCATACTTTTAACCAGTATTTTTCTTCTAGAAAAAAGGTGCCAGTACTGTGGGGGTGGGGAGCACTGGTTTGGAGGATCAAAATCTTACATCTGAGTTGAGCCGTGTCAGAATGGGCAGGGGCTGTGATACTGAGTTTCTGTCTCTTCAGTTAGCAGAGAGCTAACTGTGCAGGGCATGTGTGAACTTCTGAAGGTTTGGCAAAAGCTTTGGGAAATCTAGCCTGTCGCTTTATTGTCAGATTTCCCCACACTTTAAAGTAAAAGTCTTTTTATTATCACATAAAACATGTTTTCAAAGGAAATTAAAGCTCCTTGGGCCATTTTGGGTGGGTTTAAGTCTGTGCCGGTGAGATCAGGATCTGACCTGGTGAATTGTAATATGTAGTATTTCATTGTACAGTGGTACCTCAGGTTACATACGCTTCAGGTTACGTACACTTCAGGTTACAGACTCCGCTAACCCAGAAATAGTATCTCAAGTTAAGAACTTTGCTTCAGGATGAGAACAGAAATCACACGGTGGCGGCGCGGCGGCAGCAGGAGGCCCCATTAGCTAAAGTGGTGCTTCAGGTTAAGAACAGTTTCAGGTTAAGAATGGGCCTCCTGAACAAATTAAGTACTTAACCCGAGGTATCACTGTATGTGTTTTAGAAAGTCAGTGATGTTGGGATAAGCAACTATGAGGACCAAACGCCATGTGAGATGGAGATGTGGTCACAGATCTTCTGGGTTGTTTTCAGTATTAAGCCTACAAAGAGTAAATTTATTGAAATTATTTTACATGACTTATTTAGATTCATTAATTTCAGTAGGGCAACTTGGAGTAAAACTTAGTCGAATAAAGCCCTCTGTCAGGTATCACTAGCTATTTCCCCCTCGTTATTGAAAGCATTTGCTACATCTTGCATCCTATTCTGTTCATACAAAAATAATGGTACAAGGCAATCCAAATATATATGTAGATTATTTTCCCCTGCAATTGTTCAAAATGCCTTGAGTTGTCCTAAGTTATCCAGGCCTGCAAGAAAATAATTTTCTTTACCAATCTAAATACCAAAACAAAGTACTGTGCATTAATTACCCATCGCAGAACTACAATAGCAAAGCTAGAAAAGATAAAAACATCTGTTTCGTATCAAGAGTTTCTTTTTTTCAAGCCATTCCATGGTTTTCTTATTGTAAAAGGACGTTCATAAAACAAGAGCTAGTGTGATTTAAATCTTTACAGCTGGTTCAAATATCACTGTGAAAAAAGAGTCTTTGTAGCTCCAATTTCTGCTTTTTGTCATATTTTGAGCAATGTGCTTAACAGAAAACAAGCAAACAGAGTTTTGGATGAGGCCCGTTACGCATGGGCTGGCAGGGCAGCAACTACTGCAAAATGGCCTTCAGAAAGGTCAGTTGCTTTGTGCTGTTAAGGAGTATCAGACATCGTATACATATAAATAAAATGTAGTGTATAAATATTTAAATGTCTGAGACCACATCAGAGTGTGAATGACTGACTTGGACTACAGGGTGCCTTACAGGAATACTCTTGAGTTGAAAATAACAGAATTGTATATTTGATTAAGTAGAGCCATATGTTGCAGAGCAGCATACTCCTGACAGGTACATTCTAGGAATAGTTGGGTCTGATTTATACACGGGGGTGGCAATGTTCAAATGACCCACAAGAGGATATGCTTCTGTAATTGTTGTTGTAATTTTCTCGTTTCCTCTCATGTCAAGGGTTCTTGCCACCATCTTCTGATGTGGTGGGTGGGTCTCCAACCCAGGGTGCACTTGATTAAAAACTCAGCCTGCTTTTAAATTAGGGGACATCAGACACAGAAGTGGACCCAGAGCTGCTTATTAACGTTAATTGTTAACAACATGTTCCTTATGTGGCTTCTCCTCTTCCACATACATACCGAAAATTAGCTTCCCACTAAGTGTTGTTTGGTGTGCAGCGCTCACAATCAACACATTATTCTGCTGGACAAAGTCAAGAGCACCACCGTTAGTTGAGTTTTTCACATTTTCTAGCTGAATTATTAGAGACAAGTAATTTTGTACACATTGTAGATGGGAGCTGACATATGAAGCATAAAGCAATTTGGCCTTGCACCTTTAGGTCAAGAGTTCAAGATTAACAGAAGCCTCTGTCAGTATTTGTTTCTGCCAATATGCGGACTAATTTTTTCCCCTAAATAATGATGGTAGTTTTAGAAGTAGAATTAGGCTTTAAAGACATCATCAGCCTCTTTGCTTGTAAGTCTAGGTCACATGTCTTACAGTGGAAAATGCCTTCTAAAACACCAGGGGCACAATTTAGCCAAAACAATTTAGCTTAATTTTAAGCACCTGCTTAACTCTCCCATTGAAATTAAGGGAACAGAAACGTTTTTAACTTCAGTCAGCTGATTGATCAACTGATTGTTAATAAGGTACATTTAAATGCCAGACTTGAGTCGTTTATTGTTGAAAGCAGTTATAGAAGTCTTGAAAATGTACACTTTTTTGCCAACAAAAGATTGGCCCAATAAAATCCATCCCCTCATCATATTTGTGTTTGAACTGTAGTAAGATTTCATTTAAAAATAACCAATTTATAGAGCATATAGGTGGTTTTTAATTCAGCAAGATTGTATAAGTAAAATGAAAATATGTGAAAATGTATTATTTGCTTCAATTGCATAATTCCTTATTGCTTTAAAAATAGTTCTTTGAAATGAAATATAGTAGAGAAGCTCCACGTATTCCATAGTATTTCATTATTGCAAAGGGCTACATATATAGGGATAATGAATTCTGTGGTGAATGGGTCAGTTAAGTAAGAAAGCCCCGGATATTTCATTAGGGAAATGTAAACCATCCCATCAGACACATTCTTGTTAAAATAATTTCTAAAGTGCCACAGAATTTATTACAGGCCACTTTTTAAATATGAGAAATCCATGTGTTTAAATCCAACAAGTTTCATTTCATGGTTTACTTTTTTTACTTCCTAAACAGTGTGTGTGTGTGTGTGTGTGTGTGTGTGTACACACACACACACACACACACACACACACACACACACGTATAGCTTTAATACCCATTCCAAGGAACCGACCCTGTACCTATCCTGGAAGACAGTGATTGGGAAGACTTACCCAATGAGCTTATTGAATGTGCAATATAAGACACAGATGGGATTGTGGTGAGTGGTATATTTTACCATGCTCTGCAACCTCTTGAACCAGCAGACAAATCCTACAATGATATACAGTGGTACCTCGGTTTAAGAACAGCCCTGTTTACGAACGATTCGGTTTACGAACTCCACAAAACCAGAAGTAGTGTCCCAGTTCGCGATCTTTACCTCGGTCTAAGAACAGAATCCGAACTGTGGAAGGGCACCGGCAGCGGGAGGCCTCATTAGGGATAGCGCGCCTTGGTTTAAGAACGGTTTCGGTTTAAGAACGGACTTCCGGAATGGATCAAGTTCGTAAACCGAGGTACCACTGTACATGTAGCCATCAGGACATTTCCTATCTTCTAGGAAGTTCCAAAATATAGCTGCTTAATCAGCCCTGCCTTAAAATTGGATCAGACAAAAGTGCAACCTCAAATACACATACGTAGATTTTACACAGTTTTTATACAATGGGTGAGTGGGCAAGAAAGGAAGCAGGTACTATGAATAGATATGCTGTTTTCTCTCTGGGCTCAGAGAAAGGAGGAAGCAGGAAGAGAAAGTTAACACAATGGATAACACTGCAGAGGAGCAAACCATGTATCTGCCCTTCTAATTGGGTAAAAGCCTATGTTGTGGCACTTCCCCATTTGAAATAAAATATGTTTATTCCTAAATATTCTTCTTGTCTGATATAGTAATTGACAAGTACAAATAAAAGGGTTATAGATTTAAGGAGGCTGTGATAGGTCTAAGTCCTCCAAAACTACATACATGGATAGCTCTAATACTCATTCCAAGAAACTGACGAGTGGTATACATAGAATAATTTATTTACAATAGCCCTGTAAGATAGATAGACTGGAAGACGGTGATTGGGTGGACTCACCCAATGAGCTTTGTGACTGAAGGTGGCCTTGAATATGGGTTTCTCATTGCATTGCATTGCATTGCATTGCACTGCACCACATCACCAGGAAAATTTCTTTAACTGGAAACAGATAAATGAGCGGAGAGCTATATGTTGGTGAAAGTCTGTAGTTCAGGAGTATATTAGGCTTGTTTTTCTCCTTTTCTTTTTTCATGATACTCCCCAGATCTCCCAAAGGGAAAATAGAGGTCTAGGAATCTAGTCTAGATGACATTGGTGCCTTTTCTCTTTAAAGTGATCTGCCCATAGACAGCTTGGGGTGTTGAAGTGCTATTGAATCTTTTGCTTTTTAAAGCCCCTCCCCCTGTCTTATTCTATAAATGTTTATTTCAGACTCCTGTTTTCTTCTTGTGCATCCAATCACTTGGCCCAGTTTGGTTAAGTTTAGCCTCTTTGTACGCACTCTTGACTGAGATTCAGTGTACGCATTCAGCTACCTTACTGTGGCCATACTAAACATGTTCCCATACCTATCTAAATTGCAATCCAGTTATGCCTAATTAAATACATCAGACTCAATCAGCCTAAGCTGATGTGTTAAAATCATGGAATGCTGGGATTTCTAGTGACCATCACCATGCCTAGGAATTTCAGGGAATGTCTCATGGGCTGTGAACACCAAAATTCTTCTGAGACTTTTCATACTTCTCTTTTCCAAGAGCTCAGAAATACATGCTGAGAATATATCAGGCTTAGCCTGCCCCACTTCCTTCAATGTCAAACGTCTCACTCTCATTGCTAAAGGGATACACCTTGGTCACAATTTCTCTTGGACTGGATGTAGATGGAACAAAGTGGTGAAATCCTTGTGTTCCATTGATCGCTTTCACTCTTTCAAAGTGTCATTTTAGGAACATTTCTTCTTTTCTATACTCATTTGTTGAAAATAATAACTAGATAGAAAGGATGTTATCATGGCACCAGTTAAAGAGTTCCAGCAGTGTCATAATTTTGTTTGAAATGTATTTTGTTATAATGTTCATGAAATGAAGTACTAACAAAAATTATTTCAAAGCATTAATTCTATCATTCAACAGCAAGCTATCACTGTTTTGGAACACATTTTTAAAAGAAAAGCCTGACTAGCTTTTCAGATATCTTTTAATTGAATAACTTTCTAAAGAAATGCATGAAATAGCTGATGTTATAATTTGAAGTCTTGTTTATTCTATTATATTTTACTCCAACAAGACCCATTACTCCTAAATAGAACCCAATAAGGCAGGTGTATGTACAAAATATTTTTGTTTAATGTGATCCTGTTCAGATCCCAAGATGATATTTTGCAGGTAGCTCTTAGAAATATTAAATAATCACTACAATTTTGGACATATCATTTGACATATATTAAGGCCCATGAAGTTCTGAAGAGATTGGTATTTTTAGTTTTGAAATATCTTAATTCTGGCTAAGCTTTTATGGGTTTTGTGTAATCAGGCAAGTCCAAAAGTATCATTTTTTTGAAATTTCAAACCCTCATAACTCTAAAACGGGATGAGATAAAAGAAATTAAAATTTAAAATTTAAACTTGGTTCTGATCATTCCACAAGTGTACAAAATATTAAGAAAATTGGATGACATGAGGTAAAAAATGGATCACTTGATTTGGAATGACCCTTCAATCCTTCAGTTAATATAACCAGTAAAATACAAGAATTCTTGTATGGAAAAAGTTGCTCTATTTTAGCTGGTCCTATTAGAATATTACATTATATCTTAAGTCTCAACCGGACAAATATATATGACTTTATAGTGCATAAAGTGATATTTAATCGCTTCAAATGCAGTTTCTAAATCTATGGAGCTTATTCTGGGCTGCTGTGCTAGTAACTAGAAAATAAATATACTGACATTACAGTGTAGACTAGAACTTTGATTTGCACAGTGATGATCCAGTCTGTTGCAGCCCCCTCCCAAACAGATGCTTAGCTTATTGGAGACCATCCTGTTTCCATTCTTTTAGATTAGGGATGGCCAACTGCTGTATATCTGGAACCACTCTTTTCTCCAGGTGGTGGTCCTGGGCCAGAGGTGTATTATGCTTTACGTGCTGACCCCTCATAAGTGGCCAGGCTTCATATACCATTTGGCACCATCTAGCAGTAAGGGCTTTGCAGACAGGCAACCAATGCACTCAGGCATAGTATTACATATAAATATATTACATATAAATGTGTACATTTATGTATTAAAGGTAAAGGAACCCCTGACCATTAGGTCCAGTCATGGCCAACTTTGGGGTTGCGGCGCTCATCTCGCTTTATTGGCCGAGGGAGCCGGTGTACAGTTTCCGGGTCATGTGGCCAGCATGACTAAGCTGCTTCTGGCGAACCAGAGCAGCGCACGGAAACGCCGTTTACCTTCCCGCTGGAGCAGTACCTATTTATCTACTTGCACTTCGTGCTTTCGAACTGCTAGGTTGGCAGGAGCAGGGACTGAGCAACGGGAGCTCACCCCGTCGCGGGGATTCGAACCGCTGACCTTCTGATTGGCAAGCCCTAGGCTCTGTGCTTTAACCCACAGCACCACCCACGTCCCTCATATTTATGTATTACTTACATATTAATACAAATAGAGTGCACAAACTTTTCTATCAGCTACACAGTTTGATTGAAGTATGATTGTTTCTCTTGGACTCCACTGAAGGTAATAACCAAGTGCATAGATTTCCAATAACAAGCAAATTCATTAACAAAAGCTGCAAACCTGCACATATCTATTTGGGGGTAAATCCCATTCAACTCAGCGGAACTTAGTTTGAAGAATGCATGCATATGATTGTCCTGTAAATCTGGGCTGATTGTTAGAGTGCAAGCCAAACCTGCTACCTCTAAAACCATGAGGTTTTACATCCGAGTATGGTAAGATGTCACTGACAATTTCATGCATAAAGAAAAGAAAAATGCTTTCAAATAGTATAAGGAGTTTGATATTACTCATCTGTTCTCTACATGAGTTTTCTGCTCATAGGCTTAAGCCCATAGCCATGCAAAAATATTCACTTCAGTAAACTGACAATAAAACTTCAAATTATCTTATTCCACTAAGATGAATTTTAAACATGTTGCAGTGCTAAGCTTTCAGTCTTTCTGGGTACAGATTTAACAAGAAAATCCAGTAGATACTTCCTTGAGGGGGAAATGCTTTATATATTCCTATCTGTACTTGATAGCAACATACACAGTTCTTTAGATTTTAAATCCTTCCTTTAAAGAAGAACATTTCATAAATCTGTAACAAGGAAATCCATGTTTGCGGGTAGATTTCTGAGCATGTGGGTATGGCAGCTTGACAATATAAAGTAATAGATCCACCATTGTAGAGTGCCAAAACAAACTGTGTGCTCTGAAGTGGCACCAGGAATGTCAGCCTTACTTTCCTCAGATACACTGTACATCCAGATGCTCAGTAGTAGTCTTCCCTGCTTACAAAATGCAAGTCTTTGGCTGTTCTGCTGACCTTTTCTGTATAGAATATGTTGAACAGGGCCAAATTAAACACTGAGATTTATACTGTAGCATGGAGCCCATGGCTTTGGAACTCCCAAAGGAAAATCCCCTTAAATCTAGTTCTATCCCAGCTACCTCCCCTGCATTCACCCATTTTTTGCCATACTTATCTGGTTCCACCTCTTTCACCTGCCACCTTGGGGGACAGCATTTAAACCAGCATCCCCATATTCTCTAGAATTGGATAATATTTTTGTTATCTTTTGCTGGATGTCAGCATGTTTTAATCAATACGTGTGTGGATGGACGTCCATCTACAGATAAATTTTGGAGAAAGTACAAGGTGGGTATATAAGCAGCCTATATAGAGTTACAGGGATGCGGGTGGCGCTTTGGGTTAAACCACAGAGCCTAGGACTTTGCCGATCAGAAGGTTGGTGGTTCGAATCCCCATGACGGGGTAAGCTCCTGTTGTTCGGTCCCTGCTCCTGCTAACCTAACAGTTCGAAAGCACATCAAAGTGCAAGTAGATAAATAGGTATCGCTCCAGCGGGAAGGTAAACAGCGTTTCCGTGTGCTGCTCTGGTTCACCAGAAGCGGCTTAGTCCTGCGGGCCACATGACCCGGAAGCTGTACGCCGGCTCCCTCGGCCAATAAAGCGAGATGAGCGCCGCATCCCCAGAGTCGGTCATGACTGAAACTAATGGTCAGGGGTCCCTTTACCTTTACTATATAGAGTGAGCACTTACACATGGCCAAAAAAGAGGAAGTGTATCATCCAAAATGAGAATATGGATTTGAATAAAATTTGCTTATGCATAGATGCGTATTTAGTAATATTATAATTTAAATAGATACACAATGCATCTCACTATCGCAGGAAAGACTGTGACCAGGAGACCCGTGTGCTTTCTCATTCCCTTTTCTAGGCGCTGCTATCTGTTGATGGGCAACTTCTCTCTTAGGATTCTTGAATTTTAAACAGCACTTTTAAGTGCACAGCCCTTCACATAGAGTACTGTTCTCTGTAAAATAGGATGCCTTGTCACCCTAGACTTATGTGGGAAGGGTGCAAGAAATATGTCTTAACATGACTCCTGCCATTCCTCCAATATTTTATTCCTTCTCTAGAAAAGAAAGCACTAAAGCCAAGGGGAGATGTTTTTGAAACGCAGGAATGCAGTAAGAACATAGTTACTCATAACGGAAAATGAAGTACTGTATACACATTTGAATATCTGGTCACCATAGAAACCAAGTTCTGCTTTGTGTGTGATGATGGGGGGTGTTCATTTAATGTGTGGAAATTTTGTACACCCAAGAAGTCAAAATTTCTTTTTCTTTTTTCTTTTGGTCAAAATGAGGTGTTGACAACAGCAGCTACCAGACAGCTCTGTGAAAAACTAGTGGCCAAAAAGGAGTTGGCTGGCTAGAGAGACCTGGCTATCTTCCTTGTTTTTATATGCTTCTACGCATTCTCTGGCATTTTGCTGACAGAATCTCGAAGCAGCTGTAATCAACAAGGGAAGAGCCTGTGTTGGTACGGGTGCCAGGAGAAGATGCTACTATGGAAGAAAAGGACAATGGGAAATCCAGCTCTCTAACAGACTGAAGGCCATCTTGAAGCTGCCAAGCCAACCAGGGGTGGGGCGGTGGTGGAGGAATGGTTAGGGAAAGTCAAAATGGTTGAGGGGAAAGGCAACAAAAAGGGAAAGGAAACATTGCTTGGATTATATTGACTCAAACGGAATGTGTGAAACCAAAATAGAGTTCTTCATAATGTGGTATACAGTATTACATTGTTGGAAAAGAGACTGCTGTGAGTTGGAAGGTAGCTTCAAGCTGATGGAAGGACTGGATAGGAATATTTTAAGTCAATGATACAAATCTCCTTGAAGGACTTATATTGCCATCTTCTGCTGGCATCAAATCATTCCCATAATGCAGTGAGTTACAGGGATTAATGAACCCCTGAGACATTGGTAATTTGTATCAACCATCAAGTTGAGCCAGTGTGGTGTAGTGGTTAAGAGCGGTAGTCTCGTAATCTGGGGAACCGGGTTCGCGTCTCCGTTCCTCCACATGCAGCTGCTGGGTGACCTTGGGCCTGTCACACTTCTTTGAAGTCTCTCAGCCCCACTCACCTCACAGTGTTTGTTGTGGGGGAGGAAGGGAAGGGAGAATGTTAGCCGCTTTGAGACTCCTGAAGGGGAGTGAAAGGCGGGATATCAAATCCAAGTAAGCCTATCATTCATACAATATTACCAGCAGAAAATGCCCAGTTTGCTCGTAGCTCAAGTCTGATCACTCAGAGCATCAAAGAGGATACACGTGGATGTTCAGGAGGGATGATCACTATACTGAGGGAGGACCGTGAGATATTTTCTACAATCTAAAACAAACTTTGAAAGTACACTGAGCAGTGTAATACTTCAAATGCCAGAAGCTGTCTGTGCATTAAAAAAAAATTCCAAGTGGATTTGCCATTCTGTAGTCCTGGTTTCATGTCCACACCTGTCCTTCTGTATATACATATTAATACAGGAACCTTGCTCTAGAATACTGAAACATTTCAGAGTGAATACTGAAGCATTTCAGGACACTTGTGAGTTGACATGGCATCAAATTACTCTTTTACTCCACAGAACCTTTGCACAAAGTGGACTTGAGTAAGTTGTATTTGCTTAAGTCAACGCAACAGAGCATTCTGGAAGCTAAAGATGAACAATGGGGCTAAGACCAGTTTAGAGAACTGAAGTAAATTTAAAAACAAAAAATCCGATCTCAGTATTTTGATATTTGTCATTTCTGCTTTTAAAAAGGAGAGTATGTTTGAGTGTGTATATGCAATCAAACATCAATTGTAGGAAAGTGCAGACTTTGATGCTATTTTACTTTTTGCTCCGGAAAGTATTAAAAATACATTTTATTTTTCAGAAACCTCACACTAAATCCTAAATATCATTTCAGATGTCTTTGAACTAGTGGTTTTATTGTCAAAACCCAGGCATCTCAAATATGTGTGGATGCAGAGGGTCATTTGGAAATCTAAGAAACTGTTATGGGTCCCACAGGTTATGCATTTCACAAAAGAAAGAAAGGCAGTGCTCAGAAACACTCCACCCCTGCAAATACAAAATACTACAGCCCCCAAAACTAAATGGGGGGGGGAATCAGGTAACACCTCCCCCCACAAAACAAGCAACTCCCTCCCAACCAAACAACCATCTCAAAAGCACAAAACTATCCCTTAATTATAAAGAAATACAGAAAGTTGGAACAGGCAGGGGGGTCTTAGCAAGCACTGTGGAGGGTGTCTTGAGGACACCAGGTTGCCCATGGGCAGTACGTTGGGAACCCCAGGCATAATGGCTCATGAGTAGGTTTTGTATTGTTATGTAGAATCTCCTCAGGCTGTTCTGTACACTACACTGCAGTAGTCTCTGATGTTCATTTGGCTCAGATAATCTTTTAAAAGTTGTTATTTCATTGTCTTTTTGCTTGTGGTTTACAGTTCAAGGAATATAAATATATTTGGGGGGTACCCATAAAAATATATTTCAGGGTACCCATAAATTGCTTTGTGATTTTATGATATAGAAATAAAGTTCTGTAGGAAAAGCTTGTGACAAGGGAGGGGTTTTTTTTGTGTGTGTAGAAACATTCGCCACTGGGCAGGCAGCTGCCAAACATATTGCAATTAATCTGACCCTTGTTTGGCTTTCATATTCTTTTCCTTTCAGAACCAGTGCCCTGAGGCAGAAGAGTTGGTCTTCAGCCATTTTGTAATCTGTAATGACACACAGGAGACACTGCGGTTTGGCCAGGTGGATACTGATGAAAATGTTTTGCTGGCTAGCCTCCACAGTCACCAGTACAGCTGGCGCTCTCACAAGTCCCCGCAGGTATGAAAGAAAAAAGCATTACAAGTGCAGCGATTGTTAAAATTGGGTGGTGTTTTAATCATTGATTCTGGTTTTTTATTCAAGCATTCAGCTATCTTTAGCTTTCCAGATTCCAGCTGGAGTCACACGCTTTAGCTGCAAGAGACACAAGAGATAAACAAAATGGATGAGGAAACCCAGAAGTGTTTAGATTTCATTCAAGTTTGGAACTGAACACCCACACCCTTTCCAAATGAAACGAGAGAGAGAGAGAGAAACAGAGAAAACTGCAAGCTTCTGAACCCAAAGTACAGCAGTAATTTGTCAGGTTTAAGAGAGAGAATTTAGTCTTCAGGTTTTGGTATTTTAATCCTAACTGTGTGGACACAAAGCTCCCATTGAAAATAAAATTGCTGCTGTCATAATGCCTTCATGCAAATCTATGGTGTTGACCATACTTGGAATACGTGCTGTGTGTGGTTTTGGTCTCTGCATGTCCAAAGGAGCAGAAAAAAGGACACTAAAATGATCAAGGGGCTGGAGCAATTCCCATGTGTGGGAAATTTATAATACTTCTGGCTTTTTAGTTTAGAAAAATGGTAAAAAAGACAGGGTAGAGGTGTATAAAATTATGCATGGTGTTGAGAAAGTTGATAGCGAAAGGTTTTTCTCCCTAACTTTAATAGCATCAGGTATCATTCAATGCAACTGGGTGCTGGGAGATTCAGGTGAGACAAAAGGAAGTTCTTCACACAGTATATAGCTAAACTGATGTGATGGCCACCAGCTTGGATGGCTTTAGAAGGCCACAAATTGATGGAGGATAAGGCTATACCTTTTATATGCCACCTCCAGTACCAGAGACAGTATGTTTCCAGTTGCTGTGGAACAACTGCAGGAGAGCACTATCATAGTCATGTTCTGCTTGTGGGTTTTTCATAGACATCTGGTTGGCCACTGAGAGAAGAGAATGCTGAACATGATAGGATTTTTCTCTGATTCATCTTATGTTTCAATGGTTACCAGTCCCTCAGTCTCATATTGTATTGCTGCTGCTGCTGCTGCTGCTGCTGCTGCTGCTGCTGCTGTTTTCCCAGAATAACCTGCAGCCCCTAATGAGGAAGGATTGCAGCTTTCACTTCTGCTTAGGCAAAATCAGCTTGCAGGCAACTTATTTAAGTGCTTGAAGTTATTCAACATTTCTTTAAAATTCTGCATTTTAATTACACTTTATTCCTTTGGCAACCAGTGTGTGCTTTTTTTATTTTTCAACTTTTCTCTGGCAGTGGAATGCTCACGACAAATGTACATGAAAATCATTGTGAAGATACAAAACCATATTCTTCTATTAAGGAAAACTGCTACATCAGAATTAGTTTTAAACGGAAGTTGCATCTAAGAAGGGAGGGCTCCTTACTTCACGTTTTTACTATGCTTTACCGCTGTTCAAGCCAAATAGAGAGGCAGTGAGATGCTATGGAAGCCTGCTTCATTTGTCATTTGTCTCCCAGCTGTAAATTTTGCAAGCATTCAGTTATGAATGGCTGCATTAAACATGACAAAATCCAACACATAATACACTTCTTTGGTGGATACAGCAGGTAGCCTGCTTGTGATTTTTGCACCTGTGTTATTTCAGTGTAAGCATGATGGCAGGCTGAAGCCCAGCGTTTATATCTGTGATACAGTGCACATACTTGTTACATATATGTATTGTGACCTGCTCTTTCCTGCACAGAAGTGCCTTCTAGGTACATGATGATGTGAATATCAGCCCACAGTACTGTAGCACATGATAACTCATTTGTGAATATCCATGAAAACAGTTATCTGATTTCTCTCTCTCTCTCTCTCTCTCTCTCTCTCTCTCTCTCTCACACACACACACACACACACACACACACACAATCATAGCACCTAAAAACATAGCCAGGGTCGCACTTTGTTCTGGGCTTTTGTGGGAACTGAAAGTAGAATACTTGTTCCATAACTAATGTAATTTATACTACCATAAGAGTGATGGCTACTGGTTTATAGGTGGCTGTAAGAGACAATTGGGAAACAATGTAAAAAGTCAGGAATGATATATTATAGGGCTTTTTTTCTCAGTTTGCTTACACATATTTTATGTTTATGTGTAAGCAAATTGAGATTTCAAAATGGTCTTTTAAATATAAAGATTATTTACACAATTTTATCCTTACTGCAAGATAGTTACAGATATAAATTTGCCAATAATGATGCTGGGAAGCAGGATGATGTACTCAGTGGGCATATACTCTGATTCAAGATGTTCTTAGGCCACGTGAATGTATAGGTAGACTCTTCTCGAATCCTTTACCTGCAGGAGTACCAGTTTTGCTTTATGCTAAGATGTGAATTCTTCTACTTCTAATCACACGGTTGCCTATGAGATGCAGCTACAATATCTGGATGAAAGGGTTATCCTGTATATTAAGGACTAGGATCTAGGAGCCTTGAAGTCCAGTTTCTGTTCTAGACTTGTTTATGTGTCCTGCATTCCCAAACTACAAGAATAATCAACCTGCCTCACAGGGTTGCTCTGACGTTACAAGTGATAGCTCGGGGGGGGGGGAATAAAAATGAAATACATGTGATTAGTGGTCTAAGTAATTTATGTTTGAGTTTGTTTGTTTTTTTTCTTGTATTGTTAGTTATCAGGTCTGTGAAATTCAGGTTGCTGTGCTATTCTTTGGAAGGGGACAGAACAAGTCAGCTGACTACATTGGCTCTTGTTATATGAGGAATGAATGATGTGCCAGAACGAATGGGCATACAGTGTGAAGCAGAGCAAGGGAGAGACATAGAAAGCAGGTCAGCCGTGGAGCAGCTTCTACTACCACTGGCTGGAGAGCAGTTCTTGATTCTCTGAAAAGTTAGATTATTCGGACGTTTTCTGGCAAGAACTGAACTAAATGAGTAACTCTGTTGAATGGCCCCCAAGCCTTGTAATATTTTCTGTGTTATTATTGTTCTGCTGACACTTTATCGCCTCTCCCATGTCACCAGAATGTTGAGATCTCAGAAATGAACCATTTGGGTAATTTAACATACCAGGAGCGTGGGGCGCTTTTCGTGCATAAGTTGATTCCATTCGTTATATGCTGCAGAATCCTCACACCCAGATCTGGGTGTAGTTTGTGTTACGAATTTTAAAAAAGAACTCACAATGCTATGTTCTCTGGAAAGAACTCTGGACATCTTGATACCTCGTCATCTCAGATAAGCAAAGTTTTGTTTTTAACACCATGTCCTAATTTTTCAAAGTGGCGTGTGTATGTCTACAAAATTAATGCAACTTAATTAGGACTTCAGATTGTTGTGCATATTTTATTGTGGCACATTCCAAATTTCTTTATTGCTGGAGACGTTCTTGAGGAACTCATTATCCAGAGGTCAGAACGGTGCCCAAGCATGGACAAGCCACTCGAGTGTCAGATTAATGGAATGCTAGATTACTTCATAGTTTTGAAGTTATTTCATTCCTCATGATAATTCTCATCTTGCCAAGTTAGTGAATTTCAAGAACTCTGAGAGCAGATTGTGAGATAAATGTGAAATATGAAATAATCCATACTTTTGGAGTCAGGGACTTTCCTCTAGGCATTAGTTCATACTTGACTTTCTTGACTCACACTTGGGGATAAAAATGAGTTAGGACAAGGTCTCAGATACCACATTCCCTTACTGGGAAAGAAAATCCACTTGCACAACTTTGGACAGCTCATGTTTCTTGTTACACAGGCACTAAGCAGCAGCGGTTGCCATAAAATACTTTATTTAACCTTTGCAAAAATGTTTTTTTTAGTATGGCAAGGCAGCTCAGTTAAATGAAAATAAATAGTTTTCAAAGGATTGGGTTTCATTAAAATTCATATCATTTAAAGTATTAATTTTTCTTTCACTGATTAAAGTTGAGGAGAGGTGTTGTAATTGACTGTTTAGAATAGATAATATAAATAAATGAAAGGAGTTTTAAGATTCCTTTGGTTTTGCTGTGGCGGTACAAAGCTAAAATCTCAGAACACATTTGCTTCAGAAGTAAATGCGTATAAATAATTGAATCATTGGATTTAAAGTAAACAATTTATTTAATAGTCACTATGCACATGCAATATATATATTCTATTTTATTTTCTCATATTTTGAAAAACCTCTGCAAATCCCAGTGAGTATGAGGGACTTCTCTTTTTTTAACCTGGAATTTCTCAGAATTATCCACTCCCCAGCATTCTTCCAGCTCCATAAAAGTTCATTTTTTTAATGCTTCATTGATGCAATGTAGTTAAGATTTTACTTCATTGGGAGACACTAGATCTCTCTCTCTCTCTCTCTCTCACACACACACACGCATACATATTAGATTTGAATCTTGCATTTGCTCTAAAGTTCTTGACCTTGCATTGGGTTCAAGGCATTTCTTATATGGTTCTGCACAACTTTGTATGTAGGAAACTGGTGAAATGTCTTTACTTTCAACAATAACTTAGTGGCAGTATTTGCATGCAACAATAAGCCAATAACCTTGGTTTAGTAACCCATAATGTACACAAAGCCCAATTGCTTCCTCTTCCCTCCTCCTCTGGCACAAGTAGGTAAACAAATAGTTAAGCATAACAACCGAACCCAGGATTGTGGTTTGCTTCTCACTCATAGGCCAATATTTGTAAGCCAGCAACAAACCTTGGGTTAAGCCTTGCCAGAGATCTCTTGTTTATTAGAGAAAAAAGCCATAATCCCAGAATTGGAATGTTATGTTAGGCTGTTTTGTTTAGCTGCTCATGCCAATAGAGGGGCAAAGAGGTAGTGATCAAACTGCATGCACTAGCTGGCAGCTTTTACACACTATGGTTTATTAAAGGTTCTTGGCTTCTTGTTAAGGGAAATGCAACTAATGGTCTCATGAAAATCTAACATTAAAGTTTAGAAAAGTAAGAGGTCTTCTGAAGGCCTATTTTTCCAGACTGATAAGCAACATGAGCTGCTGAATGTCATAGTAAGCAGCAGCCCATCATTAGATCCATTCCTTTAACTGTGATTCAAGCTACGGCGGAAGCCATACTGCTCTGCAAAACAGCGAGATGTTTGGGCCCCATGGAACTTAAGTGAAACTCTTCTGTTCAGAGGTATCTTTTCAGGAATCTTCCCTCAGAGCCTGAGTTCTCTTTGTCACCTGTTATGTTTCTTAATAGGTCTAGTAATTTTTGTAAAGCAACTCTACAGAAGATCCATTGTATATAGGGAAGATCTTATCCCTGTTCTTTATACTATTTATGACTTCTTGATGTAAAATACAATAATGGTCAAATTGCTTTTCACTTAAATCCTCTCCTATCTGTTATCACCAGTCCACATATCCCAGACTGGCTTTCCCTTTTCCAGCTTTGTTTTATCACTCTGCAACCAGAAGTTTTAATTTAGCAGCACCTCGTGGCATTGATGCCTGGTTCCTTAGCCAGCCTCCTTTGTTGCAGCATCATGAATTGCTTGTCTGTGCCAGCCTTGCTCAAACTCACAAACTTCCCCACTTCTGATGATTGGCGTACAACGTTGATGACTTAATGATTCTGAATGGCAACGAATAAATAGTTTGGCTCAAAACTAAATTTAGTAGCTGAAAATAGAAATCATGCAGGCAATTCAGATTAAATATTGAAGGAGAACAAATCACAGTGGACTCTGTAACCAAGGCCAAAAATGATATGTGAGTCTTAAATGTTCCCTGTTCCTTTTTGTCTCTCAGTCTTGTAAGCCAATTTAAACATTTCCATGAAGGCCTTGTGGTTCCTACATCTGTAAATTAGGTGGGTGGTTCTGAATTGGGTTGCACACCCACTAGATGAACAGGTACATAGTCTGGGGATGCTCCATCATCCATCATTGTTGCTGGAGGCACAAGCAGCCAAGGCATCTTAGCAAACACCTTTCACCAGCTTGGCCAGATTGTTCTGTTTCATACCTTCCAACACAACGCAGCCCAAATCTGGCATGCCTTCTTCCAGGTCTGCTCTACCACACCAGTCACGTGACGCACGTGAGCTAAATTCCCAACAGTTCTCAAAATGTGTGGGGGAAAACTTAAAAGGCAGCAAAGGTATCCCCTAAAGCAGTGGCTTAACTTAATTGGCTGAGTATGATGTTTGTTTATGTGTGCTCAGGCTGCTCATTCTGACTGCCATCTTGGAGTCCTTAGGATGCCCAAATCATAAGGTACCCAACAAGGTGGTAGTAGAATCAGTGCTCGAATTTTGTGGGGGGAAATAAGGAACCCTTTATGAAATTTTTAACCCTGGCTGTTGAATAGTACCCATGCCCCAGGAGAAGCAAGGTTCCATTGGACACCTGGTGATATTTGAAGCAGCAGTGGGAGCATGGAGTCGTGAAGCTCCCACAAATCAGTGAGATATAAATAGGAATTCTTTCTGTAGTATACAGAGCTTATAATGTCATCAGATACTCGCTCCCAAAAGTACTGTTTTCCTAGCCTTTTCATGCATTTAACATGAAATGCGCATCAATCTCTGTGGTGCATTGTTAGAAAATAATCAGCCAATGTTTGTAAAACTTTTGGTGTAAACCGATAGCATATTCCTGGGTGATATGAGCTGGCTGTTCATACAAGATGGGAGGAGATGCTCCAGAAGGGAAGTTCTGTGTTCAGACTCATCATTATCTATCACAGAGCATTTGTTTTCAATAATTTTTGAGCACATAGGGCCAGCTTTTGTATAGCATACCTACGTTTGTTTGTTTGTTTGTTTGTTTCCCCCGCTACCATTCTCTCTCAACAGTCAGCAGCCTTCTCATTTCTTTCATTTTGGGTATGCGGCTTCTCCTCCATTCCCACCACCCCACACACAGGAGGCTGTGAGCAACTTGGTTTCAGCCACAGCAGTTGTTTCTCTTTATTCTGTGACTAAGATTTAAATATCAAAGCCATTAGGAGCTTTTATGTCCCAGAGTACATTTTCCCCTTAGGGTATACTTATTATCTTGTATATTTGTGTTAGTAGTCAAGGCCTAACTTTTGTAATTCAAAAGCCACCCACTGTATTGAATGTGTTTGTTTTACAAGCAGTTTTGTGCTGAGGGGACCAAAAATTGCCAGCAGGCTACTGAGTTGTAACATCTTAGCCGTTTGTTATTGTGGCTCCTTCTTAAAGGTCAAAGTCAAACTTCACTGGAAAAAGCATAATTTCACTCCATTAGCCTTGATTCATTGCCCTTGATGTGCGGGGGCCTTCATTATCTCCTTTTTCTAGACCTTGATGTAACTTTTTTTTAGTACTGTATTCATAAATCAGAAAATTTGTGACTTTTTTTTCCTGGGCAGCAGTTTCATACTGAATAACTATATGATAAACCGGCTTCATTTGGCCTCTATTAAAATAGAGAAATGTACTTAGAAATTCACCTTTAAAGACTGGAAGTTTATTTATTTAGTTTATTAAATATAAAGCACATGATTACCAAGGCCTATGTTGCTTTAGTACACTGGGTAACAAGGGTCATATGGCTTTGTTTGTTTTTAAAGAAAGGTATTAAACATGTTCAAATCTTATAATGAGAACTTTTGCAGTGATGGGACTTGGGTTTTGCTGTAAGGTTAGCTGATTAGTACAGGTCATCAATTAATGTGCTGCTTGTTTGCTTTTGGTTAGTTATTATTATTTTTTATCTTTTTCAGCTGCTACATATCTGTATTGAAGGTTGGGGAAACTGGCGGTGGTCTGAGCCATTCAGTGTAGATAATGCAGGAACATTTATCAGGACTATTCAGTACAAGGGAAGGACTGCATCACTTATTATCAAGGTCCTGCAGCTCAGTGGAGTACAGAAACAAGTGAGTGTTCTTATGCATGTACATTTTGCTCAGGAATTCTTTTTCCAACAAACATTAAGTTGTCCAAGAGGATGCCACTAACGAAGTAATTAAGTATTACTTACCGTATTTTTCGCTCCATAAGACACTTTTTTCCTCCTAAAAAGTAAGGGGAAATGTGAGTGCGTCTTATGGGGCGAATGGCGCTGCGCAGAGAGGGAGAGCTGCGCAGCGGCCCTTCAGCGAAGTGCCTCTCCTGCAAAGCGGGAGGAAGAACGGAGCCCCTTCTGTTCCTCCTCCCGCTTTGCTGAAGGGGCTTCACAGCTCTCACTCTCTGCGAAGGAGAGGCGCTGCGCAGAGAGGGAGAGCTGCGCAGCGCCACTTCAGCAAAGTGCCTCTCCTGCGAAGGGGCTCCGTTCCTCCTCCTGCTTCACAGGAGAGGCGCTGCGCAGAGACAGTGGCCAGCTTGAACGGAGCCCCTTCTGTTTCTCCTTCTGCTTTGCTGAAGGGGCGCTGCACAGCTCTCCCTCTCTGCACAGCGCCCCTTCAGCAAAGTGCCTCTCCTGCGAAGCGGAACGGAGCCCCTTGATAAGTTCCATCAGAGTTCTTAGGCACTTAAAATCACATAGAGTCTTAATTGATTTTGGTGAGCAGCTAACTTCTTGTATCTCCAAAATTGCTTAAATTGAAAGCATTCACTGTGACGATGCAATTGAATTTAGTATTTAGTTGAATATTAAATTATTGGTATCTGGTCAAAATAATATTTTACTGATGATACTTTTTCATTAAAACTTTATTATCTAGATTGTTACATTTGTGAATTTGTGCCAGCAATATACTGGTTCAAATGTAACGTGAAAACATGATTTGGTGGACCAAGATTGTTTTAGCTGAACTAGTATTATGTCTCTTTATCTCCATAAAATAGACATTTTTCAACTTAAACTTTATTGTAAAAATCGGTTCATATAAAATATTTATTTGTGTTTGTGTCTCATTGTCCCTGATTTAGATAATTATTTCTGGAAGACAGATTGTGTGTAGTTACCTCTCTGAAAGCATTGAAATGAAAGTTGTTCAGCATTACACTGGGCAGGATGGACAAGCAGTTGTAAAGGAACATTTTGACTGCCTTACACCCAAGCAGAAGCTGCCATCGTATGTCCTAGAAAACCATGAACTAACAGAGCTGAGTGTGAAGGCTAAAGGAGATGAAGACTGGTCAAGAGATGTCTCTCTCGAGTCTAAAGACACTGAATATAGCACAGTCATCCAGGTACACAAACAAATAGTTTGCAAATCAGAAGTTTGTAATTTTTTAAAAAAACCTAATGTGTTTTCCAAGATAACAATTCTCTTATTATAAATGTGGATTTTGGATGAGCATAAGGATACTAATCACCCTCAAACCCATCTGCTAGAAAGAGTACTTGTTTTCAGGATCAGGTGGGTGGAGTAGGATTAACCCTTCGTCTCCTGCTACAGTCCATATTGGACCTACCCACCCACCCACTGGGAATTTGCATTGGGGAAAACTCTCATTGATGCCAATAGGAACTTTACTCCTGGTGTCAGTAGGTGAGTGTAGAACCCCTGATCCAGAATGGAACCACAGTTGAAGCCATAGGGTAAAAGCCCCCCTATAACTGCCATCTAGGTCCTTATCCAAACTTTGGCACCTTCTGTTTATTTAAATAAAAATGTGAAATTGCTAAGTGTGCAAATGGTTTCATGCGTAGTTTAGCCCTATCTAAAATAATGTGCAAAAAAAGAGAGATTGATTTTCTTTGAAAACTGGTCTTCTTTTTGACTTGCAATGTGTTGGTATGTCAGATGGTACTAAATATTTAGCTCCACAAGGCTACCGTAACCTCCGGCAATACCTATCTTTTTTCTTGTCTGCAGGTGCCATCATCAAACAATTCCATTATTTATGTATGGTGCGTGGTTTTGACATTAGAGGCCAATTCTCAAGTACAGCAACGAATTGTGAGTACATTCCCCATTGCCCAAATTAATATGACCTCACATGTTCTGAAACAAATTAAGGTCATACTGACCCACAGCAAAGATTTAGTGACAGTCTGTTATAGCTGGAATGCTGGATCCACAGTTAAAAAGCTGAAACTGTTCTACTGCTTTGATTTTGTAGATTGTTTTCAGCCCTCTTTTTATCATGAGGAGCCATCTTCCGGATCCCATCATCATACATTTGGAGAAAAGGAGCCTGGGACTAAGTGAAATGCAAATTATTCCTGGGAAAGGGCAAGAAAAACCATTGCAAAATATAGAACCTGATTTAACCCATCACCTCACCTTCCAAGCCAGGTATAGTATCTATACCTAAGCATGCTGGGCTGCAGGATGAGTTTAGCGTTACTAAAACCACCCATTTCTCTGGTGGGTAATGGAAATGCCATTGTGCAGTGTAGACTCGAGAATGGTTTTTGTGTGTGAATGGACTGTGAGCTCCACCATGGTGCTGAAAGCATGTGCTCTTTTCCTGAATTTTTCTTACAAATATTATTTTATGTATACCACTTAGAGAGCTTTTTTTATTAAGTGGCATATAAACGTTAATAAGCAAATAGGGTAAACAAATTCCAGTTGTGTCTACCACCACCTCTCTCACTGTCTGCAGCTGGCTTCTGTTGGGGGGGTCCACATGTCTATTAAAAAAAAATCCCACAAGCCTGAAGTCTGGTGTAGAGCACACACTCAGTTTCTCTGATTAACCCATGCAATGAATTACATCCTTGCTTTATTCTCGTGGCAGGGAAGAAGATGATCCTTCTGAATGTGCAGTCCCCATCTCGACAGCACTCATTAAGCAGATTGCCACCAAATCAAATGCAGGAGGCACTGCAAATGAAATACTTGCCGATTTCTATGGGTGCTGCAGCTCCCCCCAGTCTGTGTGGCCTTATACTAAGAAGGATTTTGTCAGGTACTGGTGTCTTGCTATTTTCCTTTGGAGTTGCACAACTTGCAATGAAATAAATACATTTGCAAATGGTAGGATCCTAAAAAAAGTTTTATTTCATTAGAAGAGCATCAGAATTATCAATAACTTTTCTAGGTATATCAGCTCCACCTGCCTCCCGGATAGAAAAGACACATCTTATTTTGTTAGCTCTCCTTAGCTTAAGCAAATTCCAAAGCAGAGAGTGGCTTTTCATATATTGCAACATATTGAAAATATTTTTAAAAATCGGAATCATATTTTCAGGGGATCATTTGCTATCATATTTGTAGGACTAAGAAACTGCCAAGCAGACTGAATGCCAGGTGTTGTCCTGAGACTACTTTTAATTCAATTATTTCAAAATGTGACTTGCTTTTTGATCCTTGAATAAAAGCCTATTTCAATCAAAGAAGAAAACCAACCTAAATCAGGGACAGATTTGCCCTGGCAGAATCTCTTTGTATTTCAGAATCATATCTGTTATCAGGAGGCACTCCAGTGTAACAAAAGCTTTATGAATGGCTAGGATGATAAACTGCAAATCTTACCAATGAATTAACCATTTTCTTTTATCTCTCCTTTGATACGTTACTTGGAAAAGCAGCGAACAGCTCACTCAGTGGGATAGCCCAATGCGAGTGAAACTGTCAGTGTGGAAGCCATGTGTGAAAACGCTGCTGATAGAACTCCTGCCATGGGCTCTGCTGATCAATCACTCCAAGTGGGATCTTTGGCTGTTTGAAGGCGAGAAGATTGTCCTGCAGATACCTTCTGGGAAAACAATGATACCTCCAAACTTTCAGGCAGGCATACTATCCAAAACAATATGCATTGTTTTATTTTAACCATTCTCTTTTCATTTGTGTACAGGGACAGATCAAAGGTTGCAAGGCCCGCAACATATCCTACACAATATGTTTTTTATTTGTCAGTACGTGCAAACATAGACAAACATGCAAACAGTGGCAGGCTTTTCCCCCACATGGAGTCTGGGTACATCTGGTCAGTTGTTTTGTTCCTAATGTGGGGCAAGCAGTGAATATTGCAAATTCCTCCTTGCATCATAGTCAACACATTATTGCTGTGAGAAATGAGAGTAACTACCACTTTTTAAGCTATGAAGAATTGTAAAGGGAGTCTTTAATTAGGAAATGGAAAATATGGTCATTGCATTTGGAGCCCCTAAATAAACTGCACCAAGACCCTTTGAAGCAGCTTACCCATTTCCCAGTTTATAACAATAAATGGCAGCCATCTACTGCAGATTATTTCATTGTCTTAATTTTTTTTCTATGAAATATTTGACCACAGGGCCTCAAGATGGGCAATTCATGTACAGATTGGATTTTATACTGTACTACCTTGAATATACGAAAAGTAATCTCAGCCTTGGCTTATACATTTAGCCACTTCGGCACTAAGGTAGCATGATGGAGGAGTGGCTTAAGTCCCTCTCTCCTACAAACAGCCTCTGGTGTCAACTAGGACCTGATAACCAAATGCACTGAGGCCAAGTCTGGGCCTCCCCCTGTGTTTTTTTAGGGTGTGTATGAATAGAATGCCTGCATCCAGACTGTTCTTAGCCTTGAGTACAAGTGCAAACCTGCAGGGTGCCAGGAGAGTTTTGTATGCAAAAACTGAAGTTATGCAGATAACTATTTATTAGTAGGGACAGTGTCAATTGCTTTTGTTCTGACCAGGGCTAATTAATGGCCAAATGGAAGTGCATGTTTGTGATAGCCGTTGAAAACTAGTTCAGGTGCAGAGTAGGTCATTTGCAAATATCAGAAGTGCTTGCTCCTCCCCAATGGAAAAAAGTTTATCTTCTGTGAATGATCTTACCAAATGTATGTCTGTTGTGCTCACAAGAGTGCATCCTCTGTGCAGTCACCTATAGAGTGAACCTAAAGGAGTTAAAGGTCATGCTTAGGGCACCAGCTAAACTGGGTACTTGGGTAACACAGTTGTTCTACCACATTACTGCTGCACCACCCACTAAATATATAGACAGACTGTGGCTTAAGGATACGGAATAGGAATATAGAACATTGAATAGGACATGAAATCTTGTGATGAAATGCAGTTCAGCATACACATTTGGCAGCACTGCTTGATATCGCACAAGCAAATAGTAAGTTGCTTAAATTGCTGAAAAAAATAATATAGAATTTAAATGTGACCAGATTTACGTTTGCGATCTCCTCTTGTCTTATATTGAGTGGAAGTATTGAAAACAGGAAGTACTGAACATGGCCCCCAATTTATTTATTTTTGTTTTAGGAAGCTTTTCAAATTGGCATATACTGGGCAAACACTAACACTGTGCACAAGTCAGCAGCAGTCAAGCTGGTCCACAATATGACATCACCCAAGTGGAAGGATGGAGACAACGAGGAGGTGGTGACACTGGATGAGGAAGGATTTGTTGAAGCTGAGATAAGACTTGGAGCCTTTCCAGGACACCAAAAGGTTAGAAATATTTAGGAGATTATTTCCTAATGTTGAAAGGAGAAAAAATATTATGTCATTCAGAAATATGGTAAACTAAGGAGAACATTTACAAGATGAACTGATCAAGCATACCCAGAAGAAAACTGTAATTGGGAATGGTTTGTTCATATGGATTTGTTTAAAAAGGTAGAATAACCTTAGCTGCCTTCCCCTGGACAGAGTAATTGCAAAAGGAACATCAAAATCATGTCATTCAGGTGTCTTTTCAGACCCAGGACCCACTTTTAACATTTGGGGACCCATTTCTGAATCCTTTACCGTATATTTGCATGGTAGTAGTGCTCTTGTTACAACCCACTAGTGGATCCCAACCCATCGGTGATGTAGTTCAGCTGCCTGCCAATGACAAAAATCCACTCTTACCGCATGCCTGAAAGGTAACCATCCAGTCTCTGCTGCAGAACCTCTAACAAAGGGAAGCCTGCCACCTTCCAGGGTAGTTTGTTCCACTGCCAAGCAGCTCGTACCATCCTAATATATGGTTTAAATTCTTTGACTGAGGCACAAAGTGGCAGCAAACAGTGATTTGCTAATAGATTTTCTTCCTTGAAATAGTGCTTAAGGTGGTGTACATAACAGGGTTCCTACATTTTTGAGCATCAAAATGAATTATTTATTTAGCGGTTCTTACATAGTTGGAAAATATTTGTCCTTCACCTACTAATGATCTGTTCTTGATATTATCCTGCAGCTGTGTCAGTTCTGCATTTCTTCTATTGTTCAACGTGGTATTCAGATCCTGCAGATTGAAGACAAGAGCATCATCATCAATAACACTCCGTACCAAATATACTATAAGCCACAGCTATCTATTATGAAGTCTCAACTAAGAGAGGAGGTAAAATATTAACACTGTATTTTTTGTTTTAGCTTCTACAGTGGGTATAAATTACTATTTATATAAAGGCTAAACTTCTTATTGAAAGGAAAACACTGGATCAGGACTTAATAAAAGTCACTCATTTTAGATTGTTTTAATTGAGAACATAGATGCCACAATACAGTTGACCATGGTAATTAACTTGTGATCTCTGCATAGTTGCGGATCTTGATACTGTGTAGAATTAGTTCTGCTTGGTCCCCATATGTTCAGAAGCTGAAGGCTGCTGTTGAAACAGAGGCAGCATAATCCATCATAGCTATTGAAACAGTGCTAAGAATTCCCATATAGAAAAGGTGTATCTAGTTTATAAGCACTGGAGGGAAAGCCTCATTGAATTCACTGGGTCTTACTTCTGAGTAGGCAGTGTACTGTCAGGGACTTAAATCGACTGTACTTGCTGATAATAGCAAAAATGAATAATAGCTATATTTATTTTTTAAAATTATTTTATAATCCAGTCTTCATTGTTTGCCCAATCCCAGAACCAGGAAAAACATAAAAATTCAGTAAGGCAATATTTCATTTAAATACAAAATGTAACATCAAAATACGTTGTTGTTGTTGCTGCTGCTGTTGTAGTTGTTGTTAACTTTTTATACTACAACATAGCCAAGAGAGGGGCACCACTTTAACCAAATTCTCGGGTGAGTAGCTACATTTTTACTTGATGGTGAAACTCCATTCACATTGTTGCGAACTGCACCTGAAAGCGATGCCGCTACTGAGAATGCCCTCTCACAAGTTGTTGCAGGCCATATCGCAGAGAGCTGAGGCACCATGAGGAGTCTGGGCAAGTGTATAAGGGGGTAGGGGTGTTTCATGTATACGTACAAGAAATGCATGTATAAAATAAACTAATCAGATGATATTCACGAACAGATACCACTGCAATTGTAAAATGCTGTAATTTCAGAAATCTAAAAAGCAAGTAATGTAAAGTTCATGGTCGTTTGCAAGCGTGAATATAAAAACTGGAAGAAGCAGTCATGTGTGAGACGCTATCAGGACAGTCCACTGGGAGCAGGGAGGAGAATGGGAGCAAGAGGCAGCATTTGCTGATCCACTTTAGGTAGCAGAATATCTTGGTGCAGCCCTGCATAGGTCTATCAGGGAGAAAAATGCACATCCTATATTGCAGTTGTTCACAACTCTTTAGAGATGCTTCACAGTTCTTTGAGTACTATTGCCCTGGATTATCTGGGAAATACATCTTTCATTAGCGTATTAAATGACAGGCCGACTGTTCTGGATGCAAAGGAATGCTTTGGCTTTAATTAAAAAAAAATCAATGCAAACGTATTTAAAACGTACGTTATAAAAGCTCACATTACTTCCTTTTTTGGATTTATGAAACTACTGTTTTACACTGCTTCTCCTACAAGTTTTTGGCATTACCACTCAGTGCCTGACTATAAGGATATCCTACTATACCAGTGTTTTTTTCTGGGTGGGGGGGACACAGGGGGGTGCATACCCCTAAACATTTTGTGTATCTAAGTTTGGCCTCGTTGAGGGGCACTATTTCAGTATGAGTAGGAAAATGAGAGTACTCCTAAACATTTTTTAAGAAAGAAAAAAAGCATTGTACCATACCAAAGAGAAGTGGATACAGGCAAGATGTTTATGAATATTCTGAATTGTGCCCCTTACAAATTCTGCAGAAACTGAAGACTTGCATTAAATAGCTATGTACTCCCTTCCTTGTTTCCTTCCTAGTACTTGCAAGTTCCAGACAGCAGTACATTCAGCATCTGCTCAGCTACAGAGACTGACACTGCCAAAGCAAGTTCTGTTGTTTTTTGGGACTTGATGCCTGATATTACCCAGCCAGATTCTGATATGCTCCCTCTTCAAAAGTACATGTTGCTAAGCTTCAAACATAGCATCAATTGCCACGCCATTTCATGTTGGAGCTCGCCAGCTGTCATCCGGCAGGAATTCCCAAGGCAGAGTATAGCTGTACCCCTTGGAGGTAGAGCTGAAAATGGATTCTGCACCAGGTATGTAGAATGCATGTGAAGGAGCTTTATATTGACAGGCAGAGAGCAATGCTAGTCTTCAAAAATGCAAGGGGTTTATTTAAAAGTTAAAATAGTGAGGCTGGTCCTCAGTAATGTTATAGGCCAGGCACCCCCAAACTCGGCCCTCCAGATGTGTTGGGACTACAATTCCCATCATCCCTGACCACTGTTCCTGTTAACTAGGGATGATGGGAATTGTAGTTCCAAAACATCTGGAGGGCCGAGTTTGGGGGTGCCTGTTATAGGCTCTTAAATACAAATACAGTGTTCTGCTTTTAATTGCTTAAACTTTGCAATTTTTGATATGAAAAATGATTTTGTTCTCTGTTCATCTACTTTAGTAACACTTTAGTAGCATCTTGATAGCTTGAGAAATAAATGTGCTCTCAAACAGCTTGTGAACAATTATACTTTTAATAATCCAATTGTATGTGTCTCTGTCTTCTACAGCAGTTTGGGAAGAAAGTTAGCTATTTAAAATGGCACAGTGTATGTTAAAAGAAGAGGGGGCGGGGAAACTTGTCTGGGAACAATACTGAGAAGACAGTAGGAAATACAGAAAACTTTCCAAGTCTAAAAGGCTGCCCATATCTAAAATTGCATCCCCTTTTCACTACACTCCGTGTAGTGAAAATTCCACTGCTTCATAGAAGAGATGATTTCCGCTTCCTGCCTCCAAAACTGATGTTGTTCTTACTGTATGATGCAGATCTAAATAAAGAGCTATACAGAGCCACGTAAGATCAGAATCAGCCATATGGTATTGCCCTTGCTGTGAGCTGTGTGGGAGATGCTTTGAAGACAATGTGTGCTTCAATCTCTGAGCATTGAGGAGGGAATACCTATATCAATTCAATTACTCAGCAGTGACTCTTCTGGGTGATTTATGAATGATGTGGCTGGACTCAAAGAGATTCCAATATGGGCCTTAGAAGAAAGGATGCTGACAAAATACAGTGATCCTAACAGGCGAGAGCAGGAGTCAAAAGCAGGATTATGAGAAAGAAGAAACTGTTCCCTCTTCCAAACGGACACATTTTTATCTTTACATATCCTTGGAAAAAATCACTCTAATAGAATAAAGGTGAACAGGCAGCTTTAAAAAAATATGTGCGAACAGGAATTTGTCTGTGAGCCCAGTGATGTAGGCATCACTGTCAATGGGCATGATGCATGATGCAGTGCCCATCAACCCCAACCAGGTTCAGGGATGTTGGCAGTTGTAGTCCCACATCCAGAAGAGACCCATTGGTGGGAGGTATCTTTCTGTTTCATTGGATTTTTATTGCTTTTTTGCATTTCTTTCGTACCAGTAGCATGCAAGTTGCTTTACAGTGTATGCTGGTTTTCTATGCAAGAAGACTACTTAATAGAATTACCATCAAAAATTACTTAGAAAATAAAGTTTCTTTTAAAATCCATGAAAACCGAGGCCACCATCATGCAAACCTTTTGTATGTGAACTTAAATATGTTCGTAGGAAGTTTGATCCTTTGTTGGCGTTGTTCCCTTCTCTTTCTTTCTTTTGAACTTCGTGTTGCTGGACACACAGCCACTTTTTTTTTAGTGGGCAAGTATTCATGAGATCTTGGTTTTATGAGTGGAGAAACTTCCCATAACTGGTTGTTCTTTCATACATTACTAGGTTGGTATGAAATTTGTAACAGTAAATTAAGTTGACTTTCAGATGTCTAATGTTACAATCTTGTTCGCTTTAGAGCTATTGCGCTGACTTATCAGGAACATCTTGGGGTGACGTACTTAACTCTATCAGAAGATCCTAGTCCTCGCATAATTATCCACAACAGGTGTCCTGTCTCATTGCTTGTGAAAGAGAACATCAAAGGTATGCGATTTATCCTGCTTCGACATAAAGTTTAAGCCTTTGAATTAATTGGCTTGCTTGCCTCTTAAATTCTTAATTTAAGAAGTGTGCTCAGAATTAACATATTTAATTCAAGAGGCAGTTTGTTTATGAAGAGGGTATGAAAGGGGGGTCTGGAAAATAGGCAAAAAGCAATAATTGTATTTCCTGATAATATTTTGGGCAGAGCTTGTTACAGTCTGGCTTGTGTGTGTGCATTGAAATCAGATGAAACTGTGTTATAAATACAAACATCTTTCCTTAAAGAGCTTTCTGGATCTTTTATTAAATTCCAGACACGCCAAAGTTTGATATTTACTGCAAGCACGTTCCAGCTGAAAGCTCAGTACACCATGAACTTTATCATCAAGTTTCCGGCTATCCAGATTGCAAAACCAAAGACCTGGTGCCCAGCATCCTTTTGAAAGTTGTATCATCAGAGGAATTAACAAATGAATGGAGTGATTTTGTGGATATTAATAACCAAGGCACACAGGTTAGTTCTTTGTTTTAATTCTGCATTTCCAGTGTGGCAAAATGATAATGTGAGCATAGAGTGAAATAAATTTAACTTCCTCATCTTAAAACACAGGAGTTGGTTGGAAGTAAATGTGTTTTAGAATTAGGGTCCAAACACAACCATAATTAGTAAATGGGGAAAATTTCATGTGCAACCCCATTAAAATGATTAGAAATTGAACTTAAGATGTTTGTGGGGGACTCCCACTCATTTCCATGGTGGTTTGTGCAAGGAGGGAAATGTAATACCTAATGGAATTTTTGTTTCCCTTGCACCAGAAATTTGTTGCCATTGTTGTGACCATTGCTTTGGCCCCGAATGTACACAGCTCTAATCTCACAGGATCACAGGACATTTGCTTTTTCAGTCTAGGCATTAATTTAAGTCAGTGGTTTCAAACAGTGTGCTGGGGCGCCTTGAATGACGATCGGGGGTGCCATGGGCAACATTGGCCTCTGTCCCTCTTTCCTTCCCTCCCACCTCTGATGCCCTCTCGCATCTCTGCCTCCCAAAGGCTTGCACAGATGTTTATTGCTGCAGCCCTGGCTACAAGCTCCCCAGGCGAATGGTGCCTCTGGCAAGCAACTCTCTTTGGGGGCGGGCAGCTCAGAGACCAGGGTTGGCAGCTGTGGCTGCACAGAGGACTCCCAAGGAGAGGGGAGGGGAGAGGAGACTCAGGGAACAGTCCACAAGGGAGGGTGTTCAAAAAAGGGTGAGAGGCTGCCAGCTCTGCAGGCAAGGGGTGACATAACTGGGCTCCAGGGCTCCACAGGGGTGCCACAGAAATAATATAGTTGGTTAAGGGAGCTATGGACTCAAAAAGGTTGAAAACCTCTGATTTAAGCTAAGTGCTCTTTCTTTGTCTAGTAAGAAAGCTATGTATGTATTTACTGAAATTCACATCTGCCGTCCACGATCAGAGGCAGCTCTGGCTCAGATTCCAAAGTTATTTGATTGAAGTGTTCAGAAACAGGCAAGAGTTGCAAGGGGTGGGGGAGCACTTTCCACAATGCGAGATTAAAAGGATACTTGGTGAAAAGAATGTCTCTAAATGTAAAGAAACGAAATAGAAATACTTCCTCCGCTGTGTTTATTTGACCTGTAGAATTAATTGCCATCAGGAAATCTTCAAAGAAATAATTTAGCAAGATGTTATTTCATATATCAGAGCAGTGCTGTGGCCGCTAATAACATTTGTAAGCCAAGATAAGGGCAGTACGGAAACAAAAACTAATTTATCTAGCTTTTAATAACATGGTTGGTTTTGGAATGGGTCCTTCCTCTCTGCTGTGAAGTTAGTGCATTCCAGGGTTATTCACCTGACTCGAAAGCAAATGAACATGGGTCACTGGGAGGGAGATTGTTAGATGGCTCCAGCCAATGGCGTTATGATGCAGTTACAGTAAATGAATTCTGGACCAATTAATTATTAAGATACAGCATTTAGATATAGCAATGTTTCTACAATCAATAAACCTAGGAAATAGAAAGTGGGTCTGACTGCTGTAATTTTTCTTTAAGAAATGCACATTCCTTTGGTGGAATGTGTAGTTTCTTCAGTTTCCAAAGCCAACTAGACTGCCCACTTTTGCTTCTGCCTTAATCAGTCGGGGATTCAGATGATTACTTATTAGTGAGATTATGTGTTCTCCCCATTTCTTCTGCAGCTTTGGCTTTATCAGTGCGTTTGTCAGGTCTCGCCAATAAACCACCTCAGTAGGAGCACCATATTTGTACTAGTCTTTGCTACTGTGGGTGGCAACTGGTGTCCCCCACCCCCACTGCACAGTCAGATTTTTTTCTGCCCCGTCCTGTTCCGTTCAAGGTGGTTCTCTCACACCAGATCATTTCTACCCTTCTCTTATTCTCACTTAGCAGAAGCAGACTGGATGGCTTTACAACTGCATTTTAAACTATGCTAAGAGTCCCACTCTACATTCACATGGTACCAGGAGTGTTGCATGACTATTGTGCTGCTACTGGAGTGGAAACCATCACTGCTTTTCCATCAAGGCATTCAAGGGAAAGCTTGGCCAGGGCTCCTAATCTGACCCCACTAAACACACACAAATGCACACAGCCCAGAAGCAAATGTTTGCCTCCCATTTCCCTATCTAGTCCCCCCCCCCTTGTTCTTTGCCCACATTCTTTGATCCAAGTGAAGGAGGGAAGACTGGACAGGAATAGGAGAGATGTGCTCAGGCCTTACATTTTCCGTATCTCCATAATGATTTGGTTTTCTGAGAATATTATTACATAATCCTCTTGAAGAAGAGAACTTGTTTGGTTGCCAGGCTTTGTCATGCCACATGTCGGGCATGAAGTCCCTCCAGATGTTGTTGGATTCCAACTCCCATCAGCTCCATCCATCTTGGTCAGTGGGCAAGGATAATGGGAGTTTTAGTCCAGCAGCATCTGGAAAGCCGCACTCTGCCATATGAAGATACCTCCACATGTGGGTGCTGTGTCCATGGTGGGCTGGATTGGGGCCATAATATTTTGCGCCTGGAAAAATGTATGTTTCCCAGATAAATGCATTCATAACCATTGTGGTTGTTCATCTGTTGGGCATAGCTTATTTCTGAGAGGGGTTAGTGCCATTCCTCTTCTGTGTTCAGTTACATTCTGCTAGCTGTTCAATCTTGCCATGGCATACTATAAACATTTTTTCCATAGGTAGTGCACATGAAAGTTGGCATTGATTTTCTGCATTCTTAACAGAGGCTTGCATTTTATTGCTATTGCACCATTTAGCTCTTGGCTTTCCTTTAGATATTTTCTATTTCATAAATAGAACCTTCGTGGCTTGTGTGTTCAACCTGCCTTGGTGTAGCTCCATAAAATCCACTCTGCATGCTGCCGTTTGGTTTCTTCTTCCATAAAAAAACAAAAACCCAAGCATTGCACTCTTGACTATGGAAAAAGTAGATCAGGCTACAGCTATAACAACATTTCCAAGTTGTCAGAGCTGTTTAAACCAAGAGAGCTACCCCCAAAACTGTATGTCTTGCAAACCACTGCATGTTACATAATGTTCCTGCTGATACAGATTCTGCACTCCCCTTTGATTGGCTCCTTTGATTTCTCAAAAATAGCATTGGGAAAAAATGAAAATTGTTCTATATTTAATGTTGCCTCTATGTAATTTCCTGAGAAATAAGCTTTTCTAAGTGTTAATCCCATAACCCCATACTTGAGGTGTTTGGAATCATGCTGAGTTCTTCCTTTCCAAAGCGGCATCAACAGCAATAAAATTCTCTAGGGCAGATTATTGGTTCATGAGCAAATATGCTACTGCCCAAACTGTGCTGTCTTCTCTGCTTTTATTTTCACCTGAAATAAAGAGATGGTGTTACCTTCACCATAACAAACGATAGAAAGAAATGTCGGTGTTCTGGAAAAAATTGTTAATACAATCCTGATCTGTTTGCTTTGGTATTGAGACAAAAAGGAGGGCCACACTGAAAATTGCCAGATAAGGAAAAAGAGAGGTGAACCTTAAGCAAGAGCCTGAAAGAGAAGTTCAAATACACTGGCTCAAATACACTGCCCCCACCCCACCCAAAAAAACTGCCTTCCTCAGGGACAATTGTTTCTCCTATTTAATTTTTTTAAATGATTCCTCAGAAGGCTCTTTAACATAAGATGTTCTCCTGGAACATTTATTTAGACTCCTTTTTAAAAGGATTACCTCCCTTCTTGCTTCACTACCCGTTTAGACCCACAGCCTAAATTTGAATGTCTGGCCACCCGAGTCTTTATTTTGGTAGGCCAGGGGACCCGCTCCACAGTAAAGCCATAGATCAGGGGTAGGGAATCTTTTTCAGCCCAAGGGGCCACATTCCTCCTTAAGCAACTTTTCAGGAGCCACATGCAGGGGTCAGAAACAAAAGTGGGTAGCAGAACTATGGATATGGCTCTCCTGTAGTAGGCCACATGGCTAGCTGCACCTCAGTGAGGAGAACCTTTCGCAGACTTTGAACTGCCACTGAAAGTTCCTTTTCCATGGGCCCCAGTGCTGTGCACTCAGTCATGTATAGGGTTGACCAGTTTGGCTGTGAAGTAGACACAGTGCTAAAATGTCCATAACAAGCATGCCAGAGCTGGAAGAGTTGCCAGACGGGAGTGCCTGTGTAACTTAATCCAATATTGTGCTAACTTCTGAGGTATTCCCGTCTTCGCGCCAGTTTTATGTGAAATGTGAAATAGTTATGAAAAGTTACATATGAAACATCAAAAATGAATCACGTTGAAGAGAACGCTTCCCTTTTCCATGCAGTGGAAGCATTTTTACACTGATGACTTTTAAACACTTCTCCACGCTACCAGGCCATAGTAGTCCTGAGATTATGAACGTCTTGGTGGCATGTTGAGGTGAATGATACTTCAAATAGCATCCTGCAAATGGATATCAGTGGTCAAAGTACAATATATTTTAGGCCATAGTTCCAAATAAAGGTTAGTCAAATTATGTAGAACTTTGTCATTAGCCTCCTGTTTCTCCCCTCTCTCCCCTACTGCTAATAGGAAATTCTGCTGTTTTGAGGAGTGTGGTAATGTATGTTTATATGCCTTGCTTGTGCAGTAATATACATACTACAAGCCTTTTTTGAGTTTCTGCCTCACAGAAATGATTGCAGGACTGTGTGGCATACAACATGTGGCAGTGTGCACAAGCAAGCAAAACAAATGGTAAGAGTGAGGTAAAGAAAAAACGTCTTGTGCCATGTCCAGTTCTGGTGGCTTTTAAAGAAACCAGATGTTTGAATTGTTGGATCTTTGTGTCTGATGCCGTAGGAAATCTGCTTTTATTATTTCACTTGAAACAGAAAGTTAAAACTAAAAGCTGCAATTTCCAAACAAGTTGTGTCACTATATTTGTACAGATGTCTATAGAACTACGTTGGAGTAAGTGTTTTTAGTCCAAAGAGTATTAACATTAATTGGCTCAAGGTGTAGCTGTATTTCATAAATTTCTAAGTAAGCGTTTTCTCCGCTTCTAGATTGTGTTCTTAACTGGCTTTGGCTACGTTTATGTGGATATTGCTCATCAGTGTGGAACAATAATTGTCACTTTAGCGCCTGAAGGAAGACCAGGGCAACAGATCAGTTTGAACAGGTATGCTAAAACTGCTTTAGAAGGTCATAAAAGAGAATTTTCCCGTGTTCAGTCCTTTAGGTGTGAAGTGACTTATTAAATCTAGCACAACTGTTTGTTTTGTCTAGTGTTGCTGCGTATGTGTTGCGTATGTTTAGACCACATGTTAACTTTTTGTATATCACAGTAAAACATGACAATCTTAACGTCTGAGGTCATGTCACCCTAGGATAAACACGAAATGCCTGGTACAATAAACAAGGCTAAGAGAGGACACACAAGTTTAAAGTTTATTTGGCCAGATTGGCAGTCCTTACTTGCATAGAACTCCCATTGAGATCTGTGGGAGTTCTCACTCATGATGCAGGGCAGAAGAATGGTCCTAGGCAAACTAGGTAGTCAATCATCTTTATTACAGCTCCTTATGCCCCAAAGTTACAAAACCTTTGTTGCAAGCCACACTCAGCTTGAATTATAACATCACCTTTTTATAACAGTTGAAGTTCTTGGCTTCCAGAGGTGCATCACAGAAAGGGCAGGGCGCGTTTTTGTGGATTTTGCTTATATGCCCTATAATGAAGTATTAATACCCATGAAATTAGTGATTCCCTGTGCTTAGTAGCCCACTTATTAGTTAAGTTTTGCCAAGGGTAGTTAACGCTATAAAGCAAGCAACCCATCATCAGTTTAAAATAGTTACAGTGATTTAATAAGGGAATATATTGCTTCCATAATGTGAAGTTAATGGTCCATATTAGAAGCGCTCTGTTTTGTCTGCTGCAAAAGAGCCAAAAAAGTAACATGTGACAACGTGTGAGGATATTTTACATTGTCTGCTTTAGCTTCATGCTACATTGCAAGTACGACCAAGAACTACTGTGCATAAAATGTTATAGTGAAGGTCAAATATATCTTTATGTTAAATGGGTGGGGAGGATGTAACTTGGCATAGACAAGCAATAATACCTCTTTGTATGCTTTGGCTGTAGGTATTTTGATCTCTAAATCTGGTTCCTATTTATAACATTTGCACATTGACGTACCCGATTATCATTTTTTCCCTTGGCTAATTTCATTTGAAATTGGAGGAAACTAGTTGCTGTTGTTTCTCCCCCCTCCCCCACAGAACTCAAGAGCAGAGCCTCCTTCTCAAAATGTTCATCAGCCAGCTGAGCCTCACTGTATATGATGACATCACCAGCCCCAAAACATCGTCTGAACTTTTGCGGTTCACGGTGGACCACATTTACCTTCATATGGTTCCAGTTGCCAGCTACCTTAGGCCTCTCTCTCATGAATTTCACGGAGAGGCCACCAGTGGCCTTCAGCAGTTTTATACTCTCCATATCTATTGTGGAGACCTGCAGCTGGACAATCAGCTTTACAACAAATCCAATTTCCATTTTCCCGTCTTGCTGTGCCAGGGAGAGAAAAACGAAACCACACAGTGGACCAAAGTGCACAACCTCATGGTATCCAACAAAGAGCTGGAAGAATATAATGAAAATTCCTTCATCAAACTCTGCCTCACTCTGTCAGAAGAGCAGAATTTGCTGTTTCATGTGAATGACCTCAGCTTTGAAATGAAACCAGCCAGGTTATATGTAGAAGACACATTTGTTTACTACATCAAAACTTTATTTGAGACCTACCTGCCAGACAGCAGAGGCATTTGCCATTCTGCAGAAGCCTCAGCTATTAGCCGGATACTTCCTGAACCAGTAAGGCAGCATGCAAATGCTTTAGCCAATCCAGTGAAATTAAGGAAGTTAGCAATCCAGCCGGTGAGCCTCTTGGTCAGCGTCCATGCTTCCCTGAAGCTCTATATTGCTTCAGATCACACTCCTCTCTCCTTCTCTGTGTTTGAACGAGGACCCATTTTTACAACTGCCAGGCAGCTCATTCATGCGTTGGCCATGCATTATGCTGCAGGAGCATTATTCAGAGCAGGTATGTTTGTTCCATAACATATTGTACCTTTTTGACATAGCCCAATGTTTGCAGCATGTGACTAAGTACATGAAAACAGACAATTCAGGGTACACTTGAGTACACAGCGATGATGATCAACAAGCTTAAATCCACATAACTATGATCAGGCTGCCTGTTGGTTTTTGTTGGGAAAGTCAAAGATGACCAAGGCTTGGACATCACATTGAGTAAAATGATAGATCTAAAAATGCTATGAATGTGAAATAGTAGAGATCAACATTCTCTTGCAGGCTATTTGCAAAGCCTGTGAGAAATATGGGAATAGTATTCTGATTTTCTTTCTTTTGTCCTAGGCAGCCTGCACAACTCAGAATTCATAGCAACTAATTCCTAACATGAACTCAACAAAAAGAATTTCTTTCATGAAATTATTCAATCTGTCTCGATACATTTGAGGCAAATTATGCCATTGAACACTGTTTTCTTGTTCAATCTCCTTTTGGCTGCCGTTTATGATTAGCAATCTGTCTTTCTTCACAGAATCCTCATGCTAGACTGGCACACAGATGTTTATTGTCCTTTGATCTGAAGAGTGTGTTTGTTTTACTGATTCTTTCCCATACAAGATCAATAGTGAGCAAACAGTCTATTAGATTAATGGATACCTTGTCTCACTTCCATACATGTGCATTCATAAAGTGACTCCATCTCTGCTGTACCTTTGCTATATAGGAACATGTACGTTGCAGTGGAAAAGGAGACTAGCCTTTGATCACCCACAGCCAATGCACAATTGCTTTTGCTGAAACATGATCATTATCTTTCTCCATGCCAATTGCTGTTGGGCCCTCTACCATTCAACAGCGTAACAGTCTGTGAACCACTTTTATTGTGTGTTATGTGCAATTAAGAAAGCCCTACTTATTCAACAGTCACACGCACATTATAACACCATAGCCGGATAGGCTACTTTGTGCTCTTTGATCATACCTGATTCTCTTATAATGCAAGCCCATGCAGGAGCACATTCATCTACATCAGGGTTTCCTAAACTTGGGTCTCCACCTGTTTTTGGACTACAGTTCCCATCATCCTTGACCACCAGTCCTGCTAGCTAGGGATGATGGGAGTTGTAGTCCAAAAACAGCTGGAGACCCAAGTTTAGGAAACCCTGGCCTATATGGACTGGCACACAAGTGACATGCTATTCTGGCTTGAGTTCCTGGCATCTCCCAGAGCTCTAAGAAAGACCTATGCCTGAGACCATGGAAAGCTACTACCAGTCAGAGTTGAAAATACTGGGCTACAATAGCATATAGGACGAATAGACTGACTTTGTATAAAGCAGTGTTCTTATATGTTCATTTGTCATTCATTAATTCATTCATTCATTTAAGTTGTATAGTCAATAATGATGGCTTTCCTCATGACAGTCCCATCACTTGGTTGTGCAAATTGGATACAGCATCAATTCAAACAGTCTAACAGATCAGACTTCTTAGGATAACAGTGAAGTGGTATGCAATCTGAAAGGGGAGCCTCAGAATCCCTTACGGCAGGGATGATTCACCTGTGACCCTCCATTTGTTGGACTGTGATTCCCATCATCCCTGATCATAGGCCATACTGGCTGGGGCTAATGCGAGCTGGAGTCTCATAACAACCAGAGGGCCACAGGTAAACTACACCTGCCTTACAATGTTACAGGGGATGTTAGGGCGCAAAGCTTGCTATAAATGTGATTTGCGTATTGCACTCAAGTATCTTCTGCAACATTTGCATCCTGGTGTGCATATGCAGCGATTTGGGATGGTGCCTGATGAGACACTGCCATTTGGCTGAGTCCCAAGAGCGAAAAAAACTCTTCAAGTGGTTTTTGTAGTTTCACATATTTGCAGCAGGATCAGATAAACCCCAGAGGCATAAGTCTTGCTATATATGCACATGTTGGCGGAAGGAGCAGCCAGTCAGCAAGTCCCTGTGGAATGTACCCACACATATTTTTTAATGTAAATCCTAGTATGCAATAGACAGGTTGGTGATGGTGATGGTGATGGTGATTTGAATTGATATACCGCCCTATACCTTGAGCCTTTACTAGCGTTTGGTTGCATTCATTTGAATCTTTCCTCCACTTGTGTTCAAGCTGTCTCCCAGCTTGTTTCCTTGCCCTAAGCTCTGGAGTATACAAACTTGAGCTATTCTACTGAAACCAAACTCCATAAGCATTGATCGTTTTTCTAAAGAGGACTATCTCTTGGACTCCTCCATTCTAGGGCTCTGAACAAACTGCACAGCTCAGAGGAACTGATTTTGTCCTCAAACAGGAGCCAGTTTAGGCCTTAGGGTGCCAGGACGAAGGAGAGGAGCAGGTTTTTGTGGGAGGGGGGTGTTTGGTAGCCTGTTTGCGAATTAGCTATTCGGACTCACTGTAGAGTCAGTGAAAAGGCATAGATAGCTCTTAGTATATGAGACTCTGAAAAAGGAGAAGTCAAAAGGAGACTTTTAAGTTTCAGTATATGCAGAATCAAAGTTCCTGTTATTGAGGGGTCTGATTCATGTAAGTGCATGCTTAACAATATATTTATTAGTTTTTAGGGTGCCACAAGACTCTCTTGTTGTTCTTGCAAAATTTAATTCAGAGAACAATTCCTTGTGAAGAACATCATCAATAGAAGTCAATTTTGCCCACCTGCTTACGAATCAGGCAGCGTACCAAGTTACTCCTGGATTTGCCACTCCTGGATTTGATCTTCTTGCAGTCCATGGGACTCTCAAGAGTCTCCTCCAGCACCATAATTCAAAAGCATCAATTCTTCGGCGATCAGCCTTCTTTATGGTCCAGCTCTCACTTCCATACATCACTACTGGGAAAACCATGGCTTTAACTATACGGACCTTTGTTGGCAAGGTGATGTCTCTGCTTTTTAAGATACTGTCTAGGTTTGCCATCGCCTTTCTCCCAAGGAGCAGGCGTCTTTTAATTTTGTGACTGCTGTCACCATCTGCAGTGATCACGGAGCCCAGGAAAGTAAAATCTCTCACTGCCTCCATTTCTTCCCCTTCTATTTGCCAGGAGGAGATGGGACCAGTGGCCATGATCTTCGTTTTTTTGATGTTGAGCTTCAGACCATATTTTGCACTCTCCTCTTTCACCCTCATTAAAAAGTTCTTTAATTCCTCCTCACTTTCTGCCATCAAGGTTGTGTCATCTGCATTTCTGAGGTTGTTGATATTTCTTCCGGCAATCTTAATTCCAGCTTGGGATTCATCCAGCCCAGCCTTTCGCATGATGAATTCTGCATATAAGTTAAATAAGCAGGGGGACAATATACAGCCTTGCCGTACTCCTTTCCCAATTTTGAACCAATCAGTTGTTCCATATCCAGTTCTAACTGTAGCTTCTTGTCCCACATAGAGATTTCTCAGGAGACAGATGAGGTGATCAGGCACTCCCATTTCTTTAAGAACTTGCCATAGTTTGCTGTGCTCGACACAGTCAAAAGCTTCTGCATAGTCAATGAAGCAGAAGTAGATGTCTTCCTGGAACTCTCTAGCTTTCTCCATAATCCAGCTCATGTTTGCAATTTGGTCTCTGGTTCCTCGGCCCCTTCGAAATCCAGCTTGCACTTCTGGGAGTTCTCGGTCCACATACTGCTTAAGCCTGCCTTGTAGAATTTTAAGCATAACCTTGCTAGCGTGTGAAATGAGTGTGCAATTGTGCGGTAGTTGGAGCATTCTTTGGCAATTCCCTTCTTTGGGATTGGGATGTAGACTAATCTTCTCCAATCCTCTGGCCACTGCTGAGTTTTCCAAACTTGCTGGCATATTGAGTGTAGCACCTTAACAGCATCATCGTTTAAAATTTTAAATAGTTCAGCTGGAATACCATCACTTCCACTGGCCTTGTTATTTGCAGTGCTTTCTAAGGCCCATTTGACTTCACTCTCCAGGATGTCTGGCTCAAGGTCATCAACCACACTACCGGGGGTGTACGAGACATCCATTTCTTTCTGGTATAGTTCCTCTGTGTATTCTTGCCACCTCCTTTTGATGTCTTCTGCTTCTGTTAGGTCCTTTCCACTTTTGTCTTTTATTATGGTAATCTTTGTACGAAATGTTCCTTTCATATCTCCAATTTTCTTGAACAGATCTCTGATTTTTCCCATTCTATTGTTTTCCTCTATTTCTTTGCATTGCTCATTTAAGAAGGCCTTCTTGTCTCTCCTTGCTATTTTTTGGAAATCTGCATTCAATTTCCTGTATCTTTCACTATCTCTCGCGCATTTTGCTTGCCTTCTCTCCCCCGCTATTTGTAAGGCCTTGTTGGACAGCCACTTTGCTTTCTTGCAAAGTCTTTCTTACTGAGGCATACCATTGACCAAAAAGTACAGATATGGAAAGGGGAATTGTCTGTCTGTTCTGCCGGTACCTACTATAACTGGCAGCTCAGTTGATCATTAGCTGCATGGTTAAATGTCTTTGTTTTACTTGTACAGCCAATGCACAGCCAAACCTGCAGGCAGAGACCACTCCTGTAGTCTTCTGATGTCACAGGCTCTCTCCAGGTAGCCTCATGGGGCCATTCTGTTGGGTGCTGCAAACATCCAACAGTTGTGTGACCTTACAATCCCTTTTGACAGTTCTTTTCTGGCTTCCAAGTCAGCATAGCAGCACAGCTTGTAGCAAACAAAGGACAATGCGCTTGGACATCAGGCTACCTGCCAGCAACTGTAATTTTATGGAGGAAACTAAATCCTAGGAATCCTCCATACTCATCCCCTTGTGGGGAACTCATAAGGGATCCTCCTTCTGAGTAACATAATCAGCATGCAAATGTCATTGCTGTTTACACAACTGCACTGAGCAAAAAGCCATTTATCTGGCTATAACTAGACTCTGCAAGAAAGTGATCAGCACAGAGCTGTTGGGGTGGATTAAAATAATTCCTTGCGCACTTGTCAAAAATCTGCATCCCCTTTCCCAACACCCCATCAAGCAGTTTGACCTTCACACTCCCCCAAGGCTGTACACTGCATCACTGTAAACTAGCTGTCATGATTCTTTCACTGTGAGGACGTGAAATAACAAAGTTGCTTTACAAGATGTAAAGCCTTCTAAGCAAAATAAGCCTCTGCTCCTATTACTTCGAGCTATTTGAATGCAGCATCCATCTCTCCACACGCAGTTTTAGCAGAAATACGGGAGGCTCATGGAAGGAAGTCATTTTAAAGCTATTTGTGTTTTTGCCAAAGGGATTTCTTTGATTTAGAAAGCATGAAAGATTGCCATTGCTGAATCCGTAGTGGATGAGCTATTTCCCGTGTTTTTCTCAAAGGAAGTTCGTGATGTGATAAATTTTTGTGTAAAAGTGGGATGGAGGGAGGGAGAGTAGAGGGGGTTCCCCTCCCTTCCTTTTTGGTTAAACTGCTTTTTCTGTCGTTTTAGTGAGCCTCAACTCCTCCCCCCCCCCTTCTCTCTCTCCTTTTTCCTTATGTAGGATGGGTTGTTGGATCTCTGGAGATTCTTGGCAGCCCAGCCAGCTTGGTAAGAAGCATAGGCAATGGAATCGCCGATTTCTTCAGGCTCCCATACGAAGGGCTGACCCGTGGTCCTGGAGCCTTTGTAAGCGGAGTATCCAGAGGAACAACATCATTTGTAAAACACATTTCCAAAGGTAGATACCCTGCTGCATTTTTTCTAAGGTTTTTCAGAAACAGCGCTGAAGCTCTCAGATTTGCCGTCCTCATCTTAGTTCTAGCTTGTTGGGTTTCAGCAAAATGCTGGGAGGGTAAGAAACCTCACCAACCCTCTGTGTTTTTAAAGCAAGCCGTTCCCTTTAACATTGTCCTAGAAACACTCGCGGTTTAAGCTTTCCCGCATGGCCACTTTGTCATGCAGCAACTGAACGGAGATGTTAAAGAAATTCAGTACTTTTGCTGCACCTTGGAAATCCTACACCACATTGCCTCATCATATGTAGCCTTTTAAAGAAGGAAAGTAGGCACCATCGCGAAGTATTTCTGAACATGTTTTTGGAGAAAGCGTACATCTGGATTTTCCTGGGCTTGGACACAGACATAGTGCCATCTTGTGGCTTCAAAACCCAGCTGCAAAATGCAGAGGATTCAAAGCAAGAACTGTTGCTCTTCCAGCATTGCAGAGCAATATAAAAGGTCCCTATGTGGACTCATTTTTCTGTATCTGTGTGGCATTAGATTAGCTGAGCAATTATTGCTAGAAGGCTTGGCAGGTTATAGTTATGCCAGGCCTCATAAGAAGGAAGACTGAAGGGTGGTGGTAAAACCTCCACTGTACACCAATAAAATGCATTATTGATCCTTAACATATCAGAACTACTGTATAGATTTTGTGCCTTGATTGAATGGACAAAATGCCATTGTTTCAGCAATTTGTTGATTTGACTTCCTAATCTGTTTGCACTTAGGTACACTGACATCAATTACGAACCTGGCAACAAGCCTTGCTCGGAATATGGATCGGCTGTCCCTGGACGAGGAGCATTACAACCGGCAAGAAGAATGGAGAAGGCAACTCCCTGAGAATCTGGGAGAAGGACTGAGACAAGGCCTCTCTCGGTTAGGCATCAGCCTTCTAGGTAATGGTTTTACGATTTCATGATCGCTCTACCCAGTCTTTGGGAGGATGGGCTTCAAAAATAGTTACAAAAAATATTTTCTTATTTTTAGGACGTTCATTTGGGGATAGTGTCCCCCCACCTCCCCCACCACCAGATTCTTGTGGGTTGAAAGACAAGAGTGAGACAGGCTTTCACAGTATATTTGGTGTCATGGGGCAATAGGTGCATAGCTGTTGGAGGCAAGGGTGGGAAGAGAGCAGACTGTACTGAGCAAAGCACACTTCCTCAGCTGCAGTTAGCTTTGCTGCTTTTTCCCCCTTAGCAGAAACTGACTGGCATGTTCTTAGGTTTTGTTCTCCACATTCATGCAGACCAAAGACTGTTGAAATGAAGGCTTATGTCAGATCCAGCCAACTGCCAAGCGAAGGGCGTGGGGTCTAGGGAAGAAATCCAGTCAATGCTGACTAGGCAAAGGCAGAAGGTCCATCTATTATGGGGTAGCAGCAAGCTGAGTTCTCAAACTGTGGGGTAGCTGCTGCTGGTGGTTGTGATGTCCCAGTGAAAGTTCTAATTCAGAAGAAGATGGAGCCTTCCTCTTCCTAATCAGGGGGTAGGTAGGTAGGTAGATTGTCTTCAGCAGAAAGCTCTCACTGGCTTATATCCTCAAACAGAAAGGAAGTTCAGGGATATGAGCTGCTTTGTTTATTTAAACTTTACTTACAGGAGGAGACCGGGGTTCCTTGTTCCGGTCCTCTTGTTATGCCAGTGTTGAGTTAGTGTTTCACATAAAGCAGCAGCCTGTAATCAGTTGCATATGAAAATTGTCTTTACCTGTGGAACAGATAGTTGGAGGCTGAGCATCACAGGGTAGAGTAAATTCAGAAGAAGGAGGCAATTTCATGAGAAACAGTGGCTCAGATCAAGTCTGACCTGGAACCTTCTGTGGAAGTGAGGTTTTGCAACATGGCCTGCCTTTGCTTATCAGTGTTGCAAATTCAGATCGGTATGTTCTAGCTCCCCGCTTGTGGTTAGCCTGTGTATACAGCATGGGGATAAATCCCTGGCCATATATATCCTGATGAGAGTCTCGAGTTCCCGACTGAACAGGTTATCCTGCTCTTTAATCCAGCATTAAATATTAGATTCAGTGTTCTGTTCCATTGCAGCTAGACAGGTTACAAAACATTTTCTGATGACCCTGTTAGATGAGAAGGGAGTTTAATGCACATTTAAAAAACAAGCAAAAGCCAGCTGCATTTAAAATAGTGGCTGCAAGGGAGTACATTTTTATTGTTAATAGTAATTGTGGATATTTAGAAGTACAGTTATCCTTTAATTTAGATGTGGCAAAAGATGCAAGGCGGAATGAATGTCATCACGTAAACAATATAGATACAAAGACATGCTCGTTCCAGTGTTTCCTTTTAATGAACTACAGGAAAACCTTTCAGACTGGTTATTTCCTTTGCATCATAGATAACTTAGATGCTTGTTTTTGTTTGAAAATCACTTGAGTATAGTTCAAATGTCAAGTAAATGTTGACAAAAAATATTTCTGCGGCAGAAACAGTCACATCGCATCAACGTTGTATAATAATATTAAAACTCCAGCCAAAAGACTTAGCTAGGGGAGAAGATCACCATGGGTGTTTTAAACTATTACCTACAAGTTTAAAAATTAACCACTTCATAGTAATTTGTGAAATGAAAGTAGGATTTAAAACTGAACTATTTAGAAACATGTGCGTTGCAGAGCGTGCATGCATCCATTTATTAAACTAGCAAAAGAACACAATTTATTTTGCTCAGTAAAATGGTTTTGTGCATACTTGGGAGAGTATGTATCACCCTAAAAGATCAAAATGCTTAGAAATCAGAGGCTTAGAAATTTAGAGGCTAGCTTCAAAAAATATTCACCTTTAAAATTTTCAGTTGCTATACAATTCAACCTATGAGCAGAACTTTACATAAGAAACCATCAGGCTGTCATAAGAACACAGCACCATCTCAAGCTCTCTTTGCTTCTTTCCAGTAACCTGTACTACCACTTAGCTCCTTTATGACATTGTTGTATTTCACTGTGTATTTCACTGTCCACACCAACAATATTTATTTACTTCTAAGTTACCTTTTAGGGAAAGCCCTCAAAGCAGTTTGCATAAAAACAGTTGAAGAAATCAATAGCCTGCCCCAGCCTGGTACCTTCTGGTGTTATTATAGCCAAGTTCCCATGTTCCCTGGCCATTGGCTCTGCTGGGAATTGTAGTCCAGACTATCCAGAGGGCACCAGGTTGGAGAAGATTAGACCATAGTCTCATGTTTCAAGGCAAATGGGCAGCATCTGGACACAAAGGAAGTTTAAGTAGCTATTATAGAGAGAGAGATTCAACACAGAGCTGCCAGCTTCAGTGCTAGGTTCATATTTCTTTTAATGTATTGCCAAAGAATTGGTGAAATGTTGGAAATTAGGTTAGGGCTGCTGGAAATTATTTCATAGTATGACATAACAGGGGCTTTGAAAAATGCAGGATGATGCAACAAGACTTTTTGCAAATTCCCTCCTAACAGCGGGTGAGTGCCATTTCCTTCAGGTGCAAAATATCATAGTCTATTAATAAAAATGTCCATGCAACAGAAAGCAGGTTTCCTGAGAGTGGGGAATGCAGATATAAAAGAAGTAGTTGGGATCTAAAATACTGAAGAGCAAAATCTTCAACAAAGATCTCCACTAAAATGAACCAGAGCAATTTAAGATCTGTCACATTGTCCTGCTAAGTTGCCTGTTGTATACTCAGCTCACAACAGCGAAAAAATGTTGATCTAAAGGGTGTCAGTTTTAAAGAAGCATTGTTTTCTGTTTTAGCTATGATAGGAAGCAAAAACTTGCGTGTTCTTAATACACATCCAGAGTGTCCACCACTTAGTGGGGCTACTGGAATCTACACCACCATATAACTCTGCAAAAATGTTCCTCAGTTCTTCTAATTTTTTGGAAGTTAGTAAAGTCCACAGTCTGGTAGAAGTCATGGCATCGGCAAATTGCTCTTAGCTTAAGCATATATGAGATCTACTTAATTTATCTTTCTCTAAAGATTTCCACTCTTGACTTTGTCTGGTTGTGGAAGTGACAGTTGTTGTTGTTGCTGCTGCTATTGTTATTATTATTAACCCTACACCAGCAGGTCTCAGGGTGGGTTACTAAAATTTAAGATTCTATATTAAAAACAATTAAAACACAGGTAGGTAGCCATGTTGGTCTGACGCAGTTGAAATAAAAAAAAAATAAAAAAAATGTCCAGTAGCACCTTATAGACCAACTCAGTTTGTTCTGGTATAAGCTTTCTTGTGCATGCACACTTCTTCAGTGCTTCTTAAAAACTGCACATGAACGCTTATACCGGAACAAACTGAGTTGGTCTATAAGGTGCTACTGGACAATTTTTTAAATTTTCCCCCCCAATTAAAACACAGTCACAGGGTGAGCCCTGAAAACACATCGCAGGTGTCAAAGGCCAGGATAAACTGGTACATCTTCAGCATTTGCCAAAAGCTTTATGGTGAAGGTGCCAGGCTTTGACAAGAGAGTTGCACAATTTAGGAGCTGCCACAAAGAATGCCCTCTCCTGGGCCACGACCACCCAAAACTTGTTAGGGCAGTGGAACTAACAAAAGAGCCCCTCTGCTGATCTTAATACCCAAGAGGGTCTTTAGGCTAGCAGGTGGTCTCCCAGATATTTGGGACCTAAATTGTTTAGGACTTTAAACACTAGTGTCAGCTCCTTAAATTTTGGCCCAGTAAGGGACTAGCAGCCAGTGCAGCTGTTTTCAAACAGGGGTTATACGAGTTCTAAAGGCAACCTCAGCCAGCAATTTTGGCCAGTTGAGTTGAATTGGAACAGTAGAACCCCTGTTTTTCAAGCAGGTTAGACATTGTGCTGGAAATCTGAAGTTATTGCTGTTATATTTAAGCATACCAGACTGCTTCTTTTTCTTTGTTGCTGCCTTTACTCAAGATATGGACGACAAACTTTAGTTTATAAATTGGCTTAGACTGCAGTTGCCTGCACTGTTTTACTTACACAGAACGAGGAACTTAACCCGTTTCTCTGATTCTGTTTACAAATTCTTTATTGCTGAAATAATGCCCACTGTTCTTAGTCACAGAAGAAATTAACCACCCAAATAAATATATGCACGTGCATTGTAATGTGAACAAGCAAGTGCCCAGATTGTATCTTACAAGTGAGAGATTAGCAGGCACAGTTGTTCACGGGGCATCAAATTTCATAGTTTGCTGTGCAATCCAGCATGCTTGTATAGTTCTGTAAACAACTGGCCCATCAGCACACCAGGCCATTAGTGTCATTCTTGCAATCTCTGCTTTGTCTCTCGATAGGCTGGTAGGTTGTGATATGTCATGGCTCTTCTAGCTTCCACTGGCTTATCTGATGTCATAAATGTCATAAACAGGTTTTCCTAAGGAGTCTCAAAAAGTCCCAGTGCAGCTATAATTTGAATGCAAAGCACCCACAATGAGAAATATTCAGAAGCATTGCAGAACATAACCATATTGACTAGTAGCCATCAAGAACCCTCTCCTCCATGAATTTGTCTAATCCTCTTTTAAAGCTATCCAAGCTAGTGGCCATCAGGAACAACAACATTTTAATGAGACTGGATTAACTGAAAAGCAAGATTCTTTCCTCAAAAAAATAAAAAGCAATGAGGGGCAAACTACATGTTGCATGATGGCTGCATGTCGTGAAACACTGATGGCCCCTTCTGTTATCTCTTACACATTAGGGAACTTCACCCACCTTCACCATTCTGTGTTTTGGGGGGGGCAGCCAAAATCGCTGAACAGTAACATTTGATTTCATGTGCACATAGTGAACTGCAATTGACCAAGGTGCCCATTTTTGTTGTCCACATGGAACCAAATAGATGTCCCTTCCAGGGCAGCTGTTTGATCTCTCTGTTTGTACAAAGAGGTCTAAAGACTTTACCCAGTGATTTCCTCTGTGCTGAACAACCGTGGCCTATTGCTCAGGCAGCTAAGCTTCAAATTGTTGTCACGTAACACCTTGTCACTTTGTTCAATCATTGTCCTTTTAGTGAGTTCCAAATAGCTTATCCATTAAAGTTACAACAACTAGAGACATCTCTGTGGTAAGTGGCTTGAGTAAACTCGAGATCAAAGAGAGATCCCACCTTACATACCTGTTTACATTTAAGAAGATTTAAACTGCAGTCCTCTGTTGATACTAAAAGCCGGAGGGGTCATTAAGGCACTTGTAAAAGTTTGACCCATGTACATTAAAGTAAAATATGGTTGTGTTCACAAAGATAGTAACAAAAAGTCCCAAAGCCTAATTCTACTAAGCTTGGTAATATATCAGAGGTTGCATTAGTTTATGAGCATTTCTGGCAATAGAAGGGGATATTAAAATGATATATGGAATGCAGGTCTTTTTTTCTTATGAAGTCCATCTTAGGCTTACGTGAAAATCTCATTTCCATAGCAGCTAAAAAACTCTGAATGTTAGCAGACATTTATTCCAATCTAAAATACATATAGATAAACAGTATCCTAAATCCTTTCCAGTCAACAAATGCACTTGGAAAGAAAACACCTAGAATAAATGCATTATGAAGCCACCAAGTGGCCTGGTTTGCACAAACTTCAGCTTAGTGAGAACATACTAGCTTCCAGGAGTTTCTTCTTAGTTATAGCTCATGGTTAGTTGGAAAAAACTTAACCAGGAGCCCAGATCTGGACAACATGCTCAGCCAAACCTTGGCTCCGCTCTGCTCAGCGTAGCAGGGGGAAAGGACTGGGAAGGAGCAAATTGTGTAAGCTCCTCTCTGGAAGCCCACACATTTATGTTCCGCCAGGGTTTGGCTTTGCATGAAGGATGAACCAGGCCAATGTAAATGTTTATATGAAAAAGAGAAACACAAGAAGGGACAAGCGGAGAACTGAATTCAGTGTATTCCTCAGGTTGATTGGTATTCCTTATTGCTCTATTAGGCAGGTGATAACTCAGATTCTCAGTCCAGTATTCTCTGTTAATATTTGTTCTTGTTCTAGGAGTTTATCCTTCTGTCATACTCTCGTTACAGGTGCGATTGCTGGTATTGTAGACCAGCCAATGCAGAACTTCCAAAAAACGTCAGAGGCCCAGGGTTCAGCTGGACTCAAGGCCAGAGGTGTTATCTCTGGTGTGGGGAAGGGAATCATGGGCGTCCTCGCTAAACCCATTGGGGGAGCAGCTGAGCTAGTGTCACAGACCGGCTATGGTAGGTTTCAATCCATCTGTGAAACTCTTTGTGTTCTTTGTTAATTGCCAGTTTTTTTCTTTCATGATAGGCTTTTATTGGTATAATATACACACACACAAAAGATAAGAGATTACAACAAACCCCCAAGTCCCCATGCCCCCAGTCATCATCCTTATACCCCCAGTGATATCTGGTTGGATAACCGCATAATTGCCTTTTTGATCAGTGGAGGATAAATATATGTGTAAAGTTTAATGTCCAGGGCGCTATTTGGAAACAGGTCCTATGAACCATTCTAGCCAAGGAAGTTGACAACACCCTAAGTCACAAGGTCATCGTCAGTTTTCGAATTTTGTTTTAATTATAGCATGTTGTGTTCCTGCAGATTTAAAATAGTATGTGTTTTCATAGAATCCTAGAGTTGGAGAAGGCACAGAGTCATCACGTCCTATCCCCTACAATGCGGGACAGATGGCCATCCAACCTCTGGTTAAAAACCTCAAAGGAAGGAGAGTCCACGACCTCTTTTGGGAGTCCGTTCCACTGTCAAACAGCTCTTACTTTCAGAAAGTTCTTCCTGATGTTTAGTCAGAATCTGCTTTCTTGTCACTTGAAGCTAATGGTTTGGGTCCTACATTCCAGAGCAGGAGAAAACAAGCTTGCTCCATCCTCCATGTGTAACAGCCCTTGAGATATTCGAAGATGGCTATCATATCTCCTCTCAGTCTCTCTACCAGACTAAACATACCCAAATCCCTCAACTATTCCTCATGGGATTGTTTCCAGGCCCTTTATAATATTGGTTGCCCTGCTTTGCACATTCCAATTTGTCAGTATCTTTCTTAAATTGTGGTGCCCAGAACTGGACACAGTATTCCAGGTGTGGTCTCACCAAGGCAGAATAGTATGGTATTATATGCTGTAAGCTAACAGGGGAGGACGTGGGATGTGGGTGACGCTGTGGGTTAAACCACAGAGCTTAGGACTTGCTGATCAGAAGGTCGGCAGTTGGAATCCCCGCGAAGGGGTGAGCTCCCATTGCTCGGTCCCTGCTCCTGCCAACTTAGCAGTTCTAAAGCACGTCAAAGTGCAAGTAGATAGATACTGCTCCAGCGGGAAGGTAAATGGCATTTCCGTGCACTGCTCTGGTTCACCAGAAGCGGCTTAGTCATGCTGGCCATGACCTGGAAGCTGGACACTCGATCCCTCAGCCAATAAAACGAGATGAGCACCGCAACCAGAGTCAGTCATGACTGGACCTAATAATGGTCAGGGGTCCCTTTACCTTTACGTTTTAACAGGGGAGGACAACCCCTACACACACACATTTCTGGATAGTTGGTTAGATCATGGTGCTGACAATGCCGAGGTTTCAGGTTCGATCCTTGTATGGAATAGCTGCATATTCCTACATTGCAGGGAGTTGGATTAGATGGTCCTCAGGGTCCTTCCAACTCTAAAATTCTATGATTCAAGGTACATCTGGCTACATTGCTCAGACTCTGCCTGGCAATTCTTATGCTGGCAGTTAGATCTGCCCTCCTGCATTGTGCAAAGCTTCCATTTACCAAACTGAGTGAGGATGCTTCCTGCTGTTTTTGATCAAGAGGACCTGTATTGGGGAGAGTGGAGAATAACTGCCAAAGATAATGTGAGTCCTGCTATAGCACGTTAACCACTTACTCCAGCACAACCCCACAGATACAGTTGTTCCATTAATTGTTAAATCAAAAAATCTAAGGACTTGCAAATACTTTACTTTTTACTCATATAATGTGAAAGTCCCTTTTTCTTTAATGGGCTCAAGGTTTCCCTTCATAAAAATGAGTCACTGACCACTTGCACTGGCAAAGCCCCACTGAAGCTTTTAGATTTCCATTAACTAAATCTGTGGACATCATTTTTTGCCCAAAAGATTGTCGAAAGTCTGACCGCGAAGTCTCTCTGTTAGGCTCGCCGGTGCTCTTTCAAACATTTTGAGGTAACAATCATGTCTGTGAAAGACCTAAAATGAAAGGCTCATGGGCTCCATTTATTTGCAAAAAAATAAATTTGTGTTTGTGTCCAGCAGTTATGCCTGTGGAATGGGACTTTCTGGCCCCAACCACCTCCCTCCTGTGACCCCCCCCCAAGCATCTCCTGGAGGATGGGAGACCATCAGGAAAGGCTGGAATGTGACAAAGGGGGGGATTTGGATGCAACTATTGCCTCTGTGTGGGGGACGCAGGTGGCGCTGTGGGTAAAACCTCAGCGCCTATGGCTTGCCGATCGCATGGTTGGCGGTTCGAATCCCCGCGGCAGGGTGAGCTCCTGTTTTCGGTCCCAGCTCCTGCCCACCTAGCAGTTCGAAAGCACTCTTAAGTGCAAGTAGATAAATAGGTACCGCTTTATAGCGGGAAGGTAAACGGCGTTTCCGTGTGCTGCGCTGGTGCCGGCTCTGGCGAGCCGACACCAGCGCAGCTTCGTCACGCTGGCCACGTGACCCGGAAGTGTCTCTGGACAGCCCTGGCCCCCGGCCTCTTAAGTGAGATGGGCGCACAACCCTAGAGTCGGACACGACTGGCCTTCGGGCAGGGGTACCTTTACCTTTTACCTTTACCTTTATTGCCTCTGTGTACTTGTACTTGTCTTTAGACTGCTAGGCAACTCGAAGTCTGGTGTACAGATTATTTTTCCATCATGACCATATAAGCTTGGGATAGCTTGATTTTAGTGAAAACTAGGCCTTTGTGGGATGGGGGGTGGCATAGAATATAAAAATATAGGTAAGTTCTATTCTTTTGAAACCCACAAGGAAGCAGTACAAAGCTGGGAGATGCTGTGCGTAATAGGCTTCCCATGTATTATTTTTAAAATGTTAGCAAGTGGTAAACAACCCAAACTAATATAGAGATGCAAACAGTGGCTTGCATCCAGAGAGTTACCGGTACTTTAAGGGAGGTCCACAAGGTTACAAGCACCCAGTAGGATTCACCCTTCCCTGCTTTTGCAGAGTGGCCACACACACACACACACACACACACACACACACACACACACGGTGGCTGCTGTCCAGAAAGCACAAATTCAGAGTTACCTTGGGTGCAGAGAGCGAGTTCCTCCCCCCCCTTTTTTTTTGGATGCTAGCCAGTGTCTGTAACATATTTTACTTTCTATATCCATTGAACAATAGTGTAGGGAGAGGATACACAAGTGGCTTCAGATCATAATAGATGGCACTGCATGGCTGAGTACCCTCATCCCATCTAGACTGCAAACGGGATTATGCCCAATAAAGAGAATAAGAGGATGGGAGACCACACAGAAGTCAACACATGTTCTTTCTTTCTCCACTGCAAATGACATTTTCATTCGCATAACACTGTAAAACCTCAATCAGCTAATTGTTACAACTGGAATGCATCTTTTAAGCATTTCCATAAGCAGTTAAATATTAAACTATACCACCCCCCTTGCCCAACATATCCAGTGCATTACTTAATCTGGGCATTAGTTATTAGTTTTATGAAATGGACTCTTGAGTTGCTTACACCCCAGTGCAAAAACGTCTGCTTTGCCATGGAGTTACTTGACTTGTCCAAGTCATTCCTGCCTCCCCTCCCCAAATGCTTACATCTTAGTGCTCAGTTCTTTGTTGCATCAGGCTTAGCCTAGCTTCGATCAGCCTTGTAAAACTTTTATTATATCTGTGAAGTTTTTACACCCCGCTAATTCTCCGTCTAATGACCATGCCTTCATTTATAAAAATTTACAAGCCATCAGAAACCGCACATGCCAGGTCACCCCTTAGCTCTGGCAGTTCTGCTCAGAACAAACAGGAAAAGAAGCTGCTCCGCAGAGCTCTACCTTGGCACAATGAAGCACTCCTCATATTTTGGATGCCCCAGGAGAACCCATAAACGTTTGGGATCCATGTTTAACAGCTGGATTAAGTAACCTCTATTGAAATGCAGTATCTATGGCAAGCTTGCCTTCTAATGTTTACTAATCATGACATATACATGGAGGAATCTGAATATGAAGCAAGAAAGTTAACAGTGGCCTTGACTTTTTATGCATACATTGTTAAATGACGTTTTCAGTCCCATTCTGGACTGATGGCTCTCAAGAGCATTATGTTTCCCCTAATTGCTCGTATGTGACTGACATTCTGTCTTTTGTTTATTTCTAGCTAATGCTAAAATCCACCAGGGTTAAGTGCACGATTATTGTATTCTAATGTTGAATGAATTATCTCCGCTAGAGTGTCCAAAGATGTGACATCACTTTGGATCTGCACTGTTTTATGGACTACTCTAAGAAGATGACATCACTACAACATGTTCCTGTTTTCCGAAAAAACAACTAGTAAAAATCTTAACTTCTCTTACCGCAGGTATTTTGCATGGAGCTGGACTTTCTCAGCATCCCAAACAGCGTTATCCTCCAAGCGATCAACATGCTGAGCAGGCACCAAACAGCCACGTCAAATACGTCTGGTAAAATTATTGAGACACTTGCTCATTTTTCTGTCCACATTGCTGATTAATAGATTTTGGCCCGTGGTCAAGTTAACAGGCTATTGGCCTAGGAAGAGGTTGAGTTACAACAGTTTATTTAGGAACGCTAAGCAGAGTTACTGCACAGAGGCCCATTTTGCAAATGATAAGCGGTTGATCTCCTTTGAGCTTTGTAACTCCGATGCTACTCTGTGTTTGTTTATCTAAGCTTTTACTTAGTTGCCTTTGCAGTGGACCCAAGTTCTGCACATTTCCAGAAATAGCTGCTGGTTTCTTCTCTGTGTTTGGTTCCAGCTTCTTGGGGTGGATTCTCCACGGGGAAAAGAAATGAGTTGGAAAAATAGAATGCAATTATGAGCATCGATTAGGTCAGCTTTGCTGCAGATGATTAAGGAGTTTTGATAATGTTACAAAATAAGCATGACATCCTTTTGATTTAAAACTGAAATGGGATTTGCAAAAACTGTGGTGCTTAGTATCCTTCCAGCTTGCTGTGATTCTTTTTATATATTTTTTAATGGCAGCTTCACTGAGAAACGATGCAATTGACCGTATCCTTTGAGCACAAGTTCCTAATCTTGAATTATTCTTTTAACAGGAAAATGCTTCAGTCTCTAGGGAGGCCCGAGGCCCACATGGCCTTGGATGTGGTAATTGTGAGTGGATCAGGCCAAGAACACGAAGGATGTTTGCTGCTTACCTCAGAGGTGCTGTTTGTGGTTAGTGTCAGTGAAGACACACAGCAACAGGCCTTTCCAGTGACAGAAATCGAATGTCTACAAGACAGTGAACAAAGCAACCTGCTGAAGGTGCAGCTCAAGCAGCAAAGAGTCCCTTCTGATTTGGAGGTAAAGCTTCCTAAACACCGATTTGTAGCCTTTATTTAAATTTGCAGCATGAGTGCTGTACGTTTCAATAAATCTGCGTTGTCTCATTTCAGGCAGATGGAGTAAGAGAGAGATTGTCCGAACAGCAGTACAACAGACTTTTGGACTACATCACAAAATCATCCTATCACTTTGTTCCCAGCACTTTATCTGCGCAAACCACAGCACAAGTGGTAGCTGCCGAACCCATTCCTACAACAGTTAAGACTTACCAGTACCTTGTTGATCCTGTTTTTGCCCAAGTATTCATCAGTAAATTTACTATGGTAAAAAATAAAGCCTTGAGAAAGGGGTTTAATTGAGAACACCCAGTGGCAAGACTTGTTTTCAATTTTTAAAGTAACATCTATGCAGTTGCCTAATGTGAACTTTTAATTTCACATTGTGTCAAACACATGTGTTTAAACTTTGTGGGCTGGTGTAGTAAAGTAGCACTTAAAAAACAAACAAACCCACAATAGTCTTATTTTTTGCCCAGCCTATATGAAATGTGCTGATTCTCGATCTCTGTGCATGAGGCAAAAATTCAGGAAATATTAGTGATGCAAACCTTGTTATAAGCTAAGCTGTCTAGTAAAGGGAAATGTAGCAGCCCTATAGAATGACAGTGAACACGTTCAGTCCATTCTTTTAACTGGAAATCAGACAGGCAAGGGTAAGCAAAACTCTGCATGTTGCAGTGTTCTTGTCCCAGAAAGAATATCCGTGTTCTCTGTGTCCTATTTTAGGGTCTGCCAGTTTCTATTATAAGCAGAGTTTATAACTCAGCTGTAAAAACTAGCTCAGGGCTGAAACTTTTACCCTAAGTTTTCCATCCAATAGCAAAACATTTCCTCCCACTCCAACTGAAAGCATTGAAGTGGCTGTTTTAAGTTACTAGTGACAGCTGGGTTTTAGCACTGTTCTAACCTTATAATAGCCTTCTTTATTTGACTGAAATTCTGCAGGACTTTAGTCCTTAATATAAACTAGTGCCTTTGTGTAGTTTGGAGAGCAAAATGGTAACTACGGCATTAATTTATTTTTGAAACTTCCTGTCTGTAGTAATCTTATTCCCCAGTCAGATTTTTCTTAAGACTTTTGAATGTATATGATGTTGTGGATTGTTGGGCAATACATAATTATGCAAGGTACGTCATCTCTTATTATTGTGGGACCAGTAATATGCATCGTATCAATTTTAGGAGTGGTGTTCAGGCAAGTGTACCAAAAAAAACCTAGACAAAACTCAAGTCTCCAATCCAAACTGCATTACTCAGAGGTCAGTCCCACTGTAAGTAGTATGATTTACTGCCAAGGATATTGTTTAGGGTTGTTCTGTCAGTCTTGTTACACATTTCAACATAAATGCTAATTGTATGCATTAACTAATCCTGAGGCCTATATCGGTGCTCTTCAAAGAGTTTATGTAATTTGAATATTTTGTTCTTGGTCTCAAACTTACCTATCCAATATTTAAAGGTTAAGAAATGGAGATTTAAAACTAACAAATGTTAGTTTTTACTATAGCTCTGTGGATACAATTTAATGAAGATAGATGAATCTTGTACTAAAACGATCTAGGGACTGAACAGTCTGGAAGCAAATAGATCATTCCTTTCAACATCTTTGTCACCACTTTCTACACTGAAAAACTCACTTTAATTGGGAAGGACTTGCTAAACCATAAAACTAAATTCCAGTAGTTTGGGGTTCTGCGCCTAATGCTGTCCCTATTGTGTTTCAGAAGTCACATTTCCCACCCCTTCCAATACAAAGACAAATATGTTACTGAGTACTTGAAGCCTTATCTAAACCACTGCATAGAGAACAATTAAAATTATGACTGATGGGACTCAATCCCATATTGGGGCTATGAGTCACATCACATTTACATTTAGCCTGATTTGATGGCCTCTCACACTCTTAAAGGAGCTCCCATTTGATTTGTCTGTGGAGTTCTCCTTGCACATTTAGGATTTTAGTGTTTTGAATGAGTTTTGTTATAGGCGATTCAAATTCTGTTTTCCTCTTTTATTTTAGAAAAATCACTGTTGCCATAAGATCTATTATATTTGTGGATTGCAATGGGATCAGCAGTCTTAGGTTTGAGAAAATCTATTTAATGTGGGTTCTTGGCTATTATCTGTTTCTGCTTCAAAACTTTTGTTCCAAATGATACTCCTGGCTCAACCTCTCAGGGCAAGAACTCAACATTATTCTGTGGAGATTATTCCTATACTTCAAAACTATGCCCAAGACAGGAACTGAAATGAAACCAAGTCATTACCGTAATAATGATCTATTTTTGTTGTTGTTGACATCTCCTTTGCATTCTTGGTACAAACTACAAGAACATTTTGATTTAAGTGCTTCTCTTGTCCCACTTTGCTATGAGTTACTTCTGGAAGCCATTTTTCTTATTTATTGATCACAATGAGTGTGAAGTGAACACAGCCATTGTTAACATCTCATATGTTGACTTGTCAAACTGGTCATTGTTTACCTTTGAAAATGTATACATTTTATTCTTGAATCTTTTATGGGAAATAAAGAGTTATATTGCCAGTGTTGCATGCTGACTGCATATATTAGAACAAATTTATTCAGGGAAAACAATTTTTGTGACCCACACACAGATAGCTCAGGCAGGCAAGCCACTATTGGTTTACAGGACTCTTTATGACTCATCTTTGAGTGAACTGAACTATTCAAGTATCATTTTAGCACCTTTCTCCAAAAACACCTTCCCTGCTGTCGCCCAATTCCTGCAGACACAAAGGAATGGTGGGAGGCACCAACAGGGCAACCTCTCAAGGGAAGATGGCTGGGAGGCAGTGTCAGAAGCTGAAAAGGTAACAGAGTTTAGTGAGCAGGCAGAGGCTGTGGCAGAGAGAAGTCTAGAAGCAGAATCAGGAGAAAGGAGAGGCAGAGATAAGCCATACTGTCTCCCCCTCCTGCTGCAACAAGCTTCCCTCCCCACTGGGCTCCCAGGACCAGAAACCTGGGAGAGGAGGAGACTTAAGTCAGCTGTGGACTTTCAGTCTGTACAACTGCCTCATAGAGCCAAGACCTACTGAGAAGGGTTGCTGTGCTCATTAAGCCTGGTGCTCCTGAGCAGGCCTTATTTCTTCTAATAAAGAGTTAACTTCACTAACAGTGACTTACTGCTAGCTGGCTCACTGACACACACAGTCCTTGCTTACGATGACAGCATAATTTTGCTGCAGCTACACTACTTATATCAAGAAGCTGCTTTAAATGAATAGTGCCTTTCCGTGGTCCCTGCACAACCTTGAAGCAAAACACAACTTTTATAGGAATTTTCCAAAATCTATCTACGCTGCCCCAAATGTTCAGTGAAGCGACAAATTAATCCCCATAGTTCTGCAAGCATTTTGGTCCATCCTCTGTAGACCAGTTTAAAGTAGTACCTCATATGCTCTCACTGATGGCAAAACTACTCTTTAGAATAGAGTTTCATTAGTTTTAATGGTTTCAACCTAGTCCTGCAGTTTATCTATATGAATAACACAATCACCCATCAAAAGGTTGCTGCTTGTGATCTTTTGAGCTGGCTATAAAATCTTCACATAAAGCAGGATGCCAAATTAAGCCATCTGTATTGTATTTTCAAGCTTGTAAATTCAAATCCCGATAGCAAAACATCTACTTCAAATGGACCATTAACATCAACACTTTGTATATATACACATTCTCCAAAACCATTCACTCTAGTAAGCTACTTAGTAACTTCTTCGTTGATTCAAAACACAAAGTTGCAGTAACAAGGGATTTTCAGACTTTCCAGGCACTAGACTCTTGCCTTAAATTAGGGAATACATTTTTACTGGCATTTTTACATCAGTATTTGGAAGACCTCTAATGGACAAACTCACTCACACACTGTTCTATTAAACATCAGCTGGAGAGCTGTGTACCGTTGGAAGCAACACTATAGGATACTAGCAGACAAAGTTCAAGAGTGTGCAACGAGCAAGAACACAAGACCTAAGGAAAGCTAAATGATCATTAAGCCAGTCACGATGAGATGTTTTAAGGACTTACTGGGAATATCTGAAAATACAATTACAGAAGTTGGCTGCTAGTTGTACAAACCAGACAGATATTAGGGGGAACGTAAAGGCTGGCATGCCTGTGAAAACAGATGTCAAGCCTGCACAATGCAGATACTGCTATGTCTGCAAATGTGCATCCTTATCCACAACTAATCACACAACTACGTATATCCTCCCTTATCGTAAGGCAAATTGTTAACTGATCTTTGCTGAAGCATGTTCTAGTACCCATTAGGTATTTAATCAGCTTTTTTAGAGGCAGGTGTGCCTATTATGGACCTAGCAATCATCCAACACAGCCCAGCCTAGACCTCTCTTCCTGCCTGGCTCCTTTAAAGCAGTGGTAGCCAAGCTTGGCCCTCCACTGTTTTGGACTACAACTCCCATTATCCCTAGCCAAAAGGACCAGTGGTCAGGGATGATGGGAACTGTAGTCCCAAAACAGCTAGAGGGCCAAGTTTGGCCACCACTGCTTTAGAGCAACAGCCCTATAAGGTTGCAGAACTACAGCTCCTATCTTCCTATCAACGATGCTGGCTGAAGTCCAACATCTGGAAGGCCGCATACTCCCCACACCTTAGAGAGACAAGTGTTAATAAACAAAAGACCAGGATAAACCAGATAGAAGGCTTTTGTTCTCAATCTCCCTACCCAGTTTCAGTGAAAGGAAGATGTAATTAATCAAACATAGAATCCAGCAGATTTTTCCTCTCTCATTCATCAATCATTCTCCAAAAGCTTTCTAGAATCATAGAATCATAGAGTTGGAAGAGACCACAAGGGCCGAGTCCAACCCCCTGCCAAGCAGGAAACAAGAAAACTTGAAATGATGACTGGCAGCTAGTACCTCAACAACAGTACATAAGGGGGGGGGGAACAATAGTACTTAAGCATTCTGTTACAGATATTACTACCTCCTCGCTATCCAGTTTGAAAAAAGTCCAAACATCGCTTAACTGAAGTACTTAATTTAATGATCAATGTTACAGCATGATCAACACCAAAGTGGATCATAAGGAATAGTTCAGTGAAACAGTGATGTTCAGTTGTCAGATATCCAGAGAGGAGAGTCTGAAAAGGAAGAAACAACAAGTTATTAAATGAATCTGTTTTTAATCTCAAGACCACTTATGCAAAGGGTTTTGTCTAAAATGAGCAACAGGATGCTTTCACCTATATATTTACGCCCCATGAAAACCAAGATTGTGTAATAGATATAGGAGTTTACAGACCAAGTTGGACAAACCAATGTGAACAGAGACAAACACGTAATACACATATGCAGATAAACACCTCACTGCAGGCATGGTTAACAGTTCTACCACTAGGGGGCTTTGAATAAAACAGGTTTTGAAAAGTGGGTAAAAAGGCAAAAGCAGCAATACAGCATAGGTATTCCATAAAAAGAGGTCAAATATTTAAAAAAGTAAGGGGGCTAGGCCAAGCGACAGGGGAAGATAGCAGGCCCCCTCATGGGGACTGAAAAGACAATATATAAATGTTTCTATAAATAAATAGGTTCAGATGCGTAAGTTTTTAGTAGAGATGCAATCAAACACTGAAGCTAAAAACTAGAACATTGCAGGGCTATCAATTGATAATAAGTACATAAGATGGGTCTGGTGGATACAGAGCTAAGACAAAACATCCACCATACCTAGTCAAAAAGTAATATTCTTCTGCCAAGGTTAGACAACGGAAAGTTTTCAGATACCTACTCATGATCATTTGGGTGGTGCACTTTCAAACACCCCAGCTTTTCTCATGGCCTCAAACTCCTTCATGGCATCATAGTTTTTATAGAACTCAGCATATGCTCTTTTCCTTGGTTCAGCCACACCAAACTAAAGAGAAAGAGATAAGACCGCAAGTTATTACTGGAAAAAGTTGCATCCTCTCACTAAGACAGTCTTAATTAAAGAACTAACTCACAAACTGACTTCTTAATGTACCACAGTCTGACCTTGTATCCAGCTGCACATCCTATCGAAAAAAGGAAAGCCACTACAATGTGTTTTCTTAGACGACTGGCCAGGAGGCCTCTCATCTGGGGCTTGGGCAGCAAAGCAGCAGACATGGTGATGTTTTCTCCTAAAAAAGGCAAATCAAAGAAAATTTAGCAAGGGTGCGCTGTCACAAAAGCATCTCTACGACCAACAGTGAAAAGAATCAGCTACAAAGATGTGGTTATTCAAATCTCTAAACCCTATGCAGCTGAGCCAAGCTTCATAGGCAAGGAGGTCACTTATATAGCTCCCCAAATTACTCAGAAATTCCTGTTTCTTAGATTTTCAATAAATATCTAATGAGGCATGCATAGAAGCTCTACAACCTTTATCACTTCAATAATATGTCTTACTTGTAGACTTAATTTTAGCCTTACACTTTTGGATGCAAGGCATCATTTGCCCACACAATAGGAAGAAATGGGTGTGTGGGACAGGGGGAAGACCAAGGGCGATTAAGCAGCCTTTTTTATTTATTTATAGGATTTATAACCCTTTTCAGCCAAAAAGACTCCCAGAGTGGCTTACATACAGTCAGTTAAAATAAGACAGTCCATGCCCACAGGCTTGCAATGTAAAAAAACACAATATACAAGGGGAAAGGGACAGTGACAAAAGGAACTCAAACTCAGGCAGCAATTATTAAACATTTGTTGTTATAGTGACCACTAGGCTCCATTCGGATAGGAGATGCCTGATGGAGCTAAGCTTTTGACCAAACTAATGGAACAAACTGCGCTTCCTATCTCTCCCCCAGAGGCAGTCTGATGGAGTGCCTTCCCACATAAGTATCAGTTGAGAGAGGCAGCCTAACAGAGCTGGCCAATCACAGCAGAGCTTATGGGAGTGCTCTGCTTCCCATCTCTCCCACTAATAGAATGGCTGCTTCCAAATGATAGTTGAGGGAGGAGGCCTGATGGAGCTGGCTATATACAAGCTATCCCAGTTATGGTTCATAGAGGACAAAAAGTTACCGTGTCTGCCCTGTTTAACCATCATTTTGCATCTGGTTCCACCCCCCAAAGACATTACACATACCTTGGTTTTCAAACAGCTTAGTTCTTGAACATTTTGGCTCCCAAACGCTGCAATCCCGGAAGTGACTGTTCCGGTTTGTGAACTATTTTTGGAAGCTGAACGTCTGACGGGGCTTCCACAGCTTCCAATTGACCACAGGAGCTTCCTGGAGTCAATCAGAACCAACGCTTTGGTTTCCAAACATTTTGGAAGTCGAACAGACTTCCAGAACAGATTCCGTTTGACTTCCAAGGTATGACTGTATTTTATGCTCTGTTGCTAAAGGTGCCTTCAGTATCCTAATTCTGGACACATTTTCTTACAATATTGTACATGCTGTGTCATATGGAAACATAACACCTGAGAGCAGCACTCGAAATTAACCGCTCGCCAGCTGTTTTCTGTGACACAGGAGCACCACCTAGTGACCAAGTTTAGATTTCCAGTCACATAGTTTGTGACCGGCTGTGCAGGAGAACCACAGCATCAGTTTTCCCTTTCTGCCTGACCCCAGGAAGCCTTTTGATGTGCTAAAAGGTTGTGGTTTGCAAACAAACAGATAAGCAATTTGGGGGGGGGGGGAAGCAGCAGGAGAGATCCAGCTGTTTTGCCTCTGGTCACAGAAAAACAGATAAATTGGTGCAAATTCTATAAATTAGAATCTTTTAGAAACGGAAGTGGGGTCCATTTGTATGAACTTTTAAGTGCAAGTGATGCCAGTAAATCCTAGTTATCAATATGGAACGGTTATCTCTTTTTTTCTTTTTAAGTGCAAACATTCCCCACAGACTTCCTCTCATCCACACTCAGTTCATATACTACAGCTGCAATGGTAATTTGGGATGGGGGCAAACCAACAAAGAAACTAATGGTCTTGAAAGAGTGGAGCATCACCTACTTTTTAAAGATTTGCATGAGTGCTCCTGTACCATTTACAGGGAAGTGTTTTACATGAGCACGAATGGAGAAAATGTCCCTCACTGGTAGCTCCATCTATCACAAAAACTGTGGCTTTGCAAACTGAAAAATAGAGTTTCAACCCAGTGAGAGCAAGTGTGTGTAGTAGATTGTCTGTAGGACCAGGACCTGGGAGAGCTGGGTTCAAATCCCCACACTATGTTACTGTCCTATACATGTCTAAACTTAAGTCTCACTGTTAACCTCTGTATGACTTGTTTTGCTGTGGCTGGTTATAACCCTCCAAACACCACAAATTACAAAAAAGCCCAAATAAATTCTCTATGAAAAAATAAATAGAAAGTGCTGTTGCATTGAGGGGAAGGGTGATTAGCCATTGTTTTCGCACCTTTAACCCAGGTTCCACGAGCCGTGTAAGCAGTTTCTAACACTGCTAGGAGTGACGCACCAACACGAGGAGCAGGTGCATAGAAAATGCAGTCACACCTCAGAGCTGCCAACTCTGAATAATGTAAACCTAATGTCTTGGATGCTAACAAAGAGCTCTTTCCTCTCCTACTTTTGGGGCCCATGCAAGTTTCCTTTGCCAGTCTTGACTTTTCTACTTGACTCACTCATGTTTCACAGTGGATCAATATTCCACTGATAATAGCTTTCCTCTGAGTAGATGAAAGGAATGTTTGCAAACATTTCATAGCATCACAGCAGCTTAGCCAATGACAGACTACAGGTGAGTTTGGCTTCAGCCAATCAGATACAAAACTATCCAGTGGGCCATATCCGTAAATATGGAACCTGATGAGCTCTACATTTAAGTAAGCAAACAAAACCTCTTCCAACACCTCCAATTCACATAATATTTACTTATTTTTATCCACACATCTTTGCCCAATAAATAAGATTCTCAATGGTTGAAAGATCTTAGACATGCCCCATTGGTCTTTGGGAACTGAGCACCAACCCAGCCTCCAACAAGAACCCATGTAAAACACGATCAGGTTTTTGCCAAGTTCTTTCAGCTACTACAGATCAGCTTACCTCCATGAAGCTAGCTACGTTTAAAGACTCCTCCATGCCAGAGATATCAAGCTGGATCATCTGCAGGTCTTTGCATTTGATAACAATGGTGCCAACAAAACATTTTTCAATGGAAAAACCATTGAAAACCTTTCCCCTATGCCCTGCCAGGCTTATGCTGGCAGGGTGGGAGAATGGTCCACTTTCTGTTTTAACTTTTTTCCTTTTACGCTTAAGTTTCCACTCCCATTAAAAACAGTGGTAGGGAAAGCAGAGGGAGAGATTTAGTCACACTCAAAAGCATCTCTAAGTTTCTCGCTGGGCTGTAGATTGAAGCCACTTGCTGGAATGCCCCATTTTTAGCTCTTCTGACGTCACAGCTTTGACAATAGTTGGGCCAGGACTTTGAAAGAGCCAAAGGTGGCTGGGAGGCAAACTCCAACTTCTGACATCAGAGGAATAGATCTGATGTATCCGATGCCCTCACATATAACTGCATCCTAACTATCACATGATCATATAATTACATTACACAATTGTGCCCTAGAAGAGTTGGTCATGGAACTGACCAATCCTTGACTTCATCTTAAGTGGCACCCAGGACCTGGTGCCAGATGTAACTGTTGTCTAACCAATTGGGAGCAGTGGCCATAGTACCATTAAATTAAATATACATAGATATGGCCAAGAAAATCCAACATGGCCACATCAGACTTCAGCAAAGGAAACTTCCCAAAAATGAGAGGTGCGGTAAAAAGGAAGTTGAAAGGCAGAATCAAGGTCAAACCACTTCAACATTTTAAGTTAAAATTACTTAAATATGATTGTAGCAGAAGGGTGGCTAGAGAGGCAGTTGGTACCTTGGATGACAACTGAGCCAAAGGTATGCTAAAAGATGAGAGTGCAGAGAAGTGGAATGTCTTCACAGCAGAAGATATAAGGCAGATCTCTGTTCCTCAGGTAACTTTTGCAGGAAGGAAGTATGAGGAACTGAGGCATATAGTAGTGATGAGGGATGAAGTTCTAGGCCTAATAATAATAGAAAAACTGACTAATAACCAAGTCTGGATAGCATCAACCTGAGCTCTCAAAGGTGAGAAACAGTTGCAGCCTTGGTGGCTTTTTAGTTTAGAGAAAATGTGCACGAGAGGTGGTATGACTAATGAAAACAGTGGAGAAAGGTTTCTCTCTCTCATAACACAAAAAATCATGGATATTCAATGAGGCTGAATGGAGGATTCAGGGCAGATAAAGGGAAGTACTTCACACAGCACACAGTAAAACTGTGGAATTCGCTCCCACAGGAGGTAGTGATGGCCATCAACTTGGATGGATTTAAATGAGGATTAGGGAAGTTCATAGAGGTAAGGGCTCTCAGGAAACTGCAGGATGAGAGTGCTTCTCATAGGCATCATGTTGGTGACACTGAGAATGGGATACTGAAATAGGCCTGATCCAGCAGGCTCTTAAGTACAATTTTAACACCTGCTCTTCCTGTTTCATTCAATGTGGTGTACATAGTCCCACTCCTCTTTATCCTCAATATTCACTCTAGGAAATAAGTTGAACTAACTTAAAAAGACTGGGCCCAAGGTCACCCAGTAAACTTTGTGGCTCAGGGTAGAACTAAAGTCAAGTCTCCCAACCCTATCTACCACACTGTATGGACAATTTTTATATATATACTCAGTTTTATGCACAAGCCTTAAAAAATGGAGGGCCCCGACAAACTACAAGTTAGCTCCTCAAAGTTTAGTTTCATGCTTTTGAGAACCAGCACAGCTCAACACAATTCTTATCCATTCATAATTTTGTTTAAGGGATTTGCGACCGCAAGTGCCCATGTTCCAGCAGACGATGACTAAGAATTTACTCCTACAGCTTTCAGCATTTTCCTAGGCTACAGAATTGTGAGGGTGTCAAACATACATACACACACACACACACACACACACCATGAAGGCCTCCTCTTTGCTTTTAAAAATGTAACATTGTCTCTCCATGCACACACATGCTGCACATATGTATGGAGAGGGGAACAAAAGCGACGAGGAGCCGATTTCTCGCCTTGGGCCCCCTAAGCTCAAGTGTGCGCGCGACTGCTCACGCGGGAAACTATTAAAAGTCCCCGAAGGCCTTCAGAGGCTCCGCCCCGCCTGGGCGTCTGGTAGCCAAGCAGCTCGCCTTCCGTGCCCCTGAGGAGCCCAATTTCGAGCAGTTCACCACTGACGCGACTCCAGGACGTCCTTTGCAAGGAAGTGGGAGGGCGGCGAACAACTCCTGTCCGGGCCAGGGGCAGCTTCCTTGCCCGGTGGCGGGCGGGGTTGGTGCAGCTGCCCTCACAAGCGCCATTGCGACGGGACTCCCAGGGAAACAAGGCCGAGGAGAGAGAAGACAGGCCTGGCCGCAGGGGAGCCAAGGACCAAGGCCCAGGCCTCCCCCTCGGGCGCTTCTTCGTCCCTTCCCCTCCTCAGAATCCAAGCCAACCGAGTCCCCCGCCCCCCCCCCCACCAACGGCCCAACGGTCGCACCAGGAACGCGCCGCTCTCTGGAACGCGCGGGAGGAGGAGGGAAGGGGAAGGGCTGAGGGAACAGGCACGGGCGGGCCCACCAACCAACCCCCTGCAAAGCACTCACGTCTCACAGAAAGCTCTGGAACCGCAAGGTCCTCCTCGCACACGCAAGTATCCTGCGCTGTCCTTCCTCGTTCACCTTCCGAACCGCAGCTCCCGCCTGCGCACGCGCGTTGCGATCGACGGCTACGGGAAGGCGCTCGGGTCAAATTTAATAGGGCGCGGAACGCGCGGAGGTCTCTCCTGCCGCAGTCTGATTCTGCGTGTTTATATAGTATTTGACTTCCTTCCGTAATGTTTTGTTCTGGGTTGTTTTATTTGATGTTTTAATGTGTTGTAAACCAGGTTGAGATTTATTTTTTTATAAGGCATAGAAATGAAATGAATAATAATAATAATCACAGACTCGTAGAATTACGGCGTTGGAAGGGATTCCCCGGGCTCATCTATTCCAACCCCCAGCCTTCTGGGTAAGTGTCACACACACTGACCCAGAAAGTCTTGGGCTAGCAACTCTTCCATCATGTTTGTTATAAGAGCCACTGCTTCATATTAAATTGAAAATATAAATCTAGCTGTGAATGTGTCACAATCAAAATCAGATTTCTTCTTCTTACTGTCTGAAGCCAACTCTTGCCTTAGGACCAACAGATGCCAGGCCCAAGACAGTATACCGCCATTATGAATCTGGGATGTTAAAGTGGCCATTAAATAAAATTATCAACATTGTATCAAAGTTCGAGACATACCTGTTAAGCTTTGTTGATTCAACACCACAAATATTATGCAGTAATACAATTCTTCTAGTAACAGCACACTACAAATCTGCCATCTCACATTTGTGTGATTCTTCTTATTTTCCAGTGATACCAGTTAAATGTTTCTATTACTAAACTTGTGTGCTATATCCACAACATTTTTGGGTCACTTCTAAACTAATAGTATATTGCGCAAACCTCCTGATTTGTTTACACAACATTTGTGCAGAGGTTATACGATATGGCCATCACATGGTTGTTATCCTCTTATTTTTTAACCGCATAAAGTTCATTTTCTTCCTCCCCCCCTTTTTTCTTGGAAGCAATTGCGCAAAAGCACTATTTAGCTGTTCCCATTTATTGCAGGCTGCCCACTTTGTGGTAGATTATGAAGATGCACTCTTATTGTGCATACAGCATGTACCTGGATGTGCAAAAGTGAGACAGTCTGAAAGCATCCCTGGTGCCATGGTTCGGTTTTAAGATTTAGATAACTCTTATCTAAATCTAGACAAGGTTCCAATTTACAAACCTCCAGTGAATCAAGCTTTTTAAAGCTTAGACTATACTTGGCATCAGTGTTTTCATTGCAAAATGGCCTGTTTCTACTTTATTGTTTCGTTAGAAAAGAATCTAATTAAGAAATAGGGGATCTCATGTTTCTTCTGCGTTGACATGTTTGAGCTTAGTGATTAACAGAACTGGCAATAGATAGCAGCGTAAACAATCCCACTTAAACGTATTTTGATTAAATGAATTTGGTGCACATTTTCGCAATGCACATTTGGCCATGTTCAGCATGGTACGCTATGTATACATAATGGAAAAAATTGTGGCGGCCTCCAATTCCCACCCCCAAGCAGAAGGTATGCAATTGCTACAATTCATAGCCTCCCATCCCGGTATTAATTAGCTTGTCTCACCAACCCGAGCTGTAATATATATAAATGAAATTCTAGAAAGGCATCGGCAAGAACAAGATGTTGAAGCCAAATGGAAAACATGAACCAATAAAAAGGCTGAGCTAGTAGAAGGGCAAGCTTAGCCTTTGAAGTCGTTTCAAGTACTGCATGCTTTAATTTTGGGGTAATCGTATGACGATAGATACAAACAAGAAATGCAGGAACAGCTTTTGTAACTTTGGGGCCAACTGGAGACAAATCAATGTGTTGAAGGTTACCAACAATTGCCACAGCCATTGAAAGCATTAGCTATTGTTAAGTTGGACTTTTAATCACCGGCTTGAAAAAGATTTGTGAAGGTGGCGTGAGCACCAATTTCCAGTGCCAGCACTTTTTTAAAATAGGGGTAAAGCACCACAGTTCCTAAGAACCTAGAGAAAGAGATGATCTTAGTAGTTTGGCAAACAAGAAGAAGCCTGCATTTCTTCATATCCGATGTTTACATTGACTTGTTCAACTTAATGGACCTGTTTGGGGTTAATTTACCATGGCAATAAATTCATGATGAGTGCTCAAGAAACATGTAAGTTGCTTGCCATCATTATTTTAGGTCACACTCTTTTGGGCTATGTTTATATGGTTTTAAAACAAAATTATTATTATTATTATTATTATTATTATTATTATTATTATTATTATTGCTTTTTAAAGAAAAATGGTGCTGGTACTCACCATGAAATTGTTACAGTAAGTGCCACATTTTTAACATTTGGGGGGGGGGGAAGGTGCTGGTACTGTGTACCCTTGAGGACCCCCAGAAAAAAAAGCACCGATTATGATTATCATCCCCTAAGCTTCACCCTAAGGTGAAGGGGCAGGTTGCATCAAGTGAAACACAATATTAAAAACAGTTTTAAACAACTTAACAATCACAGAAATTAGGTGGATCGTTGCTGCTGCTGCTGTTACTATTAAATGCTATATCACCTGGTGTCCCCATGACCACTCACTGAGCCCCACTGAGTTGTGGGTGTAACAACTCTTCCCAACCACCCCCAAATTTGGTCAACTGGGAGTGGGAGACTGGCTTGGCATGATGTGTTTTTCACTTTTACACAGGGCACCAGAAAAACAAATGCTGTTCATCTTCTTAGATTAGCCAATGCCAACCTGATGCCCACCAGATGTTTTGAGCTACAACTCCCATCAGCTCCAGCCAGAACAGCTTTTAGAGGAAAGATGGTAAACTTTTGGCCCTTCAATTGTTAAACTACAGCTCTCATCAGCCCCAGCTAGCATGGCCAACAGCCAGAGATTAGAGGAGTCCAACATCTGGAGGGCCCCAGGTATACCATCCCTGCCTCGGAGGCTCAGCACTCTTATGCTGTACTGATCCAGTATGGGGCCCTTGTCTAGTCCCCTCCCCTCTTTTTCCACGTAGAAAGCACTCTCCAGCCTCCTTCTCAACCTCTGCATCCTGCTCTGGCAGCAACAGCCGATTGCTTAATGAAGTTTTTACTTTCACTCAGTTTAATTATTTGAGGGCTGTGTGCTCCCTGATCTATCCCAGTTTTCCTCAAATATATGTTTTTATTAATAATGGGGGTTGTCCCTCCCCCTCCCCATTTTAACAACATTATAAAAGGAGAGTGAATGAGAACAGCTTTAAAAAGTGTTTATAGGGTTAGAAAATACAAGGTTTGCCAGGTGTGTAAGCTTCAAAGCATACTACTGTGGTATGTTTTTACATAAGATCAGACTAGAATGATTTAGGCCTGCCTAACAGAAGGTTCTCCATTTACAGAATAAATGAAAGGGTGCCATTTTGCATTTAAAAAGGATCTGGGTTGGCCAAATCTCTGGATGAGTGTACTTTGTGAGTCAGTTTTTCCATTTGAAGGGAGGACTCCTAGATAGCGTTGATAGTATAAATGTAAAGGGAAAGTGCCATGCCTTTCCAGTGCCTCAGAAATTTCCCAAATGTGCAGCAAGGATGAGCCAATGTGATAAAGATCTGTATGGAGCAGATCTTTTAGCTCTTCTGGGAAGATGCCCAGTTGAGATGGCCTAGGAACTGGGCAAATGGTTTGGCCTGCTGTTTTGTTGATTGCTTGATACGTCTAATCCAAGAATTTAAAGATTACCTCACGAGCCCACATGTGATAGAAGAAGCTTTGTGTTCTTCTACCAAGCATAGTGAAGAATGAATGGTGGAGTTTAACAGTGAAATGACAAGAACAAAGCATGAGTTTTAAAAACATTTCTGAATTTCTACCCAGCTTTTTTTAACAAAGGGATAAAGAGCAATGTTTATTCCCACACCCCAATATATTACTTGAAGATTACATTAGGTTAGGATCCTTATTTCTCCCTGGTCATGCACTAAACTCTTAGCTGGATGCCCTGTTGGCTTCCCTGTTAATAATTTACCTTGGACACCCAAAAACCACTCCTGTCTGGGGGCAGAGGGTCCCAAGGAGGTGTCATGGCAGCCTATATAGCTTTGGATATGACTGAGCTACCTCAAGAGGCAGTCATGGGAGGAAGGGGGGAAGCAGGCTTTTTGCCTCCCTCTCCCACCATGTTTGAAAGTACAGTGGTGCCCCGCAAGACGAAAAACTCGCTAGACGAAAAACTCGCTAGACGAAAGGGTTTTTCGGTTTTGCGTTGCTTCGCTAGACGAATTTCCCTATGGGCTTGCTTCGCAAGACGAAAACGTCTTGCGCTTTTTTCTTAAAGCCGCTTGAAGAGGCGCAGTTACGACGGACCGTGCTTCGCAAGACGAAAAACATCGCAAGACGAAAAGACTTGCGGAACGAATTCTTTTCGTCTTGCAAGGCACCACTGTACCAGATATGACAAAAAGAATTTATTCTAATAAACAGTGTAAACACCAAACAAGACACATGCTAGCTTGTTAGCTTTCTGTTAATATAAAATTCTAATGGTCAAGAGGTGTTGAAATTTTGGGAGGTTGGATAGTACAATGGAATGGTCTCAGTCGCCGGGTGCACATTTTTATTCTTATTTATTTATGATTATTACTTTGTCAAAATAAAATAATTAAATTTAATTAAAAATTTTAAAAGGTGATTAAGAGGAGCTATGATAGAAGTGCCCAGTTACTTAAATGTACTGTGTGTATCCCACATGTAATCTTACCCCACTAACAAAGTCATGGAAAGGATGAAGTGAAGATATTGCTAATACTGGATCTAAAGGGGAAAGAATCATTGTTCATTCAAATGCACATTAAAGATAGTGCAAAATTTTAGGAAATGCATATAGCAATTTAAGAGCTGCTTGTAGAAACTGCTTAGGTAAACAGACAACTTAGATTAGTAGAATGGCCTAGCATCAGGTATCATTGAGAGAAATGTCAGCAAAGTGCAACGCATTAAGAACATTTAATAAGAAAGAACTGATTACCAAACGTTTGATTCCTCTCGACATCCACCTCTGCTCCTGCAAACACTTTTTTAAAAAACCAATGCATCAAAACACATCAAAGATACAACTAGGTAATAGTAATATTTCATGCCATTAACATAAAACCATTTCTTTAAATAGTCACAAAGAGTGATATCAGATGGTGTCCGTCCACTGATCTCTGGAATTAGTGCAGAGTGAAATCAGTGCAGAGTAAGAGGGAAGTTTCAGCGGTACCCCCTGCAGCTGTGCACCCATCGGAAACTGCACCACGGGGCCCCCAGTCTTCTGAAGCAGATTTGGGGAGGCGCAAAGGGCTGCAGGGGGAAGAATGGATTGTCCAAGGAGGGGCTGGTAGCTCAGTGGTAAAGAATCTGCTTTGCATGCAAAAGACCCCAGGTTCAATCCCTGGCGTCTCCAGGCAGGGGTGGAAGAGAATCCCATCTGAAACCCTAGACAGCTGCTGCCTGTCAGTGTAGGTACCGTATTTTTCGCTCTATAGGACGCACTGGACCACAAGACGCACCTAGTTTTTAGAGGGGGAAATCAAGAAAAAAATATTATTCTCCCCCCCCCCCAGCCCCAAAGAGCAAAGAAGCCAAGACAGCCAGCGGGATCCATCCCGCTGCCTGTCTGGGCTTCTGCCATAGCTGCGCAACCTCTCCAGCTGGGAGCTAAACCTCTCCAGCGAGGCTAAAGAAGCCAAGGCAGCGAGGGCGATCCATCCCGCTCGCTGCCTTGGCTTCTTCTTTAGCCTTGCGCAGCCTCTCCCGGCTATGGCAATTCCCCCACCTCCCACAAAAGCCCACAAGAGCCGCGTACGCTTTAAGGAGTGTGCGGCTCCTGCGGGCTTTTCTATGAGGAGGGAGAAGGGACTGACTGGCCACGTCAGTCCCTTCTCCCTCCTGGGGAAAAGCCTCCCCCCTGCATTTGCTCCATAGGACGCACACACTTTCGCCCTTAGTTTTTAAGAGGGAAAAAGTTCGTCCTATGAAGCAAAAAATACAGTAATTCTGAACTACTTGGACCAGTGGCCAGACTCAGTATAATGCAGCTTCCAATGTTCCTCTGTACCAAACATTACCACTCAATAAATCTGTTAGTCTTTAGGTGCAATAATGCTGTTTTTTATTTTAAATAGCCAGTTGGGAACAAAACATATGGGGCACGATCAGAAGTAGAACACTTTTTTAAGTTCAATTGATTTGCAGGGAAGAGACTTGAGGTCATGATAAACTTTCTCATTAAAATCAATTGTATTCAAAAGTGTTTAACTTGGCTGGGTCATAACTTGGCCCAACTGTTAGCTGGATATATGAACATCAACACCAATTTGTGAAGTATTATGGAAGACTTAATGTTGATAAAAGAATGAATGAATTTCAGCCAGTTGTGCAAAATTCTACCTATGCACCAAAGCAATTCCAGCTCCTTTATGACAGGCAAATAAGACATCCAGTTACACCACCTCCATCAAGACCACAAGGGAAACAAGTCATTTAACTGAATGGGTGGATATAATTCTGAAAGGCTGGATAGCATTCATATGACATTTTATCCACTCTGACATGTATCTGGATAATATCCTTCATACAAGTCCACCTAGTATGACAGAGCTACCAATTAAGATATACAGCAGGGTCTTTAGTTATTAAGTTCTTCAGAATACAGTAGACAACATGGAAGAATGAACTGGTGGACATTTGGACATGGGTAAACCAAATGTTGGGTGTGTAGATAATTTTAGATTGTACTTTTTATTGTAAAAATAAAAAACAGAAGCTACCTAGAAGGCTCTTTAATATATGATGTTGACCCATTGCTACTGTAATTTCTACTGAGAAAGGAAATGATCCTGATTGCAGTTGTTTATCACATGCCTAAGGAAGCAGTCTGCCAAGAGATGGATCTGAACCAAATTATCAGTACTAAAATTATTCCATCATTTAACTGGAATGGTGAATGGTGAAAAGGGAAGGAATATCTAATCATAGCTGTCAACCTTCCCTTCTTTTGCGGGAAATTCCCTTATTCCAGCGCTGTTTCCCGCTACTTCCCCTCTGCTATCCCGGATTGTTAGATATCCCATAGACTGTCCCTGGGACAGGTGAGGCTGCTGATCCCTTATTTTCAAATCTGAAAGTTGACAGCTATGTATCTAGTATCTGTGGGTCCTCCCACCCCACCTCACATCACCTGTAACCTATAGAAAGAATAGGCTGTAACTTTAAAAACAATATGATAAACACCGGCACAGACCTTACAGGGAATTACAGTCCCTCAGGGATCTTCACATAGTGGGTTTTTCATATATTTCTAGCATATGCTGAGCAACGGCCTCTGTAGCTCAGTAGCTCTTTCTACTGATACTCCAGCATGCCAAAAAGCAATGGTAAGTGCCTTGATTTTCCTTGCATCTTGATAATCAGAATAAGAATGGTACTAACAGACCCTCTTGCTAATATCATTCCCAACCATCAGCAGACTCACAAGCCATCTGGATCCCTCCCCCTTTGGCTCTGAGATGCACCAAGATTTATATTTCAAAGGGAACTTGAGCATGGATAGCTATCTTTAACCAAGGCTGTTAGTCCATATAATTTAGTATTGTCTACACTGACTAGCAATGAGCATTTCCCTACCTGGAAATACCAGGGATCTAATCAAGGAACTTTTCCATGCAAAGCATCTGTTGAACTATAGCCATTCCCTTATACATACTTCATACTGTTGTGTTGATGGACAAAATCTCCACCCCAAAGGGGGGGAGACTGTAGTACATAATAGCACAATAAATAAGGCCAGTGCCCCCCTTGCCACTGAAGGAACCGGGGTACAAGCAAATTGCCCACAATAGTTTATTTCTGCACTGGACTGCTCCCAGAGTAGCAGGAAATCCATCATGTCTTCATGTCTTCATCACATTCCACACTTAAAGTTTTGGATTCCCTGGGCAGAGGGAAACAAACCAGCGCATTAATACAACGTGAAATAAAAGGTGACAAGTCAAACCTGTAAGGAAGAAAAGTAGCAAATAATTTTAGGAGCTTATGCACTTGTGATTAAAAAAACTCTAGGCAGAAAAATTAAATACCTATTTTGATTCCTTTCATGCTACTGCTAAGAAGTGCATTCTCTCCATCAAATACCGGTGGCAGGGACTGAATGTGAGACCCTGGGAAAACGCCCTCTACCACTGAGCTTTATTTCCTAATCCTGCAATAACATCACATATTGGCCTTGAAAAGTTACATCACACTTTTTGCACTTTAGCAGGGCTGGGGAATCTATGGCCAACTCAAAGCTGCTGGATTCTAAATCCCATCAGCCCCAGCCAGCATTGGTCAGTGGTCAGGGGTGATGGGAACTCCAGTCAAGCAAAACATATGGAGGGTCACAGGTCCCCCAATTTAGATAATTCACAACTCAGTACTATAGAGATGATCTTATTTGAATTGTAGAGCTTAGAAATATCTCTACTCAAACTGGAATGAGTTTGCATGTTTTAATGTTTATTGTGCACCGATATGGTGAAAGACATTATAAATTGCTGATTGCCATCTTTATCACAGAGAAAAATAACACCTCCCAAAAACGGTCTCTCTGGTGGAAGAAAACTGATTTTCTGCAGCAGCTTGATCCTATGTGTGATTACTTAGAATAAGTACCACTTTAAAATAAATAAATAAACAAACTGACTTAAGTAAACATTTGTAGGATGGCAGTCTACACTGAACCAAGGGGGCTTGAGGATTGTATAGAAGAATATGCATTGTAGCAGAGAAAGCAATCTGATTCAACATGTGTTCACTCTCAAGAAAGCCCCACTGAATTCCATTTGACTTTCTCCCCAGTTAATGTGCACAATATTGCAGTCTTACAGCCTATTGCAATGCATGTCTATTTGGGATTGTCCTATTCTGCTCAGTGGGGTTTACTTGCAGGTGGGATTTCACAGGGATGCAGCCCAAAGGGTAAACGAAATCAGTGGAAATGTTAAGTGCATGCCTAAGTACACCCAACTGAGACCAAAAGCTTAACTTTGGGCTGGGTAACACCCTCAGAGTGTGAAAATACTACTATTTGTGAACAGGAACCCTGCTGTGTTGGCACAACACCACTGTGCAGATGGGAAGTTCTGCAATAAGACAGATTAAATCATCAATGCCAGTGTTTCATGTGTAAGTGGACTTTGGCAAGCACAGCAGGAGCAGCTTCTCCACAGGGCAGGCAGAATGGCAAGAGTATGAAGTCAGAGCAGCACTAATAATAATAATAATAATAATAATAATAATAATAATAATAATTTTCTTATTTATACCCCGCCCATCTGGCTGGGTTTCCCCAGCCACTCTGGGCAGATTCCAACAAAATATTAAAATACAATAGTCCGTCAAACATTAAAAGCTTCCCTAAACAGGGCTGCCTTCAGATGTCTTCTAAAAGTCTGGTAGTTGTTTTTCTCTTTGACATCTGGTGGGAGGGCGTTCCACAGGGCGGGTGCCACTACCGAAAAGGCCCTCTGCCTGGTTCCCTGTAACTTGGTTTCTCACAGTGAGGGAATCGCTAGAAGGCCCTTTGTGCTGGACCTCAGTGTACGGGTAGAACGATGGGGGTGGAGACACTCCTTCTGGACCGAGGCTGTTTAGGGCTTTAAAGGTTAGCACTAACACCTTGAATTGTGCTTGGAAATGTACTGGGAGCCAATGTAGGTCTTTCAAGACCAGTGTTATGTGGTCTCGGCAGCCGTCACCAGTCTAGCTGTCACATTCTGGATTAGTTGTAGTTTCCGGGTCACCTTCAAAGGTAGCCCCACATAGAGCGCATTGCAGTAGTCCAAGCGAGAAATAACTAGAACATGCACCACTCTGGCGAGACAGATGGAGGCACAGAAAGTGTTGGTGGACAGGCTGGAGCAGTACCTGGGCTTTCATTGCCAGTCTGCAAAAACAACTTAAGTCTGCACCAGGCTATTGCTCCATCAAGCTCAGCACTGTGTAGAAGCTCTCCATGGTTTTGGACAGAGGGTCTCTCACAGCCCCAGCAAGATGTCAGAGATTGAACCTAGGATGTTCTGCATGCAAACCAGCTGCTCTACCACTAAACTGTGGCCCTTCCCATAATTTGGGCAAGTCACGTATGCAACAAGACAAAGGTAACTTAATGAAACACCAAAAGGATAAGCAAGGTATTGGTCCATGAAGCATGCAGAACAGCTACAACATTTGAGATATATATTTACTTCCTACAACAGCCTTCCCAAGTCTGAGGCCCTCCAGATGACACCTCTGGCTTGAGTATCACCTAAGAGCATCAACAGCATTTCAGTTTGTTTAAAGTAGCATTAGCAAAACACAGTTTACTGAGCATCTGATGATATCACACAGTTCAAACAGGAGAATTATGACCCCACCCCCCTTGAAACTTACTTTCACCGTCTTTGGGATTTAATGGACGTTGTTTCACAAAAGCAGAGCTGTAAGTTGTTGTGATCATGGGTTTTTCTGACGGATCGCTCTTCGGCGTGAGGAGGTTTGAGAGCTCTGAATGCCAAAGAAAGAAAGAAAGAAAGAAAGAAAGAAAGAAAATCCGAAAACTGCAGGAAAAGCACATAACGTTTCAAGCAATGCAGCGTTGAGAAATGCTGCTATGTTTTATAGCTAGCCCAGCAGAATACATCTAAGGCAACTGTTGTCATGATCTGTGGGACAAAATTACAAATTGGGTGGGTGGGTGTAAGCTGGGAGTACTAGACTGTACTTGGGTACAGTACCAGAACAACAGCTGTACTTTCTTGCACGATGTATGCTACATCTTGACCCTCTCTTGTACAAGCAGTCCTTGGATGGAAATTCTCCTTGTCTCAGTTATATGCAGGAATGGATTATACAACTGACTAGGAGAGGCTGGCCCATAAAGGAAAAAGGGGGAGCAAACCACCAATAGCAACCAGTTCCCCCACCCAGTGGCCCCTCTCCCTCTGCCCTTCTCCTGCATTACAATCGTATTCTGCCTGTCTTCCTGCTTTGTCTCTGCATTACTATGTTCTGGCCCCCTCCCACAACTCTCCAGGAAAGAGGGGGAAACACACATTTCCCTATGCCCAAGCTATTTCTCTTGAGAAAATGGAGATCAAGCACTTCAGAAGCATGTTAAGGTCAGATGACTGTTCTCAGGCTTCTAAGAACTCTCATCCCCCCCACACTCCCAAAGGGACCCTAAACTTTGACAACCCCAGAACTGGTGTAGTTAATTCCCTCCCACTGGCTACAATGTGGGTTGGGAAAACCAAAAAGCTTCCGAAAACAAAAAGGGAAGGGAAGCTTCCTTCCTTCTCCTGCTAAGCTACAACAAGTCTTTGTTATGCTGTGTAAGATAGTGTCAATGCTTTTGCAAGCAAAACACAGTTGTTGTTTTTTTGTTTTCAATGAAGCTGTAAAAGAGATTAAAATGCTGTAGCACTATAGGCAAAAAGGAGAACCAAAACCTCTATTGCAGCTCTTAATAACCACCTGTGACCAGCAAGGCATATCTTTGAGAGTCATGCAGTTGCTCCACCATGAAATCTTACTGCTACCACCAACAACCACCCTGCTCTGCCCAAGAAGCTCCATGAAAAGTATTCCATAGAAGTGACTGTGCATATGCAGCTGTTTCATACATTTAAGTGAGAAAATGAGTCATAACTAGATCCACAGCAACCTCTCTCTAACAACAGAACCTGATGAAAAACTGACCTGTATACGCTGATGACGCTATTGATTTTTTATCCAGGTCATCTTGGATTTTCAGAAGAACTCTTTCCTGCTGGAGAGCTTCTAGGTACTTTGAATAAGACCAAGAAACCTACATTTTAAAAAACAACAACACCAAGAAATTAATTGTGGCACAATGGTTTAGTGGACCTTTGTTTTGCTGTGTAAGATAATGTTAATGTTTTTGGACTCAAAACAGGTTTTGTTTTGTTTTTAATGAAGCTCTAAAAAGGTTTATCATGCTGTAGCACCACAGGCAAAACAGACAACCCATTTCTCTATTGCAGCTCTCTAATAACCACCTGTGACCAGCAAGGCATATCTTTGAGATTCATGCATATTCCCCAACCACAATTTCAGCCTGTACAGTATTGGATCTCTCCTGATTTATTTTACACAATGGGGTAAGTAAGAAAACCACAGCAGGCTGCACTTTGTAGATGCAGTCAGATGGAACACTGACATGGAGCTGTCCCATATGGTGCTGTATGTTCTCCAAATTCCCACTTTGGAGATAAGGAGCTGAAACTCAAGCAATAGACGGTCCCATATAGATGTATCTCACATGCCTATTGAACCTACAATTCCACCAGGCAGTTCTCTTGAGCAATCCCCAGTGAAATACATGAGAACCAGCGTCGTTCATTTCAGTGGGGCTCACCTACGAGAAGTCCTGTGAGGGCTTGCATATTTTGACTCAGATCTAAGTCTCTCTAAGAGGTGAAAATACAAACCTTCCTTCTGCAGCTACTGTGAATGTGACAAGGAAGAAAATACAAGACAGGGGGCTCTAGAAAGCGTGCCTAAGCAAAATATGTTGGAAAGGCAAATTCCCTACATACCCTGGGCCCAAACCTGTAATTTTTCATTAAAATATGTCAATTTGGATTTGACATTGAACTATCATTCCCACTTCAGTCTCATATTATGTAAACTGCTTAGAAATTTTGATTAAGTGGTATATAAATCTTGTTAAATAAATAACAATAATAACGGAGAAATCAGAAGTCATTTCTACAGCTCTGATTTCTCCGATTGTTAATAGATTAAATTGGATAAGTACCACCATATAAATGATCATTATACCTTGCTATGGCATATTAATAGCTATTGGAGGATCAGTCCCTTTGCTTATCAGCTGAAAATATTTCAGTATGTGTGGAATATGCTAGGCCACATTTTGGGCTTTCTTAGGAATCTGAAAAAAAGTACTCTTACTAGTGATCCTGTGTTTGATCTCTTATTTTCAAAGGACTATTTGTGTCTCCTCCTTCATCAAGCATAAGGACCATATGCAATAGAACAAAGTACATGTTTTGGTATTACTGTCACTCAAGGGGTACAGCTTGCACTGGGTGTCCCTCCCTTTAGTTTTGCCTCTGGGGAAGTTCTGGATTCTTGTGTGTGTGTTTGTGTTTTTAATTAAGAAGGTGAAAACATTTGGGGTTTATCCATCTGTTTGCACATGTACCGTATTTTTTGCTCTATAAGACTCACATTTTCCCACCTAAAAAGTAAGGGGAAATGTTTGTGTGTCTTTTGGAGCGAATGCAGGCTGCGCAGCTATCCCAGAAGCCAGAACAGCAAGAGGGATTGCTGCTTTCACTGCGCAGCGATGCCTCTTGCTGTCCTGGCTTCTGAGATTCAGCATTTTTTCCCCCTTGTTTTCCTCCTCCAAAAACTAGGTGCGTCTTATGGTCAGGTGCGTCTTATAGAGCGAAAAATATGGTGCCCCTTCAAAACTGAAAAATGCCCCTCCTTTTTGCAATGCCCAGCATTTTAAAATATTTAGGGTATCATTGTTAGTGTAAACAGAGCTATAACTAAAGATCCTTGCCCGAAAGAGCTTACAATCTATATTTTGACAAAGTGGAAGACAAAGGTGGAAGGAGGGAAGGAAGGACAGAAACTACCGAGTAGCAAGGGGGAGAAAGAATATTAGCAAGTGCAGTTACGTGTGGGCAAGCTTCATTTCAGTTCCATGTACTGTACAAATGAAATCAGTTGGATCAGAAACTGCTTGCAACCCGCTCTAAACAATGTCACTGATCTGTAATGGACTGTGATAAATGCAATTAGAAATTGAAGAACTAATAGGCATGTCCGCCTCTTTAGCCTTTCTACAAATATCAAGCAACCAATTCAGATATGGGGCCAGTAACAGCAGCAGCTTCAACCTCCCATTGACACATAAAGGAACAACTTTACATAGTTTATCACCAATCACCTGTTTGCCATATTCAGTAAAGCTTGGCGTAGATGAAAGCTCACTTTTACTCATTTTACTCTCAAGAACAGAACCCATCTTAACAGACATGGGAGTTCTCTTCCCAGATACCTAGCAATAAAAAGAAAACTTGATTAATCTCAGTTTAAGGCGAGTTAAAGCACTGTACTTTATATGCTTCATGAGATTTTTAAAGCTTTGCTCTACACCCTTTTATACTTTCATTATTTTTTTTTCAAATTCCCAAAAGCCAGTTAGAGCAACCTCTCAGTAGTACCACCTGTCTGGACAGCTAGAGGAGATGCAGAAGTGTCTTTGGCTGCTACCCTTCAGTGAGATACCATAACTCTTTCCTTACGAATCAAATGAGACCCGTTTTATGCAACTCTTGAGACACCACCAACAAAAGAATCAAGAGCTTGGAAAGGAACTTCAAATTAACATTCACATGATGTGAGCACGGATCAGAGACAACACACAAATGTTCATTAATTTATATTTCGGGTGAGGGTTTTATCTTTCCTCCTTCTCAGGTGCTCAGCCTCCACCTTCAGGGTGACTACTATGGGGAAAGATTGGGCTCAGAGACAGCACACTGCCACTGTCTGAACCTATTTCCCATCCCTTCTGCAATCACTTGAGGGTGTTCAGCCTCCTTTCTCCCCTCAACAACCTTTGGAGAAGAGGAGAGCATTTGATGGTCCTTGTGCCTCGGCCCAGTATACCTGAAGGAGCATCTCCACACCCATCGTTCAGCCCGGACACTGAGGTCCAGCGCCGAGGGCCTTCTGGCGGTTCATTCACTGCGAGAAGCAAAGCTATAGGGAACCAGGCAGAGGGCCTTCTCAGTAGTGGCGCCCGCCCTGTGGAACACCCTCCCATCAGATGTCAAGGAAATCAACAACTATCTGCTTTTAGCAGACATCTGAAGGCAGCCCTGTTCAGCGAAGCTTTTAATGTGTGACATTTTAATGTATTTTTAATCTTTGTTGGAAGCCGCCCAGAGTGGCTGTAGAAACCCAGCCAGATGGGCGGGGTACAAAAAATTATTATTATTATTATTATGGCTGAAGGAAGCTGCCAAAGTTAATCCCCCACCCTAATCCTGGTTCCTGGTCAGAACTAGCATCTGCATGTTGCCTCCTGCTGCCCAGGGGTATTCCAAGAAGGGTACATGCACCATCCATGGCTGCAGCTTGAATAATCTCTACTGCTGGTGGATTTCCTATTCTAATCTGCCTTCCCATCCAGTATGGGTATGGTGTTTATCGGCTACTGCTAAAGACCCTGCCTGGATACCTCCCCTACCTCTCCTTCCGCTGGGACTCCCAGCATTCCAGATGTGGCAGAGCTACTTTGCTACTACATGTATATTTAGATGAGTGGGCCTGTGTTCATATGGAAGCAACTCTCTGAAATGATGGAACACCTTTTCTCTGGAGATGCTTGAAAGCCCAGGGTTTTCTGGCATCACTAGAAGCTGCTTTCATTTAGACTAAGCTTTAGCTTCCAATGTTACATTTCAGCAACATTTCAATGTATGCTTTATATTAAAATATTGTACCTGCTTCAGGTTCCAAGGAGGGCTGAAAACAAACGTAATGAATGAATTAGATTAGCATTTATGGGAGGGGGAGGGAGAGAAACAGAGCGGAAGAAACACTATTTTTTAAAAAATCTGGACAGTGATGTCCTTCCATTGACTTCAGCAGAATTTGAGTCAGATTCATATCAAAATTGTTTTTACTGTCCCGCCTGTCTAAAGTTGGTGATGTTCTTTTGTTTCTTAGCTTTTCTCACCACGCCATCTGTTTCTCTTGTTTTTCTCAGCTTCTTTTCTCTTCGCTTCTCCAGAAGAGGCAAAATCTTCTCATCAGCCAAATTGCTTCGGAACTCACAAAATTGTGGCCAAAATTTAAACAGAAGAGCAAAAATAGTCATCTGCGGCAGGAAAAAGAAGAGAGGACTTTTATTTGTTTTAACACCATATAGAAGAAGTACGTAGAAGGTGGATCAAAATCTACTAGAAGATCTCCAACTGATCTGAAGCAGATTGACTGGGGTTCTGACAATAACAGCAAATGCAAAACAGCTTTCCCCACCTAAGTTGGGCTGCTGAAATAGAGAAAGCTAAGGAGGATCTCTTCCTGATGAACTGTGCTAAATGTTTCATCAAGCATTATACCACCTTTGCAGTATGTTTCCCCATCAATTTCCTTCTCACAAAAATTTCAATTTGGGAGTGGATTTCTTGAGCAAAATCTCCAAATCATCTTTAAACTTGAATTTGCTAGTACATAACAAGAATCCCACCTAAAAATAGGAACAGCCTGGAAGTGTGAAAGGACTTGGAGTTCAGATCAGCTCCAGTTCCAAGCCTTACAATGTGCTCAGAGACACCTTGTTCCTAAATTCTAGCTGTCTCTCTTTTACGCTTGGCTCTGGTTAGTAGATCTTGGGAGTTCTAGTAAAAACCAAAGTAGCTCCAACAAGCCTGGTGTCTGCTCATCCCTCATATAAACTGATGGTGCTGCAGACAACTGGGATATTTGCCATAAAAACAAAGCACATCTCTCTTTCCTAATGCCCAGCACAAACCACCACCTCCCTCCATATTGTTGCCCAGTATTTTGCTTCAGACCTGCACATACTTCTAATCAGTATGTGTTTATTGCCGATGAGAAACCTACCTAAAACCACAGTTAATAAGCATTTCATTAAAAGAATGTCCTAAATAATTGCTTGCATTAATAAAAGCACAGAATGGCAGGTTTTGGTTTTTTAAAAAAGTGTGTGTGTGTGTGTGTGTGAGAGAGAGAGAGAGAGAGAGAGAGAGAGAGAGAATATCACAAGGGTTGCTTTTAACCCAACTATTTTCCAGAATATTCTATTTACAAAGGGAAGGGAGCTTTTTAAACAACAACAACAACAACACATTGCTCTTTAAGAGAAATGGATTTCATCACTGATTAAGTTCTGAAAGAGCAGAGCTGACGGGAAATGTTTCAAGCGATATAATCTTTTTGAAATGTATGTTTTAAACTGGGGGGGGGGCACACAAAATTGAATGCAAAGACCAATACTGTATTCAAAGGCTGGTCTCAATTAAAGCATTAACGCATGAACCTATGTTGCGTGGATACTACCATTATATAGTTTAGCCAATAGGCGGCACTGGACTTAGTTATATCGGGGTGAAGTTGGAAGTCACTGTCCATCTAGCTCCCTGACAGGTGTGCCTTTTAAGCTTCTATGGCAAATGACAGTTCCCAGGATTCTTTGGGAGAAGCTATGTCATTGTTAGCATTGTAAGCAGCCATTGTCATGAAGTTTTGTGGCCTACTCCAACAGCTCTCTCCAAGGCCTCTTTCCAGAACGCAGGGAAAATCTCTTCACATGCAGATTGCCTCTAATGATGTTAATGGCATATAATCCACTAGAATATTGTTGGTTCTCACAATAAACACATTGAGTCCCATTTTAAAGAGGGAGATCTGAGGCAAAGCGTGAGGGAACACATTGTGCCTGGTGCTGTCCATGGATTCTTGGCTGAGGTGACATCTGAATCCAGGTCTCTTGGACTCAAGGCCACCCACTATCCATATCAGCCTGGTGAAAGTATCCGCCATCTCTGGGTTTAGCTGCATTTTCCATTCATACATTGGAGCCCTTTATCTACCCCACAATCTGTTCCTACTCTTGCAATCAGGGATGTTTTATGGATTCATATTAATATTTGTTTAAAAGGTAAGGGATGTTGGTAGGGAAGAACTGTTGGTGGTATTTTGTGGAAGTGAAGAATTAGCTAAATGGCCTTTCAAAACAGAAGCATAAAAGGTAGTAACTGCTGGTGGTCAACAGTACTAGTTTTTACAGATGACCCTATTTGGTCAGTACAGCAGAATAGGCATACTTCTTTTATTTAAAAAAATAGCAGGGAGGAGGGGAAGAGCCTACAACCGCATCCAGTAACATCAGTCATCTAAAGAAAAAGGCCAGTGCATCTGATCAAGTTAAGCTGCCCTTGTGCATTGCTGACATTTGCAAAATCCCTAGCACAGATCCAAAAATCCTTAGGCGTCTGCACTCACACAGTGGGATACACTGATTTTTCATATTGGCAGCAGCTTTTATGAACTACATTGGAGGTCGAGAGAGAGAGAGAGAGAGAGTCCCCTGACTTTCTGGAGTAGTTTTGCGAGGATCACAACAAGCTGCAATGGAAAGGAGGCTTCAGCAGTGCCAGAACATGGGCAGAGTTTTCTGTGCATGGCTAGAAGGTCAGTCTATGAGTGACTACTTCAATATGAATCTTTCATATTTGTTACTTAATACAGTCATACCTCGGGTTGAAGTAGCTTCAAGTTAAGTATCTTCGGGTTGCACTCCGCGGCAACCCGGAAGTAATGAAGCATGTTACTTCCGGGTTTCGCCACTCGCGCAGACGCTCAAAATGATGTCACGCACATGCGCAGAAGCGGCGAAACGAAACCAGTGCACGCGCAGTCGCGTGTTACATTTACTTCAGGATGCAAACCGGGCCCCAGTAAGGATCCCGTTCGTATCCAGAGGTACCAGTGTACACTAAATTCTGATCCTGCCCATGAGTAAAGGTACTGCCTATGGCTCTTTAAATCCAGCTTCTAACACTTAAAATCTGATGAGACTTAGAGGTAGGTTCTGGTTTTCTGGGTTGAGATTTGTGCCGGTAAATAACTGTGGTGGATGAAAAGCTGTTTCTATAAAATTTACCGGCACAAATCTCAGCCCAGAAAACCAGAACCTACCTCTAAGTCTCTATTTCAACACCTCCTAACTAAACCCAGGGTTTTCATCATTCTTATTATACCTGTGCCTCTCTAAACACGTAAGGGCCTAGCTCTTTCCTGTGCTCCATGATCTTCTGGGCCTGCTCCTCAGGTATGTCAATCTGAAGAGCTGGTGGAATGGCAGAATTTATGAAGCAGTTGATGATGGTCGTGATCTTATTCTGGATGATAGCACTGTCACAGTGGGAATGGCACAAGTCCTGGAAGGGAAAAGTACAATAGGCAGGGTAAAGACTCTCTGTAATGTAAATATTTTATTTCAGGTAAAGACTCTCAGAGCAACAAACAAAAATGAAAAATAACACAATACAATAAATACATTAACACAACATAAAGCAGCAGCAGCAACAATAACAAGAAGAGAAACAGCTTAAAGCAATATAGAAGCCAATTTCTTAAAAAGCTGGGGCAAATAAGGCTCTAGGTAAAGGTAAAGGGACCCCTGACCATTAGGTCCAGTTGTGACCGACTCTGGGTTGCAGCGCTCATCTCGCTTTATTGGCCGAGGGAGCCGGTGTACAGCTTCCGGGTCATGTGGCCAGCATGACTAAGCCGCTTCTGGCGAACCAGAGCAGCACACGGAAATGCCGTTTACCTTCCCGCCGGAGCAATACCTATTTATCTACTTGCACTTTGACGTGCTTTCGAACTGCTAGGTTGGCAGGAGCTGGGATTGAGCAACGGGAGCTTACCCCATCGCAGGGATTCGAACCGCCGACCTTCTGATCGGCAAGTCCTAGGCTCTGTGGTTTAACCCACAGCGCCACCCGCATCCCTAAATAAGGCTCTACTTGGTGTTAAAAACACATTGGACTCAGTGCCAGATAAGCTGCCTTTGGAAGAGTATTCCATCATTGGCACAACACAACTGGAAGACAATCTCCCTGGTCACTGCTGCCTCATTTCAGCATGCAGAAGGACCTGAAGGAGGGTCTCAAATAAATATTTCAATAACGGGGCAGGTTGGAGGAGATTGAGGTGGTATTCCTTAAGGTAACCTAATAAAACCCACCCTTTAAAGAGGAAGATCTTATTCCTTACCCTTTTATTACCGCTCCTGTAATAGTTGTAAAAAGGATTTCTATTCTCTGAAGACCTTTTTAAGGCTTGTTCAAATACATAGCTTAGCCATATCATGTCACTTATGCATTAGCATTGTTCCAGACATCCACTTAATCACCAAAGTGGCAAAGTAAGGTAGCTTGTAGGCAGGTTAATAGCCACAGCCACATGAATTTTCTACCACCTCACTTCCATGATTATCCAGCTGTTTGGATACACATCCGCCCTGGTCCAGTGCCTCTACAGCACATGCAGGGGGTCTTCACTATACAGATCAACCTACATACAACTTTCAGGTCAATGTTGGAAAAATACTCCATCTATTCAGTTCCACTGCATGTACAGAGCATTTCCCAACATTGAGAGAGATGTGGCAATCCTATATACTAAAGCACATGGCTTCCCCCAAAGAACTGTGAGAACTGTAGTTTGCCCACCACAGAGCGAGAATTCCCAGCACCCTTTGCACACTACTTTTTAGGGGAAGCCATGCACATTAAGTGTATCGTGTAGTTGTATTAAACACCCAAAAGTGAGGTCTATGGCAGCTGGATAGCTCAGTTGGTTAGAGTGTGGTATTGGCATCGCCAAGGTTGCAGGTTCGATTCTCGTAAGAGACAGCTGCATATTCCTACATTTATGGGGGCTGGACTAGATGATCCTCAGGGTCCCGTCCAACTCTATGATTCTATGAGATTTCTTTGAGATATCTATGAGATAAGCAGGCTTGGTGGTGCCCCAAGGGTTGAAGAAATGCATGCATGCATGCATGCATGCATGCACACACACACACGCAAAATTATATATATATATATATATATATATATATATATATATATATATATATATATATATATATGCTTTCGTAGATTTTCACGGGTACAGGAATGCAGGTTTTGGTGTCTTCGGGTGTCTTCCCGTGTAAGAGTTGGGGTGTCTAGGCGACGTTTCGACGAGGTCTCACTCGTCATCTTCAGGCTGGTGCTTTCGGCTTCTAGTTACTGGAACAGAGCAGGATCTCAGTGTTTGAGTTCCTATAAATACTGTTGAGGGGGTGTGGTGTATAGCCTCCAACGTTCTGGGCAGAGAGGAAGTTCCCAGGTGGGTGTGCCTTTTCTTCTTTTGTTCATTAATTACTTGAGGGATATCTTGAGTGATTTCTTGAGTGATATTCTGAGTACCACTTAGGAGGGTCATTAGGTGTGGATTAGTTGCTAAAGCTTTCGTGTCTTGACCTCTTGAGCTTGTGAAGAGTTTTTCTGAGAAGATGGCTGTACTGCACTTAGTTGTGCTCTGGCTTGGCTTCGTGTATAGGGGCGAGCTGTGGTTTTGTGCCCTGTGCCAGCCAGATCTGTGTAGGGATTGCAGGGGGGTGCAGCATCCGGAGGTGCCACTATGGTTTGGCTACTGGATGGTGTCTGTAATTTATCTGTGGAGAGGGTCTGGGTTTGGGTCTGGTGTGGTTGATTGGAGATGGCGTTCTGTGTGCCTCTGGTTCTGGTGTCGGTTTTTGTGGGGAGGGCTAATTTCCAGATGTCTGGCAGGCGGGACGTGTCGTCACGCTTGTTCATGTTGTGAGGGTGTTTCTCTATCTCGATGGCTTCCATGATTATTCTCTTGTGGTGATGTTCCATGTTAAAGAGCAATTTGGAATCTGCAAAATTAATTTCGTGTCCTGTTTCTTTCATGTGTTGGTAAAGAGAGGAAGTTTTTTCTTCTTTTTTGACGGCATTCTTGTGTTCTGCGATACGTGCATTTATTCGTCTGTTTGTTTGTCCAATATACGTGGCTGGGCAGACTTTGCAGGGTATTTCATAGACCCCTTGGTTTTCTAACTGGATTTTATCTTTGGGGTTTCTGAGGATATTGGCTATTTTTTGGTTGGTGCAAAAGGCTGTTTTGATATTGTGTTTATGGAGGATTTTGCTAATTTTATCTGTAGTGCCCTTGATATAAGGAAGGAGGGCCATGCCATTGTTTTCTTCTGTGTCTTGGTTTTTGGGGGGTGTTTCTTTTTGGATTAGCTTCGTAACCCTGTTTTGCTGGTATCCGTTGGCGATTAACACATTTGAGAGATTCTGTAACTCAGTTGTCAAGTGGTCTTTGTCAGCCAGGCGTTTGGTTCTGGAGATGAGAGTCTTGGCTACGGAGTTTATTTGTGCAGGGTGGTGGTGTGATTGTGCATGTAAGTAGCGGTTGGTGTGTGTTTTTTTCCGGTAGATAGTGTGTCCTAGGGAGCCATCAGGTTTTTTGTAGATTAGGACGTCAAGGAAGGGAAGTTGGTTGTTGGCTTCTATTTCCATAGTGAATTGTATTTTGGGGTGTAGGCTGTTGAGATGTGTGAGGAAGCTATCTAGTTTTTCCTTCCCGTGTGGCCAAATTACAAAGGTGTCGTCAACATATCTGAGCCAAAGTTTGGGTTTGTGTTCTGACTTGTCTAAAGCATTGGTTTCAAAGTGTTCCATGTACAGATTTGCGATGACCGGTGAGAGGGGTGATCCCATAGGTGCTCCTTCTATCTGTTTGTATCTTTGTCCATTGTGGATGAAGTACGTGTTGGTTAGGCAGTGGTTGGTCAGGTCCAGGATGTATTCGGGGGGATTGTATTTGTTTTGAATGGCTGTCAAGGCTTCATTAATGGGCACTTGTGTGAAGAGAGATACAACATCGAAGCTCACAAGTAGGTCATCGGGATGTAGGTTTTGCTTCTTTATTGTTTCTATGAACTGGAAGGAGTTTGTAACGTGTGAAGCGATAGATTCTGCATAGGGCTGAAGTTGCTTAGCGAGAAATTTAGCGAGATTTTGTAGAGGTGAGCCTATGGAGCTGACTATTGGTCTGAGTGGTGTTCCTTCTTTGTGTATCTTGGGGAGACCGTAGAGTTTGGGGCATCTGGATGATTTTTCTCTGGGGATGATTCTTAGCTGGATTTCTTCACTGATAGGAGAGGCTTTTATTTTGGATTTGGTGGTTTTTTCCAGATAGGTGGTGGGATCTGTTTTTATAGGTTGGTAGGTAGGGTCTTGGAGTAGATTTGATAGTTTTGCTTGGTAGTCCGATGTGTTCATCACAACAGTGGCATTACCTTTGTCTGCTGGGAGAATGATTATGTTGTTGTCTTTCCTCAGGTTGGTGAGTGCTTTCTGTTCTTCTTTGTGTAAATTGCTTCTGGGTGGTTTGCTGGAGCAGAGGATGTTGGTGACTTCAAGTCTGATTTTATTGGCTTCATCTGGGTTGATTTTGGTTAGGCTAGCTTCGACTCCGCATATGATGTTTTCCGTGGGGATGCGTCTCGGGGCGACTGCAAAGTTGAAACCTTTGGAGAGTACTTTGGTTTCAGTTGAGGTGAGGATCCTGTCTGATATGTTATGTACTGTTTGTTTCATGGGTTGTTGTGGAGGGTGGCTGGGCTTCTGGCGTTTCTTTAGTTTGTGGAGTTTGTTGGTGTGTGTGTCTGTCTTATGTGAGGACTCAGTTTCAGCTCTCCAAACGGCTAGTTGTTTGCATTTGTCCCAGAGTGCAGGGTGGATTTTGTTACAGAGTTTGAGGTGAAGAGTGAGCAGATCTTTGTTGGTTTGGTTTAGTAGGTATCTTTTCTTATGTAGTTCGTTTCTGATTAGGGATAGTTCAGTTCGTTTCAGGATCCTTTCGGTAGCTGGGGTTTTAGAGTGGAATTTAAGTTGGAAGCATGTGGGAATTAAGTTGTTGTCTCGGCAGTTGCGTAGGAACAAGAGATCACATAAGATGGTGGCTCTTCGGATTTCTAGTTTCTCGTAGGTTCTTGTCAGCTGGAAGGTTTCCTCCCCGTAGAGGTGAGATATTTGCTTTCGTAGATTTTCACGGGTACAGGAATGCAGGTTTTGGTGTCTTCGGGTGTCTTCCCGTGTAAGAGTTGGGGTGTCTAGGCGACGTTTCGACGAGGTCTCACTCGTCATCTTCAGGCTGGTACTTTCGGCTTCTAGTTACTGGAACAGAGCAGGATCTCAGTGTTTGAGTTCCTATAAATACTGTTGAGGGGGTGTGGTGTATAGCCTCCAACGTTCTGGGCAGAGAGGAAGTTCCCAGGTGGGTGTGCCTTTTCTTCTTTTGTTCATTAATTACTTGAGGGATATCTTGAGTGATTTCTTGAGTGATATTCTGAGTACCACTTAGGAGGGTCATTAGGTGTGGATTAGTTGCTAAAGCTTTCGTGTCTTGACCTCTTGAGCTTGTGAAGAGTTTTTCTGAGAAGATGGCTGTACTGCACTTAGTTGTGCTCTGGCTTGGCTTCGTGTATAGGGGCGAGCTGTGGTTTTGTGCCCTGTGCCAGCCAGATCTGTGTAGATCTGTGTGCCGACACCAGAACCAGAGGCACACAGAACGCCATCTCCAATCAACCACACCAGACCCAAACCCAGACCCTCTCCACAGATAAATTACAGACACCATCCAGTAGCCAAACCATAGTGGCACCTCCGGATGCTGCACCCCCCTGCAATCCCTACACAGATCTGGCTGGCACAGGGCACAAAACCACAGCTCGCCCCTATACACGAAGCCAAGCCAGAGCACAACTAAGTGCAGTACAGCCATCTTCTCAGAAAAACTCTTCACAAGCTCAAGAGGTCAAGACACGAAAGCTTTAGCAACTAATCCACACCTAATGACCCTCCTAAGTGGTACTCAGAATATCACTCAAGAAATCACTCAAGATATCCCTCAAGTAATTAATGAACAAAAGAAGAAAAGGCACACCCACCTGGGAACTTCCTCTCTGCCCAGAACGTTGGAGGCTATACACCACACCCCCTCAACAGTATTTATAGGAACTCAAACACTGAGATCCTGCTCTGTTCCAGTAACTAGAAGCCGAAAGTACCAGCCTGAAGATGACGAGTGAGACCTCGTCGAAACGTCGCCTAGACACCCCAACTCTTACACGGGAAGACACCCGAAGACACCAAAACCTGCATTCCTGTACCCGTGAAAATCTACGAAAGCATATATATATATATATATATATCTGTACATGGAACACTTTGAAACCAATGCTTTAGACAAGTCAGAACACAAACCCAAACTTTGGCTCAGATATGTTGACGACACCTTTGTAATTTGGCCACACGGGAAGGAAAAACTAGATAGCTTCCTCACACATCTCAACAGCCTACACCCCAAAATACAATTCACTATGGAAATAGAAGCCAACAACCAACTTCCCTTCCTTGACGTCCTAATCTACAAAAAACCTGATGGCTCCCTAGGACACACTATCTACCGGAAAAAAACACACACCAACCGCTACTTACATGCACAATCACACCACCACCCTGCACAAATAAACTCCGTAGCCAAGACTCTCATCTCCAGAACCAAACGCCTGGCTGACAAAGACCACTTGACAACTGAGTTACAGAATCTCTCAAATGTGTTAATCGCCAATGGATACCAGCAAAACAGGGTTACGAAGCTAATCCAAAAAGAAACACCCCCCAAAAACCAAGACACAGAAGAAAACAATGGCATGGCCCTCCTTCCTTATATCAAGGGCACTACAGATAAAATTAGCAAAATCCTCCATAAACACAATATCAAAACAGCCTTTTGCACCAACCAAAAAATAGCCAATATCCTCAGAAACCCCAAAGATAAAATCCAGTTGGAAAACCAAGGGGTCTATGAAATACCCTGCAAAGTCTGCCCAGCCACGTACATTGGACAAACAAACAGACGAATAAATGCACGTATCGCAGAACACAAGAATGCCGTCAAAAAAGAAGAAAAAGCTTCCTCTCTTTTCCAACACATGAAAGAAACAGGACACGAAATTAATTTTGCAGATTCCAAATTGCTCTTTAACATGGAACATCACCACAAGAGAATAATCATGGAAGCCATCGAGATAGAGAAACACCCTCACAACATGAACAAGCGTGACGACACGTCCCGCCTGCCAGACATCTGGAAATTAGCCCTCCCCACAAAAACCGACACCAGAACCAGAGGCACACAGAACGCCATCTCCAATCAACCACACCAAACCCAAACCCAGACCCTCTCCACAGATAAATTACAGACACCATCCAGTAGCCAAACCATAGTGGCACCTCCGGATGCTGCACCCCCCTGCAATCCCTACACAGATCTGGCTGACACAGGGCACAAAACCACAGCTCGCCCCTATACACGAAGCCAAGCCAGAGCACAACTAAGTGCAGTACAACCTTCTTCTCAGAAAAACTCTTCACAAGCTCAAGAGGTCAAGACACGAAAGCTTTAGCAACTAATCCACACCTAATGACCCTCCTAAGTGGTACTCAGAATATCACTCAAGAAATCACTCAAGATATCCCTCAAGTAATTAAGGAACAAAAGAAGAAAAGGCACACCCTGGGAACTTCCTATCTGCCCAGAACGTTGGAGGCTATACACCACACCCCCTCAACAGTATTTATAGGAACTCAAACACTGAGATCCTGCTCTGTTCCAGTAACAAGAAGCCGAAAGCACCAGCCTGAAGATGACGAGTGAGACCTCGTCGAAACGTCGCCTAGACACCCCAACTCTTACACGGGAAGACACCCGAAGACACCAAAACCTGCATTCCTGTACCCGTGAAAATCTACGAAAGCAAATATCTCACCTCTACGGGGAGGAAACCTTCCAGCTGACAAGAACCTACGAGAAACTAGAAATCCGAAGAGCCACCATCTTATGTGATCTCTTGTTCCTACGCAACTGCCGAGACAACAACTTAATTCCCACATGCTTCCAACTTAAATTCCACTCTAAAACCCCAGCTACCGAAAGGATCCTGAAACGAACTGAACTATCCCTAATCAGAAACGAACTACATAAGAAAAGATACCTACTAAACCAAACCAACAAAGATCTGCTCACTCTTCACCTCAAACTCTGTAACAAAATCCACCCTGCACTCTGGGACAAATGCAAACAACTAGCCGTCTGGAGAGCTGAAACTGAGACCTCACATAAGACAGACACACACACCAACAAACTCCACAAACTAGAGAAACGCCAGAAGCCCAGCCACCCTCCACAACAACCCATGAAACAAACAGTACATAACATATCAGACAGGATCCTCACCTCAACTGAAACCAAAGTACTCTCCAAAGGTTTCAACTTTGCAGTCGCCCCGAGACGCATCCCCACGGAAAACATCATATGCGGAGTCGAAGCTAGCCTAACCAAAATCAACCCAGATGAAGCCAATAAAATCAGACTTGAAGTCACCAACATCCTCTGCTCCAGCAAACCACCCAGAAGCAATTTACACAAAGAAGAACAAAAAGCACTCACCAACCTGAGGAAAGACAACAACATAATCATTCTCCCAGCAGACAAAGGTAATGCCACTGTTGTGATGAACACATCGGACTACCAAGCAAAACTATCAAATCTACTCCAAGACCCTACCTACCAACCTATAAAAACAGATCCCACCACCTATCTGGAAAAAACCACCAAATCCAAAATAAAAGCCTCTCCTATCAGTGAAGAAATCCAGCTAAGAATCATCCCCAGAGAAAAATCATCCAGATGCCCCAAACTCTACGGTCTCCCCAAGATACACAAAGAAGGAACACCACTCAGACCAATAGTCAGCTCCATAGGCTCACCTCTACAAAATCTCGCTAAATTTCTCGCTAAGCAACTTCAGCCCTATGCAGAATCCATCGCTTCACACGTTACAAACTCCTTCCAGTTCATAGAAACAATAAAGAAGCAAAACCTACATCCCGATGACCTACTTGTGAGCTTCGATGTTGTATCTCTCTTCACACAAGTGCCCATTAATGAAGCCTTGACAGCCATTCAAAACAAATACAATCCCCCCGAATACATCCTGGACCTGACCAACCACTGCCTAACCAACACGTACTTCATCCACAATGGACAAAGATACAAACAGATAGAAGGAGCACCTATGGGATCACCCCTCTCACCGGTCATCGCAAATCTGTACATGGAACACTTTGAAACCAATGCTTTAGACAAGTCAGAACACAAACCCAAACTTTGGCTCAGATATGTTGACGACACCTTTGTAATTTGGCCACACGGGAAGGAAAAACTAGATAGCTTCCTCACACATCTCAACAGCCTACACCCCAAAATACAATTCACTATGGAAATAGAAGCCAACAACCAACTTCCCTTCCTTGACGTCCTAATCTACAAAAAACCTGATGGCTCCCTAGGACACACTATCTACCGGAAAAAAACACACACCAACCGCTACTTACATGCACAATCACACCACCACCCTGCACAAATAAACTCCGTAGCCAAGACTCTCATCTCCAGAACCAAACGCCTGGCTGACAAAGACCACTTGACAACTGAGTTACAGAATCTCTCAAATGTGTTAATCGCCAATGGATACCAGCAAAACAGGGTTACGAAGCTAATCCAAAAAGAAACACCCCCCAAAAACCAAGACACAGAAGAAAACAATGGCATGGCCCTCCTTCCTTATATCAAGGGCACTACAGATAAAATTAGCAAAATCCTCCATAAACACAATATCAAAACAGCCTTTTGCACCAACCAAAAAATAGCCAATATCCTCAGAAACCCCAAAGATAAAATCCAGTTGGAAAACCAAGGGGTCTATGAAATACCCTGCAAAGTCTGCCCAGCCACGTACATTGGACAAACAAACAGACGAATAAATGCACGTATCGCAGAACACAAGAATGCCGTCAAAAAAGAAGAAAAAGCTTCCTCTCTTTTCCAACACATGAAAGAAACAGGACACGAAATTAATTTTGCAGATTCCAAATTGCTCTTTAACATGGAACATCACCACAAGAGAATAATCATGGAAGCCATCGAGATAGAGAAACACCCTCACAACATGAACAAGCGTGACGACACGTCCCGCCTGCCAGACATCTGGAAATTAGCCCTCCCCACAAAAACCGACACCAGAACCAGAGGCACACAGAACGCCATCTCCAATCAACCACACCAAACCCAAACCCAGACCCTCTCCACAGATAAATTACAGACACCATCCAGTAGCCAAACCATAGTGGCACCTCCGGATGCTGCACCCCCCTGCAATCCCTACACAGATCTGGCTGACACAGGGCACAAAACCACAGCTCGCCCCTATACACGAAGCCAAGCCAGAGCACAACTAAGTGCAGTACAACCTTCTTCTCAGAAAAACTCTTCACAAGCTCAAGAGGTCAAGACACGAAAGCTTTAGCAACTAATCCACACCTAATGACCCTCCTAAGTGGTACTCAGAATATCACTCAAGAAATCACTCAAGATATCCCTCAAGTAATTAAGGAACAAAAGAAGAAAAGGCACACCCTGGGAACTTCCTATCTGCCCAGAACGTTGGAGGCTATACACCACACCCCCTCAACAGTATTTATAGGAACTCAAACACTGAGATCCTGCTCTGTTCCAGTAACAAGAAGCCGAAAGCACCAGCCTGAAGATGACGAGTGAGACCTCGTCGAAACGTCGCCTAGACACCCCAACTCTTACACGGGAAGACACCCGAAGACACCAAAACCTGCATTCCTGTACCCGTGAAAATCTACGAAAGCATATATATATATATATATATATAGGTATATATATATATAGGTATATATATATATATATATGCAGGTTTTGGTGTCTTCGGGTGTCTTCCCGTGTAAGAGTTGGGGTGTCTAGGCGACGTTTCGACGAGGTCTCACTCGTCATCTTCAGGCTGGTGCTTTCGGCTTCTTGTTACTGGAACAGAGCAGGATCTCAGTGTTTGAGTTCCTATAAATACTGTTGAGGGGGTGTGGTGTGTGGCCTCCAACGTTATGGGCAGAGGGGAAGTTCCCAGGGTGTGTCTTTTCTTCTTTTGTTCCTTAATTACTTGAGGGATATCTTGAGTGATTTCTTGAGTGATATTCTGAGTCAAGATATACTCAAGATATCCCTCAAGTAATTAAGGAACAAAAGAAGAAAAGACACACCCTGGGAACTTCCCCTCTGCCCATAACGTTGGAGGCCACACACCACACCCCCTCAACAGTATTTATAGGAACTCAAACACTGAGATCCTGCTCTGTTCCAGTAACAAGAAGCCGAAAGCACCAGCCTGAAGATGACGAGTGAGACCTCGTCGAAACGTCGCCTAGACACCCCAACTCTTACACGGGAAGACACCCGAAGACACCAAAACCTGCATATATATATATATATATATATATATATATATATATATAACACAAAGCAGGAAAAACTCAAAATAGTCCAACAATGACTGACTCTTTTCTGGTTTTGAGCATGCTCAAAATGATGAGTGTCTGTTGGGCGGTGAGACATGGGTTGGGGCATAGAATGGAGTATCATGGAAAGAGGCCTGCCAGGTTGGCTGAAACTCTGAACAGAAGCACTCCACACACTGCAATATTCTGTTGGTCCCACTTGCCTACTTGAATGCTCAGACAAGCCTTCTGTATATATACGTCTGGCTACCAGAAAGATGGATTCTGAAAACAGAACGATTTTTCAAGTCTTATAGTTGCATGATGAGCCTCCAAATGGATTTCAAACATGCCTCATCTCTATGGCTGTGTACAAAGTATACCTTTACAGCACACCGGAAGCACATTCTCATTTTCCTCAGATCATTCCAGGCTCTACAGTTTAACCCTCACCAATGCACAATTCCAAAGCTGCCCTTAACAAACTATTGTGTGGGCACAGACTTATGTTGAATATTTGTGGTCATCCAGACAAGTTGTTCCTTACAACTGGAGGGATGTGTCTCATTAAGAACCACGCGGCTGTCATCACAGAAGAATTCAACATCTTTGACACAGTCGCCTGAGTCTTATATGAACAATGTGAGGCGTTTTTTGTGTACAAAATGTGAAAATGAGCTTCAAGCCCTCTGGTCTTCCAGCCACATACTTACTCCCTCAACTCTGCTGGAGGAATGATATTTTGGGGGGAGAAAAGGAGGAAGTCTTCACAATGGGTTGCATCGATAGTCTCAGCAGAAATAAAGCAATGGCCCATCAGCAACCCACAAGCTGAATTGGGTCTCCTGAAATCCAGCCAGTCTACCAGCTCAACGGACTGTGTCACTCTAACCAACTGTCCCTGCCTCCCACACTACCAGTCCCGATGTGCACTAGTCACCACTAGACCCTTGTACCGTGTCAAATTCTTCTATCTATTTGGCTACTAAATAATATTATTATTATCATCATCATCATCATTATCATTAACATCTGTTACTGCCTTTTAAAAAAAAAAAAGACTCAAGGAAACTTAAAAAACAATAAAATGAGTGACAAGTTATCCATATAATGTAAAAAAACCAAAAACCCAGCCCTACAAAAACAACACAAAACATTAGCTAAAGCCACCCTAGCCTGTCCCGTACTGAATCTGGCAAGCTCAGAGTGATAAAGTGTGTTCTGATATCCATCTCCAAATCAGAGGATCCATAACTATCATCCACCTGGCGTGGAGAGTCTCTTGCTCCAAAAAGCCTCAAGGAATCAAGTGGTCAGCCCCAGCTTTCCCCTATCCCAAAGAAATACCATTGCAGATATAAATGCCACAGTTTATGAGAAACTAACTGAGTTGTTTCCATTCCTTGATAGCCCTGTACCTTATATTTCTGCACTTCCTGCCAGAAGATCACTCCATTCTCCAGTAAATCTCCTTTCAGTGACACATAGCGTTGAAACTGATAGGCTGTGATTGGATTCAACAGGGCTTTGCGGAAAGTAATTATTTCCCGAGATGAAGAAACCCACTTACTGTCCAAATGCTGTCAAAAGGAAAGGGAGAAAGCACAGTGAGTAAACTCTGTTTTGAAAAGCAATACTACAAGCATTAGTTAGGGTAAACTGCCTGATCCTTATCTTTGCAATGACCCCCAACTTTCAGTAGTTTATTACAGGGACACAATAAGAACTTGGCAGCCATTTTCTCCCTCCTATTCTTTTGTTTGATTTGGGCAACATTTCTTTGGAAGGGACGAAAGGGAAAAGGAAATGACTAACAGTGATTTAGAACATATGACTCCATAGTGTAAGTATGGAAACAGCCATCATTGTTGATTATGGCAAGAAACTCTTTTTTACTTTTTCTTTTGCAGGCGGAGTGGAAGGGGTTATGAAGAGAAGGGGAAGAAGATCAGTTTGAGATCTTGTGGAAACAAACAAGAGCTGGGAAGAAGCAGGCAAACCACACAGCCTACACATCTAAAACTCCCCTTGACAGCAACCTCACTAATAAAAGCCGCTTTGAAATCCACAGCCACAAGCACAACGGAAGCTGAAGATTTGTTGTTTCTGGAACTCAGTTTCACCAACAGTAAAACGCAGTTGAATGTCATCAAGACATTTAGAGGATCTTCACACTGAGAAACTAGGAGCATGTAAAGCAGGTGCAAACAAGGAGAAAGCTCAGAAATAAAACTTGAAAGAATTGGAGAGAATCTATGGGGATTAAACAAAAGACAAAAATGACTGCAGAATCAAAAAGCTTCTCTTCCCCCATTCCAACAAATCACTTTTACGTCACTCATCACCAGCAGCAGTGCAAGTTTGCAGTGCAAATCTTACAGCAAGGTGTAAACCACTTAGGGGGTTATTTACAATTAAGCGGTATATTAATTCTGTTAAACAAATAAATAAATTACGTATGGAGCTCTCACAAATACAGTGGTACCTCGGGTTAAGAACTTAACTCGTTCTGGAGGTCTGTTCTTAACCTGAAGCACCACTTTAGCTAATGGGACTTCCTGCCGCCGCCGCACCGCTGCCATACGATTTCTGTTCTCATCCTGAAGCAAAGTTCTTAACCCGAGGTAATATTTCTGGGTTAGTGGAGTCTGTAACCTGTTCCCTGTTCCCTGTTTCCAGGCTATTCTTTACCTCCCATATCAAGTCTTGACTTGAGCCAAGATCTCTGCCCACCTTTTAAAGAAACTTCCTACCTTTCTGAAACAGCCCAGACAGCTGGGAAATGAAGTAAGCAGAGATAACGGAGCAATTGCAAGGAGAGGGGGCTTTACATGGTTCACTTGCCTCAACCCTCTTTAGAATTAACACACACACTTTTCTTTATTTCTCAGGCTCAAGGTGTGAATCCCAATGCTTATGCAGTCAAAACAGCAGCACTCATGTAGAAGATAAAGGTTTGGGGGAACACCAGATTTTGCAGAAGTTTCTTTTTAAAAGATCATTAGGGGGGAAACCCTGAAAAGGGGAATCTGCAAAGCAGCCCAGTGAGAAATGAGCATGATCAGTGGTCTCAGAATGCTGCCCAACTGTTTCACGGCAGGAGGGGTGCAAAAAGAGGGGCAGAAGGATTGGAACAATTAGCAGGAGCACTCCACACCACAAAATGCTTTAGCAGGCACTGTAACTCAGCGTTATACGACACACAGCGTTATACGACACACTAGAAATCTATCATTATGCTAGAGGAGATATCTATCACACTTCCATTGGGCACTCTTGGAGCAATGTGCAAACTTACACATCTCACCCATTAGTATGTGTCAGGTGTGCCTGCCTCCAGGGGTACCATACCTCCTACGGGGGGACGGGACATGAATAGGTTTCCCTGTTGCAGGGGTGCCATCTTGGATAAAATATTGTGGTGGTCCAGGTAAGCCCCACCCTGCATAATCAATCACATGACACAGTACACACACCCCATTTGAACAGGAATGTCCATCAACTTTGTCGGGACCCAGCTCCCTCAAATATTTTCGGGGGGGGGAGCATTTTACCAAGGATGGGGGAGCTGTAGTCCTCCTGATGTTTCTGGAGCATCATCCCTAACCATTGACCATCAAGCTGGGGCTGACAGCTGTTGAAGTCCAACAACATCCAGAGGTCCAGGAGACACCAAGCTTTGCTTCCTTGAATTTGCCTGGTGCTATTTGGACCCTGCAAAACTTGGCTCTTGGCTCTTGCTATGACATACTTCCCAGTCCTGCCTTTGCCTGTATTCCCTGGTTTTCCTACACCTGACCCTGCCAAGATATACCTCTCTGTTTCTGATCTAGCAAATTGCATTCATATCTCAGCTGGCTCCTGGCACTGGCAATATGGAGCCCAGACAAAAAAGAAAAAGTCCCCCACCCCTTGCATAATGTATACAACATGTGTTATACAGAGCTTGCTGCTCTTTGAGAAAGAAAGGAAAAATAGAACAGAAAGGCAAAAAGCCCTCCTGAGATGACATGTTACAGTGCTTTAAGATGTTTAACAATTGATATGATCTTTGCATTAGAATGCAGTTCTAAATGAAACAGATACTGTGAGATATGATTAATCCTGCCCACTTTGCTACATGCTTCAGATTCTTTTTTGGTGACTGCATTTAATCGCTCTCAATAATAAATTATCTTCCAGATGCTGGAGTGAACAGCTTGTCCCAATGAGTCTAGTGAATGCAAAGCACTGAAAATGTGCATTAAGGTTACCACATTAATCCCTGACCTTACAGTCACGGCAAACAGTTACATTTCACGGAAGTCCAAAAAATAATGATGTTATGGCAGCAGTGGAGTTGTCCGGAACCCAGTTGTCTTCTTGCACATGCAAGAGCTTCCTCAAGTACTGCAGCTTTGCTGGCATGAAATGGTGGTCCAGATCCAAACCCCAGTCTGCCAACTGCCTGCATCTGCCTCAGAAGGCAATGGAATGAAGCAAAGAACTAAATACGCCTTTGCAAGAGTCTGCCCTTGCTCAAGAGGTAACACTGTGGCTTGCACAGAAAGGGATGTGTCTAGCGCCCCTGGAATTAAAAATGTGTGCCTATCTCCTCAGGAAGCATTTACATGCCCAGTTACGCCATGAGCAGTTTCCTATGTTAGATAATACAATGAATGCATCTGCAAGTCGCTTCCATATTTATTATAAATCACCTTCTAAACAACTATCTCAAGTCAAGAAGATAAATGAAAACAGTTTAAACAGTGAATACATTGAAAACAAAACTGAAAACATGCAAAGTAAATATTCATGATAAAGACCCATTTATCCAGCTGGGAAAACCAGTTGGGACAAAAATGTATTTGATTGTTCCTGGAAAGTGCAGTTAGCAGGCGCCTGTCATATGCCAACAGGGATGCTATTCCACAGAACAGCGGCAGCTACACTAAAAGCCCTGCACCAAGTTACTGCTTCTGGTATCTTTGGAGAAACTTGCAGGGAAAACTCTCCCACCGACTGCAGCATTCTAAAAAAATGCATACATGTAAATCTTGTAGTGAACTCAGTTGTCTGGCTGCTGCTCCCTCTGTAGCCAAAGTACCATCCATGCAGAAGAGGGAGGTTATCACCAGGCTCAGAGGAACCCTAAGACTTGCAGAGTACAAAAAAGAACTTGGTTGCGGGGGGAGGGACTCCTAAGGGCAGGGCACCTGAAAATAGCCTAGTGAGCATGCTCAGTAGCCACAGAATGCTGGCCTACTGCTAGAGGAGCCAGAAATAAGGAAATAGAAAACTGCAAGAGTGGGTGTGCTGGAATGGAGTTTCCTGGAAGAGAGCATGACTAGCTGGCTAGAAACCTGAATAGGAGCAATCTGCTATCCTGCTGTAGGTACCACTTGACTTATTTATATATTTGTAGCCATGTTTGCAGCTCATGGCAAAACATGCATGTGGTACCCAGTCTCCCATCCAGGCATAATCAGACCAAGATTTCCTTAGCTTCAGCAGCAGTTACTGTAGCTTATGCTTTCAGATCATGTCCCCTGGGCTCACTTAAGTTGGCACGTTGTTGTTGTTTAGTCGTTTAGTCGTGACCGACTCTTCGTGACCCCATGGACTAGAGCACGCCAGGCACTCCTGTCTTCCACTGCCTCCCGCAGTTTGGTCAGGCTCATGTTTGTAGCTTTGAGAACACTGTCCAACCATCTCGTCCTCTGTCATCCCCTTCTTCTTGTGCCCTCAATCTTTCCCAACATCAGGGTATTTTCCAGGGAGTCTTCTCTTCTCATGAGGTGGCCAAAGTATTGGAGCCTCAGCTTCAGGATCTGTCCTTCCAGTGAGCACTCAGGACTGATTTCCTTAAGAATGGATACGTTTGATCTTCTTGCAGTCCATGGGACTCTCAAGAGTCTCCTCCAGCACCATAATTCAAAAGCATCAATTCTTCGGCAATCAGCCTTCTTGATGGTCCAGCTCTCACTTCCATACATCACTACTGGGAAAACCATGGCTTTAACTATACAGACCTTTGTTGGTAAGGTGATGTCTCTGCTTTTTAAGATGCTGTCTAGGTTTGCCATCGCCTTTCTCCCAAGGAGCAGGCGTCTTTTAGTTACATCCTTCTTAAGTTACCATTTCAGATGCAGGAGCGACGTAAGAGAGTACTGCTATGCCACAGGAATGATTGACCGGAAGACTGGCATCCAAACCATGACCTCCTGTCCACATTTTGGGGAGCTCCATTACCAAACTGTACCGCATTATCAAACACAAGGCTCGCGTGGCAGGGGCTGGCAAACCAGGCAGTGAAGGGCAAACAAGGAACTCCGGCAAAGAGCTTTGCAGCCATTCAGGAACTAGCCTTGGAGCTGCATGCTGACCAGACAGGAGCCACCTTCAAGGTATGCTAATGGGTGAAGCAGAGCTTCTACATGGTGACTGCACAAGCAGAGGTAGGTGGCAATTCTGGTTCAGTTGATGGGGGTGAGAAGTGATCTTGTCTATTTGATTTACTTGCCTCCCATGGGTTCCAAGCAATACACTGCAGCTCAGGTTGTTTTGAGATATAAGTGCCTGTAGATATCAGCAGCGTGGGAAAACAGTGTTTCGACATAAGGAAAACGTTTAAGGACAAGATGACTAATTTAGAAGGCAACAATTACTTTGAAGAATGACACCACTATGGCTTCCCCATGATCTGAAGGCCATAAGAGTTTAAGATGGAATAACCACAGACTGATAAATTAGACAATGCTGGATTCTGGGAATTATTCATCACTCAGTACTGTGCTGAAAGTAATAATTCCTCCTCACCTCCCTTTTTCCTTCTCACAGCCCCTCCCCTTTCCATGTTGCCTGCACTGCCTTTTGTTCCAGATACTCTCCCACTGAATGCCTGCTATACTGTCTTGTTTTCTGGATGTATACTGGTAAACATAAGCATGTATCCAGGTCAGGGATGGGGGAGAAATTCAGTTTGGTTAGGATTTTAATGTGAACCTAACCAATTCCCACTCCCCCCCCCCGCAAAAAAATCAACACTATTCTCACTATCCTTCAAAATTCTTACTCCTCCAAATTTTGTGAGGTCGTTCTCCAACCAAATTATGTGAAGAAAAACACAGTTATTAGGGGAAAGTGTCTGTGAAAATGCATATACAGTGGACACTCAGGTTGCGAACGTGATCCGTGCGGGAGGCACGTTCGCAACCTGCAGCGCCGCATCTGTGCACACGCGGGTCGCAATTAGGCGCTTCTGCAGATGCACAAAGTGCAATTTAGCGTTTCCGCACATGCGCGAGTGCTGAAACCTGGAAGTAACCCATTCTGATACTTTTGGGGTTGGCGTGCTGCGCAACCCGAAAACGTGCAACCTGAAGCATCTGTAACCCAAGGTATGACTGTATTAGCGAAAATGACATGAAATGCATTTTATTGAGCAGAATTGCTTTCAATGATGTCTATATTAGAAGAAATTCTCACTAAAATTTGCTCTCACAAAAACTTTTTTTAAAAAAATTGCAAACTGACTTGTAAATGTGGACATGGAAGTGTTAATCTAGTGACATCTGGAGGGCTGCGAGTTAGCCAACCCTGGTTCACAGCATCATGAAAGGAATAATGATTGCATGTGCCCATCACCAAGTCTTTGTGCCCAAATGTGCAAGGATTTGAAAGTACTGAGCATACTTACAGAGAAGTAAATCCCACAGAGTTCAATGGGTTTTACTCACTAGAAAGTGTCCTTAGTACTGCAGCCTTAGAGGTATGTAAACCCAGAATACAATCAAGGACAAGAGGTAACAAACATAGCTTGCCTTCCATGCTTCTGCTCTCTTCTCAAGTCTTTGAATTAAGATATCTTCTGCTGCATCGTGGAAGTGTGGCTGCAAGGAGGGAGTAGGAAGCAACACAGTAGTTATTGTGGCTGTGCACCTTCATACTTTGAGTGCTCATTATAACAATGTAGACTGGTGGACAATGAATTCCGGGGGCAAGGAGAGGATTGGTAAAAATTAAGATTGATTGTTCTGTCCCTAGGAAAGCAGGTGACAAGTTTCCATTGAAGTTAGGAAAATGTAACATTGTGTGCACAGATTGCTTGTGTTTGTCATCTGAAAAAGAACCTTTTCTAACCTGAGGGCAACACTGCCTTGTAGCTAACCTCATGTGAATTGTGGGCAGAGCCAAAAAGGTGTGTATAGCCAAAGCCTACAGGGCCAGCTCACAATCTCTCTCACAAATGCACATGAACACACTTTGCAGATATACAACACACGTATGCACTCTCCCACATAAGCTGTCTTGTAATGGCAGGAGGTTGTGTGGGAGTCATCCTTAAAATATGACAGGTATGTGGGAAAACCACAAGGATTTGTTTCCTGAAATAATCTGAATCTGGTCGCTTTCAGAGAGAGAATACTGAACTGAACAGACCACTGCTGAAAAAGTACAGCTGCCCATATATCTGCATATGCTCTCGCCAAAAGTGATTATCTTTCCCGGTCAAAAACCCCCAAATATATAAAAGAAATCCTGGAAAACAAAAACAAAACCAGGTTTCACTCGTTTCTTTCTCTGGCAAGTGTGTGAACAGCCAGCAGCACTACCATAAAAATCAGTGAAGTGAAGACTATGCAAACTCACTAGTTTTTCCTCTCTGATGTGGCACCGGGCTCCAAAGCTCATCCCACCCAGTAGACTCATTGTGCAATGTAGCAAATAATAATTCTTCCACAGTCTGTCAAAGGCCTGGCTGATAGCCAGTCACTGACACTGCCTTCCTTAACAATTGTGCAGGAGAAGAAGGGATCAGAACCATTCTTAAAATAATAGACAGGCCCAGATGGGAGGATGAGGAGGGAGCCGTGTGAGAAACAGACAGAGCGGGGTGTTGGGAAGCCAGCTCATTTTCTTTGGGCTCATGTTCCTCTATGCTACTCAGCAACTTCCAGATTCCAATGTGTGGCTGGATTGCATTTGTGTGCTCTAGAGAGAGAGGAACCGTGTATAGAGGCTGGAATTCTACAGCAAAAATTAAGCTCTCTGCACATGCAGAGCACTCCCCAATACACACTTCAAAAGTTGCCAGATGTGGAGCCAGACTTCAACATGTCTTTGGTTGCTAATGGGAATACCTGCTAGATGGGGTGCATGAGAAGCAAAACTGCATACAAAGCTATGAGTCTTATTTGGCTTTCTTCACATATTCTCCTGTTTGCAACCAATTCCGAGCCAATTGGCCATTCTGCTGTGTGTCTGCCTCACCCGCAAGTAAACGACAGGTCACCACAAAGAAATAATAACGAGGCAACGCAGGCAGGTGAAGCCTTACCTTTACCCTTGTCTGTGGTCCTGATTCTTCGCTTGTATAAAATAGTGGCAGCCACTGCTTCTCTAGTCTCCTCTGAACACACTTTTGAACATCCAGCAGGATCACAGGAACAACTTGTTCGTGAAGTAAATAACCCCAGCCTCCACCTGATTTCATTATCTAAGGAAAATGCGGATATATCAGCAAAATATATTGCCCTATACCTTCAAAGCACATTTCCCCTCTCAAAGCAGTGGTGTATTTATTGTGTCTGACACCTCTGGGCAGAAAGATTTGCTGCCCTTGAGAAAAGAACTGTACACAAAACTGTCTCTGATGTTGAGGTGGCAGCCTTCCCAAGAGCCACTTCAGGGAAGGCACGCAGCTGGTATCTATCAAAGGGGGCTGTGGTGGGGAGGCTCTTCTGAGGAAAGGGCCTCAATTGAGGGGCGCTACCCTTTGAGGGTCATTGCCAGTGCAACACCCTTGGCATGGCCTCCAGCTGCAGTGGCCCAGAAAACACCATCTTGCTAGTGCCTCTTGAAGGGAGCAGGGGGAAGTTCTCTGAGAAGAGCTGGCAGAGCTCTGAAGCTGCTGCAGCTGTTGGGGACAGAGCAAGGAGTTGGAATAGGTGTCCGCATCCTGGTGCCTCTTCTCTCTCCCCAGCCGTGATGCAACGCCTCCTCAAATTCACAAGTGCGCCAGTTTGCCCACCTCAAGGGCGCTGTGATTTGTGTCTCTGTTAGGGCTAAACTACAATGCCCAGAATGCTTTGAGGGAGAGAATGTGCTTCAAAGGTACTGTATAGTGTGTACACAGCCATAGTCCAAAAACAACTAGAAAAGCATGAATAATTTCTATGAAAAACAAAGCCTGGCTACTGTGCAAAGTACAATCTAGAAATTCTCTTTCCTATCAAATAATTGTTTATGCAGACATAGCTAAACTCAGCGACACCAGGATGGTGGTACGGTGGAACAGGGTCACCAATATGACACCCCTGGGTGTCTGTGTGCTCACTAGTCCTCCCATGGCAGCTGTGAAATTATCTTAGGAAATATCTCCTCAAAAATCCAAAATGCACAAGGGACTGTATGCTCGCCCTGCTCATTCCCTGATTTTCAGCCTATTGCTGTTCTGTGTCAGCTTCATTTCTGTTCAGTCTGGATCATTCTGTACTGGGTTTTAAAAATTAAAAAACACCCAAGAGCTGCATATAAATTGTGTGCACCTTTCGTATGCAGCCAGATGGGTGGGGTATAAATAATAAATTATTGTTATTATTACTATTATTCCCCTAATTTTATTTATTTAGTTCCATTTTTAAACCACCCTTCACTGGTAAAGATCCCAGGGTGATTCAGAAAACACAGCAAAGTCATTCAATTAAAAACAACAGAAAACATTAATCTTTACTTTGAAACAATATTCAAACAAACACATCAGCAGAAGGCAATATCAGTGTATCTGCCCTAAAACACATTTCTCTCTTTAAAGCTTGAATGAAGAGATTTATATGCTTTTCAAGGCATTCATTCTCTCAAATGTATGCTTTTATAAGTATTTTCCATGCAAAGCAAGGGATTTTAGTGCGGTTGGGGTTTTTTTTTTATTTTAACAGTGATTAGATTGCAAAATTCGGACACACACATAACTGGATTAATTGCTACGTCCCAATCCACATATAAATGCAGGTGAATTACATTGGTGAATTATGCTGGGTTTGAAATGCAGACAGAACAAATTTCACCCCTAGTGGAAGAATACTTTTGTATATATCTTGTCACCTTCAATGATTTTATACCAGGGATTTTATATATAACAGAAGCCACACAGAGTAAGTCCTCAGTTCTTTATGTTTCATACTTTATGGGTTTGAACTTCTCTCTCTTTTTTATGTTGATTGTAGGTCTTGGCTCATTAGGCAGTGGGAAAATTCTTGGCTGTTTTCACATAATATCTTGGCTAGTTTTTCTTCAATTCCCTTCGTCTCAAGGCTAATCTTAGAGTTCCCTGACTCCAAGACACACCATAAAGTCTAATCTCTTTCTGCACTGTGGTAAAGCCATTGAGGGATTATTTCAGCGTATCAATTTCTTACCAATGCAGAGGTCTTCTGCATTTCTTAGCCCTCTCCCCACTGCCACCACCAAAATGCGTGCGCACAAACAGTGGCAGCTGATGATACGAACCATGCTATAAATTAAACCTGAGAAAGAAGCACATCCTTGGGAATGTAAATACCAGCAGTCCACCAGATGGAGGTCAGTTTTATGTCATGGAGTTCCAGGAGTTTCCAGTCATGGGGACACAGCCAAACTCTCCACACACACACTAAGCATGGAATGTTGCTTTAGCTGCAGAATAACAGGTCACTGCAGCACAGTTTGAATGCTGTAACTAGTACAGATGGGGGAGAATCGCTTCGCCTTTAAAGCTGAACCTACCTACATTCACACACTCTAAAACAATACACGACCCAAAGCACAGCAATCCTTTGACATGTACCCTTCTCCAAATTTTGCAGCAAGCTGGGCAAGGGGCAGGTGGCACAGGCCGTTAGTGAGTGTGCCATGTGCCAGCTCCTCCTCCAACCTGGGGAATTGCTGTTGTCCTATCAGCCAGGCCTCGGGGTCTGCAGCTGCTGAAGGCCAGGTTGGCTCTGAGTAAGACTTCCTTCATCCATGATATGATTGTGGGTGAGAGGGCTTATCTGGTCTGCATCACCAAGACCTGGGTGGGTGAACAAGGTGGAGTTGGTCTCACCCACCTTGTGTCCACCTGGGTACTTGGTGCAGCATCAGGGCAGACTCATGAGACGGGGAGGAGAAGTTGCTGTGGTCTATAGAAATTCTTTCTCTCTCTACAGGCTCTGTCCGGTTTATGGGGGAGAGGGGATCTAGTGCATGTGTTCCTGGCATTGGGCAATCAGGACAGTTTAGTGATTCTGCTGGCTTCCCACCTGCCTCCTGCCCAGTAGTCTCGCTGCCTGAGCTGACAGAGCTGGTCTTAGAGACAGTGTTAAAGACTCTGAGATTGCTGGTTTCTGGTGACTTCAACATCCATACCGGAACGACGGGCTGTGAAGGCTGCCATGACAACCACGGGGCTGCCTCACACTGTTTTCTCAGCTGTATAGGAAAAGAGTGATCTGAAAGTGAGGGACATTGACCTCAGTCCTTTGTCATGGTCAGATCACTTCCTGTTGAGATTGAGGCTTTCAGCACCCTTCTGCAAAGGCAGGGGACCTATTACAACGGTCTGCCCTAGGAGGCTGATGGATCCGGCGGGCTTCTAGATGGCTCTGGGGGATTTTCTGGCTGATTTGACTGACGGTCCTGTCGAAGCCCTGGCCAAACTCTGGAACCTGCAAATGGCTCAGGCTCTTGACAACACCATCCAGAACTTGGGAGTACATTTTCAGCAATATGCCAATGACACACAGTTTTACTTCTCTTTTACATCTGCAGGTAAAGCAGTGGATATGCTGGACCAATGTCATGCCTTGGTAATGGACTGGATGAGAGCCAGTAAACTGAAGCTCAGTCCAGATAAGACTTGAGGCACTGTTAGTGGGCAGTTCCCTGGATGGATGAGAGGTGGCCTGCTCTAGAGAAAGTAAATGTTAATGCAATGTGAGAACGGATCTGTCCAACACTGTCAAATCTTAAGCTCTTAATAGCAACTGATTACCTGCTCTTGCTCCATCTTTGTAGCTGGACTGTCAGGCCCAAAGAAGTATTTCCTATTCAAATATTTATTCTTAATGTCCTTAGATTTTGCTTCTCTCAGTTCTTTATTTCTGTGAAGCATCCTACGGAACTGTTCAATGTCTAGCCAGCACGTGAGGTCGATGCTGAAAATAAGGTAAAAGAGTACTTATTTCCATCGCATTACAATTTCCATTAACCAGTTAAAAAATTAGGTCCTTAACAATCAAATATCCATTATCATATGACGGCTACAATCTTCAACAGAAAAACCAGGAGGAATTGCTCCTGAGTAAACACACAAAGGATTACACCAGGGAGTCACTGTACACCACAAGTAGTTTACCAGCCAGACAAAATTATTTTCCCACACCTTCACAGCAGTCATGAAGAAAGTCTGGCAACAGCATGGTAAGAGCAACAAAGAATCTTCTAGCGCCTTGATGTTTAACAACTCAGACACTATCTTTGCTACACATTTAAGGCTGTATAAGACCACAGTAAACAGTCGTGGCTTCCTCCAAAGAATTCTGGGAAGTTTGTTAAAATAGCTGGGGGGTTTTAGGAGACCCCTGTTGCCCTCACTGTCATACAATCCTCAGAGGTCCCTGGGGAAGAGGTACTGACTGTAAAATCATTCTGGGAATTGTTTTATCTGATAGATAGATGTCATTTGTATATGTATATTGTTTTGTTGCATATTTTAGAGTCTCTAACTCTTAGACTCCATCTGTACCTTACATTTAAAGCACCTTTATACAGTGGTACCTCTAGTTGTGGACTTAATCCATTTCAGGGTGCCATTCGCACCCCGAAAAGTCTGCAACTATAACGCCTCTTTGCGCAAGTGCACGGCAAGATCAGGCGCTTGTGCGCATGTGCGCAGATCGATTTTGCGCATGCACGTGTGGCAAACCCGGAAGTAAACACTTCCGGGTTTGCCACGTTTGTAAGCTGAAAGTCCGTAACAAGAGCGGAACACAACTAGAGATACCACTGTACCATTTTGACAGCCATGGGTTCCCACAAAGACTGCAGAGAACCACAGTTTGTTAAGGGCCCCTCACAGAATCCCCAGAGTTCCCTGGGAAGAAGGATTGAGCATCCTTATCCCCTTAACCAACCATGGAATCCCAGGATTTTTTGGAGGAAGCCATTTAGACAGTAGTAGTACTTTAAATGTATGGCTATAATCCAAAAATCTCCTGTGAAAAGCCAGCCAGGGGAAGGGATTCTGGATGGAAATCTTCAGCTGAGTAAGACAGCAAAATGTCTTGGACCAGCCTTGCACAGCTTTTATATTTCCTTTCAGTTATATTTTCCTTTCTGGTGAGAAATTACATCTGCGGATATAAAGACCATGTGCCTCCCCCACTGACATGAATGAGAAAGACCTGATGAGCAGGCCAGAGGAGAGTGGAAGGTGCCCCACGTGTACCCGGGAGCATACATAAGGCTCTGGATTGGAACACATGTGTGTCTGTGATACACCTGCACCACCACATACCCACAAAACCCATTCCTGAGATGGAATTCTGAGAAACAGCTGAGAGGCTCATTCCTTCTGGGTGCATGAAGGAAATGACTTTTTTCATTGCAAAAAATCTAGCTCAGACTTCCCTAACCCAGATGTTTCAGACTACACCACCTATGTTCCCAAGCTATATCTGGAGGGCACTACGTTGGAGAAGGCTGATCTAGTCACTGCAGCAATAATTTTATCATGAGATAAGATACCAAATATCACAGTCAAGAAGACACACTTTCATTGCAAGGACGTACTAGCACAGGAAAAAATACCTTGCAGACTGCTGTTCAAGGAAGGTCCGGAAAGCTTCCAGCTCCAGTTTCTTCTTTAACAGGTCGTGAATGCTATATGACGTAGCTTCTTCAGGAAGTGCTTGACTTGGAGGTACTGTGACTACGGTAGGTTCAGGGTGCAATGGGATCTCCTCTTCTTTGACAGCCAAAACCTAATGAAAGAATTGTACCAAGCACTCTAGTTAATCTAATTAACGACCCATTTTCATAAGCCTTATAGGTTTTCCTCTGCCTTCCTACTTTCTACAGATTGCTGTTGTTTTCTGCTCCTCCATGGAATTGCAATTCAGGACCAAACATGAAGGGGCAATTACATGTATCAAGATATGAGACAGGGTGCACTCCACCAAGGATGACTGCCAAGCGACCGACAGTTATTACAAAATGGCTTCTATGGGAGTCAAGCACTGATGAAGAGGAGATGGAGATGTGAGCTGAAATCAATGTTTCCTTATCTCTGAGATGAGGCTTATGATGTGACTGTAGAAAGCCTTTAGCTCACATTTTCTGGCCCAAGGGCCACTCCCATACTTGGCCAACCCTCTGGGACTGCATGCCAGCAATGGATGTGGCTGAAAGTAGATGCTGAGGTGGAAAAATAAAAGTTAGAATCATAGAATCATAGAGTTGGAAGAGACCACAAGGGCCATCGAGTCCAACCCCCTGCCAAGCAGGAAACACCATCAGAGCACTCCTGACATATGGTTGTCAAGCCTCTGCTTAAAGACCTCCAAAGTAGGAGACTCCACCACACTCCTTGGCAGCAAATTCCACTGTCAAACAGCTCTTACTGTCAGGAAGTTCTTCCTAATATTTAGGTGGAATCTTCTTTCTTGTAGTTTGGATCCATTGCTCCGTGTCCGCTTCTCTGGAGCAGCAGAAAACAACCTTTCTCCCTCCTCTATGTGACATCCTTTTATATATTTGAACATGGCTATCATATCACCCCTTAACCTCCTCTTCTCCAGGCTAAACATGCCCACCTCCCTTAGCCGTTCCTCATAAGGCATCGTTTCCAGGCCTTTGACCATTTTGGTTGCCCTCCTCTGGACACGTTCCAGTTTGTCAGTGTCCTTCTTGAATTGTGGTAGGACCAGTTTAATTCCTGCCCTCAGAATACTACTGATTAAAATGGGGGCCCTGATGTAAGGAAGGATTGCCAGATCAATCAATCTTTATTACGGTCCAGAGACCCAACAAATCGTTACAAAGCAATACGCAATTCAGACAGCCTACCTCCAGGTTAAACAAGCATTTTGTTCAGACTTAAAGATAGGGATATCATTGGTTCTTGCAACCACCAATAAAAACTTCGCCACTGCTAATGTTCTAGCATTTGTTCGGTCTTCCAATAGGAACCTGACATAGTGAGCCTCTGATTTTCCTGGGAAAGGCACCAGCAAGGGTAGTAGGATTGCCAGATCAGCTAACTAAGGCCACATTCACTCAGTATATTTTGAGCACTAAGATGCCACTTTAAACAGTCATGGCTTCCCCCAAACAATTCTGGTAACTGTAGTTTGTTAAGGGTGCTGAAAGATGTTGGGAGACCCCTATTCCTCCTCAAAGAGTTACAATTCCCAAAGTTCCCTAGGAAGAGGTGTTGTTAAACCACTCTGTGAATTGTAGCTCTTGAAGCGGTATCATGGTGCTCTAAATGAATGGAGTGAAAGTGGCCTAAAAAAACATGTGCTGTGCAAACTAAAGCATGGACAGCTAACTGGAGGCTACAATCAAGTATGGCCTATTGATTAAAATATTCAGAGCAGGTGTGGCTCTGTCCTTTAAGGCAGCCTTTGCCAATCTGGTGTCCTCCAGATGGACTACAACTCCCATCAGTCCCATCCACTATGGTCAGAGATGATGGAAGCTGTAGTCTAAAACATCTGGAGGGCAAAAGTTTAAGGAACCCTGTTTTGAGGCAGCACCCCATGGATTAATCCTCACCACCTAGACAATTCGATATAAAAGTGAGGTGCATTCTCCTAGTGTAAAGACTTTGGGCCTATCCACACCACTTGAAATGCAAGCAAATGGAGGCTGTCCCATGTGTCAAAGCACCACTTGGGTCTCATGACTTTTCATAGACCTTGTTTCTGTCTTTCTTCTCCTCCTTTTGTAGTTTGCATGAGGACTATTACTGATTTGTGTGTCTGGCCACTTCTCATGAAATACTTCCTATCTAAGTTTTCCAAGGAGATGACATGCTGTAGCCATGAGCTGGACCTTAGCGTGGGTAGTGTGTCCCTCAAAAGCCAGTGATGCCGAGCCACAGTGTGTAAAAGTCTACAAGTGTCTACAAGTTATCCCACCCGAGAAATACAAAGAGTTAACCTCCTGGTGCTAGGCAAAAATAAAGAGCTTGTTTTTGTTAATAGGTGCTTGTCTTACCTCATCCTTCTTGGAAATGCTGTCTCCATGCAAAGCCTGCAGCTTTCTAAAGTACACTGAGTCCAGCTGTCGAGTTTCTTCCACCAGCTCCACCTAATAAAAATAATATCTTATGTCATCCGCACAGTACACATTATATAAAGGAAGATGAAGGGGTTGGAGAGGCAGCCTGCCAGTGACAGTGGGTAGAAAAGAACCACACTTGCCAACAACAAGACAGATGTTTAGGAGGCATATCACTGGAAGGCGCATCCTCTGGAGCAGATGGTTCAAGGAGAGGATTCGCTGAAACAGCTAAAAGGAAATTCCCTCCCAGTGGTGCTGGGGCTTCTCACTTGGGGGTGAATGCACCAACGAAAAAGGAAGCATGATAAAGTTGTTGCAAGCTTTGCGCAAGGACTGGTTTTTTAAATTTCATTTTTAAAATGCATTCAGAAGGAAAAGACACCAATTTTATTTAAACTCATCCAGGATAATGTTTTAACTTTCAGATAATTAACAAATACATATATGTACAGAGGAGTTATCTTGATGGTGGAGGCACAGAAATCTCCACTCCCTTTTAATAGCGAGCTCAGGCAGCTAGTGCTGCTAGGATTATAGCCAAAACAGGAAACTAGGAAAGCAAAAGTAAGGTATTAGCATCCTTGGGGAAACCCTGAGATTTGCAAAATACCCAGAATGATAACAAAAACAAACAAACAAAGGGGGGGGATATAAAATGCTGCCCAACATGGACTGAGCACACTCAGAAGCAACAGGTCCCACCTGTGATGACCGAACATTCAAACGGCTGTTATTATATAATAAAAACTGGACAGTGTAGCATCCTGTTAGCCACGCTGACCTGGATTTCCTTCTTTCTTTAATAATGTTTTTATTTGTTCTTCATGGTACAAAAGATACATTTTGAGAAAACAATTATTAAACCAGTAAACAGCGAACTACTTGTCCCGATAGAACTAGAGATTTCTGTCATGCTATGTAATAAAAGTTTCACTTTATTACTCTAAAATATCACACTAGATCTGGATGTCTTGTCTTGGAGAATTTTGTCTAGCCCTCTCTGTGTACAATTGGGAAGGGCGTGATGACCATTCTCTCCCGGACAAACATCTATGACCCACAGGGCATCGACATTATAGGCAAGGGATCCGAGGCAAGAAGATGAACAGGCTTAAGGTTAAATCCTATTTTATTAGTTGCTTAGACCCCTCAAAAAGCCAATGAACACCCAGTATGCTAGAAAATACCAGGGCTTTAAGGGCACAGACAATAAATTAAGAGTCGGCACTCAATTAGGGGGGGGGGGAAGAGGTTGAATTTCTATGAATTATTTTGTAGCTTAAGGGTTGCTAGCCTCCTTACACAAGCCAACAACCAGTTCAACACTGCATGACTCCAAATGCAGGGATTTCACATGCAACAGCTTAGCAATTCAAACAAAAGGGGCCAGTGATGAGTTAAAAACAATACCACTTCTTTCTCACTTCGTACCATATATCCTTAAATTACCTGCCCATAAGTTTTTCTGTCTTGTTCTACCATCTTCATCCATGGATCTAAAAGAAGGATGAGGATGTATTCTTCTGCTGAGTCAAAAAGATCCTCAAATGGTGGCTCAATTTTCTGGTAAATCTCATTTTTTGTGATCTGTTGTAGTCCAATATCCATGCTAGCAGAAGGAGCAATGTAATTGGCATAAAGAAACTGTGTTAAGTGGAAAGAGAAGCAAACGGTTAGATGGTCATCCTAACAGACACAATAAATTCATTTGTCTAACCGCTTTGAGGATGTTGTTTTTAAATAATCAAGTGGTGTATACATTTTATGAAATAAAAAAGGGGGAAATATTAAAAAAACATATTTGTAATTTGTGTTTTCTGCAACATTAGCTCTCGCTTCCTATTCTCATTCTGCTATTAATTATTCCAAAATTCAGTATCTGCTGTCAGTTGTTATGTTTATCAAAAATGTTTGGTTTCCTCTCCAAGTTCATTAAAGCTGCTAGTAATGGAAGATCTGTGAAGGGGAAACTACAGGTCCCCAGGATACTCTGTGGTAAGTCATGTGCTTTAAATGTGCATTGAATATGCTTTAAATGTACAATGTGGATTTGCTCTTGGGTGGCTTTTGTGATACACACTATTTTAGCACAACACAGGAACTCTGCAGTCTAAACACTAAAAGATTTGTTTTAACAAATTAAAACTAAGTAGAGCTAACAGAAAGCAAAATGGAATGATATATCCCACCTCTTATTGTGTTCTACCTGGCTGCAAAATAAAACGCAATTTTCAGATACTCAGCAATAATACCAAAACTTGGAAACTTCATGGAAAACTAATGCTACAGTTACATCAAATTTTAATATGATCTACACTGTTCAAATGTAAAAAAGCTGCATTAGCAAAGAACAGAAAAAGATTTTAAACAATGCAATATCTATAAACACTTTTTCTTAGAAGGGGATTAGCTATTTTATTCAGACTGAGCTGGGCCGCTTCAAGGCTAAATTGATTGCTCTCCTATGACTCATAAATTAACACATAGGAGCTGAGAATAGGAAAGGATGAAAGAAAGAAAGAAAGAAAGTTTTCCTTGCCTTGCTGGAAATGTTCTCTCACCAATGTGTGCGTTTTTAGAAGCTCAAATGTCATCTTTTTGTTTTACTCATTGGAAAAGTGGTGGAAGCTGTGTGTCCATTATTTACAAAGCCATTCCGCAGGCATTCATGTGCACTGTACAGAACAGTAATCCTTAAATTTTGTTACGTTACAAACATTACCTTTTGCATAGCAGTTGATACAAACAAGGCTGCTTGAAAAGCTTAAATTTAGAGGGCTTTTAGGCTGTTGCTGGGACGGCTGGGTTGGGACTCAGCTGCACTCCAGAAAATTCAGGTTGCACAGTTAACACTGAATTGGAGCGCTTGCACCACAAACCCACTTCCCCCAAATATCAGACTTTTTGCACTAAGTAAAGTGAGGGGAATCATAGAATCACAGAATTGTGGGGTTGCAAGGTACCCTGAGGGTCATCTAGTCCAACCTCCTGCAATGCAAGAATCTCAACTAAAGCATCCATGACAGTTGGCCATCCAACTCTTGCTTAAAAACCTCAAATGAAGGGGACTCCACCACTGGAAAGTTTGGGGTAGCATTTGTTAGGCACAACATCATCCAACCCTCCCACAAACAATTCAGAATGAATGCTCAATAAATAGCTGGCCTTATCTGATCTCCCTGAAAACAAATCAATAAACATGCTCAATAAACTGGCCATTTGGAAGCAACCCATATTCGTACTTCATTCTGATGCAGAAAAACATAGGGACATGGGAAGCTGCTTTATACTAAGCAAATACTTAGCAGTTCTCCAAGGTTTCAAAGAAGGGTCCCGCTCCGCTCTATTTGGACATGCCAGGGACTGAACTTGGGACTTTCTGCATGCAAAGCTGATGTTCTACCACTGAACCACAGCTCTTCCTGAAAGGTTCTTTGCTTATCTGACAAATGTCTGAGTGGCACAAACATAGGAATCAGCTTTACTCAATGTCAGATCACTGGTCTATCCAGTTCAGTACTGTTTATACTGACTGGGAAATGACAGTATGTAGGGCAGGGCTGGGGAACCTGCGACCCTCCAGATCATGTTGGCCTCCAACCCCTATTAGCAACAGACCAATGGTCTGGAATGATAGCAGTCCATCAACATCTGGAGGGCCACATGTTCTCCCAGCCTGTTTTAAGGGGTCATCGTCATCATTAGTATCCCACTTTTCTGTTAAAAGCAGAAGGAAGTAAAACAGTACCGTCAAAACCATACAAAACAAAAATCAATCTATGCATAAAAGGTGGCATGCCTCTCCATCACTTTCCCTGGTACACACATTCCCACAGACATCTATGGTCCAACAAGTGTTGCAGCACCACACAAAGCCAGAGGTGATCACAGGATACAATATGAAGTAATATGGTTACTTCAGGTGACCATATTTCTACCACACAACTTTCAATTTCAATTCACACACACACACACACACACACACACACACATCCACGTAGTTTATCTCCAGTTTAATAATGCAGCCTTTTTTCTGGCGCAAACCTAAGTTTGAACATATGATGGCAACAATTGCCAATGTTGTTCTCACTCTCAGTGGTGAAGATTCTCCTTTAAATATCACTTTATTTCCCACTCTATCTATGTTTTCCAGACTTTTTCTGGGGTAGTCAAACCTCTAAATGCCCCTTGTACAGGATAGGGCTCTGAACAATTAGAGTATGATACCGTCCATTACATGGGGGAAAATGTTTTAATGGGGTATCTATAAACACCTGAAAAGTTCAGAGAAAAGTCACAGTACATATAACAGCATATCAGACTTCATTTATTCAGCGATTTTTTTTTCTTCAGTAAAAAGAAGAATGCATTTCCCTATATTGCCTCTATATAATTTCTCAATAATATAAAAGCAAATTCCAGATGTGGACTGTGTTCAGTGTTTGCATCTTTATACTATTTATAAAGATAAAATCTGGAGGCAGTAAATTTATCCAGCACCTCCCCCTATTCCCAAATCAGGTCAGCATTCAGGTATAAAACCCTGACCCCAGGAAAGTAAATTGGGCATTGTCTTGGCTTAGTACAGACAAAACTTGTCCTCAAGTCTTTATTTCTAAACTCCCAAGTATCCTGGTTGAACCAGAATTAAGTATTAAATCCCTTTGAAGTAAATGAGAAAGTTAAGCACGTAATGTAATGAAATGTCCAAAAGTTAGGAGATATATTCACGAGCACACACACACACACAATTCAAGTTGTCAACATTGTTTTCAAGCAATTTAATTTCTGTACATAAAACAGTGATAGCTCTTTTCATCTAAAATTGTCCCTGGCAAACAGCAGCATATTTCCTATAACAGCATTACATTTTTCTACCTCTAAATAGCATTTCTTCCTCCGGCCCCAAGCAGATTTCCACATGTGTTTGTCGTTTTCCTTTTCCAATTCATTTTACACTTTACTATATGTACTTTTAGCAAAATAACCACAGTGCATTCCATTCGCTGTGCATACAGTGGCGTGCGCGCGCGCGCGCGCGCACACACACACACACACTAAACCCCCTGGAATGCACTGTCGTTTCTTTAATATTTCACAAAGCTTGAACAGAAGTAATCAAAGAAATTATAAATGCTTTTTTTATTTTAAAAAAAATCTAATTTAGTGCTTATTTTCAGTGGCATAACAAGCACACCCACATAGCACATATGAAAGGCTTTGGGCACAGTTCATGCGGAAGTTGTCCTATGCAGGCCTCGAGGGAAGGAATGAGTTTTACAATGTCAAGCCCTGTGAAGCATTCAATTTGCTTGTACAAAAAAATCAATCCCATTCATAGGCTCAAGGAAAGTTACAGCACCAAAGCATCCATTTGACAATAGGCTAAAACCTTGTGCCCAATTATAAACTAAAAGCCCTGACCACCAAAAGCCAAACCAAATAGAAAGTTCTTTAATGCTTTCCATGGAGGTTCGTGAGATAGGGCTTATGGCAGGGGCAGCCAATATGGTACCCTTCATGATGTTGGCTTCCAGCTCCCATCAGACCCAGCCAACATGACCAGTTGCAGAAACAGCAGCCGTTGTCATCCTTAACATGCGGAGGGCACCAGGCTGATTCTCCTTATTCTATAGCGGAATGGAGTGGGGAATTGATCCAGCCAGTGGGCCAGATCCCTTTTGGCTCTGACACAAGTGGGTGAGTTCGCCCACCTGTCAAGCACGATCCCATAATGACATCAGGAGACAGATTCCAAGGCGCACTGTCAGTACCCAATCAGACAACATATTCAAAAGGGCTTGCTATAACCACCAATCAGCTGAATCCAAACCACACTGACAAATTGCCATTTTTCCTCTGTAGGCAAATGCCATTTCTACATTCATGGGCATAATCAAAATAAGCATATTAATTTCCATGCCAATGGTGAGGGCAGAGTTTGGAAAAGCACAGTGACCAAAAGCAGCCTCTTTTCTTGATTAGATGCAGCTTGAGACTCATCTGCGTTCCAATCGCGTTATTTATATATATATATATATATATGATCATGCTGCCATAAAAAGCAAACTCAAGAATGATACCAAATGTTGCCGCACATGTGTTGATTTGCTATGTTACATTTGGGTTGTTAGTTATGCTAATGGAACAGTTTCACATATTGCATTTTGATGTATTTGCTTTTAATGATCATGCGGATATCGCTTTCTGCAATTTCCTAGTTACACTCTTTGTGCAATGTTCTGCTGTCACCACCAGGCCCAGCATGGAAATGAGATTAAGAAGGCGAAAAAGAGTCAGAGGAAAGTCACAGCTTCAACATATACTCATGCACTGCCGGGCATATGCTCCAAATGCCCAAGTTTAAAGCAGTATTGAAATTGTACTAACAAAATTTCTTTCTTTCTTTCTTTCTCTTTCTTTCTTTCTTTGAACTAAGGTTGACAGGTCTAACTTACACAACATTAAAAAAAATAATTAAAAAGCATGATGGCTAAATGGAATGTTTCTTCAGAGAGGCAGACTAGGATTCTAGTTCAGTGACAGAACACCTGCTTTGCATGCAGAAGGTTCCAAGTTAATTGTCAGCATCATGTCTGGTGTTGAGCTATAAAACCTTAAACGGCTCAGAACCACTTGGATGTTAATCACAGTACATTGTGGAAGCAAGGCATGGAAGTGAGAAATGGAAGTGAGCACAGAAAGAAGAAAACCATGGTACACTTGCATTGACACAACTGGATACCTTCATCTGTCCCATATTTCTTGATCAGTGACCAGCATGCTGGCTGGGGCTAGGATCATGGAGTTCAACCACACAGGGGTTCAAGCTTTTGGGAAGGCTGGTTTAAAGGGGGTGGGCCCCTTTGAATTACTGTGCTTGTGATTGACAACATTCTCACTCAAAATACGATGGGTGCAAGTAATGGCTACTGAGGCTCCATTTCAACTGGAACTAACTAAGTCCGTACTTCCAAGGCATAAATTTAACTGGTGAAGCCTGTGCTACAGAAATGGGGGAGGCCTTATTGGACCTAATAACCAGTATACCTGAAGGAGCGTCTCCACCCCCATCGTTCAGCCCAGACACTGAGGTCCAGTGCCGAGGGCCTTCTGGTGGTTCCCTCGCTGCAAGAAGCCAAGTTACAGGGAACCAGGAAGAGGGACTTCTCGATAGTGGTACCCACCCTGTGGAATGCCCTCCCACCAGATGTCCAAGCGAAAAACAACTACTAGACTTTTAGAAGACATCTGAAGGCAGCCCTGTTTAGGGAAGCTTTTAATGTTTAATAGACTATTGTATTTTAATATTCTGTTGGAAGCTACCCAGAGTGGCTGGGGAAACCCAGCCAGATGGGTGGGGTATAAATAATAAAATTTATTATTATTATTATTATTATTATTCAACCACTCTGACTTTTTCACTGATGCAGAAATATAAGAGTGTGCTATTTCCAAATAACAAGCAGCACAGCGACTGCACAAGGATTACACAAAATGCCTGGAGCCCAGATACATATCTGAGCAAACACCATGCCCAGCTAATGTTTAGATCATCTACAGAAACCATTTAAAGCATCTTTTGCTGACAGTGACTCCAGAATAATTTCCTTGGGGACAGACATACTTGGAAGCAGCCTTACTCTATATTTATGACTTACTTGAGCTTGCTGGCCCACTTTGAAAGGATGGATGGTTTCTTGATAGAAAAGCTGGTGATAATCCTGCAGGTCAAACCAAAAATACGTGCTGTTCTTCCACAGCTACAGATTGGGAGGGGGAAATAGAAGTTATTGCTACCCAATTTTTGTGAAGTTTTCCAAAAAAGAAAAGAAGTAGTTTACATTTCCAGGGTTAGTTGATTGCACAGCTCCTTGGGGTTCACCATAAATCACACTTAATTGAAAAGAGCTTGAGTCATGTGTTCCATGCTGGCAGAAGAAGAGCTCACGTAAAAGCGCTGCCACTGTGATACATGTATTTCCAATACGTGCTCTATCTTTTATTGTATCCTCTTGCAAATAATTGGCTATTAAAATTATTAGTGTGGTAGTTAACATTCGAAGATTAACCCACATTTGAATGGAATTAAGCCATCGGTTCATAATGCACATCTGAAACTTACACTGTGCTGGGACAGCATTTTTCTGCAATTGCTGAGATCATGAAATGTTTTTATCCTGACCATCTTACATTTTTTAATTATGCGCCTTTCATCCGCCCCTCACTAAAACTTGGTGCTGTTGCGCAGAGCCAAGTATTTCCATAGGGACAAAGCACTTAATGAACTCCATTACCTCAGAGGCTCTTGTCATTTTGAAACAAAATCAAGGGAATTTTTTCTGAAATGTTACAACAGGCATTAGTGCCCCAAGTTTTGACACTTAGGTTTGAAGATTTTGGCCAGCCGAAGCCAAGACAAATGTAAATTTTGACTATGAAGTCTGCACTGTATGTGAAATGATAGAGAATTTTTTAGTAAGTCTGCTAGTTTGCTGTATTATGTTTTTAATTTATTTCCCTTTTTAAAAATTTGATTTATAACCTTTTCTGAATAATGAACAAGCAACCATAACATATTATCATCTTAAGAATTACACATCATTAAAGTATATATAAAAGTCAATATTACATAGTTCATACATGGCACCCGGGGGGTTCTGATTCTTAATTATTATATATGTTCTGAAGAATTAAAAGTTAACACTACTCTCTGAATTGTGTCTGTTAACTGGATAATAAATCCAAATGACTACAATGAAGAGTACTTCCAAATAAACCTGTTCAGGGTCTATAGGTAAGTCCCACTGATATCAGTGGAGTCTAGGGCTTGATTACGTTTAATGTTAAGAGCATCACCTGGTAATATTGTATGAGGTATTTCTACTTAATAGTAAACACAGGGGCTGCTTTGAATTGGAATCACAACATCGAGACAGAAGTTTAACGTTTATCTTCCCCACCACAATGCAGACAAAAATCACTCCTTGGGGCAGCAATTAGCAACATGAAAGAAAGCTTCCATTGGTGCCAATGGGAGCGTCTTCCTGTTGCTGTTTGTAGAATGGGGAATATTCTTTCCCCAAGTAAATTGGAGGTAAAAATCCCACCTCCCATCCATTTGTGCTGTGTTTCCAATTCAAAACAGGCTCTGGCCTTACTATTAAACACACACACACACACACACACACACACACACAGAGAGAGAGAGAGAGAGAGAGAGAGAGAGAGAGTGCTATAGACAATGCATTTTATGTCCCCTGTTGTTAGGCCCTAATTCCCAGGTGTGCATTAAGATTCTAATTTTAGAATGAAATTTTAAAACACACCTACTTGGAAGTAGGGATGAAGGAGAAATTCAATCCAGCTTTCATGCAAAGACAAAACCCTATTTGCTCTTTTTGAAACAATATGTGAGCTGAAACAAAGATATCCTTCTGAATTTACAATCTGAATTTTGCAATGCTGTTCTCTGGTCAAGAAATGCGTACAAAAATGCTTATGCTAGGGGAAAGCATGAAGAAGAATGCATATATTTATGAAAATGGTCTACAAAAAATTGCTTTGTAAAAATGAGTACATTGCATATAAAAAGGTGTATAATACAATTTTCATGAATGGTTTAAAAAAACAAAACCCAAACTGATGTGGAAACATGAAGAATTGAAGTTAAGTTTGGAAAAATATGAAACCAAGAAAAAACAACATTGATAGATTTGCCAACCCCTACTTTAAAATAAGATCCCAGAAATCAATGGGGCACACTTCCAAGTAAGCAAGTTCAGGATAGAACTTCTCAGATGGCAATTCTCTTGTCTTTACTCACATTCAGTCTGCCCTAAACAGAATATCCTACATAGGGTTTGGAGGACTGGAGTGGGTGGGATACTTCAAATGCTTGATTCTCTCGCCTGTCCTCCACGGATACATCCTGCTTTTAAAATCCTCCAATGTGGTTGATCCCTGACATCTCAGGTAGCAAGTGACAGGAAAGACCTCTGCCTGAGACCTTGGAGAGCCACTGATAGTCAGTGTAGACCAGACTTCCCCAACACAATGCCTTCCAGATGAGTTCCAGACTACAACTCCTGTCATCCATGACCATTGGCCATGCTGGCTGGGTCTGATGGGAGTCACAGTGCAGAGCATCTGGAAGGCACAGGATTGGGGACGGCTTGTGTAGACAATACCAACCTAGATGGAGCAAAATAAGGCAGCTACATTTGTCCATATTTTTAATCAGGGACTATTTAGAAATACCTTCTCTAGCATCTTCCTTTACCAGTCAGCTATTTCCCAATCCCCAGCCCAATCTAGCATCACCTTATTTAAAGGGAGATTATAAATATTTAGGCACGATAAGAATAGCCGATGTGTCTCTGGGCCTCTGAAGTTCAAAACCATCCTTAGCTGCTCAGTTCAATGAGTTGCCAGCATTTTCTAGCCTAGCCATCTTCACTGGGCTGGAGAGAGGCCAAAATGCTTCTGCATATTCCTAAGAAGGAGGTGCAAAGTGCCCATCGTAAGAATAAAATACCTTGATTTAAAAAAATCCTTATACCTTATTTTCCGACTTCTCACAGAATTCAGTAAAAATGTAGCCTGATCTGCTCTCCACATTAAGGGACTGAAGCATTCTTTCCATTACAGAACTTCCCAGTTCTGAAACGGCTGCGGTCGTTGTGCCCTAGGATCACAGAAAGCACAGTTCAGCAAGGCATGAAAGCCTCATTCTGTCTCAGATTTAAATAGCGGCAGCCAAATAAGCCAGCTGAATGGTCTCACCTGTTTTCTAATCTCAAGTTTCTTGAATGTGGTACTTTTATCTCTATAGTGACACATTGCAACACTTGCCTCTCTCATGTGTCCCCTTCTTCAGTTCTTGCCGTACTATCAAATTTTAGGAAATTTGCCTGTGAAGCACTGTGGAACATGGTGGCATTTCATAAATATATACTAATAATGAAATGGATGTTGCAGACTTAAACATTTGTGTGTTTTTACTGCTTTGTGATAGGACTGACAGGGTCCTTAGTGGTGGAGAGCCAGTGTGGTGTAGTGGTTAAGAGCAATAGACTCGTAATCTGGGGAACCGGGTTCGCGTCTCCGCTCCTCCACATGCAGCTGCTGGGTGACCTTGGCCTAGTCACACTTCTCTGAAGTCTCTCAGCCCCACTCACCTCACAGAGTGTTTGTTGTGGGGGAGGAAGGGAAAGGAGATTGTTAGCTGCTTTGAGACTCCCTAGGGTAGTGCTAAAGCGGGATATCAAATCCAAACTCTTAGGGGCATCTAGAATCTGGGAAATCTTGGGTGAGATTTGGTTAAAAGGAAGTAGCATCACATCAACTGTCTTCCCTCCTATGGGATTCTCAATATGCATTTAGAAGGGAAATTAACTGAGTATGCATCTGGGAGCTTGTAGGGTGGGGGGGGGGAGTTGACAGGAGGGAAAAGGAAGAGAAAATGACTTGTTGGGAAGGGTTAAATATCCCTAAAGCTCCCCAACAGCTTCCTAAGCCAAAACGACAACTTTCTGAGACTGCTTTTCATTATTTCTTTTCTTTTCTTTTTTTTAAAAAAACTGTTGGGGCTTTGTTTTCTGCAGTTTGCCCCTTAAGCAAGCTTGGCACTGGTTTACATTTGTAGTGCCTTAACTTCAAGGTTTTGGCCTGAAACAGAAATGGCCAGTAGGACAATTCTGGCCCCTGTAGGAACTTCATGTGACTGCTGGTAGCTCTGCCAGTTTTTAATCGAGGCATGGTAAAAAGGTTTGCCTCAGGTTCACTTCTAAGGAAAACAAAACAGAACAAAATAAAAAGGAGGTTTTGAAATTGTGGAAATAAGATATTTCACAGTTTGATGCCATCTCTCCCTCTCTCCTTTTTATTTTGCATGTAACATAAATAGTATGCAAGTGTACTCATTTGTGTGGTCAATGCTGTGCCTGGTCACATGTGGTCCATTATAGTGAAGCCCTTATAGTGTGACAAATTCATTATGCAGCTTGTCTGATCATGGTAGTTATGGGGTGAGTTTTATGCAGCACAATATACAATCCAGACCTCAGACCACGGTCTGGAGAACAAAGTAGGCTGCCTCTTGCCTTTTGTAGCCAGATTTGATGTTATCAAGAGGGTGGGGACTCAAGAGGTGGCTACCACAGGGTAAGCCCAAACAAGAAGCAATCATACCTCCACTCTGGTATGGAGGGCAGTATCATAGACACCTGGTCACCAAACCATTTTCAGCAGATCCAGGAATTCCAAATGCTACTCACAGGGATCATTTCCACGTAGGTGTATTTTCTATCCAGCTTTGGCATCAGATAATCTGTTTTGTCAGGAATTGTTGTCATATGAGCAGCTGTTGCTGGCCTGGACCCATGAAGAAGAAATAGGTTCAAAAGATGCTTGAGGATCATTGGAGACTATGTCATGTGTCACAAAGGAGATAAAATAAGTGAGTTCACGGTTAGGGTTATTGAGTTCTATTCCTAGAGACAGCGTCCTTACCTTTAAATGTTCCAGGCAAAGAGAAGAAGCAGGCAGTGTACCTCCAAACTTATTCCTCCTCCAGCTCTTGCCCTACATCCCAGGTGTGGGGAACCTTTGACTCTCCAGATATTGCCAATGGAAAATAGCCAGGGATGATGGGCGTTGTAGTCCAGATACATTGGCAGGAACAGAAGTTCCCCACACTTGCCTAACCCTTTCCCAACACTTGTTGGGGAGCACAATTAGAGCCCTGCTGGCAGCAGCAGGTATAAGTAGAGAAGAGGAGGACAGGCAGTGGGGCTGGTGAAAGAAGAGAATGAGAGCCACCAAAACGGTGTCCTTTCTCGGTGCCTCTGAACATTAAAAGACACATTCACCATTTCCAGGCAAGGGTCTTCGACAGGTGCTTATGACAAAATATTAAACGAAGATGCTGTCAGCGGAAGAATAAGCAGGCAATGAATGAAACTAAAATGTGGTGGAACATGTTATGAATGAAAAGAATAAACGCTTTTTGCATATAGGCAACTCCCTGTTTGCGCAGCTGTTGCATTCTGGGTCACTGCACGCATCGGTGGTCATGTGTAAGTCCGTTCCGCCCCATGTTCTGCCCCATGATAGGGCTGAAGATGACACGCATGCCAGCGGTCACACATCAATTAGACACATTCAAAATGGTGCATGCAAAATACTTTATATGTGGAGATCTAAGTGCTTACCGCTTCTTGTCAACATCCACTGAACTCAAGAGGAGGGCAGGAGCTTCCTGAATAGCACTTTGGCTCCGGGGCAGGACTGCTGATAACAGTCTGGAAGGCATCTGCTGATCTACTGTAGCTCCTTTTGGTGGTGGTGATGATCCCGTTTCTCCTCTCTAGAGAGAAAGAACTTCTCAGAATTAACTTGTCCTGTTCCATCTACTGCATGTCTGTTTTCAATAGATACAGTCTAGATATAGTAAAAAAATTAAAATCTTTTGTCATAACCAAAAATTCTTTGTACTAAAGGTAACTACAGCATCAGACCGAAACCATGAACTGCTTTTTTAATTCAGGACAATTTTGGAGATCAGTTTGGTGGTTCTGTAGCAGGGACAGCTCTTGAAAAGACACGTTTAAGTACACATACCCAACTCACATGGCTTATGAATGCCATATATCTACTTGATAAAACCATCCAAACAATGTAATGGTTCCAGGGCCAGCTTTTGTAGGCCAAGGGAGCTGCATTTGATCCACTAGCTGAGTCAAATTTCCCATTAGCTGCATTTCCCACCAGCATGTTACGAGTTACAGCACCGTCTTTCTTGACCAGGCCTCCACTATCACAGTTCTTGCAGATCTAGATATATAATGGGGTTCTGCCCTCTTCACCACCTGGTACAGGCATCATATATTATGGATGAAAGCCCAAGAGTGACAGCAGCAGTACCTGGGGCTGTGCTATTTTTGGCATGCAAGATTTAGCTCTCAGTGGCAAGAGTGATACCATCTGTGGGAATGGATCCACATCCATACGTGGCTTCTGTTGCCGAGAATGCCAGATTTTCAGTTTGGTGCTGGCAGCCTGTGTGGCTCCTGTATGGATAACACAAAACCGGGGACCCCTGGAGAGGATATAAAGAAACAAGTAGTTAGATGGACACTGTAAGTGGGCTCAGGTGAACAAAGAGAAACAATACTGCCTTTTGTTTCTCTTTGTGTCAGAGAGAGCCCTTGACCCATTCCTCTTGTTGCCCCCAACTGGCAGTGGTAGCAGAAAAATGGGAAGAATGACAGGAAACATGTCCTGCTGCAGAAACTGAGACATTTTAAAATAGAATAGAAAAGGAGGAAAATCATATAAACATTGACATACCATATATCTACATCTATGTACAGCCCCCTTCCTAACAGTAATAACAACAAGCAAGAATCTTCACTCGCTCGTTAACTTTTAGGCTACCTTTGAGGGCGAAAGTCACAAGGCAGCTTGCATAAAAATGTATGAATAACAAAACTCAGTGCACCATAAGCCACCAATGAAGCAGCAATATATAGCATCACCCCATTAAAAGGAGCATAAAATACTAGCATAATTTCAAGCCAACAGACCATGACATCTTAAGAGAAAGCAGTTTGGTTCTTCCCATGTTCAGCATTTAGCTGCTGATGTAGCAAACGTTTAGAGGCATAATTTTATCTTTCCTCCCCTCAACTCCCCACAAAGTGTTGAGACAAAACAGGATTTGATTAAATGGCTTTGATTTTCATCCTCTTACCAGTAAAGAAGCAAAGGTTTCACTACGTCAGGTTGAGCACGTCTTAAGTTATACATGTTCCACTGGTCCCCATCAATCAGGTTAAGCTTTATCAAAACTTCAGTGGTAAGGAAATAATCTCCATTGCTCACTAAGTAGGTTTTTTTCATTTTATCAAGCTGTCTTGAATGAAGGAAAACATTCACACAGAATATGCACAAACGCATCGCAGCTAACAACTGAGAAGAAGCTAACTATATTTTCAGATAAAATCCCACACAGCAGAAGATAGAATAGTTCTCTTCCCCAAAAGAAAATAAAAAATTAGGTGTTTCAAATAGTTCAGTATAGGGCAGTGCTGGGGAACCTGCAACCTTATAGATGTTGTTGGACCCCCAATTCCCATTATCTACACACAGTCAGCATGACCGATCATGGGGATGGCTGGAGCTATAGCCCGTCATGACATAGGGACCAATCAAACAAACAAACAAGATGTGTATTAGCTAGGATGTTTACTACTAACTCAAAAATAATTCTTCCACTGATCTTCTTAGGTGCTAACTAAATCCAGTCTTCGTTAATCTGGTGCCCTCCTAAACTGGTTGGACTCCAACTCCCATCAGCCCCAACCAGCACAAGCATGATGGGCAATTGAGTATAGCCCCATCCAGAGGGTACCAGGCTGACGAAGACTGGATGAACTGATTCAACATCCCCAGCCTCTTTTGGAACAGCCGAAAGGCTCAAGTTATAAATATTCAAAACAGGAAATAAGGGAAATACCTTCTCTGTCTTTTAGGATCCCGCAGAACCTTTAGTCTTTCAATGTCCATCCAAAGCCGCAAGTACCTTTCTCCCAAAGTTCCTTTGATGAACCTCTTGAACCTTTCGAATTCATGCCTGTTGCCAATATCATAAGTCTTGTGGCTAAGACACCAGGCAGCCCTGGTTTCAGTGTTATCCTTTTCAGATTTCGTACTAGTGCTTATTTCGCTCCCCTTATCTGGTATATCATCCGCAGGAAGTGGAGGTTTTGGTTCGAGTGGCTCCATGAAAGGTTGAATGTTTGATATCTCAACTATAAACACTCTAGACGTTCTGTCAAAGTCGATAGCAGTTGGGTTGACTATGGGCGGCTGCCCAGTAACCTGTGCTACAGAGCTTCTAAGTATATACTGAGCATAGGCTAATGAAAACTCATCTACTGTTTGAAAATACATGGGTGGTTGGTCAAGTTCCTTGCTCTTTGCTGCTTGGAGGGCATGATCCCAGTCCTGCCCTACGTATGCTCTTAAGACAGTGCTTGAAGGAGTATCAGGAAGAGACACAGAGTGGCCCTCATCTATGCTTCTTCTAGCTACTACCCTCTGAAGAAGTGATGTACCAGACTGGGTGCGCTTCTTCCTCATCCTGGTTTCCGGTTCTGCATTAAAAACAAAAGGCTTTATTGAGAACTTAACTGACTCACCACCACCCATTTTTTAATATGCAATAGTTGAATGCTGTATTGCATTCTCAATTGCTTTCAGGTTTTTCTCCCCATTGTATCTGTCTTTTATTTTACAGTGGTGCCCCGCAAGACGAATGCCTCGCAAGACGGAAAACCCGCTAGACGAAAGGGTTTTCTGTTTTGGAGGTGCTTCGCAAAACGAATTTCCTATGGGCTTGCTTCGCAAAACGACAATGCCTTGCGAGTTCCTACGGTTTTTTTCCCCTCCCCCCCTTTTTCTAAGCCGCTAAGCCGCTTATCAGCTGATCCGATCAGCAGATAAGCCGCTAAAAGCCACTAAAAGCTGCTAATCCGCTAATCTGTCAATGGGCTTGCTTCACAAGACAAAAAAACCGCTAGACGAAGAGAATCACAGAATGGATTCTTTTCGTCTTGCAAGGCACCACTGTATTTTTCTACTTCTGCATTCATTTGCATTATTTGTATTATTACTTTTACTGTGTTTTGTAAAAAAAGAGAGAGAGAAGGTCAGTTTTGCAGAGCCCCCCGCCCCAGGTCTTTGTATAACCTAGCACTTGATCATGAATAGAATTGTTATTTCTGGATTTTGGGGCTACCACAAGCCACTAGAATTTGTGCCACCTCTCACTTACCTGGGATGTTGTTGTTTTCCCCCTCAGTGCCTACGTGTGCACAAGAGAGAGTCACAATGCTGAAGTTCCTCAAACAGATTGCCATGAAGTTTCTGGCAATCCCAAACAGCTTGCTTAAGACACTGGTGTGAGGGGCCAATATTGCTTGGAAACTAGTGCTGCAATGCCTTTCTGTTTGCCTGCTTGCTTACCCTCTGCTCCTTCTGTATAAGTTTTTATTTATTATTTTTATTGTATTTAGATCCCACAATTTATCCAAAGAACTGAACGCGGCATGCATGGCTCTCCGCCCTTCTCATTTCATCCTTAGAATAACTCTGCAAGAGAAGTCAGGCTGATCTACTGCAACAGGCCCAAGGTCATTCATGGCTGGTTTAGGGTTTGATCCCTCGTCCCCCAGGTCCTAGTCCAGCGCGCTAACTATTATATCACTCTGGCTTTCTTCTTCATTAAAAAGAAGCCATCTATTACACACACAAAAATGTTTTTGAGTATTCGGTAATATTCCACCATTGTTAGGGGTCTGATGCTACAAGCCACTTTCCTCTCAAAATTCCTCACACTCAGGGAAGTGGGGAGCATGGCACCTCCTTTTTCTCCATTTCTGCTTTATCCCAGGTCTATATGCAAAGAAGGCTCCTACACGATAAAGGCCACTTACCTCCAAGGGCAACAGCATGGAGAATGGTAGATGAAACACTAGGCATCCCTTGTACTCCTCTGAAATCTAAAGCAATGGAAATTAAACATTAAAACAATCACAAGGTGAATCTCAAAACTCTTAGCATCCACCTTGGTATTTCCACTCAGTTATTTGAACTGACGGACATCTAAAACCTGCCCATGGTGAGAACAGGATAAAAGACTAGATTGGCCTTTGACTTGATATATCTTATATTCCTATTATTTTTTGCCAGCCCTTCAGACCCCTCTTCCTCTTCTTGGAATTCCTGTGAGGTGGAAGTTTTCTATTGTAAGATTATTTAGACAGTAGACTGGTTTTGTTTCTTTTGATGGTACTTTCTGATTCCTCCTCTACCCCCATTTAACAACCCAATTAAATTTGGAACAAGAGGTTTGACTGTATGTTTTGATGTCCCAAAGATAAACTCTTCCATGTGCTAGCTCACTCTTTCCATACTAAGCATTTTGTTAAAGGGGAGGTAGATGACACCAGTGGAAACTGGAAGTGTTTGCTAAGTTCCCCCACCTTGACCTGCCTAGGCTTCAAGATAATTTCAGATGCTCTCCCCTTCTGAGATGAGTCAGACCACTATAAATGTCAGACAATTCCATTGAGATAAGAAATAGTACCGGAAACTGCATAAGTTCAAGTGTCTGTCTACAAACAGGAAAGGAAATCAGGCAGGCAATACGATTGGTATTTGCTATCACCATTTTTCCCCCAGTCTGCAGTTCACAGTTTTTATTTTTTCACTCTGTCATTATGTTTTCGTTCCCTACCCCCGCTGAAATCGTGTAATAATAAGGTAATGAATTCTGTAATCAAATTTGGCAACAGCAAACAGTGAGCTGAATATCAGACCCTGCAGAATCCAAACTGTAGCAGAACGAAACCAACACTGCATGCAACAGGTATGGGGTGGAATGGAAAACAATGTCTTTTTACATCCCTACACGCCGCATCTGAGAAGACCAGCCTTTGTACTGGAGGTCTGCTTATGGAACTCCCTCTGCAAGGAGTTTCATCTGGCAGCACCAAACAAAGTCATTTTTACAGCACAAGCCTCTACATGTCGACTTGAAAGTGAAGCCCCATTGAGTTCGGTGGGATTTACTCCCAAGTAAATCCCACATAGGATTGCAACCTTATTTTCCCAGGCTGTTTCTGGTTTTTAAGTTCTGCATTTGAACTTCTTTGAACTTCTGCTTTCAATTGACGGGTTTTATTGTGATGCTATCTTATTCTGTTCTATTCTTGAGATTTTTATTGTTTTTATGTTTTGTTTGTAAACTGTCTTAGGAACCGTTTTTGCTGAGGGCAGTACAGAAGTGTTCCAGATAAATAAATATTGCTTCAGCTGGTTCCACTTCCACTTTTGGGAAGCTGTGTTGTCATTGCTGTTTGTTTTAACTGTTCTGCTGCTGTTAACTAGTGCATGTTTTTGAACTACGGGTGGCGGCCATTTTAGGAGAGTTCAATGGATGCGCAACCACTGATACGTGGGTCCTTTTGGACCTGGAAGAGGGAGGATTGGGGGTGGAATGGGGAGGTGGAACAGAACCCCCATGCAAAATGGTTGCCACCTGTATTGGTTTTTATTATGATTGGTTTATACTAGCCCCAGGAGCGGCATTACTGAAGGGCAAAACACATCATTCTGACATCAGGTGAAGTGGCAGATGAGTGGCCTCACCCACCTGTCAAACTTGACCCATGGCGGTGGGGAGATAAGAATCTGGCTCCTTGGCCAGATCCTGTTCCCCACCCAATATAGATCTTAAAAATTGCAATCCTCTGCACACTTTCTTATAAGCTAGTCCCACTGAAGACAGAGCAACTTAATTCTGAGTAAGCGTGTATAGGGTTGTGCTGCAAATAAAAACAGGCAAACATAAATATGCAAACAGGCATTAATTAACAAATGGTGATCTGCAGGGTTTTGAAAGGATCCAATATGCATCCAAGGCGCTATTGACCACAGTAGCCTAAAGTCATTTTGATTTTCAGCCAATTCTAGTCTTCTGTCATGGTTCCAATAAAAGTGTCAGACACTGACAGTGTACATATTTAGCCCTGCTCAAAGAATCCCAAAGGCTCTGGAGGAGTAATAGTGATTACCCAACATCTTATTTTTGTATCAGTTCCCATCCCTGAGTGGCTCACTAACCCATAATCTAAAGCAATTTGTGGGCTGGGGTGTGTGTGGAGAAGACAGGGAAGAAAGAATTAAGAAATAGAATGTTAACACCATGTCTTACAAAGGGGATCAAATATGACTTTAAAGACATATCAACCCTTTACCAAAATAAAAAATGTTCCATATGGAGCAGCTCAACCATACAGGAGGGACCATAGCTTAATGGTAGATAGGGACGGGGGAGAAATTTGATTCAGCAAGCATTTAAAACCAGATCATTCAAACTCCCTGTTTCCAAGACAATATGGAAACCATACAGAAATACACTTCGAAATTGCAAAGCAATTCTCCAACCAAATGACGTTTGCAAAAATGCTCATATTAGGGGGAAGTGTGCACAAAAAATGACGACATTAGTGAAAACAACATACAAAATGCATTATATCAGGAGAAACCGCTTGCAAAAATGTGCACAATAGTCAAAAGTGCATAGGAAAATGTAGGAGAAAATTGCATTAAAATGCTGATGAATTTTCATGCAAACTTTCTTTAAAAGAAACCCACAAATGTGGAGGACTGAACTTAATATTGGAAAAATGGAAAATGGAGAAAACAAAAATGGACAGCTCCTTCCATCCCTGGCTGCAACATGCAGAAGATCCCAGATATGCCCCAATCTTCCCAGTTTAAAAAGCAACAAGTAGCAGGAGATGAGAAAGGTCTCTTATCTGATACCCAGCAGAGAGCCTGCCAGTCATGGTGGATATCAGTATGGTGCTTCCTATAGTATGACAGCTTCCTATGTAGTCAGGAATGCAGATAGGTGCAGGAAGTAAATTCCAAGGATATGCAATTCTTATTGAAACTTTTGGTATTATATGAGCCTCACCATAGAGATGCTTGGATAGGATGATGCCCTATATAGGTCTTGATCAAAAGTGGTGTCCAATTCACTGCCAGAAACTCAGGATGTGCAGCAGTCTATTTTTTAAGACTATGGCATCTTTTGACTCTCCGCATCCCCCCTCCCAGTTGCTAATGCCTGGGGGATGGGGGAGTTCACCTGAGTGCGGCTGCATGTTTTGCTTAATACTTATCTATGTTGATGACATTACCTAGGATTGAAGAAGATGACTCTGAAGGCCAAGGAGAAAAATGAACGTGGGAAGATGCTACAGGATGAGTAAAAGAATCCGTAGTAATCATGCGCTGACTTAGCTTGGCTAAAGTAAACCAATCCCGTGTCTGGGTGACAGTAGCCTATAAAATAGAACATTCAATGGTTTAAGTTTATTTCAGTGCAAACCTTTATAGGTTCAAAAAGAGGAACAGATTTGTAAAATCTCCATTCCTTTGACACTTGTGTGAATAATCAAAGCAGAGGTCTATAAAGCTGAGATGACACATTGCAGAGCCTGATAACACAACACAATACAGTGGTACCTCGGTTTAAGAACAGTCCTGTTTACAAACGATTTGGTTTATGAACTCTGCAAACCCGGAAGTAGTGTCCCAGTTTGTGAACTTTACCTTGGTCTAAGAATGGAACCTGAATGGTGGAAGGGCACTAGCGGTGGAAGGCCTCATTAGGGAAAGCGCACCTCGGTTTAAGAACGGTTTCGATTTAACAATGGACTTCCAGAACGGATTAAGTTCGTAAACCAAGGTAGCACTGTATGTGAATGTTTAAGCAGGTAAAGTTGTGTATATGGTGTATATGCAGTATATGCCATTTAAACCATACAGAAACTGGTCACTGATAGCTACAGCTTGCAATAAACTACACTACTGAGATGTCTATCCGACAAAAATACATAGATTTGCACTGTGATGATAGGGACCTGAATATTTGTACTCATCTTCTTAACTATAGCCCAGCATGTTGTATATACACTAGTGAAGGGATTTCAATTCTATGTCCTTAAATCTGCATTATAGATGGCACAATTGTATTCTTCCATAGCTCTTGTGCCTTTAACATCATCGCGGCTAGAAAACGTTCATGCTTTTCCAGCATTGCAATGGTGGGAAAACATCTAGTTACATTCCCCTGACAGAGCTGAAATTCCTAGAGTTCCCTAGGAGGAGGGATTGATTGTTAAACTACTCAGAGAACTGTAGCCCAGTGAGGGGAACACCTCTCAGCACCTTTAACAAACTACACTTTTCAGGATTTTTTGGGAGAAATCACAATGGTTTAAAGTCTTTATGATACTGCTTTCAATGTAGAGTGCGGGTGGAACCAAAGAGTCAAAGACTCTAAAATAAGGAACAGAACAATACACACATACAAATGACAAATAATCAGCAAATAAAACTATTTTTTTAAAAGTGGGGGAATCAAATAGATTACACAATTCTAAAAATAATAAATACAACATAGTAAGACACAGATCAACCTGTGGTCCAAAGTCTTAGCCAAATTTCATGCAGGTTTCAAGGAGCGATACAGCTGCACACAGAAAAAGAAGGCTATCCTGGACCTGTTTAAGTCACACGGCATCTATTTTACCTGGCCAAGAGAGACATAGAACTTTCTCATAATTAAGTCATTTTCATTCTCTTCAGAGGTTTCTGAGGGTGGTAGGCTTTTGGTGAACCAAGGATAATACGTTTTATCTATAACAACGTTGACGCCAGTTCTGCTCCACTCCACCTGCGATATCAGCTTAGCTAACCTACAGTGAGGTGACAAATATCATACGGTCACTTAGATTATCTAACCGGTTTTAGCAGCAGCAATACTGTTCTCTTAAAGAAACCAAAATGTTGGAAGACACTTTATGAATCTACCGCTGTTATCTTTAATCCTATTCAAAGTTTAAAGCGTTTTGAATGGTACTTTAGGAAATGGCCTTGTCAGGATGCAACCCAGAGACCTCCTTCCCCAATGCTCATTTCAGTCTACTGACCGGTCGCTCATTCCTCCTATCTGCTAGGGGAAGCAGGGGATATTGTTTTTCACTATAGCAGACTAAGAAGAGGTGTTAGGTGCAAGAACATGGAGGGTTGCTGGGCTGGAAAAGCAGCAGATGCACATTAATTTGCATCTCTGGGAAGTTGTTAAAAGTGACAGAAGGATACCCTGTAAATACAGCATGACATTAGCCTCAGGTCATTCTGGAGACAGATTGCAAGTTGGCAGGTTCCATCTGGGCTCTAACTGGCTTACAAACAAAATTACAGGTAGCACAGACTAAGGAGTCAAACCAGGATCAGTCAGTATGTATGGCCAGCTGGAATCCCATTGGCTCATGTCACCTGATCCCCCTTAGGCTGAAAGCTGCAGTACATCCTCCAGTCCTCTGCTGGAGCTGTAGTGCCAGAGTATAGGCCTATGCTTCCCTCTGCTTGTCAGCTGCCCTGCTGATGCACTGAGTCAGGCACTCGGACCCTGCCTGCCAGAGTCCCCATTTAGAAACCTTTGGAGCACTAAACTGCCGCAATTAATTATTTTTTATCTTATTTACAATAAAATTTGACAACCCACTCTCCCCCTTCAATGAAGATGTTCAAAGCAAAATAAAACAAATCCAATAAATTAAAACAAGTAAAAACATTAAAAATTACAGCTCCTCCACACTAAAAACAGCTTTAGAAATCAAGGCGGGCAGAACCAACGCCAAACCACATGGAAGCAGCTGTTCCATTTGCCTTGATCTCCTTGTACTTATTGTAAAATAAATATATGTATTTTCTGCCATCAATCACTTCCATTTCCTCTATAGTTTTCTTGACGCCCCTGGCTACAGACTGTGTTTTTGTAAACTACCCTGGAAGCTCTGCTGAAGGGCAGTATAGAAATATTTTAAAACAACTAAACAGTGGCTAGATTCCACCCCACCCCACCCCATCCCACCCCGAGAAAATAGTAGGTTAGAGGCATTGCTGCCCCTGGTACGTGCACACAATTGCTGATCATCTGCCTTGTAGGTTCTATATTCATATTACTGCCTGTTCTAAATCAAAGCCAAAGCTAATTTAGGCTTCGTGTATGAAAACACTCTGAGTTCATATATGTGTCGCTCCCAATACCTTAATGGAGAAGGAGGTCTGGAGAAGGAGGAGATGGTGGTGGGGCTCCTTCACCAGTACTTTCTGTCTCTTGGAAAAATGTCCTTGCCATCTCCCTACCAGAGTTAATCAGGGCTCCTTCCACACTGGGCATTTCCCATAGAATAGCTACATTTTGTTTGCTCTTTTCTCTTTTCAAAAGAGCATCTGCATGTCATGAACAAAACACCCCTCTACTTCCATATTTTCCCTCCCGCCAACGACAGCTCAGAAAATCCAGCTTTTTAATACAGTGGAGCAGTTCTGCAAGTTCCTCAACATAACTATTGAGTAGGTTCTGGGGCTGATTTCGGCCTATACAGATATTCCTCTACCCATTTCCTTCCCTATAGTCCATCACTCTTCCCTAGGAAACAACTTGGGTCGCTTCCAGAAGACCTGTTTGTTCAGCATTCAGACTGATTTGTTTGCAGTGTTTGAAAGGAAGTTATATTACATTCAATGTTTATTGAGCATTCATTTCCTTTGTTTGCGGGGAGGTATATGACATATCATCAAGCAATTGATATTCCAACTTTGCAGTACATTTTCCTGCTATTTTCCTTACCACAATCGGTGTTGGTGGGAAATGGGTTTGCTGCAAAAGAGTGACAAATCTAATTGTGCAATCTGAATTTGCAGGTATGCAATTGAAAACCACCCACAAAATAGCAGCAGTCTGGAATCAGTCCCTATCACTTTAATCCAACCCTTTCTTTTTTATCCATTTCTTCTTCTCCCTCCACCGACCACCACCACCACAATGAAACTGGGGGAATCATGATCATGGGTCAGAGTATTTAATGTCTTCCCAGTGTGGTAATAATTATTATTTATTATTATTATTAGTAGTAGTAGTAGTATTAATTTATACCTCACCCATCTGGCTGAGTTTCCCCAGCCACTCTGGGTGGCTCCCAATCGAGTGTTAAAAACAATACAGCATTAAATAACCCCACCCCACCCCCACACACATTTGGAGGTGGAGAAAGGAGTGCCCACCTGGCTGCAGAAAGTTATCTGGATTTCTAAAGTCTAGGATCAGAGTTGCTATTCCTCTTGCAGCTTAAAGCAGAATGGCAATGATCGGGTGCTGCTAAACCATCCAAACCTTGAATCACTAAACAGGGTTAGCACTTAATTAAGCTTTGAAACCTGGGTTTGAATTTGGTTTCAAATTAAGAGCAACCTCTGCCCACAATGGTTAAATTTGGTGCAGACGTAACAATTAAACATCAGTAAACCATGCAAAGAGGATCTGCCACAAAATGAGGGAGGCTGAGGCAGGAAGCCCATGACCCAATGGTACACTCCTGCTTCTCTTAACCATGGTTAAGGAAGCTGCCTTATAGTAATTCAGAATACTGATCCACCTAGCTCAGTCCTATCAACATTGACTGATCGCAGTTCTGCAGGGTTTCAGACAGGAGTCTTCTCTAGTCTTACTTGGAGATGCCAGAGTCTGAAGCTGGGACCTTCTGCATGATAGAACACATGCTCTACTGCTGAGCTACAGCACCCTCCCTCCCCGGATTATGTCTACACCTCTTAGATCAGGGACAGGGAAACCTGTGGCCTGCCATAAATTGCTGGATTTCAGAGTATGCTTCTAAATGCCCATTGCTGGAAACCACAGGAGGGGAGGATGCTGCTGTGTTCATCTCCTTCTTGCATAGGCACCTGGGTGTCCACTGTGAGAACAGGATGCTGGTCCAGATGGTCCTTTGCCTTGATCCAGCAGCATCTTCTCACGTTCTTAACATTCACCAGCCCCAGACAACATCAGTGAAGATGGAAGCTGCAATCAAATAACATCTGGAGGACCACAGGCTCCCCATCTCTGACTCAGATGCAGTTGCAATTTGTGTTTTAAAGAAAGGCACAGAGATATACAGAGCAGATCAGGCAAAACGAGCCACAATGGGAATGCTGCGGGAGAGATCTATTGATTAAACACATGCATACCAGTAAAGTTCGGTAATGATTAAATGTGGAACATCGTGTACAGGCGATAAATTAGGACCGCCTGTAAAAATTACAGAATGAGAGGCCATAAAAATAGCATCAGTTTCATTATTCACAGAAATCATTAAACTTATATTGTTGTTGTTTAGTCATTTAGTCGTGTCCGACTCTTCGTCCGACCAGAGCACGCCAGGCATTCCTATCCTCCACTGCCTCCCGCAGTTTGGTCAGACTCATGTTTGTAGCTTTGAGAACGCTGTCCAACCATCTTGTCCTCTGTCGTCCCCTTCTTCTTGTGCCCTCAATCTTTCCCAACATCAGGGTCTTTAAACTTATATAAGCTAGGCCAAAAGTATCTGAGAATTATTATCATATTTGTTCAAGAGAAATGTACAGCTTTAAAAACCTGCGTTCCAATTAGAAGTTGCAGTACCTGTATTCAAAGTAACAGTCGCTCTCTAAAAACGATGGGAATCTTTCCTTCTTAATCCACGCAATAGCCTGCTCTCGGTCCAGACACTAACACACATACACACACACACATAAAAATCTTTGTAAATTATCTTTCACTTCGGGTATTATATGCCATGTAGTCAATAAACAGATTTGCTTACAGATTAAGGAAGCAATCCTAATTCCAGCAGTCTGGCAGGACTTTATGAAACAGTGAGGCCATGGTGGAAGAGGGGGCAAGTCATAATTTGGCAGCAGCAGAGACAGCTTGAGATCCAAAGATATAATTTGAAAATCCCTGGATTTCAGAGGAATCCATATCCCACATTGTGATGCTCTGAGGAGATTAGAATGGGGAGAAGTGGACCTCTGCTCCACCCTCAGTGGCCTAGCGTGGGGGGTGCAGGGGGGGCCGGCCGCACCGGGCGCAACATCTGGGGGTTAGGGTTAGGGGGCGCAAATCCACGGGTTAGGGGGCGCAAATTACTTGCCTTGCCCCGGGTGCTGACAACCCACGCTACGCCACTGTCCACCCTGCTAGCCACACCTCCCCCCCCCCACTGGCACAATGCTCCCTCTCTTTCCCCTGCCAAAAGTTCTGAAACAGCAGTCTAATTGAATGCATCTTCTGTTTGACAGCTGTCCAGTCCAAGACTGATTTAAGAATAAAGAAAAATTTAAAAAGGAGAGCGGGAGCTTTAAAGTTGCCCATTGACAGTTAGCAACACCAGGACAGCAGACTGAGCAGCAACAATTCTTCCCCATCAGAGTGAGATAGAGCACATTCCTTTTTGAATTACAGTAATCATTTCTAAATTTGCATCTCTATATATAAATCACCACATTCAAATTGGTGGAGTATTTTGTCCTCTTTTTTGTGATGTTTCAGTTAATCATGCATGCCTTATTTGAAATGCAGGGTGAGCTGAATACATGTTAGAGCAGGGACATCTTCTGGCTGGTGGACCAGATCCTTATCTTCCCAACTCTGGCAGGCCAAATATGACAGGTGCTTGGGCCCACCTACCTGTCAGTCATCTATGCAGGCATAGGCAAACTCGGCCCTCCAGATATTTTGGGACTACAACTCCCATCATCCCTAGCTAACAGGACCAGTGGTCAGGGATGATGGGAGTTGTAGTCCCAAAACATCTGGAGGGCCAAGTTTGCCTATGCCTGATCTAATGTCACCATGATACCAGATGATACTTCACTTTGAAGCCCTGGTTCTCAAGACTTCAAAGCACAGCACAGGGCTGTTCGAAAGCCCTTTTGGAAACAGCTCCATGCTGCTTTTTGAATCTCTGAAAGCCAGACTTTTAAATAGCAATAAAGGGATATTTGCAAAAGGGCTTTCAAACAGCCCCACACTGATTCCGAAACAGTACCCAGCAGGACTGAAGTCTCAATTCATCAGCTGATGAATGAAGACCATGAATCTGCTCTCTGCAAGACTTTGAGCAGGATTTCATTCCCACTCTTCAGCTGAGCGTTTATTTATTTATTTTTATTTAATGACGTATTCCTAATTTGCACTTTCATAAAAGTATAACAATACGGCATATAGCTTACAATATATATAATGAAACCAGTAAAAGCCTAACTAAAAATATCAACAAAACATCAGTGAATATGGGTTAGTTAAAAATAAAAAAGGCCTGTTTAAACAATAGTGTTTTCAGAAGATATCTAAAATAAGGCAGGGCTGATTCCTGAACTTCTACTGACAGGGAGATCCACAGGGCAGCAGGGTCTGTCACATTAAAGGCTCCATCCATAGTAAAGGCCAACAAAACTTCGGGGGTGTGGGGGAACCACCAGACGTGTCCCATCAGAGCATCGCAGTGATCAAGGTGGAGCATAAGGAATCAGACAGTGTTTAAGGTACTTTGGTAGGTTGTCTAGGACTTTGTAAGTAAACACAAACACCACAAGCACTTTTACATGTTCATTAATAGTCACCGCATCGGCCTGAAATTCCTTCTTTGTGTCTATTCTAAGTGGCAAGGAATTGTTCCCAAAGGAAATAGTGAAATCCAAGAAGCCCTGCTACTTGGCAACCTTCATTTGGTTCTATAGGGTTGTGTGGGAAGCATGCTCCCTGGTGCCCCTGAACATCTGCAGAGAAGAGGGGGAAGCCTCACTCTAAACAACGTCCCAGAATAATGAATGCTGATGTTGGCCATGGATCACATAATACTTTTTGCAGAGGCAAAGGATGGCCGTTCTTCTCCTGTTAGAATATGCCTCCTATGGTTTACTGATAATGGTTTCTGGAAAGACTGAAGACCGCTTCTTTATTTTGGCCAATTTATCTGGATGTAAGAAAATAAATTTGTAATTATTTATGTTCAGCTGAAACAAATTCCAGCCTTTTGTCTGCAGTGTTCCTGAGAAAAGATGATATGCCAAAGTCAGATTTATCATGCTAAGGGAAAACAAACGTCCAAAGTTATGTTCTAAATTTAATAATACGGCAATACTATGCATGTTTATGTGTTCACTGGGGTCTATTCCTTTGTAAGTGCATTGCATTGCACTAAAAGTATTTTGCTGTTGTTGTTGTTAAGCAGATTATAAGGGCAGCCATCCTATTGAAGAAATCTTACGCCCTTATCACGCAGCAAATGTATATGAAAGCTTGAAAGGAGGGGGTGAGATTGTGTCCACCTGTGCCAATTTTCATTTCCATGCATTCCTCCACTTGTGTGTGCAAAGCTTAATACATAAAACTGTAAACATAATACAGTCAGGAAAAGGCAGGCTCTATGATCATGCCGGGGGCAGCCCTTGGTAATATGGCACCCTGTGCAAGGCCAAAATTTGATGCCCCAGCCCTGCCTTCCTAAAGCCATCAATTGGCTAAACACGGGACCCCACCAATTGGATAAAGATTTTGAAATTGCTAATATATAGCACATCATATTGGGTTAATACCTCTTAAATGCATAAGAACAATAATAAAAATAACAGTACCAATCATCAACTTACCATTGTTGAATAATTCGGGTCAAAATTTAACACTGGTGGGGGAGGGGGAACAGGTCTGAGGTCTGGAATTTCTTGCTTTGCTGGCCTTATGACATCGTAAATGGGATTCCGGGGTTTCTTTTCACGCAACATCTTTTTCAGCTGGTTTTCCAGATGCTGGGGGGCATCGGTAGCAACTTCAAAAACGCCAAAGTCAGGATTAAACTTAATTGGCTCTGCAAAGGTCTACGACAACAAAACGTAAAGATTAAAATATAATAATTATCACAGCACTGATAGGTTACAGTACAGCTGTGTATTGGTGGATGTTCCAGAAGCTGGAAGTCCAGCTGCTTACTTACCTGGTTGCAAGTTCTCTGGAGTTCAGTGGGACTTACATTTGAGTAGGCTTGTATAGGATCGGACTTTCTTTCTATTCCTTTCAACCCATGTGATGTAATAATTTGCATTCTGGATGGGTTTCTCGTTGAATTTTTGTTGATGGCATTAGGTTTTGCTTTAGAACATTCTGAGATTGTGACCATTCACCGGGGATATGGAATCTGTGGGCCTCCAGATGTTGCTGGACACCCCCAGTTCCCAAAATCCCTGACCCTTCATCATGATGGCTGGTGCTGAGGGGAGCTGGAGCCTGGCTACACCTGGAGACCCACAGATTCCACATCCCCCTGCCTTTCACCTTCTAAACTTACTAGGAAGATCTTCCATGCACTGTCAACATAGAAACCTTACTGGTTATGGGCATCTGGTGGCTGGTGGCTCTGCCTCCTCCACCTCCTGGTTCTGCCACCAGTAGGAGGCTGCTTCAAGCCTCCTTCCCCTCCCTTCTTGTTTATGTTATTTTGACATTTCTTAACTTTGGGTCAGCAGGAACCTAATTATACAGTCTTTGCAACGTAAGAATTTAAAGTTTCCTGCAGTTATTTAAAGAGGAGGGAAACACAAATAATAACAATAAAGGATTAACTTCTAATTCCAAATCGTTGAACCCTTGCTAGTTTATATGAGCATGCAAATGAAGCACGTAAATTCCATAATCTGGAGCTATTTGAATAGACACTAGATAATTTTAGTTGTACAATATTTACATAGAAAACTAACCAAGGATAACATTAATTAATCACTTGTATCTATTTTTAATTCAGTCCCTAGCTGTAGAGCCCAAGGGCCCATTTTCCAACATGCATTCCAATTAGCTAAATTGAAAACATCTGGTTCCTTTAATGTAGTAAAAAAGATGCCAATAACAATGTTTTAAATATAAATCGTATTGTCATTTTGGATGCTTCAACACCAATCATTTACACGATATATACAGGAATGGAATGAAACAACCAATTGCCTTCGCCAGTATGATTAGCACCAAAGTACTAAGTTAATCAAAGGCACATTCTCGAATTCAACAACTGACTTCACTCTTCTGAACTGGGCCTCACACATGCAAAAGGGTTCAGTGGTATTGGAGGAGACGACTCACATTTTGCATCCCAAAGCATTGCACAAGCACGGCTGATCATATGAGTAGAACAGTGCTGGTCACTTGGTTGACAGTTGGGGGAACTAAATCCATCTCTGCCCCCTGGTGTATGGCTTACTGTGACTACATGAATATGCTGGCTCCCAAAGAGGAGCTTATATTCACTTTCCTCCTGCCCGGGCTTTTTAGGTCAGTGTGGGATGCCAGCTAAGCCAAGGTTTGGCTCACTGTATCATCTACACATGGGATCATGGTTAAGGTCTCCTTTAATCGTGACCAGTAAACATATGAGGAACCTTGGGTACAGACTGTGGTTAAGGAAGAGAGACCTCAACCATAATCCCAGGTTTAGACAACACACTAAGACAAACCTTGGCTTAGCTGATATGCCCCAATGAACCAAAAACCAAGGGAGGAGCAAAAGGGCTGTGATCTCCTTCCCAGTTAAGCCACCTGGCTAAACAAACCCTGTTTTAGCATTATGCTCAAGCCACGCTTATGAATAAACTTACTAAAAAGATCTATATGTATACCTGAAGGAGCATCTCCACCCCCATCGTTCAGCCTGGACACTGAGATCCAGCGCCAAGGGCCTTCTGGCGGTTCCCTCATTGCAAGAATTGAGGTTACAGGGAACCAGACAGAGGGCCTTCTCGGTAGTGGCGCCCGCCCTGTGGAATGCCCTCCCTTCAGATGTGAAGGAAATAAGCAGCTATCTTATCTTTAAAAGACATCTGAAGGCAGCCCCGTTTAGGGGAGTTTTTAATATTTAATGTTGTGTTGTTTTTAACACTTGATTGGAAGCCGCCCAGAGTGGCTGGGGAAACTCAGCCAGATGGGCGGGGTATAAATTATTATTATTATTCTTATTTACATTCTGGTGTAATTTCTATGCAAGAAGTGCCATTATTCTGCCCCTTACAAGTAGACCATCCAACGACCACCATACGACTGAAATCCCCCATTATACAAAAAACACAATGTAATGGTTAATTTTGTCAGATGAACACTTCTAGCATCTATGTAGGCTAGCAACAATTCTTTCTCCTTAAGCACATGCTTCCTGGGGTAGATGACGTTCAGCCCAATGCTATTCTTTAATTTAACCTCTTGCCTACATAGTAATGCTTACACCTGGGCCCTGTTTCTAGGCAACGGCTGCATAAGCACAACAAAGATAAAAGGCCAAATTGTAATGGTGTTTTAACAGGGGCGTCACATTCTTCCCGAGTAACTCGTGTGATGAGCTGCAGGAGAGTCAAACTGGAAATATAAAAATGTTCACATTAACCACATTAATGTTGACAAGAGAAAACTCTCCTGAGAAAATCAAATTATGATGAGGTCAGGGTTTCTCAACAGCCACTTTCCATTTTGTTGCTTTGACATGCATTGTAGCATTGTTCTCTCGACCTCGAAACCCACTGGGGTTTCCCACATGAGATAATTCTTACAAAGTCAACATTCTCTCTGCGATATTTTCATGGGCAACCAACTATGTGTGCTCACACTTCGGAAATGCAGTTTTGAATCTGCTGTGACCTGGAGGCAAGCAGGAGGGGCTATTCCACTTCACCTAGTCCACTTCAAGAATACAGACGTCACCCTATTACCCTATATTATCTCATAAACCACTTAATATTCACAGTAAGTGTTTAAGGAAAAGTTTATATCAACATACTTACGGGGAGATTCAAGAATTCATTAAAGAAGTCTACAAGCATATCATCGGTTGCTAAATAATCCTCCTGCAAGAGCCAAAAAGAACAAAACTATGTGATATGATGTGATGAAGAAAGAGCAGTTTACATCTAACAGGAGTAGGGATGTTGGAGAATTAAAAGGTAGCAGAAATTGCTGCAGCATGCATGTTCTTCTGTGGTCAGGAATGGAAATCAGTTAAATATGATTTGCATTTGTTCACATTGCTGTTTCAAGTCTGCAAACTACATGTGGTTAATTATTTTTATAAAACTGCTTTTACATTTCCTTTACACTGAATAATAACAATAACAATAATTTATTTTTGTACCCCGCCCATCTCACTGGGTTGCCCCAGTCCCACTCAGCATCTTCCAACAAAATATAAAAGAGCACAACAAAACATCAAATATTAAAAGCTTCCGGAAACAGGGCTGCTTTCAGATGTCTACGGAACAAATGTAAGTTATATCATTTACATTCAACAGTTGGCAGCAAAACTAATAATGTAAAATTTGGTTCAACAGGAACAGTGCCGATTGTGATGAATGTAGGTTGGAGTGGAAATTGCTGACTTCTTACAAGGGTTGGCAATTTCCATACTGTGAGTTTGCTATTTGTGAATTGTTTTCAACTCTCTTTACAGGTACATAGGAGGCTGCCACACCAGGTGAGACTGTTTATCCATTCAGTATGTCAGACTAAACCATACTAGAATAGGATAAATTATCTGGCCTAATATAAGGCCAGCAGCTGCTTACTGGGCATTTACTACAGAACATTTACTATTACCTTGTTCGCTCACATTTTATGAAAGATTCTCCTCTCATTGTTTCTTTTTTATTATTTAATTATTTTATGATTTTCCAATTCTATACATTTCAATAATTTTATAGTCATTTTAACATTTAAAAACTTGACTTCCTTCCCCCTCTTTCTGTGGTTCCTTAAATTTATTTTTAATATTTACTGCATATTCAAATTAGGTTAATTTGCTCATTTATTCATCTACTTTAAATATATATTCATAAAACTGCAGGTTATTAGAATAATCCTGCCAAAGTTCTTAACTGTTTACAGATCTTTTTATAAATATTCAATAAACAATTTCCATTCCTTTATAAAAAGTTTGTTATCTTGAGTTCTTATTTTCCCGGTAAGTTTTGCCATTTCTGTATATTCCATAAGCTTTTGCATCCATTCTTCTTTCACTGTGACTTCTCCTTTCCATTTGTGGCCTCTCCTCTCATGGTTTCCATCTTCTGTTTCCATTTTTAACTCAATATGGTAGCTGTGCAATTCCCTCACACGGCTGTTGCATAGATTGCTCTAGCCATTTTCATTCTCTGTGGTCTGCCTCTCCTCTCTAGGGATCACCTTCATCACTTTAGCTCTTAGCTCTTCAAATAGAATTGCCCTGATACCTTCCTCCTCTGCTCCTCTGAAGTAGGGGGCAATTGTAATGGGAATGTAGTGAGGGAGGCGGGTGTATTTAAATATCCTTTTCCCACACGCAATGGTCTCAATGAAAATCATGCCTGCCTCAAACATTTGGGGTTGAGGAAATGGGGGGGGGGGGGAGATACCCACTTGGTGACTATTAGAAGTGTGACAGAAGTTCCTATTCCAGCTAAAAGAAGAAAAGCTGGAAACGGCTAGAACATTAGGTTAGGGTTCCTTGGGAGGGGGGCAGAAGCAGCCCCTATCCCTTTTGAGCCCCTCAGCTGTTCCTCTCTCTTAGCACCATCTTGTCCTCTGCCTCAGGCAGCAAAATGCCTTGGACTGGCTAGCCCTAATGTTGATGATGATGATGATAATTTATTATTTCTACCCCACCCATCTGGCTGGGTTTCCCCAGCCACTCTGGGCGGCTTCCAACAAAGATTAAAAATACTGTATTTTTCACCCTATAGGGCACACTGGCTCATAGGGTGCACCTCGTTTTTTGGAGGGGGGATTAAAAAAAAATTATTCCCCCCCCCCCAGCCACGGGGCTGGGGCTGGGGAAGCCCGAGCTTCCCCCGACCCCAGCCCCCAGAACAGGCTGCTATCCACAAGCCTTGCAAGCCCGGCGGGAACTCCCGCCGGGCTTGCAAGGCTTGCGGATAGCTTCCTGAAGCCTGGAGAGCGAGAGGGGTCTGTGCGCACCGACGCCTTTCACTCTCCAGGCTTCAGCGAAAGCCTGCATTCGCCCCATAGGACGCACCACATTTCCCCTTCATTTTTGGAGGGGAAAAAGTGCGTCCTATAGGGCGAAAAATACGGTACATTGAAATGTCACACATTAAAAACTTCCCTAAACAGGGCTGCCTTCAGATGTCTTCTAAATGTCAGGTAGCTGTTTATCTCTTTGACATCTGATGGGAGGGCATTCCACAGGGCGGACACCACTACCGAGAAGGCCCTCTGCCTGGTTCTCTGTAGCTTTGCTTCTCGCAGTGAGGAAACAGCTAGAAGGCCCTCAGAGCTGGACCTCAGTGTCCAGGCAGAACGATGGGGGGTGGAGACGCTCCTTCAGGTATACTGGGCTGAGGCCGTTTAGGGCTTTAAAGGTCAGCACCAACACTTTGAATTGTGCTCAGAAACGTACTGGGAGCCAGTGTAGGTCTTTCAGGAATGATGTTATATGATTGAGTGCTCCTAAACTGTCCACATCTGGAAGTACTCGGAGTCTCTAGCACAGGTCTGTCCTTGCTACCTGATCCTTATAACAAAAGGAATCAGGGCTCCCCATTCAAAGCATGTGTTCTACCACCCAACCAACAGTCTTTCTCCCAATGACTAGAATTAAGGCATGTTTCTCCGGACAATCCTTTCAGAGAAATGACCCACCTCCAACTGAAAATAACTACCTTTAAAATAAAAGACATTGTAATTCTTATCAGAAGGCAACTATATTCATCTTCTTCCTATTTCAATTTCTCATACCTACCTAAAAACATCTAGACCACAATGGTGCCAGATGCTGGGATTTAGAAGTTTGCACAGGGAGTTCCCAAACTAGAAATCTTAAGGTTGAAGATAGGGCCTACCCTGGTCAAAGGCAGATTTAGGGGAGTGCCACTGGTTCGGTCACACTGGGTGTCAAGCCTTGGGGGCACCGCAACTATAATTTAGTGTGTAGAGCAAGAAGCGAGGGGGGGGGACACGAAATTTTGGCGCCACACAGGCACTGCTGAAATTTGAGTGCCCAAAGTCTGCCACTGCCCTGGTGAGCTACTGTGAGCTGCATATGTGTAGCTCTCAACACTCTCTTTCAATTTCAGAAGGGAACAGGAGCCTCTGTGAAGCATAAGCCTGTGATTGGCAGGAAGTAGAAAGCCAGGCTCAGCCAGGTCTAGTCTTGAGATCAAGCCTGGTAGAAGACAGAGCAGCACATTTTGTTTGATGCTTTTCAGCATGCACTTTCCCGCAGGGGCCACTGACTTCAGAATGTCAAGAACTGGATGCAGGTACAATCGCCACAGCCCCATCCTGGCCTTGACATCCCCATTGCAAACACAGTTTCTCGCATGATTAGATAATGATGATCTCAAAGCGTAACAATCTCTGTGTAAAGCTCTAAGATTAATGGGGTTCACACAACAGCACACTGACACAGGCAATGATCTGAGTCTTAAATGTTTAGTTGTGTTTTGCATGAAAAATTATTAGAAACAGGCCACAGTCAATAAACTGACATATTTCACGTTTATTCAGTCATCATATGCAGATAGTTTTCCAATCACCCCATTGCAGATGACTGGATTTGAAAAATTAACAAGAATTGCAGATTTTTCTGTCCCCAGGGAACTGTATAAAACAAATCACTTCTTAATACAGGAATTAGAAACCCTTTAGAAATATGCAGATGTGTGCTTTTATTTGACCATAACCATGTTATTTGGGAGACTAAAATAGGGGTAAGAAATATATACAAATTGTATCAATTAAGATATTTTACTACATTATTTGCACACTTAGCATATTAACGGAATTATCTTTTATTTTTTTAATATAAACAAAACTTTCCCGTAGATTGTTAATTGTTATTCCCCTTTTAAAAATCCACCTTTATTCCCCTTGAAACAATGGCAGCATCAGAGGGGGGAAATAGAGAGAAGGGGAGAGAAGGAATAAAGTAGATTTTGGAGGGAGCCAGTCCCAATTCACATCTTACAGTTTAAGGCTTAATCTTCTCAGATGAAAACAGCTGTAGATATCACGTTAATGTGTTTCACAAGTTACTCTGAATTCCATAAGAATTAGATTTGAGCAACTATGTTTTGAATTGAAGCCTTGAAACTTCTATTTTAAGATTCTGTTTAGCTTTGGATTTAGTTGTTGTCCCTTGGTGCTGGTAGAAACACAAATCTTTTTTTCTGACTAAAGTACAATCCTGGGAAACCTTGATCCATCTTGTAGGAGTACGTTTGCTTTTAAGAATTGTATGACAGAAATTCAACAGGAGGAAGTTATTGCTAACACTTTATGTTACACTGATGGGAAACGTCCCTGGGAAGTCTTGTGCAACAAATCCATTTCCCTAAAAGACTGGAGTCTTACAATAAGAAAAGCGATGAGGAAATACACTTGGAATTGTGAGTAGCACTTGCTTTGACATAAGGTCATCTAATCTTTCTGCAAATCAGAATGGATGCTTAATAAACAGGTCATTTGGAAGTGACTGCATTTTGGGATACTGTTACCTCCCTTCTCTTCCCTATTGCCTAAAAACCCATCCAAGGGTCTTTGTGTCCTCATCTCAGGCAGATTTAATAACAGAGTGCTTTGAGCCCTTAGATAATACAGCACTTAGTACATTCTGGATCAGTCCTTGCTGTGCCTACAGGGAGCCATCCCAACTTTCTAGAACTGAGGCAAAATGTACCAAGTATTTTATCAACACTGGGGGCGAACCAACCACTTGTTCCCAAATAATTATGCTATTTTTTGCCTGAGCCCTGAGTTTGAGCTAGCAGTCAAGACAAATAGAAGCACTAGAAATGGAATATGTCTTCTCCTAACTTCAGGGATATAAGATGGCACAGACTTCCATTCTGACCTGTATTCATCTTAATCTACTGTTTCCTCTCCGCTGCAGTTGGGTTTGTGCCAAACGCTATCATACTCATCTCACTGTCTGCTATTTAACATAAATTATATGTGTTACATAACTATTCACGTAACATATTCATTTCCATGTAAAGGAAACATCAAAACAACATAAAAATGACTTAATCGTTCATTATGCATCATTTGCAGACTCCAAAAAACCCCAACAACCATGTGAGTGAATACTGATCGTATTCACTTGACTGATTTCCACTCCTGCCCATAGACGAGCTTCTTAACGGTAGATATTCCATTTCCTTTTCCAATTTCGTTGGAATTCTCTGACATCGCTAGTTAACTGGGGAAAGGGTTCAAAAGAACAGGCAAGTCAATTTTCATGGGGCCTTGCTCGCCGTGTGATGCCATCTATGCCTTGCAAAGATAAAGGGGCAAGAAAAACCTTACTATATTTAAGCCTATACAAAAAGTGGGTGGGTAAAAGAAAAATTGGATAGTGTTGACATGGCCAAGCTCTTAAAGCCACAATGTAATAACAGTATGAGAGCTACATGTTTCAGGGAAATGATGATGTTAACATGCAGCATTGCAGCGGCAGTTACAACCTAAACCTTTGTTATCTTATTTTATTTCAGGGCCCACCCTATTCCTTTGATTGTAATCTGTTTTAACTGTTTTTAATTTTGAACTTTAAACTGCTGTAACCTGCCCTGGGACCTGCTGGTGAAGGGCAGGTAAAATTAAAAATTAAAAAAATGTGTGCCTAAGGTTGCAATCCTATACATGTTTACTGGAAATAAGTCCCACTGAAATTCTGAATAGACAAGCATAGGAATGCACTGCAGGTATGTGTCCAGTAATTAAATGCATATCTGGCAAACCTTTAATTAGTAAAAATTAGTATGCTTTTCTTAGTTTAATTAGTCCATAATGCAATTTATCCTATTATCCTAATTTTGAAATTTGTCCTAATTTTGAAATTAATATCCCCTCTGCTTTGTAGTTTGAATTTTCTTACAGCTGGGGTCTAATCCTATACAAGTTTACTAAGGAGTAAATTCTATTGGACACAATGTGACTTACTTCCAGGAAAATATGCATAGGAAAACGTGCACCATAATAAAGAAAATAATAATAATTTTGAAATAATGTTTAAAAAATCTTTTCCAATTTCTATCCCTGTCTTGTGATATAAGAAGTTAATTTTCTTGGTTGAGTGGATGACAACTAATAGGGAGTGGAGTGTGAGGCATTGTTGCTCCTCTGTTTCATTCTTGTTTCACTTAAGAAATTCCATGACATATAGCAATTATATTTACATCATATTTATATTTATAATAACTACGTGATTCATCTATAAACTGAGGGCAGGAGGGGGGGAAAGTTTACTTACAAACTCATCGTCTCTTATGCTGGGGGGCACTGAAACACAACACAAAAAGAGAAAGGGAATAAAAGTTATTCAGCCAAAGCATTTTTCATTTGTTTTTAATCTTACCAGAGATCAGTGATCACTAACTATGCAAATGTAGTTGTAAATATTGAGAACAATGTACATTTTAGAACCAAGAACCCATTTGCATATCCAAAAAGCAGCTATTTCACAATAAAATAAATATATTCCAGATAATATTATTTGCAAGATACAGACTGATATACTTGTTTGTAAAGGACAGTAAGGAGGAGATGGAGATATATATCATTTTGTGGGGCTCATCCCATATTGAGGACCTCACTGGGCCCTTTTCAGGATGTTTGGGTGTATAAGTTTAGCCTTGGCAACTTTGTCATCAGCTCATTTCTTGCATATGTAAGAGCAACTTGTTTTGCAAATATCAACATATCATCTGTTTATTAGCTCTATATACCACCCACAAAAAAAAGTTTCACCTGCCGATTCCTGCATATGAAGCTGCTGCTAAAAGCAAAGGAACCGTTTTGGAATTAGTTTGTTTTCTAGCCAGTGGCCAATTCTAATGAATTATTCTAAAAATTGATGTACAGAAGTGAAAACATGTAGTGGGCCTAAGCAATAAAAAAAACTGGGGTTTTAAAAACAATAGTTTCCTGAAATATACTTTAGGGAAATGACAACTGAATTGGCCAACTTATGAGTCTGCAGTATCCACCTATAAGATGTGCATTCAAAATCTAATGGGTTCAACTCCTGGATGAATCCTGCTAACAGAAGCAATCCTAAATGGCTGATACAATGGATACAGAACTGGACTCTAATCCAGGAACTTTTAAAACAGACACCTGTCACAAGTGCAGCTAATCTATGGGCCAGAACTTCCAACATCCCTGAGCATTGGCCATGACAACTGAGACTGATGAGTGTGGGTGCAACAACACCTGTAGGGCCTTAGTTACGCCTGGTAACTAGGCTTTTCCTTGCACAGCCTCAGTATCTGACCCTGTGCAATAAGTCTGTACAACTCAGTTTACCGTGTAGATTAGAAAATGAAGGCTACCCACGCTAGCACTTGTAAATAAATATATGACTGTGCACCTTTATAAAAAGAAGATAGGTTACCTATGTTACCAAATTTGTGTACAACAATCCCAGAATTTGGGACACATAAAATCTACTGATTTCAGTAGATTTCAGCGCACCGCTCTGTGTTAAAGAGTGAACAGGGTATTTCCCCTGTGGAATAGTGTGGAGTCCATAAACATACTAATTGGACAATACATGCAACCAAGTCCTCTGTCGTTTGTATGAGCTTTTGGAACATGAGAGCAGATTGCTCTTTCCACTTGAGCCTGCATGTTCACACGTGACGCATTCCAATCTAAAAAGCGCTTCTGAGCATCACTTGTGAACGTGCCCTTTAGGGTTCTGGGGCTTGGCTGGCTGACAATGTATTTTCCTTCCAGCGTTCATCATCCCTCTCCCTCCCACTGAAACATGAACTGTGACGGGATGAAAGCGGAGCACATCCGATCCTCTTTACTGTCTGCTATGCTCTCCGGCCGCAGTACATACCCGTGGTGAGCTTCTTCTCCCGCATGGTGAGGATGGGCGCACTGCCTCGGTATAGCTCGTGATCCCGCCTAAGCGCCTGAGCTAAAGCCTCATGGTCCTCAGGGGAGCCCGGGGAAATAACTTCAGCTGGGCCCGGGGCAAAGAGACTGCAGCGGGCCTAAGCCTGGGCACGCACGAATTGCTCGGCGTTTACAACTTGTCCTAGTTATTGCGCGCTATCACAGCCGAGCTGGGTTGCTATGGAGCTGCTGCAGACCGTGCACAGGGGAAACAAGGCTCCTTGACTCCATGAACAAACATTTGCCTTCTTGGGGGCGAAGGCTTTCTCTCGGCTTGGCTAGCCAGCCGGATAAAGCGAGGCGCGCGGAAGCAACGAGCACACAAGTGGTTTAACCTGGGGGAGAAAATCTCCCCGTCGGTGGACAGGCGACCGGTTCCTTCCAATACGCCCTGCCTTCACTTTCAGCCTCGAGGGGGCGCAGGACCGCCCTGCCGGGTCTGCAAACGACAGCGCCCTCTCCAGTCCTAGCCGGTTAGGAAATAGCTTGAGGGTCTCTCCCTCTCTCCCCCCCGCCCCCCCCCCAAAAGCCCGCTGCGTTTAGACGGCTGCAAAGATTTGCGTTGGTGATAGGATCCTTCAGGTGTTGCCCACGCTGCTTGCAGCTCCCATCACCTGCGAGAGGAGGGGGTTGGTTCGCCGATATTGTGATGCATTTAGCAACGCGTAATGCTGCCTTGGTGACGATTGTGCTGTGTAGAATTCTTATCTGCCCTTCCTGGCAAGCGTCCCCCCTCTCTCCTTTAAGCAAACAACTCTTTGGCATGACCCCCCCTCGGCTTCAAAATAACGTCGACCAGTCTGGCAGGGGCACGTACATTCCATTTCCATGGAGGAGTTGCTCTTTGAACAGGCTTTTCTTAACTATCCTGGTGCAGATTCCAGCAGGTTTAGGGCTCAACAGGGGCAAAAGGTTTTCTCCATAACTTGAAGAGGCGCGGCAAAATTTGAATGCAAAAAGGGTATATGGCCTTTAGTTGCCCCCGATTGACTGATTCAGTATAAATACCTCCAACAATTCAGCCTAGAACAGCTGAGGTTCAAAATATCTCTGCAAAAGAAACGGTGCTGATGACATTTGTAATCATAATTAATTTCTCTACATGTCATCAACTTTGAGAGTTAATTTGAAGGATTTCCAGCCCCCCCCCTTTAGAGATATGTGAAAATACGGGTGGTTTAAAAGCTGATAGTTTAATCCTGCGGAAACTTACTTTGGGCTATGGAAAAGTGAGAGGTGAATCGTAAGTCCAGTGGCGTAGCGTGGGGGGTGCAGGGGGGGCCGGCCGCACCGGGCGCAACATCTGGGGGTTAGGGTTAGGGGGCGCAAATCCACGGGTTAGGGGGCGCAAATCCACGGGTTAGGGGGCGCAAATTACTTGCCTTGCCCCGGGTGCTGACAACCCACGCTACGCCACTACGTAAGTCGTATCAAAGGGTTCCACTGTCTCACTAAAGTATTAATTCTGAATTCCTGCTCCTGATTATGCCCTTATTCCTATCTCTGCTCATGGGTTGGCTGTCTGCCATTTATTTTCTTAATTCATGCAGTCTCCTTTGCGCCAAGAATAGTAGATTTGCTTCAAGTTAATTTTCATAGTGGCCATAATAGCCTGTAATTTATATTTATTTCTCCATATAAAACGGAAATTGAATGTCCAAGATCCCCGTGGGTTTGTGCATGTTAACACTTTGGTAGTAAACAATAAAATCAGATTTTATTGTTAGCAGAGGCTGACAGTGCAATCCTTTCATGTTTATTCAGAAGTAGCCCACCTCCATTCAAGGGGGCTTGCTCTCTCAGAGGAAAAAATAATCGCTTCATCCAGTCTGGCATTCTTCTTTCCCACCCTTCTTCCATATCTGTGGGGGATTATCAGATGAAATTCATCAACATAAGTGAACAGTACGGCGCCTCTAAATGCCTCAAATCCCAGCTTCAGATTCAAACAACCAGACAACTACAGTGGTACCTTGGGTTACATACGCTTCAGGTTACAGACTCTGATAACCCAGAAATATTACCTCGGGTTAAGAACTTTGCTTCAGGATGAGAACAGAAGTTGCGCTCCGGCAGCGCAGCAGCAGGAGGCCCCATGAGCTAAAGTGGTGCTTCAGGTTAAGAACAGTTTCAGGTTAAGAACAGACCTCCGGAATGAATTAAGTACTTAACCCGAGGTACCACTCTAGAGTCAACCCAAATAAAACTATCACTGCAATCAAGATACAGCTCAGGTTAAGAAGCCCATTCACTTCCTATGCTAGCTCTGTTGACTAGCACTTTACAAATGTAATGATTCCAACAAAGACAAATCGTTTGACACTACAATGAAACTGATATCGAAACCTGACTTTACTGATGACCAAAGTGTATTATTATTTTATAATTCTAAGAGACCAACAAAACACCCACTAAATGAGAGGATATATTCCACAGAGTTCTGGAGGCCCATGGTTAGGCTATTTTAGTCATCCTATCACCACAAGGAAGCAACAAGCCTGGGATTTGTCAGCAACCTAATGACACCCCAACTTATTGGAATACTTGTGTTTCCAGAGCTATGCTGAATATTCTTTTTTCCAGCAAATGTCCTCCTATGTGCGCTAAGCCAGCTGAGCTGCTAGGGAGACCAAGAAAGAAGTCATAACTTAGTCCTGATGAGCCAGCTTCTTCTTGCCTTCCAGGTCTTTAACATGATCTCACTGAAACAAACAAAGACTTCTCAGAGCCATAAGTTATAACTGATAGCCAAAGGAAACACATTTTAAATATTAAATACTCATTGGCTATAGTTGGCAGGCAAGGCTGATGCATGAACCTACAATGCTAAGTTTACAGATGCACTGAATAGCCTAAAAGCATTAGTTCAGGTTCACACCCCCCCCAGCTTTTGTGAAGTATTTTTCGAAGATGAATCTTTGATGTCCCCTAGCGGTGAAATTGAGTATATTTCAATGAACAATGCACAGAAGAGCTTCAGATATCAAACACCAAGGGAATAGAAATATGTTTTGTCACTCTGAACCTACTCGCTCCAAACCCTCCTACACGCCTCTTAGCACAGGCTCCCCTGAAGATCCAAATTCAACAAAGAAAGAATGGCCTCCGTTTCTCACAAGATCATCTGGCAGCAACTTAAAGTACTCAGAAGGGGGGAGAGTAGGCGTTTTAGTGTCTGGTTTATATCACTTGGGTTCGTATGGCATGGATACTGTTGAAATTAATTTCATTCTAGTAATGGAAAAGCACAGGCAATTTGGAACCATATTTCCATGCTGTGATAGAACCTTTTTTTGGAAAAGATTTCTTCTGGCTTGTTCTCTTTGCCCCTTTCTTATGAAATCTCGTATTAACTTTATCATTATCTGCTTCAACATACTTCATGTTGAAACAGTTAACATTGCCATCTTCTTTCTATGTATTTTATTTTATTTTATTTATGCCCATTACAAATTGCCATCTATGCTGCTGATCCATAATTTCTTTAGGTAAACACTCTTGCGCTCTCGCTCTCTCTCTCTCTTACACACACACCAAGGCATTTCCATATGCAACAACTGGTTTGTGGACAAATTGCCACCGACTATGTGACTGCAGAAGGAAGATGAAACACACACGTCAAGGGCTTTGAAGAAACACAAACTCAAGATGAAAGGGAGAAATGAGCTAAGAGAAAGACACATTTGGCAAATCCTCACCATTAATCAACTCCTGCTAGGATACCTGTGTCCCCACTGTGGAAGAACATGTGGATCCAGAATTGGCCTCCATAGTCACTTACAGACAAGACTGTGTTCATGGAAGACAATCTTACTCAGCTACGAGTGATCGCCAAAGAAAGAAGACTGTGTCTAATTCTTGGCACCACAATTTAAGGATGCTGACAAGCTGGAATATGTGCAGAGGAAGGCAATCAAGAAGATCAAGAGACTGGAAACCTTATGAAGAATGGTTGAAGGAGCTGGGCAAGAGGAAACTGAAAGGAGATAGGACAGCCATCTTCAAATATTTCAAGGGCTGTCACATGGAACAAGCTTGTTTTTGCCTGCTTCAGATGGTAGGACCTGAACCAATGGATTCAAGAAAGGATACTCCAACTAAACATATTAGGAAGACCTTTCTGACAGAGTTGTTCAACAGTGGAATGGACTCCCTCCAAAGGTGGTGGACTTGCCTTTCTTAAAGGTTTTTAAGCACAGGTTGGATGGTGTTTCCAGCATTGCAACGGATTGGACTGGATGAGCCTTGAGATAACTTCTAACTCTACAATTCTGATTCTATTATCACTTGTACAGCTTCACTTGCATTCGCAGCACAGTTGATTAGGAGGAAATGTGCATTATCAGTCAGTTTCTGTTCCTTGTTAGGAGGATGCAGTATTATAAACACAGCTTGGAATTAAAGCAGTCGTGAATGAAATAATATTTGTTTATTCTAAACTGATTATTTTAATGTATTTGTATATCTTCCAGATTGCCTTATGTTTGATCTCTTGTGATTTTATTATTCAGCTGCAACTGCCAGTTGCCTTGGAACTGTAGAAGGGGGTGAAATGATGGTCTAGCAATAGCCATCAAGCAGAAGGCTATGGACTGCCTACATGCTTCTGCAGGGAGTGTTGCACCTCTGTCCAGCTCAGATGATACTGCTGAGATTATCAATTTAAGGAGTAACAAATTTTATTAACTTGCAAGAACTGTTACCTAAATTTACTTGGTTTTCTCTTCTTTACCTTTTTCATTTTGCAGTGTGTCTATTAGATTGTTAACTTGGGCAAGCAGGGAGTCTTATCTTTTGATCTCTGTATAAGACTTCAGAAATAATAATAGTGATGCTTGATATTAAATAAAATAATTTTGGCTTGATCTATGCAGTATGTTTTAATGTACTATTATGGCAATATCTTCTCACATTTATCATAAAATACTCCTTAAAATTAACGAATATTTAATTATTTTTAATTTACCATTGTGACAAGAACAGTATTTAAAATCTCAGAACACGGTTGTAAGATGTAGTAAAAACTACATTGAAAGTACTTTATTGAAATCTCATTGAATGTGTCTGGCAAAGTGACAAACACCAAGACAAAGAGTTTAAAATGTTTTCACTTTTTTCTGGAATGTATCAAAAGTCAAGTTTAGGATATTTACACAGAGAATTAAATTATCAACTTGATTTATGGTCAAAATTACAATATGTAATACTTTCAAAATGCATAATTATTTAAAAGTGCTACCTATACAAAATAGAATTGAGGGGGAGGGGAAATACGTTCCATTCATTTGAAGATATTTAGAGACGTTTTAAGTTTCTCTTGCTTTTTGCACTTCCTGGCAGAGCATCTTTTCTGTTTTGTCGTTTAGCAGATGGACTGCTACAGTCTCTTGATCCGTGGAAGGCATAAAGACATAAAGTGCAAAAGTCAAACGCACAGTCCTCCCGGCTACAGAGTCCTCTTTTTTGAAAGGCTTGGTATTTTGCAGGACACCGACATCTTGGACAAGGTTTTAAAGCTTCGTCACTGAAAAGGGATCGGGCAACCTACATCAGGGGAAGAGATATTTAAGATTTGGTCATGCATTCATTTTTATAAGGCTGCTAACTACCCCATCCTGTTTCTTTAATTTCTAGAGAGTTGCATCGGAATGAGTAAATTAATTTTCACTATAGAAATATATCAAGATAGAAGAGTCAATAAAATTTTATCCCAGATGACAAGATACAGCAAAAGAGACAAATGGTAAATGTTACTAATATGGGCCTACGGGCTGTATCCAACTAAACAGTTCCTCTACTGCAGAAGTCAGCAAACTTTTTCAGCAGGGGGCCGCTCCACTGTCCCTCAGACTATATTTTGGAAAAAAATATGAACGAATTCCTATGCCCCACAAATAACCCAGGGGATGCATTTTAAATAAAAGCACACATTTTACTCATGTAAATACACCAGGCAGGCCCCACAAATAACCCAGAGATGCATTTTAAATAAAAGGACACATTCTACTCATGTAAAAACACGCTGATTCCTGGACCGTGCGCTGGTCGGATTGAGAAGGCGATTGGGCCGGATCTGGCCCCTGGGCCTTAGTTTGCCTACCCATGCCCTACTGCAAGGACTTTTAGCTGCAAATTGGAACTTCCCCATCATCTCCTCTCTCCCTGTGCAACCCCTGAATTTGTTATGGGGTTTTCCCCAGCCCTCTGGGGCCAACTTAGGGGGTCACATAGAAAAGGACAAAGTGAGGAAGGTCCAGCTAAAAGTCCTTGCACTAGCAGAACTGTCTATTTAGATAGCCCCGTCACTTTCCCCTCATACTTCTTGTGGCAGCCTTCGCTTAACTTGTATCTGGCAACATTCATTACTTAAGGAATCTTTCTCACACATACTGCAGTTTCCTACCTTTACACACACTTCTTCTTTGCTAGCTGACTGAAGAACAGGGCTGCATCCACGAGGTGTCAAAGACTCGTCACAAGAGGGCTGCATTTGTAACACAGCAGGTTTTGCTTGAGCCTGGACTGATCGTAGTGCAAATCTGGTCATCAGAAGTCTAGTGGCAGCATCTTCAGTATCTGGCAGGTGTCTCTGGTAAAATAACCAAATACCACCAATTACTTCCGCAAAGAACAAACTGAATGTGCTGTTTACTATTTAATGCCAGCCATGGCTTATAGCAGAAGCCCATTCTGGGAAGAAGGGGATGCCATGTGGTCAGAACCATCTTGGGTGCTGGCTGGAGAGGTGGCAACACAGAGACTGGGGAGCACGGCCGGCTGCTCTAGACTCAAGCTGCCTGAAGCCATGAGAGAAGCAGGGAGAGACACTCTTGAGAGGACAATGCTGTAAGATCTGTAGCTCCCTCCAGCTACACTCAGGTTGTATATATGTGAATAAATTCACTAGTCTATACCATGTCTTGACTCTCAATGGAAGCACAACTCTGGGTGAGGGGGTGGAACCCCCCAGAATTTTGTGCACTGCTTGGCAGAGATTGGCGGTTGGTGTGCCACCTTTGTTACAATACAGCTTGCAAAAATAGTTTGGCACAGAAAGGAAATAAAGATGATTCGAGTATGGGTCAAAGGGAGACGACTACGAAAAGGACCAGGTTTAATCCAAAACTGATCTGCCAGAAGCATTTTAAAAAATCAAAACAAACCCCCAACAAACCTCTAAGAGGGCTTGAAAGAACTATTTAAAAATAAATGTGCTAAATGTGTGGCTAGACACTAAAGACAGTGGGTTATATCCAACTAAGTCATACTGAGTAGGCCCACTGAAATCAATAAACTATGAATCTAGTTTATAGACTCATTTCTATCCTCAGTATGAATTTGTTGGTTATCACCCTAAATCTTTTAATCAATAAGTAGCACATGTAAGCAGTACAACAAATTTCATCTGATGAAATGTCTATTAGATATAGAGTTTTATTTCTGCTTTTCCTCCTCTTCAACCCATACTGTCTCACCAAACACCCTCAATAATGCCCGTGCAGTGGTATATTACCTTAGCTTCAACTGCCAGCTGTTTTATGTACAACTTTCTCCTCCGATTCGCATGTCTATCTTGTATAACAATTTCTCGCCAGTTCTTGCTTACTTTCCACATACTAAAATAAAGAATCGCTATCAGCCACAATTCAAACATTTTGCTAGAATTCAGAATAGGGCTGCTTTGTCCTCAAGGAACCTGATCTGCATTAATGTCTTCATCAAGAATGAATAAATCAACTTCAATGATAGCTGCAGCACAGGATCAAGGGGACAAGTGCTCTGAAGCTGATATACATCAAAGTATAGGGGTATTTACATATATATTGGTCACTTTTAATCATCATACCCTCTTGTCACAGAGGGACAGACAACAATATTTTATTTGCTAATGTTTGCCGTTAATACATAGCATTTTTAAATATTATTTATGCTTCAACCTTGCTATGCTTAATAGTTATATGCCAAATTCCCAAACCTTAATTAATGGAGGAATCCAAAAGATTTGTCATTTTGTAAAAGGTTATCATAATACAAAAACAGGGTATCCAAATGGGAAAACTGGAGTGAAGTTGTAACTGCAACAAAACATGGAGTGCTTCAGGTTTCTAGCCGCTCCCTTCCATTTTTCCTTCCTTCCCCGTTTTTCATTCCCCACCCCAGGCAGCTAACACCTGTGCCCACTAAGGATGTTCAGTCTTCTGTGGCCTGCTCTGGGTTTCGCTTAGATTTTTCTCCAAATAATTTTTGTTCTTCCGCAAATTATGATGCTCCCACAAGCCTCATGGTGCCTCCCATGTGTGTAGATGGTGCCATTTTAGCTACATAAGCATAAGCACCAGATAACTGAATTCACTACTAGTATACAGAATTTCAATTATGTTACACTTGTACAATGCCATTAGGGGGCACCCAGTGAAAGTCCCGAAGTTGTTTCTTTTACCTGCATAGGCTTTCCACAGTCAGGATATCTAAAATCAAAGTAAGAACATGTCTTAAGTCTCTGATTCTTAATTCTGTTAATATATCTAGTTTCTCAATGCCCATTTTCCTGCCAATGAGTTGAGCCACAAGACACTTCAGCGCAGATATGTCAGCTCCATCAATTTTCTTCAGCAGGTCATCTTGTTTTGTTCTTTTACTTCTGTTTTGCATAAATAGCGCACGCACTATCTGCAAAGCAGGGGTTCTTGACAGACTGCCAAAATCTGGAGCCATGCATTTGTCATCCTCATGAAAAACCAATTCATTGCTTTCGGCGATAGAGCCAGCTATCTTTAGTATGCATTTTGAATGAGCAACAGTGGTATCACAGTCCTCCTCTTTTTCTGATTGGGAACCACATTCTGAAAGTGTGGATAATCTTCTTGAGCGTTGTAGCTTTCTTACCTTTCTTTTAGAGTTTAGAGTGCTAGATGATTCCGTACGTTTTTGAAGTAGTTCTTGGAAAGACCCCTCATGTTCTGACAAGGACTCCTCCGATTTATCTAAACTAAGTGAATTATAGCTGCTGCTGCTACCAGGGGTTGATAGGCTCAAGTCACTTATTTCTTTAACTGGAGGGGTATTTATTTCAGATATATTAAGACTAAATCCTTCTACAAGACTATTGATGGGTGTGATAAATCTATCATCATTTGTCTCAGACAATGTACAGTTAGGAGTTTCAATCAATTCTGGACAAGTGCTTTGATCATTAAAACTATTAAGAACATTGTCAATAAAAATATTAGGTGTATTTGTAGATGATTTAGGCTGGATTGGAGATAAACAACCTGGCTCGGACAAGCAGCCGCCTTTAGATTTTGAATCATCTATTGTAGATGTCCTCTGCTGAGAGAAAACAAGCCTGAGTTTCTGACAACCAGAAATAGGGTCCTCACTTTTTAAAGTACTAGTAGCCAAAGGCTTGTAGCTCTTCTCTCTTGGAGAATCCAAGGCACATTTTGAAATTATTTCATCAAGACTAAGAAAGTGAGCTAAACATGCTTTTTTCTGACGGCTCCCTGAAGATACTTGTTTTTCAGAACACCCCAAAGAACCAACAGAAGCTGATTTAGACACAAGCAATCTTCTGCGGAGTGACAAGTCTTTTTTAACAACTTTTGGTGTTTCATATAAGTCTGTATGTGTAATTGGTTCCTTTCTTTCTGATAAAAAGATAACATTTTCATGGTCAATGGGAGACAATGAAGTGCTTAAACTAGAATGTGCATGTTTTGAATATTCAGGCAGGCTTGTGTCATTCTGTTCGCCTTTATGTTCTGCATCATTATAATCAAAGCTTGGGTCTTTTAATGATCCATTGTATCCACTGTCATGAAATATGGAAGGGGAGCAAGAATCTTTAAAGCTGAAGTATCTTGCACTGTTGCCGGGAGAGGTCAGTCTGCCTCTTTTAAGAATACTGGATAGAATTGAGTGGCTTTCTGACATCTTGTGCTTGGAACTGGTTATGATCTGTAAAGTGGAAACAGCATTTTACAATTAATAACATCATACCTGGAATCTCTGGGTACCAAACAAAACACTTATATGAAGCTATTTCATCAGAGAAGGAAGCCAGTCACCACAGTTGAATGCTGCTAGAATAGGGATTGCCTATGTACCTATTATAAAGTTATAGGAAAAATGCTCCGCTATGTTCATAGTAAGAGGTCACTCAAGTTATCATTTACCATTCAGTTGCCTCCTTTAAAAATACCATGACATTACACATTCACAAATAAGGGTTATAGTTTTTCAAAAAGCTCGTATTGAAGTAACCGGAAGCCCCCGCCATGCAATCTTAACCATATCTAATCAGAAGTCCTATTTAATTTAATGGGGCTTCCCCTTCTGGTAAGTACAGTTAGGAACGCAGTCATAGCCTTCATTTGAGTGATATGGCTTAGTAACCTTGCATATATAGACAGAGCAAAACAAATAGACAGAGCATATATAGACAGAGCAAAACAAAAATGTGTCTTATCAATAAGCAGTAAAATGTACAGCTAATAGCATGAGGGGCATTAGAGAGATTTCAGATTATGCTCCTATGTGGTATAAAGGCTCTCCTTAACTACAAGCAAATGTGTCTTGAGTCAGTTACTAGCAGTCAGTTAGTAAAAATGATTTTAAACATTAGCTTAAATTGGTCTCTGTTCTTAGTGATTTAAAATCAATCCACTCCAGGGGCGGTACATTCTGTTTTGCTGCTTGCTGCTGCCTCACCATACCACACTTACCTATGTTGTGCGGCGGCAGCCACAAAGCACCAGCAGCAGCGCTGGCTTTCATGAGATCTATTTCTGGGTTAGCAGAATCTGTAACCTGAAGTGTAAGTAACCTGAGGTTCCACTGTATTTGCAATGACTCTTCAACAAACTAGGATTTTGTACTTACCCTGATGGAGTCACAAGGAGGCTGAAGTTAAATAAATACTCCACAACTGTACAGGCATCACCTAGGATGCTGAGGGACAAAAACATTTGCTATTACAAAACATAGCATAGCTTTCTTAGACTTTAGTATATGGTGGGCCAAAGTTTCTTATGATTGTATGGGAATCACAGGTTGTGCAGAACACAGCAACCTATCCCAATGGTAGGTTATCAGCTGACAGTATAAATGAGGTCTCCCAAGTCCTGCACTGCCTTTCAATTATAATCCAAGGTAGACCTATAGTCTTAAAATGCATTTGTAATGCAGTTACTACCTCCACCCTCCAGTTAAGTTTGTACTGTGTTCTTGGGATAACATTTCATGTGTTTGATGAAGTGGACTCTACAAAAGTATTGTGAATTATAAATGTTTCACTCTTTAAGGCACAAGACTAACACACCGACGCAGAGAACAAACTGACATTTTTAGTGTCTTCCTTGTAAAATAAAAAGGAGGCTTAAGTAGCTAAGTTTTTAGCTTAAAGTAAAGACAGCTGAAGGAACATGACACAGGATTATAAAAACCATGAACAATATAAAGAAAGTAACCAGAAGAAGTGTTATTCACGTTCTCAACACAGGAGAACCAAGGGTCATCTAACGAAACGGATTGTTCTGAACTTGCTACTAGGGAGATGGAAGTACTTCAAACAATACAAACATTTACCTAGAGAATCAACTGTCACAGTTGTTGCTATAGCCACTTGCACAGATGGCTTTAGGGTTGTCAGATCACAACCCGGAGGTTTCCCCTGTACTTTTAATCTAACACTGAATCAGAAGTTAATTTCTCTCTCCCCATTTCCCTGTCTTTTTGCTTGTGTCTTGTCCCTCTGTGATAGTAAGCACTCCTGATCAGCTGCAAATCATGTCTCATTCAGTGGTGGACTTAAAAGTACAGAGGAGCTTTTCAAACGACTCCTGGAAAGTGGAAACTTACTATTTTTTTAAAGGCTTAGATATACAGTATACACACTGCTTAGGAAAATTGCAAAATGGAACCTCCATTGGTGGCAAGTTGTAATTACCAGCTATCTGGAGCAAACAGGAAATTATCACCTGTACACAAGATACCAGTGTCATCTTCCTCAGTTGCTTGGAAGATGTTTAGAATTTAGAACTATGATCCTCTGCTTTAAGTAAGTAAGAAAAGAAAAAGTTATTAGTATAAATGCAGAGCCAGTAGAAGACATAGAAGGCAATAGTGTGTGTTTCTGGAAACAACTAGATTGGGATAATAATTTCTTAAGGCACCATCCCCAGTATGCTCTGTTTAGGTGGCCTGCAAATTAATGCAAAAAAGGATAATTGTGCCTAAAAACAAAACTACAAATGTAAAGTCTTAACTTTACAGCTTTCTCTGTAGTGACTTTTAAAAATACTGACTATAAAAAACTGTTTGTCAATGTGTCTGTTTTAAGCAAGAGCATTAGAAAAGCAGGATTTTCTAGTGCAAATGTGTGTTTTCTTCACCCTCATAATTTCATCACCTATACCACAGTAACAGTACAATCCTACAGGTGTCTACTCAGAAGTAACTCCCATTGTTATTCCCAGATAATTGTGTACAGCCTCTACAGAACACTTTCTCCTTCCAGCTAGGATTTCATTAACTCCCATCATTCAGGAGTGATTTAGGGGAGAACAGTGGCTGTGTGAGATCTCCCTCAAAACCACACAACAGCCCTACTTACCTTGTGAATTTGAAAGGCAGGAGTCGCTTCTCATGAAGGTTTCCTTATTGTTAAAATAAAAATACCAGTACCTTTTTAACCTGGGGAGGAGGGAACGGTGAAATGGAGGAAAGGTGTCCAAGGTTGAGTAAAAGAAACAGAACAAGCCAAGCACTCTACCAAACATACAATCTTAATCATGAAACTGATAGGTATGGTTAGAGTCAAAGTATGTTCAAATGAATGGATTAACATTAAAGTTAATTAACTGTACTCTGTTTTCTTTTAGTAAATGGCCTAAAATAACAGGGACAGAAACGGGACTTTGAGGGGTTCAGTCACCTTGAGTGCGAAACACCACCAGCAGCAGTTCCACACACCCCAAATCCTCGCACAAGTCAATGGAGACGGTGAAAAGGGCTCTGCTCCCACATGTGGAGCAAGAGATGGGTGGGAGGCGGCGGCTGGGAAGAGTGATTAAAGAGGGCTTTTAAAAGGGAACGAATTCGCACCCATCCTAAGAACTGGCAGGGGCTGCGCGCAAGATCTATGCAGAAAGAGCACGGCTCTCTGCCTGTTGGAGAAAAAGCAGCAGCAGCAGCAGCAGCTCTGGGCTTCCCCCGCTCCAGCTCGCCTCAGCCCCAGAGCGTTGCCCTAAGCGAGAAAGAGAAACGCCTCCCGCTGCACTGCCCGCGTGCGCCTGCCGTGGTTTTCCCTCGCTCAGTTTTGAACTACCCGCCTTTTCCCAACTGCTGCAGCTTCTCTCCTCCGCTCCCTCTTCCTCCGCGTTGCCTCCTAGGAGAGGAGCTCAGAACGGACGCCACGCGCAAGACCGGCAGAAAGAGGGAGGGAGGGAGGCAGAGGGGAGAAGTTGCAGTTGTGCATTAATTGCAAAGGACAGAAAGTTTTGTGAACTGAGGCCGGGCAAGGAGCAAGTTGCCGAGCTTTTCTCTGAAGGCGTGCTAGCTAACACGCGTCGATGCGTGTGCATTTTTATAACCTGGGGGCGTGTGAAGGAGGGCTTTGGCCTGTCGATTTCCTATGGTTGACCTCCTTACCCCAGGACCCACTTCCTTTCACAAGAACTGGATTTCAGCTATCTGCCAATCACCCATTCCCACCACCCTTCTGAGTAATACCCCTCCCCACCTTCTCACTATATAGAAGGATCTGGCAACTTCTGTTTCAGTGTATCTGAGGAAGTGTGCTTGCACACGAAAGCTTATACCAAGAACTAACTTAGTTGGTCTTTAAGGTGCTACTGGAAGGAATTTTTTTATTTTGACTATGGCAGACCAACACGGCTACCTATCTGTAACTGGATTTCTCTGACCGTCTTCGGTGTTTTTCAGCCACACATGAACACATTTTATACCCCATATTCATTGAGGTGGATGTACACATTCTCTCCCCCCCTTCCCTATAGTAGATTATAATTTCCACTTCCCCCGCTATTAAGGAGAAGAGAAATATCATCTTTCACAGCATACAGAACTAATGTGAAGAATGAGCCAGGAAATCCAAGGTCCAAATCCTGCAAGGACCACAAATTGCAGTTCCCTCACTCCACCTGCAATGTTGACTAGTGTTGACTAAGTGTAGTGAGGGCTAGCTGTTAGTGTATTTTTTAATTATAAGGTTTTTTAAAGTGTATTTTAAATGGCAATCTGCCCTGGGACTTCCCTGGGTGAAGGGCAATCAATACATTAAAAATTAAAATAATAATAAATATTATTACAAAACATTGCAAGATAATGGAAGTGAATTGCTTTGAACGGTAATAAACGGAAATCTGCCCTTATTCCCTTATGGGGTACACAAGAGCCCTTGTAGAGTCCTTTGCAGGTTCTCCATCGGTCGGAGAAAAATAACAGGCCAACCAGAGAATTTTGAGAAGCCTGATTTTTATTGATCTGTTGCAACAGGGTGCTCCCCTCACACACAGGAGAGGAGGACCCAGAACCCAGCTTTGCCTTTATATAGACATTTTAAATTGCCCACCCTGGAGTTCAAGACCACCCCCAGAAACATCATAAATACATCACAGAAATCTGAGTGCGTTTTTTATCTCCTGTCTGGCAGGTTACCTGTTAATGCTTACTTGATTGGATACCCTGGGGAGCCTGGCCAGTCTTTTGTAATGATAAATACTTAGTTCCTGAGCTGAGTCACAGGCTTACACCCTATTCATATCTTAAATGTGCCCTTAAGACAGGATTTGTGAGAAAAGAACCAATGGGGAGGTTTCCCACTTTGACCTTGCAGAGAAGTATGTGAGGTCAATTTGTTCAGGACTTTTTTTCTGTGGGGTTTCAGACATGTGGTTTATATATTTTTGTATGTGTTTACTTGGTACATTTATGAACAGAACAGTCTAAAATACTACTGTATACTCCTTAAAAGCTTAGTAGTAGTATTCTTACTATTTGCTTCTCTATTTTTGGTTTGCTCCTACTGTATTTGGTTTACTCCTAGAGTGTCTAATTCTGTGTATAACTACTCAGAAACAAGCCCTACTACGTTCAGTGGGGCTTACAGGAAAGTGTTTATTATAGCCTTAAGGGCACCCAACCTACCTGAAAGATACAGAACTAATTTGCATCAAAAGACACCTTGTGACAAGACACGCTGCCTCCTAACTCTTTTTCTTGGTAGGGGTGGGAATTGGCGTGACTACTTGACATGAGAAAAATACACGTTGCAAACGCTCAGATCCATTTTTAATCATAACCAGCTTATAAACTTTTAAGAGAGAGTAAAGGAGGGGGCGGGAAGTAGACTACAGTAAGGAAGTAGACACAACCCCTGATAAAGATTTTGGGTCTGAGCTCCGAGCCACAGTTCAAGTTTTACCTATGGCAAATGTTTAAAACGTACGTTGCAGTGCAGTGTAATACTGGAAGCTAATATACTGAAGTTAAAACCTGAACAAGTTGTTATAAGAAAAAACTGCTCCTTTGAATTCCTATAACAAAGTATTTGCTGAGCAAACCATTAACATCGCAATCCTAAAACATGTCTACTCAGAAGTAAGTCCCACTGAATTCGATGGGACTTACTCCCAGGTAAAAAGATTGTAGCCTCTTAGTTTACTGAGTAATTGCGAAAGATTATAAAGCGCTAAATACGGTTGCAACCCAGCTCTTTAACAACACGCCTGAACTAGCGGGGCGGGACTTGCGGGCTTGCTGTGTGTGCTTCTTTCGTCATCAGCCTGCGCCCAATAGAAGTGCTCATTAGGCTGCGCCCTAGAGCCGTGCATGGGAGATACGAACTGGTAACGGAGCTGGTTTTAAAAAACCTGTTTTGGGGGGATTGTTTCTGTTGAAAGGTGAGGTGATAAATTCCCTAATCAGGAGCTTCCCCAAAAGTTGTAGCTCATTCGTGCAGTTTCCTGCCTTCCGGGATGAGACTATAGATCGACCCGCGAGGGTTGAGTCATGGGTTGGTTGGGGAAGCGGGTAAATAATGTTGCGTTTTCCTCGTGTCGCGTGCTCTTTTCTTTTGGCATACTCTTGCTTGGTTTTAAAAGTAAAAAATCGGCGTAATAAAGAAATCAGGTAGAAACCTTCCCTTTTCCAGCCTGTAACACCATCACCCGATTTTATTTAACAACAAGCCTGAAGTGGACTTGTAAGAGAACTATGCGTTCGAAACTCATAAAAGATCTGCATGATTTGTCTTCTTTTTACTGACAGAATATGGACACCCAGAAAGATGCTCCTCCTCCAAAGCAGCAACCTATGATATACATCTGTGGAGGTAAGATCATGTCATGCCTAACTGGTAGGAGTTGTGTGGTATAGCTTCTTGGTAAGGTGGTTGTGCCATAGAGTGTTGCTGGAAAAGAGTTTTGTCTCATATTCATGCAGTCTGTCATTAATTGCATCTTAGAATTCTGTAGGTTTAAATGAGAGGGAGGGAGATGAAGATGACACAAGTGTCTGTTGCTGCTTTGTTTGGGGTCTCTGCTCCCCACCACAGGGCCATTGGCTACCAACTGTCCTGTGGAAAGGAGTATCAGATCCCAGCTTGTGCTCCAGTGGAATTAATTTTATTGGTGTATCTGTTGTATTTTATAAATGCTCTAGGCCACTTTGAGGACTGGTGAAAAATCAAAATATAAAATATAAATCTTCTATATAAATATTGAACTCAGATATTGAACTCAGTATTGAACCATTCTAATTTGACGAACTCCAATATGAAATGTTAAGAACCTTTCATAATTCTAGTGTAAATTAATTTATAAAATACAGTGTGAATATAGGTTTTCTGGCCTCACAATCTAAAGGAGGAGTAGAGGGGTTTGACAGAGCGGCAGGGCTGGAGCTACAACTGTGATTTAGGGAGCAATCCTATGCACACAAAACTGGCATAAAATAAGCTGTTGTAGTTATACTAGATCCAAACCCTGTTCAGTAGCAGGACTGTTTTTGCTCTGTCGAAAACAGAGGGGAAACAAGCCTTTAAAATGGTGTTCTACACTGGATTGCCAGGTCACAAGACCAAGCTGGGCAAGTTTAGGATCCAACCGAACCCACCGTTTCTGGTTGCAGACCTGGATCACCCCTATTTTTGAACCTACATGGGCCTCGGCTCAGCTCCAGCTCCACCAAGATGAGCAAGTTACACTGTTGTATCTTCAGCTGAGCTAGGAATTAGCCAGCTGAACCAGAAATCTGTATTGTAAGCAGCTAATTGCAGCATGTCTTGCCATAGGATTGCCCCCTAAATCTGGATCATGTCAGTGCCGTAATATGATGATAGTAGGGTCAGTCTGGGTTTCAGAGGATCCTAGGCCAGCTGAGCCCCTACCTGGAATGTTCTAATTCAGGGTTTTCTGCCAGCTGCTGGTGGCAGAATCCCCCCCCCCCATTAGCACCTCCACCTGCATGTCCAGGTGGAATGGAGAGTTGTGTGCCAGCAGTGATGCATCACTCCACAAGTACAGGCCAGTAGGGCTGGGCGGAGGGACACCTCCACTCAATCCAACTTTCTCCTTAACCCCTCAGGACTTGGATTGCAGCCTAACTTCTCTCATTTTAGTAAAATGAGTTAGCTAGACTCTGTTCTTTTCAATAAAATGTGACATTGTTTATAATATTTTGTGCGTTATAATAAAAGGACAGTTTTTCTCTCACATTGTTAAGCTTTGTTCTCATTGCTTTGTTTCAATTTTCATATACTTTTTAATATATTTTCAGAATGTCACACAGAAAATGAAATAAAAGCAAGAGATCCCATCAGATGCAGAGAATGTGGATACAGAATAATGTACAAAAAAAGAACAAAAAGATGTATCCTTCTATGTGGGCCTGTTCATTGCTTGATTATTGCATGCTGATCCTAACTACCTGAACTTTTAGAATTTGTTTAGAGTTGCTGTAATGTGATGGCGTAATTTTACACTAATAAAGGTCTACAAATCTCATCAGTACTGAAAATACTTGTGCTGCAGTACTTTGATCCACTTTATATATTACATTTCATATACAGATACTCTGGTTGGTAAGTGTGTTCTTTGCCTGCCTTTCATTATACACAGCTTGGATGGATTAGTCATATTGTGAAATGTAATGTGTAAACTGGTCAGCCATAATTATTTTCAACTAAGGTTGTTACAACACATAGCACCATACTTGTGCATATGTATATACTGTATCCTAGTGGCTTTTAATTGCATGTCAGTGCCGTTGCATTCAGTGGTGTTTAAATAGATCAGGGGTTGTGAACCTGGTCCCTTCCGCCCACTAGTGGGTGTTTCAGGATTCTAGGTGGACATTAGGGGGTTCTATGGCACAAGCTGAATCCTCCTATTGAGCACTGGTGGGCAGTAAGGAAATTTTACCATCGAGAAAGATGCATTAGTGGGCGGTAGGTATAAAAAGGTTGACTACCCCTGAAATAGATAGAACAGCTGATTGCAGTGCAGAGGGAGATGTGAAAGTTACACCTTGAGCATTGGAAAGAAGCACAAAGCACAAACTTTCTGCTTCTTGCTTATGCCTCTTGTTGAAATGTGTTAGGAGCGTGAAATAATTGCTTGCATAATGCTTCTAACTAACCATTGTTTTTTTTTCTCATGGTCTCCAGCTTTTTTCTTTAACTCTACTATAGTGGTTGTGTTTGATGCCCGATGAAGAAAACAGAAGATGCATCTGGTTTATGGCAATGTACTTTATTCATGTTAGACTTTGATTTTCTTATGGGCAAATGCATTCTTCCATTCTGACAGTGTGTAAATTATTCTGTTATGACAATAAAGTTTTATTCCAGTACTTGGTTGACATTTTTGCCAGTAATGAAATCTGAGAAAACTTTTAAAAATCTTTTAAAGTTCTATATTGTCACCCATTACCATAAAATCTAATTCTCTTCCTAACTGGGAACGAAAGGGATACTATTTTATGTTAATAATGATCCCATTTCTTTGGAACAGCTGGCAACTAATACAGGAAATCTGAATTTCGAGTGGCTCCAGAAACACCAATGACAACATTTGTTATTGGACGCAGGATTGAAAACACAGGCTAGTCAGCCATTAACATGGTTAGAGAATTTAATATCTATGTGTGACCATGTAAGGGTATGGTGTCATTAATTTATGGAGGATTTGTAAGCAATTTGATAGGCCCTCTAGAGGGATTATGGGAGGGTATGAGAGACAGTTGTGAATGTGACTGGACACCACTTTAGACAAACCAGTTAAATCTGTCTCAGCATATGTTTGGGAAAATTCTATCAAGATAAGATAGATAGATGGTATAGGACACTGGTGCAATTACCCCATATGACATATGGATTTGCACCTTCCGTTTGGGAGGGATGCAATCACAGGAAAACATGTCCCCTTTGGTTGTCTTTCTCTATAGGTAAAGGGACCCCTAACTGTTAGGTCCAGTCGCGGACGACTCTGGGGTTGCAGCGCTCATCTTGCTTTACTGGCCGAGGAAGCCAGCGTACAGCTTCCGGGTCATGTGGCTAGCATGACTAAGCCACTTCTCGCAAACCAGAGTACTGCACAGAAACGCTGTTTACCTTCCTGCTGGAGCGGTACCTATTTATCTACTTGCACTACGTGCTTTCAAACTGCTAGGTTGGCAGGAGCTAGGACCGAGCAACAGGAGCTTTCCCTATAACCCAGGGTTATTGATGGACAATACGTTTGGAAGTACCACAAATTATCCAGGAGCATGTGGATTTCACTGCTTAGTGTAGTGGTTATGAAAGGGAAAAAGAAACCACACACACATTTTATGCTGTTTGATGGTCATTTATTACATTGGCCAACAAATCAGGTTTACAAAACAACTTATCACCAGTATCATCACAAATTTGGATGTCATTATATTTCTGCTCTGAAATTTATCCTTGGATATCTCAATCTCTTCTGGCTGAAGGAAATTGTGACATTATCTTGGCAATATACTCTGTAAGAAAAACACAGGCAAGAGTGACTATGTATAAGAATGAATGTGATTACTTACCTGGCTTCTGACACGGGGGGGGGGGAGTTTTTTTTTATTTATTGTTATAGTCAATTTCTATTTTGTGACTTTGTACAATATGTATATCATTGAAAAACAAATTAAAATAGTTAAAAATTCATTTAAGATCTAATGTGATTGTAGCATCTACGGTAAGTCAAACAAGTGGCTAAATCTAGTTGACAGAATCTCTTATGTCTGAGGGGGTGGAAAAAAGCATGGGGTTATGATAGTGGGTTCAGAACCAGGTTAGTATAATGGTTAAAAGTGTAATGGAGCTCAAGGTTCAAATGCTTGCTTGGCATCAGATCTATTTTTCCTTAGTTTTGTGTACTTTGCAGATACCTAATAACTTGTCCTAAATGCCCTGCCATCTGATGGTGCAGAAATAATACAAATTGCCACCAGCTGAGTGAAGAACCAATGATTTTCTCCATTTACTGTTCCTATGCCATCAATTTCCAGCAAGCAGATGGAGGAAAGCTGGATCTCTTTTTTTTCTATTTTGTGTTAAATTGCAGCGTAACCCTGACATCTACTCAGAAATAAATCCTGTTGAATTTAATTGAGGGTTAGGCTAAGGCTGCAACTCTAACTCCACCTAGTAGTGTGAGGCCCCACTGATTTAAATAGGATTTGCATCTCTGTGTACAGGGTTAGAATTGTGCTACTACTTGTGTATTCCATTGTGCAGGTATCTTGTTTGCCTCCTTGAGCCTACTAATGAAAAGCCACCTTTAAGGCTGCATATCGGTTGTACTGTTCTTATAGCAGAAGTTTGGTCCTGGGTGGTGTTTTTTTATTTATTATTAATTATAATGATGCTTTTTAGTTGCTGAACTTCATTGCTTTTATTGCCCGTTGCTTTTGTTCGGCGAGTGTAAAACATGGTGGGATTGGGATATATTTAGAACAAATTCAATAGACAAGAAGACGAAACATTAAACCGTTTTTAGATGTACGCTTTAATGAAGTGCGGGAGGAGGGGAACGAGCGCCTGCCTTCACAACATTGGCAAGCCTCCCTTTCCAGAGCGGCGGCGAAGCAGCGTCTCCTTAGCAACCGCCCCGCGCGGCCCTCGGTGAAGACTGCCTTCCTCGGGCGACTGCGCTGAGGCGGTGGTGGGCCGCTCGCCTTCTGCGCATGCGCTTGAGGGGGTACGTTTTGTTGCTCGAGCGAATTCTATTTAAAAAGTGGCTCTCGGCAGGGCCACCTGTAGGGTTTCCCTCAGCGGCGCCGGTTCAAGGCCGCTCCGAGCGGCGAGGGGCGGCGGCAAAGCGTTGCTGGGGTCTGTCTCCTGTGGAAAGGACGTTGGAGCGGCGGCGTTCGCTGGGGAAGGAAGCAGGTAGGAGCGTCCGGTGCCGGGTAGGGGATGCTGTGTGTGGCCGTTTGAGGATAACGGCAGGAGGAAGAGGGAGGGCGAGGAATAGCGGAGGATGGATGGGGAGGGCTGTGGGAGATCGGGGGGGGGGGCGAGTCTAGGGTGAGGCAAACGGGGAAGGTGCGATGATGCTGAGAGGCAGCTATAATTGGTAGAACAGGTTTCATAGGGGGGCAAACAGGTGGTGGTGCCAGTGTGTGTTTTTCTTTCTTTAAAAAAAAATCTGATTTTCTCTCCAGTAAGTTCAGGGTATGCTTTTCTCTGACTGTCTTCGCAGCAACCCTGTAAGGTAGGATAGATTGTGGTGGTAACTGGCCTGAAGTCACTCAGCTATATGGGTGTAGCCAGATACCCCCCCCCCCAAATCAAGTAAATAAATAAAAATGCTCAAGTAACTGACCAATCGTGTCACATGGAGCTCAGTTCTGCCCCCCAACATAAATCCTGCCCCCCCCAACATAACTCCTGGCTATGCCCGTGCTCAACCACATGGGCATTTGAAACTGCAAAAAGCCTCAACGATATATATTACATGGGCAGCATACATGCACAGCTGTTATCTTTCATGCTCCTTTTCCTACCCCCCATGGGCGCAGCTGCCCCCCAATCAATTAAAATCAATACAAATTTGAGGTTCTGCCCCCCCTAACAAAAGCCCGCCCCCTAACCAAAATCCTGTCTATGCCCATTCCTCCCACCACCACCCTCATTGCTCTAAGGGTGAACATAGGGGTGTGACTGCTGTTGCTAAGGTCAGTTGTTGATTTTTGTGGGAACTGGGGCTAAGGCTGAAGAAATTACTTTGATAAAGGGGCGCTGGCTAGGCCCTTAAAATACTCATGGTACAGGTCCCTACCACAAATTCGTATGTGCTGCTTTATATAGATAGGTACAAATTTAGACCTCTGGGCACATTTAGATGGTTGGTGGCTGGAGTCTTGCCAGCTCTGTGCTTTCAATCTATGCCCAGATGCCCTGTAAGCAAATAAAAGCATTTTATTTTTATTTTTTTATTTTAAAAAAAAGGAGAGGGAAGGAGATCGGGGGCCCAGCACAAATGATCCAGTCATTTCAGACTTTCATATAGAATAAAGCAGAATACCTTCAAAATGTTGTTATTTTGGGAGCTTGCTGCATGTACTGAAAAAGTGAGGCTTGTTTCCATGGTGTTGTGAAACTGCGTAGGGCAGGGCCTAATTTCAGGAGATGGTGATCTCCTGAAATTTCTGAGCTTTGTGGCTCACTTCTGTACATAGCAACAGTTGCTAGTGGATTATTTATTTATTTGCTGCAACCTGTTCCTTTTTTTTAACTGTAGAGGGCATTGTCCTTGAATTATTCTTTATAAAAAACGTATTTCCCCATTACAGTGCTGAAATTGTGTTTTGATGCTACGTTGTAGGCTTAAATGATTCTTGTTTTATTTTTTATGTTTCAAAATGGGGATGGGTCAAAATTTTCTGGCATTCCATTTTAATGGGAAATTAGAGGGTTTGTTTGTTTTTTAATTGATGCTGACATTTTGCACTTGATAACCTGTACACAGTAAAATACTCAGTTTTCTTATAAACTGTAGCATTATAAACCATGTTCAAGAAATGAGCTTGTAGGTATTCTGTATGATTTGCATAAGCAGAACAGAAGGTACCGGTAAATAATGTGGAAGATCTCTCACAACAGATAATTCACAAATATACAATGTTCTCTGAACCTATGATTCTCTAAGATCATTAGTCACATAATTTGCAGACAATATTCAATCAATGGATTTATTTATATGCAAAAGGATCTGAGAATAATTCTCACAAATAGGATTATGTTCAGTTAGTCTGTGTTATGGAAAAAAGTTTGACATTCAGATGGCTGCCAAATCTGAATGAACATAAACGTTATGAAGTCTGCACTTGGTATGTTGTAATAAAAAGCAACTGTTATTGCAAATACAAATAAGAAAACAGTGGCTGCAAAGATTTAGAAACAAAAACAGAATTATACATGTGAAAAATTCTGCTGAGAAAATTCTTTTCACTTAATCGTGTGTTTTTTCTAGCAGTAGCTATTTATACATATAAGCATTCATGGTGCATAAAGTACTACCCACACAGAAAGTCCTGGTCCTATAAATTGTTCCATTTCAATGGACTGAAGCTAGAAGGATTTAAAACAGGTGCACAAGCAAGTATGTTTGAAGTAGTTCACAAGGTCAAAAATTAAGGCTGCAGTCTAAAAATCTTCTGTAACTGAAAAGTGTTTGCAATGTACATAAGAGATTATAACACATTATTCAGTGAGCTTATGTAATTTCAAAATATATATGAATAGTGGGAAAAATTAAATATTACCTTTTATATTTCTAGTTATGAGTGCTGACCAAGTTTCATGCTTGTTAAGCCAAGGAACAACAAAAACATATCAAATTCCTATTGAGCATCTGGACTACAAATTCATTGAAACATGCAAAGATGTTAAGCATTTGGAAAAGATTCTTAAGATATTAAGGTAAACATTTAAATTACATATTTATTTTATTATGGTTTACATATTTTTATTCATATTAACTAAACATTAACTAGAAACTAATAAGGCTATCACTTCTTTTGTAGACCTTGTCAGAAAACTTGTTTAAAAGCTAAATATTGTCATAATTTTAAATAAGTGAAAATAGTTTAGTCTTGCTAGCATGGCATTAGTATAACATAAATTGGTTGTTTGGACTGAGAAGGTGATCTATTTATACTAGCTAAGGCTGGGATATTCAGATTTAAGATTTTACAGACCTTTTGGTCATGCAGAATTGAGCCATTGAATGGTTATTGAGCTTAAAAAAGCAATACAAAAGCAATACAAAATGTAGCAATGTCAGCTGTAAACTATTTACAAGCCTAAAGCAAATCAAACAAAAATAGTGGAAGTCTTTATCTCATAAGGGGTGTGTGTGTTATAACAGCTCCTGAAGTTAATATTTATGGTTTATGCTTTAAAAATTGCTATTGGTGATATCTAATGCTGTATGTGTGGAGGTCCACTCATCCAGCAGGACTTACTCTTTCTCTGCACTCTCTCTTGAGTTTTCCCTAACCTGTCATAGCATATTTTGAGGATGCATGGGGGCTACAGGGGACAGAAGAGAATTCCTGTTGTGCTTACAGAAGTTGGTATAATGTCACATTTATTAATTTTTAGATCTGGTGAAGAAGGCTTCTATCCTGATCTTGTATTATTTTGTGAAAAACGCATTGAGTCTTTGGCTCCAAACAGCAGAGCTCTGCGAAGAGATAAACCTGCAGCCACTGCTTCTGATTTTACTACTGAGGAATGGAAAGAAATAGAGAATGAAATAAAGGTATTGCACTTCTTCATTCTGCAGCATGCTAATTTTGTATGTGACTTTTAAATAACAAATCGTTGTTGCCTGGTAAAAAAACAATTTCAGATTTTGAAATACGTTTATGTTTTTGATTTCTTTCAGAGCTGGATTACCGAAATGAAAGAAGATGAGTATAAAATGCGGTATGCTACAACGGAAGTATTCAAGGAGAAAGTGGAAAATTTGCCACCAGTTCGTAGTTCAGATAGCTCTCTTCCTTCTAGACAGGTGGGAACCTGTGTTTCTATACAATATTCAATATCAATTTTTTTTTTTTAATGTGTTGTTGGCATCTGACTAAGTCATACCTGAAGGAGACCCATTGAAATCATGGCCAACTTGTCCCTATTTCAGTAGGTCTACTCTGAGTATGACTTGGTCACATATCAAATGGGAGGGGGGAAACATCTAATAACCCTGGAAAGAAGTACTCCACAATGGAACATTTTGTCACAGGACCCTACTTGATTCAATTCAATTCAGGACCCTACATTCAAATTGTGTGAGTGCCAGTCGTGTAAAAGGAAGCTATCAGTAGGTTCAGGGCATCTCAAAGGTTTGCAGAAGTAGGGAAAAAGTACAAACAAACCCCAATCAGCCCAGTGATGGCAGAGCATTCCATGCCCACTAACTGGAGGTGAGGAATGGAAAGCTGGAGGGGGAGGGGCTGGATTCTTGATGAGATAGCACTCTGTGCTGCAATGTTTAATTGCAAGTCCCACTTGGTTATGTATGTTTGCAGATGATATGTTTGCAATTCTCATTTTTTCCCATATGAGAATTTTTATATCGAAATATTGACATTTATTCTTAGTTGATAAGCACATGATTGTAGAAAGGATAGCAAGTGATTGAGTTACTTACTGAACATATGTGAACTCCAAAACCTCAGTTTGAGGTAGCTAAAACATGTAATAATGCTCATATCACATGAAATGAGAATAACAAAACAAATTCTTTGATGAAGCTTTTTTTTTATATCTTGTCTGACTTCTCATTCTAGAGCAAAACTTCAAGAAATGGTGTAATAAAGAATAAAAATGTACCAAGGGACTATAAAGAGTGGGATAAGTATGTCAGATGCCTTCTGCATATTGTTTAATTCAATTATTTTCTAATGTTCTATTTAAGTTGGTTTTGAAAAAGGAACGTTTGTTTCTGTGTTAACGTGCCCTTGAAATTCTCAAAATCTCACAGGGCTAACTATAGACAAATGGTATTCGAAAGTCTAGTATTAATGGAGAACTTTACACAAAAATTGCATGTTGGGAGAAAGCTCTCTAAATATGATGAGTTGTATTCAACATCATGCTAAGGCAAGTATTTGATCTGTGCAATAATTTTTCCTTGCACAACATCTTGCTTGCCCTGCCAATATCCTCCTTAAATTGTGGTGCCCAGACCAGGACACAGTACTCCAGGTATGGTCTTTCCAAGGCAGAATAGAGCAGTACTGTTACTTCATTTGATAGGGGCACTATACATCCTAGAATAGCATTAGCCTTTTTTTGCTGCTGCATCACACTTTTGAGTCACATTAAATGTGTGGTCCACTAAGACACCTAGATCCTTCCCCACACCTTATATTTGTACAGCTGGTTCTTCCTACTTAAGAGTAGAACGTGCCCACTGCTTGCAGCTCAGTGGGTTAGAGTGAGGTGCCGATAATGCCAAGATCATGGGTTTGATCCCCATATGGGCCACCTGCATATTCCTACATTGCAGATTAATGGTCCAGTCCATCATACCTTAAACTATGTAAGTGTGAGGTCTTGTTATAGTTAAACACACATTTGTATAATTTATGGATGTTTATTATTATCATGTAAATATATTAAATTCTTTTCCATTTTTTAAGGTTTGATGTGGAAAAAGAATGTTCCAAAATTGATGGTTATGAGGAAAATAAGAGTAAACCCAGCTTTAAAACTGCTAACAAAGGGTTACCAAAATCTGATATAGACACAACAGGTAGGTTTTCATTCAATACTACAGTGATTTTGGTTGCTGTTGCCTTTTATTGAAAAATAAGAAATCTACTACTCATAGGAATCTCTGTTTTCAAAAATACTGTGACTTGATGCTCATATAGAATTATGACAATTTTATATGAATTTGTTTATCAGTATTGTATGCATTGTCAGTAACTCCTGTATATATCCAATGTCCGCCTATCCTTTCCCAGAAATATTTCCCCCCCCCCCCATTTTACCATGTTACTTCAAAATTCAGTAATGCAGTCAGTACTGCTGAATTACAGCATTTAAAAATCCTGTGTTTTTGATTGCATAATTCTGCTAAAGTAGTAGATAAATCAGGAATATAGCTAGAAAACATTTTTTTGGAAACAGGGTTTTAAAATGTTATAACCCTTACCAGTGTGGTGTAATGGTTAAGAGCGGTGGACTCGTAATCTGGTGAACCGGGTTCGCGTCTCTGCTCCTCCACATGCAGCTGCTGGGTGACCTTGGGCCAGTCACACTTCTTTGAAGTCTCTCAGCCCCACTCACCTCACAGAGTGTTTGTTGTGGGGAGGAAGGGAAAGGAGAATGTTAGCCGCTTTGAGACTCCTTCGGGTAGTGATAAAGCGGGATATCAAATCCAAACTCTTCTTCTTCTCCTTACCTTGAAAAAAATAGCATACCTATAATGTGTATGGGTTGCTCGTGCATAAGTTGCCGCCTCTCCAGGCTTTGTTGCCTTGCTAAACCTTTCAGTCTGGGCAGCCCTTCACTTCGTGGCTGCCTCAGTCGCTAGCAGAATCCGTCAGTGGGCGTTTCTTAAATCTTTTCCAACATAAAAGTTGTTTGACACCCAGTCTCCTCCTACTCTCTCTGCGCGGAAGTCTTCTGCGCAGGGTGGGCGTGGGTAGCGGAGGACCCGTGCTCTCCCCGCTGGTGTCCGGTGAAGAGTCCTGGAGCCCTCTCGCCGATTCCCCCATCAGCCCCTCTATATCCCTGGTGTTGCGCTGATTAGCTTCCCCATCTGCGGAGCTGCCTCTCTCCCTGCTGGGCCCTTCTCCAGCATCATTTGAGAGCCTTCCCTCCGCCTCTAGCTCCGATGTCAGTTCATTGACAATACCCTTAAACAATAAAGCAAAAAATTCCAAAGTGTAGTTTCAACCACTGTATAATTGCCTACTTTGACTGCTACTAGTATTTCAGGATCTCAGAGGTGCTTCCCAGCCTTGTTACAGGAGTTCCTTTTAACTGGACAGACTGTTAATTAAATTTGTTACCTTCTGTATACAAAGTATGTGTTCAACTATTGAAATATAGCATGTTGCCTGAAGTGGGTGGAGACTCAAATCAACACAATAGAGCACTTGTAGATTATGTTTTTTACAATATTCTCTCTCTCATATTCTTTCTCTGTAGCATTAAAAGAAATGTTTTTGGTTTTGCCTGCAATTTTTCTTCCTTTAATATGTAATAGATATTTTCTAGGTTTGACTACAAAGGAAAAAATATTCATTGCTAATCGTGAAAAAGAAAAAGGAAATGAAGCATTTGTTACAGGAGACTACAAAGAAGCAGTTATCTACTATACTCGGTGAGTCATCCATAGTAATTATTAGCCTGCTGCAGTAGCAATAATAATAATAATAATTTATTTATTTATACCCTACCCATCTGGCTGGGCTTCCCCAGCCACTCTGGGCAGCTTCCAACAAAATATTAAAATACAGTAGCAACCTGGATGCAAAGCAGGCATTAATATGTAGTCTTAAAAGCTACAGCTTCCATTTAAAAAATCATTTAGCTGCTTCACTATCAACTTCGTTGTTTAAAAGTGGTTTAAACAAAATTTGTATTAGTATACATATATCAAATTTATGGTATGCATTTTTCTGCGTATATGTTGTGTAGCCAGACAGCAACCCTCACAATAAGGCATTCTAGACTGAGACTGTGTACTGACAAAAACCTCAAGAACTTGAAAGTGCGACATGACACTATTTTTTTGTGCAGAGGCACTTCTTATTCTGTCCTATTAGGCAGCAAACATGGCTTGGACTGATCCTGATTGTATTGAATATGGTATATATAGATGCCTTCTTCCTGGTGGTCCTTGCAGTTGTGCTGGGCTTTGTTGAAGGTTTGAAACCCGGCATAACTGTGGGGATGACTCCCACCCTCCTCCAGTTCCAAATTTGTAGGTGGAGAACTAGAATTTGTTTTGGCACTGGACAACTGATGTACTTGATGTACCTCTGGTGCCCATTACCCAAATGAGCCTATGCCAACCTTCACCTCCAAAGCCAGAGAGAAAACTTGTGCTTGTTTTGGTACTAGGCAGCAGAGGCACTTTGTGAATCTTTAACTGACCAAGGCCAACATGGCAAGCCACAGCCTTCGTCTTCCGCTTGGAGTTGGGGGTGGGTGCAGCTTAGTTTGCTCTGTAACTCAGTGCAGTTGCAGGGGATTATCCCAGCTCTACCTTCACTTCTTAGCCGGAGAGTTCATCATTGTTGACATATGTAACTTTTGCCATTACAAGGGTGACAGGCAGAATTGTAGATCATTTGGCCTTTCTTACATGCTTTATCATATAGTCTTCATATTATAGCATTATGACTTGTAGTCAGTTTTCTGCACTGAGTTGCATGAGATCAATAGAGAATGAAAATGGTTAGGTAACTACGGAAAATAATTTGTCCCTCTTTAGGCCTTTATGTGTATTCTTTATCTTTCTTTGCCATTTTCATTAGCAGATGGGAGGCCACACCCACTCTGATTGGATCTTTTACTCTTTTGACTTGTACTTGTTTTCATTTGTACTCTGTACAGTACTGTAACACTCCTATATTTTTCATTCTTGGGTCTTCTGGCTTTACTTTGTAACAACATTCCCGCACCTTCGGCTTTAAGGCGTCACCTGACTCTTTTCTGAAGTGTCTGTGTTCATTTCAGCCTGCCTAATGCCTCAGTATTTTGCAGGAGCATATCTGCCTTTCCCACTGTGGCTGCATACAATAATAAAGCTCAGGCAGAAATAAAACTTCAGAATTGGCATGTTGCTCATCAGGATTGTGAGACAGTGTTAAAAATGGACCCTGAAAACATAAAAGGTAAAATTAAAGAAATCACTTTTGAGAAATTAATGCTAGCAAAATTCTTTTTAAATTAATGGAGCAAAATCAGCATAGGTGACAAACACTGGTTTTTGAAATTTGTGGATTGCATTCTGTGGAGTAACCACTCTCAAATTTTTATTTTTCCACTTCTCCTATAGTGGGAAATGAATTGGTCAGCACATAGTGGCTTAGTACTCATGCTAAGTGCTTTACATGGTTTAGTGAAAGGGAATTTATGGGGGTACAGTATCTGCTTTGCCATTAGAACCCTGAATATTTTTCCACTCATCTCCAATATTCACTGTAAAAGCTTGTATCCCTTCAATTCAAGGTAAATTCCGAGACAGGGCTAGCCAGGCGATGGTGGGAAAAGTTTACTCCAAGCAACAAGAGTTCCCCTTCCAACTATTAATCAGCTGAAGGAAGTTTAGCCTACTTTGTCTAAAGCAATTTATTGCAATCCTGAGAGATGAAAAGTTGGCTTTTCCTAGACAGTGTAAAAGGGAAGTCCCCACATGTCTAGGTACTGCCTTTTCCTAGCACCAAACTAAGTAAATAAAAAGGGAGAATAACAGAGCAATCCTACAGAGATCCCGGGAAGCACAAGAGTCTAAGCACAAAATAGGACATAAAGTGGTGCTGGTGGACTTATTTCCTTTATTCCTATCCCCAGTTGGTTTCAGTAGGAGGGAAGATATGCCAGTTCCAGTGTTGGCATAGTTTGTATAAAACTTGCCACTACTGCAATGAAGAGTCATCCAGGAGTGGAACTCCTCCACCTGGTGAGGAAGGGATTCAGGGTTCCGCAGCTGCCTTTCCTGGGAGTGTAGAATTCCTCCTTGAATTATGCTTGCACCTTTAAGAGATAGTTGGCCTCTCCCACTCACAGCAACTGTTATCTCTTTTGCTCTGTTTCCCCATGACAAGTGATTGTGTACAGATACAACATTTGGATTTATGTGTACATGCCATGCAATTAGCATACATACATATACCATGTGGGAGACTTTTTATAGTGTGGTTGTTGGACTAGGACCAGGGAAACCTGGCTTCAAGGTTAGCCCACTTTACAGATCGTTTTGACAATAAAACTGGGGAGTAACATAAGCCACCCCAAGGTCCTTGGAGGAAGAACAGCATAAAAATGTAATGAATAAATAAGAAATAATGCCATGTTACATTACAGTGGTGCCTCGCAAGACAAAATTAATCCGTTCCGCGAGTATCTTCGTCTAGCGGTTTTTTCGTCTTGTGAAGCACGGCTATTAGCGGCTTAGCGGATTATCGCTATTAGCGGTTTAGCAGCTATTAAAGGCTTAGCGGCTTAGCTGCTAAAAGGCTATTAAAGGCATAGCGGCTTAGAAAAAGGGGGGGGAGCGAAATAAAATCTCAAGACTCGCAAGACATTTTTGTCTTGCGAAGCAAGCCCATAGGGAAATTCGTCCTGCGAAGCGCATTGAAAAATGGAAAACCCTTTCGTCTAGCGGGTTTTTCGTCTTGCGAGGCATTCGTCTTGCGGGGCACCACTGTATATAGGTTATTGCAGCTGTAATCACATCTCTTTTAGTGGGTTAATTTTTGGTAACAGATTATACTTTGATGGGAGACTGGGACAGATTAGAAATTTAGCGGAATAATTACGGTATTAAAATAAGGGTTGAGGATCCTTTTTCAACCTGAGGGCCTCATTCGCTTTTGAGCAGCCTTATAGGACCTTGTGCCATTGATGGGCAAGACCAGAGGCAAAAGTGGGCTAAGCAACTACCGCCATTTTTGCCTTGTGTAATGTAGGTTGGCTGCTTCACACTCGCACATTTCTCTGTATTCTCCATTGAGGAAGCAAGAAGCCTTATCGGAGTTAAGGACACATTCCAGCCACTAGAGTGGGGTGTAACGATGGGTGTGGTTCAGAAGGGGGTGTGGCTTGGGGAGAACTTCAGGGGCCAGATGGAGTGGCCTGGAGGGCTGCATTTGGCCCCTCGGCCTGAGGTTCTGCATCCCTGTACTAAAATGGATCCTTATATGTGAAGATGGTTTGTCTGCGTCAAATTGAAATTATTTTTTAACCATTCCTCTTTATTAGAAAGCTATATTGCAATAGTTGCAAGTTATTATATAATTCAGAATTATTTTACATTTCCACAATTTCACATTATATTGACATATTTATTATGTAACTTAGAATATTGCAATAAAATAATGCATTCTTTATTGATCTGCAGCTTTTATGCGCCGTGCCACTGTTTACACTAATCTACATAATTTCAAAGCAGCTGCAGAAGATTTGAAGAAAGTGTTACAGATTGAGCCAGAAAATGCTACTGCTAAGGTAAGTATTAATTGTTGACTTCATGGACGTATTGTAAACTATGGATACCGTTTGTATTAGACATATTTACTATTGAAAGATGGTACACAATGAAATATATCTAATACAAATACTGTATTTGATACAAATACTGCCATCCCACAGATGGCGGCAGGTTAAACTGGTTTTTCAAAAGGGAAAAAAGCAATAAGTTTCCATCAGCTGACCCATAGTGGAGAGCCCACCATTCACCCAACTATTACAATACCATATTTCTCCCAATTTTGATGCTGCTCTGCAAGCTAAGTTTTCTGATTTGGAGGGAAGGTCACACAGAAATAATCTGCACATTCTGAGAGTTCAAGAGAGATCTGAGCAATTGAATACCTCTGTGGTTGTAGCCACTCTGTTGTGGATATTGCTGTGGTTCTGTACACTGAGTTGGCCAATTGCAGCCCAGTTCCTTCCAGAATGAGTATCTCAAGTTCCAGTGGCATAGCATGCCTTTCAACAAATCCAGTGGAGTACAAGATTGCTGGCTGAGCCATTGCAGCAGATTGAGTGGGGCAATCTGGTATTGTGTATGCTGGGGATGTGGTATTGTGAGTTCATTGGCTCCCTATGTGGGTGTTGTCACTGGCACCATCCCTGATTGGTGGGCTTTGGTAGAGTTTCTCAGCCTGCAGCTTATTTCCCCCACTCTGGTTTAGTGCAGGTGACCTAAGTGGCACATACATGTCAGGAGAAGTATGGTAACGTATAATTGCTCCACACAATTTATATTTATTTATTAAATTTCTATACCACCCTTTGTCTGAGGATCACAGGGTGGTTTACCAATTACACATGGATGAATTTAATATAGAAGATATTCTAAATGGCAAAAACAGTCTAGTTTTTCTTGCCCTTTCAGTAGCTTAAGCTGGTGAATGAGTCTTTCTAATACGTACAGCAGTATTCAGCAGATCTTTGGGCCTAATTGAGAGAGAAATCCTAAGCCGATTTCTAATGATGAGCTATAGTCAATCTGGTTCCAAAGGCCATCTTGATAGACTGATAGTAATGAAAGCATCAAACAAACTGTATTCAGCAATATCAATTGTGGTACTAAACCAGCTGCCTCATTCAGAATTTTATACATTTCTACTTTAACAATCTCCCACTACAGATAATTTAAAGCACCACTCCCAATATAATATTCCTACATTTACAACTGTATTACTTAAATTTATTAGAGAACTACTAGAGATCAGAGATCTGTACTGAACAGGTTCTTTTTAAATAGAATTTCCTATAGAGGTATATGGGGAAGGTACATATGTATATGTACCTCTATATGTATATAGAGGTATATGTACTTTTCAGTTCTAAGTACTTTGGTTCTGATCTCACTTCTGACACTAGGTTCTCTAATTTTCTCCTTTTGCAATTACATTATTATGTAATGTTGAAAATGTTGAGTGTATCTTTCAGTGGTGGAAGAATTTGTGTATTTAAAATAATAATAAATAAATATTGCTATATTACTACAGAAAAACTTGTTGGATATTGAGAAGAAGCTGAAAGAGTTGGAACCTATTTCTCAAACTAATAGCAAAGGGAAAAAAATACTTATTCAAGATATAGAAGACTCAGATGGTGATGAAGAACTAGGAGGAAATGAAGCAGAATGTGAAAATGGCAGTGGAGATAAAAGTAATTTTAACTTGTTAACTGTTAATGGAAGGACATGGAGCTGACTGTAGTGTCACCTCACTGGAAGATAGTACTTCATATCATCCCAGATTTGAGCAGTGTGAGATTCCAGGGGTTCCAAGCACTTACCCAGGGTTCGTGTTTCTTTCGGAATGAGGCACAGTGGAGACTGAGGTGTCTTTATTATATATGGTTTATTTACACATATATATGTATACCTGAGCCTACGATGGAGGGGTTCACAGCATTAACATCCCAAGAGGATCTTGCTTCCCAATAGCTGTGGCCTGGAATTCAAACAGAAATCAAATATCTCTCTGACTCACCAGCTTCCCAACTTGTTTGTGTACAGTTCTTAGACATACTTTCAATCTGTAATATTGCACATTATTCCCCACCCACTCCAATTTTCCTTTTAAAAGTTTTCATAGCATAACCTCAGTTGTTTTGAATTCATATGTCTTTTAACAGTAGATTTGCAGACACTGGAGCTATTTTAAGAGGGAAACTCTCATAAAGTTGTGGTCTATTTTTGGTTTAAGATGGTATTAAACAATTTTGTTTAATATTTTGTGTTTAGATAAGTAAGAAATAAACATGTTCAATATTGCAAGTTTTACTTTTAAAATCTGGAATTATTTGTTTTAGGAAGATGCTGCAAAATGATTATTTCACCTTTTTACAATCTCTTTAAAATGTCATTTCTTTAAGATGATTATTTCATACTATTATAGGGGCTAACTGAGATAAAGCTTATGGTAAATCTGTTTATCTGCTATACATTTTATATATTGAATATTGATCGTTTCTAAAACTGATCTCCAAATTGTTCACTTTAAGCAATCTATTCCTTTTTTCAGAGAGTAGCAAGTGAATACAACTCTACTAGTATAAAAACTGTTAATTGGTTTATCCAGTACCATTTTGGCCCCTGCTTATCTATTCTAGACCATTTGGATATGAATAGAAAGCCTTTTTGAAATAAAGGGTAGAAGAATTTATCCTTACCTTTTAGTGGACCTGAAACTGTATGTGAAACTTCACAATACAGAACATGGCTTAATCTTGTTATATGTTTGATATAGTCTCAAAAAGGTAGATTGCAACTGTGACTTGAAATGCAGTTGTGATTTGCTGTCTAATTTGCTTGTCAGGCCAAATTTTAAGTTGAGCATCTAGTATTTAAAAGGTTAATTTCAAGGTGATTGTATACCATTCAGAAGAGAGTAGTGCCAGTTCTTAAAAAAATACTGATTTGACAGTGTTAAATTCCCACGATGGCAAACTGTTTATACTTAGCTGTGCTGACTAAAAAGACTGCAGAAAATGTTATCTTTCATTGAATTCATTTCAGTAAGCTAATACGTGTGATATACATGCTTTTAATCCACCCCTCCTTTGCTTTTACAATGGTTCCTTCTGATGATGCAGAGTCTAACCTAGCCGATTAACTTCCTTGTAGAAACTGCTGTGCTAGTGGGAGGAGAGATCACAACTGAGAAGACAGAAATGGGGAATGCACAAAAGAAGTTTCCCAGCAAAGGAGATGGCTGTAAATGGGAACACAAGGAAGCTCAGAAGCTCAGAGACCCTTTGGAGAATAGTGTTAAAAAAGGCACACCTGAAAAAAAGACAGCCAAGGTTTTACGGGATTCTGAAAATGAAGTAAATGGCTATCTGGGCAGTGACAAAAATAATAGTGAAAACAAGGAAGTAGTACAGAAAAATGCAGAATCTTCAGCAGCTGGAAAAAACAGTTCTACTTTGCTCCCTTCCGCTGCAGCAAAACTGAAAGCTGAAGGAAATGAATTATTTAAAAATGGACAATTTGGAGAGGCCGTCCTCAGATACTCAGAAGCAATTGAAAATGTGATTAGTTCTGGTGAGTTAAATCTTTATGCAATGCTTATGGCGATTTTAAAATGTATCCTTTCTTCAATTAATAATTTTCTAGGAGAAAACTGAATTTCTCTGTAATAATTATGTAGTTGTGAAAATATTCATATACAGTTGCCACGAGAATCAGATTTATTGTGTAGAATTTCATTGTAACTGAGTTATGGCTGCATATTAAAGCAGTAGGATGTATTTATAGGTAATCCACTAAAAAAAAGATCCTTGAAGCTTTGCTTCATCAGCACAATTGCACTACTGCAATGCAACTTTCAATCTAATGAAGTATTTTATACTAATAAAACTTGATTTCAGTGATCATAATCCACTGTAATTTTTTGTAATTTAAGGAATCCAAAGTCCAGAGGATCTAAGTATTTTGTATTCAAACAGAGCAGCATGTTACCTAAAAGAAGGAAACTGTGTTGACTGCATTCAAGACTGTAACAGGTAAATACCAATCTTACGCAGATAAACAATCCCCCCCCCCCATGATTTAACCTTCCTTTAAAGAGTTTAAACAGTTTGAAATGTGTAACCCCTATGAATATGATAGTATGTGTTTCGTCAGAATGTGTTGGAAATCACTTCCTTGCTAAGAGGGAGGAAGATGAGAAAGACAGTTAATATTTCTCCAAATTATATAAACATGTAAGGTTGGTTTGAATGTAAAATTAAAGCAAGTTCATTACAGAATTGTATGTAAGTTCCTATAGCTATTAATGCATTTTCCATTTGATTCCAGAGCCTAGAATTATGTTTGATATTATCCAGAACGTTTTAAGTAGTTGCATCATAATTGCAACATGATTGCAATTGTGTTGCAGTGGTTCCCAGAAAACACATTCTTGGTCTCTTCAAGTATGGTGCAGTATAGGGTATAGTTCTGACGGCAAATGTCTTGAATCCTTTCTCTCATCTAGAACATGAGGGGAAGGGTGTAGCTCAGTGGTAGAGTATCTGCTTTTGCATGCTGAAAGTCCCAGGTGCGGCTCTTGGCACCTCCAGATAGGAGTGGGAATGTTCGCAGTTTGAAACCTAGGGAAGTCGTCACCAGTCTGTGTATACAATACTGACCTAGATTGACTAATGATCTTACTCAATACAAGGCAGCTTCATATATTCCTAACTTGCTGCTGGCTTTTCTAAAATGTATCCTCTTATACAGTGAATGTATTTAATCAGTATCTAATGAGTTAGCTATAGCTGTCCAGGCCTTGCCTTGTTAAATGTAGACATTAGACGGTCCATGTATTTTATACAGGGGTAGCCAGTGTGATGCCCTCCAGGTGTTATTAGACTGCACTGCCTGCCAGCCTCAGGCAGCATGGTCATGATGAGGAACGATTGGAGTTGTAATCCAATAACGCTTGGACTCTGGAGGATGCCATGTTGGCTACCTTGTGTTAGGATTTCTGATTTAATTTCTGTTTTAATAGAGTTACATTTCTGATTTAATAAGCATTTTTTGGATCACAGTTTTCTTTAATAGCTCTTGAATCTCACAGGCAACATATAATTCATAATTGTTAGGCAACTCACACAAGCTTTCAGGTGTCAGAGTTGTCCGAGACAACTAATCATTGTTATATAAAAATAAGTACAAAAGAGGTTGGCATCTTTAATTGCACCAACTTTTGTTGGTTTAGGAATTTGAGAGTTTTAGAAGTTACAAAGAACTTGTAGTAATGGGTTGTGATAACATTGGAGGCAGTGCTTAACTCTGTCATTACTCACTGCTCAGAACTCTGCCTTGAAAATAATGGACAGATAGTGTAATCATAAAATTATTTTCTGAGAAATTTTTGTTACTTAATGCTGAATGAGCTAAGAAGGATGAGCGGTAGGAGTAGGGACCAGTTTTAAATATTAAAACTGTATCCCAAATTACTGAATGGTGAGATTGGCGAGTCTGTTTTCTAAATATTCTCCAGGGGAGGAATGGAATTATCTGATGCTTCAGGAGGGGCTCAAAAAAGGAAATCGCCAGAAAATTCTCAGAAAATTCTTTGAGAAATTCCAGCTCAGCCACTCACCCACCTGCTGAAGTTCCTCACCACTGAAACTACGAAGATAGGCTTGAAAGTTGTGTGCAGTGCTTTAAGTCTTAGAAGGCAGAGAGTGGGCACAGCAGGATTTCCAGAGCTAAGCACCTTGGTTTGGTGTTTTGCATAACTCTTGTCCCTCCCTATGATTACCTGACACATAATAAATTATGCAAACAGGGGAAATATTTCTAAACAGTCTTAATTTGCATAATTTATATAAGCCACAGAATTCAGCTTTTCTTGATTCAAAATGTTTATTTGAATTCAAGTCCTACCTAACATTGTTCATATTATTACATAAATGCTTAGAGTTCTCAGAACAAGTGCTTCTCCCTCCATTATAAAAATACTAAAATGTTGGATGTTACTCTTTTATGATATCTTTATTAAAGCTACAGAGTTCATCATATAATGGGATGAACCATTTGTAGCTAAATACTGTATATAGCAGTATTGTGTATCTTCATGTAGGGGTGACAAATTCAGGTACTATTACTTGTAAAGATAATTTGGACCAAGTAATTGGCAGTTGTGTATATTGCAAGGAGACTAATAAATAAATACTTTTTTCAGCTATTAGGCTCTGGGTGTACAGTGGTACCTCTAGTTGTGAACTTAATCCGTTTCAGGGTGCCGTTCACACCCCAAAAAGTCTGCAACTAGAGCGCCTCTTCCGCGCATGTGCGCGACACAATCAAGCACTTCTGTGCATGCACACGTGGTGAACCTGGAGTAAACACTTCCGGGTTTGCCACGTTTGTAAGCTGAAAGTCCGTAGCAAGAGTGGAACGCAACAAGAGGTACCACTGTATTTTGTACCTGTACATACTTAACGTTCTGCAACTATAACAATCTGCAAGCTATATAGATATAGATACAGATGACAACTAATAATAATAATAATAATAATAATACAATTTCTTATTTATACCCCGCCCATCTGGCTGGGTTTCCAGGGATGGGGAATCTGTGGCCCTCCAGAAGTTGTTGAACTCCAACTCCCACCAGCCTCAGGCAACATGGCCAATGGTCAGGCATGATAGGAGCTGTAGTCCAGTAGCATCTGGAGGGCCATAAATTCCCTACTCCTGACCTAGATACTACTTTAAGCGCGACAACCATTAATCCTCTGAGTTGCTTCTCTGCTAATAAGTATCACTCAGTTTAAATCTGTCTCTTATCTATATGATTAATAGACTTTCCTTTATATTGTCCCAATATAAAAAATAATATAATAAAATAGCAATAGACCGCTTGGTCCATTATTTCCTTCCCCTTCAATTTATTTTAGGATAGGTCCATATCTGAAATATACATGTTTATAAGCATATCAAAATTCTGCATGTTTTTTTCTGTGTTTTTCTTTCAAGTATTTGTAATAACTTCTGGCCATTTGTCCTTAGTGCACTAGAACTTCATCCATATTCTCTGAAACCTCTTCTGCGTCGAGCAATGGCCTATGAGTCTATGGAACGATATCGGCAGGCATATGTTGATTATAAAACAGTACTACAAATAGACAGTGGAATCCAGGTAGCAAATGACAGTGTTAACAGGTAAAACCATTTATAACATGAATATAAAATTGTAGCATACCAATGTGGAATGACTACAAGCTTCAGTGTCAGTTCATCTAAATGGACTTCATATACTGATCTGTTGAATGGGGACCAAAATCTTTTGTGGCCAGGTGTCTGTTTAGTGATAATCTAATTCTGGATATATATAGCCATATGATGGGTAGAAATAATTAAAAATGGGGGCTGTATACTGCTTCCTTTACTGCATACCCTCCTTTTAAAATTCATCTATTTTTTGTGCTGTTTTTAGTTGCTTTTATTCTGTTCTGTACGTTACTTTGAGATATATATGTGGAAGGTGATTTAGTAAATATGCTCACCACCATCAGTTTCTCTGCCTTATTTAGCAGTAGTGGTTTTGATGTAAAGTGGTTTGGAGTCACCCAGGTTGGTGAACCTGAGAGAATTAATTATACATTTGTCTGGAGAATTTCAGGATTTCATGGCTGCATGACCACCATGGGTCAGCCTCAATCATTATTGAGCTTCATGCTTCTGGCAGGTTATAATGTTGATACGGTGTTTTGTACTTGACAGAATGATGGGTTCTAGGGAACTTGATGTGGTCCCCTTATAATGAACAGATTGCTGCCTCACAGTGTTAAGGTTCACTGGGACCTCTAATCTCTGCAGGGGTGGGGAACCGATTTAGAACAGTTTGCCTGGGAATGGATGCATCTAAACGGATTCTTGGTGCTTCTTTGGGAGTTTTCTATTTCCAATGTCTAGCAGTCCTGTTGGACCCCTAGCCTACCTCTAGAATGGGGAAATGACTAGGACAGTTGACATGATTGCTTCTAAATCTCTACTTCACTTTTTAAAGCCCAGCTCCACAGTTTCTGGGATGATTGAAACAGTGAAATAGCAGGTACATCAGCTAGACACACAGTGGTGAAATATTCAAAGTGAATCCAACCCAACATGGACTAGAACCCATTTTCAGACTCTTTGGTGGTACTCAGTGGTAGTAGTGATGGTGGCTATTAAATGTTACTGTTCCATCATAATTTGGTCCGTGTGATTTTGGCAAGTGTAGCTTTTCCGAGTGGTGAGAGGGCATTTACCCTTACTGTAACTGATTTCATAGAATATTATAAACATATAATTGTAAAGTTTGAAGGGACCACAAGAGACATCTCATCCAACCCCCCCTTCAATATAGGAATCTTTTTGCCTAATGTGGGGCTGAAACCCACAACCCTGAGATTAAGAGTCTCATGCTCTAACAACTGATCTGTTGTCTACACTTGTTTACAAGACATTTCCTGCATGAAGTCGCTCACATCCACTCTGTCTTGAATGCCATAGTAATTGCAGAATCATTATGTGCATTTAGAACTCTTGCTCACCCTGTTATTATGGATACACTTCATTGGAGGTTTGAAGCCTACAACAGGCAAGGATTGATTGTACACATAATAGCCTTATACCTCCAAGGATCTTGCAGCAAGAGGTGGAATGATTGGTTGGGTGAATCTGTAAATGCTTCTTTGAGAGAAGGCAGGAAAGGAAGTTATGGTGAAAAGGTGACTGGCAATGTTTTCTTGGATGCCACCAATCTGGGCAATTAGTCGTCTGTGTCCTGCATACCATTTTTGGACAAAGTGCGTAAGCATCTAGTGATGGCACCCAGCAGTAACAAATATTTATTATGGTCGTAAACCAGCATAAATGACACCCAAATTCTTTATATTTCTAGATAGAGGGCATTTAGATCCTTTTCAGTCTGGTTTCTTGTTTGGATTTGGGACAGAGACTACTTTGGTTGTCCTGGTAGGTGACCTTCATAGAGAACTGAACAAGCAAATAGTGTCCCTCTTGGACAGATGCTTTCAATGTCTGCTGAAGACTTATGTTTTTGACCAGGCTTTCCCTGACTCATTAAGTTTTACAAGTTTGAAATCATCCAGATTTCTGCTTTATTTGCTTTTATGTGTTTTACTATTTCTTGCGGGTCTTAGGTTGTGTTTTTGTTTTAATGAAATATTGTTCTTTTTTAGACTGTATACCATTAGTTATTTAAAAATACTAAGTGATATATACGTACATGTTTTTAAATAAAACATGCATATAATCTTGTGCAACATCCTTTTCTGTGGATGTAACTCCCACGTTGCTGGGGATATTTGTACGAAGAAGCCTGCATGTATTGGAGCAGAATACCACTGCAGAGGTTTGCTATGAATGCAGCATTCAAAATGAAACCATTTGGCCTAAACATCTTGATTAATGTACTAATAAGTTCGCTTTATTGCTGTGATAACTGTATTGGCACAATAAATTTAGTGCAGTTTTAGTTTCCCCGTAAATTGATCTCTAGTGTATTGCCAGATTTACTCTTAAGATCTGTACTGTACATTACTGTATTAATAGGGAGCCTTTAAGAAAAGTGGTTTGTTGTTGACCACTCAGTTAAGTGTTTCTTGCACTAAAGGAATTATTAATGTACATAATATACCTATATGTCTGTCACCATTGAAAGTCTAATATTAGTTTGAGGAACCATAATAATAACCCCACTTCACTTTTGGGACACACTACTTGGAAACTGAACTGACATGCCAATTAGGGAGCTATCTACCAAGAGCTGCTACTATAAAGTTTTTTCCCCTTTCCTAGCACACTTTGGATGTTATTAAAAAGGGGGTAATCATTAAAAATAATAATTTTCAAGTTATAAAACTGCTTATATATAATAAATAATTCCCTTTTATTTTTGTCACCTGAGATGATTATATATGTCTCTTAAGTGCTATCAATTTTAGTTCATGTTTTAAGTTTTATTAAATATGGCTCTTGTGATTGCTCAAGATACTATTTTTCCATCATTTGTCCAAACAAGAGCTTAGGTTCATAACCCTGGAATTTTAATGAGTTTACAGTTGGAGCTTTGTAAGAGTTTAACATTCCAACACTAAGTCATATGTGCAATATTTCCATTTTATCTTGTATTCATCACACTGAATAACATTTTTTAATGTTCAATCCACAAAACCTTGTAGGCCATACAATGTATTTTAGACTAGCTTGGATAGCCTTTTGTACTGTGGTGGTCTGGTGCAGATGTAAACTATTTGAAACTAAACCCTGTGATAGTTAAAGAAATAAACAGTGTTCATGGCATGTCCATCAGTCTTTGAAAAGTGCTTGAGAGATTTGTGTCTTGCTTTGGTTAAACAGAAAATGTTTTATTCCATATTTGCTTTGAGAAATGGTGGGAAGCACCCAGTGTTAATAGACCCACTGAAAACTTTGGGCTTAACATAACTTGCCCATTGATTTCAGTTTTCCTGCTCTGAATATGACTGACATCAAATATCACTGAATATATTTAATTGGTGCTATGTATATTCAGGTGTTTTCTGTCATGTGAAATAGATGAAGTAGAAATTGGAGGTCATAAACTTAGGATTTCCATTCTTTTCATCTTATATTTGCATTTAGATGTTTTAAGAATTACTCCAAATACCTTCTACTTTCTTGCTTCTTATGATGGCTTCTCCTGCGTAATTCTGAACACATGGACTCCCCAGCCCCTCTCTAGGTCTTACTTATGCTTTTGCTTCACTGCTTATTGCTCTCTTCCTGGCAACCCATCTCCTTATTTCAGCTGCTTCCTTCTCCTTCTGGTAATTCATTTTCAGCTTGCAAAGTATTTGTTTCTGCACTATGTGAAATAGAATTAAACTAAGTTGACATAGTATTATAAAACATGAAGTTTGAAAAAATACTCTTTTGGTTTCAATTTGATTCCTTTGAAGTAATTATTGAATACCTCAAAATATATGAGTGGAATGCTCCTAGCAATACAAAATAAACAGAATCTGATTATCTTGGGGCTGATTTGTGTGTACTATGCACGTGGTTCTCACTGAGTCTGAAAGAGATAAACAGTTCAATGTGGCTTTCATGCTTGTACTTAGTTGACATATTCAATAGATAATGTTATTGTTACTAGCATTCTAAAGATAACATGGGTATGGATAATAAATAAAAACAGCTTAATGTGATTTTTCAAAAATATTTTTAAAAGCTTGAATGCATACCATTTAAATTGTTGCAGTATTTTAATTACCGTACCTAATTAGTTTACTGCATTTTATTGCCGTCGGTGAAAAAAAACAACACCTTGTTTTTCTCTAGGATAACAAGAACTTTAATAGAGGAGGATGGCCCAAATTGGAGGGAGAAGCTATCCCCGATTCCTGTTGTTCCAGTTTCTGCTCAGTTACATTGGTGGGATGGAGGAAGTGTTACTGCAGAGCCAAAGCAGAAGAAAAATGCAGCCAAGCATGGAGATCAACAGTCACATTTTCCTAGTATGTATAACATGATTGTTGATAAATGTTTTATTTGAGAAAGCTTAATACTTGGGAAATTCCTGCTAGTAACAAAAGAGCTGCATATATAGCTTTCATACTCTCACTGCAGTGTCCTTGCATGGGCTGGGGGAGGGAGTTCTTAACTTTTGCTTCCTCTACAACTTTCTTGTTCCCCCAAAGCCTGGATTATCCAGTGAAAAGCGTGATGGTATGAACTTGGTCTTAAGAAATAGATCCATACCCTATGAATTCCAGCCTTGCTTTCTGATTGCCGCAAAACTAGTGCATGAATGTTCTCCCTACTCAAGTTTGCCGATGACTGACAATCTGTTTATCTGTTTGGGAAAATAGATGAAAAACCAGAAGAAATGTTCAAGTCACTTAAGAATAAAGGAAATGAATTTGTGAAAAAGGGTAACTATGAAGAAGCATTGATAAAGTACAATGAATGCATCAAATTAAATTCCCAGGAACAGACTATCTACACTAACAGGTAAGGAGAATTTTAAAACACTATCAGATGCAACTCAGCTTATTCAGATCAGCAGGCATTTGTCATTCATTTTAGTGGGAAATCGATTTTGTCCAACTTTAATTTTGTAATTGAAAGCTAGTTACATTGCCGTTCTGTTATATGAAAGTCTATGCCTTTATATTAAGACGTTTATACTCTGCTATGCAGGGAGGCCCATAAACATCTGGGCACACAATTCTCATATTGCCTTTCCAACTAGTACAATCGTACCTCTGTTTTTGAACAGCTTAGTTCATGAACAACTTGGAACTCGAATGCTGCCAACTCGGAAGTAGATGTTCTGGTTTGCGAACTTTGCCTTGGAAGCCGAACGTCTGGCGCGACTTCCGATTGGCTGCAGAACACTCCTACAGCCAACCGGAAGCTGCACCTTGGTATCCGAATGTTTTGGAAGTTGGACAGACTTCCAGAACGCATTCTGTTTGAAAACCAAGGTACGACTGTATATCAGAATCAAACTTAGGTTGGCCATTTAGCCATTCTTATAACTACAACTATACACATTTCTTAATATACAAATGATGGGACTTTGAGAATTGGCCTCGGGGTTCTATGGGTGCTACACTATGTTCTTACAGTGCTTTTTCTTTTTTCTTTTTACTCTATAGGGCCCTTTGTTATTTGAAGCTGTTTCAATATGAAGAAGCCAAAAAGGATTGTGATCATGTTCTTCAGATTGATGACTCTAACATAAAAGCTTTATACAGAAGAGCTCTAGCACACAAAGGATTACAGGTAAGAAAAGAGTTTTAGCTCTTAACTTGCTCAGTGTTAGTTATAGCATAAATGATAACATTTAAATTATCAAAAGTTTGAAGGAGGGCGAATTCCTGTTGTTTGAAGAAACAGAAATGGAAAAATGCTGACTGCTGATTTGGAGGAACACTGTGTGGTAGACACAGCATCACTTGTCTTAGTCTTAATGCCAGTTCTTACTATGTTTTGCTATGTTTCATCTTTCTGAGTATTTGTAATTTTTGTGATATTTCCAGCTATTCAGTTTATAAGGCCCATAATTGACTTTTTAAACATTTCAGAACTACAAAGCCAGTATTGATGATTTGAAGAAAGTTCTTCTAATAGATTCAAATATTGATGAAGCAAAGAAGGAGCTGCAGGAAACAACACAGTTGCTAAAACTGAAAAATGAGCATACAGTCAACGGGCAACAAAAGCAAAGGAAAAAAATTGAAATCCAAGAGGTACTCAGTTAAAAAAAAATCATGTACTGGGCCTATAAGTGTGTAAAATTCAGAAATGTCTGGATTGAACTGCTGAGTTCTCAAGCACTTTGTGGTAACTGGCAAGCTAAGTAAGTTGTGCAAGGCAGTTGTAGACCTGCTAGTTGTGGGGACTCTTTTCTGAGAAAATAGTGGAAAGCTAGGACCAGCTAGTCTATACCTTTGCAAATCATGCTTAGGGTCTTCTGGGCTTGTGTTTTATTAACAGGATCCTGTTTTGTTTGATGTTATAAGCAAATGTGGCTAGCCACCAGCTGATTATCACATAGCAAACACCATATTAAAGTAAATAGTTTTGGCTTACTTATTGCTTATTATACAGCAGTCATAAAGAGAATCCCATTACAGTACTAAAGTAAGGTAGTTTAGAATGTTACTTATTACAGCCAAAGTATTTGTAATGCTTAAAATCTTGATGCTATATTTAAATTTAAAATGCCCTCTTAGTCCCATTGCTTCCTTTTCTATATTACAGGTAACTCACAACTTGTTTGCATTCAGCTTTATGCACTTGGCAAATTTTCTTTAAAAAACTATAAATGTGAAAATTGAACCACCCTGAGATGTTATGATGAAGAGTGGTATATTAACTTTGTGTTCATTTTCCTTTTCACTCAAAAAGGGGTTCCCAGTTAATAATGATAAATGCCAAGAATGTTTCCCCCCCTCTAATTAAATGTTTACACTTTGCCTCCAGTTTCCTCCTTTGTGCATATAAGAATCTATCTGCTGTGATTGTATATTGAGACAATATTCCAAAATCCTTTTATTATGTATCCATTGGCCCACACCCAGTTCTGTATCTTCAATTTCCACTTCCTGTTGTATTTGCCATGTTTTTTCAGCCTTATCTAGTACCGACTCTTCCTTTTGTGTTTCTCTTTCCAAAAAGAATGCCAGAGATTTAATTGCTTTAGCCCTAGGATCACTCCAAGTCATAGGTCAAATTCTTTCTCTCTCAATTCCATCAATGTCAGATTATCCAGATCTCTCTTCATTTATGTCATTTTTGTTTTCCAAAATCTTACCTTCTTTTCTACAAACACTTGTATAGTGGGTACTTCAAGTTCCTTCTAGTTTTGCCATAGTTTCATCTCTGAGTCCTGCCAGTTCTCTGTCATCTTTGCCTCTATATAATTTCTGATCCTAATTTCCATTTCATTAATCTGGTTTTAATTTCATTCCCTCTTTTCATTTTCTGTGAAGCTTTATTATTATTATTTAATTTTATAATGTTATCTAAAACAGAGAATCCTAACAGATAAAAAGGTGAAAAAGATAACTATAAAATAGGAATGAGTAGCACGTTAGTGTTTACTTGCACTTTATTTTAACTATCAATGTTGTTATGCACTTGCCGTTGAGTCAAGATTATTGTCGAGTAATTGAGGGACAGCAAAAGCCCAAATCAGCAAGTGGGCAGGGTAGAAGCTAGAGGGAAATGCCCTGGATCAAGGGCCACCAACATTGCATTGCAAGTGCACATGTGATCACCAAGGGCTTCCCTGGCATCTGCAGGGTTTCCTCTCCTCCACTGAAATTACCATATTGGCCCGAATATAAGCCACACCTTTAAAATTGGAGGGGGGAGAGAGAAAAGAACCCAAATATAAGGTGTTCCTGGCTGCATACTGGGCGGCAGCAGAGCTGCGCTGCATTGGCAGCGGCCTTTCCCCTTTCTCGCTCTCTCCCTTCCCAGCCTTGGGGGAGAGGACGGGGGACTGCACACAGGATGGGCACTGCTTTGCCGCTCTCTGGATGCATACCATAAGGTCACAAATATAAGCCACACTTTTAACTTTTCATGGTCAAAATTTGGAAAAAAGGTGAGGCTTATATCCAGGCCAATATGGTAGGTCTGAAAGTAGCTTTCTGTTGTAGCTAGTAGAACGTGTTACAGTGTGGGTGTGATGCCCATGGCAGTTTCCCTGGTTTGCAGGCGTGCCCACAGGCCTCCAAAGGTTGGTAACTCTTATCCTAGACTCAGCCCGGTCTCTTGGTTCTGAACACAAGTTTTTTGATGCTGGAGTTAACATTGAAACTGTTAATAGTCCCTCCCTCACCCAACCTCTCTGATTTTGTAAGTGCACTAGTTTACTGCTTTTAGTATACGCTGCTCTGATTGCAGACACCCCATCACATGTGCAGCCAGCTATGTGGAAGTCAGTTAAACAGAGACCTGCACAGCATGGGCGTGCAGAGGATGAACATGAGCAAATAGGTGGAGCCAGGCATAATTTTTTACATCCTTTTTTACCATGCAGTCAGCACCCCACTGAGAGGGATGGAGCCACCACAATCAAGCTCACCTATGTTATAATCTGGCAGCTGCACATGTGAACAGGGTCAGACATTGAATATATCATTTTGATGGTGTCTAGGACAGAATTAACTTATGAAAATCTTTCTCCCAAGAGACATTTTAAGTTTTACTCAGGTGGCAATAATAACTTCTCTGACTGTGCTCCTGCTTATCACAATTAAGAAATGTTACATGTTGCATATATATATATATCAAAACCAACTGGGCATGTGGTTATTTCTTTGTGAAGGTGAATGAGGAAGAGGAAGCTAGAGAGACCTGTGCTTCAGAGAAGGCTACATCAAATCATGACAGCGCTAAAGGAGAGACTGACGCAGTGCCAATGAATAGTTCAGAAAAACTCATTATTTCAAAGCCATCTAATGCCTATGAATTTGGTCAGATTATAAATGTTGTGAATGCCAATAAGGACATCGCTGCTTGTGCAGAGCTCTTGACAGCGATTGAGCCAAAAGATTTACCAGCCCTTTTAAGCAACAAACTAGAAGGAGACATTTTTCTGCTCTTTATCCAAGCCCTGCAGTCGGATGTATTTTGCCAAGACCCTGGACTGGTGTACCAGCATCTTGTCCACCTGAGTAGAGCAGAAAGGTTTAAGGTAAGGAATTATGGCATTTGCTGTCGATTATTTCTGAAAATGTGCATGTTTATGAAATGCTAGCATTTACTAGGCATTTAGACAAATACCATTTGCAGATACCATTTATAAATGCTAACCACACATTTTTTTTCCCTTTTCAGATGGTGCTAACACTACTTAGTAAGAATGAAGTAGAACAGGTTCAACAACTGTTTGATTCTCTTTCCAAAGAGGAAAACCAACAATTTTCTTTAGATGATCTGAAGAGCCTTAAGAGAGACTTTGAACTTTAAACAACTTCATTTTGGAACTGCCTCTAGCATGCATTCCCTTAATGCTTGTAGGACGGGCATATAAACTATGCAGGCTTGCATGAGGTAAAGTCAGTCTTTTACCTGGACTGTTCAATATGTTGTACATTTTTTTTAACAGTACTTGCACACTGAAAAATCTGCTCTTCCGTCTTGTATATATTTTATCCTACAGAGTACACACGCATGGCTTTATAAGTAATGGGCCTATTCACTTACCATTTTGTTCCTGCAATTATACAATGAGATCAGGAGCACAGGACTCGGGGCTTGCACATTCTCTTCAGAGGGGAGAGAACACATGAGCCAGTGAGGACATGGTTCTCTGGGACAAATCAACAGTTTCTAAAATGTGGGTCCCATATATAACAGTATATTTATCTAATAATTAGAATGTATTCAATGACATCAAGCTGTATTAATGGGGCTGAATATAGCCACCTATGTTGTATTCCCTTTCTTGTAATACAGGAGAGTCTTCTAAAGATGCTACTATTTCAGAAATGTCTTTGGACATGTAGCAGAATTGATGGAGAACATCTTGTACAAAAGTCCCATTGACTGAATGGAAATTGTGCATCATTACCTTTCAGTGGGACTTATGCCGATAAACAATCCTATTGCATTTGTGCCTATAGCCTTCATTTTCTTCCTGCTAGTCACATCTAACTGCAGTGCAGCTGAAACCTACCTTTCTTTCCATCAGTCGCCGATGCACTTGGACAAACACTTGCATCTAGCTCCAATTCTATGTGGCTTCAAAGGAAAACACTGGCACACTTCTTAAAATCCAATGCTAACTTAAATATATGCAGTAAAATACTTTATGGTACTGAATGTGTAAAGTTACATCTGCACTTTGGTAAGCAGGTTCCAAGAAGGGACAGTTTGGTCGTCTTCTACTTCGTGTCTTCTAGGTATGCAAAAATCATTTTATATGGCTTGTGGACTACTAGTGAACAGCAAAACAGGAGCAGGATAGACTATGTTGTTAAATGTTTTAAAGCAATAGAACTGTTATATTTTTAAACCAGAGACTCGTAATTTATTGTTAGTGTGCATATCAAATTTTATTATGGGAGGGACTGCTCAGGTACTTGCACTATTTTGAAGGTGATGTTAGTCAGTGACTTTCCCCATTATTAAATAAACTGTGTATGACATTTCTGTTACCTTAAGACTTTAACCTGGTTGAAAGTTGTTTCCTTGAAGAACCCTTACAAGAAAATATTTAAAAATAAATATATTTGGCATATTTGTGTTTTTGCCTTTTCATTGCCCTAGCATAGCAAGGCAACAGTTTTAGGATGCTTTCTACACTGACAAGATACTTTCTAGAAGACTGCAATAATTTAGATATTGTTGATAAATATGAAATGGGGACTTTTATGCTCCCAATTTAACGCTTGTTAATTGCCCAGTCCAAATGTAGGAATGTCCTCTGTAATAATTTGGTATCCTCTGATAACTGGCTACCTCAGTTCTGTTCTCTGTCACATATCAGTTTCTAGCTCATTAACAAAGAATAGATATTACATTTCAGTTGCATTCTTAAGTAGGAAGAGGCATAAACTCTCTAGACAGTTCTCTTGCATAACAGCTTCTATAGGCAGATTCACATTAGAAACCTGTTTGTGAGGTGGAGCAAGGCTGTGTCCTATAAGCCCATATACACAAAAAAATTAGGGTAAGCAGTTCATCTGCTCCAAGTAAAATCATGCTTAAGGCAGTTTTTCACTGCCATTTATTACAAGCAGTATTTTCTTGTTTTCCTTGTATATGCTTTCTGGGGCCTAGGCTTAGCAACCTGAACCATGATTTCAGTGGATGTTAGTTAATTTTGGTTTGAACTAACGGTAGACAGTATTTTATTAAGTGTTTTGCTTATACCAGACAACACTATAAACCTACCTACAGATTTAATTTTGAAGGGTATCCGTACCTGACTGATTTGTAACTTAATGTATAGTGTTGAACATTATCCTAGTACGTGAAATTAGTTATTTTCCCTATTAGGTTTCATTTATTCATTTTATATATTGTCTATATCCTTATGTGTGGGGTAGATTAGTATTAAACATTACTCTTTTTAACTGAAACAGAAAGCTGCATCGTCCATAATTCTTGGACTAATCTGTCAAAAAGTCCTACCCTACACAAGACACGTGCACACACAGCTTGCATTTTACCTACTTAATAGCCTTGATAGGTCCGATTACTAAATTCTCAGGGTGTTGACAACTATTAGCCATTGATAGCCCTATAAGTCATATTATTTCATTCAGTCAAAGGTTGACAATACTGAGGACAGAAGACAGTTTACCAGGATCATATTCATATGCAACTTTTAAAAAGTGCTTCAAAATCATTTCCCATCTTCAGTGTTTTGGTAGTTGTCACTTGACCACCTTGTCAACCCTAAGCTAGAGTTTTGTTCAGGGTTCTTCAATGGACACTGATTTGCAGATAGGTGCAGGGTACCTAAATGGTATGGTTTGCTTCCTGGAATGCTAATAGGTTTACATTAAAATGCTACTAGTGTTCTTAATTTAGAACTTAAGTAATTTTAGCTTACTCATCCGTTGATCTCTTGTTCATTTTCATCTTAAACTGAATTAACCTCATTATTGCAGTCTTGTAGTTAAGATGTGCTTTTTAATTAACACACTCACTTGATTTGGTATTTATTTAAAAGCCTTTATGTATTACAATTATTTCAAAAATATGTTAAGTTGTGGCTCTTAAAAGTATAGAGATTAATATTTCATGTATAGCCTAAACAATTATCTATTTCACCATGTAGAGAACATCTTTTTCTTATAAAGTCAAAGAGTAACATTTAATTTCAGTATTTTATTCTAACTCAATCATTAGACTAAGATAAGGAGCCTATTTCCTTTGCTCAACAAGTTATCCTGACTTGCAGCAACACAGTCATCTAAACATCCTGCAACTTGCTCAAGGTTGGACAGCAAATTGTCCACTCTGAAGTCAAGATTCATGTGATGGCTAGCACACTGAGAGTTGTCACAAAATTGCTATATGTAGAATAAAAATTGCTACTGGTGTGCATGAATTGCTACTTATATATTTAGCATAGCCATGTATATGAATATATTTAGCATAGCCATGTATATGAATACCTACAGCAATTACAGTAGATATCAACAAGTGAGACCTACTACAGTATATCCTTACCCTGTAACAGAAGTGCTCCTTTTCAGGAATCCAGGCAGATGTCCATGCCTTCCTCCAGAACACAGTACTGTAAACAGCTAAAGGAAGCCAGCCAAATTCCTGACCTTCAACTTTGTTTGGCTTTTCCAACTTATATAGCATTTAAGAGGCTCCTTCCAATGATCACTGAAGAAGCTCAACTCTCATTGGGCTGTTTAAGGAAGATGGTCCCGTTAGGGTATTTGCTTTTTAGAGGTTTTGTACTTCTGGAACCTCTGGCTTCCCCAAGTGTGCTAATTTCTCATTTCTCAATAGCCCCACTTTTGATTGTGAGTTCACTATTAAAAGGAATAAGTCCTATATTTAGATGTCATCTACACAGGAATGTTGTAGAAGGCTAAAAAGCCCTAACTCCAGAGAAGACCCACTCTCTGAAAGCTTGTTTAGAAGTCTTCCACAAAGTAACAGAAATAAAACAAGGTCAGTAGAAATAGCCTCAAGGAGCTGGCAAAGACTGTGAGAAAGGGCTTATAGTATTAAAAGCTCACAGTTGATCTAATATTCTATGGAATCGTAAAGGCAATGCATATTCCAGTTTTCCATGGGCTTGTTCCACAAGTCTGGCAGGTGACTCTCCTAAAATTTTAAAAATCTTTAAATCCTGCTGCCAATAGAGAACATGAATTTAGAGATGGCTACTAATAGTCCAGTGTCAGTAACAGATCCTTGCTTCATGCTTCCAGTCCCTATCTGTCCACCTATTCCCCATTGCTATATCCTTCACCAGTATGCAAATATAGACAAAGGTGCACACGTGCATAACTTACTGATTCTGTCAACATATTTAAATGCCAAAAAGTGGCATGTATATACTGGTTTCTGGAAGTACTGCGCCCATGGTTTTTGCAGCACAGCACAGCCCATCCACCTTCCTGCAGATATTCAGCTAACCTCCCATGTGAGGTTAATTAACAGCACTGGTTGAAATTCAGCCACTGCTAGTGATTGGTTAAAAGTGAGTTTGGAGAAAAGATAGCAACAATTATACTCTACAGAGAAGATGGTGTATTTAAATGGGCTTTTCAAGCAGAGATTAAATGGAGGCATAGACCCTGGAAGCCAAAAGCTATGCAAATGAACCCTGTATTAACACTGTCTTCCCATTTGAGGAAGGATGATTCACAACCACAGTTTTAATTGTACAGGTATGAAAATCGAGTAACAGAAATACTGAGCTTTCATAGTTGCTTAAAAAGAACCCAAACCAAGAACTGCAAGACTCAAAACTTAGTGCACTCCAAAGGAAATTCCATAACTCCTTACATTTAGTCAGGTGTGGAGTACGAAGACAACGCATGAGCTTTTTTCTATCTTGGCAGCAGCTTCTTTCCTAGCCTGGGCCCTGCAGTCACACAGAAGTATGAGTGAATTAAAAAGATTCAAAAATGATGACATCTACACATTACAAACCTTGTTGCGCAAGTTTCTTCTGCTATAGTGGTTCATAAAACTAATTCTTTATAATATGTGGAACCTGTGATCTTACTTAACAGCACTGTCAGATCAGAGCAAAAGACTGTTTCCAACACTGGTCAATCAGATGTTTCTTAGATACCTTCAAGTATGGCCCCAGCCCTCAGGTGCTTGTCACCAGCAGCTGGGATTCAGTAGTACGCTACTTCTGACCAAGGAGACTCCCATTTAGTTTGTTGGCTAATCGACATTGACTGATAGACAAGATTCATGGAGAAATTATTTATTTCCCCTTTAAGTCAGTGGCCATCACACCCTGCAGCAGTGAATTCCTTAATTATGTGGTATGTGAAGTACTTGTCTATCCTGAATCTACTTTTAGTGGATGACTCCAAGGTCTTCGTGCTTTGCAAAAGGAAATAATTTGTTTACCTACCCTAACCATACATTTTACAAACATCTATTGTGTCCCACTCCACTCTTAGGAACTTTTTTAGTTTAGGAAAAAAATACTAACAGTTCAGACTTTTATTTTTCATAAGGTACTGCATAATAGTTGGTCAGTAAATATATGGTTGCTGCAGCAAAGGAAATAACTGGGAGCACATATAGACCATTATAGCAAACCTGACTTATGCCATCACCACTCATATGCTATCAGAAGTGAAACTACCCATTAGGAACTCCTACATCAAGCAGTTTTAAGGATGTTTTGACCATTTTGCAGTATCTGACTAGGAAGCAAAGGAATTTTACAAAATTCCTACCACATTATTATTTTTATTAAGTCTTCTTACCCATCCATCATAAGATCCCAGGGGGTGTTACACAAACTGAATATACAATTATAAAAAAAACACAACAAAATTATAAAACACTCTTTAAATAAAATGTTCAGATCAGGTTTCCAATTAAAGTTAAAAAAAATGGCAAAACATGCCAAACTTTCGTTTCCAAGTTTACATTTATCTGTAGGATAAGACATACAAAATTATATTACACACTGTTTGCCATAAAACAGTTTTAATGTAGTAAAAAATACTGGAAATAAAAATAAGATGCTATATTGAATATTTTCTGTGAAATGTCACAGGAGAGATTATTTGCCCATGTAGCCCTGTATTGTGTACTGTGGCTGGCAGTAGCTCCCCAAGGTCTGACAGACAGACCAACTTCACATTCCCTGCTACCAGATCTTTTTAACTGGAAATGCCAGAGATTGAACATGACATTCTGCATGCAAGGCATGTATGTGCTCCACAGCTGAGCTATGCTTCTTGTCCTATATTCACCACAATAAACTATTTCTGATGGCCTCAGCCCAACTTGATAAGTAGCTGAGATGGGAGAGGTGAAAATGCAAGACCCTTTTGGGGGCCATTCTTTGAAACAGCTATTTCATCCCACACCAATAGTGTATATGTTTGATCTCCAGGCTAAAGGTTCTTTGTTCAAATGGACAGAAGACAACCAAAATAGTACTCAGACATTTATTTCAGGTATGCAGTTTACACACATCATTGAGCAAAAGAAAAGAGCAAATATACAAATATTGTAACAAGCGTTACCAAATGACGGATCTGGCACTAGTGTTATAAGCCGATTAAAGAAACTGGTGAAGGGAAGTCATGGAGGAGGGCTGCAGCTCACAGCAGCCGTCTTCTCATACAACCAAACTTTCAGTAGCACCATAATGGCAATACTTACAAAAAACACAGAACAAAAATTGGAGGCTATTATGCCAAGGATAATCATATTTTTTTTTTCTTTTGGGGGAGGGGCAGAGGGCACATATCATTATGGATTGTGTAGCAAACATCTAACAGTGCAGACGCCTGAGCTAGCTTCAGGTTATGTTTAGCTGAATATCTTCCATAAGGAGGATAACGTGGGAAAGCCCCAAAAGCCAGCCAAATTTGAAGCCCAAATTTTGTATATGTGCAAGCTCTGCACTGTGCTTTATTTCTGTGCATGTGACTCGCAAAAGGGATGTCAGAAAAGTTATCCACTAAAAGCCTGAGTGAGTCTTTGGTAGGCTAATACTTCAGTATTATGATACCCATTAATCTACCACAGTCAGTTGATTTTCTGAAGTTTTCCTTTAGCTTCCAAAAAGGTGGCAAGAGAAAACATTCTGGAAAACTGTACAGTGAAAGCATCAACAGACCAGGCACTTAAACCCCCAGTCTTTTCCAAAGGCACCAAGAATTAAACAGCATAACTGAAGTCCCCTGTGTGAAAGGCGACTATATCAGCTTCTATAATGGATTACAAATTAAAATGATCTTAAATTTTACAAAAACTTTTATACAGCATATCATAACCTTACCTTCTGCTGTCAGTTGCAAATATAATTAAATTACCCCCACTTGCTTGATAAGGAGACGTCACCTTGCTACCTATCATATATCAAGTACCAGTTTTTCATACTTAAAAGTTATATTAAATGCCATAACCTTGCTCAAGGAACGTTTTGTGTCTCAGCATTGCCTAGAACAGATTACATTCTGTCCCAGACAATATTAACAGCACTGAAATATTTGGTATGGTTAATGCAACTTATTTTTGCTAGGTGCTATTCACCAGAGCTTGAAGTTAAGTTACTGCTGGGGACTACAAACCACTTACTGAGTTTTTACATGATATCTATGAACAAGTGATCACTTCCGCAGTTGACACGAGTCAGCTTTTGCCCCTACCCAAATGCAGACCTTCAGCAAAGTTATGGCAATAATACAAAACATCAACATATTCATTTCATTGTAATGCACTTGTTTACACCTTCATGTCACTTCACATAGTTCTGCAACAGAGTTCCACGCAAAGCATTCTGCCTTAATAGAGATATATAAAATGTAAATTGCATTGAAGCTTTGCTTCTGATGGCCGCTGAAAGTTACCTGACCAGCTAACAGAAAAGGGCTCTTTAGTGGTAAATACATTTCTGCAGCACTTACAGGTTTAAATCTCAGTCTGAATTGCAGCATTTAACTCCACAGCGTGCTGTGAATGGTTGTTGTTTGCTTCTTTCAGTGTTTCACCAGTACCCATATCTGCAACACTTGAAGTCCCATTATAAACACATTCTTCAGCAATGTAACTCAGCTGTGGAGCCTCTGAGTTTGGAGCAGCTGGAATCAGCAACGAATTGCCACTTTGGTGTGGAGAGTTTTCTAAACGGTCATTTTCTACCTCTGGGAGAATGTTAACTGTGGTAAACCGGGTATGATAATCACTGGAACCATGGCTACATGAGGTTTTCATACTCTCCATATCAGAGCAACTAAACTCAGAAAAATGACTTGAGTGGGAATCAGCTACAGATGGGATACTGTCACTGAGAGAGGGAGAGTCAAATTCACTGGAGTTTGTGCTTTGTTGCTCTAATAATTGAGCATCCATGTCCTCTCTGGTCTCATTTATCTTCATGCTACTCTTTTTTCTTAGTTTACCTTTGCATTTTTTCCCTGCCGATGCATCTTTGGACCACTTGGTGGCACTAGATTTGTTTTCTGACAAGCAACCAGCGTTACTTTGACCTGCAGAACTACCATCGTCAACACTACTGCTGCCACTGTTGTGCCTGAATTTTGTGGGCTTTGATTCAATGTCTACTTGTACCTCCATACTGCTGCTATCTCTAGAAGGGGGAGAAGAGAGAAGTATTCATTAAAAAAATGTTTCAATTTGTGAAATTAAAAATGGAAAAATGCAATTTAAAAGCATTTTAACACAATGCAGTATAGCTTTAGGAAAAAAATGGCACTAAAAGCCTGGTGACTCATTCTGCTAATATTGCCTTTAATAAAATGATGTAATACAATACAAACACAACTATTTCAGGTGCTGAAACATTGCCTCTATTTATCTCTACCCATCCCTTTAAGGAAAAATGAGCCACTATTATTCAAATATTAGTTTCTTTTTTTTTAGAACTGCAGATATAATGCCTTGTGAACTGCAACTGATTTATGTGTTAAAACTCTGCTTTAAGAAAATAATTAACATATCAGATTTCTCACTGGACCTGTGCACATAATCCATTATCTTCACTGTTCACTTCATGGATCAGTTGCAGTAGGGTTTTGCCTTGGTAGTTCTTGTCACAATCCATTTTAGTCCTTGAAGTGTCATAGGACTTTCCACTGTTTTTAGTACACATATCTAAAAGCACATTATGAGAACTTCTTCCTAACTTTAATGTGCCACGGATCCACAAGCATACATTCCAGAAGCCCATCAACCATTTGTAAAAGATATCCAGAAAGAAAACCATACAGGGTTGGATCCAGACATGCCAAATGGAAAAGGCTGAGAGGTAATTTTCAGCAATTCCTCCTTCCCCCTGCAGCCTACCAAAAGCAGTTCAAGACTCAGAGGACTACCTGGAGGCATTGGGGGGTGGGCTGCAGGAAGAATTGGTGGAAATCACTGCTCCCATCCAGCAGGAAGTCTCTACAAGACCTCAGTCCTTTCTGTGAATGAAATAAATCTGAAATTCACAGGATAGCCAAGCTGGATCTACCTTTACCAAGCTTTGCAAACTGTGGGAGGTGGGGAGATATAAAGACATCTCACACCAGTTTGTCAATAAAAAAGAAATGTGCAAATATAATTTTTAAAACCAAGCCAGGAAAAAAAAATCTGCCAAGAGCTTTTATTTCAAGGCAAAACAGATGCACTAAGCGGACAGTGAAGATTTTGGATAGTTCTAGCAAGAAATCTGATTGACAAAGTTACTTCATAAAAGCAGAGATCCAAAGCTTTTTAAAAAAATGAATTTAACAAGGTTTTGTATCTGCAGGTCAAGAAAATTATATTTGAGTAATAGCAGCTCAAACCAAGAAGAAACTAAAAATCCCACCACCTACCTGGCTCTGAAGGATTGAACTTCAGAAGGGTGGGGCAGAAATTTGATAATAAATAGATAAAAAAATTGTTACATCCAACAACAATCATACCAGAAATTTCAAAGAAGGGGAATTCATTAATGCTGCTTTTGCAGACTACTACAAGGTATGCATATTGAATACGACATCGTTCAATTAACAGAATTGAATAAGCTGTATTTCTATTCACATTTCCACTACTTAATTCTTACCTGTCCAATGGGATATATGAATTTAAAATGGATCCAGCCATCGCTTTGGTGCTGGCATTGTCACTAACTGTTCCTAAACTAACGGTGCCCGACTCTCCACTCAAACTGCACCTTTCCTTCTGCACGTCTGCTTGAACTTCCAACCTTGGGGAGAAATTCAATTTTAGTTCTGTTATTATCTTTCAGCTTTCTTATCACTTGGGAGTCTTTTAGAAGCTTCTGCTTGCAAGCTACTCACAGGCATGTGGCTAGAGAATGAGACTCTTAATCTCAGGGTCGTGGGTTTGAGTCCCACAATGGGTCCTTTCCAACTCTACAATACTAGGATTCTATTATCTAGTTGGCTACTGTCAGAACAAAAGCTTCCCAGACTACAAAAGGCCCATGTTTAGACAATATTTTCCTGTTGCCCCTGAAGCCATACACATGGTAGAAGGTAGAACTCCTTATGCTATTTTGGTACATTGCTCACTGTAGTTGAGACAGAAAACCAACTACAGAAGAATAGCACTATTTGGCCAAAAAAAAGAGGGGCATAAAATATCATTTATTATGAGACCAACTCATTTCAGAAAAAAATCTTCTCTCAAAGCCCCCCTTTTTAGCAACAGTTCTGACACACCAAATACACTGCACTAAATTCTGTTGCCAGAAACTTTCAAAGTGGCCTATGTAATTTGTGGCACCTGAACTTCCTTCCCTTCCTTTAACTGCAATTGAGTAATCAGGGATAAGAAATCTTCTTTAATCCGTGTAAACAAAGTAACTGTTTTTAGACTACATGAGATCAAAATAAAAAAGTATCACATCAGAATGTACAACATGAAAAAGTTCGTCCTCTCAGAGCTAACTGTAGTTTGTTTACAAAAGCAGACACAAAAGCTGAACTTTGGACACAAATTATCTTACCTGTTAAAGCAGTTGACCATTGCACTTCCCGACAGACTCCCTGTTATACTGGCTCCAGCCAGGGCCATAGTGCTGGCAGTTTCGCTCAGATTGTCTCGAATTGCTCCCATTCTGTCCATATGGCTACCACTTGCACTCAGGCTTCCAGTCAATCCTCCAACACTTTCTTCCCCTATGCTGGGGTTATTACGTGCCTCTGCTACTGATGTGGTATCTAAAGGTAAAGACACTTAAACTCAGGACGCAAAGGAGAAACATGCTAAGATGAAAGCACAGTTGGCAAATCCACACAGTGATCAACTCCTGCCCGGAAACCAGTGTCCCCACTGTGGAAGGACGTGTGGATCCAGAATTGGCCTCCACAGTCTCTTACGGACTCATTGTTAAAACTGAGTTTATGGAAGACAATCTTATTCAGCTATGAGTGATTGCCAAAGAAGAAGATCTAAATATGAAAAGGGTGGTACTTAAAATTAATAGGAAAAGCATTTCACTGAAACTCCTTCAATGTAGAGAAAGACACTGTTCTTGGAAAAGCTGGAACAGTGACTACTAGGGTTGCTGCTAAGCTTTTCCATGTGTCCCAAGAATCTGGGTTAGTGCTGGTCCTAGACCGATATAACTACAATGTCTGCAAGAAGAGAGCATGTATACCATCTATCAACTCCAGCCATCAACTGAAGACATTGAGAAGAGACTGGAACAGACTTTCCTTACCTACTGCTGCATTTGTTCCACCAACAGTTATATCATTTTCATCATCAAATTCTATTCTGACACCCTTTCCATTGCCAGCCGATACACCGCAACCTCCGCTTCGGCAGAGAGAGATAGGAACTACTCCGTACACATAGGCCAACATAATGGGGACACCAATTCCTGCAATGAAAATGTAGAACACTATAATCAGTACAGAGTTGTCATGTTGTGTGGTATCTCTGTCTGTCTGTCTGTCTGTCTGTCTCTCTCTCTCTCTCACACACACATGAGAGAGAGAGAGATCACTATATATATCATTATATAATTTAATAGGCTATCACAAAAAGTGGCAAAGAAAAGAAAAGCTGAATTACTACTATAAATGAAAAAGACATCCCCCTCAGTCCTATAAACACCTCCTGATGCCAGGAGTTTCTATGTGGCACTGAGATCCTCTGCTTCTAATGCCTCTCCCATTCGTTTCAACTGATGAATCAGGTCTGTATGTACACTGTTTTGTACCACTGGGTGTGGTTCTTCCCTTGGAATTGATGGGGCTTGACCCCAGAGCTCACATACATATCTGAACACACACAGGTATCTTGTACTGAGGCCCTGGTTTTCAGAGAGAATCTTACCAAACCTACAATAATTGGGAAGAGTGATTAGGCACAGGGATTGTTTCAGCTCCACATACTTTTATAAGCTGGTAATGCATTTTTGAAAAATAGGGTTCAGAGCTGTAAAATGAATGCCTAGCAGCATCGATAATATCAATTCTTTGTGCCCCACCTTTACAGCAAAGTGTAAACAAAGCTTTTTATAAATCAGTACAAATAACTAATTCTGAAAGGGTTTTCCTGATTTTTACCTGCACCTTTACTTACCAACGGTTACTGCAGCTACAACTGGTGAAACAATTACAGACAAGGTTACGCCACCTGCAATGGCCAAGTTCCTCTTGTGCTTTGAAATGTCTTTACCTTCATAGCGATTGTGAATCTTTAAGAAAAAGAGCATTTTAGAATGCATTGCACATCACAAAACTGAGAAGTATTTCCTGCGCGCGCGCGCACACACACACACACACACACACACATATATATATATATATATATATATATTATTTTGAGCTGCCTTTTCTTAAATGAAGCGTCTTAATGCCACAGATTTATAGACAGAAACTGTTTGCAAATATTACTAGCTTATTTAATTCTATGCAGCTGCATACTTTTTTTAAAAAAGTGTGTTTTTAAAAAAAAATACACTTTTTTCCTGGTTCTAGATACATTTCTTTATGTAAGTTGACTAAAGGCAGTCTCTCTCTCTCTATATATATATATTACTACAATATCTTAAAGCACATGTTGCTGTGTGAACAAGTCTTAAACATGTGCACAAAAGTATCCAAGTCCTATGTTACTGAACTAAACACACAGTCACCTTACCTTACGTCCAACATATACAGGTATTCCGATAATCATAGCTGGAATAGCAATGCCTGCTATTAAGGCGATTCCCACAGGTGCACCCACAAGCGTCCCTAGTTGCCACAGTATTTTCTTCTTCCGACTCCATGGTTTTTTCCCCCAGAATGTACAACCTGATGGACTATTTGAAGAAATTTTCCATAAGTAAGGCGAACTTATGACTCACAGTGAATAGTCTTAACTTACCATCAGTTTTATAATAACATTCTCTAACAGAGAGAGCAAGAATGCTTGAATCTGTAATCCTGCAGATTAATGTAATGTAACGTTTCAGGTTGTGGAGAAAGTAATCTGAAACTAATATAGTACCAGACCAGCAGTACAACATTTATATCCAGTGCATTTTCTTTTTGGCTCCATCAGATCATGGCTCTTCCCAGGGCTGATGCTAAAATGTGCAACTCAGGATTTGGAACAAAGTTTCTCCACCTACGTTTTAAATGAACCTCTTTACTATGAATGGGGAAAATTTACCTTCCTCAAATTTAACTGAAACATCTGACAAGTTTTGTCTTTCTCTAGGAATTGTGTGTTTTACTTAGGCAAAAGCTCTAAGGCCTGTTGATGAAGTGTTATGGCAGCAGCTGCCCCACTTGTTCTGAACACAACTAGACACAATAACAAACAGAATGTCCTCTTTGCAAAAGGCTTCTCCAAGCATGTAGGACATATGATGGGAGGCAGGGATTGTTGTGATAGAGTTGATTCCATTGCTATCTTTCCTAGTGAAATTTACTGCAGGAAGTCCATTTTCTAATCTCCCACAGTAAGTCCTGGGGTTTCCCCGTCATTTTATCATATTCTGAAGAGAGTTTCAGTGTGCACCAAGCTATAGAAAGCAGGGCACTTCCTGTAGTTGACACCCATGCAATGGAAAGTCCTGCCTTATCTAATGTCAGTAAACTCCCTCTCAAACTAGTTTTATATATATAAAAAATCTAACCAGGTATGAAAATAGAATTCCATCTCAAACTAAAGACTACATCAAATGTGCATGATCAAAACAAATGTCACTTGTTCCTTTATTCATTCACTCACTCACTCATTCATTCATTCATTTTAAAGGATTTATAGCCTAGCCTGCTGTTAATTAGTGGGGTACAACATGAAGTGAGGTACCTGAACTCTTTCAATACATACCTTAAATAATGCAAGTCTGAAATCTCCTTCATGCATAGCCAACAGAATTCACATCCACAGACCGCACATGTCATATGATTGCAGCTTCCATCATTCATCTTTATTATATAAGCAGCACAGCGTGGGCATGGTTTTATGTCATCAGCTGTTTAAAAAGAAACCCAATGAAGCCATACTGCTTATGAGAACAACCAACACTGAAAATCATGTCTGGAAATGTTTGTAAATTTTAACTGGTTGCAACCAATTCCAAGTTCAGCCTAACTTAATAAAGAATTAACCTAAAGGGAGAAAAATTTAACTGGAGGACCGGGAGATCTGTGGATGCATACAAAATTAATAAATAATAACAGGTACATGCAGGTACCGTTTACGCGATTTTAGTGCAATGAGCTAGCTCGGTTGCTTCAGCCTGTCGTTCGCAGTCAGCAAGGAAAGACAGTGCTGTTTGGACACCTGGGATCCAAAAGAACTTCTGTTTTCTTCTCCCTTTTGGTGAATTATTCCTGCATCTGTCTTATTTAGAGTAGTCCTTGGAATCTCCATAGTTTGCCCCTTTTTCCCATGGCAACCAGGATACATATATCCTATGGATAGTTCATCTGCGAGAAGGTATTCTCTAGAAGTTATTTTCTGCAACTACTACTACACAGTAAGCGTGGGTGGAAGCTAAATACAGTGGTGCCTCGCAAGACGAAATTAATCCGTTCCGCGAGTCTCTTCGTCTAGCGGTTTTTTCGTCTTGCGAAGCAACCCTATTAGCTATTAGCGGTTTAGCGGCTATTAAAGGCTTAGCGGCTATTAAAGGCTTAGCGGATTAGCGGCTAAAAGGCTATTAGCAGTTTAGCAGCTTAGAAAAAGGGGGGGAGCGAAAAAAAATCGGAACACTCGAACACTTTCGTCTAGCGGGTTTTCCGTCTTGCGAGGCATTCGTCTTGCGGGGCACCACTGTAATCCCTTTTCTATATGGCAAATGCAAAACATGAACACTTGGGAAAGTGGCTTAGGCGTGTCTCTTGCAGTGTAGGAGCACTCCAGGCACTCATTAAGAATTCAATGTATACTTAACTTACAGTTCAACAATACCCATACCTCCTTCAGAAGTAGTCTCTGTGCTTAATGGGACTTACTCCCAGGTAAGTGGGTACAAAATAGCAGCCTTGGCTTTGGTTTAGAATTGACGCTGGGGGAAATGGGGGTTTTGTGCCTTTAACAGTTGCATCTCCACAATCAAGACCAGCAGGACACAGATCTTCCCATGATAAACATAAGGTTTAGGTGGTTGACCATGTTCTCTTATTTTGTGTTATACCATGTTCCTATGGCAGCCATTTTGTGGCAAAACATGTTCACTGGCATGGGTGTAGCCAGGATTTTCCTTAGGAGGGGCAAGCCTTTTGTTAGGAAGGCAGAACCTCAGTTAGCTATGTATTTTTATTTACGGGGGGCAGCTGTCCCTCTCTGCCCCCCCCCCCGGCTATGCCCATGTCTACTGGTCCCAAAAGGTTAGCAACCCCTGCTCTAAGTCAACATCTGTGACTCAGTATAACAAAGAAGCACCTGGGTCAGATGTTCTGACTATCCATATCCAAATAAAAATCCAACAGAGAGTACAGTGAAGTTTTTCACTCTAAATCAAGTCAGTAATTATACTCTAAAGCGATGCCAACTCCTCCCCCTTGCCCAAGATTCTGATGAGGTTTATGGCTGTCCAGTGTGAAATAAGTTCACTGACAAAGCAAGGCATTATATGCAGTCAGTCCTCTTGCACAGGTTACCAAGAAGCTTATCATAGGTGAGTCAACAGATAGCCTGTTTTCGCTTCATACTGTATAAATCTTTTGCCTTTAAAACAGGTGGGTAGGCAATGGTTATCAGCTGCAGAAGTGTAAGCACAAGGACAGTTTTTTTAAATAAAAAAATCTAGTATAGTAAGCTCTGTCCTTCACTTTGTACTTAAGTCATTGCTTATATTTTGAAGGCCTCCCCAAAAGTAATCATAAAAACAAAATAATTCATGAATGGAATCTCAAACCAAGACAATCATGAAAATGTCTAGTTTCACTGCACTGTGATATTTGGATGAAGTATGGTAAAGAAAGTTAATAAATACCAAGAACAACAACGATATTGGTTAACCTCTATTAAGTCAACCATTATCAGTCGACTTTTGGATCATCCGTTTATGAAAGTTTGCACCATTTGCATAATGCTAAAATAAGGGCTACTGGACTCAGCTCTCCTTTCTTAACAAACATCAATAATCAGTGAACAAAACAGTTATCTGATAGTTTAAAATGTTTTAAAGACACCTAGTATTTCAGTTAATAAATACCTGCTGCTCCAGACTCCTGGCTGTAGCTAATGGACGAAGAACGAATTGTTCGCAAGCGTAGGCTCTGGGCTCTCTCCTGGCGAGCAGCATCACAAGTCTGGTTGGGATGCCAAATTTGTTTACAATGATAGCAGAATTCAGTTCCACAGCCTTCACGTCCACATGTAAGTTTAGGACAGCTTGCACATCCAAAAGCGATTACAGCATACCTTAAAATGGTCAAGAATAAGTAGGGGGAAGATTGTTATTCTCAGTACTGCACAGTGGCAAGAAGAAAAGCTGACTTTCGGGGATAAATTAAGAAATATCCCTTATTCTGAAAACAAAGCTCCATTGTCATTGTGATCTAGCTAACAAAACTCTGAAGATCTGAACCTAACAATCTAAGTCCTTGTATTTCACTCTCTGTGTAGCATGTACTCTTTGATCTAAGTCTCAAGTTTAACAATGAGAATGGTACATTCCAGATTCCCACATTTCTAAATGCTTGGTGCTGACCTCAAGCCATCTATAATAATTGTGTTATTTTTTAAGGTCTTTCAAAGTTGCACACATTTTAGTGGTTAAGAGTTAGCCCAAATAAACTATGTAATTGCAGTTGCTTGCAGTTGCTTGTGTTCAGTGAAGCCCACAGTAGACACTACAAATGACAAATAAGCAATCAATAGGTCTAATCTTAAATTCCCCAAACCACCTCATCAAACTAAGGCAAAAAGGAGTACCCACCAGTTGCTTGCAGCCATTTTATATAGTAACTTGAGTTGTGAGAATAAAATTAGTTATTCTCAAAACCTCTTAAAGCCAAACTATAGGGAACTACTATCCTCAATAGCAACAAAAGGTCAATGTTGTGTAGCGTGAACTAATATAACTTTTAAAAAAACTATTTCCAATCCTGTGACTTGTCTACTATATAAAATACGACATAAGGACCATCTCAGGCTTCCTCATCATCACTGTGGCAGCCAATGACTGGAACAGAAGATCCCACTAAAATGCAGTCTCTGGTCCTGCATTCAAAATGTTATCTCCTGGTTCACCCGTTCCCTCCATGGTGTGGAAGCATTGGGAGGAATGTGGAAGCCCAAGGTTTGCTCTGAATTTCACAATCTGCAAAATCCCAGGGGCCCAGGTCCAGCTGAAAACAAGTTTAGAGTCAAATAATATTTCTGAGAACACAAAATTGATGGTAATCTTAATTTTCATATTCCAACCCAACAATTATCAGAGAGAAGTGGGACACATTGTATCAAACAGACATAGTGCATATGTGACAGAAAATCAGTGAGCACTGGAGAGTTAACAGTGTCTCTTATAATACACAAGAGGTTTGACTCTGAAATTCAGCTTTTAATCCCAGCTTTTCCCCATGAACATTCTCTAATCAATAATAGTAATGCAATAATGTCATTTGTAGAAGGGAAGGCATGTTCAATAGACCAACAGGGATTCTGACCCCTTTTGTGTAGAAAGATATATTGGGGGGGGGGGGAGAAGAAGAGAGAGGAGGAGGGACAGCGACACTTTTGTATTATAGGCTACATTGCAGCTACACAAATACTTCAGGATTCCACAGACACACACACACATACCCCATCCTCCAGCTAGGCAACAGCAATCAAGGAGGATGCAGAGCAGGGCTGATGAAAACTTTAACTTGGAGAGGAGGCATAGCCTAGGGAGAGTCCCAAGGGCTAGTGGGAGAGGTCTGTGGGGCTCTGTCATTCCCAGATTCAACATACTAAGCAACAGCACAGCACAACAACAATGGGGAGGAGCAAAGTTCTCTGATCTTTGCCCTGGGAGCCTGTGCAATTGTGCCAAGCCATGGTTTGGCTTAGCATGACATATGAAGCAGGCCACTCACAGAACTTGCTAGTCAACAAAAGAGAACTGATGTGCTGTATATTGAAAATCAGCACACTTCTGGGTGCAGACTGTTTATATCAGGGGGGAACCTCAGGTCCAGGAGCTAAATGCAGGCCTCCAAGCATTTCTATCTGACACTTGGAACTAAGCCCAGCTCATGCCCCCCTCCCAGACTACACCAGCCCTACTCTATGCCTACCTTGATACCTTTTGGCAGGCTGGTTTTTGTGTGGTTGGAATGTAGCTGACCTCAAAGAAGTAAGAGTCATCCATAGCCACACCCATGTTTTGTCTCTGGCCTACCAATTACATGCTTCCCTCAGAAGGTCACCGTATAGTGGCCCTCAGTATGCAAAATGCTCCCCATCCCTGGTTTATATTATTGCTTTATTTGTCATCTAATATCTTGCTTTATATCTTAAAATATTTTTAGACTGGGCAGTTTTTGTTTTTAATGCATGTATTGTCTTTTTGGCATTCCTCTTCCAAGAAGGAAAGTGGATATTTTTATCCCAATCTGTATTGGATATGTACCGTATTTTTCGCTCTATAAGACGCACTTTTCCCCCTCCAAAAATGAAGGGGGAAAGTGTGTGGGTCCTATGGAGCGAATGCAGGCTTTCGCTGAAGCCTGGAGAGCGAGAGGGGTCGGTGCACACGGACTCCTCTCATGTTCCAGGCTTCAGGAAGCTATCCGCAAGCCTGCGGAGCCCTGCAGCCCAAAGCCCGGGGAGCGTGGCGCTGTGCACCCTGGGCTTCGGGCAGCTCTCCGCAAGCCTGCGGAGCCCGGTGGGAGTTCCCGCCGGGCTCTAAAGGCTTGCGGATAGCAGCTTGCTGTCCCCGAAGCCAAAACAGCGAGACGGGGCGCTGCGCAGTCCTCCGTCTCGCTGTTCCAGCTTTGGGATGGCTAAGCAAAGCCTCCGCAGGGTGGTGGGGTGAAGGCACCCGCTGCCCTGCGGAGGCTACAAAGGATGTCCCCGAAGCCTCAAGCCTTTGGAGTGCAGCTGCGCCACAAGCTCGGGGGCAGCGGCAAGGCCTGCTCTTGAACGCACCTTGTTTTTGAGGGGGAGAACAAGAACCCCCCCCAATTCGCCCCCTCCTATGGTCCAGTGCGTCCTATGGTCCGGTGCGTCTAATAGAGCGAAAAATACGGTAATTGTTCTTATACGTGTAAGTGTTTTATATATGTTTTTATTTTATTATGAAATAGCATTGAGATGTTTCACAGGAAGTGGCTTAATAATAACAACAATAATGATGTAGAGCCCTTTAATTACAGGCTTGACCAGAGTGACATGCAATCCAGCCATGCAAAAGCAGCTCCCTCACCACTCTTGTAACACATGAATCATCTCTAACAAAGGAATCTATATGCAAGGTCACTGAGAAGTAAATCCAAGTGTGTTCAAATGAAGCTACCTACCAGAAAAGTGTATGTAAGATTGAAGCCCCAACCTAGGGCACAAAACTGAATCTGAACATTACACAGGACTCAGTAGATTAAAAAATAAAATAAAAGGTACAATCAACAAAAAATCATTTAAAATGAAAAGTCACTCAAATAAATCCATAGCATTGTGAATCAAGGAAAGGGGTGGTGAACAAAAACCTATTGTATTGTACTGATTAAATAATCAGGTAACTGGTTCCATGGTCAATCAATTCTATTTCTCAAGGAGTTCCTCTTACTGTTTAACCAAAATCTAGCCTCCTATAATTTTAGTATTTTCTTGAAGGTGTGTAGTCTTCTCTTGGAACATGTTCCAACACATGGTTTGGAATCTATATGTTTCCAAGTTCATAAATGCTGTAGTGGGGCAGAGGAGGACATTCAAAATAGCTACAACGTTGTCCAGAAAACTGGCAACATCTCAAATTAAAAGAATTTTATGCTCCATACTTTTGGTCTAGGATTGGACTGATAAGAACAAGATGCTAAGCGCAAAGCAAGAAAAGCAAACCATACTTCTGCAATGTTTCTTTCTAAATAGGACCACAATCCAAATTTGATTCAAAGCCAATACTGGAGAACATGCAATTACTCTCATTTGAACTACTGAAGAACTGGAAAAAAAATTAGTTATTCAGTCAATCAATAGATATTTAGTAATTACTATCCAACATATGCAGAAGTGAAAAAACATTCTCATCTGTTATTCTCCATGGAAAACCAATTACTTCCCTACTACCAGCTCATTTTCCATGCTATTTTATTTACAACATCACTATACCTTTTCTCACCAGCCACCTGTTCCTAGCTACACACAGTCTTCTTGCTAACATGATAATGCAGCACTTCAGGTCACAGAATAGGTATATACTTTTAATGTAAAAAGTGCTTGGCTTAATGACTTCATGGATACTAATGCCATGTATACGATAAACACGAATGCGTAAATTGGTCTAAACCACAGAGCCAAGGGCTTGCTGATCAGAAGGTCGGCGGTTCGAATCCCCGCGACAGGGTGAGCTCCCGTTGTTCAGTCCCTGCTCCTGCCAACCTAGCAGTTCGAAAGCACGTCAAAGTGCAAGTAAATATATAGGTACCGCTTTGGCGGGAAGGTAAAGGGCATTTCTGTGCACTGCTTTGGCTTGCCTGAAGTGGCTTAGTCATGCTGGCCACATGACCAGGAAGCTGTCTGTGGACAAACGCCGGCTCCCTCGGCTAGTAAAGAGAGATGAGCACCGCAACCCCAGAGTCGTCCGCGACTGGACTTAACAGTCAGGAGTCCCTTTACTTTTACATTTAAGCTGAAATCAGCAGAGGAGGACGTGGCATACTGTTGTGTAAATTTTGTGTAGGAAGGTTTGTATGATTTAAGGTAAGGCAAGTTCAGGGGGGAGTGAAAGATGGATGGAATGTTTGTGTGTGTTGTGTGCTGAATGACAGGGTAGCTTATGACAGAATAGGTATGTGTCTGGGGAGTGACAGTTGGGTTTTGGGGGAAGTGAGAGTAGCTGGTGTGGGTGCTGAGGAGTAAGGGGTAGAGTAGGTTGGATAGGATACAGTTAGGAATAGAGGTATAAGCACGTGTTAAAATATTTAAAAAATGAACACCGTTGTTAAAGCAAATCCCATAAAAACCTGTTATATTCAGCGTTTACTATACTAATGAAGTTTTGTTTGTTCCAATCACGTTTCATATTTGGCCAAACTATCACAGCTATGACAAAATAAGTCAGAGATAGGTGTTTATATGGTAGCAGCAGAATAACAGCAGTTAGGAGATTGCTTGAAGTTTTGACAACCCAGAGCTGGGAACCGAACAAGGCAACCGAAGGCAGGGAAAGTGGTGAGAGGAGCTTTACCAAGCAAAACAGTGATTAGAATGAAAAGTACCCTCTTGCTCCTCCCAAGTAGTGGGCTTGGAAAGGGAAGAATATGACAAAGGGTACACTTGTTCTGGCTTAATGATGACAATCAAATGTGTTTCCTTGAATATTAAAACATTTGCAGCTTAGGAAAAAGTATTCTGGCATCAAGCAGCTACAACAAACTGGTTTATGCTCTCTTATACTGAATTTCTACTGGCAGCCAATATTTGGGGTTTCTGGCATTAAAACTGCCAATGCCAGGATGTGTAACTACAAAGTTAACTTCTTTATTTTATAAAAAACTTTCACAATTTACACTCAAGAAACTGCTAGGTTTCTTTTCAAAGTGTATTAAAATATTTCTATTTTATTTTAAAGGAACTAAAGTCACTCCTTTAAACACGCTACAGTGTGAAATAACAGCGTTTACCAGAATAAATCTGCCTGTCTGTTCTTTTACTTTTGTTTCATCTATGCCATGAAACAATAAGGACTACTTAGCACAACCTGAGCAATATGACGGAGGCACAAAACTTCAAATGTTAAAATAGTTACAAATTAGTAGACAATTAGAGCAATTTAATGAACCGAATAATATATTTCAGGATGACGACAAGATCCATGTGCTTCATTAGAATGGGTAGGAAGGGGAGTGGAGATAATAACTTACCCACAATCAGGAGCAGGACACCACCTACAATCAGGGTCTGCCACAAGCCATCTTCTAAGCATAAATTCTTCATATTTTTCCATCAATATGTCATCATTTAATATCAATCGAATATCATGGGGATTGAATCGCTCAGAGCACTCTGGACAGCTGATATTAACTCTGCTCTCAGAGATTTCTATCCGGAGATACTGACGTAAGCAATCCACACAAGATCTATGGTGACAAGTCATTATTTCCGGAAACCTCTCCTTGGAGTGTCGCAAAAGGCACAAGGGACACTCCATGAAGTCTCCGCTCTGTTTGCTGATGATGGTTGTTCCATTGTCAGAAGACATATAGGCAGAGAAAATAGAGTTCTTGTCCATACACATTTCCGAATGTATGCTTTCAATACTTGCAATGCCATCCACACCTCCGTTTATATCTCTGGACTTGCGTTTTGTATCCCTTTTTCTTCGAAAGAGAGACCCCAGTGAAATCCTTCTTTTCTTTGGTGCCTTTTTAATTGAAGGCAAGCTTACAGAGGAGGCAGAAGACTGCAAGTCTCTATCAGATCCCATTTGCCGATGTAAACTCATGGCTAAAACATTCATCAGAAATGGATCAAAGCATGTGTACAACACTGATCACTTTAAGGAAAAAATGCCTATTGAGAAGCAGCACACTTAGAGGTCATGTTGGGGAGGGGGCTAAGTCATGTTATACATGGTCAGGTCTGTCTTCTTCACATACAAAATTCTTCACGACATATAATTCCAGGAAACTCTTCACAGCAATTCTACAAATGAAAGGGAAAGACAAGAGACAGATTAGCATCACATATATTCAGGTTCATTGTTGTTTTCAGAGGACTTGTATTACTCTGCTAACTCCTATTACAGCTACCTCATCAACTAAACCTCCACCTTGTTTGCTTCAGCCACCTGTGCACTTCTGTCAATTAGCAAGTTGCTATAATCAAGGGGTGGACCTTTTTTGTTACAGTTTAATGATTATACTATATAAGATGTATACAACAAAAAGAAATAATCTAACAAGGAGAATTGCTTGGGAGTTTTCCATTCTGGTGAAATTGATGCATTATTTAAGAACTAAGGGAAAAAAGCAACATGATAACGTCATGGCAAGCTAGAATCCTTTTATTATCGTAGCAGCTTAATATGCTTTGAGTTGCAGGGGCTGTAAGACAAAGCGACACAAATGCTGAATATGCCAAAAGGCGATATCCTATATAGGTGGCAGAAGTGCACAAAGGGGCGGGGGGGGGGGAGAACTGGAAAATGATTGTTAATCACACTGACAATCCTCCCAAGTTATAGGTGCATTTAAATCCAGTATTTTATTGAACTCTTACAAGGGAGACACTGTTATTGATAAAGCTGATAAAAAGCAAAGGAGAGAGATAAGAACAACCATACTCCCCAGTTAGATAGCCCAAATGACCCTGAGTGTCGTCTTGTTCAGGCAGGACCATGGAGAAAGTGAGTAGAACCAGCTGTAGCTAATAATGGACATCCAGTTACAAAACCAGCGCAGGCAAGCTGCAGTGGGTGTCACTGGCAGGGCACCCGTTAGGGAGACACCAAAAGAGAACTCTCTCCTTTGGCCTGTGCATTCGAGGTTGAAACAAGGGTGCCCTCCTGCTGGTTGGGTTTCTATTTCCTGTGGTGTGTCTGTGATGTGGGTAGAAAATGTCTGAGTACCAGGTGAGAGGAAGGAGTACCAGGGAAGGGTCTGTGCAGTTCCACCTATCCTTGGGTGAGAAATAACAAAATGGGTGAGAGCCAGATTGCTATGCATTTCTTTTGATAGTTTACAGTTCTGACAGTGAATAGTTTCATTAACTCCTGGTGATTCTGCATACATTTTTAGTAGAAACAGTAGAATGATTGGTCACAGCAATGTGGCGAATGAGAGGGAGATATTGGAGTAACGGAGTGGATAATGTATTTTTAATGATGGATGTGTGTGAGTTGTGGAAGTGAAATGGGACGAGTGATACGGATGGGCAGGTGGTAGTACATTATTTGTATTTCTGTAGAAGGGAAATTGAGAATACATTTAAAATAGAATCTGGAGTGATATGCATGTATTACTGGAATGAGTTTTGCTTATTATGAGTAAACATGTCCCTTGGTAATAAGAGTGAAATTGTTTCCAAAAAAAGTACTACTACGTTTTGCTTTAGGGGGAAAGTTATTATTTTATTTTGTATTGTAGTTCTTCAGTTTCATTGTTTATAAATATATTTGTTACTTTTGTAACCCCCTTAAGACACTTTCTGGGCATAAAAAGGTATATAACTCTATCAAATAAAAAGCAGGAGACACACAGCTTCATATTTTCTAGTACTTCCCTCTTAAATATTACCGTTTTGGCCACATAAGCAACAGCACTCATATAACTGAACTGGAATCAGATGACAAAATGCTGGTTATTAGGAAAGAATGGAGGCATTTGTTTACAACTATGACCAGGGCTTTTTTGAGTCAGAACTCACCAGAACTCAGTTCCAGCACCTCTCAGGTAAACGCCGTTGCCATTGAAAGAGCAAAAGAGGCGCTCATGGTAAGTTCCAGCACCTCTTTTTCCAAAAAATAGCACTCGCTATGACCATAATAGAACATCAAGATAATAGAATCTTAGAGTTGGAAAGGACCCCAAGGGTCAGCTAGTCCAACCCCCTGAAATGAATGATGATAAGGCTTCTTTCCTGATGTAGGACTAAGCAATAGACTTCTGAGAGCATACTGACAGTTAGAAAGCAACAGAAGATTCAGTTTAGGGCACAGCTTTCCAAATTGTGTGTTGTGACATGTTAGTGTGTTGACTGCAGTGTTAGGTGTATAGTATGAACGTTCCCCATGCTCCTCCCAGGGCTGGAAAGGGGTTAGTTTAACCTTCAGTTTGCTAGTAAAACTAAATTACTGTGTCGCAAAATGATGCATGTCTAAAAAGTGTGTCACCAACATGTAAAGTTTGGAAAGCTCTGATTTAGGGGGTTGAAGGAAAAGAGGGACATCCTAGGAAATAAACACTCCTGTAACTACTTCTGCCCATGCGCATGACATAATTTTGAGCGTCTGCGCATGTGTGAGCGGCGAAACCCGGAAGTAACGTGCTCCATTGCAGAGCGCAACCCGAAAATATTCATCCTGAAGCATATTTAACCCGAGGTATGTCTGAAATGCAAAATTAAATACCATAAATTTAGAGCACAGGTTTTTTTTCTTGTTTTGATTATCTCTTTAGCTTGGTTGACTTTGTGCACAATGATACAAATTTGTTATTGTTAGTTAAAAAGGAGAATTTATGCCTTGGACAAACGCAGTTCCCACGTTTTTATTCTCAAGGCTAACAACTGCCATAGCAACAACCCAAGTTACCTTTGTATATTTAAGGAATACATGGTAATAGAAAGAAATTCTTCAAGCAGTTGAAGTGGGCTGATAATACCAGAAAGACTGTACTCAAACCCACATGTCATACATATTAACATTGTAAAATTCTGTTAAATCATTGGAAAGTAATGTTTAAAATCTGAAGAAAATTGAGTTTCTTATTAAGAGATCAGCTGTCACTTAACAAATGGTCTGGTAGTGGCATTTTCCAAATAAAAGTTCTGCAATGGGAAAGGCCCAGAGAAATCTAAATTGGGACTTTGCCCAAATTCTCTCTCTCAAAATCATTCTATGGTTCACCAATGTGCTATATATACCTTAGGAAACTACAAAGCTACAAAGGAGCTGAGAAGTTGCTGTTAGACAAGTTCATTTGCCAGCCATCACTAATTCGGCAACTTCACACTTCCTCTCGGAGAGCTCATTCCCAGCTGATACAGAAACATACTTTACTTAAAGCAGAAGCATATATTTAAAACTTTTAATTAGCTGGCTGTACATTTAAAGTCTGACATTCATTTTTTCTTTCTGTAAAAGCTGTTGAACAGGAGTGTTGTAAATTACTTTAATAGGGCATAGGCCTAGAACATTTTTTTTTTAAATAAGCCCCTCTTAAGTATTGATATTTCCTTTCCCAAGTTATTCCATCTAACTATCCACCCCCATATCTAATAATGGAGCTGAAATGAATAAATGTGGCTATTTAATTTAGCTGGAAATGTATGGTAAACGATGTACAAAATTAGTAAAGTAAATGTATGTATCAAAGTTATTGTTGGCATTAGCATTACTACAGATACAGCATTTGTTTTCATTTTTAATGCTTCAGCAAAAATGAAATAAATGTTTTACAATGCATGCAAATATGAAACATGATTTACATGAACTGTGATTAACAATTCTTCAAGGCACTTAGCAGGGAAAGTTCCACTATTTATGCATCATCAACTAGCCGTTGTTGTTGTTGTTAGCAATTCCAATAGGTTCACTTTTATTTATTACTTCATACAATATAGTATGAACTAGCACATATTAAAATTTAATTTGCACCTATTTCCACGATGTGAAATATGAATCTCCCTCTCCCCACGCCATCATATATTCCGCAGAAATAGGCCACAGCTCCGAAACCTAGAAGCTTTTAAATGCTCCCCAACTATAACAACACTGGCATGAACAATAAAAACATTCACCATAAAGAGTAGCAAATTTTAGTACAGTGTAACAAAAGCTTTTACAATCTGGAGTCTACTTTGGCTGATGCATGAAATGATCTCTTAAAATAGACATGTGGGCACCTGGGTACAGATGGGGGGGGGGGACAAAAATAGTGTTCAGAGGGTCAAAAGGCCAGGAAAAGGCAGGGGCAGCAGTAGATATTAGGGTGTGTGCAAGGGCTTCAAATTTGCCCTATATACCAGCATCTCTGCTTTGTAGTCTCATCTTTTTTTGAGTCACACTTTGTTCTGTAGTTCAGCTCCTGAGCCACTCTGAATGAAATGAAGTTCTGTGTTTTGCCATTCACTATAATGTGGAATCTATAAAACGGCCATAATCCCCCCCTTTTGGCTGAAGTGGATGAAATTTATATACAAAGGAGCCCCTCCAGAGTGGATTAAGACTTCCAAATTGCAGACAAACTGCTACAGAGCCTCAAAGGAATGTAGGATTTGGGGGGGGGGGACTTAACTGAAACTTTTAACCTTGCTAGTTTCAGCATCTGCATATTCCAGGCAGGAAACTAGGACTCCAAATCAATTTAAGCACCAGGGAATACAAGAGTACAGGAGACAAAAGGCATTATCCAACTTCATATAGAAAAGAAAATTAGCACAGAAAGGGGAAGAGAAACTGACAAAACAGCCCCACCTAATTTGCACTCTACAGGTCTGTGAAATATAGATTTTAAACCCAAGGATGGGGAAAGATAGAAGAACGCCTTGTTGATATTTAACTAAGCTAAATAGTAGATATCACATTCTAGCTGATTTGTTGAAAAAATTTTAAAAATGTATACTAAGCAGCACTAGAAAATGGCTGAATGAAAACAGGTTTTCAACATGGAAAATTTTGAACAATCTTCAGAAGGTCACCATAAAAGTTACTACATATTTGGAAGTCAATACTGTACTGAAATCACCACACCCTTAGCTTATATTTTCTATACTATGTTTGCTGAATTTAATCTTTACCCTGAAAAGTATTTTTATAGGTTTTAACTGAGAGGCCATAAACTCAGAGAACACAAAAAACAATGTGTGTGTTAACTTATGATGTATTAAAGAATGAGCACAGGATTTCAAACATTGTCAAGCACTTTCATTAGGATTCCATGTATGACCAAACACTGATTGATGTGAACACTGCCACTGTTGTCTGGTAATACATACACCTCTGGTCATTACTACTGTAGGTAGTATACAATCAATAGCCTCAATTAATTTATTTTGGGGGGTCTCTCCTGCTGAGTAATGTGAGCTGAATAAAGCTGCAACATACCGCTTGGGTAAAGAAAGTTTGTTTTTGCTAACCCTGCAGGAGACAGAGCCAGTGAATTGCCCAACTCTCAGGAGCCTACAATTTCTTCCATTCACTTTGTAATAATATATTCTCTCTCACACACAGTTAATGTAGTCTTCTACAGTTACAATTAATTGTGTTTGTCAAACACATAATGCTCGTGCTGGTGCATCCCCTGGATAACTACCATTTGCTGGGCAACTATCACTCTGCATTGTGACAAGCACATTGTTACTCCCCTGCCCTTGCATAGTCTCCCTTGATGGGTCTGTACCCATGCTGTCTTTGGAGTCATGCTTGGTGCAAAGATCATATTTACTGTATTTCAAAGTGAAAGACGTTGAGTCAACAGAAGAGTCAGTCCTCTTAACCCTCGTCACATTTCCAAAAAGATGCGAGTGCCTAACAGCTTTTAAGGTTTTGGAAGAACCTGCCAATTGTTCATGTTTGAAAGATACAGCAAGTCTTACCAAGAAAATATGCGTTATTGAGAAATTTATTCCAGTAAATGGGTAAAATGTAGGCCACATTAGCAATCTTGTCTTCAAACTACTTGCATTTCATATAACTATCTCAATAGAGAGGGAAAATAGCTAGCAAGCATAAATATTTTTCAAACAATAAAATTAAATGCAGTCTCATAAAAAGAAAGGGATAAAGTGCCCTTTTTCAGTGGATAAATCATAAATAAAACTTTAACTTAAGGCTTTTGTTGTTTAAAAAAAGCAAAGAAGAGAAAGCATCTAAATGAAGTTGTGTGTGAAGAGCTGGTTTTTCCACAATTGCAGCATGTCCTGTTTTGGATTTCCTATTTTCCTGGGGAATTATATATAAGAACCTACAACACTATAGGTAAAAACTGGTTATCATACATTTTCACTGCAAGCTTTAAACCACTTAAAGGTAAAGGGACCCCTGACCATTAGGTCCAGTCGTGACCGACTCTGGGGTTGCAGCGCTCATCTCGCTTTATTGGCCGAGGGAGCCAGCGTACAGCTTCCAGGTCATGCGGCCAGCATGACTAAGGTGCTTCTGGCGAACCAGGGCAGCGCACAGAAACGCCATTTACCTTCCCACCGGAGTGCTATCTATTTGTCTACTTGCACTTTGACGTGCTTTCGAACTGCTAGGTTGGCAGGAGCTGGGACCGAGCAACAGGAGCTCACCCCGTCACGGGGATTCAAACCGCAGATCTTCTGATTGGCAAGTCCTAGGCTCTGTGGTTTAACCCACAGCGCCACCCACGTCCCTGTTTTTCAGCATACCTAAGTGGTTTAAAGGGACATGGGTGGCGCTGTGGGTTAAACCACAGAGCCTAGGACTAGCCGATCAGAAGATCGGTGGTTCAAATCCTCGCAGCGAGGAGAGCTCCCGTTGCTCGGTCCCAGCTCCTGCCAACCTAGCAGTTCGAAAGCACGTCAAAGTGCAAGTAGATAAATAGGTACTGCTCCGGCGGGAAGGTCAACAGCGTTTCCGTGTGCTGCTCTGGTTCGCCAGAAGTGGCTTAGTCATGCTGGCCACATGACCCGGAAGCTGTACGCTGGCTCCCTCGGCCAATAAAGCGAGATGAGCGCTGCAAACCCAGAGTCGGTCACGACTGGACCTAATGGTCAGGGATCCCTTTACCTTATGCTGAAAAACAGAAAAAGAACTTTCCAGGGGAAATTGTTTTGTATTTCCAGGGGAAATTGTTTTGTATAATTAGAAACCATTTTAAACATTTCCATCTCAGCTTTCCATAAATTAGGGTAGCTAACAAAGTGCATATATGTGTAATTTCTAGAAGAGTTAGCTTGACTGTTGATTTAAAAATATATATTCCTGAGTCGTTGATTCAGGCTTGTTTTAAAGGACTAAACAGGAAACCTCTTCAGCAATTCAACTAAATCAGGGGTAACAACCACAGCCCAGGTCAGGCACACAAAGCCATTTTAAATGGTGCACAAACCCTCATTTTACTCAGAACTAGAGCACTAGGCCAGGGGGATTTTTCACCCACCCGTGCCACACAAGTTAACTGAGATTGTTTCCTCATCCTAGGCGAGTTAACAGTGGGTGCAAAGGCACTCCCAGCAATGCCTGGTGGAGGAAATCTCACACAGCAGGGAAGGAGGGAAAGTATTCAGCCCATTACAGTTCTGGGGCCTGTGAAGACATAAATCTCTCCCAGCTAGCTTAGTGCTGTGATGAGGAACTTGCTCCATAGCAGGGCTGGGCTGAAAGGAGGGACTTAAACCTCCAAATCCAGCCCAGTGCTATGAGGAGAATGAGCATGGCTTGTCCCAGCACGTATTTGTGGTGAGGGTGTTTGTGTGTATAAGGTATGTGCACTGTGTGTGTGTACATTTGTGTGTAGTACGCACACACAATATGTTTGATGGCCACTTTGGCCATTATGACTGCTGGAATGCTGTTCACAGAGGACTGACCAATCTTGAATGTGGCTGTGAGACTGAAAAGTTACCTCTCCATAGACTAACTAAGTACAATCATTTTTTAAAGTATCCAATTAAATAGAGGAAGTCATGGGTAGTTGTGTCCCATTGCTGGCTATGCATCTGCTTATGTACTACAAGATATAGAAACTGGTTAACCATTTCTGCCATTTGTATTTGAACATTACAGCTGACATGATATGAAATTATATTTAATGTGCCTTATTTAATAGTCTTCTTTAAAGTTTGATGCAAATTGTTAGATTTCTTACTCACCCTTCAACATGAGGTTCTAGGGTTGGTTGCAATAATTTAAAGATACAATATTTTAAAATAATGAATTACAATTCAGAGAGAAGGTGTCAAGGGCCAAGGTAAAGAGATGTCTGGGAGATGTGGCAGTGGTCTTTGACCATCCATAATCCGTTTAAATCTCCAGAGCACAAAACAAATCTGTTAACACTATCAGAAAACAGTATTAGATTAAAACAGAAATAATCTACCAGAAAACATTATAAGATGCTTTGTAAGTATTTATTACTAAAGCCAATCAATTGTGCTAAGGTTCTCTGAGAAAAAGGACCGTTTGAAACATGAAATGGGATCACAATACAAAGAGATAATTATCTACCAGTATATTTTAAACTGCTACTTTGTTCTTATATATTTTATGGTGCATGACTTTTGAAGCAGGTGAGTAATATCCTGTTCTCTTCTAATGTCGTACAGGACTAATGCCCGAATCCAGAGATAGCCTGTTGTTGCCTGTGACTATGTACACAAAACCATGCAACTATTCATGCATGAATAGCTTCTAGAAGAAAGCATCTAAAATTTGAGACACACTGCTGGCAGAACCAATAAATGAGACTCATAGCCCAGGAGTTAAATGAATACTTAAGGATGAACAAAGATCAGGCCTCCTTACTTGCACTCATCTCACCATTTTCAGAGTGGTAGGTTCATAGCTCCATTGCTTTTAGAATTTGAAAATTGGAAAACGAAAAAGGTACAGAAATAATCCCCACAATCAACAGACCTTTATAACTACTTGTAATATATTTAAAAATGGCTGAAAAATAGCTGGTTTCTGCTTTTGGCAGTGTAATAGCTGAATAACAGGAAATGGTTCAGACTACAAAAACAACTGTTAAAGTTAAAACACATGCATTGGAAAGCATGTGATTCAGCTGTGAAAAGAAATGATTTTATTATGGGAAGTGCTATAAATTTCATCTTCAAGTGTTGAACATGAGAAAGAATATAAGCAAGTCAGTAGAACAGAATTACAGTCAAATATATGCTGCTAAGCTAACAACTAAAAATATCTACTTGCCAATATGGAAAAGATAAGGAAGAAGTAGCCAATACTAGTTTGCCCAAAGTGAATAAAAGTTTGCTACAATTCAATTTCTATTACTGGAAGATATACAATTCCTTTTTTATATTTTTGCTCTGAAGTTAAATCTTTTTAAATAAGTGGATTCCAGTTTATCTGTAAACAACTGTTGCCACTCTGGAAAGTCCTAAGGAATAGGAAGGGAATGTCATCCACCAGCTCATACAAATTCCTTTAATCTTTTAAGAAGTGTATATTGGGTTATGTGTGATCGCTGAACTCTGAACACTATTTTGGTACCTACTTAAATCCTCACATGTATAACACTAGTAATTACAATGCACTATTGACATTATAAAGTGACTACCATTGAGGCAGTCAATGGGTGCATCAGCTCAATGGATGTTAGCAACATGGCAGGAGACAGAGCCAAGGAAGCTGTAAATACATAGATTTCCTAAGAATACTAGACCAAATGATACAAAACATCATTCATTTATTCCAAAGACTTCCAGTTCATCAAAAGCCTCCAAAGTAGCTACACAACCTGCATAGAAGGTAACCTCCTAGATAACACAGATGCTCCTTGATAGGGGTGGGGAACAGCTTAAGGGCAGCACTATTCTAGGCAACTTTCCAGTGCCTACGTGCCACTGGTGGATGGGGCCAGAGGCGAATGTGGGTGGACAACAAGTGTAAATTTTACCTCTGTACAGTAGGCAAGTTTCTACACACAACTTATGCCCTTCACTATTGTCCACCTTGAGAGGGAACCACTTGCGGGTATTAAGTAGGGATAGTAAAAGGTGTGGCCTGGGGAGATTTCCAAGTGCAAACAAACAGAGGCTAGGGGGCTGCATTTGACTCCTGGGCCTGAGGTTCCCTACCCCTGTTCTAGAAATATTATCCTTATGGCTCTCTATGTTATGATTGCTGCTGAAGTTGTGTTAACTTCTGATTGATATGACAGTTGTGTTTTATGGTGTATTTGTGTTGCTATTGACTGGTTTTAAATTTTGAACTGAATGTTTCAAATATATACAACACCCAAGAGAAAGTTTGTTATCAAGCAGCTGATAAATGGAGTAAATTTAATGGCTAAAGGCTCAAACCCTTCAGAAGGGATAAATGGCCTATGGGGGCATCAGAGCAAAGCAGCAGACACATGCGATTCTGAAGCCCAAAATGCCTTGGCACCTATGACCAACATGTAGTAATATGGGGTGAAAAATTTTCTGCAGGGCAGGAAGTTTTCTACCACTATATTTTTCCATTTGAAAAATGTTCCTTTTCTAAAAGTACATTTTTCCCATAAAATTGTTTTAACATAATGAACGGATACAATAACAGTAAAGTTGCAGTTTCAAACATGCAGTTTAATATTTTAGGTTCCTAGGAATCACAGCTTGCCTACCCTTGTGCATGCCTGCATACCCATATCTCCAGCCCATTTCTGGAAATGGGATGGGATAGTAAAACTAAACGTCTAAATGATCCAACTATGCCAAGTCAGATCCCAGTCAATTCAAGGCATTTGAAATTTTTCGAACTAAAGTGCCCTAAAAAAACTTTTTGCAACTTTTTTGCAGGGCAACAGCAACACAGTATCAATTATTGTAAGGATATATGCTTCCTACAGTTAAATATTTTATTCATGATTTTCCTAGCGGCTTTAGGGGACTTTCTGGGTTTTGATAATATAAACACACTGATACTAAATGTGTTAAAAACCTCAAGTGAAAAGAGATATTGATGGAAATCTAAAATTTGCTTAATATTTAGACTCAGTAAGCCCTTGGAGATTCAAGTTCGGAACTCCCATTTCCTAAACCTTTGAACATATGGCATCATGGGTAAATATTTAAATCAACAATTGAAAGAACCACACTAGCACATGCATAAATGAGCCAAATTTTTGTATGGTATTACTGTGGGCTTCATATAGGACCCACTGACTAGCAAATAGTAACAGGTGCTGGGATCCAGGAGATACCATCCATATATTTCTAGAATAATCCAATGAACAACTGTATTCTTATTTTAGGTCCTTCAACTAGCTGATCTCTGCAATTTGTTGTTTGATTCTACTAACCAGAAAGAATGAACATTTACTTCCCAACTCATGAAGTAATGACAGTTTGTACAGTAACTGATATGGCTTATGAAAAAGTTCTGGGCCCAATCTTTAACTAAATAATCTTGCCTAATATTCCTGCACAAAGACAGCCAAACCAAAATCTGCCTGCCTCTAAGCAAATATAATTCTGCAGTGTGTGCAAACTACATGACTGAAGGTTCAGGTTATGTTCCTAGGTTGTACAAAAGCTCTATATATTTTAATTGCTATAGCAACCATATTTATTAACTTGCTATATTTGTTTGACTGCCCAACATGTTCTCTAGAGGCTCCAAAAATTAAATAAAATGTCATATCAAGAACACAAGCTAACCAAGATGTTTGTTCAGGAAATGTTAAATTTCAAAATGGAAAACTTGATTTAAAAACCAATCCACCCTGTTTCCAGAATGTGCAGTGTCCTCCATGCAACATTTCATTTATGTAGAGCTTCCTCCCAAAGTTGCTTCTTCCTTCCCCCAATGATCCCCCTGCCCCCACATAAGCACATTATATTCCAAGATAAGATGGTACAGAAACAGTACTATACACATGGCCATTAGAAGCATACATGTAATTTCACAATTCATTACAGGGTCATTAAGGAACTTCCACATGAACGCCAAGATCGTTGTACAACATCTGGAAAAAATAACCTCTATGACATTAAGGACTTGCCAATGAGTCCTTATGGATACCAATTAGCCAAGCAAGTTTGCATGACAACCCTATACATGTCTACTCGAAATTTAAGTCCCACCGACTTACTTCCAGGTAAGTGTATAGGACTACAGCCTTCAGTGTCTATAAAAAGAGAATAACACCATTCGAGAGACTTCCCTCAATAATAGTAGTTCATATGTAAATACAAGCATAATAAAAATAAACAACTGAAGCATCCTCACGGGGTTAGGGAAAGGCAAAATATTTCACTTAAAGTGCAGACTCTCAGAGCATGAACAATGAAATACAAAGCCATTTTTACTGCGAGAGTAGTGATAATTGTTAAAGCAAAACTGAATAATATAACTGGATGCAAGAAACAATTTTTAATAAGCTAAGATAATTTCTGATATGCTAAAAAGCATAGATTAAAACTGCAGAGTGGAAGGAAAGGAGGACCTTTTTCTGCCTCCCCACTTCCAGCTACTCTCTGAAGACTGGAGACCCTCTAAAGAATATCAGGGGGGTGGGGCAGGGGAAGGACCAGAGTCCAGACCATGTGAAAAATGAACATAATATTTAAGCTGCAGTTTATTCATTTTCAGCTGTACCTATTTATCTGCTTGCGCTTTAATGTGCTTTCGAATTGCTAGGTTGGCAAGAGCAGGGACCGAGTAATGGGAGCTCACCCCGTCGCGGGGATTTGAACTGCCGACCTTCTGATCGGCAAGTCCTAGGCTCTGCTGCCATTTCCCAATTCCTAAAGGAAGTCATCCAGTCTTTTTGCTGAGGATCTCTTGAGGACAGTATCTTTTCTCCAGGGAAGGAAGTTATACAAACACAAGGAAGCAAATAAATCCACCATATGAAAAGGTGTTATTAAAGCCCCTCCTAAGTTACTTACAAGACAGAATTGTGTATTTAAATATTTTTATTAAAAATTAGTCTGATTTGCAAGCATCTTACATTTCCAGGGTTTTGGCTAAACAAGGGTAAGAGTGAGTTCAGTTTTGTTTTCTTTCACCTATGTGCACAGGACTTTCCACCTTCTACAGCAGCATCTGACACTGCCATAAGTAAGGACACAGAATACTGGATGGGAGAGACTTCTATATCCATACATATATCCTTTTGGTGATATATGCCACATGGTTTTGCTTCATGTTAAGAATGTTCCATTTGTAGGTCATAAAATAATTCTATGCCAGGTCAGATTGCCTAATGACAGATTTAGCAAAAGTCTTGAAAAGGTAGCAGCTTACATATTTATCTTGCAACTTGCAATTTAAGGAATTATGTTTATTGCATTAATGCTGTGCAAAAACTGAGCTATAAAGACATAAGAGGTTTTTGGTCTTGAGAAGTTAAAAGTGAAAGAAAGCAGAACAGCTAGAAAAAGAACAAAATGCAGGTAGCTTAGGAATCATATCTTAAATAGGAATCGTATCTCAAAAGAATGATACGTCAAGATATAGCTGCAAAGCTTGGCATTTATTTAACACAGTTTATGTGTTTTCAATACAGAAAATAAAATTTATTAATTTATGGGAAAATGGAGTGATATATACAATGCAACTCAAGAGTCATTACCTTCTTGGAGGAAATCAACCTCCATGTGCCAGTCAGATGTACATATTAAGCCGAGGAACCTTATCATGCTCAATCTTGTAATGCTGTCATCTGTTGAATTAGTCCATTATATCTTTTGCCAACTAAGTGAAAGTGGAACTTAAGAGCTGAAATACAAACAAAAGGAGAAAACAGCATTAAGCCATGAACAATAGAAGGAATCCCCTCTAACAATACACAAAAAATGTCTTAAGCATTAGATGCAAATTCCATAGGAAGGAAGGGAAGGGTGGACTGGAGATGGTGTAATTTTATACATCAAGGAGACCAAGCTAGATATCACCCAAAAGGGTGGCCTGGCCACCTTCACAGAACCAATATGGGTAGCAATACCAAGGCCGAAAGTGTGATTCAATACTGGGGACGTACTATGATAACCCTGACCAAAATGCCCACAATGATCTTCAGGTGGCTAATAAATCAAGAACGTCCCTAAAAGACGACCTTGCTGTAGTAACAGGAAACTTCAATTACCCTCCTAAAGACTGGATACATGCATGTTCCACTTATGACAAAGAGGTAGAATTTCTAGATCCCTAAATGTCTGTGTATAGGTGTAATGTGGGGTGTATGGGGTGTCAGCAGAAGAGTAGTACCTTTGTGGCTCCCAGAAGCTGTCAGCATGTGACACAGCCACAATGCTGAGAGGGGGCCCTGTAGAGGTCACTAGTGCAGCAAAAACGTGTGAGGCAGCAGTTTTAAGTTACCAGTCTCTGCAGCCGTAGCAGGTGCGGTGATTGTCCAGAAGTTTGACTTTACCCCTGGAGACATACTCCATTGTCAAAAATGACTGTACCTAAAATATGAATGAACCAGAGGGGCAACAAGCCTGGACTTTTACGTAGTGCTCAAGACTTGATGCAATATGTGTTGTCAAACCAACTGGCCACAGCAACTACACAGTGCTTTCAAATTCTATATACAGTGGTGCCCCGCAGGACGAATGCCTCGCAAGACGAAAAACTCACTAGACGAAAGGTTTTTGCGTTTTTTGAGCTGCTTCGCAAGACGAATTTCCCTATGGGCTTGCTTCGCAAGACGAAAACGTCTTGCAAGTTTGTTTCCTTTTTCTTAACACCGTTAATACAGTTGCGACTTGACTTCGAGGAGCAACTCATAGAACACGGTGTGGTAGCCTTTTTTGAGGTTTTTGGTATTTTTGAAGCTTTTCCAAAACTTTTCCGACACCGTGCTTCGGGAGACGAAAAATTCGCTAGACGAAAAAACTCGCGGAATGAATTAATTTCGTCTTGCGAGGCACCACTGTATATATGTAAGTTGACAATTCCCAAAAAAATCCAACAGTCACACCTGACTTCAAAAGAGGAAACTTCTTAAAAAAAAGAGGATTGGTAAAAAGGAAGTTGAAAGGAAAAGTGAAGACCATCACATCTTTCCAGAGCACCTAGGGTTATTCAAGCTACAAGTAGCTAGAACGTATGTGGTACCGCAAACAAGGAAAGGCACCATCAAGGCCAAAGGGATGTCACTATAATTAATGAGCAGAGTCAAGGAAGCTTTTAAGAGGCAATAAGACTTTCTTCAGAAAATGGAAGCCCCCTCCAAATGAGGAGAACAAAAGGGAACATGAACTTTGACAAAAGAAATGCAAGCAGACAATAGTGATGCAAAAAATAATTTGAGGAGTACAGTGAATACCTAATGAGAACACTTTGTTCTTTCACTGTTTAAGTAAATCTATCTTAACAGGCTTAGTTCAGAATTCTAACTTTACTTTTATGAATTTGAACTGATGACCAGTGATCATAGACCTCTCTCTGTTTTCAACCTAGTATTTAAAAGAGAAAAGTTATAGCTCAGTGGTCGAGCATCTTATTTGCATGCAGCAGGCCCCAGGTTCAATCATTAGCATCTCCAGGCAGAGCTATTAAAACTGCTGCCTAAAACCTCAGGGTGTAGACAATACCGAGCTGCCTTTTATTATGCCAAACTTTGGTACATCTTGCTCTATTATCCACACTGACTGGATGCAGCTCTTCTGCATTTTAGGCAGAGGTCTCCCCTAACCCTACCTGGAGATGCAGGAATTGAACCTGGGGCCTTCTATATGCAAATCAGGTGCTCTACTACTGAACTATATCCCTTCCCCTTCAAATGCCAGTGCCTATGATCATTCATTTTAATCAATTTCAAATTCATAAGACTAAAGCTGGACTTCTAAACTAAGCCTGTTAGTTTGGACAAATTCACTGAAATAGTGACTGAATGAAGTGTTCTCATTCACTATTCCATCTTTAACATGTTAATTAAGACAGTTAATCTGTTTAGTCAGAATCTGCTTATCATGAACACTAAATACTTTATAGCGGGTAAAAGTAAGAACTCAAATACCAGTCCTTCTACTTGCACTTTTTAAAAACAACAGTTTTTATTTTAAAGAGAGACTTATAGAACTTCAATAAGGTTCTGGGGCCATGTATGATTAGCACATTTAGTCCTACAATTCCACAGTCCCCTCCACAAGCACCCTCTGACCTTTGTGCAACTCTCAGTGACTTTAACTGCACTGATGTGACACCAGTGCCTACAAAAAATGTTTTACATTAGCAAATTCTGTGTCCACCAAGTGGAAATAAAGGTGGATTGTGGTAGAAGTTATACTATTGTCAGTTCTCCCCCACACTCTTACAATCAGCAGCATTCCAATCTGGGCACTGAAAGCACACTCTGAAGTTTTGGTTTCAAACCAAGAAACTAGCAAAAAGATCCCTCAGGCAGTACAGTTGTGGTTGCCAGTGAAATACTATGGGGAAATTCCACATTACTTCATATTGAACTCTCAGTGCAGTTCATTTGATCAGCAACAGCTCTCCTTTCATTAGACCTAAGCTTTTTAGATGTACTTCTGATGCCTATGTAGCTCTCAGGGCTTATTATTAAAGCTCCCATGTCCACTTGTATGAAAAGGATCCCACTTCTGCAAGCTACTAAGCTGTGCTGTTATTCATTAAAAACTTTTCAGACACTGGTATCACCCAAGTCAGCCTCACAGGAGTTCCAGGCATAAGTAGTGAAATGCCAGTGACCACCTACAGGGTGAGTTGCATTGTAGTTGCCTTTTTCGTTTTTTAAATTCAATACTCCTCCACTGAGAAATACTGTACAGTTCAAAAGAGTATTTAAATATGTCAGACTGCCCTTTGAACACAAGCTTCTTTAAAGAGATTACATTTAAGGCTACCCAGTTTATTCAACCGCCCCAAAAGGCAGGATAAGGGAGGACGAAATCCACATTCCCAATAAATTGTAATCCGAGGGGAAAGGGAAGTAGTAGCAGCAGCAGCACTGCAGCCTTTATAGGACAAAAGTTAGCTAGTCTCGCCCCAATTTGGAGTGGATGTGGAAAATTTCCCCCTCCCCTGGGAGTGAACTTCCTCGTAGTTTCGGCTGTGCGTGTGTTAATGTGTCTTTCTAACGCTTTCGGTTTTACAGAAAGCCCCATTTCTGCCAGAAAACAGTTCTGTGCCACAACTTCTAAAAGGGGTCTTTAATAAAAAAAAATACTATTTTTTTCAGATTCCGCCCCCCCCCACCCCACCGCAAGGCAGAGAATGTACCTTTGTTTTACAAGAAGGAAGTGCAATAGAGACGCTCCGAAGCTGTATGAGAGAAAGGAGAGGGCGTTTTTCCAAAGTCCTTTCCTCAGAAAGGAAAAAAAAAACTTACTGGGGTGTGGAAGCGATCGAATATGGAGTTTCCACCCCCCCGCACCCCACCCCGAGTTTCTCCTCGGACTTCGCCCCGCGGAGTGGATGAGGGTTTCAAAGTCTGTCCAGTATTGCCCCCCCCCCCCGGGGGCGGGTGGGAAAGAGAATTTACCCGGCGGCTTCGGAGAACAAGGCGGGCCCCACGGCTGGTTGCTGGCCTCCCCCCTCTGGCGGCCCAGCCGGGGAGCTGAGGGGAGACAATGGCCACGATGACTTCACCCTCCAGCAATGCGAGGAGCAGCAGCAGCAACGGCCGCCGCCGACTAATCCCCTCTGAGCGCCCGTGAGCGGCGGCCTGGGAGGGACCCCTCGGTGGAAGCCTCCCCCCCCTTCAGGCGCCAGTTCGCTCGGGGAGCCACTCCCGCCCGCCCGCCTCCCTGACGGGCGGCTTCTTCGGGGACCCCTCCGCCGCCCCCCCGCGACCAACTGCCGACACCTCGAGCCCTCACGGCAGAGGCCCTCGGAACGTCAACGGACCCCGCCCGCCTGTCCCTTCCCCAATACCTTTTTAACTCCGCCGAGGCGGCAGCAGCAGCAGCAGTCTCCCCCTCTCCACCCGACTGGGCCCGGCCCGGCCCCGCGCAGGAAGTGCCTGTGAGGAGGAAAAAGAAAGCGGAGCGTGTGAGGGAGGCGGGCGGGCGGACGGGCGGGGGAGGCGCAAGGCGAAGCGAAGCTACCAGGCCCCAGGCAGGGCTCGGGTTGGGCTTTGCCCGGCCGCGAGGAGGCTTCTTTCCGCCTCTCTTTCTCCCCCTGCTGAGATCACAGACGAGGCGGGGCCGCCGAGCGGTTGAACCCGGTGTCCGTCCCGCGGGGGAGGAGGGAAGTCTCGTGGATGTGGGGGGAGAAAGGGGCAGGAGGAGACGGCATTTTTATCCCCGCGCCTTGGAGGGCGGAAGCTGCTCCCGGTTCCTTTACCTCGCCGACACCTGAGAGGTAGCAGCCGCGCTCCTCTGCCAGGGGATTAAGCTCACCTGAAGCTCGCACACCCGGAGTCTCAAGGACTAGGGCTGCAAGCTCCTCCACGTATCTGCGAGTAAGCTCCATTGAATTCAGTGGGGTTTACTTCTGAGTAGGATTGCTCTACAAGAGGTTTTATTGCGGCGTGTGGCCCCCCTTTTTTGGCACTGAAACCCACTTCTGTCACAGTCTGTTAGCCTTGACGGTAGGTGCCCCCAAATTATTATTTTTAGTTATTTACATAGTAATACCTGTTCTTTATTTAGGCTTTATTTATTGCCTCCGGCATTATGTCAGCTGAAAATTAGTGCATTTTTAAAAACATGGGGGGGGGGAGTGCTCTCCTAAACATGTTTATTTAGAGTTAGACGTCTTCCCCTAATAGGTGGGCTTAGGCATCCATGAGAAAAGCTGAATTTTTGCTTGGTATGCAACTTTTATAGTATTCCTGGGGAAGGAGGATTTAGCAATCTAATCCAATGTAAAACAACCTAGTAAAGTATAAGATGCCCTATAATACATTGAATTAGAATAAAAGAAAACTTATCTTACTGATGAATGATGTGTAGTTTCTTTTATAAACTTTATACTGTAGGGTTTGTTAACTATTTTCTAGTAAAAATGTTGAATTGGACATTTTCACAAAGGTTAAACTTTGGTCTTTAAACATCTAAAAAGAAATAGGCGCTTCCCTACTCCACTGGTTTATACAGTGGTACCTCGCAAGACGAATGCCTCGCAAGACGAAAGAGTTTTTCGTTTTTTGAGTTGCTTCGCAAGATGAATTTCCCTATGGGCTTGCTTCGAAAGACGGAAACGTCTTGCAAGTTTGTTTCCTTTTTCTTAAAACCGTTAATACCCAGTGTCCATTGCTTGAAGAGGTGCAGTTGCAACTTCGCAAGACGGAAAATTCGCAAGACGGAAAAACTCACAGAACGAATTAATTTCATCTTGCGAGGCACCACTGTACCCAGATTATAGTGTGTTCCAGGATGCAGATAGGTGTTCCTATGTTTCAATACAGCTCCACAAAGAAAAAGATAACATGCCAGGGAGAAAGCTGAACTGAGCCATTCTCCACACAAGGGAGTTTTGTTTTAAAGAAGAGCATTCAAGCAAGTCAACGTCTACCTGTTTTTCCCAGCAAGTACTAGTCGCTGGATTCTACTGGATGGATTTTACTGACCCTTACAACTTTTGGAAAATGCCCTTCAGTTTTCCTGGTGGTCCATGGTTGCTATGGGGAAACTGGAAATGCTGGTATGCATGTGTCCTTGTGTCCAACCTCTCAGCAAAGACATATAGTTTGAAATACTGTATATGTCTCTTTTCTTTCTCACTCACACAACTATAATTAATTACTCTCCTCTCTGCAAGGCTGAGTGTCGATGTGGGTGAGACAACAGAAAACCCAGTACGTAGTTCCATCATCCATAAACCACCTCCTCACACCCACATATTCTTAGAAGTGCACTTTAATTAGTTTTTAAACCAGTAGTAAGTGTATTTATTATTGGTCTCCACACTCATAATTTATGAGTAAATCTCAGAATAATTTTGTTTTATACTTCCAAACAGGCCATACTACTTCACACCCACACTGAAAGTGTCTCAAAAATATTTTGTAAAGTTGTTCCACTTGTTGATTTTAGTTCACACACATTGTGTTTCCTCAGTAAACGCATGATGGAGAATTTCCATTCTAAATTAAAGTCACCGTCCAGTAGAGAGGACTAAATATTAAAATTACACACATACCCAACTATATTATTTATGAACAGCTAATCCTGACTCTTTGCACACATCCTTGGAAGGTGTGTGACGCTTCCCCAGTGAAGCTGGACTCCTGGTAAGCTTGGTAAACCAGCCTGTGTTCATTGCTTTTTGTTTTTCCTGCATGCGTACAATGACTCCACACAGTGACCCTGTTTAATACATGTTCAAATCTTAATGCTTTTGTTCTTTGACAACTGCCTTTCCGTAATTTCCTCCTATAGGAAAAGCTACATTTATACTGTATGCCTATGCATTTCTAAGTAACACATAGTGTGATATGTGACTGATAATGCATAACTTTAATAATAACTGGTTGAGAGCAACAGGAAATAATGTAATCACTGTATCATTGAATTAGTCATATTTCTTAGAACTATCATTTGAATTAAATTTACTTTCCTTTGTTACATGTGGCATTAACCATATGTTCATACCGAAAACTGTATGACTCTCCACAGGCCTTCTGTTGTTCCTTATCAATCAATACACCAGAAGTAAGTTTGCATATATGGAATGCAGCCTTAAACAATAGTTGGGGATGCAACTGTGTAATGAAAACACAGGCTGTATAGCCATGCCGTATGTATAACTGTGCAGTCAGATTTATATTTTTCTTGTATCATATCAAATTTTTAAGGATTACAACAGTAATTCAAAGTAGTTAAATTACTTTTGGACCTCATGTTCACTGATAAGTAAAAGTACAGAAGAAAAATTGATACTTGAATAAAGCAATATTGTTATGTACTTGTTGACCTGCTAATTGGATTTTTATTACATTTAATTTATTTCATAACATTTATACACTGCTTGATTGTAAAAAAACCTCAGAGCGGGCCGGTCCGAGTATACCCCGGACTACAAGGTGCTGAGGAATGCTTATTTTGCTTAAACCATCTTTCAGGAAAAACTACCCCCTGCTTCTGAACTTCCTTGATGAATCTGGCTAGCCCTTTTCCACAAGAAAGAATGCTAATGTAGAGGAACTGTTGATCTAATGCAGGGGTAGGCAACCTAAGGCCTGGGGGCTGGATGCGGCCCAATCACCTTCTCAGTCTGGCCCGCAGACAGTCCGGGAATCAGCATGTTTTTACATGAGTAGAATGTGTCCTTTTATTTAAAATTTTATTTAAAATGGGTTACAGTGGTACCTTGGGTTACATACGCTTCAAGTTACCGTATTTTTTGCACCATAACACTCACTTTTTCCCTCCTAGAAAGTAAGGGGAAATGTCTGTGCGTGTTATGGAGCGAATGCCTGCGGGGGGGGGGGGGGATCTGCTGCAGTCGTGAGCAGAGGATCCATGGTTCTCCTTCCTTCCCTCCTCCATGGTTACAAAGCATGGATCCACATGGATCCTCAGGATTTTTGCATTGGGCTACTCCAAACTCACTGTCAGATCACATGCCTGTGGCCACAGCATAAACCACAAAAATCATATATCCACTATTTCGTTTAGAATATTTTTTCTTGTTTTCCTCCTCTAAAAACTACGTGCGTGTTATGGTCTGGTGCGTGTTATAGAGCGAAAAATACGGTACATACGCTTCAGGTTACAGACTCCGCTAACCCAGAAATTGTGCTTCAGGTTAAGAACTTTGCTTCAGGATAAGGACAGAAATTGGGCTCTGGCGGCGCGGCGGCAGCAGGAGACCCCATTAGCTAAAGTGGTGCTTCAGGTTAAGAACAGTTTCAGGTTAAGAACGGACCTCCGGAACGAATTAAGTACTTAACCCGAGGTACCACTGTATTTGTGGGGTCTGCCTGGTGTTTTTACATGAGCAGAATATGTGCTTTTATTTAAAATGCATCTCTGGGTTATTTATGGGGCATAGGATTTGTTCATTCCCCCCCAAAAAATATAGTCCGGCCCACCACATGGTCTGAGGGATGCTGGACCGGCCCACAGCTGAAAAAGGTTGCTGACCCCTGGTCTAATGGTACCAAACATGGAAATCCTGGCACTGTTAAGGGCTTGTGCTGGTTTTATAACCACTGAAGTTAGAGTGGGCTCTGCTTATTGTCTCAACTCTTAACATTTGTTAACAACAAACTGCTAATTTCAGACACACACAAACCTATAAGCTATACTGTATGTTTTATTCACCCACTGTTTCAGCTTTGTCATTCAGCTCCACAAATTTGTGTTGTAGCAAGTGCAAGCAGAAAAATAACTCAGAAGAATTCAGATATTTCTTCTATTAATAAATGTATTTTTAAAAAAAAAAAAATCAGATAGTTAATTACCAGAGATTTCATCCTTTTGGCTTTTTACCCCTATAGATGAAAGCTCCTAAAAAGAATGATTTCTAGATTAACTCAACTTACTAAAGATATAAAAGGCAGAAATCTTGAAGAATATAAGGAACTTATTAATAATCCAACAAAGGCAATGGAACTTGCTTGACATTCCCATGAATTGTGAAACCAGATTTAGACCTGAACTGTGCCGTTGTAAAGAGAGAAATGAAATTTAAATTGCCAGGGTTTGCTGTGCACAAACTTGGATTTGTATTACCAATTTACCCACAATTGCATTAAAGTTGGTTTCAGCTGCTATGGTGATACTTCATCTGAAAACTTTCCAAAATGAAATGTAGTAATAGCCTAAGTTGCTGAGCTAAATATTGTCAAATTATTGTTCTGGCTGAGTGATGCCCTTTTAGAGCAGATTTTTCTGGTCGCTTCTCTATAAAACAGGGGTAGAGAACTTCTGGCTTGCAAACAAATCCTGGCCCACCAGGAGGTCTGATTTGGCCCATGAAGCTACATTTCCCCTAGAGTATAAAAGGTGCCAATTTCCTGATCCAGTTTCTACACACGAGTTAAAACATTTCTACACAAGAGTTAAAACAACTTTGCATCAAAAACAATCAGCTGAAACTATTAGTATCTCCCCTTTGTTCAGTTTGGAACTTTGAACTTCATTGGAAAATACATTTTTGAAGCTTTCTAAAAATGGTAATGTAAAAATGAGAGAGATGAAGGAGGAGACTGGCACTCAAGGATAATTTATGCCATCTGCTTATTTCAGTCTGTCAGAGGTTGCCAAGAGAGGTTGCCATGAGAGTTTGCTGCGCTTAATGGCATGGCTGAATCGCCTACCCTGGGATGCCCAGTCCTTCTGACCTGAAATGTTCAAAAAAATTGGGTCAGCTTATAAAGACTATAATGAGATGGAGTTTGAAGTAGGTTCTGTCTAGATCATTTCTTTTCTGTAGTTCACATTGCTTGTTTCCAACTGCCCCATCAGGTCCAGGGTCTAGTAGTAAGTTGTCTGTTCTGTTCCTTTTAAATGCACTTTAAACAAATTCTGTTGCAAGGAAATGCCAAAACAATCCTGCTGGCAGAAGAGAGTAAGGACTTATTCCTCTTCCTTTTAAGCACAAAAGGAGAAGTACGGAACTGTCACTAAAGGTAACGGTAAGTTTGGCAACAGGGCTGTAATTAAGAGAGCAAAGAACAATACAAGTTCTGTGGTGGAGGGGGGGGGGATTCTGTAGGAAGGAGCCTTAAGGGTGGTGACAGCTTTGACTCCTCTACAACAGCTCTTGCTGTGAACAACATGGATTAGTGCTCTTGGGCTCTGTCTGCGCCCGCTTAAAAATGCTGGAAGGAATTGTTAAATACTGGCCGAATGCCAGTGCTCAGCCAACCTTCATAAGCTGCACCAAATCATGAGACAATTGCGTGTTGGCTATGTGCTGATGTGCAGCTAAGCCAAGATGTCTAGATTCCAGCCTGATGTGATTAAGAATGCCGTCATGCCACTGGGGCCCAGTTAATTTATTTTGTGATGCAGTAGCTAACAAGAAGATGCCTTCCCATGGCCAGGCTCTTACATCACTGATAAAATGTGAAAGCACTAATCATGTGGATTGTCTGGGTCATGTGGTTACTCCTATGCCAGCTTCAGAACCCCCCCCCCCTTTGGGTCGTAACCCTGATCCTAGCACATGATTCACATTTACAGAATTTTACACCTATTTGCTACTAGCCTGTTTCTCACTTAGAGATTCTTGGACCTCAAATGAGTGAGAAAATCAGCTGTGCCGGGGAATACAAAACACGTTTGTTTATCATCTGTTAGTTCAAACATTTTAGAAATGTGCAGTATTATCAACATCTTTGAGAGGCATTTTATGCTAGCCCTACTCAGAGTAGATCAACTGGTGGTTTCAATAACTCTAGCATTGCTGTTTCCCCCCAGAGTTCCTAAGCCCCCAGAGTTCCTTGGGCAAGACAAGGGTGGGGAATTCCTGACTGCTGGTCAAAGCTGGCCTGCCAGGCCTCACCAATCCGGACTGCCAGCTATGAGCACCCACAGGATCTCCCCTCCCTACCCCGATGGTGGGGGCTAAGTATATATTGCAAATAGATAAATATACAGACATCCATACATTAATAATAAGCACCAGAGAGCAGTGTATCTGGTGAATGGGCAGTGCCAAGGCCTGGCTAAACATTGAGAAACTTGTATTCCAGATCTACCCTTACATAGTTTCTTAGTGGGTAGACCTGCTGCCCATCTATGTGTAGATCTGGCATCTAGACATCTTTCCAGTCACAACTGAAACCCTCAGTTGTTTTCCATGGGGTGGCAATCACTTCTCCACCAGCACAGAAGGCTTAAAAACAAACCAGGAAGTTCCTTCTCTAGAGTCTGGACAACGGGTGTTCCATTCTAGCCTTCTCTTTGTCTAATTACCGGTAGCTGCTTTCCTAAATGTCAGCCATTGCTCAGACTTCACTCATTGACTAAAAATGCAGACAGGCAGGTATAGCTTAGTTTTTCCCAAAACAAATTTGGTGAATAGTACCTGCACAATGTGTGTCTCATAACTTGCATTCTACAAGGGCTAGAGACTTGGGTTGGGGTTTTCCCTCCAAATAAAAGCTGAGAATTGGGGAGGGGGTGTGGCTCATCGTGTGTGTGTGTGTGTGTGTGTGCACGCGCGCGCGCAACTGTTCCTCCTTCCCACTTGACATGTATGCTGCCAGCCTCTTCATAAGCACCATCTCCTCTGCTGCTCTGCTTCTGCTTTTCAGCTGAGAACAGTCCTATGAAAGGAGTGGAATTTGGTGGTGAGGACCATCTCTTCCATCATCACCAGCCAAGGATGGTGGCCCATGTAGTTCAGCTTGTTCTCACGGTGGCCAGCCAGATGCCTGGGAAAACCCACAAGAAGAAGCTGAGCCCAAGAGTCCTCTCCCCTCCTGTGGTTTCCAGCAACTGAATTTTGTTAGCATTACTGGAAAGGCAGCCGGGAAGGTAGAGCATAGCCATCATAGCTAGTAGCCACTGATAGCTCTCTCCTCCATGGATTTGTTTAATCCTCCTTTGAAGCCTTCTAAATTGGTGGCAATCACTGCTTCCTGTGGGCTTCTTGTTGCATTTCCTCTCTGTGCACTAGAAAAGTGTTCTCATTTCTCAGCATGCTGCAGAGAGAGAGAGAGGGAGAGAAATATGTGAAAGGAAAGAGCATGTGGTTCTCTGGTGCATCTATGGTTATGCCATTGCAGTATGCACTGGGGTAAGGACAGCACCAATGGAGGATGCCTCTGTAGCATACTGTTTGTTCGAGTTAGTATAAGCCAGAAGAAGATGAGAGGGAGTGTTTCCAAGGGCACGTTGTTATTGCATAAGCATATCTCATATTGGCACCTGCCACCTGGATAGGAGACTTCCTGGAAGCCCCACACAAGCTGCTCTTGAGCTTCTTGAAAGAGAGATCGAGAAATGCTATGTATTAAAAACAACCCCCGTGATCAATAAATGATAAGGCCAGCAGGAGCAGGACCTTGGCTCAGATGCCTCTGCTCCAAATGGCTCCATTGCTGAGTGCTTTGTTGTATCAAATAACATCTTTTAAGAAGTAAGGCAACTAGAATAAAAAGTACTCCATAATAGCAATGCAGTATTATAATGTGCAGGTGCAGCCCGCCCCCGCTCACACCGCCACATAAAGATGTGTGGTATGGACTGCGCATGTGTGGCATTCCGTATGGAGTGCGCATGCACGGGATGCCGTACGGCCTGCGCCGCCCCGGGTGCCGGAGAGGGTTCCTCTTCCACTGCTCACATCATCCTTGACCAATAGCCTTGTTGGCTTAGTTGAGTTGATGGGAGGTGTAATCCAGCAGCATGTGGAGAGCTACAGGCTCCCCACCCTGACTCCCAACATATATAACGTAGTTCTACTGATCTCATGTCATGGTGGGTGGCAACTTCATAGAGGACCATTGTGGGAACAGCCTCTTTGAGCAAGTGCATCAGGCACCAGAGAAGTGAGATTGCAGGTAGATGTGCATACATACCAGGGCACCTTTATAAGGTATATGTCTATCAAGACATACAAGGTGTATTTATATCCTATTAGTTCTCCAAGGAACTCAAAGTGTTTTGCATACGGTTTATTTATTTAATTTATTTCTACCCAACTGTTCAGGCAGCTCACAAAAAATGTTAGAAGACAATGGATGAACATACTAATGAAAACTTTTATCAAATATATATATGTGTGTGTGCTTAGCAGGATCAACAATTCTTTCACGTCAACTTAAAGCCTGAAAGAGAGGGAGCTAAGCAGAATTCTCAAGGGATGGAATTCCACAAGTGTGGGGGCCACCAATGAAAAAGGCCCTGTTCCTGGTAACTGCTAAGCTGATCGCTTTATCAGAGGCGCACAACAGATAGCAGGGCACTCTTAAGACCAATCTGAGGACGTGGGTAGATTCATATGGGTGTAGGGAAACATTCAAATAACGTGGTTCCCAAACATTCAGGGTTTTAAAAGGTTAGTTACTAGTACTTTAAACTAAGCCCAGAAATGAATGGGCGACCAATGCAGCTGATGCACAATTGGGTTGATATAATCAAACAGGCTTGCATTTTGCACCAGCTCAAGTTTGCAGACTGTCTTTTAAGGCAGCCCCACATAGAGATTATGACAGTAATGTAGGCTGGGTATTTAAGAGAGTGTGTATAAGAAAGAAGCCCATTTTTCTCAGATAATTGTCCTTGGAGTGCTCTTAGTTGGGCAGCCCTCTTCAGAATCTTTACTGAACTCCCCACCCCCCAATGCACAGCAAAGGGGCTGGTAAATTTAATGCTAACACCCACTATCAGTTCTTGCAAAGCACATGCAGGTGGAAGCAGAATGTATCCCCATATTTAGAGCAGAAACACGGGCCTGTCTTCTTCTCCTTCATTACTGGTGAGGATGAGACACCTTTTACATGTGTCTCAAGGCCATTTACAAACACATTATCAAAACAGATAAAATAGCTTTTAAAACAGTGCAGATGCAACAACTAAAGATAGGTCTTAAAACAGTACAAAAATAACACCCAAGGCCATTTCATCCAGCTTGGAAAGTGTGTCCAAACAAAAAAGGCCTTCATTCGTTCTCAGAAAGGAGAAATAGCGAGTGTCTATCGTATCTCAACAGGGACGCTGTTTCACAAAATGGGGCCCAGCTACTCTGAAAGCCCTGCTCCAAGTTACTGTAGAACAGTGGACAGAAAGGGAGAAGATGACTTCTGGAGAGCATTGACCTGGAAAAGTAATGCAAGAAGTGTATCACCCGGGTATAATAACCGCTGGTGGTTGCATCAGAGCCTTTCTCTTTAAACAAATGCTCCCCATGCCAGCAGCTTCCAAGCAGAGTGCTTGAAATAATAGCCACATGGGGCACGTCACTAGATTTTCCGAGTTCTTCGTGCATAGCGAGAAGAAATATGCATTTGCTCAAAGCTTCCCCTCTATTAATTGCTGTGTGAACTTCCTCTATAAAAATCACCCGCGCCTCAACAGTAAAATGTTCCAAAAATAAATACAACAAACCATGTTCACATTACAGGTCTAATTTAAATGTAAAAGCAAGCCAACGGCAAAAGCAAGCCAACGTCCAATAACAACAGCAAACAGAAAAAGCACTCAGCAACCACAGAAAACAGCAGAAATGCATTTCTAAAGCGGACGCAGATGGCAGAATGGACACTCTTTCAACCACCTGGGAGCGTTTACCTCTCTTGAAGGAGTTAACATACTCGAAAACCATGTTGGTTATATATGACACAGGTCCGAATAATCTGCTTATCACAGATGTTTTCATGGATTTTCCCCCTCTCTCTTTCTAATGTTGAGGGAGCTGAAGCACTGAAATTCTGATAATCCTCACTGTACCTGCTGCTGCTGATCCTTCGTGGGGAGGTTATCACTCCACAGATTAGAGTCTTTTTGAAATGCTATTTCAGTAGGCTGCTGCATTCCCCTACAATTATTTCAAAGTTCACTAGATTCTCTCTCAATGAATAAATGATACCGTTGCTCTTGTATAGATGCTTACAGCGGCAAAGAAAGGGGGGACACCTGGGAAGGTCAGCAATTCTGTAACACACGGTGTGTGTTGTAGTATCTGGCGGGCAGCACAATCCAACCCCCTTCCCTTAGCCTGGGATGCTGTGTGTGTTGAAATACAGTGGTACCTCAGGTTAAGTATTTACCGTATTTTTCGCTCTATAGGACGCACTTTTTCCCCTTCAAAAATGAAGGGGAAATGTGTGTGCGTCCTATGGAGCGAAGACGCCATAGCCCCGCGGCCCTCTCCCGGCTGGAGAGGTGACGCGCGGCTATGGCAGGAGCCTCTACAGCCCCACGTCACCTCTGCAGCCAGGAGAGCGCGCGCGGGGCTAAAGAAGCCATAGCCCCGCGACCCTCTCCCGGCTGGAGAGGTGACGCGCCGCTATGGCAGGAGCCTCTCCGCTGCGCCTTTCCGCTGCTCCCTGACCTGCTCTTTGGGGCTGGTGGTGGGCTTCCCCCCCGCCAGCCCCAAAGAGCAGGTCGAAAGGAACCTGAAGCCTGGAGAGCGAGAGGGGTCAGTGCACACCGACCCCTCTCGCTCTCCAGGCTTCCAAGGTAGCCGCCTGAACGCACCTTAAACGGCACCTTGTTTTAGAGCGGGAAAACAAGAGGGGGAAAGTTCTCCCCCTCTCTGTGCAGCACCTCCTGCCGCTTCACTGAAGGGGCGCTGGGCACAGAGGGGGAGAATTTTTTTTTTCTTGTTCTCCCCCCTCTAAAACAAAGTGCGTCCTATTGTCCGGTGCGTCCTATGGTGCGAAAAATACGGTAATTCGTTACGGAGGTCCGTTCTTAACCTGAAACTGTTCTTAACCTGAAGCACCACTTTAGCTAATGGGGCCTCCCGCTGCTGCCGCGCCGCTGGAGCACGATTTCTGTTCTCATCCTGAAGCAAAGTTCTTAACCCAAGGTACTATTTCTGGGTTAGCTGCATCTGTAACCTGAAGCGTATGTAACCCGAGGTACCACTGTCGGTGGTGGTATCCCTCTGCCAAGCCCTTCCAGCCTCCTGACTCTCTCTGAATACAGGAATAGGTGTTAGAAGAAAGAAGTCCTGCAATGGGGTGATTTGAGGGAGGACAGGGTGGGCCTGAGGTGGCCCAGGATTTGCAGGGTCCCAGTTTCACAGCTGCCATACAATGGCATCAGGCCCAATCTAACTGATTGGGTACAGATCAGGCCTGATCGTCCTACACCTTCTATTGCAGCCACTGTGAGCAAAAGGGCTAGATGTGGCAGTGGTCCAAAAGCCCCACCACCCCCTGTTGGTGGCAGGTAGGAGTTAGGGTTGCACCCTGAGTCATGCTCAGAATCAACCCATTGAAATCCGTGATTTTCAAAGCAACCTACTGGGCACACGTGACCAGTCTGATGCAGTTGTCGAGGGCTTGCAAAAGCAGGCTAGAAACTCAGTCCTTTCAACCATACAGTTTCAGAGATGTAACTGCATCGTGGTCATTTTCCAGGTGTCCATTTTTTTCCACTGATGGCAACTCATGGGTGTCTTCTTCTTCTTAGGAAGGGGACATCAAATGTCAAGCTGGAAGTTATATACCTTATTCACTATCACCCTTTTAAGAGAGTGGCAAAAAGCAGCAACACATTCAGGTGGGATCAGGTGTGCTTAACATGGGGAGCACATTAAAATATTGCTGCGAGCCTAGGGATGTGGACAAGAGATTGATAAGGGGCCACATCTGGCTGATTGCATCCTTTGGTTAGGTAAAGTACAGGATCCAAATAGTCAACTGCCTCTTGATACAGCATCTTTTGGGGAATGTTTTGAATATTCAAAATGAGCAGACATTCCCACTTTCCAGGAAAGGTTGATGCAGTCTAGGTGTCTGTGTGCAAAGGACAGGCTGTGTGTGTTGTATGAGTCAGAAACAAAGAGACAGGGAGCTGAGCAGGGATCTGTAAGGGTCTGGCTGGAATCTTATATGGGTGCAATGTCCAGTTGTTTGTCTACAGAGGTGTGTACGCTTTGCCTCTACCTATAGTCAACCTGTCTATTTGAAAGTAAATAAGTACTGCAGACCTGGAATTTCTCATTGCTCACCAAAGAAGGGGTGCTTAAGTATTCTTCAGGCCTATGCCACCAACCCTCTGCTGCCAAGCCTTCAGCCCACTCAGTGCGCCTCCCATTGGCCTCAGGGCCCCAACATCTGCGCCACCATGTCATCCTCTTTAGCCGGCAATGAAAGAGGATATCCCATGTCACAGAACGCATATAGCAGTACTATGTCAAAAAGCTAAAGAGGCATTTTCAAAATGTGGCCTAACATAGTTTGGTTTGCCATATAAGAACTGAAATGTCTTTCGTCAGCTGCGTACAATGCAAGAGATGAATCTGCAGCAGCTACACTTGCGACCATCTTTATGGCCTAGCTCTCATGGAGGGCGTAAAGCTGTGTCTGGTCTCTGCCACTTTAGACTGCTGGTCGGAGGTCGCAAGACCGGATGAGCTTCTGCCACAATCCCAGCATCAAGTAGCAGCCAGGATTCAACCAACATGATGGAGGTGAAGGAGTTGGATGAGCTGGTGGGATCTTATGCCAGACCTGGGGGATCAGATGCAAAAAAAATTATAGGGCTCCTGCACCTCTAATAGTCGCATAAAAATTATGTTAAAATTGCAGGAGCCCTGCCCTCTTTTACATCTGGTTATCTTATCTGCAATAGCCACGCATCAGTGCAAGGAGCCACCAGGTGGGAAGCAGCAAAGAGGTGAGAGAGTCTAGAGACTATGCTTTCAAGGAACTTCATTTCTCAGCAAGGGTGTCAAACCCTGGCATGGCAGCCTGGGGCAAGAGAGATGAAAGGCCTCAATTGGAACAACTCACTTCTCACTTCCCATTATCCTGCAAACGTTATGTCTGATCGTCCTTATTTTCCAGGCCCTGGACATGCCTGCCTGCTTGCTACCCTTGCTGAACTGTCTGGTTTGCTGATCCCAGTTATCTCCAGCACCCCAGTCGACTGACCAACCCTCCTTCCACCCTGGTTGTGTCTGAGTTCTGGCTTCCTCAAGACGGACAAACAAGCCCCCTGCATAGAAAACTAGCAGTCAGGGATATTTATTCTCCCCCCCCCCCCCCGACATCCAAGCCCTCTTCATGTGAAAATCATGCATGCAGCTAATATGTGGAGCAGGGAGGGGATCAGGGTGATGCCCCGAGTTTCATCCACCCATGGCCTCCACATGTTCAGCTACAGATGTGCATAGAGCCCTACAGACATACAGTTAGCTTCCTATCTCAAGTTATTAAAGAGCAAATGATGTGCGTTTAAAAATATATATTAAAAAGTGAAACAAGGGAAAACAACTTTGGGGAAATGATTTTTGGGCAGGAAAATGACTGAAAGGGGGAAAGGCTTAAGTGCACTTTCTCTTTCAGAATCTCAAACTCCCAAACCTGCTTTTCATTCTTTTAAATATCAGGGCTTTGTTGCTCATATTTCCATATAATGCAGTTTGCCAATCAAGCATTCGTTTCCTAAGGCTTCCACCCAATATTCACATTGCCTTCTTTCGCCACCTCTTCCCAGTCCGACAGTCAGTTCCCATATTATCCCTATTTGGACATTCTCCCTCTCACAATTAACAAACATGTAAGCAGAGGGGGCGAGAGCGGAGGCAGCACCCGCCGGCCCTGATGTGTGCTGAAACATCATGTCCCTGCTACTCACACTGGAAGGACACACCTGCTGTACGGCACACAGGCTCTCCGTGATTTACAACCTTGTGATTTACGATCCTGTTAGTCATATGAGGGAGGACACCCACATAGGGCTTTACTTTACAGTTTTCTGCTGACTCTTTAGAGGAAACAGACCAGGAATAATGACTTTGGCTGTGCACTGAAACAGCTCAGATGTGAAAGTGAGCATATGGAAACCACATGGTTGACTTAATCACATGCCACTCACTGCACAATCCACCCAGAGATTTGGGATAACAGGTCACCATCGGTCTACCTAAGAAGAGGATCATATGGCTTGTGATTACATATTCACCACCATATTTCAGAGACGAAAAAAGGTTAGCCATGTATACCTGTAACATCCCTGTGTCCAAACCACCACTTAACTCCGCACACCCAGCTACTATGAGTTGCTGAATGTTCTTCCCTGTATTTATTGACTCTGAAATAACCCATCTTTTGCTGGATTCTGAAGCATAACAGTTTCCTTTTATTTAAAAAACCCAGCCACCTAGGAATTTTCAATTGCCTATTTAATCACAAAGCAGATCTGGTTGTATTGATTGCAGAATGGCAGCAACACCCAACACATTTACTACCTCAATTGCTAGTTATGGGGAGATCGAAGCAAAACGACCACAAGCTGATGTGCCAGTGTGCAAAAGTTTTTACAGGCACCCTAAAAACATCCCTGGAAAGGCAAAACAGAGACAAAAGAGACACCAGAATCAAGACAGCAGGGAAACAGGGGCCACTTCTGGAAAATCGGAACAGCTGGGTCATATGTAACTGTGCTATTAGCATTATAGTGAAAACCTCACTTGAGCATTTCTTAATCCAAAACTAGAGACTGCTTCTTCTAACAGGAAGAGGCCATAGCTCAATGGCACATCACATGCTTTGCACATAGAAGACCCCAAATTCAATCCCAGGCATCTCCAGTCAGTGCTGGGGAGACTCCTCCCTCAAACATTGAAGAGCTGCTGCCAATCAGTGCAGGCAATTCTAAACTAGATAGATGGACCTATGGCAGCTTCCAAGTCAGATGTCGCTCAGAGGGAAATGATGTGAAGTAAGCCTAAGCCAAATGCTGTTTTGCACGTACAAGATGTTAGCACATGATGAGGTCTACAGAAAGAGAAATTAATGATTGCATTCCCCCCACCCCCGGAACAGGAAGAGCTTATTTGATGTGCTTTGTAGCAAAAAATAGCAGAGGGGAGGAAAAGCTCTTTGCTTCAGATTTAAAACAGAGGCTTTAAAGACGACGCAAGTGCTTTACTCTCAGCAGCCAGGAGCAAGCAGTTCATGTAAATACTTTTAACAGCATTAATGCAAAATCTGCGAAGGACGAAACAAGTCTACAGGCAGAAAGATAATCCACAGTTTTCGGGGCTATAACTGGCAGTATGGGTGGAGGGAGCAACAGCATACACAAACCAAGAGAAGAATGTAAGTAGGATTCAGGCATTCTTGGGACAATTTACCCTTTATTACTTAAATCTAACTTTGTTACTCTCCTGAATTTTAATCATGTTGCAGACTTTGGTTTGAAAACACAAAACTGAAGCACATACTGTATGTTGCAAAAGGAAGATCATTCCAGACAGAAAAATCCTTGCCCTGGAGCTGAATTTTATAGGAATGTATCTCTCTCCCGTTACAAATTTATTGTGAAATCAGAGAAAATGAAATGCAGAAAGCAGAGAGAGTGATAATTAAGTTATTAACAGTAGCCATTCACAAAACAGTTGTTGGTGATAACACAGGCACCTTGGCATTTAATTAACACATGTAGTGCAATGGGAAAAAATCCTTCTCTAGTGTCAAGCCAAAAAAAGTACAACTGAGCCTTTTGATGAATTGTGATTCAGTGGTTTCCCAGGGCAGTCTCTCTTTGACGTTCCATTGTTCATTAGAATATAAGAGTATCTCTGCTGGATCAGACCAAAGACCCCTGTAGCACGGCATTTCTTTTCTCTCAGTGGCCACCCCAATGCCTATGGGAAGCAAGGAGACGAGCCCAACAGCACTCAACCTGGTTGCGATCCCAAGCGACTGGTATTCAGAAGCACATTACTTCCACTACTGGGGGTAATATAGCCATCATGGTCAATGGCCATTGACAGCCTTATCCAAGATGAATCCATCTAATCCTCCTTTAAAGCCATCCACGTTGTGGGGGTCAAGTCTACAGCTGTGTGAAGAAGCACTCTTCCTTTTGTCTGTCCAGAGTCTCCCAACTTTCAGCTTAATTGGCTGAAGCCTGGTTTCAGTATTAGGAGAAAGGGAGAAGAACCTCTCTCTAGTGACTTTCTTCATACCATGGATAATCCTATAACCTCTTCCATGTCCCTTCTTACTTGCGTTTCCTCCCCCCCCCCCCCCGAACTAACAGAGATGCTCTATCTTCGGGATCAAAAGGAAATCACAGGCTGCATTCACAAAGCAAATAATGAGCACTAAACTTGCGCTACATTTCTGGAAGGGCTTTTTACCAGTGTTAGAAACTGAGATATGAAAGCTAGGAGCTAAATGACACCACAACGGAATGTCTAGGCACACTTTTTTTAATAACAAGGATACAAAGCTGATAATGAATGAACGGCAGCTAAAATATTATGTTCATTTTTCACATGGTCTAGTCCAAGCATAAGGAAACTCCAGCCCTCCAGATGTTTGGGACTACAATACCCATCATCCCTAGCTAACAGGACCAGTGGTCAGGGATGATGGGAATCGTAGTCCCAAACATCTGGAGGGCTGGAGTTTGCCTATGCCTGATCTAGTCCTTCCCCTGCCCATCCCTTACCATTCTAGGACATAGCTGTCAATGTTTCCTTTTTTTAAAGGGAAATCCTCTTATTCTGAATAGGATTCCTCGCAAGAAAAGGGAAAAGTTGACAGCTATGCTCTAGGGTCTCTTCTCCAGTTTTCAGAGAGTAGCTGGAAGTGGGGAGGCATAAAAAGGTCCTCCTTTCCTTCCACTCTGCAGTTTTAATCCGTACCGCGCCCAGAGCTCAGAAGCTGCTCGCTCTAATGAAATTCCTTGTCACAAAATGCACCTAGAACAAGGGGAGTTTCGAACACTGGTTTTTAAATTGTGTGAAATATAAAGGAAAAATTAAGAGTTAGGGAAATGGAATTAACTGTAATGTGAATGCAGAACCTCCCATTTCCAGAACCTCCCATTTCTGATGCTATATTTTTATTTGTTTGTCTTCAATGCTCCTAAGAGCAGTTTACAAAATATTAAAAATTACACTGCAACACATTAAAATGGCCTGGAATCCACATAACACCACATGAGTAACACCTCTTCCCATTCCAGACCACCTGTGACTCAAGATCTTCCAGAGCCCCTTCTCAAAGTGCTTTCTCTAACAAAGGTACATTATGTAGTCACAAAATAAAAGAGGCTGTGGGTCAGTTACAGAGCACATGCCTTGCATGCAAAAGGTCCCGGTTTCATTTCTTACTATCTTTGAATACAGCTGGGAAGGACTCCAGCCCCAGACCTGTTATCTGTCACTATAAAAGAATATAGGGCTAGATCATGGGTAGACAAACTAAGGCCCAGGGGCCAGATCTGGCCCAATCGCCTTCTCAATCTAGCCCATGGACAATCCAGCAATCAGCGTGTTTTTACATGAGTAGAATGTGTCCTTTCATTTAAAACGCATCTCTTGGTTATTTGTGGGGCATAGGAATTCGTTCATATTTTTCCCCCAAAAATATAGTCCCCCCCCCCCAAGGTCTGAGGGACAGTGGACCGGCCCCCTGTTGAAAAGGTTTGTTGACCCCTGAGCTAGATAGACCAATGGCCTGATGAAGGGTACTCCCGGACAGGGGCTTAATGTCGCAAATGGGTAATTTGGATTCCTGATAAGATTAACTTTTGATGCTGACGTCATGTGAACATTGCAAAAAGAAGGAGAAAAGAAACACGTTCATGCATGAACATATCCCATCATAAGTACACCTCTGAAAGTACTCTCAGCAGAGACCTTGAGAGTTCCCTTCTCCCCGCATAGGATCAGGAATAGCTCACATCTCCGACCATTAGGTATGCTGTCACTAGCCCTTCCCAGAGGGCTCTCAAGACAACAAAATATTTATATTAGTCAGGGAGATGAGGAGCATCCAGCCTGCTCCTCTTCCTCTTCTGGGACACAAGGCAGCATGCTTTCCTCCAATTCTCCCTAGACACAAATATGCAGTGTGAGTTCAAGGGATCTAAGCACAGCAGGGAGAACACAATCTCCCATGAGCGGTCACAGATGCACAGCAAACCCCAGCAGCCCGTTTTAAGAGTGTTTATTAAGAGCACGGTTTTAAGAGAGCAAAGGGGGAAGGCAAAACAATTCATGAAAGAAAATAAACTTTTCAAATTTACCTGCGCTCTGCAGCTGCTTTTACACACACACACACACACACTCATAAGTCACACAGCATCCTGGATGATCAGAGGGATGAGGGATGGGTGAAGAAATGCTGGCAACATTCCATTTTTCAGTGCTCTTAACCCGGATAATTGACAGGTGGCTCTGAGCAGCCAATCACAGTATGAAAGCACACACAAAGCAGTATAAATGCATCAGCAGAATTAAAAGCAAACACTAAAACTCGAATTACAGCACCGAGGCAATGTACATATTATTTAAAAAAAAAAAGTCTGAGAATATACCTGACACCATGCAAGCCTCTCGCGGGGAAAGCATTTCATAGACAGACATCACCAGCAGGGAGACTCTTGCCTGTAGCCTTCAATGCTTAAGGGTGGGTTGTTTATTTCTTATTACTGTTTTAAGCCTGGGAGGTTGGATTGGATGAAGACCAAGGTCCTTCCAACTCGTTTATTCTGATTCCAAACATAGGATGCTGCCTTATATTAAGGCAGGCCACTGGTCCACCTGGCTCAGTATTGTCTACTATGCTAACTGGCAGCTTTCTAGGATTTTAGACTAGGAATCTGTCCCGGGCCTACCTGGAGATTGAACTTTGGGCCTTCTGCTTGCTTCCCAAAGATTGGAGCTGATAAAATTGGGGCTTGGAAGGAAAAAGTTAATGGGCAAAAACAGCCCCCACCATTGGGTTTGCATGGTGGCCATTTTGGGCGCCATGATCGCACTTCATCTCATGTGGGTCATGTGATGAAACCCCACAAAGCGGTGTCCTGTTTTTCACCCTGATATGTTGAAGGGTAAGTGATCTGATATCCAACTTGCAATCTTTTTTTTTTTAAGCCCTGCCACTGTGCTTTATGCAAACCAATGTATGTATTTATTATTTAACAAAATTTATAGATTGCTCCAAGCAGTTTACGATAATGATAGAGGAAATGCTTTTGAGGCATAAAGATAAAACAAGAAAGATCTCACCTGCATCCTCTGTCTTGGTAGCAGAAGCTGTGGAGTAACATCTTACCACTTGCTAATCACCACACTTTGCAAAATGGCTGCTCTTAAAGGCACAGGGCTGAGGCTGTAACAAAAAGATGACAACCCTTAAACTACAGATATTCCTCCTGGAATTAACTGAATTTATTTTTTGCTTTCGTTAAAAAATAAAAAAAAGTTAAGCCAAACTGGATTGCATACTCTTGAGTTTATTTCTTGCTATGAAAGAATACACTTCAAAAACTTTTTAGCAGGGGTCTTTAAAAAAGATAACTATATCTATCTGTACATCTATACAGCATATGTTTGTTCTGTATTTGACAGTGTACATCACAAACATTCTTCCTGAGAATACTGAGGCACGAGAAGCCAGCTGATCTTGTAGAAACAAACAAAGAAAAAGAGCAGTCATTTTTGACTCCTGGCCAATCTGCTTTGTATATACTAAATCAACAAACTGGACAAGTACTTCCATGGTTTTTCCCTTTTAGGTACCTTAACTGGCCGCATCTAATCTAGATGCGCATTTCCAACGACTATTAAATTCTTTGCTAAGACTTTCTAAAAGCTGGAGCAGACACAAGGCTATCTCGCAAGCAATAAATGCTGCCAGGCCTTAGCAACAGCAGTTTATATAGGTGTTTTGGATACCATCCAAAGATTACATCAAAACCGCTCTGCTTATTGAGCGATTGAGAAGGTGCTAATCACTATATTTATATATATATCAAGCAGCCTGTGGTTTTTCCAATGGTTGTAAAGTTAAAAAGAAAAGAAAAACCCATGTATTCTTTGAATCTGAACTTCAGGACATTCGTTATCAGTTAATATGTTTGGTGCAGTGCATTGTACACTGACTGGCAGCGGCTCTCCAGGGTGTTTTGAAAGGAGTCTTACCCAGAATTATTTGGAGATGCCAGGGATTGAACCAGCGATCTTTTGCATGCAGAGCATGCGCTATACAGTGGTACCTCTGGTTAAGAACTTAATTCATTCCGGAGGTCCGTTCTTAACCTGAAACTGTTCTTAACCTGAGGTCCACTTTAGCTAATGGGGCCTCCCTCTACTGCTGTGCCACCGCTACGCGATTTCTGTTCTCATCCTGAAGCAAAGTTCTTAACCCAAAGTACTACTTCCGGGTTAGCGGAGTCTGTAACCTGAAGCGTTTGTAACCCGAGGTACCACTGTACTACCATTGAGCTTTGGTCCTTCCCCAAAGGTCAAGCCTGACACTGTTCTTTGATACAAAGAGACATGCGTTATCTTAGCCGGTGAAATGAGGGAGGAAAATGGGTTTGAAGGAAATGGGATGGTTTCAAAGCGGGAGAAAGAAAGTCTCCAACTCCTGCTGCGCCATGGTTGAAACAAGCCTGAATTGAAATTGATGTTTCATCTGAATCCAGGGCCCATGGTTTGTTTCCTTCAGACAAATCATAACCAGCAACCAAGGTTTGTTCTTGCATTGTTTTGGAGAGGCAAATCAAAACCTGGATTCAGATGACTCAATAAGCCAAACACTGGCTTGTTTCATCAACAGTGCAGCTGCAGAGCAATGAGAAGCAGAAAAAGATCACTGCATAATCTTTTGTCAGGGTGCACTGTGCTGCTTGTTCACATTAAAACCATCGTTTGTTTGAAACTGGTTTATTGTGGCATGCGCATTGGACCAGTGTATGCATTCTGAAGCACTTTGTGCATCGTAAATGTGAAATACAAATGCTAAGTGCTTCTATATATTTTTCATTTTTTTTCTAGCACACTGTCAGCTGTGTACTTTTTTATATTTTGTTTGGCTTTGGGCTACAGCGGGCAACCTTTCTTCCTGGTGTACACAGTTCCTTTGCTGAGAATGAATGAAATGGCTTGCAGCGCTTTCCCTTCTCTGTCTCTTCCCTCTGAAAAAGGCACCTCAACGCCTCTGCCTTTCATCTGTCAGCACAATGCAGACCCCAGTCTGGAGTATTTAACAGGGACCCATCAGAATATTTCCTTGCAGGTTATTAGGGAACGATGTATTGACAGAGATGACAATGGGAACATTTTACTCTCTGCCAATCCACCAGGCACAGGCAAGGTGGCAGACCCTCATCATAGAGTGACAATTAGCTCCCTTTGAAAGAGTTCTCTTGCAGATGAAGTAAGGAGAGATGAGTCAGCCTGAGAATGCAGAAGTGTTTCACTGGAGATGAAAATAAGCCTGCTGTTCTGGGAGGGCCATCTTTCATCTGTTAGCGACTGATGGATATTTCAAAGATTGAGTAGCTGCTCTGGGGTGATTTTAATAAGAGAATATGCATATCTACAGTGGAGACTTTAAGTGGTTTAATACAAGGGCTGCACTGCATTCCCTTATGGCTAACTTTCCTGGGGCTGCATGCCAGCAGTGTGCAGGAGGAGCCAGTGCAAAATGGGTGGTGCTGTGGGTTAAACCACAGAGCCTACGGCTTGCCGATCAGAAGGTCAGTGGTTCGAATCCCCGCAACGGGGTGAGCTCCCGTTGCTTGGTCCCTGCTCCTGCCAGCCTAGCAGTTTGAAAGCACATCAAAGTGCAAGTAGATAAATAGGTAGCGCTCTGGCGGGAAGGTAAACGGCATTTTTGTGCACTGCTCTGGTTTGCCAGAAGTAGCTTAGTCATGCTGGCCACATGACCCGGAAGCTGTACGCCGGCTCCCTCGGCCAATAAAGAGAAATGAGCACCGCAACCCCAGAGTCATCCGCGACTGGACCTAATGGTCAGAGGTCCCTTTACCTTTATGCCCTGCACACAACATCCACATGCACCCATTAAGATAGATGGAAGATAAGCCTTTTAAAGCCATCCAAGTTGATGACCATCACTACTTCCTGCGGAAGGGAATTCCAGAGTTGTTTATTATTATTATTATTATTATTATTATTATTATTATTATTATTATTATTTATTTCAATTTATATACCACCCTTTATCAAAATATATCAAGGCAGCGTACAACTTTTAAAACAATTCAGATCAAAGCTAGTTTTTTGAGGGGGGGGCGGACTGCATAAAAAATAACATTATAGATATGGTTTGCAGCTAATGTTATTTATACACCACTTCTCAAACCAGTGATGGGAGTGCAATACATTCAGAGTAAATGGGTGTATATACACAGCCTATGTCCAGTCTTTATTGAACATGCATTCTGATTTGTTTACAGGGTGGTTCTATGACAATGAGCTTAGAACCTCAGAATTGTAGACTTGGAAGGGAGCACAAAGGGTTATCTAGCCCAACCCCGTGAAATGCAGAAAGCTTTTGCCCAACATGGGGCTCAAACTCGCAACCCTGAGGCTAATAGTCTTGTGTCCTACCGACAGAGCTACTCATACCTGCCTGTGGGAAGCTTGCAAGCAGAAACTTCTAAAAGACTCCAAATGCAAAGCAATTTGAAAGCTGAAATATAATTAACTAAAAAAGCTGAATATGGATGATCGTACATCCCAGGTAGTGTGGTTGCTGACCTTGAGCCAGAAATCCTGTAGAGTCAAGTCAAATGGGCCTTAGAAAACACTGCAAATAACAAGGCCAGTGGAAGTGATGGTATTCCAGCTGAACTATTTAAAAATTTAAAAGATGATGCTGTTAAGGTGCTACACTCAATATGCCAGCAAGTTTAGAAAACTCAGCAGTGGCCAGAGGATTGGAGAAGATCAGTTTACATCCCAATCCCAAAGAAGGGCAGTGCCAAAGAATGCTCCAACTACCACACAATTGCACTCATTTCACACGCTAGCAAGGTTATGCTTAAAATTCTACAAGGAAGGCTCAAGCAGTATGTGGACCGAGAACTCCTAGAAGTGCAAACTGGATTTCGAAGGGGCAGAGGAACCAGAGACCAAATTGCAAACATGAGCTGGATTATGGAGAAAGCTAGAGAGTTCCAGAAAGACATCTACTTCTGCTTCATTGAGTATGCAAAAGCCTTTGACTGTGTCGACCACAACAAACTATGGCAAGTTCTTAAAGAAATGGGAGTGCCTGATCACCTCATCTGTCTCCTGAGAAATCTCTACGTGGGACAAGAAGCTACAGTTAGAACTGGATATGGAACAACTGATTGGTTCAAAATTGGGAAAGGAGTACGACAAGGCTGTATATTGTGTCCGTGCTTATTTAACTTATATGCAGAATTCATCATGCGAAAGGCTGGGCTGGATGAATCCCAAGCTGGAATTAAGATTGCCGGAAGAAATATCAACAGCCTCAGATATGCAGATGACACAACCTTGATGGCAGAAAGTGAGGAGGAATTAAAGAACCTTTTATTGAGGGTGAAAGAGGAGAGCACAAAATATGGTCTGAAGCTCAACATCAAAAAACACAGATCATGGCCACTGGTCCCATCACCTCCTGGCAAATAGAAGGGGAAGAAATGGAGGCAGTGAGAGATTTTACTTTCTTGGGCTCCATGATCACTGCAGATGGTGACAGCAGCCACGAAATTAAAAGATGGCTGCTTCTTGGGAGAAAAGCAATGACAAACCTAGACAGCATCTTAAAAAGTAGAGACATCACCTTGCCAACAGAGGTCCGTATAGTTAAAGCTATGGTTTTCCCAGTAGTGATGTATGGAACTGAGAGCTGGACCATAAAGAAGGCTGATCGCCGAAGAATTGATGCTTTTGAATTATGGTGCTGGAGGAGACTCTTGAGAGTCCCATGGACTGCAAGAAGATCAAACCTATCCATTCTTAAGGAAATCAGCCCTGAGTGCTCACTGGAAGGACAGATCCTGAAGCTGAGGCTCCAATACTTTGGCCACCTTATGAGAAGAGAAGACTCCCTGGAAAAGACCTTGATGTTGGAAAAGATGGAGGGCACAAGGAGAAGGGGACGGCAGAGGACAAGATGGTTGGACAGTGTTTTTGAAGCTACCAGCATGAGTTTGACCAAACTGCGGGAGGCAGTGGAAGACAGAAGTGCCTGGCTTGCTCTGGTCCATGGGGTCTCGAAGATTCGGATACAACTAAATGACTAAACAACAACAACAACAAAAAGCTGAAATATAATTAACTAAAATTGAATTTCATCCTGAAATACTTGCAGGGTGTTTACACATCTCCCCATTAATCAGTCATTCATCCCACACTTTCCCCTATCACTTTCCAAACTGCAAAAAAAAGTCTTTAAAAAAAAGTGGGTTTATTTTTGTGCTAAGGCAACAGAGCACTTTAATTCACTTTAAACATTAAATCCTAAAGTTGTGGAATGTACTTGAATCCCTCTTGCAAAATACTGACAGTCTGGAGGCACCCTCATAACTTTTAGTGTGGGGGGAAAGTACTTCCCTTTGTCAGCTCAGAACCTATTGCCAAACAGCTCTCCATTGGATCTGAACATGAGAGAGAGCGATCATTGACTTGAGCATTCATTTTAGAAAGAATATGAGTGCCTCTTTGCCGAACTAGCCTGTTAGTATTTCCACAGTATGATAATTATGAAAATATGTGACAGGTTGTTCTGGTTTCTAATAGGAGACTAGAATGTGACCTTCTGTTCCAAAGTTCCCCACTTTATCACTTCCTTCTCCAAAATATCTGGTTTCACTCTGGTTAACTAAGAACTCTTTCTGCCCAGTTGAATACCAAAGACAGTCTCCAGTCTGCAGGACTGGTTTAGCAAGGGCTGCTTTTCACAATTAGCTGTAAGCCAGGGGGATTCTCTTGCAAGTAACTCACATGATTAAAAATCAAACCAAGGAAAGGGTGCATAGTACATGTGTCTACTCATAATAAAGTTTGATGAAAAACCCAGACAAGCTCATTATGTACTGGATAGATCTTCGGTGAGATTTGGAAGACTACTGTAAACATCAGAGAGAGATTGTGTGCATTATCTGATTAATTACATTAACAGAGATTGCATGAATTAACTTTTTACAGCTTAACATTTCCCCAGCTCTCAGCATCTGAAAATATTTGCCACAGTTGTATCTCACCCTTTCTCCAAGGACAAAAGAACCCTGTTCTAGCCTGATAACAACCCTGTGAGATTGGTTAGGTTCAGAGCCAGCCTCACCACAGCTAAGCAGGGTTTGTTTATTTTTTAAATGCTTTTAAACCTTTTCTCTCAGGAGCTCATGGCAATGTTCATGCAATGTTCTCCCCTGGCCCCATCATTACAACAACTCTGTGAACCAGGATTGCCCATTTATCTCTGGATGTTGCTAGACTACAACTCCCATCGTTCTAGTTACAGGTAGGTAGCCGTGTTGGTCTGCCGTAGTCAAAACAAAATTTAAAAATTCCTTCCAGTAGCATCTTAGAGACCAACTAAGTTTGTTATTGGTGTGAGCTTTCTTGTGCATCTGAAGAAGTGTGCATGCACAGGAAAGCTCATACCAATAACAAACTTAGTTGGTCTCTAAGGTGCTACTGGAAGGAATTTTTTTAGTTTGTTTCAACTTCCATCATGTTGACATGTCCACAGAATGGAAGACGGTTTGCTCTTTGGGGAGCTGGCTTCAGGCACCAGGTCCCTTGGCAGACCAACTCTACGTTGCAAAGATATCTGCAAACAAGACATGAAGGCTGGCAACATTAGCCGTGCTATGTGAGAAGCCCTTGGAGCCGGCTGCAGTGCCTGGAGACAGACAGTCGGGTCATGTTTCCATAGCAGTGACCAGAGGAGGAACAACCACTGGGAGGAGCACAGAGAGAAGAAAGGCCACGGTGCATCTGCAGCGGCACAACCAGACGCCCCAGCTGCAACAAAACATGTCTCTCCTGTATCAGTTCCTACAGCACAGCAGTTGCTGCAGCTCTCCAGCCAAAGGTGCACTCCTCCTTTTTGTCTCCTAAGACAGACAGATGCCAACAGTGACAACTTCCATAATCAACCACCATTGGCCATGCTGGTTGGGCTGATGGCATCTGAAGTGTAACACGTGTCTCCTAGTGCTGCTCTACATTCTAACTCAGGGGTGGCTAATCACAGGCCTGAGAGCCAAATGTGGGTGTTTTCTGTCTGGTCCTCAGAACTCTCCCTCTCACCGGCCCTGCTTCACACAGTCCTTGGGTATTTATGCCTGGCTGGAATATGTCCTTGAGTTCTGGTACTGTTTCTTGCTTGTCTTAGAGGGGGGATACAGAGAGTGGGAGGTGTGGGCATGTATAGTGAAGCCCTGACTAGGGAAGTTTTTAATGTTTGATGTTTTACTGTGTTTTTACTATTTTGCTGGGAGCCACCCAGCGTGGCTGGGGAAACACTGTCAGATGGGCAGCATATAAATTATAAAGTTGTTGTTGTTTGCTTCTGTTGTTCTGCCGGTTTTGGCTGCTGGCCTGCTCACCATCGGCACATGACCCTTCAGTGGTTGCCCAGAAGGCACAGCTTCACCACCCAGGCTCTCTCTGTTGCTAAAAATGATGGGTAAATTCCACACATATCCAATCCTCCCCTCCAGGGTAAAACAAATCCTAAGTGTGCATAACACAGGCAGAAATAAAGGTCACTGGGCGACCTTGGGCCAGTCACGCACTCTCGGCTTAACTTACCTCACAGGGTTGTGGTGAGAATACAACGGGGAGGAGAACTCTGTACACCACCTTGCGTTCCTTTGACGACAAAAGGCAGAATATAAACATAATTAAATTTAAAAAAAAATATTTTCTCTTACTGCTCCCATTGCTTCTCTTTCCTCTCTCAAATTTCTGATTGCTTGCTCCTAGGGGCAAGTGCCTTGCTTTGCAGGGGGAAACCTCCATATGTACTATATGAAGTCAACTATTCAGCCTCCACTTGGCATTTGAGGTTGTACAGCCTGGCTGGGCTCAAGCTGAGATTTCTGCATTGCAGGGGGTTGGACTAGATGACCCCCAGGGCCCCTTCCAACTCTGCAATTCTATGATTCTGTAAGGAGAGCATTTCCAAAAATGCAGAGCTGGTATAGGCTGCTTCCCATGTCACTTGTTTTACTATTTAAAGACCATATTGAGCGTTTTTCCTTAAAGAATCCACACAGCTGTGGAGGATTTGTTCTCATTGGGAAATTGATTGGTGGAGGAAGGGACAACAGATTTAATTATGCAGGGACAATTTCTAGCTATCTTTCTAAGTACCCAGACGCAAACAAGGCCACCCAGAATTTCCTATGTCCGGATCCCCTTTCTCTTTGATCCCCATTGAGTAAACTATCAGGCATGTTGTCCTCAATCAATACCCCATCAAAAGTGCCCTGGTTTTGTAAAACACCCCTGATTTCTCTAACTAATGCCAAGTCATTGAGGAAAGGGCTTGCTAAAGGAAGCACAGCAGGAAGCAAAGCGCAAGCAATGAGCCATTCTTCATGGCATTGCCAGGACTGGGAATAATCGAAATGGAGCTGCTCTAGCAAGATGCAGCTATATTCAGCACGTCCATGTTAGGCACTGGTGGGTGAAAAAATGGACAAGTTGATGTTTACTTCCTTTACACAAACAACTTAATTTTTATCAAATTTCCCTCTTGTGTCAGGGACAGGACTAAACTCTGGACTGTAACCACTTGGAGGCCCATGGAGGGCGGTAGTCCTGTAGCTCAGTCCACCCTCTGTGAATTTTCAGTTTTCATTTAGAAAACAAAAAGAAAACTTGGCTTTTTTGTTGCGCCTAAACTTGCTCACAGTATTTTGCCCAGTGAGTACAAATGAGGCAATGTGATTACTCACAAAGCGCTAGGCCCTTATTCTTAACTTTTAGGACATTTGACATTATTTTATTTAATGTTTAATACCATATAAGCCTTCCTTTATTTGGGTTCTGGCTGTTCAGCATCAGTTCCCAACCTCATAAGGCTTGTCAGGCAACAGAAGGCTCTGATAAGTTGGATCTGAGAGCTGCCATTTAAATTTCCCACGATGCCTTGGGAAAAGCTGTATCGTGGGCAGGTCTCACAACTCACCAAGGGCCATCATGCCCTGGAGAATCATTATGAGGAATCCTTTCATGTTACAGAGGATTCTAGGAATTGGGAAGTACAGTAGTACCTCGGGTTAAGAACTTAATTCGTTCTGGAGGTCTGTTCTTAACCTAAAACCGTTCTTAACCTGAGGTACCACTTTAGCTAATGGGGCCTCCCGCTGCCGCTGTGCCGTGCTGGTGCAATTTCTGTTCTTATCCTGAGGTAAATTTCTTAACCCGAGGTACAGTGGTACCTCGGGTTACATACGCTTCAGGTTACATACGCTTCAGGTTATAGACTCTACTATCCCAGAAATAGTGCTTCAGGTTAAGAACTTTGCTTCAGGGTGAGAACAGAAATCGTGCTCCAGCGGCGCAGCGACAGCAGGAGGCCCATTAGCTAAAGTGGTGCTTCAGGTTAAGAACAGTTTCAGGTTAAGAACGCACCTCTGGAACGAATTAAGTACTTAACTTGAGGTACCACTGTATTTCTGGGTTAGCGGAGTCTGTAACCTGAAGCGTCTGTAACCCGAGATACCACTGTACTGTAACTCAGTGCATAATGGGGCCTGAACAGACAGGCTGGGCCTTATTGTTGCCTTATATGCCTTGCACCCAACACTTCCCTGCACAGGAGATGAGTCAGGCCTGGTGGGCAGCTTTGACCTGTGTTCCTGGCCTTATCACTGCATGCAGGGAGTCAAAGCAGTGTTTGCTGTACTATCATCTCCTTCATTTTCACAATGTGGAGATATGGGGTGTCAGTCGTGGTCAACAGGAGGCTTATCTATGGCTTGACGACTCAGTGTTATGTTGACCTTCTATCTGTTGTAGCTTGACTACAGAGACATGGGCTATCAACAAGCACACTCCTCGTCAACATTTCTGCACAATTCAACCATTTTACCCCACAAGCAGGCAGACAACCCACACTAGCCAGCACAGCAAAACAGTTTGCCCAGGAAATCCTCATGTATCTTGAAATTCAGTTTGGATACGAGGCGTGAGTCCACTGAGCCAGCTGACGTGAGGAGTTTTCTGGAGATGGGAATGTATTATATTTGGTAGCCCAAAGCTTAGTTTAGAATTTGCACCCTACCCCTCAGTTCCTTCTTTGCAATGGTCAAGAGCATTGTGAAACAACAAACACGCCAAGCCTAGCTGTTTAGATTGGAGAGAATTATTGCAGACCTTGAAGGAAACTGTTTCTCAGTCAAGGAAGCTCATTAGACAACCTAAAGCTCATTCTGCAGCCCAGGGACACATATGTATCAACTCCAGTTCTTTGTTCAGATTGCCCATTCAGCCTTGTTTTGAACTTTTATGGGAATAAGGAACTGGAAACAAGAACTCAGTTTTAGCCTGGCATATATTCTCATGTGCTTTTTTGGATTGCAGCCTCAGCCCATGATAAAGTAGGGGCAGTGGAATGATTTGTCAGGGTCTTTTAAAAAAAGGTAAAAGGTAAAGGACCCCTGGATGGTTAAGTCCAGTCAAAGGCAACTATGGGGTTGCAGTGCTCGTCTCACTTTCAGGCTGAGGGAGCCGGTGTTTGTGCACAGACAGCTTTCCGGGTCATGTGGCCAAGACTAAACCACTTCTGGCGCAATGAGACACCGCGACGGAAGCCAGAGCACACGGAAACACCGTTTATCTCTCCTCCGCAGCGGTACCTATTTATCTACTTGAACTAGTGTGCTTTCGAACTGCTAGGTTGGCAGGAGCTAGGGCAGAGCAACGGGAGCTCACCCCATCGCAGGGATTCGAACCACTGACCTTCCGATCGACAAGCCCAAGCGGCTTAGAAAGCTCCCCTTCACCTTTTCTTTATCAAAATAGTGAGTGTGTGTGTATGATTATCAGTTGAAGCAACATTTCTGCAATAAACACCACTTGCCTACTGAAGCTTTCTTTAACACCTATACAAATAGGACTGGGGCAGAATTGAGTAAAAGCTGAATCACTTAACCAACTGCATTTCACATTCATGTTTACATCCTTGTAGCCTCCTATTGTTTTAAGCTTTTGATTCCCTTGCTTGAAAGAATGCCCCTTGTGCCCCTGTGCCATCCCAACCAGAACCCTATGGGTGCATATCCTCAGGCTGCTCTAATGCCAGGGTTTAAAGTGTTCCTGTAGTCACCACCCTGCTGGGGCTGGGTGGCCACACAGTTAATTGCAAATATCCTTTCCAGGCTGTGGAACGAGTTCAGCGCCTTGCAGTGACTCAACTCGCGGTGGAATGTAAGGCTGAGGATAGTTCCCCAAATATGTACTGTGTGTCTCATGAATAGCTTGGCCACACACAAGCTCATAAAACTTAGTAATAACAGATCACAGGGCTGTGTAAACTGCAAAATGTGAGTTTCAATAGATAAATACAGTGGGAAGTTTGATTCAGGTCCAAAATGAGTTGGCAGTCGTTCCCATCTTCTGCCCACAATGGACATTCAAGAATATTACCTGCTGAACAAGTGAGGGCATGTAGCCTTAGAATTGCTGTGGGTGTATGCTGCGATTCTACACAAGCACAAAAGTCATGTAGAACTTGGCAAGGAGTGCAAAACCCGAAGTTCTGAGAAATCTCAGTGGTTTTTTATTTTTTTTAAAAAGAATGTTTCCAGCCTTCGTCACTGGAAGGTGGGATTGAAATGGGTTTAGCAACATCTGATGAAATAGTCAAAACTAGAAGTGACTTCAGCAGGAATTCTAGACATTCAGGCCCAAGGCTGCAGTCTTTTTGCCCTTTTCCTTAGTTATCAGAAGTGAGAAATCTCACAAGGTGGAGAATAAGCAAAATAGAGAACATGCCTCATTTGCACCATTTATATACATTACAGAACTCACTTACTATTCATTTGGTCACAAATTGGGTTTCCTTGGTGTGTAGTTTTAATTTCTTCAGGGTACACACAAATGAGGGTTGTTGTTGTTGTTGTTTTACTTACCGGCTCCATGTTTCAGATGATGTATAAGCTTGACATTTTTGTTGTTTTTGTCCCATTACTTCTTGCTGCATCGCATAATCCTTAGATCCGTAGGCCCTTATCATACTGGGTAAAAGTTGCTAAACATACCACAGGACATTATTGCGTTCAGCTCAGTTTACAACTTAATATTCACAGTAGTTGCCCAGCAACAATAGACTATTTTTAACATTTCCGTTAACATTCAAGCTCCAGCTTGACAAGATTTCCAAATAAGCGGAATGGAGGGCACCAATGTATGCATTCGTTGTGAGGGAGGGGGGAAATCATAACCCCTCACTGCATCCGTAAGCAATCTAACAAACCCATTCTTGTCTAGCTAGGGTGAGAAACACCGCATGCCAAGGCTAGAGTCTCCCAACTCTAACCATGTTTTTAAAAGTCAAAATCATATAACCGTAAGAAGAGTCTGGCTGGATCAAACAAAAGGCCTCTCTAGCCCGGCATTCTGTTCTCGCAATGGCTAACCACAGGCCTCTGAGAAGCCTGCACTTTCCCCATGTGTGACTCCCAGCAACTGGGATTCAGAGACATACTGCCTTCAACACTGGAAGGACGCAAATCACTTATCCACCAACTTCTGTTTTAAGCAGGACACCCCAGAAACATACAAGCCAATCCCAGCTTCTGTTCAATTCCTGGGTGTCCCATTTTTTTGGTCCGGCGCTCTGGTGTGAGTCCTTGCACCATGGGACCAAAAGAGTCTCAATCTGGCACTCGTGAGCAGGGTCGCGCCAGAGTGCTGAAGATACAGCAGTCTGGCTGGTGCGACCCTCTGACAAGCCCAGAGCACCAGTGCTGTGCTCTCTCGACCCATGCCTTGCTCTCACCCCGAAAAAAGCGGGGCATGTGACCCAATGTGTGTCCCAATTTCAGGTAAGAAAATGTTGGACAGTATGAAATCCTAATTACCTTATTCACCCTTTCTTTCCTATAATAGGAACTCAGAATCCATATATGGGGAAATCAGGAATAATTAAGAGACATGAATGAGAAACAAGAAACAGGAGGGTAGTATGGTGGTTGTTTTTTTTTCCATTGCCAAGATGCAAACTAGGTTTAAAAGCAATGGACACCTTTGTAATTCAGCACTGGCTAGGTTTTGTACCATTTTTACGGGGCCTTTTAACAAAGGCAGAAGGTATTTGTATCCTGAACTGCTCTGCTGGTTGCTAAGAGGTTGCTCTTTAGGGAATGGAAATGTCCATACTACATTCCAGCAGCTCAAGAGTGGCTACTGCAAATAGCTGGTTTATCAGTAAAGAAAGAACAGTTTATAGAAAACAAGACAAACTCGATAAGCATGGACAAATTTGGACGTTTTTCTCTTCATAGTGTTTTGGAAGCAGTTCAGGTTTGGCTTTGGTCTAATCTTGGAGGATAGTTTTTTGGTTTTTTTTTTTTTTTTTTGCTCTGTTTTTCTTCTTTTCCCTAATAATAAAATTATTTTGAAGACAATTTTTAATGTCTTCCCACACATTCCTGCTGGCTCTTCTCTGCTCATAGAAATCCTTACCCAGCACAAATAATATCTCCCTTTTACCACCCAGAAAGCCTCCCAGAGTGGTTGGGGCAACCCAGTCAGATGGATGGGGTACAAACAATAAATTACTACTACTATTATTGGGAAGGGTCACAGAGCACCTGCTTTGTATGCAGATGGTATTGGGTTCAACCCCTGGCATCTCCAGGTAGGACTGAAAATGTCCCTTGCCTGAAACTCTGGATAGTTGCTGCCAGTCAGGGCAGACAATACTATAGTCAGACCGCGGGATGAATACGCTTCAGGTGGAGCATTTTCGGGTTGTGCTCCGCGGCGACCTGGAAGTAACGGAACACGTTACTTCTGGGTTTCGCCGCTCGCACATGTGCATAAAATGACGTCATACACATGTGCGAAAGTGGCAAAAAGCGACCCGCGCAGATGTGTGTTATGTTTGCTTCAGGATGCAAACGGGGCTCTGGAATGGATCCCGTTCGCATCCAGAGGTACCTCTGTAATCTAGATGGACCACTGGTCTGAGTTGGTATAAGGAGCTGTGTTCCTGTGGTCCCTTGTGAATTAGGAATGTTGTTGTTTAGTCGTTTAGTCATGTCCGGCTCTTCGTGACCCCATGGACCAGAGCACGCCAGGCACTTCTGTCTTCCACTGCCTCCCACAGTTTGGTCAAACTCATGCTGGTAGCTTCGAGAACACTGTTCAACCATCTCGTCCTCTGTCGTCCCCTTCTCCTTGTGCCCTCCATCTTTCCCAACATCAGAGTCTTTTCCAGGGAGTCTTCTCTTCTCTTGAGGTGGCCAAAGTATTGGAGCCTCAGCTTCACGATCTGTCCTTCCAGTGAGCACTCAGGGCTGATTTCCTTAAGAATGGATAGGTTTGATCTTCTTGCAGTCCATGGGACTCTCAAGAGTCTCCTCCAGCACCATAATTCGAAAGCATCAATTCTTCGGCGATCAGCCTTCTTTATGGTCCAGCTCTCAGTTCCATACATCACTACTGGGAAAACTATAGCTTTAACTATACATAGCTTTAACCTCTGTTGGCAAGGTGGTGTCTCTGCTTTTTAAGATGCTGTCTAGGTTTGTCATTGCTTTTCTCCCAAGAAGCAGGCGTCTTTTAATTTCATGACTGCTGTCACCATCTGCAGTGATCTGAATTAGGAATAAGGAACTGGAAACTAGCAACTGATGCCAGTCTCATCATGGGCACATAACATAAGAAGAGGCCTGCTGGATCAGGCCAAAGGCCCACCTAGTCCTGCATTCTGTACTGAGAGTGGCCCACTCTCCTGTGTATGTTCCGCAGCGACTGTATGGCTCTCTATAAATGTGCAGCTTTTGGTGCCTGCTTGAGACTTTAAAACCAGAGGGACCGGCTGCGACACGGCAGGCTGCGGACATAGCCGGCTGACTTCATTCTTCTTGGTGGGTCACAAGTTGCAGAGTCCCGGAGTGGCTCCTGTGGATGTTTATTTGTCTGCATTTTGCAATGTGGGTCCACTTAATCCTGCCGCTCCTTTAGGAGGCCCGGAGGTCTGCATTCCATTCTTTGCAGCGCAGATGATCTGACACACATCCTATTTGGAACGCCTTTTTTTTGAAGAGAGTTTTCTCTGGCCATGTGCCCAACCCTGCAAGTGCAGGATCAGGATCTCATTTCATCAGTAGCGCTGGAAATAAAATAGCTATTTTAACATGCGCCTTCCATGAAGAGACGGCCGCCAGTTTAGCCCGGAGCCTGGTTTCTGATCTGTCTTTCATTTTGGAGCATGCCCAACATTACACAAAGTTAAACCAATTTTCCTAAAACATTCTGCGTGTGTTCTTATGCCGCAGGAGTTCTTAACCATTTAAAATCATCCTTTTTTAAAAATAAAAATAAAAATTGTGTTTGAGGTTTTTTTTGATGTTTATTGTGACTTTTATGAGATAAGTACTGTTGTTTTTAAGTCTTTGGTTGTAAGTCATTTTGAGCGCTGCTTTGGATGGCAAGATTATTCTGTTTACAAATAAATATGTACACCAATAAATCTTGCGTCTTGACAAAGCTTTGCCTTCATGTTGTCCCCTCTTATTTTAATATGCATTTTGACCAACAGATACAAGACAAAGCATAACATTCAGTCCTTTTTGAGGAAATGTAGGCTGAGTACTGTTACCGGAAAAATCCGAGGGCTCCCTTGGACAAAAACAAAGACACCAACCAGGATAACTTGGAGCAAAACAGCAGCCTGTAGGCTTGGCCTTTATTGAACTGTTTCAACAGGGTATTCCCTTCACTTGCAAGAGAGAGGAAAGACCCAGAAAGATGGTCTGCAAGACCTTATAAAAACTTTTGAAATTCCCATCCTCCAGGTCAAGCCCACCCCCAGAAACATCATGCATACATTACAGAAAGGAGGGGTTGACATCATGCATACATTACAGAAGGAGGGGTTGAGGGAGGAGTTGTGGTGGTAACCTGAGTGTCCTGTCACCTGGCTGGTTCCTCCTTTCCCCCTGCCCATGAGTCACTTCCAGGAGACAAAGGGGGTTTGCAGTTTCCTGCCCCCAGAGGGAAGATCTGATTATTGTCCTTTGTTTCAGTCTGTGCTGAATCCACTCCCATATGCAAGTTCTTTGTCATTTTGATTGTCTTCTGTCTGGGATTATCAGGGTTGACATAGCAACTGGGCAGGGCTCCTGTGGATGTGCTGGGATGGTGAAGGGATTATGGCTGACCAGAACCAAGCCCCCCCCCCCTTTGATAGTCCTTGTCATATGGAGTAAAATAAAATGGAACAGTGCAAATCCGATGTATGGTTGATTTTCTATGAATTTATAACAGAAATGTGGCGTATGTAGTGTGTGAGTGTGAGTGTGTGTGAAGTTTGTGCAAACAGAATGATTGGGGTGGGGTGGGGTTCCTGTTAAAGTACACACCATACATTTTAAAGCACATGAAAGCATGCAGCTTCCCCCAAAGAATACTGGAAGCTGTAGCAGAGCTACAGTTACCAAAGTCCTGGAGAGGAATGGCAGCTTCAAATATCTGGGCCAGTGCTGACCTCAGAAAGCAGCACTCCTCAGAGGCGACCATTTTAATGTACTTATTAAGCTGGAGTGCAGGAATCATGTTGTGCATTCATGGGGTTGGGGAACTCATTGTATGACAGCTTCACTCCACATAGTAAGAGTTTTGTAATAGGTTACAATATGAGAAATGGGTAATTTACCAAACCATGCTGTTTTTGGCAGCACCCTGTGGTAAAATAATGTGAGATCCAAGTCTCAGTGATGATTTCTTTCTTTCCTTTTTTGTGATGATTTCTGAGGCCGTTAAAGCTCTTCCAACTTGGTTACTTCACTATTCAGTTTTGTGTGGGAAAATGTTTGCCTCGCGCAGGCATGAAATAATGGCTCATCGTGACAGGGAGGCCGATCGTTCTCTCTAGTTGCCGGAAACTTCCGGCTTCTGCATGTGGCACTGGGTTGCCCTGCTCCACACAAGCACACGGAAATTGAAGAGGTAAAGACCGTAAACTCATTTCACCCGCTCGGAAATAAGATGTCTGAAAACCAGCCCATTGTTTGTTTAAATACACAGGGGACTCAATTTTCTGTCAAAGTTAAAGGGAAACAGAGCTGGAAGAACACAGATTCAATTGCAGGTCATTCAGCTGAAACTATAAATAAGAACAATAGATAAGAATCATTCCAGAACAGAATGCTCCAGGATTTTTTCCAAATAAACAAATGCAAGTGGAGAGCAGATCAAGACAGCATAAAAGTTTCTATTGCCTAAGTTTCTATTACACTTTTGAAGGTAGTCCAAATTCTCCCCCTTCTCATTAGTATGCTGTTAATCGATTTATGAAGCTTCCTGAACACTGTGTTTTGCGTGTGCATGTGTAAATCACACACAGCAACTTGAAGGTAAAAGAGAAATTACAAAAAGGGCCGTGTTGGTATTTCTCTGCTCTCTTCCCCAAAGCCTCTGAATACCCTCCCCCAGCAGAGGCCAGCTTGTTGGATAAAATCATAACTTGTTATACACACACACGCACTTACCATCCAGTTTTTGTTTCCTGAAATGAAGAAAGTAGGAATTCAATCTTTGGCTACTTCCAAACATTACATCTACAGTTCTCCCTCATCACTGAACAGAATTTGAGTTGGTTTGTTTTTTTAAAAATCACCTTCTGCTTGATCATGTGAATGATATAACAAGCGTATCGATTTAAGGGAGTACTGGATCCCAGAAGGAGTGTACTTCATTTGTGAACGTTATTATTAAATTCTTTGTTCATTATTATTGTTATTAACGGGACGGCTGTAGGTCCAGCTTAGCATCCACTGATGGTTGACATGGATCATCACTCCACATTGCTCAGCCTGTTTCTGCAGGGAGGTGACAACCATGACTCAGCAGAGAAGGGACTCCACAGCTGGAAGCCCTGGCTGCTGTCTGGGCATAGACCCAGTATGATGAGGTTTCTTTATAGAAGACGTGGCGGGATGGAGAGAGGCAAGGAGAGAGACAGAAAGCACAGAGAGAGAGAGAGAAAGCATAATCAGATAATATGCTTCCAGATTTGCAACTGCGAGAGTCCTCCAGATAATTTATTTGTTGAGCATTCAATCGGATTATAATCTGGAGTTTAACTAAGCATTTATTATGGCTTGCTTGTGGGGTGTTCACACATCTTCCGATTAGCGATTCGTTGATCACACACTTTCCAATGCATTTCCCCATCAGTTTCCAAGCTGGGGGAAAGAAAAGATCTATTTTTAAGTGGATTTGTTGCACTAGGTCAATAGAGCCCTTTAATCCACTTTACTTGTAGAAACCTAACAGTCTAGTAGGTGCCAGAATTCCACCCACAAAATAGTGACAGTCTGGAGGCATTTTCAGACATGCCGATTCGTAATATCTGATATGGTCAAGCCACAAAGAAACTGTGATGATCCCTGAGCTGATGGCCAGTACAAAAACCAACCAGCAGAATAAATAGTGCCCAGCCAGCCATCACCCTGCTGACACTTTCCTTACTAGGAAGCTCTAACATCCAGAATGGCTCAGTCACCCATCATCACCCAAAAAGACAGAACTGCTAAATTAACAGCTGAGACCGATTCAACAGTTTATTGCTGCCTCACCATGACCCTCTGATGGATCCCAATTTTGTACACCAAAATTCCCTTATTTGCATGCACAAGCTTAAAAGAGGCCGAACGAAATCACTCTCTCTTTTTCTTTAAGCAAGAGAGGTCACATTTCCTTCACGTGATTCACGACATCAGTTCTAGTTGGCTTTGCTAAATGTTTTGTGATTACTTTAATCCTACTTATTTACACCAAAAACAGAGGCTTTGACCATGTTATGAATTGCCACCCAGTTCAGAAGCAGGTGAGAGTTCATGCATGGCTTTAAAAATAGTCAGAGGAGGCAACATGCCATGTTCTGCTCTTTCCAAGAAGCAAGGACTTCCGCGTATTTTGTAGCTTTTATGCTCTAAAACCAATGCCACTGGCACCACCCAGAACAAAGTCTCCTGTATTATCAGATGTCCTGGGAACTGTGCAGACATCTTGGTAATGTTCCAGCAATTTAGCTCAAAATATACCTATACCTGGTTGTTTGCAAGGAACTGCCTGCTCTGTTCAAAATAATGAACTCTGAAGGAAACTGTGCCAGAGCTGACATTATCCCATATTACTGTGATCTTCTTTAATAATACTGCCAAGGCCACAAAGGGATGAGATGCCCTTATTATTATTATTTTTGTTGTTGTTTAGTTGATAATTAAAGAAGTGTCCTCAGTGAGAACTAGTAGCTTGAATAGGTTTCTTTAGTGGGCTTTTATGGCTGATAGCTAGCTGTTGCTGTACACATCTACTAGGCTGAGTATACATTACCATTTACTCTGACTCCAATGTGCTCCCACTGGTAGTGTTTGAAGCTTTGTACACATGGCATGTACTGTACAAAGCTTCAAACACTACCAGTGGGAGCACACTGGAGCCACAACCCATAGTGTTATGCAGTTTTTCTGGGCAAGGGTAGTCTGGATGATACCCTGCATGCCTTCCAAAACTGTGATCCTGCATGTGTGTGCGTGTGGAGGGGAGAAATGTACAGTGGTACCTCGTATTACATACGCTTCTAGTTACATATGCTTCAGGTTACAGACTCCGCTGACCCAGAAATAGTACTTCAGGTTAAGAACTTTGCTTCAGGATGAGAACAGAAATCATGCTCCAGCAGCGGGCAGCAGTGGGAAGCCCCATAGGCTAAAGTGATGCTTCAGGTTAAGAACAGTTTCAGGTTAAGTACAGAACTCCGGAACAAATTAAGTACTTAACCCGAGGTACCACTGTATAAGGGCAAGCTTGCCAAACCTGTTCCTTTGTTCAGGTCAGTGGTTTTCAACACTGGCCTCTGTCCCTCTTTATCTCCCTCCTCTGATGCCCTCTTGCCAGTGGCGAAGCTACCTGCTCCAGCACCGGGAGCGGCGTACATCCAGGGGCATGGCTGGCGCCCATCCCAGGGGGTGTGGTACACATTGGGGGTATGTGTGCAGCAAGCGGAGCACATCGGGGGGTGCTCGTCGAGCGATGAGCATCCGGGGGGCAGGGGGGGCAGGGGGGGGCCGTGATGTCACCCCCCCGGATGGCACCCGGGACAATTCCCCCCACCCCCGCCTTTGTCCACCAGTGCCTCTCGCGTGTCTGCCTCCCGAAGGTTTGCACAGCTGTTTCTGGCAGCAGCCCTGGCTACAAGCTCCCCAGGTGAATGGTACCTCTGGGGCTGGCCAGGGGGTGCTTCCCAGGCCCCTGTGGGGCATGGTGAGGAGGCACCTCTCTTTGGGGCAGGTGGAGCAGCTCAGAGACCAGGGGGTGGCAGCTGTGGTTGCCCAGAGGACTCCCAAGGAGAGAGAAGTTGAGAGGAGACCGAGGGAACACTCCACAAGGGAGGGTGTTTGAAAAAAGGTGAGAGGCTGCCAGCTCTGCAGGCAAGGGGTGACATAACTGAGCTCCTGGGCCCCACAGGGGTGTCACAGAAAGAATGTAATTGGTCAAGGGAGCCGTAGACTCAAAAAGGTTGAAAGTCTCTAGTATAGGTAATGGCTTTGGCTGACTAGTTAAGTAACATGTTACACGTCCAAAGAGATCGCAATAGCTGCAGCTAAGTGATGGCAAATAGACGGGGAAGAAATGGAGGCAGTGAGAGATTTTACTTTCTTGGGCTCCATGATCACTGCAGATGGTGACAGCAGTCATGAAATTAAAAGACACCTGCTTCTTGGGAGAAAAGCAATGACAAACCTAGACAGCGTCTTAAAACGCAGACATCACCTTGCCAACAAAGGTCCGTTTAGTTAAAGCCATGGTTTTCCCAGTAGTGATGTATGGAACTGAGAGCTGGACCATAAAGTAGGCTGATCGCCAAAGAATTGATGCTTTTGAATTATGGTGTTGGAGGAGACTCTTGAGAGTCCCATGGATTGCAAGAAGATCAAACCTATCCATTCTTAAGGAAATTAGCCCTGAGTGCTCACTGGAAGGACAGATCATGAAGCTGAGGCTCCAATACTTTGGCCACCTCATGAGAAGAGAAGACTCCCTGGAAAAGACCCTGATGTTGGGAAAGATTGAGGACACAAGAAGGGGACGACAGAGGACGAGATGGTTGGACAGTGTTCTTGAAGCATGAAGTTTGACCAAACTGCGGGAGGCAGTGGAAGACAGGAGTGCCTGGCGTGCTCTGGTCCAGGGGATCACAAAGAGTCAGACACGACTAAACGACTAAACAACAACAAGTGATGGAAAACAATAGGTCCAAGGTGAACTGGTCTAGAGAGTTGTGTGAGTGAGTAAACTGGAAAAGGTGAATGCAAGAAGTGACAGAGACAGAGACACATATTTAGCTTTGTGCTGCTCTGTTCTAGGGCTCTGCCAGTAACTGAATGGGGAAGCAAGATCTGTTGAGGCTGTCAATGCTGTGAGCCCTTCCATCCTATGTTCAGGTTGTATATATGTGTAAATAAAACCATATATCCTAAAGACACCACAGTCTTTATTGAGTGAGTCTGACCGCTCAGAGATTGGGGTGGTGTGCAACAGCATCTGTCCTGTAGCTTCTTGAGAAACACTGCTGTTTCATGTGTTTTCTCTCAAACCAGCTGCCTTGCAGTTTGGAAATGTAACCCACAGTTAAGCTGAGGTGGGTGCGTTTGAGACGGCCATTTCACATGTTGTGGTCATGAAGAGCATCTGTCCATCAGAAATATATGCATAAAATGGAAGAGAGGTTTCTGGTAGAGTCTCACCTGCTCCTGCAGCATCCATAAGCTAGTTTGCCTGACAATTTGAGAATCCTAGACCTACCAGAAGTCTTTCTTGAAGAAGTGCATGTTGCAGAATTGGCTCCTGGGTCCTGGGTTAACTAAGGACTCTTGTCAGTGCCATCCCTATGAATCTACCTTTGTACACTGTACTCATTGTTCTTTACACTTCACCTGCACTAACAGAAAAGCATGGCATTTTTAGAAGGGGTGGGGGGGATGCTTCCCTGGTCTAGAAACAAGCAATTTGAGCCTTTCCCAAGAGTAGCTCAGAGAAAACAAGCATGACTCAGCGAGCAGAACTTGCTTTTATCCCAGGCAGAGAGCCAGGTAGATCAATGGCAAGTGGAAGGAATTTGGCTAGCCTTTAAGGTCTGTTAGTGTTCTAGGAGGGAAAACTTTTGCAAAATGCAGGCAGCCCTTCTAATTCTAGTCTTGAGCGCATTAACCCGGTAAGCGACGAGGAACAAAATGAATTATTCTTATTGTAGAACTGCTCCCGACATTCCCCCCTCTGCCTCTTTGCACAAGCAAGACATCTGCAAAGTGATCAAGCTGTTGCAGGCTAGATTTCATTTCAGCAGGAATGGAAATGGGAATAATGTACACTCTTGAGTCAATGGTAGGGACGTCCCATACAAAATGATTTGTACGATAAAGGATGGAAAATGAGGGCTTCTGTCAATTAGTCTGTATTTCTATGAAGACAATGCAGCAGATGAAGAGATCTGCATGTCTTGCATTCCTACTGCTCTCATACTAGATGAAATCCCATTGGCACAGTTGGTGCCAATGGCACATGGTCTATCCATTTTGCTTTCAGTGTTTGTACGATTTTTAAAATAAAATTAAGTCATTCACAAATAGTTGGGTTCGACATGGAGGTTCTGTGCAGTGCCTGCAAAGCCCTGTGCACAGTGCTTTGTAAGACCCAACCATCAGCTAACTATCAGGTCAGGTGGAGTGTTTTGCAAGGGGCACTGCAAGTGATAATCAGCGCTTTGTGGGCTGTACCTTTGCCTGCATGGTTTGAGTTCAAATAGCATGCAGGCAAAAAAGGGTCACCTGATCTCATTATGATGCCAGGTGTTTTGACAGGTTGGTGGTCCTGCCTTCTGGGATGGTCATTTATCGTGCCTCTTGTAATTTCTGGAAAAGCATTTTAAGTCAGTAGCGTATTAGTCAACCTTTGGTTCCAACTATAGCTCCTGCCCCCTTCATTTAGAGGGGAGAACCTGGATTTCCAAATTAACTATTTATTGAGAATCCATCCTCATTTGTTTGCACAAGGCTTCTGGGAAGGTTAGACAACATCAGCTTTCTATAGAGTATCCATTCTGATGTGTTTTCAGGGAGATTACAGAGGTTAGATGGCATCAAGCAAATGTTATCCCACACTTCCGAGTGTATTTTCTGATCACTGTCTTTATTGAAGAAAGTCCTTTTTTTTTTAAAGGAAGCTGGTCGCCTTGGAAGAGCTCCAAATCAACTAAAATTTGCCAATAAAGGATTGAATATTACCCCCAAATAGTAACAGCCTGTGTAATCAATTGCAAGATGTCAAAAAAGACTGCCGGTCGCCCTCACCCCTAATGTAATGCCTTCCAGATGTAAAATCCTTTGTGCGGGTTTTAACTGTAAGTCACATCAGGGGCAAATCTTGTCTGAAGATCAAACAGGATCTATATAAATTCCATCTCTAAAAGAGGCTCACATGTCATCAGCTTTGAGACTGATATTCAAAATCGATTCACACAAGTTAAAGGCATAAGGGAATTCTTTTTCCAGCTATAAGGGTGGGTGATTTGAGGTCCTGAACTGCAAAAACAGCTGTTACTGAGATAAGAGATGCCACCTGAAGTCTCAAAACTGTATTGATCCCACAATTACTGCCTCCCCACATCCAGGAACAGAAAAAAAGCAGCATTGCCTTTAGATTGCAGGAGGCAGGCTGTGATACACGAAGGATGAACGTTGTTACATAAAACTGATTTCTCGTTTGGCCCCAAAATAGAAGCAAACATGAGTATAGTTGGATGGCCTACTTTTCTGATGAAAAACACAGCTTGTCACACCAAAACCTGTTCCCTAAAGTCATTTGAACCTTGATTTCTAGCTTATGCCTCTGAGTGGGAGAGAGTGGGAATTTATTTCTCAAATTGCTTCTTAAAGCTTTGGTGAACAGAATGATTCTGGTACTTTGCTCAGACTGTAAGGCTATGCATGGGTACCTGAGAGCAAGGGTCCTTTTGCAGGTGGATTCTTCAGCATGTCATTGATGCAATAATCATGCAATAGTGGTGGATTTATGCTGGAGCATCCACACATCATTCCATATGCTTTTCCAATGATACTGCTTTGTTGCTATCCGGAGGGGCTCTCTTGTGCTTGAGGGGCTCAACAAAACTGGAACAAAAGACAAACAAAACCAGAACATTTGTGGCATAAAAAGGACTTGTCCACACCAGAAATTACTGTTTGCAGCTTTTTGCGTTCCCATTTAATCAACATATTCCACATGGTGCTACCCTTAACACCAATCTTGATGCCTGTCTCCTGTAAATTTGAATTTATCGGATATGGGAATATTCAAATAAATTGGGGAAAATTAGGTGTTGGGGGTCGCGGGTGGCGCTGTGGGTAAAACCTCAGCACCTAGGACTTGCCGATCACATGGTTGGCGGTTCGAATCCCCGCGGCGGGGTGAGCTCCCGTCCTTCGGTCCCAGCTCCTGCCCACCTAGCAGTTCGAAAGCACCCTTAAGTGCAAGTAGTTAAATAGGTACCGCTTTATAGCGGGAAGGTAAACGGCGTTTCCGTGTGCTGCTCTGGTGCTGGTTCGCCAGAGCAGCTTCGGCACGCTGGCCACGTGACCCGGAAGTGTCTGCGGACAGCGCTGGCTCCCAGCCTCTAGAGTGAGATGAGTGCACAACCCTAGAGTCTGTCAAGACTGGCTCGTACGGGCAGGGGTACCTTTACTAGGTGTTGGGGGGAGGGACTCCTGTTCTATACTTTGGCCATTGGCCTAGGGCAGGACTTGCTAACCCACTGCCTTCCAGATGTTAGACTACAATTCCCATCATCCATGACTATTGACTATGTTGGTTGGGACAGATGGAAGCTGGAGTCCATTAACACCTGGAGGGCCACATCCTATAGTGTCCTGCAGGAATTCCACCTGGTTCCCCCATGCCGATTAACAGCTGTATGAAAACTCTGGGCAAGATAAATAATACAAAATGATGATGATGATGCGGTGCATCACATTTCTTTTCCTTCCCCTGCCCCAAAGCTAGAACAGATTCCCCTGCTTTCCAGAAGAAAGGAAATTTGACACATTTATGTGATGGCGGTGAACTCCTGGAAAGTCCCTGGATATTTATCAGTGGTGACTACAACAAAGAGTTTGACATGAATTTTGTTTCACACTGTCATTATTGGCTCAAAACACATAGGGTGGGCAGACTAAGAACAAAGTCTATTGTTTTGTACAGTGCTGATTATTACTTCTCCCTTACAAAAAGGAGCCGCTAGCTTTACTGAGAGGTTTCTCAGGCTGTGTTGCTAGGCTCCTCTCTGAGCCAAGAAAGAGAGTGAACTGCAGCTACTTGTCTCCCAGCCCTAAGTTGAACAAAGGACAGTGGGGAGAGAGGGCAGGGGGAAGAATCACAACTGAAATACTGGCTGACCATGTGCATTCTTGCCCCTGGCCCAGGACTGGGCAATTCAAGAAAGATGCAAGAAAGGCAAATAACTTGTGAGCTTCTGTCCTCCACGGGACAACTGATGCCCCTCACAAGACAGAAATTTGGCAGAGTACAGATTAATTTTTTTCTTTTTCCTTGGAGCCCCTTACTCAATTTACCACACAGGCCTCAGCCAACTAGCTAGCTACAGACACAGGCAAGACAGACAACTGTCTGTTCTTCATCACCAGATGGCCATTGACCATCCCTACCAAGTGCTGATGAAATATTTCTTACTGCACATCTGCACCCGATCAGAAATCTGGGGAAGCAGGGGTGACAGAATTCTCCTTGCAACTTGGTGGGCCATTATAAACAACAATAGCAGTAGCATTTGTACTTGTATAGGGCTTTTAAGCAAGTATTTGAGGCGTTTTGCATGCATTATGGAGAGTTGCAGTCCTTACGACAAAGGCAGGATCTCCCATACTGCAGATGTAGAAAACGAGGCTGAGAGAAAGAGAGGCTCACCTAATGCTATCTACTGAGTTCAGAGCAGAGTTCAGACTTCTTTATTCTTTTTTTACATACACATGTCCTTCCATCATGGAGCCCAAGGTGGTGCAATTGTGGGTCCCAGGTTGTTTCCCATCCAGACCACTGACTGGACTCTGACTTGCTTAGCTTCAGAGGGGTTGTGGCCTCACGTGTCCCTTTACACCATACCCTGGGAGTGGAGATTTCCTGAAGGACAACCTGGACTCTTAGGAGTTCCTCCAGACTTGTGTTTTATTGCAGGTGGGTTCTCCAACAGCTTCTTAACACAACAATAGTGTGCTAGTGATGGATTTATTCTGCTTTATTGGTCGTTCTGCGATGAAAGCCCATTAGAATGACTAGAGAATGCCTGTAGCTCAGTTGCAGAGCCTATGCTTCACATGTTTAGCTGAGGGATCAACAGATCAAAAGAAGATCTAACGGAAGATCTAATGGATTCTGCCTTCCCTTCAGAAGAAAAGGGAAGGCAGAATTTAAGAAGCATCAGCTGACATTATTTGAATATGGCACTATTTCAAAACAGCCAGCTGTAAATAAAGTTCAAGTTCTAATAAATACCTTAGTATTAAAATGGAAAACACAGACTGGGACACATGTTTATAAACTTATTTAATCTATTCCCCTAGCAGCAATTCAGATCTCATGCGTGTTTCCCTCGTCCAGGTACAAGGAATCTGTGGCCACAAGACTTGGTTCTAACTAACTGCTTTTTTCATCCTCCTCCACTCCACCCCAATCCATCCGCTGTTCCAGGGATTCGTACCAAGGACCATAAATGGGAAAAGTATTAGGAGTTGAATGAGGAATGGGACTGGCAAGGCTGAGTGGCCCAAATCAAAACCCTGGTCAAAGTGTGCTCTCCATTGTCCGCTCCCATTTCTGTATAAGATTTCTCCCTCTCCTTCTTCCAGCTTCCAGCTGCAGCATCTACCTTGCCGAACTCTCAGCCTCTGCTCTACGAACATCTGTTTTCCGAGTGTGTGTTCTGAAAACATTTCACAATGATAACTGCCAGGCAGGTCAGCTGCTGTGGAGAGCTATACAGGGACGTCCTCTGCCAAAGATATTAACTCTTATCCTGGAAGGAATGAACCCACTAGCCTTTCTTAGCAGCACCAAAACATCTTTCAGAAAGCTATGTGGTAGAGAGGCACTTGGGGGAGTGTAACTTCATTTGAAAAACACCTCCAAGAGAGAAGACTAGTGTTGGGATTCCTTGACTCAAAGCAGGAATTTATTTTGGAAAGAGTTTTCTCATTTCCTTTGAAAACAAAAAGAACACACACACACGTGACATAAATGTGCTGCTAACGTAAGAAATGCAAAAGACTGCCGTTTCCTTGGAAAGTATTGTACAACAAAACAAGAATTATAATCCGACAGCAAGAGGCTTTTCTTAGGAATCTGAAAGATTCCTAAGCAGCACGAAGGGAAAAAAAATACAAGGCCAGGCAACATCTTCCAGGGTTTCAAGGAAACCAAATTAGTATTATAGGAACCACAAATTGACACTTACATGGGAAGAACCTGAATCCAGCAGCCCTTGGCACTCCTGCTTCTATGAATGATTAAAGCCCAATATAGTTATGACACGACAAAGGTATGCCTCAGCTGCTTAATTCTTCGTTGTCATAGTAACAAACAACTCTTCTAAAGCTTTAAGATGGATGCAAATCATGCTCTTGCATTGGGAATACTTTGCATGTACAGAGATCAGAACAGTGGCCAAATGTGGCTGTAATCTACGCTTGGCTTCCTCGAGGCAGGGATTTCTTACAACCCGGTCTCACTCCTCAGCAAAAAGAATGCTAAATGTTGTCTTCCCTCCCACTATGCTGGTTGTGCAGGAAAAAAATGCAGGAGAGGAAGGACCCATAGGATGTAGTGGATTAAATTCAGTGGACTGAAGGAGATGGAAACCTTTGAGAACTTGTGAAAGGTAGCCAATTATTTGCATTATATTAAATGGGGTGGGAATTAAAGCACATTTTTTAATTTGAATGATTCAGCAGGCAGTGTTACAACCAGCTAGTTATCACTGACTGCTAATATTTATAGTAAGCCCACAACTTACACAGGGGTTACGTTCTGGGGATAGTGCCTAAAGCCAAAATTGCATATAGTCAAAATTGCCAAAGTCTTTCTTCCTGAATGCCCACCCCCTTTTTAATTCATTCTTTTTTCCCTGCAAGGTGCTTAAAGCTGAATTTGCACAAGTTAAATGTGCATAAGTTTCGGGCTAACTATATGAACTTAAGCCAAATACCTACCCAATGCCAGTTACAGATTGGAGGTAGGGCTTGAGAAGGCAGCCTCTCTTTTCCAAATCTTACAACTGTGAAGCGTAGAAAATTGCACTTCTATTTAAGTAACACCAAAAATTCTCAGGGTTTAAGAGCCAAAGGTTCCCAGGGAAGTCCCTCAGTCTGATACAAATAATGGGGGAAACTTACTGTCCATCTCCTCATTTGTGACAAGGCAAACATGCCTCATATTATATGGCAAAAGGGTTATACCGTAGCAAATAAACTCATCTTTCCATCCTTCCCTATCAATGGGTGGATTACTTGCAGCTTAGTGCACTCGCTTGAAAAATAAGGTGGGGTGGGGGAGGACTACTCACACTGCTGGTACTTCCATATGGGTCTCAAATATCATAACTGGTGCATTAAAAGAATCCATTGCCTCTCTAGGATTTGCCTGGTATATTTGATCCAAGTTCTTTTTTGCCCACTGTGTCAGCCAGGCAGTCTCATTTCATCTGTATTCAGGACATTCTCTGGAAGCATTATGGATTCCTCCAGATTGGATGCTGCTATATTCATTTCTAACTGCATTAACATAATAAAGCCATAAGAATAAAACCTCATTAAAAAGTCAAAACAACCATGTTCTAATAACCTATTTATTAGAGTTAGGAACGCTACAGATATTTGTGTCTGCAATACATACTTCAAAACATCCAGTGTGCAGAACTGATCCAGAGACAGTACATAGATTGCATGGTTATTATGGTCTAAAACAGTACAGAAAATATACATGCACACAGTTGGATTATACACATTTATGAAGAGCGTCTAATCATGCTTAAAATACAATTAAAGCTTATTACAGAAGCATAAAAAGAGAATCTGTAGTGAAACAATACTGATGACTACATCAAATTAACTGCTGAGAAGTTACTTTGTACCCCAGTATTGGAGCCTTCCCAATTTGTTGTATATTATCTAAAAATTATCCAGTGGTTTTTCCATGAAAGAATTAAACGCAAGCTGAATTTTCTCTTCAAACTCGATGGAGTCTTTAAAAGCAATTAACTGTGGCTGGATCATTTTCAGATCAGGTACAGTACACCAAGAAGATTCCAAAACTGGCATGCATGTGCAGAGCGCTTACCATTTATGCTACCTTTAACTGAAGAATCCTTCAAGAAAACATTTAGATTAGAGCCTATACATTGCCAGGGGGTGGGGGGAACCACTGTCTTTAGACTTCTGCCAGAGAAAACAACAACACAGAGAATGCACTTATCCCTGAATATACTCACCAAGTATTTCCTTCCATTTCTGAGTTTTAAAATGTTTATTTTATGTTCACTCATGTGGATTTACATGGATTGTAGCTTACCAAGCAGAGAAATGAGCCATTATTCTCCCTCTTATAATTGTGTGTGTAAGAGTACACACCCCGTTCTGTTTAGTAGAAAACTGTTGCCAAATTGCCTTTAAAATATGTGCACTACTTACTAAATAGTTACACATTTTTTCTAAGAGTGTATTAATGAAATCTCATATAAATTAGTAAATGGACCTCAAAACTGTAGTACTGAGACAGCTTTCAGGTGATCCCATATATTAAAATGTTTAAACACTTGAGTGTCTCTCTGTTGTGTTAGCTCTCTATCATGTTAGCAGAGAAGGCATCCCATTAGCTTTTAAGTGCTATCTGAAAAAACAAAGTACTATAAACCTTTTCACATTCCTGCCTTCTAATGGAACTTCAATGAGATAAATATTACTTTCTAGCTCCTAACAAGAATGTAACAGACTAACATCTCACACACAAATATGCTTCGAATTATACAGCAAATGAATGCCATATTAAAAATTATTTGTGTGCTTTTGAGAGGAAAAAATGGCTTCCCAAACAGGGGGGGAAAAACCGCACTCAACATATTTAAAGTCAGAAGATGTTTTCATCCACAACCAACAAAACAAGTTAATGTCATTAATATTAATATTGTGCACTCTAAATAAACTAGCTGATTGCCTTGAACCAATAAACAGAAAGACTGACAACATTTCAAATAGAATGTAAGGAAATGATGTTATGAAGTGAACCTACTTTACAAAAAAGCACCCTTAGATGAAAGAAGTGCCCTTGCAGTATTATGCTATGCATATTTCTGGTGGAAAGTTAACACTATTAAGTACCCACAAGGATAGATGTGGTCCAATAAAATAGTGATGACTTGCTCCGATATCCATCATCCTATCCAATTTGTCATGCTGTTCAGGGGCATTTAATACCTTTGTATGTTATCAGTAGAGACTGCTAGTAACGGCATTTTACTCAAAGCCAAGACTCATTAAGAGGTAGCTTAAGGAAGCCTTCGGTAACCTTTAATGCACCCACACCATACATTTAAAGCACACTTACACCACCATCACAGTCACTGGCTCCCCCAAAGAATCATGGGAACTATAATTTGTCTCCCTCAGTGCTACAATTTCCAGCACCTTTAACCCAGTTCCCAGGGTTCTATAGGGGAAGCCATGTGCCTTCAGCGCATGGTGTGAATGGTACCCTGGTGCCCTCAAGCTGCTTTGGACATCAATGCCCATCAGCCTCAGCCAGCACTGATGGGGAGGGTGCCAAGCTGGTGAAAGCTGATTTAGGATTACCTTTAGTCGAAATGAATGCATCCTTGCTCAAAAGGAGTTCTCTACAAAGGAACATATGTATATATGTCAAGGACAACAATACATGCAGCCGCTGCCACCTGCACCAAAGAAAACAGACTGAGAAGATAAAAAGAATGGAAAGGGCACTCTCTGTCTGCGTCGCCTCTAATGCAGGAGTTCGGGCTGGTTTTCTACAAAAGGAAGAACTCCACTGACATAGTATGCAATCCCCAGAGAGAGCAAAGCAATGACCACCAACAAAAGCAGCACCCTCCAGACGCCAAGGTCCTCCACAAATTCTTGCCAGGTGGTTCGGAAGCTGGAGAGGACTCCCTCACCTTGCTGCAGGTTGGGGTTGAGAAGCGAGTGGCTTTCCATTGCGCTATAAAAGGAGCACAGGTGAATTAAGGTTAATGCATCAAGCGAAAACTCCAAACCACAGAACATTAATATTGACTTAACTGTGCAAGCAACATGCCAAGGGCTTACTGAGCTAAGATTGGGTTTTGGATGTGGAAAGCCCAGATTAAAATGACCAGGCTGCTTCACACTTTGGTTGGCTGCGTTTGCCAAAACTACAAGAGTGTTACAGTGGTATTTCCCACCAAAAAACCCACACCGAGTGAATTCTGTTTATGGTTTAACCAAAAGTGCATAACCACCGTTTTTACGAAATATGTGCTATTACACAATACACTGCACAAGGAGCCTTGGTCTCTGACACAGACCTGCTGCATGTTAAAAGGAAACATTTTTTATATTCCCTTCACAGATGCAGCCCTGTACCAAATGTCGTAAACACTGGTTGTGTGAAGAGACTCTCAGCAATTAAACTGAGGGACATCACTGCAAGAGAAAGAAGTGAATGTAACAGGACCAATGAGGAGGGATGAAAAAAACTGGGGGTGGGAATAATGTACAAGTGGAGAGAATGGGAGTAGATATTTCAAGAGATGGGCAACGAAGCATGCGATGGTGTGGGAAGGAAAACATATAAAAGAAAAAGCTTTCTCCACTTAGATGCTCTAGGTCTACACATTCTGCCTAAAATGTGGAGTCTGAGTCACAATGCCTGCACAGCAAATGCCTGTACTTAATTTGAGGAAAGCTGAGTTATGGAACTCCTTGTCACAAGGAAAATGATGTGGCAAAGAAATTTCCAAAGATAGATTAGATGGCAGTAAAATCATTATGAATAATCGCCAGCTGAGTATGACAAACTCTGCCTCCATGTGCCACCATTTTGTGAAGAGTGGGCCCCTTTGGCCATCTCAAGTGGATGGGGGCGGGGGAGGAGTTTGAGAGGGCATTGCAACCTCATCACATTCAGTGACCTGATTTCTGAGTGGCTGGGATTACCACTAAAGATGGTCCCAAGGAACAGCAGGGGAGGAGGAATAGTGGTTGCAATCAGCCATAAAAGATACACAAAAAAGGTATTAATTACACCTCCTGAATTTTAAAGAAAGTTGAATGAGAATATTTGGCTATCCACTGGCCAGAAGGTGGGAAGGTGCTTGCCAAGTAACTGGGGAGAGTGTGGGTTTTTCTTTACACTTCTGAAAGGAAAAAGGTTAGAAACTTAAATGCACACACTTTTCTAAAAATTTGGTAAAGGGTCATGGAGTGAGGGGACTAGGCCTGCTCCTGTCACTATGCAGTCTACACGACTGCTCCATGGCAGAACACATGTGCAGGATCTCAGGGAGAGGAGAAACAGACAGAAAGCACCTGATATTTGTAATACAATTCCCTACTTTTGTTTTTAAACATTTACTTCCCTGGAAAGAACCTTGGTGTGTTTGCTACTGCAGAATCCAAGCCATTTCACCCTTGTTATCAACTCCTCTAACACACAACAGGAATGCTTACTAATTAAGACTCAACCTGTTAATCTACAACCACTATAGAGGTTAAATAAAGGTATGGTGCATTTTAAGTGGAAAGATCACATGGCTACTGAAAACAAACTAGGCCTCTTTCTTTGAAAACAGAAAAAGGCTCACCAAGAAACCACCTGTGTTATTTTCCATTACCACCAAATTAAACTCCCAGCGCTAAAATGGTAGAAAGTGCTGGAATACCAGCTATTTTGGAAGGACTTGGGAAGTGACGTGAATCCCAGATGTTGTTTCTGCTGCTAAGAAAAGCAGGCTGCATTTTTGTTAGATGTTGCTACCAACACAGTGGTTGGCCGTTAGTTACGGGTCTGGCTAAGGCTAAGTACACAAGGAGAACGCATCCTCAGAGTTAAAATGCCTCCAATAAGACTCCACACTAGAGGAAAAGGGTGAGAGTAGTTGGGAATCCAAGCTTCAACTGCTAACAGAACGAGAAAGAGGAACAATTAATTTGGTGAAATAAGAAAGCAGGAAGGAGATAAGGCAAAGAATCAAACCCTAATTGCAGTCTTCTGTTTATATTTTCCTATTCAACCACAAAGGGTACAAATGTAAATGCACCTTTGAGTCCTAAGTATACCTATTGTTGCCATGAAAAGTCCTGTATAAAAAGATGGTACTTAAAAGACTGCAGAGCAATTCTAGGGACACTGGGCAGCACATTGTTTAGATATTTGCAGCTCAATAAGGCACTTTTCTTTGCCAAGTTATTTCATGAAAAAAATTAGGGGATAAGGAAGCAATGGATTACGTTTAAATGCATTAGATGCACAATGCTGATTTGCAAACGAAAGCTCGATTAGAATTGAAGGTACTTCTTAAATGGAAGAGGTGGGCTGCATCTCCTATAGAACAGGCAAAGAAAACCAGTTTTGATTTACTTAATGCGTAAGAGGATCTTGAAAAAACCCATAATATGTTAAAGGAATAAAGATCTTGTTCCCCTTTCCCAATGTGTTGATAAGGATTGGAGGACAGGCATTAAAAAGTCTAGCCTAGTTTCTACTTGAAAATAATTTTTCAGGATGAAAATCTGAACATATCAATATTCCAGCTGCTTCACTCTAAATATGAAGCACATACATTTCCAAGGCAGATAGCTGGGATGGTGGAAGTGCATAAAACAGAAGGGATGGTGGAAGTGAGAGCTCTCTTGCCTACCACAGAAAGGCTATGGAAAGTGTGTAGCACCAGTCAGACAAGTGCAACCTGCAGCAGGTGCCTGAGGCTTCCTGTGTTTACACAAGCATATCTCCCCTTCCAGTAACACAGCGTTCATTGAAAGACACACAATGGACACACTGGAAGCAGGTCTGTCACATAGAACACAAAACGACCCTCAGAGACTTTCTACTGCTGAAGCCACTCACTACAGGCTGGTTTGGGCATGACTGAATGCTCCTCCGTACAAAAATCACTATCTGCCCGTGGTTTTCCAATGTGTCAGAAAGAAAGTTAAGCTAGAACCTTTCTCCCTGACATCTAGTTTTCTATGTCTAGGGTTTTCGCTTTTTGGTATGGAGGAGAAGTCAGATCACGTGAGCCTCCTCTGGCTATCCGAGATGGTACAGGCTCATTGAGAACTAACCATATGTGATTTTGGCTGACTACCAAAGTTCATGAGTCACATAAGACACAGGCAGTCCAGCTTTCGAAGAACCTGAAAGATCAACTTGGAAACTAAAGCCCAAACATAAAGTAAAGGTTCTATGGAAACGCTTACAATAAGCCCTGACCTTTTTGAATACGCAGAACAAGCTCCAAACATGAGAACTCATTCAGCTATGTTGAAGCAGTAAACAAGACTGATTTGGTTTTTATTGCAATACCTTTCACTCTCAGCAGTCTGCATTGTTTCCAGCTTCGAGTGAGTTCCTCTGTTGAATCCTTTCACTTCTTGCTCCTCCAAAGATTCTAGCAACCGGATCACATCTTTATTTACACCTCTTCGTTTTGCCAGAACAAGAGGTGTAGCACCTTGGTGATTGCTATATTAAGCATAGAGAGAAAGAGCTCACAGAACTGTTTCTACTTGAAACATGGATAGATGCAATAAAACTGTTGCCACATTTGCGAAGCTAAGTATGGTTTCAAATTAGATGAAGGATCGCGTGTTGAGATTCCTGCACTGCAAGAGGTTTGACTAGATGACCCCCAGGATCTCTTCCAATGCTACAATTCTATGACTTCTATATCACAATTTTTAGGGACATTCCTTGCATTATGATGGAGATGTGTAATATTTCAGAACCATTTACCATGCGATTCCATCCAATAACACAAAGGTGCAGCATGTCAGTCATCTGGATGATGCAGCATCAACACTATCTCTCCACTTTAGACAGGTGAAACAGGTGGAAAGCAATTTCCCAATGTTATAACTGCCATATGAAAGCAATTTTTAGAGGTGTAAGCATGCAAGGATAAAGCATTTCAAGTGGCCTTCAAGTAGCCCATTACTGCAGTGTTTTTATTACTACCTGAGGTTTTTTTTCTAAACGAGCACCAATGTAGACAAGATAAATAGCTCTTTAATTTTATCATTCATTAAAAACTCTTTTGAATTTAATACTGACAATGGACGACTCTTTTGAATTTAATACTGACAATGGACGACTCTTTTGAATTTAATACTGACAATGGACGGAGAAAAGGGGAAATGAAAGCAACTTTTCCTAAACAACTGTTAAGAGATTGTTTGGGATTGCAAGATCTAGGTTTATTTTATTTTATTTTAAGTCTGCATAATTGCATTTGATCACATTTTTCTCTGCCCATTATCTTTCCTCTTGCATTTTTGTTGTCCAGTTGTGACCGACTCTGGGGTTGCGGCGCTCATCTTACTTTATTGGCCAAGGGAGCCAGCGTACAGCTTCCGGATCATGTGGCCAGCATGACTAAGCAGCTTCTGGTGAACCAGAGCAGCACACAGAAACGCCGTTTACCTTACCGCCGGAGCGGTACCTATTTATCTACTTGCACTTGGATGTGCTTTTGAACTGCTAGGTTGGCAGGAGCAGGGACCGAGCAATGGGAGCTCACCCCGTCACGGGGATTTGAACCGCCAGCCTTCTGATCGGCAAGTCCTAGGCTCTGTGGTTTAACCCACAGCACCACCCGTGTCCCTCACGTCAGTACCATATCTTGCACCAATTCTTTTTCAGAGCTTCCTGTTGCATTATCAGAGGATCTATCCCAAAGTTAATTATGATGATTTCTGTTGAATTCATGCAAAGTACAGGTGAACTTACTAAGATTGCGCTGTCTCTAGATCTCTTAGCCAAATACAAGTCAATAAGATAAAATGTCAAAATATAGCTCAAAAAGATAAAAACAACAGACTTAAGCCTGACTGCAGTTTTCCGACAATAAGGATATGTGAGCAGATAGTTCAAACAAGAAACCATTCTGGGACAATTGTTAAATGTGTTTATTTATTCAGTACATTAAGTGCTTCTGTCCGGGCACTGGCATTGACAGATGCTGGGAGCCTGGCAGAGCAAATATGCAGTATTTCAGAGAAAAGACTGAATCACAAGCTCTGGGAGCAGGTAAGGTGAATGCTGGAAAACAATATTATCCATAGCAATGAAAAAGATCTGGGGAACACTTTTTTCTTTACACTGAAACCAGCAAGTCATGAAATGAGGCCAGTTATTTTGAGATGACTCCGTCCTTCATCTCCACATTAAGGATCTGTATCAGAATACCAACACCACCTATGACCATAGACGTTATTCCTTTGTCAGGTGCGCAAGTGCTCATCTGACAGTATCGCATGGAAGGCATTGGAAATAATCTCTGCCTGATACTGCTTTCATAGTGCCACCACAACATGCAGTACAGATAGTCATTTTACCTTCTATGTAGGGGGCTTATGACAGTGGCAACAACCATCAAGAAGAGGCAGTGGTACTGAGGAAACCATCCTCATAACCAGCGTTCAAAATTCCCCAGGTGCCAGGCACGTTTTGTTACTGGCACTAGTCCAATTGTGACTACATGGAGATATCTGGGCACCAGGTTGGCAAATGACATCTCCATCAAGCCAGTTGACTCATGCGCAGCAAAAGCTGCATGATCTATGTTTCTGCACTGCCATGCAAATCATGGACCCCTTGCTGGGCATCTTAGTCCTCCATCATCACATCAGATAAAGTAAGAGCAGGGCTGGGTACACATATATTTGACTAAGCTGCAGCCTTTCCACAGGCCAGCCAAATGAAACTCACAAACCAGAGTTTATAAACCTCTGCCTTAGTCCATAGTTAATACCCATTTCCATTTCCACCATGTGTTTCTCCTTCTTGCATACTGGGACAAGTGAATTGTTGTAAGAGTCAATAGTCAAGCAATGTAGTTGAGATCATAGAATTGTAGTCTTGGAAGGGACCCAGAGCATCATCTAGTCTAACCCCCTTGTGAATAGACATTCTGTTGTGTCGACTGTAACCTGGGTTTAGGGTGCCATTTGGTGCCTAGCTTATATATCTAACACCGCTATATATCTGTGTTATAGATCTAACACAGAGTTTCTAACACTGCTCATAATGTGGGAGAATCACAGTTCCTCGTGCTACACAGTCATTGGGGAGGAAAAGCAGATCCATTATAAGCTATAATAATGGATGGACCTGAAGACCTTTCCAGCTTCTCCTGTGTCAGCTCTGAAACAGCTTCTGTTTTTTGTGCAGCTCATTAGCCCAGAACTATGCTGAATTTCTACTCCGGCAAGGCTGCAGAATAAACTGACATGTCTGAAATCCCACGTATGTTCCTTTGTGTGGCCCAATCTGCCTATTACAGTAGATTATCAAGCAACAAGTATTATTATTATTATTATTTTTAAATTCAAGACACAGGGTTCCAGCATACTTACCAAATATCTATTTTGAGCCCGTTGGACACGAGGAATTGAATGGTATCCACATGCCCACACAGGTGAAGGGCTGTGTTACCTTGATAATCAGTGGCCAGCAGATCAGCACCAAATTTATGCAACAACTGACAGATGTCTACGTTTCCTCTGGCCGCTGCTAGGTGGAGGCCTGTTCGGCCACGGCTGTCGCGAATGTTTGGGTCAAAGCCACTCTCCAAGAGCCTCTTGGAATAGTTAAAATCTCCATCAATGCAAGCCTGCAGCAGAGGCACATTTGTCTGTGAAGAATCGTTTACAAACACATAGGACATGTCTGTTTCTGGGGAATGCAGCAAGCCTGTAGTTGAAAATGAAATGAAATGAAACCAACGGTGAGTCTATGCTGGTGAAAACAATGCTAACACTTCAAGCAAGCAATTATTTTCCTGAATGAGAAAAACTGTCACATGGAAGTCAGATCCAAACTACTGTACTGTATACATATAGTGCAGGATTCAACTTATATGTCACCCCAGCGGAAGCCCTGAATAAGGATTTCTGCTTATGCAACAAAGTCCATCCCCACTCCCCTCAAAACTGGCTCTTGGGGGGAATTGGGAGAACCCCCCGGCAAGCTGCAGTGCTTATGCAGACAGAACGTTCAGAATAGCACAACATTGAATTTCATCCATAGTGCTTCATATTTCACTCTGAACAGAGAACACTTTTACTCCTTTTCCTCCCCTACAAGGATTAGTAACTCTCTCACTTCTGAGGGTTGGTTCAGGTCACTATGATGAATGTCAGACAGTTGGTAAATCCTTACTAAGAAGAGATCTCCCTGACCTCTGCAGCTTAATTTCAGAATATAAAGGGTGATCAGGAGGGAAGGAAAGATCCCCCGCAAAGAGGCTTGCCCAGCTCCCATATTATGCCCCTTCTGGCAACTTTTTATTTTCCCAGGCATTTTAATTTTAAAATTTGTTGCTGCTTTTCAATCTGCCATATTAAATAGCTTGGGTATTGCGGATTTTACCTATTTCAGTTTTTGTGGTAACTTTTATTCTGTTTTTGCTTCATGTTTTAATATTTTACTGTTCACTTCCCAGAGATCATTGATGACTGGGTGATATACAAATATTGCTAATGATTATAAATTTGAAAAGCCTAGTTTTCTCCAACTGAAGAAGGGTACATGGATATACATTATGCAGTCTTCAGATAAGAGACAGTGATGCAGATGAGATATTCTTATACGGGCTATAAATAAAACCTCTCTTAATGCGATTTCATTTCTCATTTATCCGTTCCTTATTTACATTTGAACTTCAGCACATAAGCAGCGGTGGTGTGTTTTAGCTTAAAATACCATCCTCCCTGAATACATCAGCCCCCTCAGACTTACTTTAAATGGTACCATCTCTACTGTACATTTCATTTACACAAAGATTTCATTCAACTCATGTGCATCAAATGCCCAATGTAGAGACAGAGAAACAAAAGCAAACCATTAAAGATGTATGCTATGCAACCTCCATTCCTTTTCAAAGGGAGTTCTACAATTGTACAGTCTGTTGTTGTAACCTACCCTGGAACCTTATAACAAAGGACAGGTACAGAATCTCATAAATGAATAAAAATCTGTTGGAATTCATGGAAGTTATGTAACAATAGTGTTTGGTGGACCACATCCATGGCCACCAAGTATTCTGAACTGGGTATCAGTAAAGGAAAAGCAGAAAAACACAACCCGAAGTGGAAAATACAGGTTGAAGCTGTGGAAATGTGAGAGGTAATTACACAACCAGAATAAGAATCAAGTGAACAACTGAATCTGTTTAATGTGTTAATTCCACTGCTAATGTGTTGTTCTACTATCTAAGTATTTTTCTTGAGGCTTAAAAATTGGATTATGGAAAGGGAAATATGGATTTGGATACTCAAGACTCAGTATTTTCCAAACAGAATCCCAGTATATTTTACACAGTAATTCTGAATAAATATTTGGATCATTCTGACTGTACCAAAGACTCTGATCCTAAGCACTCTTGTATGAAACCAAGTTCCTTTGAAATTAACTGGGCTTATTTCTTCTAAGCAAATATAGTGAAGAGTTGGTGTTTGTTTTTTAATATTCTATAAATTGTGTCTTCCCACCCCTTGCTCTTTTATGCTTACTTTTCAAGTTTACAATGGCAACAATCTTTTTTTCCTTTTTTAAAAAAGCTGTTTCACAAACATTGGGATTTTAGCAGTTATTCCACATAGTTATGATGCCCCAATCTAGTCTTATGGCTAGACTTCAACAACTGCAGTGTGGCACTGCCCTCTGGCGACCATGTTGAGTGACAACAAGTTTCCACCCAATTTGGAAGCTGCAGAGATGGGTGGGAGTTGACCTGGTAGCTTTGTGGCAATTCTATTTCCACAATTCTATTCTATTTCTGGGAGAAAAGCTGGCCATGCTCCCCACGCCCCAGGTCAAGCCAGCAAGCCCACCACCCTTTCCTGCTATAGGGACTTCTTGGCAGCGTCCTGAGCATCACCACTCAGTGCACTCCTGCCTCTGCATCACACAGGAGAGAGGGGCAAGGTGAGGTGGGCAGGCTCTACAGCTGTTGCCCAGCAGAGGAGCTGTGAGTCTTGCTACCAAGCAGCGGCTGAAGCCCTCACACATCTGTCTCTGCAGTGGTACCTCGGGTTACATACGCTTCAGGTTACATACGCTTCAGGTTACAGACTCTTGTAACCCAGAAATCGTACCTCGGGTTAAGAACTTTGCTTCAGGATGAGAACAGAAATCGTGCTCCGGTGGCGCAGCGGGAGCAGGAGGGCCCATTAGCTAAAGTGGTGCTTCAGGTTAAGAACAGTTTCAGGTTAAGAACGGACCTCCGGAACGAATTAAGTACTTAACCCGAGGTACCACTGTATTTCCTTAATGATAGGGGGGGTACATTCAGAGAAACACAGTCAAGCAGCAGCTGAAGCCTACATTCTCCCTGCTTGTTTCTAAGAAAACAGGCTCTGAGCAAGGCCAGTCAAAAGCTGCAGACTCCTGCCTATGATCCTTAACTGAACCTGAAAAATGGGGTCTACTTTCAACTTTTCAACACACACATCCAGGTTCCTGCTTTTCTATCAGGACCAACCAGGTGTAAAGGAGGTTGGCACAGCTTATCAGGCAGGGAGGTAAGAAATACTTCACCATCTAAAATTCCTTCTTCTATACAAAGCTGTTTTTTTAAAAAACAAACAAAAAAACAGCTGCCACCCCCTTGGAGGTTCTGACCCAATGACTGAAGATCAATGTCCTGCAACAGCTGAAAGTTAAATTCTCTATACAATAAAACCAGCTTGGCAATGGAAAGCCTGAATTTAATACAGAGTGATGGTAGTTGAAATTGTTCCAACTGACTGTGTTTCCAGCATCATGTTGCTTTGCATTTTATACCTTGATAAATTACAAAAAGCGTTTATCCAAAACCTTCTAGATAGTTATGGCTTACTACAAATACAGAAAACAAACCCTGAAATGAAAGACGTGAAAAGTACAGTTCTAAAGGATGCTATTACTGCATAATTTGTGATAAACGTCTTTGAGGGATTTTCCCCAAATCAAGCAGTGTATAAATTTTATGAAATAAATAAATGTCAAATGAACATATTTATTCTGTAAGTGCTATTCATCTATAGAAATAGTTTGTGGTCTATTCAGCCTCCTTTGAAAACAAAACAGTTTTCACGAAAGGGACTAGACAGAATTCGCAAGAGATCACCAGTGCCTTCTAGAGTAGCAGCTGCTTCCATTATATCTGGAAGAACAAAAACTAAGCACATAAAGCTGCTTTCATTTCCAGTCTGTGATGTTGGGCTCACCCATGCTGTCATTTAATGTGGATGGTAAGCTTCCTGTACTTTCACAGATTCTCCATTGTCCAGATGACATTCTCCTCCAAATTATCGCCTTCCCACACTTTCCGCTTCCTCAATCCAGATTTTCTCATACCAGGGATACTCTGAAAAGTAGAAGGTATGAGAACATCTGGAGGGGGGAGGAAGTCTGGGAAGGGAGTGTTTTAGAGGAGAATGTCATGCTGGCAACGGAGAATTAATGGAGGTACAGAAAGCTTACTATCCACTTTAAACTACAGTATGACTGAGCCCACTGTTAAGAACTCTAATGAGCTACACAACTGGGGTTGCTCATTCAAAGCCAGTCAGGCTTTCTGGCCTAATTCCCAGCCAAAATCTGAAGAAGCCCAACTCTGGCTTCATCACATCTTTGCAAAACAACTGTCCTAATTTCTAGATGCTTACAGGCTCACCCTGCTGAAGATGAACTTTTCTCCCTTCAGAGCTCAGTCTCAAGTTTGCTGCAAACTAGAATTACAGATTGAGATACTGAAGTGATCAAGTAGTAAAGATAGTATCTTAAATACTCACTTATTAAGAAAGTATCAAGTCCCGTCTTCAGTAGGTATGTGGTCTACTCACAAGGTTGTTAACATTCGTTCTAATCACATATTTTGTGGTCCAGTACAAACCTGTAACAGAACAGAAGAGTCTTACCAAGCAGAGCTCAGTATTCCCCAGCAAGTTTTAAACTGAGGACAATACACATAGAAATGTAATGTTATTTTACATTTCTCCAAGTGCAGAATTTCTAGCAAAATATAATCTACTAATCAGAGATACATATTATACTAATCTAAACAACATATTAGCACAAATATGTGAGTGTTCCGAGAGAGGAAATCAAGGCCATTGCACTCCTCCCAAATTCCTGCACTGCTACAAGTGAAGACATGGTTTGGTTTAGCATATTGTCTGAACCCAGGCTTGTCTCTAGACACTCTCTACAAAGCGCTGAAGTCCCTCACTAGACAAATGAGTGTGGAAAAGGGTTTAACAATGGTAGGGAGTCTGAAATCCATTGCTTTCCAAGTAAGGCACTAACGTGTTTGTGTGTGTGTGTGTGTGTGTGTGTGTGTGTATAGGATGACACACCAAACTGCCTCTATATAGATCTCATGTTGAATAAATATACGCTGTTTACTCATGTAATTATTCTGCTTCTGAAAACAGTGAGTTTAGTACTGTAATCTGCACATGCGCTGAGCTCAGACTGAGTGCTTACTTTAATGAGGACTTGAAGCTGCTTATGTCTATATTTTATTTTAGTGGTATCTACATTATATTCTCCTCATCCAGGTGGCAACGTACACTCCACCCTGCACAAAATTTGAATTTTCCTGTTCCATAGATAATCTGATAAGGGAAGAAAATCCAATATAAAATTGCATGTTACTCTGTGTGGAAGCACAATGTGTGGATTTTTTATTTTTTTTTTAGTAATGTTAAATTCTCGAGAATAATCTTTTGGAGACTATTCTCGATTAATGAGATTAGAGAATTTTCATTTAAAATAGGAGAATATTCATTTTAATGCATTCTAAGGTGAGGGCACCAGTAATTGTCATGTTAAGGTTTGGTATAAAGAAACTCAGTAGTTAAATCATATTTTATTCTTCCATTAGAACATGTACATGTTATAGGACAAGTCAAAAAATACAATTGGCATGTTAAGGTTTAATACAAGTACATTCAATAATAGGCTATCTTGTGTTCTGATAGCTCTAACACTTAATAACTGTTTTGGTGACTAAAACACAGCTTGAGAAACAAAACTATATGCATACATATAAAAAAGAAACCATTTGAGCGCCGCAACCCCAGAGTCATCCACAACTGGACCTAATGGTCAGGGGTCCCTTTACCTTTACCTAACATTAAATATGTTATCATTTTTTGATAATATATTTCAATATGTCAATCTCTGGTAAATGGCGCCTTGTACCATTGAATGGCACTGCAAAAACCAGTTACTGGCACTAAATAAAAATATAGAAACGTCAACTGTTTAAATAAAGGCCACCTCACATGCTGTTACACATAATTGTATAGGCCCCTAGGTACTTAAGTGTATAAAGCATTAAAACTACTTTCTGTAAAAAAAGAAAAATCACACTGTATGGCCAAGGGTACAGAATTGCTAAGAATAAGGTCACACCAAAATAGAAAAAAGGCTATTACGTATAGTTGAAATACATATGAATTCAAATGTTCATCAAATTAAATAAATAGCATTTTTAAAACTAAAAAAAAAAAGTTTTCTGTAGCTCACATTGCAGAACTGCCAGTGGTGAATGACACAACGCCCAGTAATGTAACTGGCTCAAAAAAATCATTATTCATTACTTACACTGGCAATATCACAGCTTGATTTATTATTTACTAGATCTTTTAAATGTGGATTGTAAAACTGCTTCTTACATTAGAATTTACAGTTTGTGGAGAATATTCTCCAGACAATTTTCTAGCAGAGAATATTTTTGAGAAAATTCTCATTCTCGAGAATACTCTCTGGAGAATATTCTCACCTCACATCACTAGGTTTTTTTAGACGTGACATTTGGCTGAGTACCATCTATTGCCACAAACCCCTACTTTCATTTTGTTTACATCAGTCCAAAGGAAAGGATGCAGTCTGCCCTTTTCCCACCAGTTAGTTGTTGCTGAAAGCACATTTACTGTGCTTGATTGATGCTTTTGAATTATGGTGCTGGAGGAGACTCTTGAGAGTCCCATGGACTACAAGAAGATCAAACCTATCCATTCTGAAGGAAATCAGCCCTGAGTGCTCACTGGAAGGACAGATCCTGAAGCTGAGGCGCCAAGATTTTGGCCACCTCATGAGAAGAGAAGACTCCCTGGAAAAGACCCTGATGTTGGGAAAGATTGAGGACACAAGAAGGGGACGACAGAGGAGGAGATGGTTGGACAGTGTTCTAGAAGCTACCAGCATGAGTTTGAACAAACTGCGGGAGGCAGTGGAAGACAGAAGTGCCTGGTGTGCTCTGGTCCTTGGGGTCACGAAGAGTCGGACACGACTAAACAACAACAAAAGGCTCCTATGATGTAAATAATGAGCCCTGCCTGCTATCCTTTTGTTATGTACAAATGGTTTTAGAAACCTATTAGGTCCATAAATGACCATATACCATATATTCAACACAAAAAAAAAAAAACAGTGACAATTTGTTGTTGACAAAGGACAGCTGGACATAGAAAGGGCCTCATTACCTTCAGCAGCTCAGGGCCTCATCTAACCTAAATCCGGCCCTTCACCTGTTTAATTCCCGCGCGTCGCTGCAAAGTTTAAAAGGGGGCGGGGCCAGGGTTGGGCCACGCCCCGAACCCGCACCTGTAGTGATGACACGGGACACCCCATCCCCACAATACCTCCTTCCGCAGCGGCGGCTCCGCTTGCGCCCCCCCCCCAAGGTGGAGCCCCTCAGCAATTCTGTGGCAATTCTTCCCCGCCTTCCCCTCACGGCCACCGACGCTCAAGGGCCGGGCAACAAAGCACCGCTTCCTTCCTTCGCCCCCGGCTGCGGCCCACCGAGAAGGCCGGCGCTGCCTCACCCCAGCCCCGGCTCCTTCGCCCCTACCTCGCTCTCGACGGGCGTCGTCAGCTGCAGCAGCCGCCTCCGCCCAACCGCCAGAAACCAGGCCCCAGTTGCGACAAAGAGGTAGAGACGCCCTCGCGAAAGGAAGCCCGACCTCGCCTCTCTCTTCCGGTTCCCGGTTGCAGTTCACGGAACTCTCCTCTCGGGAGGGGAGGCAAGCGCTTTGGGATCAAATGATGGCGCTGGAAGGAAGGAAGGAAAAAGCCTTTCTGATGCAATGCTTTGAAGAAGAGGAACAGAACTGCAGAGTTGGAAAGGACCTCGAGGGTCATCTAGCCTGACCCCCCCCCTTTGCAAGGCAGGAATCTCAGCTAAAGCATCCGCGCAGGATGGCCATCTGCTTAAAAACCTCCACCGTCTTCCATTGTCGGAACAGGAGAAGCTTTTCCTGTGACGGTTCTTTCTATATAGGGCAGGCACACCCTTAAACTCGGCCATGTTTTGGGACTACAACTCCCATCATCCCTAGATAACAGGACCAGTGGTCAGGGATGATGGGAATTGTAGTCTGAAAGCATCTGGAGAGAAGAATTTGGGGGATACCTGATATTGGGAGATGGCTGTCATATTTCCTCTCCGTCTCTTCTTTTCCAGGCTAAACATATACTGCTTCTTCAAGCACTCATAAGGCTTGCTTTCCAGACCCTTTATCATCTTGCTCTCTCTCCTCTGCACATGTTCCGGCCATAGCTGTCTTTTCCCTTTTCTTGCGAGGAATCCTATTCGGAATAAGGGAATTCCCCTTAAAAAAAGGGAAAGTTGACAGCTATGGTTCTGGCTTGTCAATATTCTTAAATTGTGGTGCCCAGAACTGTACACATATTCACGGTGGGGGTCTGACCAAGGCAGAATGGGTTGCTCACTTCCACCACGTTAATTTGCCAATTTGATGAGAATTAAACCCCCAATGGCTTCTGGAGTTTATTTTACATATGGAGTTAAAGAAACACACACACATTTCTGGGGTGTGTTTTAAGGGATGCGTAGTTGGTTTCTTGGGGATTAAAGTCTGTCCAGCTGCCATGGGGTTTGTTACTGGAACATTTTATTTCTGTACGCAGAATGGTTTTAAATTAACCCTGAAAAAAGGAGTGTTGTCATATCTGTCCAATTCCCCTGCCCTGCCCTATGTTTGTGTCAGATACACACACTCAGAGAGGCAGCAGGCATGCTTAATTAAAAATAAAAAATCAACAAAACGAGCATCTTTAACCAGCCTGCCTTATTCTGGGTACCACATTGGTTTCTGTGTACTGTATTCCCAATGACTCTCGCTCTGCAGGTTACGTGGATTTTTGGAGCGTCGATTGCGGACCATTGCTATGCATGCAAAAGCAGCTGAGAATATAGCCGCTTTGGGTTTTCAGCGCTGCCTGACTCGGGGAGCGAAATGACGTGGAGCAGAGATGATAGAGCGTCGGGCAAAGCGAGATCGGTCCAGCAGCGCCCCTCGCGGGCTGGCTGATGTAGAAACGTTATGCATCAGAAGAACACCCCCCCTCTAGTGAGAGGCAAGATTAGCTCGGTGATAGATAACATGCTTCACAGGTACAGCCATACCTCGGGTTACAGACGCTTCAGGTTGCGTTTTTTTGGGTTAAAGGTAAAGGGACCCCTGACCATTAGGTCTAGTCGTGACCAACTCTGGGGTTGCGGCGCTCATCTCGCTTTATTGGCCGAGGGAGCCGGCATACAGCTTCCGGGTCATGTGGCCAGCATGACTAAACCGCTTCTGGAGAGCCAGAGCAGCGAACGGAAACGCCGTTTACCTTCCCGCCAGAACGGTACCTATTTATCTACTTGCACTTTGACGTGCTTTTGAACTGCTAGGTTGGCAGGAGCTGGGATAGAGCAACAGGAGCTCACCCCATCGTGGGGATTCGAACCACTGACCTTCTGATCAGCAAGTCCTAGGCTCTGTGGTTTAACCCACAGCACCACCCGCATCCCTCTTTTTCGGGTTATGAACTGCCAAAACCGAGAAGTACTGGAACGGGTTACTTCCGGGTTTCGGCGGTCGCACATGCACAGAAGAGCTAAATCGCACTTTGTTCATGCGCAGAAGTGCCAAATTGCAACCCACGCGTGTGCAGACGTGCCGCTGTGGGTTGCGAACATGAATCCTGCACGGATCACATTCGCAACCTGAGCGTCCACTGTATTGCAGGTTCGATCTCCAGGTAGGATTGCAAAAGGAGTGTTTCCCAGTGTAGATGGATCAGTGTCTGACTCCATACATCTTCTAGCACTTCCCAAAGGATGTTTCACCTGCCCCTAGCATCCACAACGGTTGTCTAACACAAGACCATGTTGCCTCAGCAGGGGCCAATACCATTTCAAAAATTGGATAGAATCATATAATTTTAGAGTCGGAAGGGACCCAGAGTGTCACCCAGCCCAGCCTCCAGCAATGCAGGAATAGGCAGCTGCTCCATACAGGAATCAAACCTGCAATCTTGGCATTATCAGCAGCACACTAACAAACTGAGCCATCCAGGCCATGTGTTGAGATGCCTCCGTTGCAGGGGATTGGACTAGATGCCTTTGGGTCCTATTCAACTCCACAATTCTATGAGTCTATGATTAGCCCAAACTCAGGCAACTATTGAGCAGTGGAGGGACAAAGGATGATCTAATGTAGCCTTCCCCACTCTGGTGCCAGTAAACAGGGGTTATGGGAATTGTCCATGGAGTTTTCTTGGCAGGGATACTGGAGTGGCTTGCCGGTTCCTGCTCCAGGTGGATCATGTTTGGTCAAAACTCTCCACTATGACCTGTCCATCTTGGGTGGCCCTGCACGGCATAGCTCATAGCTTCTCTGAGTTATTCAAGCCCCTTCGCCACAACAAGGCAGTGATCCATGAAGGGGATCCATGAAGGGGACAGTCCAGATTTGCTGGTCATTATAACATTGTGAGACATCACCTTGCCAACAAAGGTCCGTATAGTTAAAGCTATGGTTTTCCCAGTAGTGATGTATGGAAGTGACAGCTGGACCATAAAGAAGGCTGATCACCAAAGAATTGATGCTTTTGAATTATGGTGCTGGAGGAGACTCTTGAGAGTCCCATGGACTGCAAGAAGATCAAACCTATTCATTCTTAAGGAAATCAGCCCTGAGTGCTCACTGGAAGGACAGATCGTGAAGCTGAGGCTCCAATACTTTGGCCACCACATGAGAAGAGAAGACTCCCTGTTTCCCTGTTGGGAAAGATGGAGGGCACAAGGAGAAGGGGATGATAGAGGACGAGATGGTTGGATAGTGTTCTCGAAGCTACCAGCATGAGTTTGACCAAACTGCGGGAGGCAGTGGAAGACAGGAGTGCCTGGTGTGCTCTGGTCCATGGAGTCACAAAGAGTCGGACACGACTAAATGACTAAACAACAACAAATGGGAGTTGTAGTAGTGACACCTGGTGTCCACCGTATTTTCAGCATTGTAAGAAGTGTATTTTGTGGGGGGGGGGGGAGAGAAATAACGACATTTATAATAATTTCACAGTGCTTATATTTAACATAATCACAGGTTGTTCACCACAAGTTATCTCCCACCTTGCATATTTTTTTTTAAAAAACATTCATACAAAACATAGTAGGTTAACAACAACAAAAAGAGACCAAAATTGTATTATGTTGGAGTAATTAAAACTGGAGCATTCCTAACAGTCCTGAGGGTAATTATTCCAGTGGTCAGTGCACAGTTTGGAGGCAGGAACGGGTGGAGATAATCTAAGACATGTCTGCATTTAAAAAGGGACTGGAGGGAAGTAGGGATCATTGTAAGATGATGTACTTTGTACATAGGAAGACCTTACCACAAATTCAGTGGCACTGTGTAATTTATCATTAAGCTGAAGACCTGTGGGGAGACAGTTTGTATCCTGTGGAACAGAACAATGGTAAACATTCCAGAGGCCAAAGATTAACAGCTTAATGTCAAATACTTTAAAAGGTGTTACTTTGATCCAAGATATGCAATGTTTCCCATTTTTTTTAAAGGTCCTGTACATTTTTTATAATAAAATGAAATATATGTGCAAAATATTTACAGTCTTCCCCGTTATAACAAATTCTGGTTCCCAGGAGCAGCTGATGTTTTTTTTAAAAAAACCTCAGGAACAAAACCACATGAGGAGTTAGAAAATGTAGACTGCTATTAAACAGAGGACAACTGCTGTGGTAAGTTTGCTATTCCTCATTTTTAAAAAAAAAACCCAGAGGCAGCAGCAGCAGCTGAAGTGCAGGTCACAAGTCTTCTTCGCGTATTTTCTCAAACACGCAGTCACCCTCATTTGGTCTACTAGCGTTCGGTTTTTTTCTTGGCTTAAAACCAGAATGAAATATCTGCACAGAATCAAATACACGATATGTTAAACCAAGAGATCAAAAAACCCTCTAGTCAATAATGCATGAAACCCACACCAGTAGAACACCACCTAACTGTGTGTTGGGGAATACCACCAGCAGCTATGCTAATGATACGTAACAGGAAAGAAAAGGTTTGTGAAAGCCAGCAACTATCAAGATTTTTGATCCTGCTTTCTCCAACCTAGTGCCTGCACATGTTTTGGCAGCCTATACTGGCTGGGGCAGACGTGAGTCATAGTCCAAAACATCTGGAGGGCACCAGGTTGCAGAAGGCTGTCCAATGGGTATTATAGTTATAGTACTGCAGCAATTGTATTGAACTGACATAAGCAATGGCAGCCTCTATGACGCAGTGATGGTGACTGTTTATATAGCACTATGACGTGTACAAAGCACTTCCGATAATAAGCTCAGTAATCCTCACAACCACCAGGAAAGGCATGTCAGCGTCACCATCCCCTTATTACAGGTTGTGTGTGTGTGGCAAGGTTAGGAGGAGAGAACAGCAACTTGCATTAGGGACCCTAGTCATCTCCTTTCCCATCCCAGCCCCTCTCAGGTCTCCACCCAAGTTTATGTCATTTAATTCACAAACCTGACTTGGATGGATGCTTGGTTTCTTAGCTTTACCAGGTTCAGGAAGTTCAATCTGCTAAAACAGATTGATAAAATGTAAAGATCATTGCTAGGCAGAAAGATAAACACACAGAGGCAGGCAACATGTAACTCAAGTGTATTCACACAGGGGAGACACTGGCAAATACACTATAGTATCAGCAATTTTAATCACATTTCTCTTTGAACTTGTGAACATGATTTCCATTGATATCAAGCACCAGTGGCATTTATATGTGGAGAAGTGAATGAAAGCAATGGGTTTGTTTTTGGTCTTTTCCTTTAAGCAATGAACCAATTTCTGTGGTGAGCCTAGAATCTACAGATACCAGGCAATACTCACCCCTACTGAAAAAAGAAATCATTGCTAAAGTTGCCCTGAATATGATTTATAAACCTTACCCAAGAGGATGTGTCGTTCTATAGGTTGATGTTCAAATGTTGAGCAAACTTCTCTCTCACTAGGTTCCTTGGCCTCCCATTTACAAAATGGAAAGTATGCATCTTGATTCCATATGCATGTTTACTTGGAAGTACTTTCTAGTTCCATTGAACTCAGTAGGATTTGCTCTTAAGCCTGTATATGATTTCAGCCATAGGGTGGGTCAAGTGAGGATCTCTGGAGCCAGTATTGCCCACCAAGGCTGGCAAGACAAAAGGCAGGGGGACCAACAGCAGGCCCAAGCCAACAAAAGGCAGAGCCACTTTCTGATTGGCTGTAAGTAAGGCCAGTAGGGGCTGGCTGAGTTTGGTGAGGCAATGTCCCAGTTGGTCTAATCACCCAGCCTCCACCGTGCAGGAGCAATGGAGCCAAGAACCTCACATCAACAGTCAGGCAAACTCGATTGTCAAACTTTGCTCACCATTTCTTGATCACCTTTGGTTGCTGTCATCAGCTGCTCCGATATTATCTTTTTTAAGCAGCTGCTTAGGAGAAATGCCTAGACGTGGGATAAATATTACATTTAGATTTTAAGTAACAAAATACTTTGTATGCAGAATTGCTGCTTTCCAGAGTACATCAGCCTTGCTCTGTAGTTCGAATGTTTTTTTACTCCCAGCTTAATCTATCCGATTGCAGTCCACTAGCCATATCATTCAATTTACTCAGGACTTACATATGAAAGTAAACCTGAACAAGCCTTTCCTGATGTGAACCTAAACATATAACAGTAACACCTGGGGGATATTTTCTCTTGTGAATTGTCATCCATAAGTAACAGATATACAGTGGTGCCCCGCAAGACGAATGCCTCGCAAGACGAAAAACTCGCTAGACGAAAGGGTTTTCCGTTTTTGTGTTGCTTCGCTAGACGAATTTCCCTATGGGTTTGCTTCGCAAGACGAAAACGTATTGCGCCTTTTTTTTAAAGCCGCTTGAAGAGGCGCAGTTGCAACGGACCGTGCCTCGCAAGACGAAAAACATCGCAAGACGAAAAGACTCGCGGAACGAATTCTTTTCGTCTTGCAAGGCACCACTGTAAGGCTACTTTCTTCCTTTATATTTAATATTAGGTGGAAGAAAGCAGGGGGATGAACACAGCTTAGCTGTAAAAGCACATCCTTTGCATCTATAGTGTCCCAACTTCAACCCCTGACATTAGCAAAATGGAGGAAGATGTCCGGGTAAGGCCTTGTTGAGCTGTTGCCTGCAAGGGTTAGGTCAGGGGTGGGGAACTTCTGGCCCACACACCTAATTAGGCCTTATACGAGTACCAATTTGCCCTGTAAGGCTATTATTACCCACAAACCACACCCACCTGCCATACCTGATGTCATATGTGATGCCAGGTGTGAGGGAGGTATGGATATGGCTACAAATAAATGGTCAGGAGCTTGAAGTGGGCTCCAGATTAATCCACTGCAAGCAGGGCTCCCTGGGCAGAAAGCACCACTGGGATCAGATGGACTAGGGATTTCCTCCATTGGGAAATGCACCTTCAAAGGTGGTCTTTAACTGCTAAAAAATGATCCCCTCTGAACTTTGGTGCTGCAATTTCAGCAGGCACACAGTACATGGTTGTTCACTCTTCAGGCTTCTCCTTTTATGTACATTAGGTTTGTATTATGTAATACAAACCTGCTTTGTGTTAAAGGCAATCCATCTCCAGGTATCAGAATCGTTGTACTCAAACCTGAGCTCCAGGAACTGGTCAAGGCCTTGGCCTGTAACAGATCCCTAGGGAGTTTTAAAAAAAACGATGCAGTAATATTAGTCGAGAGGTCCTCCAGTCTATACTGATGCCTAGTCACTAAACTACACTAGTATTCAGAGGATATCTCCAATGTTGCTGTTTTTTTAGAGAAGACCCACTAAAATTGTTGTATGCAAGTTAGAAATGCCCACTAACTTCAATGGGTTCACTCTCAGCAGAACTTTCATCCCTTTGTTTTCTATATGCAGCTATCACTTTCTCCTAGGTCAGAGGAGAGTGCTTAGAGGAATCTGAGGTGAGGCAAGACTGCAGAAGTATCAACTTAGTCTACCGTTGATGGTATTTGGAACACAGAATGTTAACAATGAACAACTTCTTCCTAACATGTGTATGTGCAGCAAGAAAGGTGCATAAAGGCAATCTAAACTAAGAATTTGTGTTATTGCTTACAAGGCAGGGCCTCTCATTTCGGGATTTTTTCCCCCTCATGTCATGAGACTCAAGTTTAAAGGAAATCCAGTACAAGAAAGTTAGCATTAAACAATGTGGTTAAGTAGTGAAGTTGCTCACAAGGTACTTACTAGAAATGTGACCTGCCAGCACCTCACCCTGTTGATCTTGAAGCTGACCTCTTTGATCTGGTTGCTAGGCAACTTTATGCAGCAGCTAATCTCATTATTTCCTACATGAATAGCAGCAGTACAGCCTGCTTCAGGATAGTCACAGGAGCAAGGAGCGAGCTTAATGTATCCGTAGTGCTGGACCTCCTGAGCCAGCTCTAAAAACTGTGCAAGAGAAACAGAAACTGGAGGACAACAGTGGGTTATATACTGTACCACATGATGCAGGAAGGTACTGAGGGCTAGCAACTTCAGCAAGGGACCGAAAGCCAAGGACTCTGTTGTTATCTGGATAGGCCCCCCGCCCCCTCAAACATACTGCGGGCCACGTCTCACATATAAAATCAATGCAGGAATTATCCCAGTGCTCATTTGAGAATATACATGTCAATGTCAGGTGGGGATGATTAACACACTGGAAAAAATGTGTATGGCAGTGCAGATGGAATACCCGACATTATTAGCTTTTACCAGTAATCCCTTTCCAAAGTCTTTGGGCACAAGAGTAGCTTAAAGAAACTGGAACTTGGTAAGAAAGGCAGAACTCAACACTGCTGTTCTGCTAGCACTATGGAACTTTTGTAGCCAGCTGTGCACCCTCAAAATCTGCTCCAGGGGGTTGGAAGATCCCCCAGAGCGCATTTTGAGGTGCACAGGGAGAAGAGGAGGAAGGGGAAGCCCACTTGTGTGAGAAAAATTCCACATGAGCAGTGTTGATTGCAACAAGTCTCCAGGCCTCAGCCATTTAAATCTGGAGCACTCTATAGGAGTTGTTTTAATCTTGTAGCAAGTGATCTGCAGGCTATACTCCCGCTTTGCATGTCTAGAAGTTTGTCATTGTACAAATGCTACAGGAAATTCCGCAAAACTGACTTATTATTTCTCTGTTGCCTCTCTTTGTATGCTTATAACAAACTGCATTTTCACCCATGAAATAATTAAATACCAAAGCAGGCATTCTATGGAGGCAGAGCTGGAGATGCCAATATAGAGTATGCTGAGGTTGAAAGATCAGAAGGGAACGGAGAAGGGGTCTGAGTCTCTAGTCTGCTCTTTCCCCTCTCTAGGCTAATCTCATATTTCATCTCCTGGCTCTGCAGGAAGAGCGTAAAGGAAAAGCCAGTCTGGGTTTGCCAGAGAGCAACCTTTGCAATAGCTTTGATGCAGGCAAGACAGCTCATCTTCCTTCCCTCCTAGCACATGATCTGTAATATGCATGGGAAGTTAATGCTCATCCAAACTTTAGATGGGCCTCAGCTAATTTTCACGAACAGCGTCAGCAGAATCTAACACACCTGGACAAATTTTGTGAAATGGGGACTAATTTTTTGTGCAGCTGGGCTTGGATTAATAGAAAGAGTGTTTCCCATCCTCATCTCTCCCTGAGACCCCTGACAAACCACTCTGTTAGGGTCCAGCTTGAGCAAACTGGGGTGGGATGGGACACAAGGAGAGGATAGAAGATTCTTCTGCTTACAGAATAAAAAAATCCTTGGCAGAGCTGAAGAACACAGCAAGCCTTTATAAGCAGATGCTCTCTCTGGTGTCTTTGCACCACAGCATGCACCCTGAAAAGGTTAGAACACTGTGTTACCTTCATTTTGTTAGGTGCTTTCTGCAGCATTTGAAGCTTCTGCATCTGTCCGTCTGTAGGCTTGATCCAGTTCTTCTCCATTTCCTGCAGAACCTTAAAAAGAGAAAAAAGGTATGAATTAAAGTCCCCGATGCATTGTTCTCCCTGACTTAAGAGTCCAGCAGCCAAACCACCAGACCAATGAGCTCCTCAAATTGCCAGTCCTGCTGATCCATGTGGGATCAGGTCCCTCTGACATGACAGAAGGGGTACAAGAATGGTGGAGAACAGTTCTCTGAAACAGCACAATCAACATGACTTTGCAAAGAAATTGTGGCAATAGCATCCTGCAACCCTAGAGTCCCATCATGCCCACCAGGTACTACTAGGCTGCAAGCAGCTACCCAGTTGCTAGTTCAACTGTCTGCATTACTGCAGCTCAAATAGCTCTCATGATAGAACTGTGATATATATATATAAAACCCAGCTGTAACATGCATTGCAATAAGAGGGAGCCAAGCACCAATTTATTTAATTTCAACCCAACATGGTGGCATATCACAACTCTCACACACAACTCTTAAGCAAGCATTTAGGATGGTGCTAAAAACCCTTACCTTTTTTGGGGGGGGCAAGTATTAGAGTGCTAATCTCTAAACCAGTTACTGCTGGATTACCAATTTCCTCCCTTCCCCACATTATGGGCAGAACTTGAAGTGACCTGTGGCAAAGTTCACTTGGGGTTAAACCATAGATGATGGCAGCAGATTCAGCTGATGCTTAGACTCAGATCTGTGACAACTGTACGGTTTTAAACAAATGGGGTGCACACAGGTGATGAGTGGTTCAAGTCTTCCGCCACCCACTGCTCATCTCCTTGAGGTTGCTCTCCTCATGAGCAATGGGCTGTAGCTCAGTGGTAGAGCACATGTTTTGCATGCCAAAGGTCATAAGTTCAATCCAGTGTTCTCCAGGCAGGGCTAGGATGAATTCCTGCCTGAAAAACTGTAGAGCAGCTGCCAGTCAGTGCTGGCCATACTGAGCTACATGGCTTGGTATAAGGAAGTTTCCTAAATTCCTACATTTCCTCCCAGCCAGGCTCACGTCAGTTTCAATAATATCCTAATGCCTGGGAGGGAGAGAAAGAACCCACGAGGAAGCAATCTATGAGGAATATTTACAGACCTTTTGCTATGAACAACCCCCTGTGATGTGTTTTAAACCCAGATCTATCACTCTTACATCTAGTTGGGCCAGCCTACTCTTTGGGAACACCTATTTGTTATTATACATCAGGTAGCGTTGATGGATGGGAGTTAAGAAGCTCTGCTTGTTCATGAAAGCCTACTTTTAAACACAACAAGAAGTCAGTTTCTTTTCATAATAGTATTTCAGGAGTAGTGCTTTTCTAGAAGGAACTCACCTGCACATGAAAAAACCTTAGGTAAAGGTAAAGGTACCCCTGCCCGTAAGGGCCAGTCGTGTCCGACTCTAGGGTTGTGCGCCCATCTCACTTAAGAGGCCGGGGGCCAGCGCTGTCCGCAGACACTTCCAGGTCACGTGGCCAGCGTGACGAAGCTGCTCTGGCGAGCCAGCACCAGCGCAGCACACGGAAACGCCGTTTACCTTCCCGCTATAAAGTGGTACCTATTTATCTACTTGCACTTAGGGGTGCTTTCGAACTGCTAGGTGGGCAGGAGCTGGGACCGAAGACGGGAGCTCACCCCGCCGCGGGGATTCGAACCGCCGACCACGCGATCGGCAAGCCCTAGGCGCTGAGGTTTTACCCACAGTCCCACCTGCGTACCTGTATATAAAGTAAGTTCACTGAAGTTCTGCAATTCATAAGCATTTTATCAAGGGATGGGTCCATGTACCTGTCCAACAGGGAGAGGGAAATGGAAAGTTTAAACAAAACAAAGCCACTGATCCAGTGAAATATCTACAATGAGAGCTACTACTGAAATACTGTATTTCTGCCCTTCCTCCAGCATATATATACATTTTAATGCATCTTGCTAAATCTGCTTCTTCATCATTCTTGCTTACCACTTTCTGATCCCAATCTTACAAGGCGATTCTTTCATGCTCTGAAGACTCACATAGGGAAGTTCAAATTCTGCCAGTTTTTTCAATACTAGAAGTGAGGGGTAAGAAAGGGGGAAGGTAATTTTTGGAAAAAGTTGACTTTTTAAATATACATCTTTTAAAGCACACATTTGTCTCCTTTATGCAATGCATTTTAATATGTGCTTGCGAAACACACAACTTGTGAAGTAACCCCAGCCTCTTCCAACTTAAAAAGGAGAGAAATAAATGGGATATTTTCCCAGCAAAAGCAAACCAAAAGTTCTTGCATTTTTATGATACGATAAAAGGTTTCTCTCCATGCAACATATAGGTTTTGCTTTAGGTTTTAAAGTCAACCAAAAACAAAGAGGAAAAACCAGAGTTCAGTCAGAACGTTGCTTCTACATAGCCGTCACCCATAAAGCTTTCCCACATTGCACAAATAGAAAGGAATGTGAATGCAATGTCTAGTATACCAAACAATGCACCTCTTACCAGACAGCTCCCCATTGTTGTGATCTTGAATAAGGAACAAGCTGAAATAGCCTATTAATTCTCTTGAAAGCTCAATCTTGTACGATACAACCTGGAAGGGGGGGGTGGGGAGAGAAGAGAGGTACTTTCCCATTAAGAATACGAATGAGTCACGTTGTTTAAGACAATATTTTGAAATGGCTTTTGTATCAGGGTACATTAGAAAAATGCAACAAATAAATCTGTTTCTGTTTCCCCACAGAGGTTTAGAGAAATGAAACAGAAATATTGTTTTCACATTCTTCATAACTGTTCATCATGAAAAATGAGTTTTAAAAGGCTCTTGCATATCTGCCTCACTGATTCTATCTACTGGTTCTTTCTGCCAGAAATCCCTGGTTCAGTCCAAATTGCTCCATTTTGTTTGGGCTTGGCCACCAAGTAATAAGTGTCTTTTTAAGCTAGAACTTTGCTTGATATATCTGGACAGACACAACAGCAACGTATTGCTTAACATGCTTGTGAATTGGTTCATACGAGATACTGTAAAGAACATTTAAAAATTACTTGCCTCTAGCACTCTTTCAGCAGTATCTGATGTCTGAATATCAATTCTGAGATACCGTCCATCAGCAAGATAAACATCCAGAAAAGATTGTTGGGTTTGGATTTTAAATGTATCCTGCAAGACATGAAAACATGGGATTGGAGTGCCTATATATGTGGTCCTTGCATCTGAAAGCGAAGATTTCAGCTTCTTCACTTCAGGAAAAAAACAACGGTGAATTGTTAAGCAAACTAGGTCAGAAATGGATGGTCAGTGGTTAGGGCTGAAGGGAGTTGTAGTCCAAAATATCTGAAGGGCAACATGTTTTCTATCCCTGTTTTTGATCCCCAAAATAGTAAAAATGGGCAACTGGCTTTGGTAAGATTAAAAAAGCAGATGTTGAAGTCTGCAGCACTTAGTTGATTAATTATGTAAAATTTTTTTATCAATTAAAGAAGTGCACCAATTAAACTGTTTATTTTTAATCTAAATGCTTATAGTTCCAAGCCCTTCTGAGAGCAGAGGGAATATCTCTTCTGTTATGGTCCGCTGTGACACAGCAATGCAACCATCTGAAAAACACTATTTTCTTCTGAATTGCAGCTGCTCATATACAAGTTTATGCAGATTTGATTAATTATAACTAATTGATTAAAGTTATACCTTAAATCAAGCGACAGCGCTGCAATAAAATATAGTTGTGGACCCTAGGCGTTTAGTTACAAACACACACACAAACTTCTTATCTCTCTTCATGATGAGAAGAAGCAACAACTATTTTTAGAACGAATTATGAGCATTAAGGAGTGAAAGGTGGCAGCTTCTCCTTCACCTATCTCATTGCTTTCAAAGTAGTTTACTTTCTACAAGATGTGCTTTGGATTACAGCCTTAGTCTGTACGAAAGGGTTGTATCTAATGCTAGTCCTATTCAGGTCTAGCCAACAAGGTGGCATCATCACGACCCTCACGCATCCACTAAAAAAGCATTTAGCACACTGCTAAAAAAGAACCTTACTTTTTTGCAAGTGTTAAGAGGGTTAATCTCCAAGCCAGTTACTGCTGTATTATTCATTTTCCCCTTCTCCCCATTGTGGGCAGAACTTGAATTAACCTGTGGCAAAGTGCACTTGGTGTTGAACCAGAAATGATGACAGCAGATTCAGTTGATGCTTAAACTCAGAACTGTGACAATGGTGTCCAATTTCTAACAAAAATGGGGTCCGAGTCTTCCACCATCCACTGCTTATCTCCCTGAGTTTGCTCTGCTCATGAGGAATGGGCTGTAGCTCAGTGGTAGAGCACGTTTTGAATGCAAAATGCCATGAATTCAATCCAATGCATGTGTCTATAGAACATGAGACTCTTAATCTCTGGGTTGTGGGTTTGAGTCCCACACTGGGCAAAGGAGTCCTATGTTGCAGGACGTTGGGCTAGATGACCCTCACGGTCCATTCCAACAGCACAATTCTGTGGCACCAGTGTGGTGTAGTGGTTAAGAGCGGTAGTCACGTAATCTGGGGAACTGGGTTTGCGTCTCCGCTCCTCCACATGCAGCTGCTGGGTGACCTTGGGCCAGTCACATTTCTTTGAAGTCTCTCAGCCCCGCTCACCTCACAGAGTGTTTGTTGTGGGGAAGGAAGGGAAAGGAGAATGTTAGCCGCTTTGAGACTCCTGAAGGGGAGTGAAAGGCGGGATATCAAATCCAAACTCTGTGACTCTATGATTCTAAGTACCTCACCATTCTACGGTCTTGGAGATGTTGAAGGAAGAGAGCCCTGTTTCACTGCCAAAGATGTCCTCAACCCATACAGAGTGGGCACATGAAATGAGGAATGCTTGAATCTGTGTTGCCATGTTCACAGCCCATTTCACCAGCAAACCTCTTCACCAAGCTCTGTGCTTAGAATATCACAGTATACAGTGGTGCCTCGCAAGACGAAATTAATCCGTTCCACGAGTCTCTTCGTCTTGCGGTTTTTTCGTCTTGCGAAGCACGGCTATTAGCGGCTTAGCGGCTATTAACGGCTTAGCGGTTATTAACGGCTTAGCGGCTTTAAGAAAAAGGAAACAAACTCGCAAGAACTCGCAAGACGTTTCGTCTTGCGAAGCAAGCCCATAGGGAAATTCGTCTTGCGGAACGACTCAAAAAATGGAAAACTCTTTCGTCTTGCGCGTTTTTCCTCTTGCGAGGCATTCGTCTTGCGAGGTACCACTGTATTCCTGTTTCGCCCTTCCACTATACCATCAAATTCACACCAATAGTCACTTCTACTGTACAGTCTCACTTACAAGGATTTTTCATGCAAGTGTTAATACTGAAGAATCCTAGGAGGGAAATCATGTGCTAAATATCGCCACTACATTTATGCAGCAACTTAAAACAAATAAATTAGAGGATGTTCTTGGGTCATGCTGTACCAGTAGAAATTTTAGAGGGGAGAAAAAGGTTTGCTCAGCTGTTTTACAGCTCCTCTTGTTTACAGGCCACTGCAGAAAGGCCCTAGATCCTCTATAAAATGTTTTGCAAGAAAACAGCACTGAGTATCAGAACATCTCTATTAAAAGCTATTTGCTTAGAATCTTCCATGCTTGGACAATGTTTACTTAGCCTTCAATTGCTGTTTCATAAATGTACTTACAAGTACATAGTGAAATGCAATGGACACTTGCTGTTCACACATAATTTATGATCCTTCCCATAAATCATCTCTCCTATTGAAAAAAAATGACATATTGAGATTTCGGCTATGTGTTTGGCATAATAATAATATAGCACCCGCTAGCCCACAGGCATTTGGTGGAAGGAATGCTAGCTAGGCATTCTATTGCATGGCTCTTCTCACACACGGATCACATTCCTGGACAAAAGCTCTGGGTTGGGCATGCGAACAGCTTGAGTAAAGTACAACCTGGCATTTGTGATGTTCATGAACTACACAGAAAAATGAAAGTAGCAGTGGCGTAGCGTGGGGGGTGCAGGGGGGGCTGGCCGCACCGGGCGCAACATCTGGGGGTTAGGGTTAGGGGGCGCAAATCCACAGGTTAGGGGGCGCAAATCCACGGGTTAGGGGGCGCAAATTACTTGCCTTGCCCCGGGTGCTGACAACCCACGCTACGCCACTGGAAAGTAATAAAAACCTGAGAGTTACTTTATTTGGAAACCATATACAACATGGGTACACTGCTGCAGGCCTGAAATGTGCCCTCTCCTACAGAATATTAAAGTGTGTTGGAGGGTGGTGCTCCAGTACAAAACTGCTAAGCTGAAACCAATAATGAAATTTGATTCTATCTGTTTGGACATGAACGAGGCAAGGACACTGTTTTCATCTCCTACTACATTTAATTAAATCTTAGTGGACTTATGCTATCACTTATGTCATCAATTCAAGTGCATACCAAAACTTTGGGTTTGTACACTTAAAGGAGATTAAATGACTGTCCCCTTAGAGCAGGAATGAGGAACTATGGATCTCCAGATGTTATTTGACTCCAAATCCCATCAGTCCTGGCCAACATGATCTACGGTTAGGGATATAGTTGGTATTGTATTCCCAATGACATCTGCAGGGCTGCAGTTCTCTGTTATGCAACAAATGCAGTTTAAAAAACAACCACCACCTGGCTTTTTGCAGTTTGGAAAGTGACGGGGAAAGGCACTGAATGTACGGAATGAAAAAATTATTAACCAGAAGACACAAGGACAGCTTGCAGGCAAATCAGAATGAATGCTGAATGAAGACTGGACTGAATTTTAAGTTTTGTAGAAGCAAACCAAGATCAATACTTAATAAGTAGGTGATCTGGAGCTGCCCTGAATATAACACTTCATGCATCTGATTGAAGTGGGCTCTAGTCCACGAAAGCTTATGCCATACTAATATAACGAACTCTTGTCACATCATTTAAATGTCCTTGCTGTCTGTGTTACTTAAATGGTATGATTTTAACTGAAGGCCAGAAAATATTGATAAAATTAAAGGTAAAGGGACCCCTGACCATTAGGTCCAGTCGTGACCGACTCTGGGGTTGCATCACTCATCTCGCTTTATTGGCTGAGGGAGCCGGCGTACAGCTTCCGGGTCATGTGGCCAGCATGACTAAGCCGCTTCTGGCAAACCAGAGCAGCGCACGGAAACGCCATTTACCTTCCCAGCAGAGCGGTACCTATTTATCTACTTGTACTTTGCCGTACTTTCGAACTGCTAGGTTGGCAGGAGCAGAGACTGAGCAACGGGAGCTCAGGCTCTGTGGTTTAACCCACAGCGCCACCCACATCCCACATTGATAAAATTACTGAAACTAAACTCTGCTATCATCACTCCAACCTTGCAAGGCCTTGGGACACTGCACCTCCATGATCATACACTGTATTTACACTGTTTCTACTAAGGAGAATATAGGCAGAGAGGCTAGAAGTTCAAGTTGCAACACTCTGGAAGTACGTGCCAGACTGCAGCTGTCGCCACCATTACAAGATAAAGAGATGTTGACATTTTCACATCAACACATTTATCGTTTCTTGTCCCGACATAACCCAAAGCTATTTTCTTGAAGCCAAGGAGCATGCTTTCTTTTTAAAAAAAGTGCTCAGAGAGTATTCTGGGAATCATCTAGTGACCGTAAGTAAGTAAGTAAGTAAGTAAGTAAGTAAGTAAGTAAGTAAAGCAAACCCTTTTGCCACACTTAAAAAACAAACAAACCTAAAAACATTAAGGGCATGAGAATAGCATTAGCTTTTAAACAGATCAGCTTATATCAAATTGCAACTATTGCCAACTTGGTAGCTAATGCAGCAAAGTAGGCAAAGTTAAGCAGTAAGGATCTATTTATCCTGCACACTAATATCAAACTCCAAGTCCAGGCCAAAACACCACCATCCAAGCATGAGGAGGAGGCAGGAGCAGCCTTGAGGGAACCCTTAAGGTTTGCAGAAGTACAAAAAAGGAAAGAAAGTGGGGGGTGGGCCCTAAGGGGAAGGGGGTGGAGCCAAAACATTGCAAAGAGAACTGAGCATGCTCATTGGGCATGGAATGGTGGCCAATTGTTGGAAGGGGGAAGGAGATGAAGGAAAACTCAGAGGGAAGGACGAATGGAACGGAGTCCCCTGGATATGGTCATGGCATCCTATCAAAGAGAAGTTCACACTATGGTATTTTGTCCCAGGGCCCATTTGTTACTTTCTAAAAACAAGCTGATTTTTCAGTTCGTTTTAAGACAGAATAAGGTGCAGAGAGCACAAGGCAAGCACTTTTTCCAATAGGTTTTCTGTGAAAGACTAGAGTTTACCTGCTGCAGTTTCCTAAAGAAACTAATAAAGACATCGCTGTTCGTAATACTTGGATCAATTGACACTGAAAAACAAAAGGACAAAAATCAGGACTGACAGCTTAAAGGATTATCTATATATGTAAGCTTTCAGTCATTTTATGACTGAAAGGGAAACTAACAATACAGAAGAAAGTACATGCATATTCAAGACAAACATGGTAGAAAATAATTATTAAGTTTGTATAACTGAATGTGGATTTTTTTTTAATAGCACATTGGAGGATCCAGAAAGCATTGTGTAGAGTGGCTTTCAGGAGTAATGATCATCACATTTCATAAACTCCTGATGAGAAGCCTTATAAATCAATATACACAGTGATGCTTTAGATGACCACATTTTCTCCTCACCCTTTCATTTATGCCACCTTGAACTCCTTGGAGAAAAAGATGGGATCTAAACATAAAAAACCCAATACATAAATTAAATCTGTTTTCCTGAATCCTTACTTAACTGATGACTATAATGGGTGCGGAAAAAACAGGGGGATCTTCTTTCTTGTGCACCGCATCAGATGCAACTCATTTTATACATACATACATACATATGTATGTCCGTAGCCAAGACTCTCATCTCCAGAACCAAACGCCTGGCTGACAAAGACCACTTGACAACTGAGTTACAGAATCTCTCAAATGTGTTAATCGCCAATGGATACCAGCAAAACAGGGTTACGAAGCTAATCCAAAAAGAAACACCCCCCAAAAACCAAGACACAGAAGAAAACAATGGCATGGCCCTCCTTCCTTATATCAAGGGCACTACAGATAAAATTAGCAAAATCCTCCATAAACACAATATCAAAACAGCCTTTTGCACCAACCAAAAAATAGCCAATATCCTCAGAAACCCCAAAGATAAAATCCAGTTGGAAAACCAAGGGGTCTATGAAATACCCTGCAAAGTCTGCCCAGCCACGTACATTGGACAAACAAACAGACGAATAAATGCACGTATCGCAGAACACAAGAATGCCGTCAAAAAAGAAGAAAAAACTTCCTCTCTTTTCCAACACATGAAAGAAACAGGACACGAAATTAATTTTGCAGATTCCAAATTGCTCTTTAACATGGAACATCACCACAAGAGAATAATCATGGAAGCCATCGAGATAGAGAAACACCCTCACAACATGAACAAGCGTGACGACACGTCCCGCCTGCCAGACATCTGGAAATTAGCCCTCCCCACAAAAACCGACACCAGAACCAGAGGCACACAGAACGCCATCACCAATCAACCACACCAGACCCAAACCCAGACCCTCTCCACAGATAAATTACAGACACCATCCAGTAGCCAAACCATAGTGGCACCTCCGGATGCTGCACCCCCCTGCAATCCCTACACAGATCTGGCTGGCACAGGGCACAAAACCACAGCTCGCCCCTATACACGAAGCCAAGCCAGAGCACAACTAAGTGCAGTACAGCCATCTTCTCAGAAAAACTCTTCACAAGCTCAAGAGGTCAAGACACGAAAGCTTTAGCAACTAATCCACACTTAATGACCCACCTAAGTGGTACTCAGAATATCACTCAAGAAATCACTCAAGATATCCCTCAAGTAATTAAGGAACAAAAGAAGAAAAGGCACACTAAGCTGGGAACTTCCTCTCTGCCCAGAACGTTGGAAGCTATACACCACACCCCCTCAACAGTATTTATAGGAACTCAAACACTGAGATCCTGCTCTGTTCCAGTAACAAGAAGCCGAAAGCACCAGCCTGAAGATGACGAGTGAGACCTCGTCGAAACGTCGCCTAGACACCCCAACTCTTACACGGGAAGACACCCGAAGACACCAAAACCTGCATATATATATATATATATATATTTGAATTGTAGTGGTGGTGCTTTTGGAAAGTTGGCCTGAAGGCCATTGGCTAATATGAGGAATTAACAATACTGTGCAGCCTTTATTTAGTGGAGGTTTTATAGAACAAGATAGCGCAGCATCTGTAATAAATAGTTTGGGGCTAAATAAACATGCTCAGCCCATGAGAACAGATGAGATACCATCTAACAGTTTATGATCCAATGAAATCATGTATAAAATTTACATTTGCACCATGTGTCATGAACCACTATTGACGTGTGTGTGTGTGTGTGTGTGTGTGTGTGTGTATTAAGGATTTGCTGTACCATTCTGTAGATATTGTTCAAGTTGAGCTCTCCTTTCATCAGCCATTGACTTCGTCATTGCGAGGTAGAATTTTGGAGGGAACGCAGGCACACCTTTCCCAAAGATCCGCCTTAACTGAAAAGACAGGGCAACTGGATAGAGCACTTTACTTGTTAGAGACAAGAACGACAGACTTGCTGGACTGGAAGAACAAAGCAATTCTTATATTCTTGAAATACAAGGGGCTGTACGTCCCCTATTGTCAACCTAAATGTTCCTGTGAATCTGGAGAGGGAGAATCGCCAACTCATCTTCTTACGCATTGCTCTTTTTATCATGATATATGTACGATTTTTACTGAACCCTTTTAATGGAAATCTCCAGGATAATTAGATGCATTTCATGTTTTCTTTCTTCCTTTCAGTTCAGAATACATCCAACTCTTACAGGGTGGTTTAATAATGAGCTGTTGCATGTAAAACCTGTCAGGGACTACTAATTTTAGTAAACTTGTAACTTATGCCTGGTGTTCCACATTACCATACACTTACTAGTGATTCACTGTTATGGTTCTCCATTTCAATCAATCAATACCAGTTTACTGTTCTGGCCAAAGGCCATGACAACCCCGTAGCAACCGTACCAATTAAAACAATACAGATCATAATATGACCCAACATCCATGATGCAAAAGAGGTTGCCAGAAACACCAAGGAATGCAAATCCAGCTTGATTTCAAATTAAACCTCCAAATCACTATAATTTATAGTGATTGTATCTAACTCCTTTTTCCTGATTTTTTGTTTGTTTTTGCAACCAGTGTATAGAGGGCCACTCTGGAAGCTTTTACTAGAGGCAGAGTATTACAGCAGCACAGTGGCGTAGCGTGGGTTGTCAGCACCCGGGGCAAGGCAAGTAATTTGCGCCCCCTAACCCGTGGATTTGCGCCCCCTAACCCCCAGATGTTGCGCCCGGCCCCCCCTGCACCCCCCACGCTACGCCACTGCAGCAGCATGCCTCACATGGTTCAAATGGAAGAAGGCTGTTGTAATAATGTTCGTGGATATTATGCAATATGGTTACCTGGATCTTTCTGATGAGGGTACGCTAAGAATCTGTATCAGTGATAGCATCTTTCTGACAAGAACACTGAAGCTGGGTGCTGGTGGCTAACACAATCTGATTTTTCTGACAGATAAACACTGAGAGGCCATTGTCTGTCATGCCCAGGGAAGGTATTTGACATTATTTATTTCATATTGTTGGTTACAAGGTATTCCCACCTGTTAAAGGCACCTGAAAAATGAGAGAAACCTGTTCTTCTCAATGTTACTCAGTTCTCCTTTCATAGCTTTTGGATATTCACTAATGCCAGTTGGGATTAAAAGAATGAACTTTAAGCCTTAAGTAAGCAAAAAATCAGCAGAGAGGAATAAGAGAAAAAATAAACTTTACACTGGTACCTCAGGTTAAGTACTTAATTCATTCCGGAGGTCCGTTCTTAACCTGAAACTGTTTTTAACCTGAAGCACCACTTTAGCTAATGGGGCCTCCTGCTGCCACCGGAGCACGATTTCTGTTCTCATCCTGAAGCAAGGTTCTTAAACCGAGGTACTATTTCTGGGTTAGCAGAGTCTGTAACCTGAAGCGTATGTAACCCGAAGTACCACTGTACTTCAACTCTACATGCCTTGCCTTTTTACTTTGACTCGCCCTGAAACATATACCCGCCACCCTGACATTATGCCTGAGAGATCCACCACAGTTCAGTCCATGTTATATCATTGAAGTCACTCTGGTCGAAACACTGGACATATTGTGATGCATCCAATGTAAGTTCTACTCAAGAGTATACTAAATGAAGTTAATGGCTATGATTAGGTCCATTAATTTCCATGGATCTAATCTAAGTGGAACTTTCCTCTCTATCCTTACATTCTATTCAAAACCACCATGTCCCTAAGCTCTGCCAATATTTAGTCAGTTGAAGTAGGATGCTGCCTATTATCTTAAATTACAGTCATACCTTGGAAGTTGAATGGAATCCGTTCCGGAAGTTCGTTCGACTTCCAAAACGTTCAGAAATCAAGGTGCAGAAAGCTTTTGCAGCCAATCGTTCAGGTTCCAAAGAACATTCGCAAACCAGAACTTCTGGGTTTGCGGCGTTCGGGAGCCAAAATGTTCAACTCACAAGGTGTTCGACTTCTGAGGTGCGACTGTAAATGTTTTGCTTTAGCTATAAATTACCGGTAACAAATATGTCCATATTGTTCCAGCCTCAGATATTTATTATGAAAATTATTTATATGCCACCTTTGGGGATATAGCCCAGACAAGTCATCTCGATTGTAATATTGCAATAAAGGCAATGGGCAGTATTCAACTAATGCATCCCGTCAGCGCAAGGATTTACACTTGTGCAATAGGACTTTCTCCTCCTCTCCCATTCCCACATGCACCCCACACCCTTTCCAAATCTGCTCCAGAGGCTTTGGGGAACCCCCAGAACAGGTTGAGGGGCACAGAAGGAGGATCTCTTAGCACTACTTTGGATTCGACCCAATGACCCAAAATAATTAAAATTAACAATGGTAGAAATGATTAGCAAGACCCTTTAAAACAATGACAGAGAGTAATAAAGCAACTAAACAGAGCTATATTTTGGAACATATTTCTGTAGTTGTTTGTGTGAAAAGAAGTTATTAAAATGAAACACACACAAAGGACAATGCCCATTACACATCCATACCCTCTCATATAAACTACAGTAAGGTAGTTTATTCTTGCATATACCTCACTTATCTAAACCCTAAAAGTGATAACTAGCCTTATAAAATTCAACTTTGCCAGTGAATTACAAAGTAAACTACTAGAACACAGAGGGCATATCCAATTACAAAAAAAACCTTTATAGGTTTCCTACCTGTATAACTGTCAGAGCTTCTCCTGGGAACCTGGGAACTGTAGTTTGGACAAGCTGCTGCAAATCAGAAATCCCTTGCCCCTTTACAGAACTACAGTTCCCAGGGGGTGTGGGAAAATGATTGCTTGTACATGAGAGCATGAGCAAAGTTCTTATTGTTACAGGGTGATCTCATAGCTAGAAGCATCCTTGGAGCATGAATAGCGCGTGAACAGCTCGTGCTGTCCCATATGATTGGCTAACGTAGTATGGTCTGATCGCTCGCATGCTTTGGTACCAAGGTCTTTATCTGCTGGCTAGAACAAATTGCTTGACTTGTATTTTTTGTATCCTTACTTGGCTTGTATCTTTCTGATTTTCATACAATAAAAGCTGTGCTGCATTAGCCCTAGGAGCTGCCATGTTTCCCTAGGAGCAGCCATAATTCGGAACCTATCTTGGTGTGAGACTGATTTTTCTCTGGATGCCGAGCTGCAACTCGACAATTGGTGCCCCGTGTGATTGCCTTCGGACTTCACGTTGTTTTTCAGCACTCACCAACACGTCGTTCATCCACGTAGTGGATCCCTGGTGAGTGCTCCCGTGTGACTGCCTGTTTTTCATTATTCAGCACTCACCTACACGTCGTTCATCCACGAAGTGGATCCCTGGTGAGTGCTCCCGTGTGACTGCCTGTTTTTCATTATTCAGCACTCACCAACACGTCGTTCATCCACGTAGTGGATCCCTGGTGAGTGCTCCCGTGTGTACAACGTTCAGCTCTCACCTCGCCCCGCAAGGGCTGCAGACGCGTCGTTCATCCACGTAGTGGATCCCCGGTGAGAGCTCCCGTGTGAATGTGATTCTGGACTACGTTACGGTCTTATCAGCACTTATCTCCGCCCGGACAGGGCAAAAAGGCGCCTCTCTCTCATCCTCCTACGGATCCCTCGGTAAGTGCTCCCTGCTCTTTTTGCAACTCTTGCAATCATGGGAAAATCTCTCTCTGCACCACAGAAAAAATTTTTAAAAGACCTTAAATTCCTTTTGGCCAGTAACAACCTTGCTGTTAGGAAAGCTGACCTTAAGTCCCTTATAAAAGCCCTGGACACTCACTGCCCGTGGTTTCCCCAGGACGGAAACTGGGAGTTAGACGATTGGAAAAAAATTGGACACTTCTTTCAAAATCATCCGCAGATTGATGTAAAGGTTTTGCATGCCTGGAGTAACGTCTACAAAGCTATGTCGTGCTTAACTCCCTCAAACATTCTTCTGGCTGCTGGAACAGCTTCTTCAAACGCCCCCCCGGTTCCCGCTTTGCCTGCCTCAAACCTACCTCCTAAACCGCCGCCTCCTCCTGTCACTCCCCTGCATTCTTCAAATTCTGCAGCACCCCCCGTTCTTCCACCTCCTCCGCCCAAGGCATCTTCTACCACTCCTCTCCAAGAATCTCTCCGTGCCGCTGCACCATTGTTGGCTTTTGACTGTACAACTCCTAATCTCTTCCCTGTGATTGCTCCTGCCGCGCCAGGGGGAGGCCCAGCCCGGCACGAACAGTTTGATTTGAGATTCATAAAGGAACTGCATTCCTCTGTCAAGGACAATGGTTTACAATCTCCTTACACCCTGGGCTTGTTTGGCACTATTTTTCAACAAAATTTGATACCAGAGGATGTTAAGCTGTTGGCCCGCACTGTAATGCAGCCTCATCAAATGATTTTGTTTATACAAGCTTGGCACTGGGCCTGCCAACGTCGTGTTGATGGGATTCGGAATAATCTTAATAATGTTGCATTGGCTAATCATCAGGCTGCTTTGGCTGCTTTGGCTGCTGGTGCCGCCCCACCCCCAGCCCCCGTCATGTTAACCCAAGCTGATGTCCTCGATGGGTTAACGGGAGGAGGCAATTTTCTTACTGCTGCCCAACAGCTAACTCTCCATCCTCAGTATTGGGAGGCCACTACAACCGCTGCTGCCCAAGAGGCTCTGGCCTCTGTCCCTGATGACAAGAATGAGCGCAATGGCCGATGTGGCAGCATCAGACAGGATCCTGCAAAGCCCTATGGACAATTTGTTGATCGCTTGTATAACACCTTCAAGCGGCAAGTTCAGGACCTGGCAGCACAAGAACTGACTGTACGCCAGCTTGTGTTTGATAATGCAAATGAGCAAGCGCTGCGCCCTCTAATGGCAACATCAAATATAGCCATTGCTGATATGCTTAAAGCCTGCCAGTCAGTGGGCACTGCTAGCCACAGCCTGTTAGCCACGGCCTTGTCCTCCGCCGTGTCCCAAAATCCTGCAAAGGCTACAACCTGTTGGATTGACAGTGGCTAAAGAAAAAATTCAGCGGACCTTACCTATTACGTGCCTGGGACACAAGCTGACAGCATCTGCAGCCATTCCAGTCACGCCTCAACTACAGTTTCCTGATTTTAAACTGGTGGATTTACAACAAATTCTTGGACAGCTGAATTGGATAAAGAGTTATTTGGACCTGCCTACTTCCACTTTGTCTCCACTATTTTCTGCCCTTAAGGGACACAAGAATCCAGCGGACAAGATCACAATTTATCACCTCTGCAATGGATAAAGTCACCTTCCACAGCTGTTCCAGTGTTTCCTGGCACGCTGAAAGGCCATCTTCATCCCTACTGCATTGGCCCCCCTTTTCCCTGGGAAGCCACTTCAACCACCAAACATCACTACAGTTTTGCTGCCTCCTAATAGCGACCATCCCATCTGTGTCATCACGCTTCATTGGGCTTGGACCTTTGACTTAGCAGTACAAGGAGCAATACATCAGACTTATTTACAGCAAATGGGCTCCTGTATCTGCAGAAATGGTTGTGTGACTTCTTCTGGATTGTGGTTTTTACATGCCAATAATCGAGCCACGAAATATCACACAGGTTGCTCGGAAGTGGCCATTGGACTAATTTACCATTCTCATCACTTGGATTTTACCCCCCAGATTTTTTTTTTCTCCTCCCTCAGGAGTCCTGCCTTATGATGTGTTCCTCTGAGCATGTACAGAGGGCTGTCTTGGAACTATTGTGGACTCTTGGCAAGGGAGGGGGTGAAGGGATTTTAGTGTGTTCCAGTTGTTTCATTTTTGTGCTTTGGCATGGTTCCCGGACAGAATGAAAGTTGCGATATGGTTCTTTAACACGGCCTACGAAGACAATGGGCTCTGTTCTCGACCTTGTTGCAATCTTTTTAGTTACTGCTTGCCTAGTGCCTTTTAGCTGCTGAGAAAAATGATTTTAAAAAGCTTCTCAAAGCTTTGAGCTTTTTTGGTGATGGTATTCTAGCATTCCAGTAAATGCTTAATTTAAGATTAGCAATAATATGAAGGATAATCGCATAAGTTTATTCTCTGTGTTTTTATTGCTTGCAGAAATAGTGTCTTATTGTTTTTGTTTTAATCATAATAATAGTATATTTTTAGGTCATTATCCATATTGTAATTGGACATATGAATACATTAATGGATCTTCTTGTTTTCTTAATGTTACAACCATGAGTGGTAGGCCAAAGGTCTTAATTAATAATGTCACAACCTACATGACCTATGAACAACAAGCTGCGTGTAGAGACTTTTATGTTTGGTTCGACTGGATGAGAAAGAGCAGCAGAACTACATGTTTGCTTCAATCTGACTTATGGTTATTTTGTGGCACACATGCCTACAAAGAAATTCCCTTTGCCTTTTCTGGAACCTACACTCTAGGTATAGTGATACCCCTGATATACAAAATAGATAAGCTCCCAGCGGTCCGTTTGCGTAACAGAAGGGAAGTACAATCACCTATTTCTCAATATACAGGGACAGCCATTTCTAGGTCCCTTCTGCCTTCTTTAGGTGCAGCCATGAATTACCGTGATTTGCATAAATTGGCAAACTGGACAGAAAATTTGTTTAATTCCACCATTTTGGCTTTAAAAATGATTAACAAAGAAATATCAGAAATAAGAAATGTAGTTCTTCAACATCATTATGCTTTAGATGTGATCCTTGCTTCTAAAGGTGGAATTTGTGCCTTAATTTATTCTCATTGCTGCATGTATATAACTGATCAATCAACCAATATCTCTGCTACTATTGATCATATGGAACAAATGATAGCCCATAATCCTTTGAATCCACCTGAAGGTTTTGATCCATGGGAGTGGTTGTCTTCTTGGTTACCCAATGGAGTATGGTTAAGAAAGGTATTATTGATTGTAATTGCATGTGTTGCTGGATTCGTCGTGGTGTGTTGTTGCATTCAATGCATACCCTCTTTGATTTCCCAATACACTGCATGGTGGTACCGACCACGGCCCACCACAGGGGTTACAAGAGGAATTTATGTTGCAAAGTGTAGACGCTTAGGCAATGAAGTGTACTAATGGTCCCTCTTTTCCTCTAACAATATAAATAAGAAAAGAGGACATGTGGGAAAATGATTGCTTGTACATGAGAGCATGAGCAAAGTTCTTATTGTTACAGGGTGATCTCATAGCTAGAAGCATCCTTGGAGCATGAATAGCGCGTGAACAGCTCGTGCTGTCCCATATGATTGGCTAACGTAGTATGGTCTGATCGCTCGCATGCTTTGGTACCAAGGTCTTTATCTGCTGGCTAGAACAAATTGCTTGACTTGTATTTTTTGTATCCTTACTTGGCTTGTATCTTTCTGATTTTCATACAATAAAAGCTGTGCTGCATTAGCCCTAGGAGCTGCCATGTTTCCCTAGGAGCAGCCATAATTCGGAACCTATCTTGGTGTGAGACTGATTTTTCTCTGGATGCCGAGCTGCAACTCGACAAGGGGGAAATAGTATCCAATCACTTAAAGCTGCAAAGCAGATATGCAATGCGTACTGACGCTATGAATTTACCTTGTCAGGGCCCTGAGTTTTGACACTGAATACAAACATTCCTCCTTCCTCAACTAGTACCAGCACTGATATTTAGCGTGTAATGTGGTTGTGCAACTGTTATGGACACTTAGTGGAAACTAATCATTATATTTTCTGTTTCTATCTCTCCTCCCATAATCGCTCAATTTTTAAACCATTTTGGGGATAGGGGATTTCCCCCTCTGCAGCAAAGCTCTTCCATGCACATTTATATTTATAACTCCTGCCCACCACCCACCTTTTCATTGGAGCAATTAGCACTGCACATGTGCTGGTATTATTTGATCTTAAGAAGTATTGGCTGCATACTGCCTAATATTTACTGTCCTTGACCTTTGTACTTGGAAAGGCCAAACTAATTATCTATTTCTAATTCTGAGAATATTCTTGGGGAATGTTCCCCAAGTGCATGAAGGGAGAGCAGAAATGTAATTAAACACTTTTGAGGCATAAGTACACACAAAGTTTCATTTGAAAGGAAACTGCTAGCATGCAGATAATCTCATTCATTTGTGTAAAAATTCAGATGGATATCAAGTGCTCTGAACAAAGGGAACATTTACATAGCTACCTATCGAACCTAAACATTAGACCCATATGTTCCTAAATTTAGGTGACACTCCCCACTCACAAATCAATGAATGTCAGAGAACAGGGATGGGCGGAAGTCAGGTCATGATCTACTGGAAGATATCTGGGTGATTTGTGGTAGACCACAAATTGCATAGCTATAGCAATAACAAAATGAACACTTAAAAAAAAAAAAAAGACTGCAGAAATGAACAAAACTTGGAATAACCAGGGATTTATTTTTACGTGGGAAAACTGGGTGAATCTCAGTTCTGGAACTCAGAAAAAACCCTGTACTCAGCAGTAGCTGAGAGGCACCATATTCTTTCATTCTAAGTGCAAATCATTTGTACCTTGCTCCAGCTGGCAGATCTCAGGACTCTAGTAAAATACAAAGTAGATTCAACAAGGGCTGGAGTCTGACCTTCCCCCGCTGTAGAATGTACCCCACTTCCATGTAAAACATATCCTCCAAAATGTTTTCTGGCAGAACATGAAAAAGGAGAAGCTATAAGCAAAAGGGGAAGGTGACCAGTGAACCGGAACATCTTACCTGTTCATTCCAGTGGTGCAACTGACTGTAACGCACCTTGCAGAAAAGGAAGCCTTCGAGATACACAGAGTACAGCTGAAAATACAGAGATTCTCTAAATAAATCCTCTTGGGAGAGTTAGGGGAATTTATCACTTCCTATTATCTGCATTTCAAACTTTCTTGCATAGAGCCCCACAATTCTTCTCATGCAGATCCTGCAAATTCCCCAAACCAGGGCATCCTCCTATATGACGGCACACCCACCATGCCTCCTCACCCTACAATCAACTCACAATTCCCATCACACTGCTATTCATTCCCATGCCTTCCCCAAGTACATTTAAAGTACATTGCGTCCCCCAATGAACCCCTTAACAGAGCTGCAATCCCCAGCAACATCAACCAACTACAGCTCCCAGGATTCTTTTGGAGAAATAATGCACTTTGAGAGCACATTAAAGGGAGTATATGCAGCTCTCTGCCTACCCTAGGCTTGCCAGATATTTCTTATTTTAAAAGACTGGTCGCTCCAGATCATTTGATCATTTCGGGTATTGCAATGGGGTGCTTAATACGAATGAACAAGGGCAACCGTAATTTCTTCAAATATAGGGCGAGAATCTTCGCAGTTTACTCGAGAAGCAGGGCACAGCAGCATTTTATATTTCCCTTCTTTTGGCCGTTGTATAGTCTGAGCCCCCCTCCTTCTCTTTCTTACACACACACACACACACACACACTTCCCCCAATCCCGTGAAACCACCTGCCAACCACACTCTACTCTCTCAAATGATCCTCTTTCCTGGCGCATCAGTACAAATCTGTGCCATCCAGGCACAGACACACCCCCCCCCAAATCTTGACTCCCGCAAAGCCCACCCTCCTTGCAAGTTATTTGCCTCTGGCAATCACTCCCCACTCCCAACCTCCTCATTCCTTTCACACAGAGGCTGTGCATCCCACCCACCCCCACCCCCCACGCCACGCAACCCTCCGCCTCCTCCCCTCGCGTACACACACGCCCCATTTCCCCCACCTCAGCTGCGCATAAAGCATCCCCCAAGCTCAGCGCCACACGACGCGGACGGATCCCTCAACCAATTGCTTGCAACGGGAAGCCAAATCCACGCTCTCCTTCCCTGTGGAAACCCCCTCCTTCCATCTCCCCCCCTCTCAGACCCTCCCCACCGCGCCCCACAACAAGCAGCCCTGGAGGGAAAGGCGAATGATGCAAGGCGGTTCTTAACCCGCGTCAGGTGCGCGCCTCTCGCCCTCCTCGGTTTGCGTCCCTTCAGCGCGCAAAAAAAAAGGCGCGGCTCCTGCCAACTTGCGGGCAAAGTGGCGCTTGCAGCGTGTGGTGCAGACGCGGCGGGTCTCCGCCGCCTCGCTACTTCCACACACACACACAGGCGCGCGCCTCTCTCTAACCCGCCTTCCTCGCCGCCAGCGCGGCTACTACGGTCGCCCATCCTCCCTCCCTCCCTCCCGGCTACTTTACCACATAGCGGCCGCCAAACTTCTCCAGCAGCTCTTCGGAGAGAGGGATGCTGAAGTGCATCTTCATGGTGGAGGCGGAGAGCAGGCGCGCGCGCCGCCTCGCCAGCCCAGACCCCGCCGCGTGCCTGGCCAGGCTGTGCTAATGGGGCAGGGCGGCCGCGGGAGCATTTGTTTTCCCCACGTGATGGCGGGGCCGGGACGCGGCTGTCTCCTCCCTCCGGAGGGCGGGGAGCAGCAGCAGGCCAGGCGAGGCGTAGCAACAGCAGCAGCAGCAGCAGGTGGAGGTCGTGGGGCGGGCGCGCCAGGGAAATCTCTTGGCTGGCTTGGCTTCGCTCCTTGAGAAAGACAAACCCGGTAGGGAGCCCTCACCACTACCCATAAGGTGTATTTCCCACCATGTGGCAGATAAGGTACTACAGTACACGGTGTATATTGAATTTGGGGGGGGGGAATAGCCTGAGCAAGCGATGCCCCCCTCGTTGCAGGGCCGGATTTAGGTTTGATGAGGCCCTAAGCTACTGATCAGAAGGTCAGTAGCCCTAAACTACTTGCTTATCAGAAGGTCGGTGGTTCAAATTCCCACGAAGGGATGAGCTCCCGTTGCTTGATCCCAGCTCCTGCCAACCTAGCAATTTGAAAGCATGTCAAAGTGCAAGTAGATAAATAGGTACCGCTACAGCGGGAAGGTAAACGGCGTTTCCGTGCGCTGCTCTGGTTCGCCAGAAGCGGCTTAGTCATGCTGGCCACATGACCCAGAAGCTGTACGGCGGCTCCCTCGGCCAGTAAAGCAAGATGAGCGCCGCAACCCCAGAGTCATCCGCGACTGGACCTAGCAGTCAGGGGTCCCTTTACCTTTACCTTAAGCTACTGAAGGTAACGGACCCTTTCTATGCCCAGCTGTCCTTTGTCAACAACAAATTGTCACTGTTTTTTGTGTTGAATATTTTAGGGAGCAGGCTAGCAGGCGGGGACCATTACATCATAGGAGCCTACACAACACAAAACACTGTTGCTGTATGTAGGTTTTATTTTATTTGTTTTTCTATCTTATATTTTGGAAATGTACATCCATTTTTTTCCTTTAAATTTTTTTGGGGCCCCCAAGAGAGTGGGGCCTTAAGCTGTAGCTTGTTTAGCTTACACATAAATTCAGCACTGCCTCATTGTATGAAGCCTCCCACAAAAGAATTTGCTAATCTACCGGTATCCTTTTTACCCATTTAGTACATTTATATCCTGCCTTTCCTCCAAGGTGCCAGGGCTGCGTTAGCCATTAAGCCAGTGGTTCCAAACCTTTTTGTGGCCATGCCCCACCTAAGCATCTCTAAAATCCTGACCCCCCCCCCCCGGTGACATAAACTGTAATTTTTATTATTTAAAAAGTGAATTATTCACGTGGAGGAAGCCTAAAAGGCCATTAACGGTTAATAACTCAATTCTTGAATTGCCCCCCTTAAAAATCAAATTGCTCCCCTGTGGTGTGTGTGCCCCACGTTGGGAACCACAGCATTAAGCAAAATAATGAAGCACGTGCTTAGAGCATCAAGGGAAGGGGAAAATTTATGCTGGAAAATTTCCACAGACCATGTGGTACAGCTGAACAGGTTCCACAGAAAAAGGCTCGTCATAGGTTCAGTGCAGCAAAAACAAGATTCAGTCGTGCTGAACTTTATAAAGTAATTGCAGAAAACAATATTTTACAGTTTATTATTGGTTATATTTGAATTTAGATCTACATGGGGGCACCAAAATCTTTTAAGTGCTATGGGCCTCTAAAGGTCTTAATCCAGCCCTGTAAGTTGCTCATAGAATCATAGAATTGGAAGGGACACTATCATCTAGTTCAATGCAGGAGTCCCATGCGGGGACAGAACCTGCTCAAGGCATGGCGCTGTGGTTCTGCCCCCTCCATTTTATACTCACACCAGCAGCCTTGTGTCTGCGGCAGGTCCAGTTGAGAAACAGTGGGTGCTTCAAGACTGTCCCTATTTCTGGGTGGAATTCAATCAGATACCAGCAAATTCAGGACACACAAATTGGGTTGGGAGGAGGTCTTGCACAACAAACCTGCACCACCAAAATTGGACTTTTTTTTGCAATGAAAGCAATGGGAAATTGCACTGGGAAATGTGGATTAGCGCTTGTTTTGATGCAACATCATCTGTTGACCCCGCAACCAAATCAGCATGAATGGTCATTAAACAGCCAACATCATCTGATCTGCACACAAGGATGAATGCGCAGTAAGCAACTTGTCTGAAAGCACTCAGTGACTGGCACAAGGACAAGTAGAGAAAAATATGAGATAAAATAAAGGGGGGAATTACCATTTCATTTTCTTACTGAACTGTTATTTTAACTTCATAATAAAGTCCTGGGGGAATTTTCTTTTTCAAAGGACACCTAGAGAGCTTCATGGCTGAGTGGGGATTTTATGCTGAGAATTGCTCTTCTCTCTCATCTAACATTCCAGCCTTGGGAATGGAACCTGTGACCCTCCAGATATTTTAGAATATAAGTTTCATCATCCCTGACCAGGCAGACTTGATGAGAGTTGGAGTCCCACAGCAAAGTTTCCCTTGGGCAGTAAAATGTCTTGGGTCAGCCTTGACTTCTGAGAAACTAGTAATGAGGTGCAAGGACCAATAACAGTCTGTGCTGTCAGTATAAGGCAGCTTCTTACATTCCTAGGCTCATTTAGATTATATAGAGATAGTAAGGTTATCACCTTTTGTTCCTGGGTCTTAAAAAGCTGCATGACGGAAATTCAGCAAGGGAACAAAAAAAGAGAGTTCAGACTCTGGTACACAAGGAGGTGGTTTACTATGCCCAACACATCTTGAGAAAGGACTTCTTCAGGGGAAGCATGAGACAAAATTGTAGACAGACGTGACACCAGTGTACTTTCTGTATCCTGTTTTTAGCTGGATATTGATCCTTCTTCTGTCTACCATTTTGTTTCACGATGTGCCCCTGAAGAGTTTTGTCAACATGCATTTGGCCTAATAAACCACTTCCCTGCATACATTTCTGTTGTTTTAACCCCCCCCCCCCTGAATTGATGTTCTTCCACCATTTATTCTTCTGTCTGCTGTCCTGAACATGCTGTTGTCGTCCTGAGCATCCATAGTGGATGAAGTGACCATTTTAATTTCTGTGTAAGGTGGCTGTTAAAGGGCTGTAAAACACAACCATTGAACCCTTCACCAGCTGCAGTACATGTCCATAATATTTGTTAAATGAAACATGGACTGTGGTTGCAGGAGTGGCATCCCTGAGACTTTGTGAATATAGCTTATGCCATTGTTTGTGATGAGGATGTAAGACTCTCCCCCCCCCCTTGCTTAACCACATTCCATTACTTGTCCAAGCAGGCCGTGCAGTTTTGTGATATATTTATATATAGAGAGTGAGTTGTTGGACGTTGTACACACCCTCATTGCCTGTCCGGGTTTGATCTCTATTTGATGCACGGTGGGGTACAATGCCAATCACACAGGCATTGTTAGGACATGCTTTTTTTTGCTCTCACCTTGTAAGTATTGAAAATTTTCCTTCCTCTAAAATTCTGTATTTCTTTCTGAATTTTAAACTACATTCAGCCTGGAAGCATATGAGATGTCTCCTTCTTTACTTGTTAGGCTATGTGCACATTAGCGGTTTGAAACACAGCAAGGTAATTTCCCTCCACTCAACACCAGAGAGGGGTTGGGAATGTCTTCGCCTGGTGCATATTACCCATTTGCTTTCCCCACACCTGAACCCACCTCCAAAGCAACTTCTGTTCATGCAGCTGTGATCTACACATGCACAGTGGTGGCTACCTCAAATGTACACACCTCAGCCGAACTGACATTTTCACATCAGATGGAAGCTGGTTTGAGGAGGGACACATCAAACAGCAGTGTTTCTCAAGAAACTATGCATTGCGGCTAACCCAGAGGTGGATATAAGGCTGGGCGACTGGTGCACATGCACTGAGCTGAGGCAGCACCATCTCAAAGCCCAGGAAGTGCACAGCTTTGGGAAGGAGGTGTAAGGGCTCTGACAGGGTCCTAGAGGTCTTCTGCCTCCTTTCCAAAGACTAGTTAGTGCTTTTCCAGCTTTGGGAATGGGGTGGGAGGGCTCTAGCACTCTGCCAGAGCCTTTCTACCTCCTTCCCTGCCATTGGGAAGGCAGCACAAGGGCTGGGGGGGGGGTTGCCTCTCACAGAGCCTCATAGTACCCAACTCTGCCACATGGCTTCAGACCCCTTCAGTGAGAGCACACTGAAATAGCAGCACATACACAACCTTAGTTAATTCCTCAGCTTAGGTCTGTGTATATTCTGCAGTTCCATGCAGTCATAAGAAATGCGGAATGCAGCATTGGGTACAGAACTCAAGAGGCTCAGCAGGTAGGCTTCCAAGTTTATGAGGAATTCCTGGTGAAACTGCCATAATTAGAGACTCAGCAGGATTTCTAACTTCCAAGGTCCAATTGGACCAGATAGTGTAGCTATCTGAATGAAAAAAGCTACATTGCATTATTTTTTAGGGTGCTTTACACTTTATCGTTGAACACCAACCACCCTGATATTTTATTATATGGTGGTACAGAAATACTTTATAAACAAACAATGTAAATTAAGGCTAGACTAGAAGGTGCTTGTAGTCCCTTCCAACGCTATGATCCCTTCCCATTCTATGATTCTATATGAGAAATATGCATAATTTGTTTTGGTTTTTGAATGAAACCTTCTTGGTGCAGAATTTCAGGTAGATTTTGTTACTCTTGTCTTTTTGCTGCAGTGTACCACTGTAACAGAGTTAGAGTGTGTTGTTCTCTAATTACAATGACATCCTTCAGACTGATGCAGCTCTCTATTTTTGAACAGTTCTTAAATTATCATTGTTCAGCCGGTTTAATTTGAGTCGGCTACATTTCCCCATCCCTTTAGTACATGGAAGAAATGCCCAGCAGGTTGTAAAATGAGATTGATAGACTAATGCTAGTTTATTTTCAGCGCAGCTTTCAATTATCTGAAACCATTTCACAATTTGTGGAGAGTGGGCAAGGAGGTGGGAAACAGAACCTCTCACTGCCTCTGAGTGTGTAGACAAAGGGCTGTTTTACAAAGAACAAGGATTAATCCAGAATATCTGGGATTAGGGAGAAGAGCTTCCAAATTATGCATGTAGTTGTGGGCTGGTGTGCCCAATGGCAGTGTTAGGGCAGAAAGTTGGAAGACCAAAGGTGGGTGGAGCCAGAGCCAATGACAAGCAGACCCCCCCATTGGTTGTAAGTAAGATGGCAGGCTGGCTGAATCCAGACTGAGGTTGGTGGGGCAGTGCCCCACTTGCCCCCAGTGGACCGGCCTCCACTATATGCAAATGAAACTTCCAGGTATAGTTTAACTCTAGCATATCTCTTAAAAATTATGCACCGTGGTCAAAGGACTGGACGACTAGTAAAGCAAGCATAATTGGTGTAAGTGCACACACTACTAAGTGGGTCAAGCTCTCTTCCAGTTGGGCTAATACGAGCCTTAGAAAAATCTATTTATTTAAAGATGTATCCCACTAAAAATGGTCCCCAAAGTGGCTTACAGATATTTTTTTTTTAAAAGAGCCTACCCTCAGGGCTACAGTGTTAGATGGCAAAGGAAAATGGATTGGGAGGAAGGAGGAAATAAGCAAACTCAGGCACAAGTTTTTACTTAGGAATGAAATGTACGACACGAGACAGAAGAGAACCGCTGAGCAAGCAGGATAACACCCAGAAAAGAAAATGCTGACTGTTACACACAAGCAGCAGTGAGGGGAGCTGCAGCAGATTTTTCACAAGCTCTGTGTAAAAAACAAGACATTCATAGACAAGGAGAAAACCTTAATGCAAGGTTGTCTTGATTTGATATTGTGAATGCGAGAACACAAATGTTCCGTTTGTTGGTGTTTGCTGTTGTAACAGAAAACAATAAAAAATATTTTTTACAATGAAAGTGAGGCTGATACATCAACATAACTCTGTAACGTGGGCATACTGCCTTGCCATACTAGGTACCAAACCAGAGGAAAGGACAGGGATAGATGGAGGAACCCCTGTTATATGCAACAAATCTCTATTTTAAAAGACCTGCCCCCGAGCAGCATGGACTCACATGCTGCCAGGTTTGCAGATGGCTGATGTAAGCTTACACGTTCTCTCACTTCCTTGACTAGGAGTTTAGTAAGAAGGGGGTTGCGCATGGAGAATTGCATGTCCTTGCACGGACTTCTGAACCCAGTTTCTCCCTCGTGCAAAAGATTCTTTAAAGTAGAAAGGGCAACACCACCTTGAATGGTGAAGGACTTGAGAGTTGAATCAGAAGCCTCACTGAATGCACAGCAACTGAATATGCATCTTGTGAGTTACAGCATGGTGCTGATAATGCAAAGGTTGAGAGTTCGATCTCTGTATGGGGCAGCTCATATTCCTGCCTTGCAGGGGGCTGGACTAGATCCTCAGGGTCCCTTCCAACTCTAAAATTCTATGTTTCTATCATTCATCTTAATGTACATTCATTGCTTTTGCCAATAAACAGCATCTACACTGGGGTGCAAGCCAAGAACCCATATACTGTATGTGACTGCAGAGATAATGGGACATGAATAGGACATATCTTTTTAAAAGCCGCAAAGCAAATTATGGTTTGCTGGACCTCCAAGTAGAATTCAAAACAATATATTATCTTAAAAAATGTGTCTTAGTTCTTCAAACATCCCCCTCTGTTGTCCCCCCCCCTCCTGTCAGCCTTAAACTTAAAACCTTAAGAAAATTTCCCCACCTTTACATTTTAAGTCCATCCTCTCCTGTTTCAAAATCCTAACTAAGGTATAATTGGAGAAAGAAGTATTTCTGAAGAGAAACACTGTTAGTCACTTCTATTTATTAGCAGGATTTATATACTGGATTTAAAGCACTCTGGGTTGGATCCAGAGGAGCCTTTCTATATGTCAGTGTCTTTGAATCACAGAGGGACTTATTTTTAAAAAATATTTAATTTTTTTTTTTAAATTAAGTGTTGTATGACAAAAGGGAAACTAAGGCTGTGTATACACACATTTCCCTCAATGAATTCTGGGCATCTTAGTTTACGCCTCACAGAATTGCAAGTTCCCTGCAAACAACAATAATCAGAATTTTTAGAGGCAAAGAATGCACCTTAAATATATAGTGTGTGCACAGCCTAAATCCAAAATATATTATTGCATTTCTGAAAATCATGTGCAAGGGGAAGCATGAGAGCTGCCAGAGCTTTGCCTATTCCAACATTACATGAACTGTTCCACTATTGCTTACACAAGCATTTGTTGAATACTATCGCTGGCTATTTTCCTTATACTCCATTCTTTCGATCGAGCAATCTGCCCTGCAAATTATGCACGGCTCCCAGCCAGCCCAAGGGCCAAGTCTTGGCACATTTTCTTATCTGAACTCCCTGCCAAACCATATCCATTGGCCTCAAAGTCTGATTTCTACTTGCAACAAGCAAGGCTACATAATTCTTTCTCAGCTCAGCATTCTCACACCTTGGTGATGGAAGAAAACAAAGGAAAAAGGAAAACCACAGATACCATTGCATAGTGCAAACCGCCCATGTCATACAATAGTGCAAGAATATGAAATGAGCTCAGCTCAGACAGATTCAAAATTGAGCAAGGGTTTCATATGTAGGTAGATCTTGTCAAGGATCTTCCTGACAGCTCGGAATAGTTCTGCCCTATAAATTAAAAAGCACATCTCAAGCGTAGAAGCATACAGGTGACAAAGCAGCAGTTATTTTTTTAAAATCCCAAATATACCTATATAGAAATTTCTGGGATAGCACCACCCAGTGGCAGATAGACTCTCGTACAAGGCCCTGCGTGCCAACCCTGGGACCTTCAAATTTGCACTACATTGTTTGTTCATGTGACTAATTCCAAGGAATTATTCTGAAGGCTTGATCAGCACCCTTGTTCCTTGACATACAAATGACTTACAAGAATACTCCTGTGAGTCAGCTACTCTTAAGCTAGGAAACGATCTCATATCCATGGTTTACCCGAGCCCTGCAAACTGATCTAGAAAACATTGAATGTTCACCAGAAAAGCAGCCTTATTTTATTTGCATGGCACTGGGAAGTGGGGCAAAGTGGGGGGCATTCACCTCTAACTGGGATTGGCTTTTACAGCAGCACAAGCCAAAACCCCCGGGTTTAACTGCAACCATTCTACTCCCTACAGTTCTCTAATGGTAGCCTGTGCCCAAATGGAATCCTGATCCTGAGCTTGCTCTAAACAGTAATTGTACTCATTCAGATGTCAATATATACACAGGGGGAAAAGACGCAGGATAGAACCCTAAAGCAAAATGGACCAAACTTGAAGTTATAAGGTACATGTTCTAACAGGTTGTATAGAAGATAGTGTTGCAAAAACTTTTTTCTTCTTTGGTGATCACTCATCACTACAGGACGAATGGTATATTACAGTACAATGGAACCTCAGATAATCCTTTCCCTTACAGTTGATTTTAATCTTGAAGGTCATTTTGAGATGCTCCCCCTCTCCAGTTCAAAATCTATATATTTTATGTGCACTTACCTGGGATTTAAGTTCATTTGAGCTCAATGGGGATTGCTTCCTAACAAACGTGGTCTGCATTGATGGCATTGTTAGCCATTGTTGAAGGATAAAATGTCCATGCCTACTGTCTAGAATTCTAAGAGCATGCACTTATCCTGTGTATTTTAATTATGGACATTTATACTGTAATGTTTGTGTAAATGGTTTTATCCCTGTAAACACTTAGAAGTCCATTTTAGGTTTCAGTGTTATATATTTTCTTCTCAATCTGCTAACTACATACTGTTCTGCTGAAATGAGCAGCCCTTTTGTATTTGATCATTCCTCACCACGCCCAACACACATGCTCCAGCCGTCACTGGGCTCTTTTTTTGGCAGGGTCCCCTATTAATCTGCAAGCCTTGGGGCCTCCCTCTCAAACCTATTGATATCTCCCTCTTAGGCTAGGCATGGACGGTGTCACACTGGCTATTTCAGCAATGGAACTCGCTCCTGAACCTTGAAAATTGAGGTGGTGGGTCAGAAAAACCATCCTGGCATGTGGTAGCAACTAAAGTAATGTCTGTAGAGGTCAGTCATGTGCAGGACTGCACTTTTATGTCAAGGCGCCAAATGAATCCTGTCTCTCTCCCCCCCCCCTTGGAAATCCTTTGTGTCACACTCCTTCAGGAACAGCACATAATAGGGTCACCAAACATCACTCCTTCCTCATCCTCTGTTATCAGGGTTGGGTTTTTTAAAACGACTAACAGATAAGCACTAGTTTCAGATATCAAAATATATCATCTGCACCAGTGAACTTTCCTGTAAGCGCCTCCCCTTTCTTGTTCAATAGGTACTCTCACCTCCAACACACTCAACCCCAGCCTTGCAGAATAAGGTACAGTAAGCCCCTAAGTTATGCGAGGGTTATGTTGCAGGGATCGCACCTAAAGCAAAAACTGCACATGGTCAAAACACGCTGGCAGTCCCACCCACCATTGGAACAAAGGTTCCCCCCCCCACACCCTTTTTATTTTTGGGACAAGCGCATAAAGCTGAATGTATGCAAGTTACAGGCTTATTGTATTACACTTGCTCTCAGGTCCAGCTGTCCAACATCCGCAACTTGTCTGAAACTCAATCAGAGATCCTTTCTTGGAGAGACTCATTTTCTTTTCCTTGTTGTGCTCATTCATTCCTGTTTTCTCACCTCAAAATCTCAGATCTCCCTATCCTCATTACTTTCAACCATTGCCCCAAAGCCTTTGATTTTCAGCTAAAATCTTTCCCCAAAGCCTACTAACCAGACCTTTCTTATTTTACAAGAGTTGGGTTGCAACTCAGCTTGCATTGTAGAGATATACCTGCAAGCGAAGGGCAGAGAAACCTCCAAGCTTCCTAGCAGTGATTCAGAATTGCCAGCATTTTAACTCCATATGCCAGGCATGGCCAAACTTGGCCCTCCAGCTGCTTTGGGACTACAACTGGACCAGTGGTCAGGGATGATGGGAATTGTAGTCCCCTGGAGGGCCATGTTTGGCCATGCCTGCCATATATGCCAACACCTTACTCCGCAAACTCTTAATTCTTTTTAAAAGCAACCAGTTCTCATCAGCATCCATTTTTCTCTTGCAATACCACTTTCTGCCCTTCAGTCAAACCTCCTTCCACCTCATTCAATTCCACTCCCTTTCCCTGACCACATTGTTTTTTCTCATGTGTTCCTAGGAATGTTTCTAACAATTACTTGTACTGGTTTTAACTCTGCTAAGATCAGACTATATTTAGTGTGCTGCTTTATTGCTTAATATTTTTTAGTAAATGCGCTACTTCCCTTTTGAGACAATAAGCTTAATTCCCTTCTAATTTCTGCTGCCTGTTAATTTTATAGGTGATGAACACTGGAGTGTGTCGTTCTCTATCAAAAGATCCCTAGAACTGAGTGTCAGGATTGCATGTGGGTCCTGAAGCATACATGTAAACTGCATACCTAATAGTAATATATGACAGCTGGACCATGTTGATTTGCAACAAAATGCAAGCACGGTTCTATTCACTCCATTACTGATTGTTAACATACAGTGGTGCCTCGCAAGACGAAAATAATCCATTCTGCGAGTCTCTTCGTCTAGCGGTTTTTTCGTCTTGCGAAGCAACCCTATTAGCGGCTTAGCGGCTAAAAGGCTATTAGCGGCTTAGAAAAAAGGGGGGGAAGCGGGGGGGAAAACGGAACACTCGCAAGACGTTTTTGTCTTGCGAAGCAAGCCCATAGGGAAATTCGTCTTGCGAAGCAGCTCAAAAACGGAAAACCCTTTCGTCTAGTGGGTTTTCCGTCTTGCAAGGCATTCGTCTTGCGGGGCACCACTGTATCTTGTCCGCCTACTCCCCAAATCTACTCTGCTCCTTTTTGTTGGGCCTTTGAATGTACCATTAAAGTTATGTATTTTCATTTCCAAGCTTAATCCAAGCCTATTCATATTTAATTAACTTCATTTTGCCCCCAGTTCAACAGAAAGATACATAAAAACACATTATTTCTATTTAAATTTCACTACAATAAAAAATTGCATATTTAGCTCTAGAAAATGCTGCCAAGAATTTTAAGCTACAAGAGATGAATCCAGTTGTTCATCCATTTTAGTTCTTACAGATACCCCATTAACAGGTGGCTCAATGTAGGTTAATCTCATCCACAACTGAATTTGCTGTGTATCTACATCCAAACTCTATTGTTGACATCTCATTAGAAGTGTAGAAATAAAATCGCAATTAGATCAGTGTTTAAGGAATTTTTATTAAAGCAAGAATCTTATAATCCAAATTATGGTTCTTTGCTCAGCTATCAATTCCTACTGTTAACTACAACAGTAGTGATATTCTGAGCGTTTTCCACAGTAAATTACAAAATTAAAGAAAGGAATGCTTTAAATTTTTGTACTGTGCTGAAAATTCTTTTCCTGGGTTTATAAAACATTAATTTGTTTTTTTAACTTTTGCTATTTTTTTGTATTTTAAATCAATAGGTAATCTAGGACCAACAGTTTTGCTAGTCCTGGCATTTGTTGTGTACATAAGCTTCAAAGTTTCCTTTCCTTTTTTTATTTATTTTATATTTTGCAATGTTTTTCTCAATATTTAGTAGTTTTTCCATGTTTAGATATTTTTCTTCGGTGAAGCGAAATTATAATGCGTAGTCCCGGATCTTCTGTAACCAAAAGAATTAAAATATTAATACTGAAATATATTTCCTTTAGAAAAACAGATTTGTATTATATTAAATATTACAAAAACAAAACAGCATACTCTGACCAGGATCAGGTGTAATATGGTACATGCCATGAACTTGCTTAATCTTTTTATCAAGAGGGAACTGATAAAACTGTGTCAGCCCACAGACATCATGCATTAGAATTGCATTTTTGCACCAAAGTTACTTGGACAAAGATATGAAAAATAACGGAAATAAATTCCTTTACTTCTTTTTTGCATGCTAGGTAACTTCCACAGTCCTGTTTTTTTGTACAGTATGGTGTGAAGTGTCACCAGGACAATTGCCAAAATGTCATACTCGAGGCCCGCTGAAATCAACAGACTTAAGGTTCATGGATTTTAGTGGTTTACACTCAGTATGGATATCACCCAACCTATAGTCAATAACGCTGCACAAGGGCAAAAATTCAGCTAACATCTTTTCCCTACGACTCTCACAGATGATTTCACACACACAGGTGCATCTATACCTGCATTTGAAGCCATTTCTCCAGAATACTTACATTAGACACTTGGAACACCCGCTGGATTGTTAACTGCTTTTTGAGCAGCTTCCTTAGCTTGGTGGGCTTGCAGTACGGCTACAGCTTCATCAACCTAGTTAAGATAAAAACAATGTTATTAACATTACTGTAAAGGCAAGCTAGTTTACAAGATAAGCTGCACTTAAAGGAAAAAAATACCGTTGACAAAAGAATCTACCTACCTTCGAACGGAGAGATTCAGGAGACTCAAGCATATGGAGGAGTTCAGAATTGTCAATCTCTAACAACATACCAGTGATTTTACCCGCCAGAGTAGGGTGCATGGCGTGAATAAGAGGGAAAAGACGTTCTCCTAGAAAACAAAAAATATTCCTTCTAGTAGCACCTTAAAGACCAACTAAGTTAGTTCTTGGTATGAGCTTTCGTGTGCATGCACACTTCTTCAGATACAGAAAACAGTTGACAAGTTTGCAAGGTTTATATTTGCCTCTTAATACTATTCCAAATAGATTTCCTTTTAACATGCCTCAAAATGAATACGTTAGCCATCTACATATCAGTATTTTTTTACCCCTTTAGCAGAATGGCAGAAGTTTTTTTAAAAGAATAAACCCAACTAAGTTACTAGAACTGGAAAACTATAATAATTAGCCAAGCAGACATTTATGGTTAAAACACAGATCCTAATAGTAGATGCCCATTATCAACTCAACAATTTGTAAGGTTATGAAATCACATCCCTTTCTCCAATTATACCTTCTTCCACCCTAACACACGCAGGGAGTTCACTCACCCAGCTTCTAAACTCTTCAGGTTTATTCTTTCTCCCACTCCCATACCCTCTTTTCTCTGCACACTTCCCTTCAGAGTTAACTGGGCCCTCAGTAGTGGACCCACTTTTCCTAAGCAATCCCAGTGGGAGCCACATTTCTAGAAATCCTGGCCCTGCAGGGTTGGATCCAAAAGCACACTTACACTGGGATAAATACATAAGAAAAACAAAACTATAACCAAAGATTATTTCTGCTTGTGCAGAAGTGGAAAAATAGGAACTGCTGAACAGCCCAACTATCACTGTGTGTGCTACTGCACAACTATTTGGAGGAAGCAGCAGCAGCTACTTCCCCAGCCCTCATGGGTCACTGGACTCAGCCCTAACTTATTGGGCTTCTCAGGAAGACATGCCAAATGGTGCTGCTGCTATCTGTCCTCCCCCATGCACGGACACCCCAACTCTTACCACATGAGCCCCACCTCTCCGCCAAATACGGACTTACCCAACATCTGCTTTTGTTCCTGTGGAGGGGCAGAAGCCAACATGGAAGCAGTCAAAGGTTCTTGACCTTGGACATGGACAGCAGGCTAGAATTTGAAAAGATTTAACAGGATTAAAATGGAGTACATCATTTGCGTAGTACGTTCCAAGTTACATTCGCATGAATGTCACTCAGAAAAATTATTTCTAACCCCATACAAGTCCACCTAACCCTATTGTTTTCAATAGGCTTGGGCATGTCCAACTCTGCAAGCGCTCAGGTTATTAATATAACTGACCCCATACAAAAAAGCTGCTGTAACTGTTAGGCTTACCTGCTGCATAGCAACCTGAGGTTGTGTATTAAGGTGTTGCTGAGGATTGCGGACACCTGCTGCATACTTGTACTGAGGAACCGTGCGTACGGCTGGAGTAGCAGCAGCGGCAGCAGCAGCTGGACGTGGACCCATTGTCTGTGTTGATGTGTTTGCTGGAAAAAAAGACTGTTTTCAGGCCAAGCAGCATATTCTATTCAAACTGTTTCGGCAGACCTCCTTTCACAGTCTAGCTTAAGACACTCTTTTAAAAACACATTACATTTCAATTTTCAGACAATTAATAGCATGCCAAATCAAGCCAGTATACTTAAATTAACTGATCTCCAGAACTCACCAACACGCTGTGTTGACATTACTCGTGGAACCTGTGATGAAGCTGGCCTCATGGTACTGAATGGTGGTCTGGGAGCTGCTGGGCGGATGGCACTTGGCATGTTCTGGAAAGCTGCATTTGAAATTAATTCACGGTAAGTATGCATTTCTGAACCAACACAAATCAAGCTTTGGTCAAATCCAACCCCCCCCCCCCAATCCTTAAGAAAAGCAAGTGACTTACGATGAGGTCTGGCACCCTGAGTAGTCCAGCGAGGACTTTGTCTGAGCTGAGCAATTTGGCTAGTAGGATAGTATGCAGCACGGTTTTGCATCTGTCAAAAAATAATAATGTATTTGTTTCATTCGTCAGCTTCAGTGCTTTGCTGTACCAGAAAAAAATGCTTTAGGAAATTAACAGTTATTCCATTCAAATTAAAATGCCTCATTATTCTTTATTATAGAAGAAGAATCTGGGCTTTTTCAATCTTTACACTCAAAGCTCATTTAATACACACCATGTGTCTAGTAAGTCCACTGCAACCGTATGTGTTTGTACTCAGTAAATATAAGAGTAAATGTAATAGGGAACACAGTGTAAGTCATACCTGTGGAATAGCTGCCATGACATAACCTGAAGGAGGCGCTGGCTGGTACGGGTTGATGACTGGATTCGGCACTGCTCTCACACTTGCCATTCTCTGCATGTACTGGTTGGTGAGGTGAGCTTGGCGTTCTTCTTTACGTTGGGCTAAGGCTACATAAAGTGGTTTGGTGGCCACAATTCTACCATTCATTTCTGTGACTGCTTTGGTTGCTTCTTCTGGTGAAGAAAAGCAGACAAACCCAAATCCTTTACTGCGGCCCCCTTCCATCATAACCTGTAAAAATAAAATAAAAATGCAACCGTAAAAATGCAACATAGAGAACACTGAACAATGTTATTTCATTATATTCTGTTGCAGCTTGTGACTGAACATAATCTAACTAATTAATCATGTGTTAGGTTTCTTTTTGCTGCCAGAAGCATACCTAGGAATTTTCATTCAGGGGATGCCTCTCTCAGCAGAATTAAGGGAACTTTTGCAGATTCCCCCATCCCCCTCAAAATCCCCCGCTTTGGAGGGTTAAGGTGTAGGATATGGTGCTGAGAGAGGAGGGAAGAATCAACAAAACTCACCTTCCACTTTTCCACAGTGGAATAATCAAAAGACAGAATGTGCCTTTTTGTTCACAACAGTGAAACCTGGCTCTGCATTCATTTCTCTGAAGTTTTAAAATAAATGCCGATCAACAGCTTTTGAAAGTCTAACAGCGTAGCTTTTGTTCTGCTGCAGATAAATCTGTATGTATATATAGAATTTATTGTACCTACTGTATTGCATCTACTTTCAAGTAGATGCAATGAGCTTGTAATTTTAAAGTACCACTAAAAACAATTCTTGATAGTTGCTCTCCCTACAAGTCACTCTAAAAGCCGATTAAAATGTCATTTACCTTTGCACTAGTGATAGTACCAAATGGTGAAAATTCTTTGCGTAGGCGCTCATCATCAATTCCATCATCGAGGTTTTTCACATAAAGGTTTACACCCTGAAATATTGAGTAGGTGAAGTGATCAGTATGCAGAACATATAACCCAGTGAAAATAATTTTATTTTTTTTGTATTTATTTAATTTGTATACCACTCCTCACCTGTAGATTTCAGGGCAGTTCACAACATAAAATAGCATATAAAAACCACAAAATGCTTAATAAAAACAAGAACCACCCCCCACACCAATAAACCTTTCCTCCCCCAAATATTCAGTTAACATCCTACCTGGTATCTGGTGATCCTGTCCTGCTTCATTTGTTCAAATTTGCGCTTCAGCTCTGTTTGTCTTTCAACTTTTTTCTGAGCTCGACCAACATATATTTGTTTTCCATTGAGTTCCTTTCCGTTCATCTCATCTACAGCCTTCACAAATAAAAAAGGTACTTTAACTTGTTTGTCATAGTTGATTCCACATAGCATTAAGTCAGGTTCCCCAATCAAAAAGCTAGAGCAAGTAAAAAAACAAGGAAACTAAAAACACACAAACTAGGTGGATGGAATGTACAGACTGAGGCAGTGTGCTTCTATTTTCCTAGCACATGAGAGGGAATAACACACTGTAAGAACACTATATGAAGAAGTAAACTTGGCAACAGATTTTACAGCAGGACTGGGGAGATGTTTTGGCCCGGTAGGCCAGATCTGCACCTCACTCACCCTGTTAGCCAACTCTGACAGGTGGGCGGGACTATTTATCATCTGATGTCATAATGCCCAAATTTGACCCAAATGAGTGAGTAGATTGGTTGGACCTGCTGATGCACATGGAGTTCCATACAGCTTTTTGTTAGGTTCAGGGGAATCAGCAGGTTCCAGAGAACTCATTTGAGTTCCTGAACTAAGCAAGAGTGAACCCTTTATGCTGCAGTTGAAACAAAGGGAGTTCAGTCCTGCTTTCCAATCACTGGATCCAGCTCCGTCTCTACCTATCCTACACCGGACATCACATTTGACATCAGGTGTGGGGTAGATGGGCAGTTCGGTCAAATGAGGAAACTTGGCAAACCAAATTTAGTCCATGGGCCAAAGGCTCCCTCGCTTGATTTAGAGGACAGATTAATATTCCTTGGATCACTATTAGACCTATTTTAGAAAACCTACTATCTATAAGAGAATCAATTAATATAAAGATATATAAAAATTAAAATTAGGCACCTTCTGTTTTAGATCAGGTTACACTAAATAAGAGTGTCCAAACCATTCGTTTTAGTTAATTAGTGACCACTCACAACACTTGACAAATTCTTATAAAATGTATAGACTTACTTTCTGAGCATCCTCATGTCTTTCAAAACTGACAAAGCCAAAGCCTTTGGATTTCCCACTCTCATCAGTCATAACTTTCACACTTAAGGCAGGCCCTAAAAAGTACAAAAATTTTATTTTACATTTTCTTTATAATAATCTTAATATACCACATCATTAAAAGGTATCATGGCAGTGTATAATAAAAGCTTTAAATAATAAAATACAGCACAAATGACCAACGATTCAAATTAATTCTCTAAAAAGGCTTGTTTTCAGCAGACAGCACTTTATAACTTAGAATATTTATAAACTGACAACTGTAGCCAAGGCAACCCATTTGGGAGACTAATTTCCCAACTAGTTATAAATTAGTAGTCTGACAAATTACATGGCCATGTCAGAATCTGGTTGGCCTTGTTGATCTCATTTTATAATGAATGCCTTGATTTCTTGGACATACAATATTAACTCCTTGAAGAAAATTAACATTGCAATCATGGACTTAACAGACTGTAGTTTACAATTATTACTAACCCAACAGTAAACTTGCTTTTGGTATTGTGCTAGATTAAAGTACACACACTAGAGATTTTATTCTGCCCTGCATTAAATCACTTGGCTATTTTCAGTGTAGAAGAATGGAATGTTTTTTCTTGTTTTATTCAACTTACCAATTGTTCAGATGACAACAAACAAGCAGCTGTGTTATCACACATATTCCCCTTAATACTTCTGTTCTTGAGAGCAAACTATTGTTTTCGGCCTTATCAGAGCTTACATGTTACATTGCCAAGACCTTCAGATTTCCAAGGATCTGAAGCCAGTTTGGAACCTTGGTTTCAAATCCTTAAGTGGAAGCTCTGGTTGGTTCAATAGTGCTGCCAACCTAACACATATAGGTTGAAATCAATGGCAGGAATCTGCACTCCAGAAGGGCACAAACAAGTGGTTGCAGATGGTGTCTGTCTCATTTCCTGCCATCTACAGCTAAAAGGTTAATACCGTAATAGCCCGACTCTGTATAAAGCAGGTTATTATCAGGAGTTGGGGTAGGCAAGCTGCAGTTGGGTGCAAGCACTATGATCACACCAGGTCCTAAATCATTTTCAAATACATGGAAAGTAAATGACATTACCAAACTTGCCAAAGAGTTCCTTAAGTCTCTCATCATCCATGTCCTCTCCAAAATTCTTGATGTAAACATTAGTGAACTCCTTGGCACGAGCTCCAAGCTCTGCTTCACGTTCTTTACGAGATTTAAACCTTCCAACAAACCTAGTTAAAAAAGCAAGGTGAAAAGTTGCTTAAAGTTGACAAGATTCAGGGCATTATTTTCTTTCCATTAAGGAGGTACTTTATATAGTCAAAGCCTGGTGCTTACCCATACCCTGTGTCAGCTCCTGGCAAGCGAGCTGCTGCCATAGCACACTGCAATATTCCCCCGGTAAGGGAAACAGCAGAGTAAGCTACTCCCAGCCTCTCTATCTGTCATGGAAGACAGATTGTTCAGAATGGGGCAGCCATACTACTCTGCTGTGCTTCCCCAGCCAGAAAAAACATGGCAATGTGCTATGACTGCCCCCAATTGTGACATACTGTCGCTCTCACAGTTCCTGTGCAATGAATGAAATAATTCCCTCCCTTTTGTTTTCTGAACATGTATTTCCAATTACTGAACCAACACTAGAAGCAAGAAACTATAATTGATAAAATCTCTCTTCTAAATCCATTTCGGCATTAAAAAAATTTTTTTAAAGCGATAAGGAAACTCACACTTTACGATCATTAAGCAGCATTCCATTCATTTTTTCAATAGCTCTTTCTGCTGCTTCTTGTGTCTCGAAGTGTACAAACCCATAGCCTTTGGATCCATTTTCATCACATACAACCTATGAAAATGATTAGGATACGTCAGATGACTGGAATGTAATTATGCTAATTTCAAGGCTGAATCACTGTTCTAGGTTCTTTTTCCTTTCAACTCACCTTACAAGAGAGGATGTTTCCAAAAGCAGAAAATGTATCATACAAAGCTTTATTATCAATTGACTTATCCAAGTTTTTAATGAAGATGTTTCCGACACCACTCTTACGTAGAGATGGATCACGCTGAGACCACATGATACGCACTGGCTTGCCTTTAATGACATCGAAATTCATAGTATCTAAGGCTCTCTCAGCTGCAAAAGAAGTTAGAATGTGTTAAATTATTTAAATCTTTAAGGCGACACAAATATCACACAGATATCACTAAGAAAATTAATTGTTAATGTCTTTGCGCCCACATACAATATACAGTACATTATCTTGGCTTCTGGATCACCACCAAAATCAAACACTGTTCTAATTTGTGGTGTTCAGGAAAGGCAGTGCAATTCCAATGGACGGAGTAAAAATTGGACCCAGGGTAAGCATTCCAAGGAGAAGACAATGGGCAATATTCAGTAAAGCAGTTTTGCTAGTGCAAGGATTTTTGGTTGTACAATAGAACCTCTCTCCCGCAAGCTTTCACTTTTAAATGTATTTCAAACCAATGTGAATTTCAGCACTATTTTAGCACAGTCCCATGCACACAGCCATCAAACCCCTTTTTCTATTCTTGTGCCTCTAGGCTTTCTGCAGTTCTGTTGCATGGTCCCAAAATGATGTTAGCAGAGAAATCCTCAACCCTCAAGTGTGTTACTTCTCCCAATCCCAAATGATACTGCACTTTTCAGAGTGGAAGCTCAATATTTCGACTTATCCATGAGAATGTTCCTGAGAAAGAGTACTATGATGAAAAGCCATAGAAAACAGAAATTCCCAGGTTCAAGCCCCAGCTATAACTGGGAATGGCCCCAGCGTGAGTTGCTGCTAGTCAATGTAGACAGCACCACCCTATGGTCCTATTCAGTATAATGCTACTTCCCAAGTCTGTTATGGCATGAGGATTGCCAACAAGCAATAGGGTTATGTATCAGATGCATGCATTGACACCCCCCCCCAAAAACTCAGAAATTAACCTGGCAAGGAAGGGGCAAACTGTCACTTGAACAGGAAAACTATGTCTGGCTAGGCTCTATGAACCAAGTGGCACCTTTCTTCCCTACCCACCCATGTCCCTGCTCAGAGCAATGAAACAACTGGAGAAGACCCACCATTTCTCATACTCCCAAGCTGCTTTTCTGCCCAGCAGCTCATTCAAGCATTACCAGGAGCTTTTGGCAGCCTTAGGAACTGGCTGTGCTAAGATTTAAAGAGGAGCTATCTGTAGAAGTCCATGCTGTTACAACCTTTTCCCTGTTTTTCCTGACCTTCCACAATTACTGCAAGCAGTTAAATCACAAATCCTATGTCATGATTCCTGGATATGATCCTGTAAATCAACTGTCTCTAGGTAAGCATCTGAATGGCAAACTACCCAAGCTATGAATTCAGTTAGCCAAGCAGTGCCACCTAATAGCTGTGCAGATTGAAAAAGCTTGAGTGGAGACTCCCAGTTAAAAGTTGCATTTCTGCCTAAGAAGCTTATTGCTCTGTAAAGAGGCAGAATCTTCAACTCAGATACCAAGCCCCAGCTAACAACCCACTAGAAAAAATAGCCAGTCTCTGACAGTTGGCTATTCCTCTGGTGGAGAGAGGGATGCAAAGGTAATGGCTCTGCAAAGCTTTCTGTACACCTTAGGACATGGAGCCAGCCAAGGCTGCCATCTCTGTTTTGTACAAAGCAGCGCTGAGACAACAGCTCTGCTTGCCTCTCTCTAGGCACAGATTGCACTGTGAGAACTGCCGGCTCAGCACAGCACTGATGTAGCACAGCCCCTTTCCATGCCTACATCCCGTAATGAAGGGATAAGGAGCTAGAATTCAGCAAAGAGCAAAGCATGGGTGGCTATTCCTTGTGATCCTGTTTGCAACACTGTTTTAAGTGTGTAGTCACTATAAAAGTGTAAACCCCCCCCCACTGGAATGCTTATTCAAATTATTAGACAGTGTCCTATTCTTGTTCCTTCTAGCATTTATATTGGAATAAAGTGACAATTGTTGAAGAGCTCTCCCCTCCAAAGGAGGTTTATTTTGCTTAAACAAGTTTTCTGTGAACTCAGAAATATTGGTCATTGAAAACATGCTTCTTCACATCACTTGAAGAATTTACAAATGTCATTTTTTTACTAGTCTACACAAAGAGAAAACATGCTGCTCCATCTCAGTAGAATACTTCTTACACTGAGTTTACTAGAACTCTGGTTGAATGGATCACCCAGAAGAAGAAAGGACAAATTATTTTGAAGCTGGTAGAAAAAAAATAGCAAAATACTTTAGAGAAAAATACCTACAGGTAAGCTCACTCCTGGTCACAGTTTAGATGCATGTATGTGAATTGGCTTACTCTTGTCAAGTGTGTAAACTTAGGACCAAAGTACGCACTCTCCCATTTTTCTCACTTAAAAGATAAGAGCTCTAATGCAACTTGGCAATAGGCTGTCAAGACAGACACTATTTGGTGTAGGACCAATGTGTCCACAAAAAATTATCACAACCGTCTGACATTTAATAGAAACTAAACTGGTTCAAGTCATCAAAGGTATATTTAAAAAAAAAATCTTCTCTACGCATCACTGCAGGCCACCTGCTCTCAAAGTGTCAGCCTTAAGGTAAGACTAGCAGATGGGCTTTGGAAAGAGCGTCTTAAAGACCCCACTCCCTTCCCGTTTCTGGTGTCTTGACTGGGCAAATGCTCACCTTCCCCTCATCAACCAGCAATGGTCAACAATATTGGCCTCTTAAAACTCCGTTTGCCAGCAAGAGGGATAGGTGTTGCAACTTCCTGTCCCGTCTGTGGACAATCGACTCCCCCCCATACACCAATTTGATGGATTTTTCATTACATGCAAGGTTGATAAATTAGTACCCGCGACCAAAGGGCATCAAGTAGCCCAATTCAGAAACTTCTAATTAAGCGTGGCTTGCCCTAGTTTTATTTCGCGCGGGCACACGACCCACTTGCGCCCGTTCCTCCGTCGCCATTTAAGGCCCTAATTATCCAGGCATTTCCTTCAAGGCGCCTCTCATCTCGGACTTCCTCATTGAGCCGGCGGAAGCGAGGCGACAGGCCCGCCCTGGTCGCTGACTCCCCCCCCCCCACGCGCCAACTTAAGGGCCCTGCCTCGTGATCCGAGAAACTAGGGCCGGTTCCGAGATGCCGACCCAGGCCTTTTCGCGGAAGGAGGCCCCGCGGCAAAAAAGCAGGCCCAGCCGATGACGAGGCCTCCTTTTCTCCCTCCCGCTCGGGTGCCGCGGGGCTCCTCCCCGCCACGAGGCCTCTCCCGGCTCCTCCACAACGCGGTGGGGTCGAGCGGCGGCAAAAGCTGGCCTCACACGAGTGTTTCTCTCACCACCCCCCTCAGTCATTCCCCCCTCTGGACAGAAATGTTCGATAATTTCACGTGAAGGAGGGCGAGTCCTTGCGGGGTCGGGGAGAAGGGGGCTCTGAGAGAAAAGACTTAGTGGGAAGCGCCGCCGCGAGGCAGGCCCAGGACTCTCCCGAGGAGCCGCGTTTAATCCGTAAAATGGATGCTCCGGGGATGACTCGCGTGGAGGAGGCGGGGAGAAGCGGAAGAGGAGGAATGCGCGGCGGCCCTCGTGGGGGTGCGAGAATATGGCTCCGGGAACAGGAAGCCGGGGGCCGGGAGAGCAGCCTCCCCCAAGCCCGGGCAAATTCCGCCCTGGAAATGCCTCCCCGCACGTGTCCCCGTCCCACCCGCTCCTTCCCCATGTGCCCGCTCCTCGAAATGTGGGGGGTAAAATAAGAGAAGGGAATCAATCGCCCGACCAGCTACGGCAATTTCTCTGCCCGCCCCCCCCCCCGCTTCTCCCCATTCCTCACCGTCGGCGGGCTGCTGGAAGTTGACATAGGCGTAGCCCAGGGAGCGCCGGGTGATCATGTCCCTGCAGACGCGGATGGAGAGGATGGGCCCGGCGGGGCTGAACTTCTCGTAGAGCATGGCCTCGGTGACATCGGGGTGCAGGTCCCCCACGTAGAGCGAGGCCATCGGGTAGCTGGGGGCGCTGGGGTTCATGCTGGCGGGGGGACGGGGAGGGGGGGCGAGGAGGCAGGGCAGACTCGCGAGCGCCGAGGAGGCCGCGACGGGCCGCCGGGTTCGAAACTCAACGGCTCCGCGGAGGCGGTTGGCGACGGTTGGCGGGCCGCTCGAGCGCTCGTTGCTGCCGGCGGGAGGAGGAGGAGGAGCGGGTTGTTGCTGCTGCTGCTCCTGGAAGCGGCGGCGGCGGCTCTTTTTCTTCTTCCTGCTGCTCTTGGTAGTGGCTTGGGCGGGTCTCCTCTCGGCTGCGCCGGGTCTGGGACTTCGCTTCGCTTCACCGGGTTATTTTATACCAAACCGGCCGGTTTCAGATAGGGGCGGGTGGTAGTCGAGGGGGGTTTTTTTTAATGGTTTTTTCGGGCTTTTAAGATTTTTTTTGGATTTTTAAAGGTTTTTTTTCTTTTAGTAATAAATGGTGCGGCGGAGCTGGTGTGCCCGGGGAAGGCCGGAGCACACACACTACGCACAACAGCACCTTCAGCGGCCGGGGGACAAGGGGGAGGCCGCCGCCCCGGCCGCGCACTATATATACAAGCCCCGCCCCCAGCCGCCTCTACCATACAGCTCGCCACGCACTGAAAGGGCTCGGCGCGCACGCGCCGCCACAAAAGGGAGAAAAAGGGAAGGACGAAAGGGGCGGAGCAGAAGCGCGTGGCGGTTGCGTCTGACGCCATGGCTTACGAAAAGGTGCCCGGGGTTGGGCAATAGGTTGCGCATGGGCAGTTGGAAGACGCACGAGAGAATAGGCGGCTAGATCACAGGACTATTGTGGCGGTGGGGAGGGCAGCGGTAAGGAGGAAAGAAGGAGCGCATGCGCTGCTGGCTTCCTTGCGGTTAAAAAGCAGGCCATTAACCTTTGTACAAAACGCATGCGCAAGGGGAGTGGCAGGCTATTACAGGTCTACGAATAGCAAGCGTTTTCGTAAAGAACGCTTCAGACGGGCGCATGACAGTCAGGTTTCATGAACGCATGCGCAGAGATGGGCGTGTGTGTTTTTTAACAGAAAGAATTGTTTAGTTGGTAGGGAGAGGGAAGAACTGGTGGTTGTTTACTGTGCTGCTGGTAAAAAAGTAAACTCTTTTCCCCCCAAAAAAGATATTTATTAAAATTTCAGCATATTACAAAAATAAGAGAAAAAAGAAAAAATACAAAAATAAAAATACAAAGTAAAAACAGTTAAAAACAAATCAGTCTTTCCATATCTTATCTTTCATTTGCTTGTTTCCCTGACCTCCTCACACCTCCCTTTTTTGTATTCCAGTTCAATTAGTTAATTCAGCAAATCCTTTCCCTCTTTGATTTTATCTTAATCTTTTATCTTCATATATTATAACTTTAGGTTATCACCTGTTAACAATCCATTTTTACATATTCCTTTATAATATTGCTGCTAAAAACCACTTCAATCCAACATCATTCTAACATTCATTAATTTTGCAGTATTTCTGTAAATAATCTTTAAATTTCTTCCAATCTTCTTCCACCAACTCTTCTCCCTGGTCTCGGATTCTGCCAGTCATTTCCGCCAGTTCCATGTAGTCCATCACCTTCATCTGCCATTCTTCCAGAGTGGGTAAATCTTGTGTCTTCCAATATTTTTCAATAAGTATCCTTGCTGCTGTTGTAGCATACATGAAGAAAGTTCTATCCTTCTTTAAAACCAGTTGGCCAACCATGCCCAGGAGAAAGGCCTCTGGTTTCTTCAGAAAGGTATATTTAAATACCTTTTTCATTTCATTATAAATCATCTCCCAGAAAGCCTTAATCCTTGGGCATGTCCACCAAAGGTGAAAGAATGTACCTTCAGTTTCTTTACATTTCCAACATTTATTATCGGGCAAATGATAGATTCTTGCAAGCTTGAAAAGTAAACTCGAGGGGGGAATCTTACTCTCAATAGTTTAGACTCTGACATTGTTTCCACCATTAAAATGTAGATCATTTGTCCTTGTTGCTGTCATAGTTAAGCTTTTCAGCTAAGGTTGGCTACCAAAATGACTTTGCAGCAGTTAAAATTCAGAATAAAAAACTGTTCATGCAGTTTCAATCTCCATATGGGACAGGTGCATATTCCTGCTTGCTGGGGGTTGAACAGGGCAGGTCTGTGGTTGTTTGTGCCCCTCATCCCCAATATCAGCTCCAAATCTTTCTGCCCTGAAGTAGGAAATTCTGTGTATCTGAAGTTTACCATCACCGACAGATGCTTGTGATGGGATCCTGACATTATGGCTGGATGAGACACTGGATGAACACCTGTTAATTCATTACATTTGTATCCCAAGAATTCAATATGGTACAGTAAACAGAGAGCTCCCATCTAGCCGCTGACCAAACCTTGATTTGTTTGGCTTCAGCATAATTCTACTTTCTTAAAAGAGATGAGTTACCGCTTATTTATTTATTTATTTCATATCCTGCCTTTCTCCCAGGAGAAGCTCACAACATGAATTAAAAAACGTGAAATTATAAACTAGATGTATTAAATCTAAAATCACACCGATCAGTATAAATATTTAAAAGCACGCACAAATCAGTTCTCTATTAAAACAACACTGATTCAAACACCTAAAACCATCTAAAAATAAACCGAAAAGGAAATGTACATCACCCACACTCAGAATATTCTGCCACGATAGCCTCTTAGTGGCCATAGGCCTGTCCTAAATAAAATAGTTGTCAGCTAGTGAAAGAAAAACAGAGGGGGCCAGCCTAGCCTCTTGTGGAGAGGAGTTCCACAGTCTGGGAGCAGTAGCCGAGAAGGCCCTTTCTCATATCCTTAACAAGTGTGCATGTGAAGGTGACTGGACCGAGAGAGAGTCTCGCCCAGAAGATTTCAAAGCCAAGGCAGGCTCATACAGGGAGATACAAACTTTCAGATTTGCATGGCTCTTGTAAAGAGCAGGAGAATTCCTGCCCACCCTTGTAGCGCATGCTTATGGGCAAGGTGGAGGTTGTGAATAAAGTGGGCATGCTGCTTCTGGTTGCTGGGTGCCAAAACAGGAGGCAATCAAGCAGAAGCAGACCCCCCAAAGCAGAGGGAAGACTTTTGAGGTATGAAGGGAAACGCAGCATTTTTTACATGTCCCACCTCCCCCTTTACCTCCACCTTCAACTAGGAGCAGGCTGAGGGGCCTAAGCAAGTTTGCTGCCACAAAACATTTATTTAAATGCTTGATTAATTTTATTATTATTATTATTATTATTATTATTATTATTATTATTATTATTATTATTATTATTATGTTTGTACCCCACCTTTCTTCCCACAAAAGCCCTGGATAGCAAACACATAAACAATAAAACAATTACAGCATCTGAAAACAATTCCTATGCATATGCAGGCTGAGAAAGAGCTCCACTGCCTGTCTGATGTTAAACGGGAGGGAATTCTAAAGGGTAGATGCCACAGCACTAAAGGCCCAATTCCTTCATTATTAAAATACTGTATGTCTATTCTGCTCTTCCTGTCCCAACAACAGAACCTGCAAGGCAGCTTGGCAGAGTACACAAGCAGTAAATCCCATTTAAAACTATCAAGTTGGAAGGAACCTCAGAGGTCATTTATTCCAACCCCCTGCCAATACAGGGGACCCACTATGCCAGTATTCATGCTAGGTGACTGTCCAGCCTCTGTTTAAAAACCTTTAGTGAGAGGCAACCAGCCTTTCAAGACAGCCTGTTCGGCTTGCAGTCTCACTGTGAACTAGGAGTTATTTTGTTATTCCAGATGTATTAACACGGAAAGCCCAAAATTCACGTCTGACTGGGATGAGGGACAAAGAAAGCAGTGCTAGGAACACCCTGCCTAGAAAAGTCCACTTCACCCCTTTCCTTATGTTCTTCTTTGGCAGTGCAGAAACTTTCCTTTCCAGCATGGCTTTTGGCTTTTAATGGTTGAGAATCTTCACTGAAGACTTGCTGTGTTAAACTGCTATTCTCATTGTTTTCATCTGCTGGGCTTCCACCTCTTTCTTTTCAACAATGGTACTTTTCAGTGGGGGTTTTTTTAAATTAACTTTTTGTATTTTTTATACTGTTTGTATATTCCTTTATTTTTCAGATGCCTTGATTTATTATTTTTTAAATGGAGGGAGTTAAATGTTTTAAATAAATAAATGCAACAATATGAACCTGTGTTTGTGGTGTTAATGAGATTTGTGTTGCCTCCCACTTGTCAAACATTATTTCTGTATCATGTGAAGAACTTCCATCCTCTGAGCTTGCTTTTCCTTCATCATTTCTCTTGCATCAGGAAGCCTCATTCGCCTTTTCCTCCTCTGGCTTGAACTTTGCCTTCTGCCTCTCGTTACTATTTAAATTAGTGAGCACTGATCCTGAAGAAACTGCTGAAGTCATCAGTCCTGTTTGCCAGTTACTTCTGTTTCTTCTTCTCACTGAATCATAAAATCGTAGAATTGTAAATTGGGAAGTGACCCCAAGGATACCTAGTCCAACCTCTTTCAATGCAGGAATCTCAGCTAAAACATCCATGGCAGACTGCCATCCAACCTCTTCTTTAAAATCTCCACAACCTCTTGAGGGAGTCCATTCCACTCTCAAACAGCTCTGACTGCCACATAGCTGTCAACCTTCCTTTTGCGGGAAATTCCCTTATTTCAGTGCCGTTTCCCACTGCTTCCCGCTGCTATCCCGGATTGTTAGATATCCCGTAGACTGTCTCCGGGACAGGTGAGGCTGCTGATCCCTTATTTTCAAATCCGAAAGCTGACAGTTATGCTGCTGATCCCTTATTTTCAAAACTGAAAGTTGACAGCTATGGACTGTCATAAAGTTCAGCATCTCCTTTCTTGTAACTTAACACTATTGGCTTGGGTCTTACCCTCTGTAGCAGGAGAAAACTTGTTCCATCTTCCATGTGACAGCCCTTTAAATATTTGAAGATGGCTACCATAACTCAATTGCCTCTTATCCAGGCTAAACATACCCAACTCCCTCAACAGTTCCTCATAAGGCTTGATTTCCAGACCCTCCTCTGCACACGTCCCAGTTTGTCAATATTCTTCTTAAGTTGTGGTGCTAAGAAGGCATACTTTGTTACCTCCATTGCATCCTCATTGTGCCACCCTGCACTTTTTCTGGGGAGTGCAGGGCCTTCTACAGTTCGTCTCCACCTCTGCTCAGTTTATATTCCTGTAAATAAGCCCAAATATTGCAAATGTGCCATACACTGCTTCCAAAGGATATTTAGCTTCCTCTGGAACATCTCGCCACTTGGAGAAGTGGGGAGTGTGTTAGTAGGTACTTCATAGTAAGCAAAAAGGGTTGATCCAGTATATTATTATAAAGTATTATACACGGCACTTTACAAAGAACAGGTGTGGCAGGTCTCTTCCCTGAGGGGCTTACAGTCTGTAAAACAGACACAGGGAAACAAGAGAGGGAGTGGGGAAATAGAAGCTGAGAAGGCAGGAGAAGAATATGTGGTGATTTTAATTACATGTACTTTGGCTTAATTGCAATAAAGTGCAGGAACTAGGCCACAGGCCTGGAGCTGGGAGCCCAGCAGCTGTTTTTTGACTCCCAACTCTCACCATCCCTGACCATTGTCCATGGTGGCTGAAGGGAGAGAGTCCCAACATTTGGAAGGCCTCAGGTTCCTCACCCCTAAATAATTGAAAGGTTTTCCAGAGACGCATATTCTCCCCCTAACTCTTCTTGTGCTCTGCCTCACCCACTTGTATCTTCCCTCAGCCCCTCTTGGGCTCCATCTAGAGTCAGTGGCAAGAGGAAGCAATGCAGTGATGACACATTAAATTGGCGTGTGTCTCTGAGGTTCTACAGTAGCATGCTGAAAGCAAGGATTTCTCTTTCATTTGGCTTCGTCAAGCAAAATAACCAGTTATGGTTTATGATTTTATTCATCCGGATTCTGTCTGATATAGCAGCAGAATTTCCAAGGATTTTTTTTTTTTTTTTACATCTTAGCAAATCGCAGATCACACTTTCTCCTCTAATGATGATAACTCTTCACCATGGCAACTAGCAATTCATGCCACAGAAAATTAACAGAAAGAAAATGAAGGGTTTTTTTCTTTTTGTTTTCAGTGGTCTTTAATAGAACAAAGTTAGGTGGTGCTGTGGAGAAGTCTTTGCAAACTCTGAACTGCAGATGGAAGCTGTAACCCTAGGGTGCAAGTAAGGTCAAAGCAGGAAGTCTAGTCTAGCAGGAAAAATCAAGGTCCAGCAGAAACAAGAACTAGCACTGGAATGCAAGACACTTTCAACAATAAACACAAGCAGGTTTCTGTGGTTCCTTGAATAGTCTGTAAGTGGAGGTATTTATAAGTGGCAGGCACATGCCCCTGCCACCATCACCCCATGCAAAGACATATTCACCACCTCTGGTGTCAACCAGGTAACCCAGTCAAGAAGGGCACCCACTCATCGTCAGCAGGTTGCAAAAACTGCAACTGATGCCAACAAAGCATGGCTTGTTGGAGCATTGGAGTCTTCAGTTGGAACTGCATCAGTTGCGGCATCCAGCTTACTATGAAGACAAGCAACTTTGTCCTCAAAGTGTCCAGCAAGCTACTCACAGAAGGTCTCTGAGGTGTTCTAAGATTTCTCCACTAAGACAGGTGTGAATAGCCTATACACCACTTTGAAGAGCTCTGCTGGGTGATTACTCAAATACATGAAGGAAGCAGCAAAGCAGGCTCTTTTTGCTGCTTTCACCACCATGCACTAGACCCAGTTATGAACGCTAGGCACAGTGGGACTTTCATAGTTAATCCAGAGCTGAATTAACCATCACGCTAATTATAGTACAGAGAAGGGCACTTACCGCACTAAATGGGTTGCCAATAACGAGTAGTGGCCAGTCTGGTGGAACTGTGATCCGTGGCTCACCATGGCTGCAAACCCGCTACTCAGTGAAGTGATTAAGTAATCTTTAGTAAAACTTGGCAGAAACTGCAAACTCAGCATTTGAAATATAAAGTGGAAGTATACAACATCAACATTATTTTCCACCCTGCTGTAGGTTTTGTTTCATTTTGAAAGATTTTTTTTATTTTATGGTCTATTATTGTTTATATCTTGAATTATATATATATATATATATATATATATATATATATAGGCACTATATATATATATATAGAGAGAGAGAGAGAGAGAGAGAGAGAGAGACTCTAAAGGCCTTCATCTGGCCCTGCTTCTGAGAGCCCAAACAGATGGACTCGTGCTTGCTAAACATATGCTTGTAGATCCCGTGCCTTATCTCCCCACATCTCCCCATAGCTCTGCTTATTGAAGACTCCCTACCCCCAAAACCAATTCATTTCTGGCACCAGAGCCAAGCTTGTGGGGAGTGGGGGGTAATCAAAGCTGTGCAGCACAGGGAGGTAAGGCAGGATGGAGATGAGTTTTACTCCCCTTCACCCATAAGTTCCATTTAGTAATAAGAGTAGCCCTCCCTCACATCTAAGTTAGATCCGAAGTACACATTTTGCAAACGTGTGTGTATGTGTAGTCCAACATTGCAGGGGGTTGAACAAGATGACCCTCAGGGTCTCTTCCAACTCTACAATTTTATGATCTTAGTGTTTGTAGCAGGGCTGCAACAAACTGAGGGTAGCGAGCAGCCTATTTGAACCTAGCAAATAAATATTGAAACCTTGTTTTATTATCTACCTTCATGTCCATTTTCAATAAGGCTTTTCAAATCAAATCAAATTGTTTAGTTAATTAAAATCTGAAGAGGCCCCCTCCCCACTGCACCCAATAATCCATTTTCTGCACTGATAAGATCTGCAAATGTTCAATTTCATTCTCCAGAAACTTGTTTGGTTGCTGTCAAAGCGTGTGGATTTCTTTTGTGCTATTGAAGATTCTGCAGTATTATGCTCACATTTTTTCCCCTTTTGCTAGGCTGTTCAGTTTGCTTAGCAATTGATCCAGTTTCAAATGCCTGCTGTCCCACGGAGTGTTCATTATCGCCATTAACTGCGGTTCTGAAGATGTGGGTCATGAGTCGTTTTGTCTCACCTTGAAAAGTCCAGGCTTTATCTTCGCTTTTCTATTAGACTTTTGTCACAGATCTACAGCAAGCACATGAGGATCCCACTAGTCAGGAAGGGGGAGAAGAAAAGAAGTAATAGATCTGAACATTTTGTGCAGTTCATGCAGGCAGCATGACAGTGTTGCTTGGCTTAGTTATCTCACATTTCTGCACCTAAAATGAAGCATATTTAAAGGGTAGGAGTTTAGATTTTATTCTCCCTTTCTCTCAAAATGTATAATTGTGTTATGTGGGTAGCAATTTAACTGAAGAACATTTCAGATCATTTTGATTTAAAATAAGTTTATGTGTTCATAGTACAAAGAATGCCATATTGAGACCCTGGACAAAAGCTAGGAAATTTATGGAGAGCTTATCTACCTTCTGTCCTGGGAACTCCTACATTGGGCTGCCCTTCATGAATGTGTAGATAAGAGGTGGCAAACCTCTTTGGACCAGTGGACAAATTTGGGTTTTTGAGAAGGCATAATGGGTGGCAGCCACAAAATGGCTGCCATAGGGTATGAACAAAATGGCGGCCATATCTACAAGAACAGAAAAAGAGATGAGCACAAAATGCTGTGAGCATCCCCAGCCCCAACTGATGCAGGAAAAAGCAACTACATCAGTCACCATCATTTGTAGAGAGAAGCTCTTTGCATTTCTGCTCTGTTCAGAAGAGGTGGAAGGGTGTCTGATCCTGGCATCCAATGAAATGTGGGCATGTTTAAGGGGACATATTCAATGTAGGAGAGGCTGAGCCAGTGCAAAGAGGAGCTGAACAGCAAGAATAAACAGTCTCTTGTTCACTACAGATTTTTGAGGGGAGATTTACTGAAGCCTGTCTCAGTGACGTTTACGCTGGCATGATCATGTCCACAGAATGGAAGATGGCAGGATCCCCAAAGACATGCTCTATGGCAGGGGTAGGCAACCTAAGGCCCGGGGCCCGGATGCGGCCCAATCGCTTTCTCAATCCGGCCCGCAGACAGTCTGGGGATCAGCATGTTTTTACATGAGTAGAATGTGCCCTTTTATTTCAAATGCATCTCTGGGTTATTTGTAGGGCATAGGAATTCGTTCATCCCCCCCCCCCCAAATAGTCCAGCCTACCACATGGTCTGAGGGACGGTGGACTGGCCCACGGCTGAAAAAGGCTGCTGACCCCTGCTCTATGGGGAGCTGTCTTCAGGTACCTGGTCAATTGGCAGACCAACTGTAAGCTACAAATATGTCTGCAAACATAATGTAAAGGCTGGCAACATCAACCCTACCGTGTGGGAATCCCTTGCAGACAACTGAAGTGCCTAGAGACTGGCAGTCAAGTTGTGTACCCATAGAAGTGAACAGAGGAGAAATGACTGCTGGGAAGAGTACAGAGATAAGAAATGCCACGGTGCATCTGCGGCAGCACAACCAGATGCCTTCCTCTGCCCCAGCTGCAACAAAACATGTCTCTCCCACATTGGTATCTACAGCCACAGCAGGTACTGCAACTGTCCAACAGCTTGATCTTGCCTCCAAAAGCGCACTTCTCCATTGTCTCTTGAGGCAGATGCCAGCAACAATTTGCAGGCACCATAGAAAGTTCCGGCAGGCACACTGCTGCCTCCAGGTATCACATTGGCAACCCCTGGTTTAAAAGCTGCAGCTAGTGCAGAATGTGAGGGACGCAGGTGGCGCTGTGGGTTAAACCACAGAGCCTAGGACTTGCCGATCAGAAGGTCGGCGGTTCGAATCCCCTCGATGGGGTGAGCTCCCATTGCTCGGTCCCTGCTCCTGCCAACCTAGCAGCTCAAAAGCACGTCAAAGTGCAAGTAGATAAATAGGTACCGCTCCGGCGGTAAGGTAAACGGCATTTCCGTGCGCTGCTCTGGTTCGCCAGAAGCGGCGTAGTCATGCTGGCCACATGACCCGGAAGCTGTATGCCGGCTCCCTCGGCCAATAAAGCGAGATGAGTGCCGCAACCCCAGAGTCGGCCACGACTGTATCTTATGGTTAGGGGTCCCTTTACCTTTAGTGCAGAATGTGGCCCTAGAGTTTGGCTGCTACAAGCACATGGGTTTTGTGCTGTTCTGTTCTGTTCTTGTTCTCTGTCTTTGTCTGATCAGTGTGCTGGCGGTATTCTATAAAGCATTAAATGCCTAATATGCTAAAATGGCTAGCTTCCTCACCTGTGGCCCAGACATCTCACCGTGCCACCCATGAGCTGCCCAAATGTTGAGGATACACAGAGAAGTATTATTGGGAGCACCCCTTAGAGGCTTGCCAGAGTTGAGCATCTTGTGGAAGCATTGCCAGACTTTTTAGTTTGGGTCTGGCAGTCAGTACCTGGAGAGGGCTGTATGTCCAATGAAAAGGATGGTGGTATCATAAGTTGGTGGACAAACATGGTAATTTTTCTGAAGCATGCTGTAAACCCCCTGGAGTCCTGCGAATTGGGTATGGTAGATTCTCTGTCCCCTGTCTTCAAAAATAAGTTTTGTTATTTAAGAATTCCACATACTGTTATACTTTAGCAACAGCAAATTCTGGTGTTCATGTGTGGCAAAATTGCCTTGTTCTTGAACTCCAGTACATCAGAATCCTTCTTGCCCTGTTTTCCCCACCCTGTTTCTAAACTATCCACAGGACTGTGACATGTACTTAAATGTCATTGTGAAAACTAAAAAGCCTGAGATCTGTACCAGCAAGATAAGAAAGGAACACGTAGCTTTCACAAGGGAGTGCCAATTTCTTCAGACTGATATAGTGCGCTCTTGATAGCACTCCATGTTTTACTCGGTTTGGACATATAGTTCTGTGATACTCTTTGGCAGTACAAACTCCAAGTAAATTTTAAAGAAGGAATATTATGAAACAAAGGACATAGTGTGAATTCTTTCTTTCTTTTTTGGAGGTGGGAAAATCACTCTTTGCCCTTGTGATGAAATATATGGGTGTGTATTTTTCCAGTTCTTCAGCTGAGCTGGGAAAGGATGCAAGAAAGTCCTTTTGCAGCAAATAAGACAATTCCCACTTTGCATAACGTCTAAACAGTCAGGTTGGAAGCAAACAAGTTGGTTTATAATGGAGCATAGAACAAAGAAAAGGCAATAATTCCACAGGAACCAAGTGTAAGAAAGTAATGAAGTATATCTCCCGTCTGGACAAAAGGAAAGGGTAAACTAGCCATGATATTAACTGCGTGAATGCAAAACCTTTTAACTTGTGTATCTATTTGCCTCCCTGGGCTCCTCGAAGGAGGGAAGGCGAGATATAAACTCAGTAAATAAATAATACTTCAGCAGGTGTACGTCACCAAATTCCTTGTTGCCCGCAGCTGATAACAATAGCTTGGTCATTTGACGTGTTTGCTCATGTTCATCAGCTCAAAGTCACAATCGTTTCTGGGCAACATTTCAGGATCTACATCCCATTTGGAGGTGGCAGAGGCAAATGCTGGCACAGCAACCAACGTTTCATTTTTATTTTTCCTTACTCATTGTCCACTATACTTTTAAATCTGAAATGTTAGCCCTCTGCTCTGGTGCTAAGGTGGCTGATGTCTCATCCACTGCCTTGTCAGATTAGGCGATCTCCTGTCTTCCCACACTGACCGGAGGTTAGATTAAGAGAAAGTTCGCTTACCTGCAATTCCACATCAAGCTCAGAAACTGCAATAGGCATTTCTGGGCAGCTGCCTAGGCCCATTGCTGATGGGGGCCCTTTTTTGCGACACTCTGAGGAGTACGGCACCATTTACCTTTCCTACAATGTTCTGGAGTCTTTCCCCAATGTAGCGTCACTCCAGGGCATTGTGGGAAATGTAAAAGGTAACTCCAAAATGCCACAGTACTGATGGGGCTGCTACTGTGGCTGCTTGCTGGCAAGAAGGCCCACGTGGTGTGTGCATTCATGTCCGCTGACTGACATAGGAGAGGACCCACCAGAGGGCACCATACCAGAGGTTTTATCTCATAGCTGACCCCAGGAAACCATTTCTATCGAAGAAACTCCTTTTGCAACGGAATGCAAACAATATTTCCATGAAGTTTTCCTGCAATGAACAAGTGTTCTGCTGGGTACGCTAGGCTGACACCACATCCCTCTAGAAGCTGCCAGCAGGCTGTGAGGACAAAAGGTTTTGATCATTCCTTTTTTGGTTCAGTTCGTACTTTCTCATTTAAAAGACATAGCTCTTTCGATTTGTGAGAGTACTTCAAAGTCAGTCTTTGTAAAGTGAGCCGGCAAGCGGCGACAGTCACTGACATGTCCAGGCGTTCTTTTTTTTTAAAAAAAGAAAGAAGCCAGCTTCCATGTTATGTTAGAACAAAGTGGGTTCCCCTCCGCCCCCACACACTGCGATCACAGAAGTAGCAAAGTAGCATTAAATTTTGGAAGGTGAACAGTGACAGGGGTGTCATGGCAAAGATCTGAGGTAAACAAATTCCACTGCTCCCCTGAAGGAAGTCCCTGTCTGGGGAAGAAGGATGCACACCAATCACAAGCTACAAGAGGACCTCAGTATTCTTTTCAACTTTTTCTCTACACTTAATTTAAGACAGGACTGGGGAACTGAGTCAGGCTGGCGAGCCCCCCCCCCTGCCCCCGCCAATCTCCTGATGTCAGATGACTTGGTTTTGTCTGCCAGGCTTCGAATCAGACACAGTGCTTTGCTGGCACCACTGATCATAGGAGCCAACTCCTAGGGCCATGGAAGCTTTGGCTCCCACAATAAAATATTTGGGGTGGTGGTGGAGGCCCCACAAAGTTGATGGGCAGTGGATCATGTGATCGATTATGTAGCCCCCACAATACAGTATTTTATTCAAGTTGGCACCCCTGCCACTGATAGTATATGGTGGCATATAAGATGTCAGGTGACACCATATTGATGTCAGAAGTAGGGCAGGTAGGCATGGCTTTGCCAAAATTGCCTTGAGGGCCAAATGAGGAGGCCTGGGAAGCCTAATAATAATAATAATAATAATAATAATAATAATAATTTATTATTTATACCAACAGAACACTAAAATACAATAACCTATTAAACATTAAAAGCTTCCCTAAACAGGGCTGCCTTCAGATGTCTTCTAAAAGTTTGGTTGCTATTTTTCTCTTTGACATCTGGTGTGAGGGCGTTCCACAGGGTGGGTGCCACTACCGAGAAGGCCCTTTGCCTGGTTCCCTGGAACTTGGCTTCTCGTAGCAAGAGAACCACCAGAAGGCCCTCGGCGCTGGACCTCAGTGTCCGGGCAGAACGATGGAGGTGGAGATGCTCCTTTAAGTATACTGGACCGAGGCCGTTTAGGGCTTTAAAGGTCAGCACCAACACTTTGAACTGTGCTCAGAAACGTACTGGGAGCCAGTGTAGCCTAATCAGGCCTGTGGGGCTGTGAGTTTCCTACCACCACTGATTTAAGAAATGCCTTGCCCTGTAGCTGCAGCCTATTGGCTGCTTGTGTGTAGATGGTGTGCTAATGTCTGTTGCTTCATCAGAAGAGGGAAGGATGTCAACAGAAGGAAGGAAATCTCAATATGGAAGGGAGAATTCCCAGGCTTAAACATGTAGATGTTTGCTGTAGGGCTTGATGGTTTGCTGTGAAAATCTTCATGGTTATCAGCAAACAGATTTACTCTTCTGCAGTTTAAATGTATGCCTGGCATTCAGAAGGTCTCCAGTTCAGTCCGTCACATCTCTAGCTAAGGAATTTCAGGAAGCTGGACTGGGAAGGACCACTGCCCGAAAAATGGACAACGGAGCCAACTGGAGCAGGCAGGACTAGGTTAGATGGACCAACAGAATGAGACAGCACTTCATGTGTTCACATTTCATGTATGCATCATGTACAGTATAGCCTTGCAATGTTGCATCAGCAGCTGAAATTTTATTACAGTGATGCAACATTACAGAAACTACAGCATTGCAGCATCATGCTGAATTGGCTTGGAATTACTCAGTTAGTGAAACCTTCTGCTTGCACAACTTTACAGCCTTTAAATCAGGAATGGATGAGGAGTGTCACTGTACACAAGGCTTTGGGGGAGAACATGGCTGGACTGCTGATAAGTATGGCTGTCGCTGCTCGGAGCAGCCGCCAAGCGACCCTTTAAAAGAAAAGCTGCCTCAATAACACCCTGTGTGTTTCTCAGGTTTTTCTACCTCTTCCCCATAAAATATTCAACATTTCCCCCCTCCCTTTGGTCCCCAAAATCCTGGGGCTTTTTTGTGGGGGGTTGGGGTGGTTTCAAGATGAAACTTTCAGTTCAGTGTTAACCCACCTAGAGTGGATTACTGCAATGCACTCTATGAACCCCCAGGGAGTTTCAGCTGACAAAGTGTCATGGTGAAAAAGTTAAGCGGGCAAGTGAGTCATGCACCTCTTAAGCTGCCCCCCTGCCTCCCACCCACCGAGAACATAGTAGACAAGGGAAAAACCAGCCTAGTCCAATGCACTGGCCAGAGAAGCAGCTGCTGCAGGGAATTTGCTTCTCTAATGCCCAAAGGACTTTACTCGTCAGCTGCTTATACCATACATTTAAAGCAGAGTCTACCATGTGAACTGTAGTTTAAGCATGCTGGGAACTGTAGCTCTGTGAAGGGTAAATGACAGTTCTTGGAATGCTTTGAAGAGGGGGAATGTATGCTGGGTGCATAGCCAGAATGCTTGCTTCCCTCCCCATTCCCTTTTCCTTTTGTGTCTGGCCTATGATGCCTCACTCGGACAGCAACAATTCCCAGAGTGGTTTAACGATAAATCCCTCTTCCCATGGAACTCTGGGAATTGTAGCTCACTGAAAGGGAATTGAGGTCTCTTAACAACTCCCATCACCCCTTAGCAAACTACAGTTCCCAGGATTCATTGGGGGAAGCCATGACTGGTATGTCACGGCATTAAATGTACGCATAGTGCAGATAGGACCTTCCTTAAAATCCTGGCAACAGGACAGCATCCTCCACAATACCTCAGAGCAGCAGCCTAGCTTTGGAGATATGGAGTGGGCTGTGTCATTCGACACGTCTTCCCTCACCACCTGCCCCCTCAGAGAGCTGCCTTTTGTTACTTAGTGGTAAGACTATCCCTAAGAGAGGGGTAGGAACATAGGAGCCAACTCCTAGGGGCTGAGGTCTTTTTGGGGCCCCAATAAAATATTTGAGGGGCCCCAAAAGTTGATGGGCATTGCCATTCAAATGGTGTGTGCATGCTGTGTTTTGTTGAGAGATTATGTGGGGTGTGGCCCCCCAATATTTTATTTAAGTTGGCACCCCTGGGTAGGAAGAAGTAGGGCAGATATACCAGGATCCTCAGAAAGGAGGAGATAAAAGACCTGTTCGCACATGACACTGAACAAGCATTCACACTGTATGGTCCACACATTCAGGAGGCTGTAATAATTAGTGCTATTCCAGCATGTTAAATTAACATATAAGGGGCCTGTGAGAATGAAGCAAGTTCTAGCGTTTCTTCTTTATTGGGGTTGCAGATTTACCAAAAGCATGTTTAAAAATGCAGGATGTGTTTAATTATGACAACAATCTTTGGAAACGAATTGTACCAATTAACCTGTAGCACCGCAGTTAGTAACATTCGGGCTGAAATAGAAATGTCAAAAAGGTGGTTTTCTTTTAAAACATAGTGATAACGATGACAGAGCCACATGTATTTCCAGGTAGGGGGTCAAGTGAAAAGGATGACAGAGGCTTCTGCACCTTTAATAGTTATGAAGAAAACAACGAAAGGTGCAGGAGCCCTGACCTATTTTGCATTCAGCTGTCCACATTGGCGGGTTTGTGGAGGAACGAGGAGGCCGAAAGGAGGATTCTAAGAGCGGAAAGGGGCACTGCGCTAGGATCTGCAAAAGAAGGCATTTTATACGAGGTAACAAACCCAGTCTCTGGCTGCTTGCAGGCCTTTAGCTTTCTGTGGTGAGGCTAAGAGGAAGTTAAAAACCAAACCTCCTTCCCCAGCGCACAGCCCCACGGTTAACGTTGCACATCCCTCACTTGGCCACCAGAGAGCAGCCCTCTAGTTCAGAGCTGATGAACACAAAGAAGAAAAGCAGCAAAATAAAATGTTGTCATTCCTCGAATTCTCAGACTGTTCTCTTGTTGCCAGTCCCACAGGGGGATCTGTGAGGACTGCATAATTCACCGAGTAATGCCTTGAACATTAAGCACTTCTGTAGAAACATTACATTTCCCATACATTTGGGTGCAGAGACGAGTGGGCCTCTAGAATCGTGCTCTGCTCTTTGTGTGACGTCCCCTGTAATTTATTTTGTTTAAAAAATTGATTAGGAACCTTCTCCATGTTTTTTTTTATCGACTGCTCTGCTCTGTACATATCGACAGGCAGTCCTCTTTCCTCCTGTTGATGAAACCAGAGCGTTCTGCTTGCATTTTGGAAAAACCCTCTCCCTAGGCAGCCTGCTAAAATATTCTTCTTATTGGGCTATGTTTTTCTTGACTAGCTGCCAAAGTTAACTACTGCATTTCAAGCCAAAGGCTATTTAGAGCCATTAAGTCACTGGGTTGGCTGCCTTTTCTGCATTGGCTTGAAGAAATACTGTACCTGTGCAATTTTCTTCTGCAGGGCACACCATACAGACCAGAAAGGAACTGGGGCAAGTCTTCAAAAATGTCTTGATAGCTGTAGGGTTTCCCCTTCACCCCCTGAATTGCAGGACTCCACACTTTTACAAGTAAAAAGATGTACATCCAGTGCAGAGACAAAGCAAAATCTTCAGATCAGCAGAGGGGGCCCTCTTCCTACTTCCATCATTTTCAGAGATTTGGAGTACGTGTGTGACCTAGGATAAAGCATTCTCTGGGGGCATACCTGGCAAAATTTTGAAGCCAAAATCTGGGACACCATCTTCCAATTTTTATTTTTTATTTTTGCAAGAGTATGACAGACCATTACAGGTGCCACATAATACCCATTCTTCATTTGAGACAAAGCAATCTTTTCGCGTGGCAGCATGTAAACTTTGGAACTCCCCGCCTAATGACAGAAAGCAGGTGCCTTTGCGGTACTGTTTTCAGTACCTGCTAAAAACATTTTTGTTTAGACAATCCTCCCCAGATACGTAGAATGCTGGTGTGTGTTTTAATTCGTTTTTAGCTTACTGCTGATTTTTTTTTAAAAAAATGTTTTAAATCGTTGCTTTTAACTGTTTTTACTGCTAATCTTATTGTTTCATTCCCTCTGTTAGACGCTTCGAGGTTTTTACACTCGTGGAATATTTTTATGAAATAAAAATAAATACCGTATTTTTTGCTCTATAAGACTCACTTTTTCCCTCCTAAAAAGTAAGGGGAAATGTGTGCGCGTCTTATGGAGCGAATGCAGTCTGCGCAGCTATCCCAGAAGCCAGAACAGTAAGAGGGATTGCTGCTTTCACTGCGCAGCGATCCCTCTTGCTGTTCTGGCTTCTGAGATTCAGAATATTTTTTTTCTTGTTTTCCTCCTCCAAAAACTAGGTGCGTCTTGTGGTCTGGTGCGTCTTATAGAGCGAGAAATACGGTAAATAAGTAGACTGGGTGAACATCTCAAATATATCAGCCAGATTTATTTAGGCCTCTGATCAAAGCAATAGCAGGGCTCTTCATTCTAGGGGCCAAGGTCCATCATAAAAACATCCAACAGCTTGTTTTCTTAATACATTTATACAGGTGGCTCCCATAAAGAACACCTTAGATTTTAACCTCTTGCCTACTGCTTATCTAACTGTGACATTCTGAAGAGTGTATCTTGTTGTCCCTTTCCCTTCTAGCAGGGAATCTTTAACATTTTTACAAGTGACAGTAAAAACAGGCTTTTAGTCTGGACCATCCTGTTAAATCAAGCAAGGAAGCATGTGGCAACCGGTGTGTGGAATAGCCAGAACGCTGGATTTGGAGTAGAGAATTCTGAGTTAAAATCCCTGCTCTGCCACAAAACACCAAAGATTTGCAGCAGACAAACACAAGCTCCTAGCATTCATGAACTGTAAAAAGTAAAGGTAAAGGGAACCCTGACCATTAGGTCCAGTCGTGGCCGACTCTGGGGTTGCGGCGCTCATCTCGCTTTATTGGCCGAGGTAGTTGGTTTACAGCTTCCGGGTCATGTGGCCAGCATGACTAAGCCACTTCTGGCGAACCAGAGCAGCGCACGGACACGCCATTTACCTTCCTGCTGGAGCGGTACCTATTTATCTACTTGCACTTTGACATGCTTTCGAACTGCTAGGTTGGCAGGAGCAGGGACCGAGCAACGGGAGCTCACCCCGCTGCGGGGATTCGAACCGCTGACCTTCTGATCGGCAAGTCCTAGGCTCTGTGGTTTAACCCACGGCACCACCCGCATCCCTCATGAACTGTAGTGCCATGAAAAACTCAGGGTGACTTGGGGACAGCTATTGTTAGCCTAACCTCACAGGATCACTTAGCCTGAATTTAGCAATAAAAGTGGGGGCGCTTTGTTGTTTGATGCGCTGCCTCTTTCCCTGCGCTTCCATGTAGGGCTCTGCACCGCCCCATCTAGATCCTGTTACGGCTGTTGGCAAACTATTCATTTCGTTATGCAAACTACTGATGAATGGTCTAGGTTGGTTGGTAGATGCTTTCTCAACTGGAGCTAATGGTTAGGCAATAGTCGGCAGATCTCTCTTGAGTATTTGAATGGGTGAGCTTTCAAAGTTTGGAGAGTGACACACCCTTTCCTCTGCAGCTAAGGAAACAGACTGATATGTGTGCTGCTTTACTCAGACCTCTGCTGTTGTTTAAAACAGCTATTTTCCTCTCAATTTCCCCCACCCCTGCTTTACTCTGCCATAGTTTTAAACCACCACTTTCCCCTCTCATCGCTCCCTCCTTCTCAATTCAATGTCTTAGTCTCTGCTGCTGTTTAACCTGCCGTTGCTTTTTCTCCCCTGGCTTCGTGCAAATCCAGGACTGTGATGCAGCACCACAAATCCTCCAATGGGAGCTACACGACGACATCCTGGCATTTTTATTATATACACAGAAATAAACCAAATATGACATACCTTCCAACATTTCTCCAATGAAAATAGGGGCATCCTATTCAATAATAATAATAATAGCAATAAATAATTTTATTACTACTACTACTACTACTACTACTACTACTCTCTCTCTCTCTCTCTCTCTCTCTCTCTCTCTCTTACTATCTGACTGGGTTGCCCCAGCCACTTTGAGCAGCTTCCAACATGTACAGTCATACCTCGGGTTAAATATGCTTCAGGTTGAGCGTTTTCAGGTTACGCTCCGCGGCGACCCGGAAGTAACAGAACGTGTTACTTCCGGGTTTCACCATTTGCACATGCGCAGACACTCAAAATGACATCACACGCATGCCTGGAAGCGGCAGATTGCAACCTGCAGACGCGCAGACGCGGGTTGCGTTCGCTTCAGGATGCGAACGGGGCTTCAGAACAGATCCTGTTCACATTCAGAGGTACCACTGTATAAAAACATGTTGTTGTTGTTTAGTTGTTCAGTCGTGTCCGACTGTTTGTGACCCCATGGACCAGAGCATGCCAGGCACTCCTGGCATCCACTGCCTCCTGCAGCTTGGTCAAACTCATGCTGGTAGCTTCGAGAACACTGTCCAACCATCTTGTCCTCTGTCTTCCCCTTCTCCTTGTGCGCTCCATCTTTCCCAACATCAGGGTCTTTTCCAGGGAGTCTTCTCTTCTCATGAGGTGGCCAAAGTATTGGAGCCTCAGCTTCAGGATCTGTCCTTCGAGTGAGCACTCAGGGCTGATTTCCTTAAGAATGGAGTGGTTTGATCTTCTTGCAGTCCATGGGACTCTCAAGAGTCTCCACCAGCACCATAATTCAAAAGCATAAATTCTTTGGTGATCAGCCTTGTTTATGGTCCAGCTCTCTATAAAAACATAATAAAACATTAAACTAAGATGACTTCTGTGGATCTGGGACTGTCCCTTGAAAATAGGGACACTTGGAGGGTCTGCCATTACAAAAAGCCAGCATTTATTTATTACATTTGTATCTTTCACTGAAAGAGCTTGAGGCCACATACAAGGTTCTGCTCTCTCCCCCCCAGTACACACACATCATATTCTTACAACAGCCTTATGAGGTAGGTTAGGCTGAGAGAATGTGACCGGCCCAAGGTGGTACCCAGTGAGCTTCATGGCTGAATAGGAATCTCTGCAGTCTTATTCCTGACACTCCAGCGCAGGAATAGAGTCTAGGGCAGGGGTCAGCAAACTTTTCAGCAGGGGACCGGTCCACTGTCCCTCAGACCTTGTGGAGGGCCGGACTATATTTTGAAGAAGAAGAAAAAAAAATGAACAAATTCCCATGCCCCACAAATAACCCAGAGATGTATTTTAAATAAAAGGACACATTCTACTTATGTAAAAACACGCTGATTCCTGGACCGTCTGTGGGCCGGATTTAAAAGGCTATTAGGACGGATCTGGCCCCTGGGCCTTAGTTTGCCTACCCATGGTCTAGGCTACCATACTTCTGGAATTTCCCAGATATATCTGGGATTCATCTGTTGAAAACAGTGTCTGGGTGGAAATTCCTTTAACTGCTTAAAATGTTTATGAAAGCCCATATTGGAAGTGTTGTGGTTTTTTTTGGCAATTTTCCTTTAAAAAGCTCAGTTTTTTTCTTTTTTGTTGGAGATTTTGGAAAAAAAAGTTCAACAACTTTGGGCAAATGAGATGGAGCTTTAGGGAACAATCAATTTGACAATGATATGCCTTCTGCTTCCTGTATGTATTGTTTAGGGTACATGGGCCCTTCTTATGTTGATCCCCTCCCTTTTCAGTTCAAAACCAGCTTACAAGAATCAAAGTGCAGACAAAATGGAACAATGTACAAAGTACATTGGCGGCCCAGCTTTGGTTTCTGGCTCTTGCCTCCAGGATAGAATAGGAGCTGCAGATAGACTGAGAGGCCTGCTGATGGTAAAAGGTCTCATTCTGCCCAGAGAGTCCTTTCACGGATCTGAAGACAGATTTATCTAACCCAGAGGTGGGGGACCTGTGGTCTCTCAGACGTCTTTGGACTTCGAATCCCATCACCCACAACAAATGTCTCTGCTGGCTGGGGCTGATGGGAGTTGGAGTTCAACTGCATCTGGAAGGCTACAGGTTCCCCACTCCTGCTCTTGCCCTTGGCAGTTTGTGTTCCCTGTCCCCATCTTCCTTATGCTTTCTTTAGGAAGCAATGCAATAGAACAAATATATTAGCTGATCCCCAGTCAATCGGATTGTTCGTTTTAGGTGTGATGCTCGCCAGTCTGCATCCCATGCGACAGGAGCAAGAGAATCAATGAACTGATGGATATTTTCCGTTGCTGGCTGGCTGGCCGGCCGGCCGGCTGGCTGGCTGGTGTGATCCCAGCCCTTTTTTACAGCTCCTTGAACAAGAGCCAGAGCGAAGTGGCCGGCAGCGGCACTGCCAAGTTGCAACTCCCAAGCATTACTGCTGCTGCTATTTATAATTCTGCCTCAGCCTGTGCTATGCTGATGAGATAATAGCATTGCTGTTTGGCTATGCAAAGCTAATATCCCTCCTCCCCCTCTTCTGCTGTGTGGTAATTGTTTCCCAATTTAATTGGCTTTAGTGGGGTTTTTTAATTGCTTAAATTTTGGATTGGGTTTTTGTATTTTTAACTGTCTGTAAACTGTCCAGAGACCTGAGTTATGTGGGCAGTGTGCAAATGTAAAACAAATAAATCATTAACATGTATTCATTTCTTTCTTTAAAAAAAACAACTAAAAACTTTAGTTATATAACAAAAGGAGGTTATGGCTAGGAAAGGATTGTGAGTTAGGTTGTTAAGTGGGAAATTTTTCTAAGTGAACTAGAGAGCAACTGCAGTTGCACGTTGGGTTGTATGCAGTGCAATGCAAGAGGCATTCTGCTCAGACAACAGGAATCCCCTCCCTCTCCTCCCCTGTTCTCTGTGCCCCCCCCACCTGTTCCAGAAGGCCCCCATAACACTTGGGGAGGGGGAGAAAAGGGAAGCCCCACTGAGCAAGCAGAATTGCACAGTAGCAGCATTTGATACAACCCTGTTAGTCCCAATTAGTGATGGGTGAGAAATTCGATTCGGTTCACATTTAAAGGCAAATTTATCAAGTTTGTGGTTTCTGAAACAATGTGAGAGCTGAAACGCAGCCATCGTTTGAACTTTGCTCTTATCTGAATTTTGAGATGCAGTTCACCAACCAACCAGTGTTTACAAAAATGCACATATTAGTGGAAAGTGTGCGTAAAAACGAGCATTTTAGTGAAAATAGCATACAAAAGCACATTATGTTAGGGGAAATTTCTTGCAAAAATGTGTACTTTGGTCAAAACTGCATACACACATGTGTTTACTTGGAGAAATTCTCATTGCCAATCAATTTAATTTGGATTTTTTAAAAATTGCAAATTGCTGCAGAAAGGTGGAGAGCTGAATTTAAGACTGGAAGAAGAAGAAACTGAGATAACCAAAACTGACAGATTATTCTATCCCTAGTCCCTATACACTGGTACCTCTGGTTGCGAACGGGATCCGTTCCGGAGGCCCATTCGCAACATGAAACGAGCACAACCCACAGAGGTGTGTCTACGCACATGCGGGTTGTGATTCATCGCTTCTGCACAAGCGTGTGACATCATTTTGCGCTTCTGCGCATGCGTGAGCGGCGAAACCTAGAAGTAACCCTTTTCGGTACTTCTGGGTCGCCGCGGGATGTAACCTGAAAGAACATAACATGAAGCGGACATAACATGAGGTATGACTGTGTATCTCATCGTAACCAGCAATTATGTGGCTGTCACCCAACAGAGTGTCAGTCTTGTGCTTAGCGATTCCAGTGGGCACCTTGACACTCAAAGTGCGGGTTCACTTGTACCATTCAGTTTCACATAAACCGATGATTCACAGCCAAATGTGTGAATTGAAATGACTCTTCTGAAAAGCAATTCTGCCTGTGGTATTTTCACACATGCAAACCTTCATTGGATGTTGTGCCCAGCAAGTGAGGGAAGAGACGTGCAAACCAGTTCAGTAGCCAGAGATGAGGAGAGTTGGTAGTCCCAACAACATCTGCAGGGCCGCAGGTTCTGCATCTGTGCCTTAGACTGAAGTAGATATGTAGGAACTTTGGGGGCTTTTAAAAAATTATACATTAGTAGTAGTCCACATCCTTAACATCCTCTTCCAACTGCTCTCATTACAACTTCCTGAACCTCTTCTGGGTGTAATGGACAGATTTCGACTCAAGGAAACGAGGGTACAAAATCTTCACTCAGCTATGAAACTTCCTTGGCGATTTTCAGCACACCCCTGTAGCTCAGTCTGCCCTGCCTCACAAGTTTGCTGTGAAGATAAACAAAAACCTCACCCAGGCCTCTTTGAGCCTCCTTTGGAGGAAATGCAAGAAGCGAGTGTTATAGACAGATAGACCTAGGAGAATTTAAAGCAGTTTAGGCATTCCGCAGATGTATCTGCCAAAAGGGAAAACTCTCTCACAAAAAAACTAGTAGGCAGGCAAGTTGTTGTGCTGAAGCAACTTGTGATCCATCAAGCCCAATACAGCCTGACAGTCAAATATTCTAGCTTGCTAGATGTTTGATGGGACCCACTATTGCAATTCCTGGCAGGCAAAAAACCCCAAAAACATCAACCCCTAGAGGACCATAGCGGGACCATGTTTGGCTTGGTGGGTCACAAGTTGTGACTGTGACCCTGGAGCAGGGTCAGACTGACATTTAATTCAGAATTAAAGAGCAGCTCCACTGGGTTTTTGCTGGGTTGTGTGTCTTTGTATACACCAGCCCTTTTACTTTTTATAACAAATATTTGTGTGTGCACTTTTATCAATTCTTGCATGAATTTTCTTTCCCTCTTGCTGGTTTTTATAGTGAGTGTATACTGCTGGTCCTTATTCTGGCTTTTAGAATGAGATATTTTGTGCTGGTTTGATTTATACTATTAAAAAAAAATATGATTGCATTTTTAATTTTTAAAATAAGTTTGTAAACCATCCAGCGTACATATCTACACATATATATGAATGATGAAGGCAATAGATGTGCAGTGACTGAGGCTGAAGATTATTGCTGCTGGTTTTGATGCGAAAGCATGGCTATAGAGCTGACAGGATGTCACCAACCATCACATCCTTCCTGAGATACTGGTCACTCAGCTTCAGGTGGCAGTATGCATGACTTGAGGGGAGGAAAAGAAGATGCTGATTGGATAGAGAAGCACAAGCGAGTAATGGAACAGGAGCACCAGAGAGGATCAGCTCCCTAACCCATAGGCTCATGAAAAAATATAGCTGTAAGCTGTAAGCTATAATGTAGTACTGCTGCATGTAGCATAAAGTTGGGAGAGGGAATCTCCTGTAGGTATTGTCTGGTCTTTCTAAAAACAGAGGGCTCCAGCGCTCTGGAATCAGTCGCCAGCACAAATGAGACAAGCACCTCATATCTTGATATTTAGGCAGCTGCTAAATAAGTTTTTGTTTCAGGCTTTCCCTGAAGCATGACCCAGTTATTTATGGAATGTTGACTATGTAATTGTGCAAGTAGTTTTACAATTCTGAGTGTCTGTATCTTTCGTGCTTTACCTTATGGCACACTGCTTCGATAGCTTTTGGCTGATCAGTCTGTAAAAACAAATAAATAAATGTCACACACACACACACACACACACACTTTTGACCACGGCCATTTAGCTTCATCACTCATTTCTATGACCTCACCTCTTCTTTTAAAGATATGGCCATCAAATAAAAATAGTACCAGTGAGAACATACAGTGAGTGCTTTCCTCTCGTCAGTGAGGAACGGAAGCTTTTGCCAACACATTTCTGGAATTAAGCTTTCTGTGCAGATGTCACTGTTGGGTTGGTTGTGCAGCGAGGTAACTTTAGACCAGGTGTGGACCAGGTTGTTCCTCCAACTCCCATCCATTCTAGCCACCAGCTGGAATTGCTGGGGCTGATGGGACCCAACAGTTCAGCAGCAACTGGAGGGCCAGAGCTTCCCCCTACCTTCTCCAAACTCTGGAATTAATGGCGTAAGATCTCCCTGCCTCTGCTTCAGATGGTAATTGCATTATGTCCCTTCAAAATATGTTCAGACAGCCTTGTCATGCATACCCTCCAATATTTCTCTGATGAAAATAGGGGTGTCTTATTTAGTAGACACTTGGAGGGTTTGGGTGCTTTTGGGTCCTCTTGTTTATTTTCCTCAGTGGAGAGCTGCCCTAATGGTGGCTGTTGCTTTTTGAAAAATGTGAGTATTGTTCCCACCTCCACTGACTGCATTCTGAGAACACAGTCCTCTCCTTAAAAAAGGGTTCTGAAATTTTTAAAGCATGTTAACGCATGGTGGTATTCGTTCTTCTCCACCACTAAAATGTGTGCTGGCACTCTGCTCCAGACGGTGGTGGTAAAATGAGTGGGTGCAATCGAGTGCAATTAAACTATCATTTGGCTCGGAGAGCCAGGGCCTCAGAATCGAGTGATTGGAGAAGTTAAAAATGAAATGAAATGAAATGAAAAGGCAGTGGTGGAGCCAGATTGCTTGCTCATGTGGGGCAACTACACACAGCAGGTTCCTAAGGCTCTAACTGCACCACTTCAGATTGTGGGTGGGGCTGCAAATGCAATTTCTGAGGGCTCTCTTAAAAAACCTAACAACTTCCTGTCAGTTTAAACAACAAGCAGCACCCTGAGGAGAGGGCTGGGCCAGAGACTTCCTCCTTGATGTGGCAGATTTCTGCTTGTTGAGAGAGCTTATATATGGGGAAGTGTTCAAAAATATAACCTCACACACACCTGCAGTCTGAAGTCGTAGAGTCCACTCAAACCAGCCTTCAGTGTTGTGTGGCCTCAGCCTAGGCCTCAGCCTAAAGGGACCAGGGTGGGGGGCAGATAAGGTGCAAGTAAAGGACAAGGAAGCCCTCCATTAAAAAACAGATTTGGGGTCCTAACTTGATTGCCGGGGGGAAGGAGATGAGAGCTGTACACACCATACATTTAAAGCAGCCCTCCCAAATAAAAAAACCCTGGGAACTTTAGCTTGCTAACAGTGCTGGGAATTGTAGCTCTGAGGAATAAGCTACAGTTCCCATGATTTAAAAAATAATAATTAGGGTTTGCACACACACTTTAAATGTGTGGTGTGCATGTGGCCTAGGGTTGGGACTAGCCAATGCTGGTCCTACTCAGAGTAGACCCATTGAAATGAATGAACCCAAGGTCATGATGGTCATTAGTTTTAGTGGGTCTGCTCTGAGAAGGACCGGCATCCGCTACAACCCTCTGAGAGTCATGTGGGCCCATCTTAGTATTATGTCCCTTTTCTGGTGGTCATGGCAGAAGATGGGAGCATCTTAGTGGAAAGGGAATCAAGTATCTGACTCAGCAGCGAAAGAGTGTCAGGGCATCTCTAACAGGAGAATTTCCTGTTATTTCCCTGTGGGCTTCTTGTAGGCAGTGAGGGGCGGAGGAGCCTGGAATTTTATTTTTCTGTCTCCTGCTGATTTTCTTTAATGGAAGCCATGAGCCCAAAGCTGTGCGGTGCCTTTGAAAATTTGGGAGTGGGGAGGCTGCAGACTGCGGCATGGCACACGTCAGGGTACAGAAATGGAAATGCTAATAGTTCAGGCACAGTATGGGGGCAAAGCTGCATAACAAAGATTCCTTTCTAACAGCTGTAATTTAGCACTGGAGTTTGGGTGTGACATGCAAAGTCAAAAAAAAGGCAAAAAAAAGAGCAGCTTTTCCTTTTTTGTCAGGGGGAGGGGGTACAGAAAACATGTTCAATAAATCTGGAAGGTTTCTTTTCCTAACTTTTTAAAAATTATGTGTGGGAAGCTGCAAAAAGGTGTAAAGGCTGTAGAATAAACGAAGAGAGACCGCAATTTGCTTCCCGAATCTGAAAGCTCTCTTAGTATCAGGAACAGGCTAAGCAATGGTAATTGTAATAGCTCTTGGGTGCTAGCCAGAATTTTGGGTGAAATTGTTCTAACAATTAGCTGCAACTGTCAAGGACATATCCCTCTCTTGCTTCTTTCAAAGGAGGTAACTTACATAAAAGTGTTAGCAGTAGCATGCTGGATTTAGTTCAAACATGACTCATGGAGGGCTTTTCATTTAGGAAGTCTGAAAAGGGATGGGTGCAACTGCACACCAACCAGGACTTTTTTCCCAGCCGGAACTCGCCGGAACTCAGTTCTGGCACCTCTCAAGTGGACACCATTGCCATTATAAGAGAACAAGGGAGGCATTCATGGTGAATTCCATGGTGAATTCCTCTTTTTCTAGAAAAATAGCACTGATCTCTACGCTAGGAGTTGGGATAAAAAGGAGAGGGGTGACATTGTATGTATAAATACTTTGCTTATATTTTCATCCTTACCATTCCATAGGCGCCGACTCCATGGGGCCTGAGGGGGCCCAAGCCCCCTCAAAAATTCGTTTGGGGGGCTCTGCCCCCCCAACAATTTAAGAAATTAGGCACCTTGCCAAAAACCGCGCAGGGGACTCCGGCGCGCGCCTCCCAAAGTGACCGGGAGCTCCTGAGAAGGGGCGGGCAGGTCGGTCAGTCAGAGGAAGACCCCCAGCGGCGGGACTTTAGAAAGGAATGGAGCCGCGGGGCCGAGGAACGGCGTATTCGTCGCCGGCGAGGGACCGGGGTGAGGGGAGAATGGAGGGGACGGGAGTTCCCGCCGCCGGAGCAGGGCTTTTTTTCTGGGTTCGGCTAAGGTGACGTTGGTAGGAGGGGGTGGCCGCATCCCGGCGCGAAGCCTGGGGAGGGCAGGCCGGTTCTTGCATGCAAAAGCACCACTGCCATCCTGCCGCCAGTATGGACCCCGGTATGGGCCCCCCAATATTTTTTATAAGTTGGCGCCCCTGTACCATTCACAATCCACTTTATGCCATTGTTTTGCCTCCTGAAGTGTTCAGGGTTCTTGCGAATTCTATTACAAAACCTCTTTCCTCACAAGAACCAGTCCAGTTTCCACTTGGCCATGTGGATTTGAGCTACACAATCAGATGACCCGTTTCCTTGAGATAAGAGACCTTTGCAATATCTGCTTACACATATCCAAGTAGAGCACAGCAAAAAGCAAATACGCTATCTATGAAAGGCAAATCACTTTGGGTGTGTGGCTATGTGTGGGATTTTACGCAGAAAGCCATGTGGCTGGGAGGAGGAAGAAACAATTAGAGCTTTAAGCCTAAGAGGGCTTTACAGTTAACCAGATGCTGAGAATGCTTTTGAACTAGTGTAGGCTCTTGTAGGCATTCCTTTGGCATCAGGTGGACCACTCTGGGAAACAGGATATTGGCCTAGGTAGGTCTTTGGTCTGGTCCAGCAGAGCATGGTTGCCAATTCCAGGATGTCTTCACACCAAGCATGTTCTGTGCAGACCTTCCCATATTTATGCAAGAATTTGTACTGAACTTTTCACGCTGCTTTGCCACTCTAGGCGGATACTGCCCGTCTTGCCTACTGAGTGGTATCCAAGTCATACTCAAGGTCAATTGAAACAATTGAGTTAAGTCAGACTTATTGTGTTCATTGGTTTCAATGGTACTGTGTATGATCAACCACTGTCAGGAATTTTGCTGGTGTGATGTTGTGGATGGAGTAGTCTGAGCCTTTTGGTAAAAGGCTGCCAATTTTCCTTAATAGTTGTGGCGGAGTTTTGCAGAGTGGGGTCTCTCAGACCAGTAGAGTGCTGCTGGATGTGTGCATGTGAATGCACGCACAAAGCAAATTTGGAATTTTAAATTGATGGACACAGGCAGAGAGAAAACTGTTCCTATCTGGATTGTAGGGTCAAAGCAGAAAATGTATTTAAATTCTCATTTCAAGCTGTGGGAGCCTTGATCTGGATTCAGATGGAGAATTGGTTTATTCTCATGAGATCATTGTTCATGGTTTGGGCAGAATGAGGGGCTCCTAGATCACCATGAGCTGCAAGTATCAGCCGTGGTTTGCTTATTATTTTCCCGGCTTCCTGGAGGTAGAATAGACCTCACCACTTTGGACTGCAGGAGGCGAGCAATTTCATTTCTTTCAGCAAAAGAGTGGACATACTGTGGAATGGGACAAAGCCTTCCCCCACCCAGTAGGTGCCCTAAATTGTTCCTAGATTATACCACTCCAGGAGGGAGTTTTATTTCGCTCACTTGAATGCTCCACTCAAAATCTCCCTACGCACAGACAACCAGCATGTCAGAAAGAAGACGGTAGAATTCTTATTGCCTGACACGCAAACTTTCCATGTGCAGGTATGCTTTTAATAGGGAGGGAGCATTCAATCATGTGATTCCCCCAGCAGTCTAAAGTGGTACAGACCAGGAATAGCTTTTCCTGTGTGAGCTACTGTTTATATAGAGTAGCTCTTAGGGTGGAGGTACCCACTTCAAATTCTCAGAATCTGTCAGAAGATTAATGGATGCCATGGAATTCACAATAACCTAACCACGGAAAAGCAGATTTCTTCCACTCCTTCCCTCTCAAATCCAGCTTCACTTATGGCTAATAGTTTCCAGCGTGCATATAAGGACTGTACAAGCCTTGTCAAATTACCTAATGAAACATTTGTGAGGCTTGATGGAAATAACAAAACATAGTATTGCTCTGAGCTATTGAGGGACAATTATGTAACTCTTAATTGCTGGAAGGAACTGAACACCAGCTACTATTTTCAGTATGAATATAGAAGTGAATATTTGCCTTTTGAACCAAACAATTATGCAGACTTTCAGTGGAGTAAAAATGCAATCCTGTACATGTTTACTCAGAAGTAAGTCTCATTTTAATTGGGGCTCACTCTCTGGTAGAACTGCAGCCTTAGTTTTCCCTAAACATTAGCTCCAAGCAGGGCTTGTTGCAAATACAGTACCATTTGTTTCATCCAATGGTCGGTGAGAGCAGTAAGGGTAAACTGGGTTGTATGAAGCTGCATGGGGGATGCAAACTGAAGTTAGAGATTTATATTTTCAACCCTCCCGAGACAGCTAACAACAGATTAAAAATGCCCCTTAACATTATATTAGGAACACGAAAATTAAACTACATCTCAACCTCCCCATTTTCAAAGCATTACTTGTGAAGAATGCTTAGAACCACTTCAGAAATGCAAGAGTAGATGATACTGTCCTTTCTCTACAGCAGACTATAGATAGGTTATTGCACTTTTTAATAGCCCTTGCCCCCACATTAAAGTACCGTATTTTTCGCTCTACAACACACACCAGACCATAACACGCACGTAGTTTTTAGAGGAAAACAAGAAAAAAAATATTCTAAACGAAATAATGGATATATGATTTTTGTGGTTCATGCTGTGGCCACAGACATGTAATCTGACAGTGAGTTTGGAGTAGCCCAATGCAAAAATCCTGAGGATCCACGTGGATCCATGCTTTGTAACCACGGAGGAGGGAAGGAAGGGGAACCATGGATCCTCTGCTTACGACTGCAGCAGATCACCCCGCCACCCGCAGGCATTCGCTGCATAACACGCACAGACATTTCCCCTTACTTTCTAGGAGGAAAAAAATGAGTGTTATGGTGCAAAAAATACGGTAATTCCCTGGACATCTGCAGATGGTTTGTCACATTAATGAAGTAATCTGGACTGGGGGCAGATGGAGAAGCAGACATGCAGAGTGGTTATGTGAGCTGACGTGAGAGTAGCGTTGCCTCATCTCTTTTAAAGACATGGCAGTGACTGTGGCATCCAGATCTGACAATGTAATGGCAAAATAGATTGCATGTGTATCAAAGACGAGATATGTGCAAGGAAAAAGCCACAAGTAGACTTCCATCCACATGAATCAAGCCTGTGGCCCGTCTAGTCCAGTATTCTGCCTTTGTCTTGTCCGAAATGACTTTCAAACAACAACACGGGAAATTCACATCAGTCTAGATAGTATGAATGATGCTGGCAGCCCAGGCTTGTCCAAAATCTGCTGCTTCTTAAAATGAGCTCCAAATTAATTGCCACAGCTGGAACCTGAAGCCTACTTCACAACTGGGCCACCCTTGGTGTCAAAACCCACTGTGGCCAGGACAGGTGTGATTTTCTATGTTCGGTACAGAAAACTTGGCACATGAAGCTTCTCCCACCGTTGCGTAGTGATGGAAGAAGATGCAACAGGGGAGCCAAGAGCAGGTGTAAAGCCTTTTCAGATGATCCCCCTTCCTTGGCCACTAGCTTTGGTGTAACTGCGCCAACCCCAGGACTGTTACGCTCAACTCCATCCTGTTTCCTCACATCTTTTATTAGCCTCTTAACAAGGCCAATTAGGTCACCATATTTTCTTCCCCCATCTCCTTACGATGATCAAACCAGAGTGCAAAACCAAGGGGGAAATTATGAGTGACTGGCTTGGAGATTTCACATTTTGTTAGCATTTTATATTCCTCCCGTGTAAGGGAGTTGGAAACGTGCCTTGCTGGCGGCAAATGGCTGTTTCACTGCTGGGGGGTGGGGGTTGGAGGAGAGAAAATGGTATAAATAGATTGCAAGGACGCTGTACAAGGTAGCAGTCTTTTTTGTAAAGCTTATGAAATGTAAATGTTTATAAACAGTATGGTGGGCAGATTGTATCACTCAACACTTGCCAAGTCATAGGTGCCTAAATAGCAGGCCACTGCAGTGGATGGGACAGCTGGCAAGCAAATGCATTTTTGCAGTTGCAAAACTATTGCTGCTTGCCCGGAAATACTGTATTTCCCCAGGATTTGACATCGTAAACGGCATTTAGAGCTCTCATTAAAGAGAAATTACTGTAACTGGACAACCGCTGCGTAACAAACACAGCTTTGAAAGGCCCCAAGAACAGGAATCCTGTACAAAGTAGCATCAGATCAGCAGCGGATGGTGTTGTGGGGTTGCCGCGCTCAGCTGACCTCTGGCTGGTTGCATTGCTGTTGCTTATGGGTAGATGGGGGACGTGACAGGTTGGTGCTATGCAAATGCACCAATGGGAATGTTGTATTGGCTTCACAAATGGATTTGAACTGTGTTGACCTTCTTTTGCCTTGTCCCTCGCCCTCTACTCTCAGTAAGCAGCAGCGCCATGATCAGCTGGAGGTTAGGGGAGCGGCACCACCCCACAATGCTATCTGCTACCGCTAATCTGGATTTACATGCAAACTTATTCCTACTTGCATGATCACGAAATGCCACGAGGCAGTACAGAAGGGACTAAGCAAACATAGGGCCACAACCTGCCTTTTACCAGCTCTTCCGGCCAAGAGCACAGAGTAAATGCCACATAGTCAAACCTATCATGGAAACTTTTCTTGGCCGCAGAGGCTACTTAACATGCAGGACCTATCCCATTGCCTTTTATACAGCAAGACTGCAACTTATGCAGGGTTAAGTTCCAGGGATCGTGCCTAAAAGCCAAAATTCCATTTAGTTAAACACACACTTGGTGCAACAGCAGGTGGGATTGCCCAAGTATCACCCCCCCACGCTCATTCTCTTTCTGCTTTTATTTTTTTTTCTGCCAAGTATGTAAAGCTGAATTAAATGTGCATAAATCGTGGGCTTACTGTACAGAACACTGTTTGAAAGGTAGCTGTACTGTTCTAACTGGGTTAAAAAAAATATGCCATCACCCTTCTTAAAATGTATACTTACCCGCATCCAAGATGTGCACCCATGTGATTTTCACTCCCTTGAGACTATTTGACCTAGATGCAGGCTGTAATGTCTTAAGTTGGAAATGATGTGTTTTTTCTTTGACAGACACTTGTACATTTGATCAGATTTTCCTTGAGCTTGTAGGCTCTGCTACAAATGAAGCATCACTGTTAAGTTTACAAAAATGTTTCTGAGATACACTCAAAGGTAAGCCTTTCCTTAAGCCAACAATATAATGCTCACCACACCATTCCCCATCTCCACCCTCTCCCAACTCCAAAAGTGTAGCAGATCACCTTTTGGCCTTTGTTCAGCTGATTTTACAAGTGGCCTGCAAGTGTGTCTTGCTTACCCCTCCTTCTTGAAGCACGCTTTTACTCTTTTAAAGTATGTAATTATTTCCCCTTTTAAAGTGCGTAGCAAGCCCTGTGTCTACATGTCATTTTCTCTCTACAAAGTATTTGAGACACTTCAGGTTCCTTTAAGGTGGTGCCTGAGACTTTATGCCAACAGATTCCTTTGCATAAACATACTATATTTGCCAGTGAGGAGGAAGGGATAAATGTGAAAATTCAGATTAGATGCATACAATGTTAGCTCTACTCAAGAGTAGACCCATTTATATTAATGGTTATGACTAACTTAGGTTCATCAAAGGGTCTGAGTAGAACTTAAGTTGAATACAGCCCAAAGACTTTTGGGAAGTATCCTTCAGGATGTTGCTCAGGGCTGAGCCAAGAGCAGTGTGTCGGAACCTCTGAGACCAAGGAAGGAGACACATTTCTTTTGTTCCATTGTGGGAAATCTTTCCGCATGGTCTCATAAATCCTGTTTGTGGAGGCATGACAGAGGGTCAAAACAATCTGGAGCACTGCAGAGAAACAAGCCTGTTTCCACCAGTTGCTGTTCAATTTCCAGGCATGCAGCTGTAGCTATGATGGATTTGGATGAGTAACAGGTCAACTCCGGGAAGAAGAGGCCAGCATTTGTTGACACCAAGCTCTGTAAAACTGGGGAAGTACTATCTCTGCGGCTAGCATCAAGCCGTTACAATCATCTCCATCTCAAATTACCTCACCTTGCACAAGACCCAGAGGAGAAAGAACATTTTTTTTTACCATTGAACTGGTGGAATTGGTTGCTGGTCTCCAGTGCTCCCCCCCCTTAAAAAATATTTAGGGGTACTCTCAATTTTGATTCAAGAAAATCACCATTTTATAGTTCAAATTGGGGAAAAAAATAACAGTAAATGGACAAAAGTACAAAGATTCACAAAATGTTTAGGGGTATGCATCCCCCCAGAAAAAAAGCACTGCTGGTCTTTGGTTCTTGATGCAGGTGTTCAAAGATGCACAAGGTCAGTGACCAGACACTCCCATAATCACGAAGAGAGTCTGTTCACAATCATGTTGAAAACTTCAGAGTGGAAAGCCTACTCTCCTTAATCTTAACTTTTAAGCAGCTAAGCCAGTCGACTTGACTAGGCGATAGAAGGCAAAATCTCATTTGCTCAGGCTAGAAACAGTGAATCCTTGAGCCTTAAGTGTGACCTGATTCTCCCAGACCTTCAGAGCAGACCTGGAGGCACATCTTGAACAGCTAGCCCAATGGCCTTACCGCAAACTAGGAAGTTGTGGATTGTGGATCTTGGCTTCAGAAGTGGCAAAAGAATGAGTACTACACCCTTCCTTCACTGGATCTGAAGTGAACTCATAGGAGGGATTTGTACCAAGGAGAAAACAGACAGCAACATTATTGGGCCTTACACCTGAAAGATTATAAAAAGGTATCAAGGACCAAGATGGCCAATGGGCATGGAGGTAAATTCCTCTAACTTATCGCTTTCCCATCTAGTATCACTAGGAAAGGATGACATGGGTAGGAAGAGGTAAAAAGCAAAGGGGTGGGAGTTACTTCTTTTAAGGCTTGCAGGCAAAAAAGAAAAGAAGAAAAGAGGGAGTACAATAGATCCCATTCTCTTTCCAAAAGCAGTGTCAGAACTGGCAACTCTGGAGAGTTCACCTCTAGCCAGGTTATCAAATCTTTGACCCTTGAGCGGCTTCTGTCCAGAATTAACCTTTGCTGCTTGCTCTCTTACAGTTTAAATGTGAACAGGCTCAAATTGCAGCTGAAGTATTTGGGTTAGAGGTTAGGCATTCTAACAGCGGAGGTGCAGAACATATTGCCTAGGGGTTTAATGGCATCTCCAATCACAATCAGATGCGCAAAATTCAAAAAATGTTGATAAAGGTGACACATTTAGTGCCTCTCATATTCTATAATATTCAGTGCCAGAGCAATTTCTGATTACAAAGAAAAATGACCATTCCGGGGGGTGGGGGAACGACACTTATCACTATTGCTAATTTGGCAAATAGATAGGCTTTGCACATACTGCTGGCTGGAGAAAAGCAGTGTATTGGTGGCATTGCTTTGGATTGGATGGCAACTGCTTGGAGAACAGGGATCGCATTTTCAGGCTAATTTGCTCAGGAAAAGGTGAAAAGAGGCTACCTCACTCCCTAGTCAAAGCTGGCCACTGCTGCCTTAAAGATGGAAATGATTATATTCTGTCTCCTTCTCAATATGCTTCATGCCCTTCTGGGTGGCTCCAAGGAAAAGGGGAAGTGGACAGCTGTTTCATCTATTTAATACCTATTAAATCCTACTGCATTTCAGGTCAGTACTCTATACTTCTTATGAGTTTATTATTCAAATAATTGTAGTCGCTAAAAAGGAACTATTTTAAGAATTATGCTAATCAGCGATTGCCCAGAAAAATGCACACCCAATGGAAGGAATGTGCATGGGCCAGTTTGTCTGGTTGTTGCTTGCTTCTGTATGCTTGGATTCACTCTTGACTCATTTACTTCCAAGCCTCATAAATGTGGCAATCTGTGCTCCTTTCCCCAGTATAAGGCATGTGGGTTGCTAAGGCATGCAAAGAGATCTACATTTAGCATGGTGGCTAATGCATACAAAGCACAGTGCATGTGTGTAGCAATGAAAAGTTGCACATTCTACAAACACTGTATTTAACTTTCTCTCTCTATCTCCCTCAACATGTGCCAGCAAAACAATTTAGAAGGCAGCAGCCTCTCAGGCATGCGAGACGTTAATTTTTTTTTTTTTGGAGGGGGGAGACACTGGAAACAGACAACTTCAGAAATAATCTTACACTATTGATTCTAATACAGCAAAATATTTTGAAAAGGAGTCCAGATGTACAGGAAAGCTACAGAGAAGGTAGTTGAAAAGTCCATTCATAAAACTTTTATTCCACTTACATCAACTTAATACACATGTTCTTAACAGTTATGCTTAGATTGTTCATGAAAATTTTCAGGAGACATTAAACAAAGCTAGCCATCATCTCAAGTTATTTCCCTGTTAACTATTTTTACAGCACATGCATGTTAGGCAAAGTATCAAAAAAAAAATCACAAAAGCAAAACCCTAAAAAAGTTAAATACATGGGTTTTTGTTTTACTGCTGTGCTCGATATACAGTGTAATTATGGATATCAAGCATTTCATTTTTACTGCATCTTTACTTGTACATTTGTTCTTAGGTTGCCTAAACCATTTAAATACAAATAAATTGTGTAGCAAAAATAATGAAAGCAACAGCAGGTAACTTTACAAGTAATGGAATGTGAACCGTTTCTGCCCTTCCCTAGAGAAAGTTCATTGGGTTAGCAAACCACCTTAAGGAACACTTTTCAGATGCAATCAGAGATGTATACTTGGACTGTAGATTCCACAGATTCACATGATTGACATGTAATATCCATGGGACATTAATTTTCCTCGGCTACGTGTTCCACCTTTGAAGTACCCACATTCTCTACACCTGCGTGGTTGCAACCAATCATCCCTTTTTTACCACTGTGACAGACCAATATGCAAGCAGTTTTTTCTTTGCTCAACATAGGAAAGCTGTTTAACATTGGCTTTTGTGGGAAGCCACAAAGTACCAAGAGTACTATGCCAAACATGTAAAACTTTTATAAAAATTCCACATCCCTATATTGGCCACCTTGGATGAACAAAAATTCCCCAAATGTTAACTGGCTCTATTCCCCTAATATTAAACATAAAACCACATGGGAAATATAGAAATCCAAATAGAAGTAACATAAACCTGTCATAAATCGTAAACAAAAACTATTTGTGGGACAGCATGGATGACAAATGGTCTACTGTGTAAATTTTAGAATGAGGCAGACAAAAATTGGAAGGCTGGTTAATTCTCCCCTCCTTCTCCTGCTTCAGCTTCATCTCCTTGGGTATCCGATGTCCACAACTGTTTAAGAAAAATGCAGTCATGTGTTACCGATTAAAGCATCAGTAGTGTGAATAAGAAAGCACTCATCAGGATAATCTCCAAGAAAGCTATTCCTCATCTTTAAAAAGGCACTCTTTCCAAGAGCCGCACAACTGAGCAAAGCATTCGTATTATGCATTTCATTCCATAATTAGATTTTTTTATTTAACCCTTGGCTACCTGGTGATTTAGGAGACCCACAAGATTGTTTTCTGCTTGTTTGTACATAACTTGGCTTAATAAAAGCTGTACAAGTACTTACTGTCAAATTGTCTCTCAGTAACTGCATTATTAGTGTGCTGTCTTTGTATGATTCTTCGCTTAACGTATCAAGTTCAGCAATGGCTTCATCAAAAGCCTATGTAAGAAAGGAAAAAAGTACATTTGTACATGCAACACTGGCAAAAATATTTTATTTAGTGCAGTAATTAGACTATTAACTCACAGTCTTTGCAAGGGAACAGGCTTTCTCCGGAGAATTCAGGATCTCATAATAGAACACGGAGAAGTTTAGAGCCAGACCTAATCTGATAGGATGTGTTGGCTGCATCTCTTTTTTGCTGATTTCGAAAGCTTCCTGATATGCCTGTTGCGACTGCTCCACTATCCCTTTAAAACCAAAGAAGTAAACACAAAGTTAGCAATTGCACTTTGGAGTATGTTAAAACAAACATAGACTAGATGCCTTAATATATAGGACAAGAATTGTACACAGTTTCAGAAGGTAGCATTTTTGAAGCTGTTAATAAAATCCATAAAGAATAATTAGAAATAAGGAAGTATATGCCCATGTGTACTGAATCCAGGTATCCAGTAGACCCTGTTCTATAAAACCTTATACTCAATCCTAACCATGTCTACTCAGTCCTGGCCATGAATACTCAGAAGTAAATTCCACTGAATTCAGTGTGGTTTACTCCCAGGATTGCACTGTTATACAAACAAATTAAAGGCCAATTTGATGGGGTTTTGTCTTTCCATACACTCTAGATTCAATTAAGATTTCTAGCATATCACAGTTTTCAGGTTCAAATCTTGGCCAGAAAGAGCTATGCTAGCTATCCAACTGACTGATGAGCAGATTTCAGAGTAACAACAATGCTAGCCAAACTGTGGAATGCTAAAAATCCCACTCTCCCACAAATTCTGACTAGTAAAAGATCTCCTAGTAGCTGGTTCTTGTCTTCACAACAGCAATGTTTTTAAGCAACATGGATAATGTTAAGCATTGCATTTAGTTTACAAAATTTAAGACAAATGTGACCTGTAACACTGAAGTACATAAAGGTAAATTGGCCGGCAACAGTACTGCTGAAGAGGATTTGAATGACAACCACGCTACTGCAAAGAAGTGGAACACTATACTGTAATTCATCAAGAGGAAGATAGCATCCAAACCACAAGAAGTGCTAATGCTTCTGCCCATTAGCTAAAGAAAGATGCCCACTGATATGAGAATGTGTTTGGGTAACCTGCAGCAAGGTTAGTAAGGCATTTAAACACCCCTTTTCAAAACAGGCATATCTAGCCTAAGTCAGAGAGAGCTGGCAATAGTAATTCAGTATTTCAGAGGATGGCATAATGGTGGGGAAACAAAGGATAAATTTTAAAAAGTGAAACTCTCTTTGTCTGTACAGAAAACTAAAGCGGCAATAGCCTTCTGCCACAGGCAACAGAAGATGTATGTGGACTAGACACTAAAAATGTGCCACATTTGCTGCATATTTATCTACAATTGATCCTGGGCATGGTTGGAATGGACTACCTATATATCCAACCACCTTTCTTTAAGAGGCCCTAAGAAGATGCTATTACCAATGCTAGTAATTCAAATACTAATACTGCAAACATTCAGAACGGTCTCTGTTTGCTGCTCACAGAAGTGATACTTCCCTTCCTGCCTACACCCAGCACTAATCTCCAAACCTGCCCTTATCATTTAAAGCAAAGAAACCAAAAGCATTGGGAGAACCACTCACGGCATTACAAAAACCTGCAATACTCAGAACAAAAACCAGAATGATGGGTATTTTCTTTCATTTCCTGAAAATGCACAAACCCCAACTGATACTAGCAGAAATAAAGAGAGTGCTCAGCAAAGTTTAATTTGGGAATGACAGACCGACCTCATGAACTAGAGTAATAGTCGTTTTGCAAAAAGTGGAATGCCTTAGCTACAGAGAATTCTAAATGCATAATCTTGCTATTAGTCTTACTGTTTCATTCATGGCTCCTTTTTGCAAAAAGGGCAAGTTTACTTTGGGAAAATACAGTGAGGTGTTTCCAGAAGTGGCAGATATAATTGGTATGCTGTACAAAAGCACTGAGGTCAATTCAAATAATGTGCAGACTTTCCTGCCACCAATTCAGAGGACTTAGAAGTGGAACAGGTACAAAGAAGAGCAACTAAGCTATCCCTTTTTGGAGATCTCATGAATTATGATGAAAACATCATCAGTGAAAGCATGTAACAGCATTTCTGAAGGAGGAACATCCGTACACAGAGGCCTTAGAATATTATTTTTTTGGGGAAACTACCCTTGAATTATGCTTAGCTGGAGCATAAGATTGCCCTCAATCCCCTTTAGTCAGCAGAACCTGACATTATATCATTGTAAGCTGTTTAGTGCATCTACGACACTAGATTTAGCTATGAAAGTATAAGAGAGTGGACAGTGTTGGGAGGTAACCATACACGTGCCCAGTATATTTGGATCTCCTACATGTCTTGGCATCAGCAAAGTGGTCAATTCCCTCAAAGGAGTCAGTGTAGAGCCCATGACAGCTGCCATGCCACATCTGCCACGAAAGAGAATGAGATGCCAACTTACTCTGTAACCAAATCAGGACACAATACCAGGAGTATATAATCCCTGGCAAGGGAACAGAGACCCCAAATATATGTAACTACATTTCTTTGCCCTGTTTTAGAGAGAATGGGGCACATAATTGGCAACAGAGCACTTTCGTTTGTTTTTGAGTACTCCTTGTGAATAAAAGGATGTCTAGACATAAATATTAAGTCAGAGAAAAGCAGTGTCCAAACTTTTTTCAACGAGGGCCAGATTTGAAGGGCCGTGGGGGTGAACCAAAGTTGTTGGCCTTTTTTAAGGGTTGGAATTGTTGAGCTTCTTTTAGGATTGAAGTTGTTGAGGGTTTTTTAGGCTTTTGCCCCAGGAAATAAACTGCCACAGGGGTCGGATTAAACCAACTGGCGGGCCAGATTAGGCCCCCAAAATGGACTTTGGACATGCCTGCCTGCTAAACCCTTCCCTTTTTGACATGTTAGTTTCCTATTTGTTGGACTGAGAAATATTCCACCATGGCACAGCCTGGAAGAAGCTTACCACTTCAAGGAGAACTAAGACATATTATTCCAGGCAAAAAAAGAGCCAGAAGATATGCACTGGAACAATTCAACTACAAATGGAGCCATATGCAGCTCTGTCTAAAGGATAGCAGTGTGCTGTCCTGAAAGCAAAATATTTCATTTCTACCCTTTGACCTCTGCCTTAGTAGGCAGCAGAGCCTAGCGAGGTCCTCCAAGGCAAAGAAAAGGGGCTAAGTAGCTGGAATTTGCTCAACCTATGATTGAGACAACTCATGCATGGACAATACTGTACTGTACGGCACAGAGACATAATCAAATCATTTAATCTGAAATCACTGGCTTATCTTACATACTCCTCCCATACATGGCATAAGCACACAGCCTGGAAAATAATCTCCAGCAAAACTAATTCCATAGCTCAGTAATTAAGAGGGCAACACCCTGTATCTGGAATCAGTCAACTTCAGTGGTCTGCTCAGTTCAGTTCTCTTGACAGTCCAAACAGTAGGCTTTTTGCCAGGCTCACAGAGGGAAACAGCAAAGGGTAGCAAGGCAGAGGCCAGAAAATGCTACTGGCATGATCCTGGCACCATACAGACATCATTCAATTTCTGTTCTTTACACCAAACATGACTTGATTGTGATTTTTTGTAAGCTGTTTTGAGAGCTTCTTGGAGCTATAAAATAGGGTAAGTATTCTACATAATTAAATACTAAAAAACTGTGGAGGCAATCACTGGGATTGGTGAATGGCAGTTATTAGGCACTCTGTGGGAGCCACTGGCACTGTTGCAATGCTGCTTCTTTTCTCCACTGCAATTGTGCTTTTGACCCAGGATCCCAGCTCCTTATGCTCATGTAATAGGTGTAGCAATAACTATCTTAGCTGGAGCATAGGATTGAGAGTCTATGAGATAGTCAGGGAGGAAATAAGCAGCCTGGATTGATTCTATGAGCTAGAGATTTGCAGGTTTTTTATGGGAAAGTGACTGTTACAAATATGCAGTGCAACCACCATGTCCAGCAGGTAGATTGCTGGACGCCTGTGGTAGATCACAGGCTCCCCCCCAAAAAGGTCAACATCGCCCTGAACCCTTAAAACGGGGCTTTCCTCCCTAAAAAAAGCTCAACAACTTTGTCCTGAACTCCTAAAAAGGGGGTAGATCACTGCCAGTTTTTAAGTCTGTGAGTAGATTGCAGTCTCTTGGGAGTTGGCCACCCCTGACCCAGAAGAAAAATGAATACAGACAGCAACCATTTCACATGGTGTTTCTATTTCTGGCGTAATGTGCGTATCGACAGAGCTTGTATAAGTGCCTCCCCGCCCTCTCCCGGGTCCAAAAGAACCCACGCGTCAGTGATTACATGTCAACTAGACGCAAAATGGTTTTCACCTGTACTACAAAGTTATCACTGTTTTATAATCTACCAGACTACCTGTTTTCTGATACAAGAGCAAGTTTAGCAGATAGCTAGATTAAAAGCCATTAGAAACTGCACCAGGTTTTTACACAATAGCGAAATCTGTTTATTACTACAGAGGCCACTGCTGTAAGGAAGCATCCAGTGGAGTTTTTTTAATGAATGACTAGAATAAGGGAGTGAACATTACAAACATTAAGTTACCAAGTTCGTCTGGGTTCAATGACACTGCAAGCCGTGGTTAATCAAAAAGGAAGTAAAAGCTTCCGAACACCTTTGCAGGGAACCTAAGATTGTACTAGACTGGTTTGCTTTGAAGTACCTACTTTTCAACTCCACACATTTTACAAAACTTGAAGAGATTCAGAAGCCAGCTGTAGTGAGGATACAAAGGGTAATCCTGGGTGTTTTTATCCTAAACTGAAGACAACTATCCTAAATGGAAGACAACTAGAGCTGAGGAGTGGTGATACAGTCTTCAAATTTTAAAAAAGCTACAGGGAGATAAAGGATAGTTTGAAAGCTTTCCATACCTCTATTATGGTAGCTCAGTAAACAAGCTGCATATTAGTTTTGGAAAATTTGAGGTTTTCAGGTGAGGATTTGATTGGCAACCTTTCAGGGATGTTTTAAGTATAAGGCATTCTGTCATTGGGTAAGGGATTGACTGGTTAAAATTTCCAACACATTAAGACTGCAATTAAAAGTCTCTCACTTTTACATGCAGCATGCAGAGAATAGTGGTTTTCAAAATTCAAAATCTTTATTTGAGTAACAACTTTACTTGTGGAAATCTAGAAATGCCTGAACATTATGCCATAAAAGGTATCAGAACAAAATAGCAACAGTGCAGATTTTTATTTTAAAGGACAATTACCTAGAGTAGTATTAGAGTACAGTGGTACCTTGGCTGACGAACTTAATCCATTCTGCAAGTCCGTTCTTAAACCAAAGTGTTCTTAAACCAAGGCGTGCTTTCCCATAGCAGAGAGGGACTCAAATTACAAATGGAACACACTCAACAGGAAGTGAAACATGTTCTTATTCCAAGGCAAAGTTCACAAACCAAAACAGCTACTTCTGGGTTTGCAGCGTTCTTTATCTGTTGTTCATAAACTAAGCTGTTCTTAAACCAAGGTACCACTGTACACTTTTTGTCACCTCATAAACAAGAATTAAAAAATGTGTTTTTTTTTAAAGGTGTTGCATAGGCTATTCTTTACTTTCTAAGCACTTGCTATTGGCTGAGCCAAGAGTGGCACCTCAAACTCCCAATGTTTCATCCCTGCAGAAATGGAGAAACTGAAATCCAATGGTTTATTACACCCATGACTCAGATGTATTTGTGTGCACCTGCTTAAATTCTGGCTTATAGCAGGGAGCTCCTTTGCCTGGTGCCCAAGGGGGAAGTGACCTTTGCTCCCATTCAGTTAAGGGTTTTATAAGAGGCTTTTTTTTTACTAACTTGGCTGAGTCTGGAATCCTCACCTGCCACCTCAATGCACTGGAGTATTCCTTCCATATGGGGCAGTTCCCCCAACCCCAGTGTAGTATCTCGCTCCTGCTTCCAACCAGAGGTTCCCAAGCATGGCTTATTTACCTATTATCCTCTAATTTGGCCTTCTGCCAGAATCTTCTGATATGCTCTTCTTTCTACTTCCAGTCATTCTCAGTTATAGCTTCCTCCCTGCACTGATAACAGGGCTCTAGCTTTGTTCATTCCAGCTCAACATTAGGTCTTTCCCTTCTCTGTGTTGTACCTCTCTGACTCTCCTGACCAGCTTGCCTCTTATCCTGCCTTCTCACCAGGCCCCACCCTCCTAACACCTGGTCTTTAATAATGAGCCACTTTGTAGCTGTGTTTTCTCACCCTTGCTGGAGAGTTGTTCATCACTGCTCATTCCTAAGACTGGCTTGCAGATCCTCAATAAGTGAGCGTTAGAGCCTGTAGCTGACCCTACTGTGTCCCTTCAGGAGGGGACAACCATGCTAAACACCAACAGCAGACAGCCATGAAATATTAGATGCTAGCTGTTCTGACACACTTTGAGTAAGCTATTAATGCTGCATTTTTTCACTACTGCTAAGAACTTCAATTCTACAATTCCACCTTGCAAAATCTACTTTAACGCTAGAGTATACTTACTGGGCAGAGGACACAGAGAATGTCAAAAGAGCTCTCCTGCAGTCAGCCATGAATGCATACAATAGCAAAAATGGCCAATGCACGTATTTTGAGACCCTGTTGATTAACATTAATAGTCACTTACTTTTAAACTGCTGATTATGTTTACTCACGTGTCCCTCTGAAAGTCAATTCTTTAGATCAACATCTTTAAAATATTACAATACTGCAACACTCAAAACTTGTTTCCTTTATTGACGTGTAACATTCCAGCAGTAAATACCAGACTGTTGGAAAATTTCATGGGAACTTTTGACACTAAGAAGCCAACACACTGTACCTTTCTTGTCATCACCAGCAGCAACTTCAGCCAAATAACGGTAGTAGTCGCCTTTCATTTTCAAATAGAAAACTTTGCTTTCCGCTTGCGAAGCATTAGGAATCAAGAACTTTTCCAAAAGAGACTGCAATTGAAAACAAAGAATAATCAGAAGGCTATACACATTGACAACTAGAAAATTGTACACACCGGTTGGCCTGTGGCCACTGAAGTTTCCCCACTAGTGGTAATATCAGAAATCAAGCCACTGTAAATGGTCTATTACTGTATCATTGATAATAAACCCCCCAAAAATACTAGCCCCCAGTTGTCTTTTTACTATCTGGTCAACCATATGCACCTAAATCTAAAAAAATGAAATTTTATCTGTAATGCTTCCCTGCTGGATTGCCCAGAGGCAATTCTTACTCTGGAGATAAGGAAGTAAAGTAGGTTTTTACACAGGTGTTGTGCCACACACCAAGCTCTACAGACAAGCGGAAGTCTATCTTTCACAAGAATGGGCAGCAACTCATGCCAGTCTGGTCCTATGCTGCTGCTTTAGCTGCTAGTGTCAGCCAGATGTGCACATAAGGAGGACCTTGGCTTCAACTGATTTTAATGCCACAGATGACCAGGGTTTACTACATGCTTTAACAGTTTATCACTGCACTAGAGAATCTGAAAGTATTCTGAAAGGAGAATCATGGTATTATGCATTTTGGTTGGGCCTAAAAAGCTTTTACCCAACTGGGTTAGTACACAAGAAAAAGCCCACCACTCCCTTTGTGTTAAAGAATCAAGAAGACTAAGTATTATTGCACATGTGCATGCAATGCTTTATTCTACAGTGGTACCTCGGGTAAAGTACTTAATTCGTTCCAGAGGTCCGTTCTTAACCTGAAACTGTTCTTAACCTAAAGAACTTTAGGCTTTAACTAATGGGGCCTCCAGCTGCCGCCGGAGCACGATTTCTGTTCGCATCCTGAAGCAAAGTTCTTAACCCGAGGTACTATTTCTGGGTTAGCGGAGTCTGTAACCTGAAGCGTATGTAACCCGAGGTACCACTGTACTCATAACCTGGTGATAGCCCATCGGCTACTTCTCCAAGTCTCCTCTCAATCCCACTGTTTGGGATAAGGAAAATTTCACCCCCCTGAAGGAAGCCACTTGGGGGTCCTTTAAGACTGCCCTAATTTACTTTTCCACAACTGGTTCCCACATGAATGGGCTAATATTTAAGTGCCCAATCACATGAGAGCTGCTCATGGAAAAGTAGATAGCTATTTGTTCCTGAGAAGGCCTTTAAATGCCCTACTAGCCAAGATAAAAATTCGGGAAGCACTAAAATATTCACCTAATTCACATTTAAATTTGTTACTATAGCATCAATGACAAACTGCAATAATGATGTTTGAAGATGTTTTACCTTAACTGAACTGAGTTAAGATCTCATGAGTGCCTATCAAGAGTCAAAACTAGTATGCATATTGCCAGCTTTTAACATGTGACGCCAGGAGCATTTCCCCTTAAGATATGAAACTTAAAATTCACCATGAGGTCCCGGGGTGGGGTGCAATTTAAAAACACAAAATTAAAACCAGTTACAATTAACTATAATCAAGAGAATAGGCTAGATCCTAATATGTACACTTCAGGTGTAAGAGAGGTGTAGCTTCAGCATATAAGGAGAACTACACTATGAAGGTGACAAGATACACCTCTGTGGGGAGGGAATTACAAAGCTTAGGGGCTGCCACAGAGAATACCCTCTCTCACACTTCTGTACTACTTTATTTAATTAAGGCAGAATAATGCAGTGGTTGTAAGAGGAGGCTGTCCAATCCTAGATTATGTGATGTGTAGTTATTACTAACTGCAATCCAATGCATTTTCACTTAAACCAGGAGCTTATTTCAGTAGTTACTCTGAGGAACTTCCAAACTGTTTGAGGAGCTGTAACAGGAGAAACTGCTGAAAGGGAAACTGCTGCTGGTGCAGGAGGAGCAGATAATCAAACTGTTTCTCTATATGAAGTCTGGTCTGGTAACACCCATTAATCCTTTTAATACGATCACCAACCTTCCATTCAAGAGACAGCCACACTTTTAAGGTGAGGCAATCTAATCCTATTCAACTTGCATTCCCTCCCAAGACAAGCAATTACAACTTTTGTTCTTAGCCAGCTGTATTTGTAATTTGCCAGGATGACCATGGTCCCTATTATTAGATACTACTTCAATACTACACTGATGAGAAGCTATAGTCTACCCTTTTGCAAAAAGAGTAGATTCAGGGTTAACTGTGTATGCGACATCTTATAAAATATGTGGCCTTAAAAATAAAACCTCTTCAGCTACTTGAAGAGCAAGTGACATTAGACAAAAATCAAGCAAGCCTAATGAAACAGAGAAATTTGAAAGCAAGGATATGAAAAAGCAGAATAGCAAACCATTCAATATACATGCAACCGTGTTCTGACAACTTGTGCCAAATTCATAAGTGGGTACCAAAAGCAATCAAACAATTGTTCAGTTAAGTAAAGCTGTGGATGATGCAAAACGCAAAACACCACACCACTTGTGATTCACATTCATTCGGGTATCTGATTTAAGCCAATTTAATATAATTATATATTCAACCTATTTTTTGACTGCATGGTTCTCTAACACCAGAACGTATCAGAATAAAGTGGAAGTGTTCAGTAGGGACAGATGACATACATGATACAATTAGTTCTGTATTAGTAACAAGCAAAAGTTAAAAGTGACAGAAAAGTCTGGGCTATGTAATTGAACTGACAATGAAACCCAGCATGCATACCACTGACAAAGCATTGCACAGGTACGCTCTCTATTATTATCAGCAACAGCAGTTCTACAGGCTTTTCCTAGTTACCCTAGTCACAGCATCACAACTCATGAGGTTGTTATGTAGATGAGCTTCTAGATTTAAGTGGATCAGCACCAACTACTAGAGGACAGCACTCCATGCTGCTTGCTGCCACTGCAAATAAAGTGCCACACCAGTTTTTTTTGCCTTGCCACTAGACAAGACTAAGAACTACACAGCAGGCATCAAATTCCCATCCATGTTTGTTACTAATAGATGAAACAGCAGCAGCATTTGTAAAGGAAGGAGCTTGGCTGTGCACACATTAACCCTCCTCTTGCTTGCATGTCACTTTTATTCTACGACCCCTTCTTGAGCCAGCTTCCTTTAACATGACAGGTGAACATGCCTCAAACCCTGGCTGAGGCATAGCAGCTAAGGAGAGCAGTTGCAGAGGCAAGTGGTAGGATTGGGAGGGGTATTTCTCTCCCTCTCCTAGACCTGCATGCTTGAAATTCCTCTTGCCAGATACTCAGCTCTTGCCTAAGTTACATTCTTATGAGTCTACGCAAGCACACATGCACTTGCAGGGTGGATTCAGCTGATGAGCCACATTTCCAAGAAGCAAGCAGCATAGGCTGTTCACGATTGTCAAATAAGCCAGACTGAATCCTGGCCTTTTTATTTATGACAGCAGCTCAGTAATCTTCCAGTATTCTCCAACTTAGGTCTGAAACAAACTATGAAAGAGTGTATGTCTGCAACATGGTATTTCCCTTCTAGAAATGCAGTAGTACCTCTGGTTATGAATGCTTCTGGTTATGAATGCATCAGGTTACGAGCTCCACTAACCCAGAAGTAGCTGCTCCTGGTTGCCAACTTTGTCCCAGGATGCAAACAGAAATTGTGTGCTGTAGGCGCGTGCAGCGGGATACCCCACCTCAGGATAAGAACGGTTGCAGTTTAAGAACGGACCTCCGGAACGAATTAAGTTCGTAACCAGAGGTACCACTGTAAAGGCTTTATAGCAGTTTTCTCTTTATACAGTGGTACCTTTGGTTAAGAACTTAATTCATTCCGGAGGTCCGTTCTTAACCTGAAACTGTTCTTAACCTGAAGCACCATTTTAGCTAATGGGGCCTCCCGCTGCCGGAGCACGATTTCTGTTCTCATCCTGAAGCAAAGTTCTTAACCCAAGGTACTATTTCTCGGTTAGCGGAGTCTGTAACCTGAAGCGTCTGTAACCCGAGGTACCACTATACACGTTTGTTTTAAGAACTACAGACCAGCTCACCAAGAAGTCTAAAATCATGCAAACATGACAACTACAGAAGTGAACCATCTCCCTTTCACATCTTTTAAAAGGTGGCACATCAGTATAATGGAGAAATGGAGTGCCTTTCTAGGGGCAGTCTACCCCTGACATCCAATCTGTTGGCACACTTGGAATTTTAGAACAGCCAAGGATCTTGGTTCACAGCCCTAAGCTTTTACACCCTAGTCTCTTTAGTGTTGTAGCAGGTGTGAACTCTCAGCTCCTAAACTTCATGCTAACTACACCATAAATAACTCCTCAGTCACTGCAGTCAGTGACTTCATGGTTTCCCCTCAATAACTAAGTGGTCTGGATTCTGAAAAGACAGAACATAAAGGCAGAGAGACAGAAGTGTTGCCCAATCGCAATGTACTATGTTGCATCCTTGACTTTAGATGGGTATTCAAAATTTGAGATACTGTAGCTCAGTAGCTCATCATAGGGCTACAAGTCTAGAGCTCTATATACTGTAGATACAGTTGAAAACAGCCTTTTCTAACAAGCTAACTTTCTGTAAGGGGTATCCAAACTAACTGGTCTGTTAGAATGATGGGAGCTACATGAAAATCTATTCAGCATTTAATGCATTAAGAGAAGATACCTGGGGATTTCAGTTAATTATACTATTGGTGAATTGCAGTATTAATGTTCTATTTCCCTTCTGACAAAGTGGAACAGTTCACTTGTCCCACAAGAGATCAGATGCTCATTAACAGCAATACAGCCCAAAATAAAAATGCATGGGTTTGTTCTTTAAAGGTTATTGCTCCTTCCAAATACACCAAAACAGTAATTCAGTAAATTGGCTGAAATATTTTAATTTCTTGATATGCTGAAAAAGAGGGGGCTCCACTTGACCTGAATTAGTTTTGAATGAGATAAACAGAAGCGTTTACAACTTTTTTTCTGCCAGGAAGTTAACAGATGGGAAAGTATAACATCTATGGTTATCTACAGTTCCTATAAATGTGCAGTTAAGAGTTCACAAACATGTTTGAGAGCTCACCACTTTGTTTTGGCAAGAGCCACTGACCTTTTCTAGACACATCTTGCCGCCTTCTAAACCTTGGCATAAGAAGCAGCTCCTATTCATTGTGCTAAATCACAGGTGGCTTGCCTCTGCAGTTACGCTGGGCTTTACAAGTGTACTGAGCACATCAAAAGCTCATGGTAATGCCACAATTATGTCTGAACATGTTTTTCTCAGAACTATACAAAACTAATGCTAGAACCTACAGTAGTTGCCACATAGCCTGTAGTCACATCCTGCCACAGCAGACGATTAATTTTTTGGGGGGCATTTTATTCCAGTTTAAGTATGTTGTTTTGAAACTGCAAGGCCATCACAAAATATTGAGTGTCAGCCAATTACTTCTCAATCAATAACTGATACAGAATATTCCTTCTATAGCCAAGGTAATGCTTTCCTACTGCCAACAAAATGAGGAGCATGAATTGAGGAGTATGAATATACTCACAAAATGAGGAGCATTTTAAAGAGATGTAGCATATCTGTGCAGTCTGGAACCCATGCAAAATCACTTTCTTTTACTTAAAACAAACTAACTGCCTTTAGTAGTCAGGAAAATCTTCTCTTAGTAAAAAACCTGCTATATTTTTCAAAAAGCAATTTTTTTCTCTGGTTCACAATACGGTTTACCATGCTAGCAATTACACGTTATATTACAAGAAACGCCAGTAGTGTGAAAAAAATGAAAAAAATCCAAGTGTATTGGGATTTGAATAACTAATTTTACAGACTGTCTATATAAGGCAGCACACCTGTAGTATATCAAGAAACAGAATCTATAGTTATCATACGGTTTGGCAAAACTGCAGCTTACCAAAAGATTTTTAAGCTGTTTCTAGCACTAATTCTCTGTGTCAACAGCCACACCAGTGTGCCTCAAATAAAAAAAAAAAGCCCAAATGCCTTGGTACATTAGTTTTAGTATAAATTACACTTGGCATCTCCCCCCCCCCCAAATCTGACATCATTATGACATCAGGGGACTACTTCAAAGGGGCTCCCTCTTATCAGCTGATCGGCACCAAGAGTCAGGTCCTTTGAAGGCGTGCTAACAGCACCAGTGAGCTGACAAATCATCAAAAGAGCTCCTCTGCTTGGTGCCAACCAGCTGATGGGTGCTGTGAGCAGCCCCTTTGAAGGTGTGCTGTCAGCACCAATCAATGGTGCTGACAGGAGCTTGCTCTCAGCTGATTGGTACTGCATCTTCAAAGAAGCTCCTCTCAGTGCTTATCAGCAGATGAACACTTGAGAGCAGCCACACTGGAGGCACCATGGAGTTCCCAATGGGAACCCCCGCAACAAGTGCACCTGATCCGAGACACTCAGGTGTTTGGCAGATGGGCAGAGTTTGGGGAAAATGGCCCCATGGGTCTAATTAGGTCTGAGGCTAGCGGTTCCCCACCACTGCCTTAGTACTCACTCACATGAATTCCCTTGCAAATAGTTAAGTAGCCTGCAAGCAACAAAAGTATAAGCATAAGGGCAGGTGCAAGAAATTCCAAAGTGGCTCCATGCAGAGAGTCTAAACCTTATAGACTTTATGACTTTCAAGGAAAGAACCTGACCTCAACTTAAGCAACCCGGCACAATGGTACTCAAAGCTAAGTGGCTAGATCTCAACCCTTCCCAAGAGATGAAAGCAACACAGGCAGGCAATTTGTTCTCACCTAAAATAAGTATAGAATTTTTTGGATACATTTTAATTGATGAATAGAACAAACCTACCAGTGAACAGTAAAAACATTCCTTTATCCAAAAAGAACCATTTTGAAGTTTGGGTTTAGAATCCTGACCCAAACCTATTAAAACATTACCCAGAAAAAGACATATTAAGTTGGCCAAGTATGAAACTGAGGCAATTTTATTTCAACAGGCTTATGTTTCACTTAACAGAAGAATAGATGCACACTAACATGCTTTACTACTATAGTCTTCTATCCAATTAGTAATTCATCTAAAACCCCAATATATATGAAGGGGGGAAAGCAAGCATGGTGAAAAACCTACATTTAATATTTCATTTGAATGCACTTGCTTGTTCTCACAATCCCAGAAAATAACTATTCTCAGATGGATATATATAAAAAATAAACTTAAAAAGCTGTATTTCAGGCTGTCATTTTGTTTGCTTTTATGCTGCTTGTATTTTTTTAAAAAGTGAACAGACCTGGGATTTATTTTATAAATAGCAGAATTAAAGTTTCCTATATAACTAAAATATATTTTAGTAAGTAAAATATGCTGATTTAGAACAAAATGTATCTATTTAAATACCATCCAATACTTTAATACACACACCAGATTTGAGCCTACTTTGCTATGTAAAAGATTAATGAATACAGAATTACAGGTACAGTATGTCTCTGTAGACCACAAATTTATCCTGGTAAATTATAACTACTTCTGGTTCCTAAACCACTGAACCTGAACACATTCCATCTCATGACCAAAACACTTCTGCCCAGTAATTATCAGCCCCTGCTCCTGTGTAGGTGTGGAGACTTAGTCCACAAGCGAGTTCAGAAAGATATTAAAACTTATTATTTCACTGGGCAGGATATACAAACTAAAAATGTCCTTTCAAATACACCAACCCAGCCCAACAGAAACCCATTCTTGCACAACCAGCTCCAATTCCTAAGTATACTTACAATTTATAATCCAAAGCAATGTGGCCTACAGGGCCAAAGGTTCTGAATTATTGGCCAATATAGTAGGTATAAAGGTTTATTTCCACTGCAAACTGATAGGTTGCCATAACAGGTAAAACACATTATTTATGCTTGCTCAGGAATCAAAATAGAAATTAGATTTTATATCAATTTAAAATTGATTAAATCACCCAGTGTGGAAAATCCATCTACCCAACTACTTTCCTCTGCCATCTCTTCAGGAGGATTTTAGTGAAGTGAAATTTGCATTTTATAGCTGTGCCTTGATAGCCAGGTCAAAATTGGTGGCCACAAAGATCTTGCCCCCATAAAGGCACCCCCATTTGTGCTTCATTTAAACACAAGGGGAGTTATTTCCATTATGTCAATGGAATGCAATTACCCTGAGCAAGACAGCCCTCTGCTCAGCTCCAAATTTATAAAGTCGAGAGAAAATAAGGACTTAATTACTTTGGTCCTGGCTAGCATAGAGGTAAGACTTGGGGAGGGGACGCCTTTCCTATTCTTGCACTGAACCACCCAAACTCTGTATAACTGCAAGGATGATCCCTGCTCTCCCTGTGTCCAAATAAGAGAAAAAGGTTCAAGTGCCTCACTGCCCTTGCTATGACAAAGGTGGTCGGTGGAAAACTGAACCCCTGAGCTAGTGCCAGCGTGCAAGGCCCATACATGCAACTGTCACAAACTTTATTTAACTTCTAAACTACCCAGCGGATCCTAGAGAAGTTTACAAAGAAAAATTTACAGAGCAAAATTTAAATAATAAAAATGCAACTTCAAACACAGGCAAAGTACCATTTCTGCAATCACATGGCTTCTCTTCTGAACATGGGTGATACAAGGATGAGATCCCAAGTGCTATGTTCCATGCATGCACAAGGGATTTTCCGCTCTTCCCATTTCCAAAGGGAATGAAACATTCACACAAGTCAGAGGCTGCCCAAATATTACCTGCTTCTCTATGGGCATGCATAAGAGCTGCCTGCTTACACATGGGGTATGAATTTTTGCTACTGCAAACAGGCTGCAAGCTAGGGCAAGGAGGAAACCCTGGACCAGATAATAGCCTTAGGGCACATGATATGGTCCAACTGTTTAAGCCAAAAGTATGTATTGCAGAAACAGCAGGATATTAATATAACAAATTTAAAAAAACACACACGAGGAGCAGACTTCATCCACATCACTCAATGTACTTGACTGCACATTTTATTTTTCCCTTTAGGTGATAGTAATTCATTTATGAGGAAGTAATGTGCCATAATTGGAGACAACACTGCCTGTCTGTCCCCCATTCCTATAGAAAGGGGCAGTATGTTGACACCTTATCCTTTAAACACAAAACAAAACACTGAAGCTTGACAAGACTTTTACACCTTACTCTGAGCCTAGAAATTGTGCTTGACTTGGATGAAGAGAGAGCAGAACTAGGCTTGGAAAATACTTCTGAGCAAAGGGCTCAGTGGGGAATGGTAGAGAATGCACAACGGCTTGGAGGAAAGGGGCTAAAACTCTCTTCCCCCCTCTCAATTTTCCAAGCCCAAAGTTTGCACTATATTAAAAAGCCCGTTCCTGGCTTCTGTTTGTCATGTTAAGTCCAATAAAGAAACCAGAAAAAGCTACTTTGTCAATGAGGAAGTAAATGGGTTGCAATATTCTAGATGAGGGGTAGCCAACGTTACAACCTCTGGAAGTTGAACTCCCAACTCCTCTCCACCTCAGCCAGCATACCCAATGGTCAGGGATGATGGGAGTTGTAGTTTAGCAGCATCTGGATGCCACCATGCTAGCCACCCAGATTTAAATGTAGCTTTCTAACCCAGTAAGTTTTTATGTATCACTTTTTATCTTCCCCCAATACCTAACAGTTTCTATCCAACAGCCAGTGCTCCCACCTACAGGAATATAATAGAAAGGTCTGATTTGGACACACCACTCAGGTAAAGGCAAATCCTGCCTCCGTTCCATCATTAGAAAGGCTCCACTAGTCCACCAGTCTCTTAAAATATAGGAGCTCCTCTGGCTTGAGATTCTTTTTAGTATGCTATTAGAGAACAGGAGGGAGCAAGGAATTTTTTAGCATTGTGTTACAAGCTACTTTTCTAGGTTTCCTAATTTTATAGAGTATTTCCCTTTACCACAGCAACATATAAAGCTCCAAATGAGTACTTTTTCAAGTTGTACAAATAAAGCTATAGATTTAATCTCCTGAAGTATAGGCGTGAACTAGTATAAACCAAACGGGTCTTTTATCCAATATAGACAGAAATTGAAACCAAGTGATTTAAATATTTAGCTTTCAGTAACGAATGCAACGAGGCTTTTAAAAAAGAATTCAGACATGCATTGGATATGGGCTTTAAAGAAAATATTGCTAACATTAACCAGAGTTCTTTGAAACTTTTCTGGGTGGGAAAAACCTAGTTAAACACACTGTGAAGATAATGGAGCCAACTATTTGATATTGTAAGGGGTCAATGTCAACTGAGAATGTCAGGTAAGTATCAGATTTTTATCTGATGAAATTAATGGACTTAAACATCTGATTTATCACATGTCTCTTACACATAATACATATATTTAAAAAAATTAATGAAAGATGTGACAGATAAGGTATGGGCTCCTTTCCCACACCCATGCTTCAGACAGAATGGTGTTTGACTAGTCTGAAATGAAGGTAGTTATCAGCAAAAACTACATTTCATATACAACATGCATCTGATTATCCCTCTACTTTCCTCAGTGCTTTTATATGGCAAGAATCCAAGCTAAACGAATAACCTTCAAGTAAGTGTATCTAAAATTTGAGCTCAACTATACATGATGGCCTTTGAACTCACCAAGGTATTTGTACAGCTGGTTTTACAAAATAGATGGAAAAACCATAGCAATTATGCTCATATGACTTGACTCAGTGCATCAGAGTATTTTTTTTCTCAAGTTCTTGTTGAAATGAAATTGTCTTCATCTTTAGCAAAAACAAATACTAACAATTAGTTGAGTGGCACATCAATAAAATAGTAACGCTACCAAGGGGGGGGGGGGAAGTACACAACTGTGTTTTCTTCATTTAAAAGATTTTATGAGGTAAAAAAAATTGTTGCCAACAGCCCAAGTATAGAGTCAGCTTGCTTTGAAGTTGCTATGGCTTTGCTTAAGGTAGGCCCATAGCACTGTTGCTACCTCCTCCTCCCTCTTGCAGAGTGTTCTGCATGGGTGAGTCATAGCTAACATTACATCATCTTATTCAGGGAGGGGCCTGATTTCTATAGTGAGAATTACAACTTCTCATAGAAAGCACACACAGCACCCTCTAGGTTATGAAGAAAGCACACTTATTTTAATTAAACTAGGCTGAAAAGTCCTTTACTCCTCCCAGTTTCTAACTGGTAAGTGGGATCTATGTGACAACTTAATGAAAAGTGTCAATAGGGCAGATTGTGTCACAAGTGTTTTGCTACAAGCATCCAGCTGCAAAGTTTTAGGAAGAAGCAAGTTAAGACCACTGTTTGGTTTTCTATAGGTGGCAGGGGAAGATATTTAGAAGCTTTTTATATAAACAGGTTTATACTTTGATTAAACAATACTGAGTGTTACTAGAGGGTTATCTGCCCTTGAAGGTTTACTTAGGGTGGGGGGGGGGAAGTAGTTAGAGCCTTAATTCTCACCAGCACATCATTGCAGATGTCCCTTAGTTCAGTCTCAATTTTCTCTCTGTATTCTCGGGCCATTTGCTGCTTTTTCTCAGCACCTTCCGTCTTTTGTTCAATGCTTGACACAACCCTCCAAGATGACCTACGCGCTCCTACAACATTTTTGTAAGCGACAGAGAGAAGATTCCTCTCCTCATTTGACAATTCTGCTCCTTGCTCAGTCACAGACTTCATGCAGGCTGCCATGTCATCATATCTCTCAGCCTGCTCAGCCAGTTTGGCCTTCTGCACCAGCTCGTTTTTATCCATGCTGATTTCTCTGGAGAATGAAAAATATCAAATAATTATTTAGACATCTATCAGGCAAAATCATTTGTAACTCAGCTATCTCTTAGCAATGTAAAGAGCACATTGCAACTGACACACATTTATTGGATGCAAAAACCACTGATTTCAATGGCCCATTCCAAAGTTCTATATCAGGCACGTCCAACTCCCAAGAGACTGCGATCTACTCCCAGTATAAAAAAACTGGCAGTGATCCACCAACTGTCATTGGAGGGAGGGAGGAGCGTTCATGGAGTGGGTGGATTGCCCAGAGCTGCTGAGCGTTTTGGGGGTAGGATTGTCCAGAGTTCTTCAGCTTTTATTTGTTAACTTTTGATAAACTTTATTTAATCCCACGATTGATAAGGGCCCCGTGATCTACCAGGATCAGCCGGGGATCTACCAGTAGATCGCAAACTACTGGTTGGACATGCCTGTTGTATATTATTGTTGAGATATAGGTCAAATTAATCTTCATTTCTATTAAATTCATGAAATCTTGGGAAGGATATGGCCTCTGCAATCTTAAAAAAATAAAACCTTTCAAGCATGGAATGTGAACTATTCCCTCAGATGCCTCTGCTATCTGTCCCCTAGATGATCTTAGCCTTTTGTTTGAAGGGGCTACTATCAGCACATTGCTATTTTGAGAAACACCAAACCCTTTGGAAGGTTTGCAATCTTAGGAATTTCACCACAATGTGTTGTGAGAGTCATTCCTTCCTTTCTCAAAAGTTACTCAAGTATACCTCCGTACCCTCTTTTCTCAAACTACATTCTTGTACATGGTTAAAAAAATCCTGATTGGTATCAGGGCCATTGGGCCCAAAAGCAAATGAATTTAGCTACTACACAGCTCAATCAATATTAGGGTTGGAAGCAAATAACTCTTGCGTAGCTTAATCAATGAAACTTAATTCAAAGTGCATCTGTTAAGGTCATGATGCAAGTCACTTATTATAACAGAACTTAGTTTAGAATCAGGATGCCAAGCTGCAACTGTCAAGCTACTTTATTGAAGCAGCCGAGGCGTGAAGGTTTTGCACTATGTTGTCTACTTTGGTGACCTTACCCTCATAAAGACCGAGAAACATCTTGGTCAAGAACCATTTTGCTACTCAGGAATGGCAATTTAATGCAACTATGACGCTACTCAGGAATGGCAATTTAATATATGGAAATAAAGCCAGGGAACGTTAGCTGCTTAGCAACCCAACCTCTCCCCTTGCAAACCTGGTGGCATCTGGGAAGACTGCGGAGAAGGAACCTTGCTTTTTGACTCGAAAGGAAAGATTCGTGTGGTGATTTCCTGTACACTGTGTAGCTAGGACTCGGCTGTCTAAAATGGTGCTGCTGGGTGCACTCCCTGGCACAGGCGGCCGAGAGTATGCCGCTGCAGCTGGCACGGCTTAGAAACATGGCTGGGGCGGGTACAAAAAGCGAAAGGTGTGGGCGAGAGGGATGGCGGGGCGAGGGAAGAGGACAAGTCAGGCCAGGCTGCCGCCGCCGCCGCCCCTCCCAGCGCCGCAACCGCCCGGCTCCGAGACATGAAGCGCCTTGTCTGGGCTCTTTGTCATGGCGGATCCGAGTCAGAGCCCAGCCCACTTGTGTGCGCGCTGATCCCCCTCCACCTCCGCCCCGCGCCGGGAGGGGAGATTGCTGCATCTCCTCCGCCCAGACCCAGGCCGGAGAAGGAGGAAAAAAGGGGAAGCCCAGGCGGCGCCTCGCCGAGGGAAGGAAGGAGAAGAGACACGCCCGCCCACCTGCCCCTCCGCTACTGCTGCTGCCGCCTCTCCCCTCGCCCTGCGGCGCCGCCGTCCCCGCCCCGAGGGAGCCTCCGCGGCCGCAGCCCACACTCGCCCCCTCGCCTTTTCTTTCTTCGCTTCCTCCTCTCCCGCTCCCTTCCTCCGCCTCGATCGCCCGCCCGCCCGCCGCTCCTTTTCAAGGCGGCCCCCTCCGATGCGGCGGCAGATCGCACCGGCTGGATGTGCCGCTCCCGGCAGGAGGCCACACCCTAACCAGCCGCCCGCCGAGAGAGAGAGAGAAGGCCGCCGCGGGAAGGGAGGGAGGCGGAGAGATGGAAGAAGGGAAAGGAGCGAGAGCGAATGGGGAGGGGGGGGGAGAGAAAGGAGAGAGAGGGAAGGAAGCCATCCTACTCCCCAACATGGCGCCCCTCCTTCCTCCGCTCACATGGCACCCCGCATTTCGAGGAGGAGCAGCAGCAGCAGCAGCAGCTCCCACCCCAACAAAGATAATATGAATATGGGTGGCGGAGAGAGGCTGGAGGTCGGCGGCGACCCTTCCCCTTCATCATTTCTGCCTCACAGGTAGAGGCACTCGCCTCCCAAGAATGGGGGGGGGGAATCAGCTCTCCCCCCCCCCGTCCGAGTAGCCAAGGGGCACCGCCCCGGACCTTCACCTGCCGTAGCCGAGGCAGAGAAAGGGGCGCCGCCGCCCAGCTCAGCCCTCCTCCTCTGCCCTCCATTCTCGCCCCCTTTCGCAGGGCGAGGCGCGGGAAGCAGGTGGGGCGGCCGCCGCACCTGTGGGGGGGGGGTCTGAAGCGCGCGCAGAGATGGGGGGGGGAGAGGCGGAGAGACACCCGCCGCAGGGAGGGAATGAATGGCTTCCCCTCCACCAGGCCGCGGCAGTGGGTGTCGCCCAGCACCGCGGCAAGGAGGAGCCGCCCTTCTGTGCGGAGAAGAAGAAGGGGGCCGCTAACCCGCCGCTGCCGCCCGCTCCTCTTCCCCTTTCAGCCGCCGCCGCCGCACCCCACCCCCCCACCGGTCTCTTCTGCCGCCGCCGCCCCTGAACCGCAGCGGGTCCCGCCGCCGGAGCGCCTACCCGGAAAGGAAGGGGAAGGTGCGGGGGGGGGGAGGCGGCGAGGCGAAGCCTAGCGAGGCCGTTACCTGCGGGCTCGACGGGACGGGAGTCTCTAGGCGGGTGACCGGCGCGGACTGTGCCTATATCGCGGCTCGCTCCGCTGCAGCCTCGCTCTCGCTCTCCCAGCGCCACACACGGGGTCTCCGCCAATCACCGCGTCGCAACGCACGGGCAACACAGAGCCCGTGACGTCAAGCGGCGCCATGGCAACCGCGCGCGAGCACGCGCTTGCGCCTACACTTTCCCTCCCCTCCTTCCCCCGCCCCGTCTCCCCTCAGTCAGTCTCTCTCTCTCAGCCTTACCAACCCGGTGGCTGCATCAACCGCCTCAAGCGCGCGCCCGGCTGCCCTTCCTGCCTCCGCGCGGCGGCAGCGGACACGCCTTAGCCCCGCTGTTACACCCTGCGTCCCCCCTCCCTCTCCTTCCGACGACGGGCACGCGCGCCGCCTTGCCGCCCTCCCACTACTGCAGAGCATGTTCGCTCGCGCATGCGGGAGAGCCGCGCCTCTCTCCTTGGCGGCGCGCAGCCAGCGGCTCGGCTGTTGGGAGCAGCGCAGGGTGAGGCTGCGCGCCACCCCGACGCTTCCGTTCCTCTGCCCCACATCCTCATAAGGGACTGAGGAAGAGGAGGGCGGCGCGCGCGCGCCCGGCCGCTGCTCCTTCCCCCATCTATGCAGCCTTTTCTCGACCGGGGTGGGCGGGTGAGTGGGGGCAAGGGGGATGAGACACGCCAACAGGCAAGCCCACCGCTCCAACAGATCTCTTCAGACGGAGCGGGCCGAAGTAACGCCCTCCCCCCCCGCTCCCACACAGACACATGCCCACAATCCGAATCGCCTTTCCGGTTCCCAGCCCTCGGCCTCTCCGTCATTCAAGGCCACACAGAGGGTAGATCTTGTTTCGGGTTCCTTTGGTCGATTTTCTAGTGCTTTTTAAAATTTTATTTTATTAGGGACACACGTGTCGTCGTCCCCCGCCCCCACAAGCCTTACTGTCGGTTTCACGTTCAATTTCAGCCGTGGAGCCATCTTGGAAAAAAAGCACAGAGGCCACTGTAAGGTGCTGACCGCACAAAAAAGGTGTATACAGTACAGTATTCCTTTCTATCATGTCTTTGGTATTGCTTCTGTGGTACATTTTCAGGTCGAAGGAAGCCTTTGTGAAGGTAAAAGTGAGGGGCTTTAAAAACAAAAATGCTTCAGCTTTGTGAAATGTATATTCTTAACATGCAAGTTTCATGGTTTTTCCGATGTGATCGGGGATGGCATAGTCCTGGAAACTGGAGGGAAAGAATGCTGTCCTAAACTTGTTAGTAAATCAATTCTGGAGGAGAACTCTTGAGAAAGAATTTAGCATCTGGTTACTGTTCATCTTGTGTCAAGATTCAAGTAATAGTGATGTGAGCTGTTTTTCAAATCACACTAATGAGAGATCACATAATGCAGGCCATGTAACTTTTGCCAACAATCTCAGAAAATGCAAAAGTCTTAAGTGCTATCCGTAGCAAAGTCCACAATGGAACAGTAAGAGAAAAGGAAACAGGGCAAAAGAGGAAGTTCAAACAGTTGATTTCAACAAGCCACCCTTAGTGAAATCTACACACAATAAAGAAATTGCCTATTTGTTCTGCAAACGTTCTACCTCATGATTCATTATTTAATGTTGCAATGTATGTTTAATTGAACAACAAAGCAGCAAGCTAAATTCTGGTTATATAGTAAAGTCACATATGATGTCAAGCATGGTGCAGGTAACTTTCCAAGCTAAGTTCTGGTGACATAATAGCACTAGAAACTAAGCAACATTTTTTTGTTTGACATTACAAAAGTAAGCTTGGTAAGAAAATTAGCATTGTTCAGCTTTGCATGGTGACAGGTTTTGTTGAATTAATATATAGAATACATTTTTAAAAGAAAGGGGGAAATAGACTTAGTACAGAACGAATTAAGTTCTCAACCTGAGGTACCACTGTATTCAAAGTGGGAGGCTTACAGGAGGTGTAGTGGTTCAAACACTGGACTAAAACCCAGAGACCCAGGTTCAAAACACCATTCTGTTATGATCATTTGATGATTATGGACTAGTCATAATCTCGCACTTTATCTACATCACAGGGTTGTGGGGAAAAATGGTTGAGGGAGAAGAATTATGTAGCCTCATTGGAGGAAGTGTGGGATAAAAATGTAAAATAATAATAAAGCGTGGTTTATACAACTACTGAATTGGATATTGTATATACACATTTCCAGACTGTGAAGGAATTGTATACTTTCCATTGATGGTGGTGACATTTTGAGGAAGGCAGTGTTTATTGGTTTATGACAAACAAGCTTTTAGAGAAGATTAGGATGAAGATGCACCAGTTTGCAAGAAAGATTGGACATGAAATAGTGGGCCTTATCAGCACTTTTAATTGGCTGTTTGAGAAGAATTGTCAGATAAAATCTTTACCCCAAGCACTGCTCGTTGCAGTGAAAATGATTACGAGTTGTGTCAAAAATGATGGATTATCATACCACAGTTTATTGGGTGTTTAGGGGGGGGAGCAAACACCAGTCATAAGCCAACTGAAAGTATAGTGAGATCTGCAGGAAATCTCTGTGTACTTGGGACTTCCAATATATGGAAAAACAGAAATAAATTGTGGGGACGTTACATAACCTTTGCCTGTCAATATACCGGTAATCAATGTGTGTTTTGGAAATCTCATCTGTGCCAGTGTGAAAACTCAGAAGGAAGAAATTATCTAGTGAAATGACCCTGACTGCTTGTGTATGACAATATTGACCATAAATCAAGCGGGACAAAGGTTTCTTCCATGTTCCATAGCCCTATCATATCCATACTATTATAAGCAACATCTGGATTTTCTGATGTTGAAAGATCAGTATTACGCTACTGATCAATCAACCACCAATGAATGGGCATGTTGATGATTTTTTAATTTTATTTTTTTGCAGTCCAGCATTTACAAAATAATCTACTTTTTCTGAATGGTCAACAAATACAGAAAGAATGCTATGACCCACAAATTATCTCAAGGTAAAAGAGCACACAGAAATAGCTTGCCTCCAAGGTGTTCATAGTATGTGCAGCAATATTAGTAGATATGTCATGAACAGATACAATGTCAATACCTTGTAGGTGTTGCATTGGATTCAGAATTCCGTAAGTAGAATTCCGCTCTCAGGTTTTGACTCACCCTTTTTGCATATTCCAAAAACCTCCAGAGGGTTGTAGCGGGCCTGGAAAAGTATGGTAGGTGGTATGAGTTGCAAGGGGAATAGATAAGCAAAAACTCCTGTTTATTGGTCTCAAGCTCCTTTTGTTCATGGAAGCGGCTTTTCTGTGAATGGAGGGCCATATTTGAATCCAACTCATTGTCCCAACTGACTTTGTTTTATGCAAACTGTTCTTCAGTGACTGGTTAGGCTTTTAAAAACTTATATAGCACTGAACAGTGACCATCTTTGGGGATTGGGTAGATAAATGCACTTAATGTGTTCTCTTCTACCAGTGAATGGGGATGATATCTCTTGAAAACCAAAGTAGTCACAAATTCCAGAAATATGGGGTACATATTGTGAATTCTGAGTAAACGTGCATAAGACTGCACTGCAAATGAGTTGTGGTTAGTTCCCAGTGGGTCTTGTTAAGTCCTGAGTAGTTTTTCACATTGATTTCAAGGATTACACTTGCAGTGTAATCCTATATATGTCTACTTAGAAATAAGTCCCATTAATCTCAATGGTGTTTGCTCCCAGTTAAGTGAGTATCGGATAGCAGGCAACGCCTTGATCCATCCAAGTATGCCCACCATCCTATGGAAGACAAGGTTCTGTCACCTATTTAAGGGCTGGATCCAACACGTGTCTATAAATAGCTGCACCTTAAATCCTAACATAAGAAGTTGTATTTCATAGCTATTTCCAAGCCTTATGATGAACAGTTGAGGGAACAGGGTATGTTTAGCCTGGTAGAGAGGAGATATAATAGCCATATTCAAATATCTTAAGGGCTGTCACATAGAGGATGGAGAAAGCTTGTTTTTTCCTGCTCTGCAGCGCAGGACCCTAACCAACGGGTTCAAGTTACAAGAAAGGAGATTCCAACTAAACACCAGGAAGAGCCACCTTACAATAAGAGCTGTTTGACAGTGGAACAAACAGACTCCCTCGGAAGGTGGTGGACTCTTCTTCCTTGGAGGTTTTCAAGCAGAGTTTGGATGGGCATCTGTCTTGGATGCTTTAGTTGAGATTCCTGCATTGCAGGGGGTTGAACTAGATGATCCTTGGGAACGTAATGATCACAGATTCCTCGATTTACACTTCAATCCTAAACAAATTATTTGGAAGAAAAGCCCATTGATTCAGTGGAATTTGACGTGTGTATTTGTTTGTGGCAGATTTGGGACCAGTTTGTTAAGGCTGAATTTCTCAAAACAGTTTGCTTGGCAGTAGGTAGGTAGCATCAAAATGATATTTCGCTTAAGGCTTTCCAGACTTTTCTCTTGTTTGTTTGTTTTGCATGAGAAACACACAGTGGTTCTTTGTTGCAGGGAATTGAGACGTATTTGCCAGGGAAAGTGCTTCTGTTACGGGATCTTGTATTTTCTAGCAAAGCAAAGGAAGAGGCAGGCTGTAAGCTGGTGCTAGAAAGCTCTAGTTTATCTGTACTGCATGTACACCATACATTTAAAGTGCATTTCCCACGTACAATAATTCTGGGAAGTGTAGTTTGTTAAGGGTGGTGCTGGGTGTTGTAGCTCTGTTGGGTTAAACTACAGTTCACAGGAGTCTTGCAGTGAAGTGGGAGATGTGCTTTAATTGTTGGAAGCGTATACAGCCTTTATAAAGAGTGCCCAACCATATGCCTTCCTCAGAGACAAAGGGATTTCATGCATGTTTCTTGTTCTGGTATAGCAAAAGTACCTAAGGCAAGAATATACTTTTGAAATATATTGGAAATGAGGCTCATTGCCTCCAGAGAGCATCAGTGGTTGAAAAACCGTGGGCACTCTTCAAATTTACCACTTCCTTGAATCGACTTGGGGTTTCCTGTTTCCTTAATTTTTTGAAGAAAGAATTCCTTAATTCTGCTATGCTGTGAGTTTCTTTTTGTGTGTGTACTCTTCTCCATTTGGTGGTTTCCTGGGTCCCAGTGCACATTGTTGAATTTATGGGAAATACTGATTCCCCCAAGAAATAGCACCATTCATTCACTGACTGCCATTTTGATTCTGGCTCCCACTAGAAAGGGCCAACAATCTTTGGGTTGGCTGTGTGTTGCTTTTGGGCTGCCTTAGGCAAGATAACGTGACTAACAAACTTAATAAATATACTATAAGTAAATTTTACCTCTTGTCTTATCTCCACCATTTCTTCCAATATTTTAAAAAATCCTTATTTTCTTTACTGCACAACATGCCAGCTTCATCAAGAGAGAGAAATTCTAGCAATATCTTAAATATATTTTTCCACGCAGTAAACTATCTTTAAGGTAGTTGCTGGGGAGGGCAGAGTAATGGATGACTCCTGCAACACTTCTCCAAGGCTCCTAAAATGTAGCATAGGAACTGTTCAGTTTGGAGGTGTGCCTAAGTTAGGACCATAGGAGCCTTATATGAGGTCAGGCTATTTGTCCACCCAGCCCAGTATTATGTACTGTGACTGGCAAGAGCTCAGGCAGAATTGCCCCCCCATTTCTTATTATCTGATTGTTTTAAACTGGAGAAGCCAGGGATTGGACCTAGGGCTCCCTGTGTGCAGTGCCCTGTCACTGACGTGAGGTTCCTTGAACTTCCTCTCCTCACACTTCCCCAGTTAAAAAGCAGGAGGTAGCTATTTGCCAACCATAGCCAGTCATCTAGTGGGTAGCATGGTCAATGAACTAATGCAGACAATTCTCCACCAAAAATAGCATCATGTCTCCTAGAGCTTCTGCATTACACTTGCAGGAAGGGATAAGCATTTTTAGATGCAATTCTATACCCATCTGGGAGTAAGTCCTATTGTCATGTATAGGATTGTGGTGTTTTTCTTTACCTCCAAGGTTGAAGACATAACACAACCTATGGTCACATAGTACCTGCTTGAGGCCTCTTGGGATTTCTGATGCCACTAGCAAATTGTTTTACCCTTGTCTTGTTCAAGTCAATGGAGTGCGCTTCCTCCACTGATTCTTACGAGACAAGAAAGGATGCTGAAATCTTGTCCCATACATCAGGCCTGTGTTTCTTGATCTTTTAAACCCATTTCAACTGATGTAAAATTCCCACGTCCCCTTTCAAACCTGGCCCCTCTAATTATTTTATTTGGATTTTCAACAGGTTTGAAATATTGTGACTTTTAATGATATTGTGACTTGCTTAATGATCAAAATGAATCAATGTATTTATAATTTTAAATATATATACTTTATTCAGATCTTCAAAAAATCTACATTGAATTTAAACATTTTAAGAGTCTACTTCAGTCATTTTGAATGTGAGCATTGATGTTGCGTGCTTGTCACAAGATTTTGGATGCTGGGCATCACTAAAGAAATCTTAGGTCACTTTTAATACCCAGTCTGTTGCACTGCTTTGTTTGAATAGCCAGAATAGCAGAAAAACCAGTTTTGCAAAGGGATATGGAGGAAAATGGCATAATGATGTCCAGAGCCTACTCTCCTGTTCTGGAGTATACAGGGAGATATTTCAACCAAAACTTTACCAGAGTGAATTGGTTGATATCATCTTTGGCAATTTGAATCATATTTGAGCTCCAAAAACTCCTCTTGGGGAAGCTCTGGCAAGGACTGAACATCAATGATAAAAGGGTTCCTCACAATATGCTTTGCAATCAACAGGATGGTCTTCTCAGTTCCTTCTGCCAGAGTATTTTGTATTGTCTGCAGAATCAAGTTGCCAACCAGTGAAGCTTTTCAGAGGTTTTCTAGATGGTCTGTTTCAGACTCGGTCCAGGCCTATGGACAGTCTGGTCACTTGGAAAAACCTGACTAGGAGAGGAGTTTAGTGAGCAAATCCAAAAAGGATTAATAAATTAGTAGAAGTTCCCTAGACTGGCTTACTAACTGAATCTCTTCTGCCTCTTATATCCAGCTGAAGTTATCTCTCCATCTCTCGTATTTGTGTGTTGAGGAGGGGGAAGAAGGAAAATGGTGAGTGTAGCACTCCTCCAAGAAAGCAAAAATTAAAATCTGCTTTCATTGATGAAATGTTGGGCCAGCATTGTGCTCCAAAGTAAAGCAGGAGCTGCCTATCTCCAGAAACAGAAAACTTTTATCTTTACTCTATTATAATATATCACCATTGGCTAAGGTGGACATTGGCCCCAGAAGACAAAACAAAGGGTATGAGACAGGCCTAAGGCACAAAACCAGGAGTTTGGTAAAAGAAAACATTTGCTTTTTAACTCTTGCCCCAATTTTTTTAAAAGGGGAGGATTAAAACAGTCTTTAGAAAATGCAGTAGTCCATTGCACACTTGCGGACACTTAAATCCCACTGAAACAAACTGTTCTCAAGGCACCCATGTTCTGGAATTTGGCCAAAAGTGGTAACGAAAGTTATCGTCCATCAAATGGTTAATGTTTCACTTGCTGGTTAAACATTTATACTTATTTTATTGTTCCAAAATCTTGATAAATCTGCCAGGATTCTAGCTATGATCATTAGTGTACAGATTGATAATTAACATATATGCACTTCTGCTGATAAGAGTAGTAGCACACACACAGCAAACAATGGGACCAGAAAACATGGTATCGATGTCACCATGAATTATCCTCCTCACGCTGTCAGACGATAATTGAGAAGTGTCTGAATTATGTGGAGGAGGTGTGGCATGAGGCTCACACCAAAGGGTTTGCCTAATGGTTCATAGCAAATAGCATGGCAAATATACAAATACAAGCAATTTTTACAGGTAACAATGTAACAGAGCTAAGCTCAGGGCAAAGACCAAGGTTCAGAGCAGATAGTTGATCCCAAGGAAGCTAGAAGGCTTAAAGAACAGTTGGCTATTTTTGCTGAAGCTAGCTTGGAGTTACAGTGACTTATCACCACTACTTTGTGCCCTCAAAACCATATGTGATGTAATCAGATATAATTTAAATGCAGCCTTTACATAAAATTGCAACACAAAGTAATCCTTGGTACGGATTTCTAAAGACATCATTTCCCATTCTGCCCTGTATCTGCTACAAGCCGTGCCGTTTCCATTCTACTGCAGTTCAGATTCTGCAAAAACAACTTTATTGAACTGGCTGTTAGTTGTGCCCAAATCAAACAACTTAATTAACTGCATTATTGTTAAGTGATTCCACGCTATTCTTTTCTGTTGGTGGTGGGAAATCATCATCAATAACATGCTGAAAACAAACAAACAAACAAACAAACAGTGAATTGCAGACTGGGGAAAAATAATGTGAGATAATGTGACACCCGTGAGAACTCAAAAGATATCTTGGCTATAATAAGATGCACCAGAAATTGCAGTCACTTACGTTGGCCTTGATCTGCACCCAAATTTTGCCTTAGCCATGGGAGATTTAATTCATAATATTTACCTTAGGGTTCTGAAATCTAAGGTCACATCCACGCCATTCATTTAAAATACTCTTATTCCACTTTAAAAGTCATGGCTTCACCGTCCTCCAAAGAATGCTGGACATGGTAGTTTGTTAAGTGTGCTGAGAACTGAAGCTCTGTGGAGTAAACCACTGTCCTCAGGTGTGCTGACTGATGGGAGCTGTAGTCCAAACACATCGAAAGACCACCAGGTTGGCAAAGGCTGTCCTGGGAACAGAATAGCACTCACCAAAGAAAGGTGCTTGATGAAATATGAAGCCATTGAAAGGATCATGCCTCTGAATTCTTCAGAATTAGGTGGTTGCCTTTCAACTTCATGGAGATTTACTTTGTGCATGGGTGTAGAGGGTGTGTAGTGTCTCTCCCCCCCCAATCAAGTAAGCAAAAATGCTTAACCAAAAGTAGAAATAATCAGAATATTTGAAATTGACATGCTCGCTGACATCACTTGGATGATGTCGTGGCGCATTCTAATGACACAAGTGGCAACCTGAGTGAGCAATAGAGCCAGAGGATGAGAACAGGAGGGAGTCTCGTCCCCACCTAACATAAATCCAGCCTACACCCATGCTTCTAAGTAGACATCTATAGGGTTGCGTATATACAGGCCCATGTAGCACAATTGCGTCTTGTGCCCATTTAATTTGTGTGATTTCAGCTGTGTGCAGTTGAAGGCTGACCAGTCAAAAAGGCACAAATTAAATGCATGCAAGGTTATCCTGGAGTGAAAAGAGCTTTGAAGAAGAAGAAGAGGAAGAGGTAGTAGTAGTAGTAGTAGTAGTAGTAGTAGTAGAAGAAGAAGAAGAAGAAGAAGAAGAAGAAGAAGAAGAAGAAGAAGACTTTTTTATACCCTGCCCATCTGGCTGGGTTTCCCCAGCCACTCTGGGCGGCTCCCCAACAGAATATTAAAAACACAATAAAACATCAAAAATTAAAAGCTTCCCTAAGCACTCTGCCTTGCTTATCTGGCAAGGCCTGCTCAGCGCGCTGACTCTGGAAAGGTACTACAGATACTTGTATGGGGGCAGTTCCAAGGGGGCAGTTTGAAAATATGGGGTTTTGTGTATGCGTGGAAAACCCTTGGAACCTCCATGCAAAATGCAATTGTTCTGTAGTTTAACGCATTTCCAGCACTGAAATTTGTTCAGCTACGATTGCTCCTAAGGCCACACACTTCCTGGTATCCCTCTGCTAATGCCTCTAACACAAGTATGTGTTTAGGTGGTCTCCCCTTTACTTTTTGCCAATTCCAGTAAGGAGGTTCAACGAGTAACAAGGAAAAGAAGCAAGAAAGTCTTAGAAGAGTGCCAGCGGCAATCGAAGTCAGGTTGTGGGGGATAAAGGAAAAACAACCCGAAGGCGATCAACACTGAAATCTAGAATTAAGTCAAAGGTGAAATGCCAAATAGTGCATACTTTTAAAATGTAGGGTAAGAAGCAGAACTGAGTGAGGGGCTGTTCACTTGACTCACTTGTTTTTAAAATCTCTGGTGCTTATATATCTCGAAAAGCCAAGTCTGCTAACAACGTTGAAACTCATCTAACCTCCACGAAAAACCACACTCAGCTCCTGGGAAGGTTGAAAAATGTTATCATTTCTTCAGGAAAGTTTGGCTTCTTGCTTTTCCAGGCTCGATGGCTTTCCAAACGGTGTTGAGTCTGCAGTATGTTTTGGAGCCCAAACACAAAGCTATGGGGAATGAAACCTTTCCTCTGGGCAGACCCACTATGGAGAAGTTCAAGCACCAAATAATTGGCATTGCAAAACTGGGTACGGGAACAATTGCCAATAAGCATAAGATCCAAGCTGTGCAAGGGCCCTGTGGGAAATAAAGATGAGCAATCTTAAATATTGAGCTTTATCTAAAATTTAAGTCTCATCTAATATTTCCATTCCTTGATGGAGCCTTTTGGCGAGTTGCTCACTCTCCGAGTTGTGTCTAAGGTGTATGCAGAGGGCAAGTCAGAAACCATAGAGACCCAGAAAGAGGCAAAGGTGCACTAAGAGAACTTAGCTAATAAGTCCTTCAGGGATCACACATGGAGTGTGTGAATAATAGCAGCAAACAAGAAGTAGCGCTCTTATCAGAAAATGCATTAAATGCTTCTTTGAGTGGATGGGGGGGAAAGAGCATCAAAAGGGGCACTGCATTTGATTCAAGAGGCACATGAAGGTATAGGTGTAGGATAACAGCCTTGTGGGAAAGCATACCTGGTTGCTTCCTGGAAGGAACTCATCTCAGTGGAGCTGTATTCTCGCCTCAGGGCACAGAAACATTCACCTTGGTATACAAAGACGGGAAAACTCCTAAGAGGACCTTCCTGGACCTTTGCTACTGGAGTTCTCTAGGGGAGGGAGGGAGGAGAACCTGTGGTCTGTGGTCCGAATCTGAACAGAAGAAGATTAGACCAAAATCTAATCCAGTTTCCTGGTATCACATTGGCCAACTGGATGCCTACGGAAAGCCCACATGGTGGTCACATACCCTCCAATATTGCTCAGATGAAAATAGGGAGATTTATCACTCCTCGTTGACTGACCCTCCTCGACCCCCCCATTTCCCCCTCCCTCTGAACATTTCCTATCAGAAGAAGCCACCATCGCCACCACAACAGGACACAACAGCAACAGGACACACACTGTCTACCATCCTGAGGAAACTCCTTAATCCCGGTTTTATTTAATTTTATTCTTTGGTAGATTTACGAAAAGAAAAACACATACCAATAAATAAATTTTAGAAAGGGGCAAGGTTAGATATGGACACACAAAGCATTTTTTTTAATAAAAAAACCAAGACACCTTTTGTAGTCCCTCCCCCTCCTCACCCTTTTCCCCAGCAGCCTCTACGAGCTGCCCAAGGGAGGAGGCTGGCAGTGGCAGCCATGGAAGAAGAAGAAGAAGAAGAAGAAGAAGAAGAAGAAGAGGAAGAGTTTGGATTTGATATCCCGCTTTATCACTACCCGAAGGAGTCTCAAAGCAGCTAACATTCTCCTTTCCCTTCCTCCCCCACAACTAGCACTCTGTGAGGTGAGTGGGGCTGAGAGACTTCAAAGACGTGTGACTAGCCCAAGGTCACCCAGCAGCTGCATGTGGAGGAGCGGAGACGTGAACCCGGTTCACCAGATTACGAGTCTACTGCTCTTAACCACTACACCACACTGGAGAGGCCATGGAGAGGCAACAGGGTGCTCCCTCACAGCCGCCACCACCACTGCCGCTTGGGACGAGCGCCTGCTCATCTTCCCCCCTGAGCTTGGCGGTGGCAGCACTGGTTGGAGAAAATAGGTATGTTCTGGGATCAAATCAGAAGCTGGGATGACTTTTGTAATTCCGGGACCATCCCTTGAAAATAGGGACACTAGGAAGCGTATGAGATCATGAGTGTAAAATATCACTTCTGATACTCAAGGTTATCATGACTAGCAGCCAGTGATGGTCTTATCCTCCAGCATTTGTCTCAACTTCTTTTAAAGCCACCCAAGCAGCCATTACTACTGGCCTGTCAGGTCTCTGAATCTATCGTATGCCAATTTGCGCAAGGGCCCTGTGTCCCCATTGTCCTCTAAACTACCTAACCGATGCTCATGGCTCAGTGAGAATAACGTATTGCCTTAAGTGTGAAAGGATCCTTACAGGAGCAGAAACATCCTATGGCTGCAGCGACTGTGCAGAACCCCTCCGGGCTGCGAGCGTGCCAAGTGGCGGCACGTGGCTGGGCAGCTTGCGCAAAAGCCATTTCATGGCACAAGTAGTTTCTAATCAAGACAGACTGCTGCAGGTTGTTCTGGCAGGCGTGTTTGCTTGCTGGCCAGCTGATGCTTCTCAATGCCGCTATTGAGAGAAGCATTTCTCACTTGCTGAGGCTTTAGAGTGGCTGGCAACTTTTCCAGCTCGATCAGGGCACTTCATCATCAAAGAAGCTCCTTGTCCCAAAGTGTACAATGCAACGTAGTGATGGTGGTGAAACACACACACACACCAATGCTTAGGCGCAAGAAGGATTTGCTCCTTTGAACGAGTCATAAACGTATTTCGCTTGATAAGTATCCAGCACATTTCATTCATAAAGATTTCCAAGGGCATCGGGGCCAAGAGAGGAATGGGGTTTGAAAAGGGAACCAAAGAAACTATGTATCAGAGCTTGGAAAGTTCATTTTAAAAAGGAACTAGTTCTAGTTCGGCATGTCCCCAAAGGATGCAATTCCAGTTCAGGTTTGTCCTCTTACAAAATGAGCTTGTTTGGTTCACGTTCCTTTCGCAGTTCATCCAAATGCACCTTGTCACTTCCCTCGCAGCATTCATAATGTTACGAGTTGCAGTGCTGAAGTATAAAATATACTTAAGAAGATTAAGAAAGCATCCCACACGCACAGAGATGTATATTGTGTAATTTATTTTCCAACATCATTATGATCTTTAAGCTTAAATGCCCGGAGAGTTTAAAGCATAAAAAAGGTAAGAGAATGAACTTGAAGATGAACTAGAAATAGTTCAAAGCCTTGGCATATTGGACGAACTCATGAACATCCCATGGTACAATCCAGCACCCTATTCCCCACCCCCAAAGCCAAAACGGGGATGCTGTTAGCATTTGCATCTTGGGCCCTCAGGGGCTTGATCCAGAGTTGCTAGACTGTGGTGATACAGTTCAATTCTTCCCCTTCATTCACAGATAACCCCAGCCAATATGTTGGTAAAAGGTAAAGGACCCCTGGATGGTTAAGTCCAGTCAAATGTGCAGTGCTGTCCAAACATTTTTCAAAGAGGGCCAGATTTGATGAAGTGAAGGGCCATGAGGGCCGACTAAAGTTGTTAACCTTTTTTTAGGATTGAAGTTGTTTTTGAGCTTTTTTTAGGGTTTTATCCCAGGAAGTAAACTGCCACAGGGGCTGGATTAAGCCATCCAGTGGGCTGGATTAGGCCCCAGAAACGGACTTTGGACATGCCTGGACTATCGGGTTGTGGAGCTCATCTTACTTTCAGGCCGAGGGAGCCGGCATTCGTCCACAGACAGCTTTCTGGGTCACATGGCCAGCATAACTAAAACACTTCTGGTGCAACAGAAACACTGTGATGGAAACCAGAACGCACAGAAACACCGTTTACCCTCCTACCTATTTATCTACTTGCACTGGCGTGCTTTCAAACTGCTAGGTTGGCAGGAGCTGGGACAGAGCAATGGGAGCTCATTCTGTCACGGGGATTCGAACCGCCAACCTTCTGATCGGCAAGCCCAAGAGGCTCAGTGGTTTGGACCACAGCGCCACCTTGGATACCCTACCACCCATGGGATCCAACTTCCCCATGATTTGCTGTGGCATGAGGACCAGCCCACAGATGGCAACTGCATAATAATATCACAAAACTAGGACCTGCAACAAAATCCTGTAGTGTGAAGTACTCCTTTTTAGGGTGTCAGCTACCAGCCAAACTATCTTCCAGAATACTCCATTCCACCCCATTTTCCTCTTTCTTCCCATGCAGCACTTGTTGGCCAGTAAGCATGTTCAGTCATAGAATCATTGAATTGTTGACTTGGAAGGGACCCTGACAATCTTGTAGTCCAACCCCCTTCAATTCTGAAGTTTACAGCGGAAAGGAGCAGCCAAGCATACTAGGACTCAATTTCTTGACTTTAAGAAAGCCGACTTCATAAAACTTAGGGAAGTGCTGGGTGAGATCCCATGGACAGTAATACTAAAAGGAAAGGGAGTTCATGATGGCTGGGAGTTTGTTAAGAGGGAGATAGTAAAAGCACAACTTCAGGCAATACCAATGAGACGGAAACATGGAAGGTGCCTAAAGAAGCCAGGGTGGCTATCTAAAGAACTTTTAACTGAGTTAAGATTAAAAAAGGATGTGTACAAAAAATGGAAAAGGGGGGAACCACCAAAAAGGAATTCAGACAAATAGCCAGCACATGTAGACACAAAGTCAGAAAAGCTAAAGCACAGAATGAACTCAGGCTTGCTAGAGAGGTTAAAAGCAACAAAAAATGCTTTTATGGGTATGTCGGTAGCAAAAGGAAGAACAAAGAAACAGTGGGGTCACTCAGAGGAGAAGATGGTGAAATGCAAACAGGGGACACAGAAAGGGCTGAACTCCTCAATGCCTTCTTTGCCTCAGTCTTCTCCGATAAAGAAAACAATGCCCGACCTGAAGAATTTGGAGCAAATGATTCAGCAGAGGAAACACAGCCCAGAATAACTAAGGAGATAGTACAAGAATACTTGGCTAGTTTAGATGTATTCAAGTCTCCAGGGGCAGATGAACTGCATCCAAGAGTATTAAAAGAACTGGCAGGTGTGATCTCAGAACCACTGGCAGTCATCTTTGAGAATTCCTGGAGAACAGGCGAAGTCCCGGCAGACTGGAGGAGGGCAAATGTTGTCCCTATTTTTAAAAAGGGGGAAAGAGAGGACCCAAATAATTATCGCCCAGTCAGTCTGACATCAATACCAGGGAAGATTCTGGAGCAGATCATTAAGCAAACAGTCTGTGAGCACCTAGAAAGGAATGCTGTGATCACCAATAGTCAGCATGGATTTCTGAAAAATAAGTCATGTCAGACTAACCTGATCTCGTTTTTTGACAGAATTACAAGCCTGGTAGATGAAGGGAACGCAGTGGATGTAGCCTACCTTGATTTCAGCAAGGCATTCGACAAGGTGCCCCATGATATTCTTGTAAAGAAGCTGGTAAAATGCGGTCTTGACTATGCTACCACTCAGTGGATTTGTAACTGGCTGACTGACCGAACCCAAAGGGTGCTCATCAATGGTTCCTCTTCATCCTGGAGAAGAGTGACTAGTGGGGTGCCACAGGGTTCTGCCTTGGGCCCGGTCTTATTCAACATCTTTATCAATGACTTGGATGATGGACTCAAGGGCATCCTGATCAAATTTGCAGATGACACCAAACTGGGAGGGGTGGCTAACACCCCAGAGGACAGGATTACACTTCAAAACGACCTTGACAGCTTAGAGAACTGGGCCAAAACAAACAAGATGAACTTTAACAGGGAGAAATGTAAAGTATTGCACTTGGGCAAAAAAAAATGAGAGGCACAAATACAAGATGGGTGACACCTGGCTTGAGAGCAGTACATGTGAAAAGGATCTAGGAGTCTTGGTTGACCACAAACTTGACATGAGCCAACAGTGTGACGCGGCAGCTAAAAATGCCAATGCAATTCTGGGCTGCATCAATAGGAGTATAGCATCTAGATCAAGGGAAGTAATAGTGCCACTGTATTCTGCTCTGGTCAGACCTCACCTGGAGTACTGTGTCCAGTTCTGGGCACCACAGTTCAAGAAGGACACTGACAAACTGGAACGTGTCCAGAGGAGGGCAACCAAAATGGTCAAAGGCCTGGAAACGATGCCTTATGAGGAACGGCTAAGGGAGCTGGGCATGTTTAGCCTGGAGAAGAGGAGGTTAAGGGGTGATATGATAGCCATGTTCAAATATATAAAAGGATGTCATATGGAGGAGGGAGAAAGGTTGTTTTTTGCTGCTCCAGAGAAGCGGACACGGAGCAATGGATCCAAACTACAAGAAAGAAGATTCCACCTAAACATTAAGAAGAACTTCCTGACAGTAAGAGCTGTTTGACAGTGGAATTTGCTGCCAAGGAGTGTGGTGGAGTCTCCTACTTTGGAGGTCTTTAAGCAGAGGCTTGACAACCATATGCCAGGAGTGCTCTGATGGTGTTTCCTGCTTGGCAGGGGGTTGGACTCGATGGCCCTTGTGGTCTCTTCCAACTCTATGATTCTATGATTCTATGAATACAGGAATATGCAGTTGTCCCATATGGGGATCAACCCCCCTCCCTATTTTTATTATTTTTTGCTACTTTTGCAAACCTCCAGGGACCTCTGATCACTTTTCTCAGTAGTCTCATTTTGGCTTCAATCCTGTTGGCACTCGCCAGCTAATTTCACTATTAGAAGGAGGGGCGTGGAATATTTGCTTCTTTCAGAGGCAACAGTAAGATCACAATGCATCTAAAACAGGTCAGGCCCAAATGTGAGGAACATGCTTTACATACCAACTAGTGAGATTCCACCATCAGCCAGTGAGAAATGTGCAATTTCACTGACTTGAAATCCTGCACAGATTTATTCTTGCAGGCTAGTCCTCTTTGCATAGTGTGACATTTAAGTCTTTCAGAACCTCTAAGCACAACAGCTGGGCAATTACCAACTCTGTTTGTTGTGTCGTTTTAAGAAATGAAACTGTAATCTTCCAGCGTTTGCCCAGATAACTGTGACTGCTTCTTCTCCCATTGCTGTTCAGGAGGTTTTAGAGTGATGCCTTAACGGATTTCAGTCAAGAGAGGCAAATGAGCTTTAACCATAGTCCACCTCCAAGTATTTTGCCATAAAATAATAACAAATGACAGGAATATCCAAAGAAAATTCCCACTATTTATTTTAGGCTTCCTGAGAATGGACGGACATTATATACAAAAGTTAGGCCTTGTTGACACAAGATCTTTCTTCAGGCAATAGCTCCCAAAACTGCTTCATCCTTGAATTTGTTTGCACTACGCTTGCCAGGCCATAATCCAGAGAACAGCCTTGTGTCCTTAGCAGTTCTGCACCTGCAAAAGAGGAACACATTTCTCTCTTATCCACACACACATCTGATTCAATTACTCATCCTCTTTCCCACTTTCTGATACACTTGTGGACAGAACAGGAAAAATGAATTTTCAAATATCGTACTGCAAGCGTTGCTCAGCTTACCAATGCAGGATGTCTGTGTTATTAACACAAACAATTTTCTATTGCGCGATTAGTCAGTTAATGATGGAATTATCACTGTCTGTGCTTTTCTTTATAATCTCCTGCCACCATGTAGTTGCATATTGGGGTGGAAAAGCTTTGGGGCTTGGTGGGACAGATCTTTATCTTCCCCACCCTGGTAGGCCAACTTTGTCAGGAGCACAAGGCACCTGTCAATCATCTGAGGTCATAACAGCAGATATGCAGGGAGTTCAAGCCTGCTTTCTGTGGGATGTAATCCATTGGAGCAGTCAAATACAACATTCCTTGTTTTCCTACAGTGGGCACAGGCAGGGGGGATGTTATCCCAGTCAGTATAATTTCCTGTTCCACTGGTCTGGAGCGTCCTCCCCCTGCATGTGACCAGGCAGATGGGTGTGGCTGACTCCATAAAAGAGCTGAGTCACTCAGCCATCTTTCTCTTGATGCCATGCTGCGCTCCTGCAGTCATTTTGCTCTCTTGATGCAGTTCTCTTAATGTAGTTTGCTGTCTGCTGGCTCTCAGCTAGCAACACATCCCATAAGGGATGAACTCACACTGTGTTCTGTAACTGCAAGCTAAAGTCTGCCTGCAGGCATCATACTGTGAACTGAATGTGAGTAAACTTCTTGCTACTTTTAAGGAAAGACTCTTGTGTCTTTATTCTTTTAAGAGGGATCAAAGGGGACACCAGGAATAATCCAGTCTGATCAAGCCAGACTAGATTGCTTAACTAAAGAGATTCAAATGAATCTGCAAACTAGCTTCCTGCTGTATTGAGGGGAATCTACTCTGCTACATGACTCACTAGCATGAGTGAAGGAAGGATAATATTTAATCAATATATCCTCTCCTACTATCCTTAATGTTCCCACTCTTTCCCATTTCAGCAGCACCCTGTGTGACACCAAAATTTGGCGCCCCTGCCTCTCGCCTTCCATTCTAAGTCATTGTTGCGGCACCCTCTCGGCTCAAAGCCCAGTGCAGGCAAACAGGTCACACTCCCCTCAATCCGTCTCTGCTTTCTGTTTCTGTGTAGGCTACTTACTCCAGCCCTGAAAACAACAGGTGTGGAGCTGGTGGGTGTGATTTCAGAAAAGCAGCCTGGTTGGCCAAATGGAAAGACCTCGTGGGTCAAGTTTGGCCTGAAGGCTGTAGGTTCTCCACTCTTGATGTCCGTACTTATTGCTGTCTGTACTTTTTTTGCATTTCCTTCTGACCTCATTGTTTACAAGCCACTCTCCCCAGTGGTGTAGTGTAGCTTGCCAATGCCCGGGGCCATATGGAGGGGTGAGTGGGTGGGGAATGGACGGACTACGCATGTGACTTCAACTGCCTAATGGTGTCTGCATCACCCAGAAAATGGCACCCACAGAGATAAGAAAAGAAGAGTCATTCTAGAGAGGCCAGTTCCTGGTTTGCATGGAGAAGCCGTTTTCAACAACAGAAGCGCACAGCTGTATTGAGGCAGCACCAGGTGTTGAAATTTTGCATCTCTAACAATTTTGCACCTGGGGCAACTGCCCCCTGTGCCCCCCGTGCTACATCACTGTCCTCCCCCCAAAACACACACACACACACACACACACACACACACACACACACACACAGTCTTGCACTCAGGATAATGCTTCCTGCATCTGATGAAGTGAACTGTAGTCCAGGAAACCTCATGACCTCACAAATTCATTAGAGGTTAAGGTGCCAGAAGACGCCCTGATGTTGTTGGTACAAAGAGGTCTCCTGGTTTGTACTCCAGCGGGTGAAAAGAAGTTGTGAGCAATAGGACAGCAGAGGGATCAGAGCAGGAGAAGCTGCTTCTTTTAATGCAGAATAGGAATAATGCTTTTTACCGGTGAAGGAGGAGAGAGAGCAAATAAGCCCATTGAAAATAGATATCAAGCAAGAGTGATTCTGAAGACTTGTATGGGAGGTTGGAGCTGCTTCAAGTGCTATTTTTATCCATAGACATTAAGTTCTTATGGGAAGCAAAACTTTAAAGGACAGTTATAATTAGGTTACATACTGAGAAACTTATTACACTTTTGCTAAACTTTATCCCATGAGAACATAACCTAAGTGATTTTCGTATCCTGATTCAGCCACGGTCTTCACTGTTCCACACTGAATTGTGGTTTTTTTACATGTAATCTAAAGTAGGATAAAGATGATGTTGGAACGGCTAAGCACTTTAGTTGCAAAGCTTCATAGGAAGGTTTGGAAGGTTGTGGACTCCCTTTCCTTGGAGGTCTTTAAACAGTGGTTGGATGGCCATCTGTCATGGATGCTTTAGCTGAGATTACTGCATTGCAGGGGGCTGGACTAGATGACCCTTGGGTCCCTTCCAACTCTATTGATTCTCTGAAATTTGTCTTGTGCCAAGCCAGACCACTGGTCCATCCAGCTCAGTATTGTCAACACTGACCGGAAGCAGATCTCCAGTGTTTCAGACGAAAGAGTTTCCTCTCAGCTGAACCTGGAGACGGCAGGAATTGAACCTGGAACCCTTTGCATCGAAGAAAGATGCTCTGATCTATGATATCCCTCATGAAAGGCAAGAGGCACGGTCCTTTAAAATGAAATAATAATAATAGTAATAATAATAATAATAATAATAATAATAATAATAATAATAATAATAATAATTTATTATTTATACCCCGCCCATCTGGCTGGGTTTCCCCGGCCACTCTGGGCGGCTTCCAACAGAACACTAAAATACAATAACCTATTAAACATTAAAAGCTTCCCTAAACAGGGCTGCCTTCAGATGTCTTCTAAAACTCAGATAGTTGTTGTTCTCTTTGACATCTGGTGGGAGGGCGTTTCATAGGGCAGGTACCACGACCAAGAAGGCCCACTGCCTGGTTCCCTGTAACTTCACTTCTCACAGTGAGGGAACTGTCAGAAGGCCCTCGGCGCTGGACCTCAGTGTTCGGGCTGAACGATGGGGGTGGAGACGTTCCTTCAGGTATATTGGATCGAGGCCGTTTAGGGCTTTAAAGGTCAGCACCAACACTTTGAATTGTGCTCGGAAACGTACTGGGAGCCAGTGTAGGTCTTTGAAGACCGGTGTTTTGTGGTCTCTGCGGCTGCTCTCAGTCACCAGTCTAGCTGCTGCCAGTGTTTATAGCCAGACAGGGACATAGGATTCTCCTTTATACTATCTCAGATTATTCATTCCTCTAGTGTAGTACTCTCTGCTTTGACTGGCAGCAGCTCTCTGCAATTTAACTGGAGACAGCAAGGATTGAACAGCAATTTAACTGGAGACAGCAAGGACTGAACCCTCCCTATAAATGTTTAGACCAAAAGCACTCCTAATATGTTCAGGGGGCTCGCTTCCAAATAAGAACACACAGGACTGCAGCCTCAAATTATTGTTTTTTTGTGCAAAATGATCCAGTGTTATATGAGCATCTACTCTCAGTGTTGCTCACTAGAAAATACTCGGCACTTTATGGAATATGCAGAAATGGCAAAACTTACCAGAAGAATAAGAAATCAAGACAACAAACTTTTTTTATAAAAAAATGGAAATGGTTTATTGAATATTGACAGATAAATTGTAAACAGATAAGAACATGGGCAGTATTATTGTAATAACCTGTAGTTTTATGAGTATATATTTAAAGTAGATGAATAAATGAGCAAATTAAGTTAATTTGGCTTTGCAGAAGATATTAAGAATAAATTTAAGGAACCGCAGAAAGAGGGGGACGGTAGTCAAGTTTTGAAATGTTGAAATGATTGTAAAATTAGTGAAGTATATAAACTGAAAAGCATAAATAAAATTAAAGAAGAAAGGAAAAAAGAAATTCTCGACGGTGGTAAAATGCTTTAGGTTCACTATCATTCATTAATTCCTACCCTGAACTCCTGGAGTGTTTAAACAATCAGATGAACAGAGTGAAATGTTTGCATGATGATGCCCTGTATTTCCACTCACCTCCATACATGGATCCCTAATGAATGAACTGACGTATGGATAGGAACACTGCCAATGAAAGATGTGAGTTCACAGGCCACCCGCAGGTTTTCCAACCTGGAAGCATGTTCAGAAGAGAGAAGACGCTGTTGCTGGGAGTGTGGCCAAACAGCTTATATAAGAAACATCATTATAGAGAGACTGGGCCAAGCCATTGGCCATCCCAGAGAGCACTATTCTTACAGGCAATGTTTAGAGACAAACCACAACATGAGGAGCCTGGTAGAGGAACCAACTAGGCAGAATTCAGGGAGCGTCATCGCCAGGCAAATAAAAGAATCTGAAAGCCCGCTCTAGCCACAACCAAGGTGCTCGGAGCACTTATATGGGAGTCTGCAACCAAACCTACCTCGAAGGATTGATGCAAGAATAAAATAGAGAGGCGGAGAACCATATATGCCATCTTGAGCTCCTGGGAGGAAAGTTGGGATAGTAATGTAATATAATATTATTATTAATAATAATTTGCAAGAGGCATGACCTGGAACATTTCTATGCAAAATTCAATCTTGAGATTTCAGCCATTAGGGTATGTGGCTGTTTAGCATGCTTTTAAATATTTAGACACATTTTATTTTTATTTTTAATTGCATTGTTTTATCACTTTGGTGTTTGGTGCCCTGGGCTATTTTTGGAGGGAAGGTGGGCTATAATTTTAATAAATAAACGAACCGGGCTTTTAAAATGGGCTCATATTGGCGTTCCATAAAGGTGGTACTAAGAGGAGGAGAGAGCGCTTCCTGCCGCCGTTGTCTGGAGTGGCCCTGAGAGGTCCTCTCTTTCAAACAATTATTTCACAGCCTTTAGGTGGGGCCCCTGCCCTTGAGAGCTGGTTGCAAGGCTGAGCGATGCCTCCAGCCCAGCTCCCCGAGGCTGAGTACACATGACAAATTACCGTAGTAAGATGATTCTCCATTTTTTTACACCAATAAGGGCATCGACCCGGAGCAAAAGGAACATCATAGCCGGTGTAAATTAGGTTAGCATTGAGTTGGGGAAAGGATTTTGCAATTGCCCTTCCTACCCTTTGCGGTATTTGCATCAGGCATAATGAAGACAGTGAAGTTAATTCTGCCAGGCTCCCCGGTCTTATATTATTGCTTCGCCTAAGGGGCACACACTGCAAACACACACATCAGAGACTAATCCCCAGGCTAAGGTTGCCAGATCAAATTTCAGTAACAAGGGATGCTCGGGAGCTTTGGACTCAGGAGAAGTAAGGGACAGCTATTGTATTTGATGCTAGTACCAAAGCGTGGAACACCCAGGGAGGTCTGGTAGGAAGCGCTATAGCTTAGTGGGAAAGCAAAACAGAAAGTCCCGGGTTCAGGCACTGACACCTCCTGTTGAAAATGATCAGGTAGCAAGCGATGGGGAAGCAGGAAGAGATGCTGCCAGTCCAAGCACACAATACGAGGCGAGGTTAGATAGGCAAACAGTCTGACCTGGCAAAAGCAGATCCCCATGATTGGCAGGGCCAAGATGTTTTGAAGCAAGAGATATCCGGCAACTCTAAACTAAAGCTAGGCACTGGGTTGTAGATTGGCCGAGGAGAAAAGCATAGGGCCACAGGTAGGCAGAGTTCAGGGAGTTAGCTTACAGGAGGAGGAGGGCTCTGCACCCACACAATTTAAAAGTAAAGGGACCCCTGACCATTAGGTCCAGTCGTGGCCGACTCTGTGGTTGCAGCGCTCATCTCGCTTTATTGGCCGAAGGAGCCGGCATACAGCTTCCGGGTCATGTGGCCAGCATGACTAAGCCGCTTCTGGCGAACCAGAGCAGTGCACGGAAACACCGTTTACCTTCCCGCCGGAGCGGTACCTATTTATCTACTTGCACTTTGACGTGCTTTTGAGCTGCTAGGTTGGCAGGAGCAGGGACCGAGCAATGGGAACTCACCCCGTCGAGGGGATTTGAACTGCCGACCTTCTGATCGGCAAGTCCTAGGCTCTGTGGTTTAACCCACAGGGCCACCTGCGTCCCTTACCCACACAATATATTTGCTGACCTACCTCCCCTTTCTGTGTCAATGGGACCCAAATCTATTGTTGCATTTAGTCTTGCCTTAAGAGTTATTAACCTTTGCATCTTGGTCCTCTTAGTTAGTGTGTTGCATGGCAGTTCTAGGCTGGGACTAGGGAGCTCCAGGCCCAAGCCTTGGCTTTGCTACAAAGCTCATTACATCACACGGTTGTTGTGAGGATAAAATGGCAGGGGGAGGAATCGTGTTCCTTGCTCTGGCATCCTTTGAGCAGAGATGAGAGAGATATATAAAAGTAAATAAATAAATTAGGCTAAATTGCTGAGACTGTAACTGCAGGGGATGGGAGTTGAAAACGTTTTGCCTGGTCTCTGAGCGGTATTTGGTAAGGAAGACAACACACACACACACACACACAGAGAGAGAGAGAGAGAGAGAGAGAGAGAACTACAGTAGTTGGATTCTGCAGTGCTCTTAACTGAATGGATTTTTTTTTATTCTTAAAATATGTTAATGGGAAGGAGAACTTGCCTGTGTGCTTGCTGTTGTGCCTTTGTAATGCCAGTACAGTGATACAGAGATGATTTACAAAGATGACCCAAATCTTCCCATGCTCCAAAGGAAACGGACCTTGGAAAGTCCAGCCTGACCTTCAGGGAAGGTGGCCATGAAGCAAGGAAAATGGTAACAGTTGCCAAATAGCAAAAAATAATCCTGGGTTGTTACTTAAACTGGACATCTAGCTGAAGGGAAGGGTGCACATGTGATAAATAGCAGGACTCAGTTATGGAGGACACAAGTCTCCCTCAGTATCTTAAAGAAGCAAACAAACCACTGGTCAACCCTCAGCAAGGGTTATCCCCACCAGCGGCGTAGCGTGGGTTGTCAGCACCCGGGGCAAGGCAAGTAATTTGTGTCCCCTAACCCGGGGCAAGGCAAGTAATTTGCGCCCCCTAACCCGGGGAAAGGCAAGTAATTTGCGGCCCCTAACCCCTAACCTGCCGCCGCTGCCAGCTTCTTGCTGCTGCCTGGTCTGGTCTGGTGTGGTTCTCTCCCGCGCTCAGCACTGCACTGGGCGGCCGCTGCACTGTCCCTTCCCCAGATAGTCCCTCGCTCTCTCCCCGCACCGGATGCCTGGCACTCACCCCCTCCACAGTGGGCGGCGACCCAGCGGCTCGGATCGGATTCGCACAGCCAGCACTGCAGTGAGAGAGAGTGAGTGAGCCAGGTAGGGGCAGAGAGCTGCGAGTGCGAGCGCCCCCCAGATGTTGCGCCCAGTGCGGCCGGCCCCCCCTGCACCCCCCACGCTATGCCACTGATCCCCACATCATCCTCTGGAAGATGGCATGCAATTTGCGCCACTGGGCAAGTGTCGAGAGAGTCAAGTGTGGACCCCTGCACAGACAAAAGCTGGAAGGTTTTGTGCAGTTCACAAATCGATCTGCAATCTGCGAAAAGATGTGCATTTATGACCAGCAGTTCCCTTAAGTGTGAATGTTGTGAATGCAGGAGAGATCACGGAAGAGAAATCCATTTGTCCTAATCTAGCACCCAACCTGCAGCATACAGTCACATCGTGGCACAGAGCCAGACCTAGACTGCTGCCTAGACCAAGCATGAAACTGCACCAGGGGATTCTATATGTATCGCAGTGGGCACTGGAATGGCACCATCTCACACTTGAGACGTAGCTCATGGCATACTTGACCAAAGGTTGAGTTCCACTCTTCTAGGCAGCTTGGAGAATTCATTACAGATGGATTTAAGGAAAAGCCCATTCATGATTCATGTATATATATTTTTTAAAGCCCCAAAGGTAGCTTTGTCTTACAGCCAACTTGAAAAAGTGTCCGATTCAGTAGTTTGGGGATCACAACAATATTAACATATACAGTCCACTCAGCAGTAAGCCCCATTGAGTTCCATGGGACTTCTATGTACAGTACATGAGTGCAGGGCTGTAAAGAACCTTTAATATTCATTTTCTATTTTCTCTTCTTGATGACTGTAGAGCTGGGATGGGGAACTTGTGACCTTCCAGATGCTGTTGGACTCCAACTCCCATAAGCCTCAGCAGCATTGCCAATGGTCAGGGATGATGGGAGTTGTAGTCCAGTAACATCTGGAAGGCACAGGTTTATCCTTCTAATGTGCTCTGCCAAGTTTCCCAGACTCTTTTAAACAGGGGATCTTCTGTTACTGTTTTGTCTGTTCCACAGAATATTCCAGAGCTGGAATTTCCTGCAATAAGGGAAATGTTATATCCTCCCAAATTCTCACCTTCTTTTTTGCTAAAATCAAGCCCACAAAACAACCCCCTGATGCTTAGAGAATGTATTTTCCTTTTGCTTGCCGAGAACGTCTCTCTTCCTCAAGCCTGCCTGCTCTAATCTTTCCAGCTAATTAGCTCTTTGTTTCTGATATCTAGCACGTTTGCCTCCTTTTCGATTATTACAGTGATGTCAGCAAATCTAATCAATCAGTGATTGATTTGAGGCAGAAGCAGCTGAGCTTTGCCTTTGGTGCAGCAAATCTAGCGATAGCAGAAGGTTACTGGCAATCCTGATTATCTAAATCTCTACCAGCTTGAATCTGAGGATCAGAGAGCATCATTTTCAAAGTGAAATAGGATCAGTGCCAGCACAAGGGTACCACTCACATACGCTCAAGTGCTTCACATGGAGACATTCTCGTACACAACAGGGGCCTTTCCATAACAACAAACACCACTACCCCACTACCCAAATGCCACATTGCCGAAGTCTCTTATCTCTGCCGGCTGCGTGCTAAATGGACTGAAATAGTTTACTTATAAATCATGTTTTAATAGAACGTTTACATCTCACAAAGGATCTTGTTATTTGGAGATATCCTTTTGGAGCTCCTTGCAATCCCCCCTTTTTTAATCACTGGGACAACAACAATGTGACACAAATGTAGCACACAATACAACTTTTGCCATTTATAGCACCAGACCTTCCAAGTGTCCCTATTTTCCAGGGACAGTCCCAGATTTAAAGAAGCCATCCCGGTTTCTGATTTGATCCCAGAATGGCCCGCTTTTCCTTAGGACATCCTTATTTTCATCAGAGAAATGTTGGAGGGTATGGAGTTATGCAAACCTTGAGCCAAGGAGATAAGCAACTATACAGCCTTTAGAAGACATCTGAAAATAGTCCTGTATAGGGAAGTTTAAAAAAAAATAAAATTCCTTCCAGTAGCACCTTAAAGACCAACTAAGTTAGTTCTTGGTATGAGCTTTCGTGTGCATGCACACTTCTTCAGATACACTGAAACAGAAGTTGCCAGATCCTTCTATATAGTGAGAAGGTGGGGAGGGGTATTACTCAGAAGGGTGGTGGGAATGGGTGATTGGCAGATAGCTGAGATGAGCCTGTTGACGACTCTGTTTCAGTGTATCTGAAGAAGTGTGCATGCACACGAAAGCTCATACCAAGAACTAACTTAGTTGGTCTTTAAGGTGCTACTGGAAGGAATTTTTTTTTTGACTATGGCAGACCAACACGGCTACCTATCTGTAACCTTAAAAAAAAATGTTTAATGTTTTTATATGTATATGTTGGAAGCTGCCCAGAGTGGCTGGGGCAACCCAGTCAGATGGGTGAGGTATAAATAATAAAAGTATAATAATTATTATTAAGGAATAGGAGAAATGTTGGGGGTTATGTAGCTCCAGGATCAAGCACTTTATAACTCCAACCCAATCCGTAACCCAGCCATATCTGGCGCTGATTTTGCTGGGAAAACGTGCCTTTAATGACACAGAAACTGTTCCTGAAGCCAGACCTAAGAATCAGAACAAGCAGGCCTTGGATGCATTTATATAGACTTTGTTAAAGTGTCACTGTCACCTACCCTAGCAAGAACTAGTCAGCTGTCAAGCTTAAGTACTGCTGTAGCCTTTTCCTCACGCTCAGCGATTAAAGTGCAATTCAAACTAAGCTTAAAGGGCTATTGTAGCCTGTTAACCACAGTGTACGAATAAAGTGTAGCGTGATAATGATCACATTGCTCCCCCCCCCCCAGTCTTCCCTCAGACATGCATCAGCTATGAATAAAAGTGATGCTTGCTTGCTTTGCTAATACACTTGGAGGAAGCCCTTTGTGATCTCTGGGCTGACATTTGCAGAGCCTAGAGACAGCACACACTACTTAACATGGCTTGCATGAATGTACCAGGACAGAATAATCTGAAGGAGCAACTCGATAGCATGTTAATGAATGATCTGACAGAATAAGGAGCAGGGAGGCTTGATTTAAATCATGATTTAAATCACCAAGAAAGAAGGCCAATTTAAATAATGCATTCAAATCAACTTTTCCTTTCTGTAACTCACGTATTTCTCAAACAAACACACATGCTAATTGGTTGCTATAACAATTAAAAGATATCTCTGTGCAACTTTGTAGAGCTTTTATGCTACCCATGAGCATAATACAGAATCTCTGGTTGTGCAGCCCACATGCCTCTCGTAGTGCAGAATTTGTAAGCTTTAAGGGGGAAAGGGGGGGGAAGCGTTTCTGTTTGGCCCTCTGTATCTGCGGTGAATGGGTAAGGACTCTAAGTAAGATGGCTTGGGGCCAAACTAAATGTGAGGATAGGGGTTTGATAGACCAGAACAGGTGTATTGCTGCTCCATGTTCCTCCCTTACAACATCTAGATACAACGTCATCACATTGTAAGTTGCGTTGTACTACCAAAGGTTCTCCTGGTGTTGATGGATTACAACTCCCATCACGCCCGATCAATCAATGGCCATGCTGGCTGGGGCTGATGGGAGTTGGAGTCCAACAACACTGGACTCCTGAAATAGACAGTTCTGAGTCTGTTGTACCACCTTCAGGCACACTCAGCAGCAACAGAACTGAAAAGAGTTGAAGGAGACTCTCTGCATTCCTGTGTTATTGATTCTGATAGCAGCTGCTACCATCACCCAGAAGCCTCTAAAGAGGTGGTGGCTGTTTCACAGGTTGCTGGGTGAGCCAGATCTACCTCTCCTTGTGGAAAACAGGTCAGGGATCAGACTCAGGTAGCTTAATTAAGACATGGAGCATTTTTCAAGGCTAGAAGAACAGTCTGTTACCATAGCTGTCAACCTTCCCTTTTTTCCGGGAAATTCCCTTATTCCAGCGCCATTTCCTGCTGCTTCCCGCTGCTATACTGGTTTGTTAGATATCCCGTAGACTGTCCCCGGGACAGGTGAGGCTGCTGATCCCTTATTTTCGAGGCTGCTGATCCCTTATTTTCAAATCTGAAAGTTGACAGCTATGGTCTGTTACAGTTCTTCTTTCACTATATAACCAGCTTTGGGGAGCCTAGTTCTTGCCAGAGTAGTGGTAAGAGCAGCTTTTGCTATTGCAGTGATGTATGTGTAGTTCTTTAGATAGTTTTGTGTTCAGTCAGCATTTTGGTGTGTGCTGCTGTTTGCCAAGTCAAAAGTTCAATAATAAATGATGCTGTGAAGCTCAAGAATCTTTTCCTGTGGCTCCTGGTCCAGCAGGCATGCAGTTTTGTTGGAAATGGTATTTTTTTACAAGCACAGACCGTTGGGCAGCCTCAGCACACAGGACTGTTCTCCTTTTCACAGTTACCTCTTTCATCTTGACTCTAAAGTTCTGATCTTTCTTTCTTTCTTTCTTCTTTCTCTCAAAATGGTAAATTAGCCAAGCTGTCTAAAGCCCTGGCTTTTGCGAAGACAATGCAGCAATCTGCTGTTTTTAGGTTTCTGCAGCATCAGCATGCCATTTATCATAGACAAAACACAGAGCTCCAAATTCAGATTTGGCAGGTATGGTCATCCTTCTGCTCTAGTTAAAAATACCATTTTACTCCATAGCTCCCAGGGCGCCCTCTAAAATGCATCTTCTACCTTTTTTAAAAAAAATGCCCTCGCTGCAGCAGAGAAATGCATAACATGGTCTTGAGGCTGAGCCAATTCCAGCTTCATGTAGTCCTTTTCCATCCAAGGTAAATAGCAAGGCTGAAAGAAACATGGAATGCCTGCAGCTGCTGGTTAAGGCTGACGTAGGCTTAATTTATATGAAGATAGGCAAGGCGCGTTGCGTGTGTATTGGAGAGAAAGAGAGATTGCCCTCTTGTCAATTGTTTTTTGCCTCTCCATTTAGATCAGGAATGGCTGGATCCTGACTTCCCTGACCATTTGGACAGGTAAGTGGAGCCTCCCACTTCTCAGTCACCTGCCAGGAAACTCCATATAAAGCATGTTGTAGACTTTCTTTGGCTCCCAGGTACATAACTGCGCAGTGCACAATTCACAGGATTCATTCCTCACACTTGCCACGGGCACCTGCTCACAGTTTCACAGGGACAACAAGGGTGATTGAAGGTCAGAGTGGCCAGACAGGTAAAAGGTATTTTGCTGCCTGAGGCGGGGCAACCAATGGTATCCCTCCACACACATATACAAACAGGTCAAGGTGTGTAGTAGGTCAAGGTCAGTCAAGTTGTGGTGGCTCCTGAGGCAGAAAACCGCACAAGGGCCTCTTCCCATCCCTGGCAGTAAACATATAATATTAATAAATGAAACAGCTAACCATTTGTTCCCCACACAAAATCAGCTGCCTGAGCCAGATATCTCACCGTGTTAAATGATAGGGCCAGCTCCAATAAGTATGCCTAACCATTTCCCCATTGTCTTCCATGCTCTTCTGGTATTGCACTAGGAGTACCTGCAAAATTCAGGAGTACCTGAATTTTTCATAGCTGATTATTCAGGTACATTGAGAGAAAAATCTGCATTCTTCTCCAGTTGGGTGATGATGAAGTTTCATGATAGCATGTAGCTCAGTGCACCTTTTTTTATATAAAAAAAATCCCAACAAGGATTCTGGTCTTATTGTAGCCCTGCAGTCCCCATGCTTTCTTAGTGGAAGTTTGTGGCCATGAAAGAGGTTTCCAGCTGGTTTAAATTCCTGCAGATACTTGGGATCCTTTCATAAAGTATATTGGCAAACGTATCCTGGTATTGATCCTGCCTCTTGTGAATGGGAAGCTATGGAGAAATGCATGTGTGCATATTCGTTACTGCTTCAATGTCTTGCAACACAAGTGTGAACTGAAAGAGGAAATTGGGTAATGTGACTCCAAAGTTTGCTGTGATAGTTTATCACTGTAAGAAGAAAATGCTAAAAATATGTGTGTGTTTTAGCAACCCAGTATACATCTATAGCCTCCTTCTATGAGAACTGCTGCTCCTTTCTCCCTCTTTTTTTAAACCTGAAAAGCATTTCAAAAATTTGTTTACAGGGTGGCTGTGCAGACTGAAAGGTATGCATGGGGCATCTCTACCTAGGAAGGAACATATGCTACTCTGATGCAAATCGGTGTCATGGGTTTGTAGCCCCAGTCCTTCAGTCATCTAACAATTCCTCTTGACCTGGAGAAAGGAAGTCTGAGTTTACCACAGGTAGGTGGTTGTGCCAATGATACAACCTTTGTTGGTCAGTCCCACACAGACCCATGAGAACCAATGTCAGCTGAAGCGCCCTGCTTGTCAGGATGGTGGATCCGAAGCAGTAAAATAGCACTTGTGGCAACTGAAACATAGGACCTGTTTTTTGAGCTTTCGTTCTGACTTGTTGGCAAGGAGGCTACGCAAGAAGCCTTCATCCTGAATCCATCCCGATTTGCTTCTGTGGTAGTTATACGTCTTCCCATTAGCAATTCATTCACCCCACACTTTCCAGTAAGTTTTTCATAAATGTAAGGCAAGGATTGTTTTGCATGGGGGGTGGCCTTCTTGAGCCCCATGTGCATTGGTGGAACATGCGTAAACCTGCCCTGCCCCTTTTCCCCGGCTGCTTCCAGGCTCTGTTGATGTGCAGGTGCATAGTCGCAGGTCAACTAGACGCACATAAATTGGTCATTGCCTGTCTTGTATGAAGCAATCCCCCCGCCTTTATTGCTCTTTGTCTGCTACCAATTTAATTAGGTGGCCCTGAGAAGGGGCATTTCCCTCCCTCTGTCCCCTTTCTTTGGGGCCTCTGGTCCTCCAGATGTGGTGCACTTTAATTCCCATCATCTCTGGCCATTGACCATGCTTGCTGATGGGAGTTGTAGCTCAGGTGGGCTTAAGCTTCCCTGCTCCTGGTCTACCCACATCCACTATTGTACCAGCTTCTGTCATTTCCCCGTCACGCCTTTTAATGCTAAACTTTAACACCTGAAACCCTATAGTGCTTCCTCATATGGAAGGTGCTTCTTGCTCACGCACTGAGATCCCAACACGGCAACCAGCATTTATGGTTCATGAACTAATTAAAGTAAAGGTAAAGGGACCCAGTTAAAGCGATGGTTTGCCTAGTAGTGATGTATGGAAGTGAGAGCTGGACCATAAAGAAGGCTGATCGCCGAAGAATTGATGCTTTTGAATTATGGTGCTGGAGGAGACTCTTGAGAGTCCCATGGACTGCAAGAAGATCAAATTTCTCCATTCTGAAGGAAATCAGCCCTGAGTGCTCACTGGAAGGACAGATCGTGAAGCTGAGGCTCCAATACTTTGGCCACCTCATGAGAAGAGAAGACTCCCTGGAAAAGACCCTGATGTTGGGAAAGATGGAGGGCACAAGGAGAAGGGGAAGACAGAGGACGAGATGGTTGGATAGCGTTCTCGAAGCTACCAGCATGAGTCTGACCAAACTGCGGGAGGCAGTGGAAGACAGGAGTGCCTGGCGTGCTCTGGTCCATGGGTCACAAAGAGTCGGACACGACTAAATAACTAAACAACAACAAAGGGACCCCTGGCCGTTAGGTCCAGTCGTGACCGACTCTGGGGTTGTGGCGCTCATCTCGCTTTATTGGCCGAGGAAGCTGGCGTACCGCTTCCGGGTCATATGGCCAGCATGACTAAGTCGCTTCTGGTGAACCAGAGCAGCGCACGGAAACGCCGTTTACCTTCCCGCCCGAGCGGTACCTATTTATCTACTTGCACTTTGATGTGCTTTTGAACTGCTAGGTGGGCAGGAGCAGGGACCAAGTAATGGGAGCTCACCCCGTTGCGGGGATTTGAACCGCCAACCTTCTGATCGGCAAGTCCTAGGCTCTGTGGTTTAACCCACAGCGCCACCTGCGTCCCTCATGACCTAATTGCTAAGCAGCAATTAGCATAAAATGTAAGGGAGAACTCTAGTTGTGCTGCAGACCCCAGTTTCTCTAGGGAAAAGCTGGGCCTGCATATCCTATATTGCAACATCTCCTGCCCTCCAAAGTATGTGAAGATAAGCTGCACCTTTTGTGCACCGGAGGAACAAAGGCTGTTCTCACACCTTCCGTCAGGAAGATGGCCGTTAAGTCAGTCAGGAAAGGGATCTAAGAAGCAGAGAACCCATGACAATTCCCGCAGATCGTTCAGTAATTATATACTTACAGTTGGTGTGGGGGAGGCATAAAATCATTAACGTGGAAGAAAGTTCGTTTAGCTGCAGATTGGTTTCAGACTCTGATATATACTGTGCACACAACCCTTGTTTCCTTATTCAGTATGAACCACCCGTCTGCTAGGCGGGCCCGAACTCAGAACTCGGATTGTCTCAAAGCCTGGAACAAATAGAGAAAGGTCCGAGACTCCAATCAAATATAATGGAGCTTGACAGCGTTTACATCACCTTTCCATCCTCAAGGAATTTCCTAGCATTTATGGGAACGGAATAGGAACTGCTAGGGTAGGGGCCCTAGAGGCAAAGGCAACCTGACAAGGCCTGTCATTCCCTCCTTCTTCATTTACTTCTTTCCTGTGGCAGCTGCTTTGCTAACCCTGGGGTTGTCGTGGATTGACCCTACCAGTTCCAATGGTCACCAGCCCGCAATGAGATTATGAAGACCTTAGACGACTGGGAAGAGTTCCAAAAGGAGCTCTCCAAACCGGATGAACTGGCAACAAATGTAGAGCATGAGACTCTTACTCTCCGGGTAATGAGTTCGAGTCTCATGTTGGGTAAAAGATTCCTGCATTGCAGGGGGTTGGAATAGATGACTCTCCTGGTCCCTTCCAATTCTATAATTCGATGATTCCATACCATATATTTGAAGCACATCCAACACACATTTAAAGCACGTGACATCCCTCAGGAATCCTGGGAACTGTAGTGTGTTAAGGGTGCTGGGAATTGTAGCTCTGTGAGGGGAAAACTACAGTTCCCATGATTCTTAGGGGGGAAATGATGTGCTTTCAGTGCCCTTGAGTCATGCACACCAGTGGCAAAACCTACCAGCTTCAAATACTCACTCTGAGCTAGGAATAAGCAAAAGAGAAAATCTTAGGGGTCAATAACTCAATGAAAACATTGACCCCGTGTGCAGCGGCTGTGAAAAAGCAAATTCCATGCTAGGGATCATTAGGAAAGGGACCAGATATAAAACTGCCATGCCGTAATGTCTTTATATAAATCTATGGAGCAGCAATCTGGGGAGCACGGTGTATAGTTCCAAACACACTGTCTAAAATAAAAATATTGCAGAGCTGGAAAACGGTTTAGTAAAGGATAGGAGCAGTCCCTTCAAGAGGGACAGCAAACATTTTTTAGGCTTTTTAGTTCAGAAAATAGATTGCAGAGTAGTGGGGATATCAAATGTCAAGGGGCTTAGAAGCCTCTTTTAGGACAGAAGAAAAGGAGCCTGTCACATCAGCCCTTGTGATTGACAGACAGTATGAAGCCTGGTGATTGGTCAGGTCTTGTGTATACATTGACTGGCCAGCCTATTGGCTCAACTTCAGGGTCAGCCTCAAGTTTCAATCTCCATCACCAAGTGACCTCAGGGTTCCATCTAGGTCAATATTTGGGGAGAGTCACTAATGGCCTTGATTTGGCCCTTACACAGGCCCAGGGTATGTATTGAAACCTGAAAGGTGGAAAAGCCATGCTACAACCACGGAAGTCTCCTTTCAGTTTCTCAGAATAGTTGTGTTGAAACTGAATTCCCACATGCAATTCATCGCTTACTGGCTGTAATGGGAGCATGAGGCCATGTATGGTGATGCCATTGCAGATCAATCGCCATGGGCAGAAAATGCAATTCCATTTCATACCTTCTGTGATGAGTCATTGAGTGACGAGATATTGAATGATGTCTGTGCTTGTATAAATGATCCCTGACTCATGCCTCAGAGATAAAGAAGCAGTCCTTGCTGATTCAGCCACTCCCTGCCCTCCATCAGATACATTTTTGCCCTTGTGTACAAGTTATAAGTTAAGAAAGGGTCAAATACCTTTGTGTTTTGAGCGAATAAACTAGCTGTGTTTCTTCTAGATGGTAAACCTCATGCGGCCCTCCACTTCATTCTCTCTGGCCCTCAGAGCTTCTCGCCAGGCCACACCCACTCACTCGTCCTTTTTTCTCAGGCCACACCTCTCATTAGCTCTGCTTTGCACTATCATTGATGCTTTTGCCTGTCTGATAACGCTTCCAGCTTGCCTGGTGGCGAGATGGGTGTGAGTAAATTGTCATTTGTTGCTCCACCCACTTTTGCTTATGGTGCCGCCCACCATTGGCATGCGAACCCAGGAAGGTTGCCTAGAATGCAGTTTCCTTATCCCTGCTTTAGACCCACCACTTGTTTGCCAAGAGCAGAAATGGGATTTGGAGGACCCTTGAGTAAGATGTTCCTGGTGAGGCCTCCTCCAGGGCCTGGGCCCACCTCCTGCACACTGTCGCCAGCATTGCCCATTGGCCTCTGCACGCTTGGTCCATTCCATGCCATTACTCAAGGGCAGAGGGGGGCAAGATGAGCAGAGCTAGCTCTTGCTTCTCCTTGCTCCTGTTACTGCTTGTGTGCTGAGAGGAGCAGGTGTCTGGGCTGAACGGTGGGGGTGGAGATGCTCCTTCAGGTATACTGGGCCGAAGCCATTTAGGGCTTTAAAGGTCAGCACCAGCACTTTGAATTGTGCTCAGAAATGTACTGGGAGCCAATGAAGATAAATAAATAAGGCAAATAAATAAGTAATGTTGCCTAAATTGCTGGTGGTAAATACTTATTCCCCCAGCATAGCTTCTGAGACTGGGTTAAAATTTGACGCTGGAATTATAAACACACACACCGTTCCATGTAGAAATTCCAGTCTCTATTTAAATGTAATTATTTTCCCCCTGGGGGATTAAATCTAGGCCAGCTTTAGAGTGAAAATGGATTTTCTCTCCGGTTCGCAAACACCTACTGCCCTGGCAGCTTGCATGGCGAAGGTGCTGCTAGGAAATAAAACATCCTCAAGGTCCCAGGCCTCAGAGAGGTTAGGCTGGCCTTAACTAGAGCCAGGGCCTTCTCGGCTGTGGCTCCAATCTGGTGGAATGCTCTGTCACAAGAGACTAGGGCCCTGCGGGACCTGACATCTTTCCGCAGGGCCTGCAAGACAGAGTTGTTCCACCAGGCCTTTGGTCAGGGCGCAGCCTGACTCCCTCCTCTGGCAACCTGCACAGTACTTTGGTTGCCATCAATTTGATTTTAATTAATTTTATAATGAAATATTTTAGAATGTGTGATTATTGGTTATTTGATTGTTGTTAGCCGCCCTGAGCCCAGCTTCGGCTGGGGAGGGCGGGATATAAATAAAATTTATTATTATGATTATTATTATTAGGAAAGCATTTCTGTGATTAACCAAGGCAGATGGAACTAGAAACAACACCACAAACATGTTGCTCCTAAATGAAGAAGCGGGTGAGCAAAACCAAATCGGAGGAGGAGCTGGTATAAGCAGTGCAGCAATGATAGAAACTGCCTGCCAGGACCACACAGGGATGGCGAGGAAGGGCCATTCTCATTTACATAAGACAATCAACAGCCTTGCTGAATCAAGGTAAAATACCATCTAGCCTAGCATCCTGTCCTCCCAGGGACCAACTCAATACCTATGCAGGGCTGGAGCGCAACAGTTTCCCCTCACCGAGCTATGCTTCCCAGCACCCTTAACAAACTACAGTTCCCAGGATTCTTGGGAGTGAGGAAATGTGCTTTAAATGTACGATGCGTGCGCAGCCTATACGGATTGTCCGTTGGAGTATTTAAGCCACATTTCCACTGATGCTCAACATGTATATGTGAAAAGAAACGCCAAAATCACAAGAGGCTAACAAGCCTCTAGTGACTTCCTTCCAAAGCAAGGATGGAAAACCTTTTTCAACCTGAATCTAGAAGGAATGAAAGCTGGGAAAGTGTCAGGTGCCTGGGAGGTCTTATCAATTGGATAAATGTGGGGAGTGAAAGTTGGAAAGTGGGGGGAAACGGACAAAAAATGTCAAGGAAAAAATGCAGACCTTTGGGAAATGACTAGTGGTAGATATGGTAGCCCCCAATTTACTTAAGGGATAAACGATACAGCATTTTATAGGACTTTGTATCCATAACTTGCTTTTTTTCTGTTTAGTGACGCAGTAGCCTTATGGGCTCATAATTTCCAACTTCTGTCAAAAGTTGTATGTTGTATGCAGATTCTTGGTCTGCCTACCTCATTAATTCTTCCTCACAGGCAGAGATAATTCCAAACCTTAAATGCTTAGCAGGCAGTTGAGTGTTATATAACTCTCAAGATGCCCCTAAAGTTCCTGCATGTGGTAAAATCAACTGTTCCATATTTACCACTTGGCCCAAAGTAAAGTGAAGTGTGTATTTGGAACTCTTGTTTATACCAGCTCAGGCGATTTGTCTAACTTCCCCAGTTCTGTCCACTCTGAATGGCAGCCGTGCCCGAGGGGCTCAATCTGAGAGGTATTTACATTACCTACTGCCTGGTTATCTTCTTTTTACAAAAACAAATTGGAGAGGTCAAGTATCAAACTGGAAATTTCTAACATGAAGCTGCAGATTCTTTCCTGAAATGCAAGTGAGACAGAATGGCTTACAACAGGGTGACGCATGTATTTATTCCTGCCTTCTTGGATCGGAACAGAATCCTCTCTAGTCCATCACGTGGTCTATCACAGTGGTCAACAAGGTGCTTTGAGAAGGTTCACAAATCAGGCAAGGAGGAAATAGCGTTTTTCATAATCAGATATACAAGTGAGAGCTTCAGCAAAATGTTGTCAAGCCCCCTACCATGTAACAGGAACTCTGGTCCAGGGTTCCAGCAACTCATTCCCTCCAAGCAGGAAAGCCCACGCCCCCACTTCAAGTTTTCTCTCTTTTCCAATGGACATTCCATATTTCATGGCCACAGAGTTTGCCCAGTCCTCATTGGGCTGTCCCCCCCCAAAAAAACCCCAAAAGTTTTCTGGAGTGCTTTGACAAACCATAGGTTTCCCCAGAGCTTGCTGATACCCCTCCTTATACCAGTTTTGATCCTGTGTTTCTGTTGGCGCCTGAGTTCACTGTTAGAGAGACTGATACTGCCTTTGAACATGAAGGCTCTGTTTACCTTTCATGGTTAGAACCCACAAAACCAGCTGTGGCCTAATCATTTTAGAAGGTATTCTAACCAGTAAAGGCTGGCAGCTTGGTCCAGATGGAGTTGTAGTGTTGACGTGCCTTCCTAACCCCACACCACTGCTACTTACGGAGAGGGAGAAAGGGAGGGGCAAGGCAGTGGCAGCCCCAAGCAGTGCAGTGGGTGCAATCTGATGCATCTGTCCTGCAGCTGCTTCATGCCTTGCCTTTCTCTGTTTCAGTAAGCGGCAATGATGCACAGCATGGGGAAGGCAACACAGCAACGCAGCCCCACCTGCCCTGCCCTGCCTGCCACTACTGCATCTGTAGTAAATTCCATTGGTATCCTTTATGAGATGGAATCCTTCCTTCTGCCATTCTGCAGCCTAGTACATGTCGGCTTCATTCGGTGCATCGTGTGTCATAGCAGTCTGAGGCAGGGCAAAACTGTTCTCTCTTTCTAAAATTCTTCACATCACTCACCATTTTATAAATCTCTTATCCTGTCGCCATTAGTTGAGTTTCCTTCCCCCAGTCCCTAAACAGGCAATTTTAGATTTTACCTGCAGGAAGATGCTCCACCTTTTGATCATTGCAACTGCCCTTATTTTAATGTTTCTGGCATTATAACACCTCACCATTGTAGCATATTAGCAGTCCCCCCCCCCAAGACATTCTAAAGATGTAAAAAATATATGTAACATAAAAGGCCCCTTTCCTCTTTAATGCAGCACAATGTTCTTTCTGTAATAGCTGAAAACAGCACTATATGGCATCACCAAGTAGCAGTTGTTGGTTTCCTCAGAAGGCAGGTTTGTGAAGGCTCCGCCTATCTGGTGTAAAGTCTAGTGAAAGCTGATCTTTTTAGACCATAGTCCTACACACCCCACTGAAAACAGTGGAACTTACTTCTGTGGAACTTATACCGTTAACTGCCTTGCACTGTCAACTGAACAGAACAGTTTTGCCTGTCCTATTCAAATGTGATTTGAAGAACATCTTGGCCATGTTGCAACCAGGCTGCTCTGCTTAGAGCTTGCTTAAGAAGGCCGAAGCCTCTCAAAACCAGCCATTCCCTCACCTGTTCTGACTGCAGCTGAAATTTCCTAATTTTCTTCTGGAAGGATATGCCAAGCAGAAAACCTCTCTTCTATACAGTGGTACTTCCGGTTATGAACTTAATTCATTCCGGAGGTCCGTTCTTAACTCGAAACCGTTCTTAAGCTGAGGCGCGCTTTCACTAATGGGGTCTTCTGGTGCCACCACGCGAGTTCCGCTCACATCCCAGGGCAAAGTTCACTACCAGGAGCATCTACGTCTGGGTTACTGGAGCTCATTACCCAAAGCATTCGTAGGGAGGACGGTATGTAACCCAGGGTTCCACTGTCTTTTGTTCAGCTGGTTACACCCTTTGTTATGACTGGCAGAAGAAGCCACTGTAGTGAGGTCCTGAACACCCCTCTCCAGTACATTGGGCTAGCCAGGCTAGCTTTGGAATTAAGGAGTTTCTTTACACCAAGCACCACATAGGTGCCATTTTGTAAGAGTGAATGGGATGGGGGAGTGGGCAGCATCAAGGAAGCAAAAAAACAAACAAACAAACAAACAAAAAGCACACACCAAGAGAAGCAGGAGCCCCCAAACTGGTGCTGGATGCAGGATCTGCTAGTCTGAACACAAATGCCAAAGTGTTTTGACAACTCTCTTCTTCAGGGACAATATCTTCTCCTTCTTCAATAAGGGGCTTTTTCAAGAGAGGTGTCTCTTGAGGATAAGCCATTAAACCTGACAATGAGATATTGCAATATGTGCATTAACGATTGAAAACAACAACAGCTGAAGAACAAACACACCGCTTGGAATCTGGAGGTGTTTCCCTCCCTCTACTTCTTTGTATGCATGTCAGTGATTTTACACCTTCACGAAGAAGATGGAACAAAAATAGCTTGGAGTTCATAGCGAGGGATATTTCCCTGCTGAGCCAATTGGAGGTGTGGGCATGGCTGCAGGGGACAATTTTCTCTGAGGAGACACCCAAGCTGACTTCACCTCTGTCCAGCTCCAACTAAAGTGAGCTTCCGTAGGGTGCTGGGTAAGGGCCAATGGGAACTAGTAACAGGGATCTGAAAGCAAAGATGAGATTTTCAAGCAGCAGCTCAGAGCCAGTTCCTGCAGGACCCAGGACAGCTCCCAAGGGGAAGATAAGTTGTTCCAATTAGGCTCTTCTATTTTGATGCATACCTGGTGATTGCCAGCGTCCCACCAGTATTAAGAAACATAAGACGGGTGATATACTAGCTTGAAGCCATGTGCTGCGGCGCCATTTAATAGTGTCAGGTTGTACCATCTGACTCCTCCAATGGAGGCACTTTAGAGAATCAAACTGCTTTTATCCGTTGGTAGGTCCATCTGAATTGTCATGGTTCAGCCCTTCCCAGGAGATTGGGTCTCCTTGGAGAAAGAGGAAAAGCAGGACCCCCTAAGCTGATTTCTGCACCATCAGTGAGTCTGAGGATCTGCTGGATCCAAACATCCCTAGGACTGGATGTCTCCACCCAAATTGCCTGAGTTCTTGGCCCACTCCTCACCCTCAGGATCATAGGAGCCAGGCAGGAACTTCAGGGCTGTAGCAAAGCACCCAGCTAGGTAGTAGCAAACTTCAGGGCTGTAGCAAAGCACCCAGCTAGCTACTTGGAAGAAGAGGGTCATACATGGAAGTACAGTGGTACCTCGGGTTACAGACACCTCAGGTTATAGACACCTCAGGTTACAGACTCCGCTAACACAGAAATAGTACCTCAGGTTAAGAACTTTGCTTCAGGATGAGAACAGAAATCATGCGGCAGCGGCAGCGGGAGGCCCCATTAGCTAAAGTGGTACCTCAGGTTAAGAACAGTTTCAGGTTAAGAACAGCCCTCCAGAACGAATTAACAAACGAGGTACAACTGTACAGGTTTCTCTTTTCCATCCTTTTAACAAAAATAAACTAAGAACACAGAAACTGCCCGTAAGTACAGGTAAGCAATAACACAAACACACCAAACGAAAAGAGAAACCAGTAGGATGGCACTGGATGCAAATATATGTACCAACCCTGATCATGAAGCTGGCGGAGAGCCAGGAAGGGGTAGAGCCTCCAGATCTTATCTAAGCTCTTACTCGGAGCTACTTCATTGCTGAAACAACAGTCCCTAAGAGCTCCAAGCTTCTTTCCAAAGCCTTGAGAACTGGAGAAATGGACATGGATGCCTGGTCTGTAGTTTGGAGTAGTGGGTGGGTCCAGTGTGGGTGTGGGTGTGATATTCCATATGCATCTTGCATATGTCCTTCGTTGAGGACAATGTATGCATCCCTTTTGCTCTAGAGCACTTTAGTATGTGCCAATTATATGTTTCACCCACCTCACAATTGCACCATACCTTAAGGTTACTTAACTTAAGGTTACTTCTTGCAATATGGGGGGGAAGACAGCAAATGTCTTTGCACTAACATGCACTAGAACAAACAAATAAATCACAGCCAAATTCTAGAGAACACACAATAAGTTAACTTCGCAAGCCTAAACTACATATAAAAGCATGCAATAAACCACCCTCGCATGACATAATAATTATTCATTACATGATTGTGGTGCAGCTAAAAGACTAACCGAGAACAGGGCTTCTTTGTGCTAGGCAGTGGGAAAATGCAGAGTGATATACAGTCCCAGGCCCCCAAATGAACAAGCCGGATTCAGGGGAAGGGAAAAACATAATGAGGGATTTCATGATTAACGGACACAATGTTCATTTAGCAAGTTGTTTTCCCTTGAGGAAAACAAACATTTCCTTGAGGAAAGGGAAGACAGACAAGGATGATGGTGGGAATGGGGATATACTTCAAACTCTTCTTTCTTACACCACCATACACCATTTTAAACATACATACTCTGAAGCAAGTCCCATTCATTTCAGCAGTGCTTACTTTCTAATGACTGGGGCTGTGTACCTGTCACCAGCTTAACACGCAGCTAGGTGGTTCTTTTTCTCTGTTTAGATTGATGGGAGGGGAACACATTAAAACACAGCATTTCATAAGACAGGACAGGATAGGCACAGGATAGATATGGGCTGATGCTAAAGTTGTTTGTACCTGCTTCTCAATCCAGGCGTTGGAGTGCCCTGGATGCAGAATAAACAGGTGTGCGTACACAGCCTAGATTTAAGGGCAAACTAGAATGCCATGCAGATGTGCCCTGCCCTCTTTTGATATGGCAAAAGCTGTTTTGGGAGGGTCAGAGGGGGAGGAGTTCAGCATGTGATGTGACCTCTCTCTGATGTCAACATGCCTTCTTCTGGCCTGAGAATTGCAGTGCAGGACACATGCTGCTCCTCAGTGTAGTCATAAGCTATGGCGAGGATGAATAATGTATTGACAGCGCCTTTCTCTTTCTCTCTCACATATGACAAACGAGACAGTGCAACGCACGGAGCCGTTTGGGTTTGTTTCACAAATGCCCCTCAAGAGTCAGTCGCTAACTATCCCTACTTCTTCCTTGTGAACAAAAGGCCATTGTGAAATAGCAAACTGTACTGCTACTTTGTTGGCCGAAAATAAATAAATAAATCTATCCATTTAGTCTGTTTCGTACTCAGTGCTCATATAACCTTCAATTAGCACCAGGGAAAGAATTTCCTTTCTTGCAGAGTGCATAATTTAATTAAAACATATATCACACACATGCATGCGCGCGCGCACACACACACACACACACACACGATGTACGACAGAGGGCCTATTATATATCGCATGATTTACAACACTTACAGTTAATGTTAAAGCAATGTTAAATAATTTTGTGGCGATTGTGAACATGATTTGCAAAACGAGGGCAGGAGCAGCTGGGAGTGGCAGAAGCGACATTTGTAAAAACAGATGAAGAGACTAGGTAGGGATTCCGAGAAAGGAAGTGGGAAGGACTCATGGGAAGGGAAGATTGGGGAGTGGGGGGAACCGCTGAGCAAATGCAAATCTATTTCCCTACTCAGGAGTAAGTCCCGTTAAGTTCAGTGGAGCTCACTTCCAAGCAGGTGAGAATAGGATTTCGGCCTGAAGGGTTTGTAAAAGCAAAGCCATAACAATTTATAATAACATTTGTAAACAGCCCTGGGAATGTGATAGAAGGTCGGTATAAAAATATAGCGAATGTGCTGTATGAAGATATATAGCTCCAGCTTCTCCTTCTATGCTGGGATAGGGGAACCTGTGGTTCTCCAGATGTTGCTGAACTACAACTCTCATCATCCCTGATCATTGGCTGTGTTGGCTGGGGCTGATGGGAGTTGGAGTCCAGCAACAACAAGAGGGCCACAGGCTGCCCATTCCTGTTCTTTGGTGTGCCGCACATTACTGACAAAAACTACTAGCACAATATCATTAAAACATATTTAATTAAACTATACAATTAAAAAAACCAGTTGAAGCCATAAAACCACAAAATCAGTTCAAGGAAATGCTTGCCTAAACAGGGTGTGTCTTCAGGGCTTGTCAGAATGCCAACACTGAAGGGGCCTTTTATATTTCAACAGGAAGGGCATTCCACAACATTGGTGCCACTAGTGAAAAAGTACAACTATCATGCTTAAGTTGAATTATTGCACGAAGGGGTTAATACCATAGAGTAAGCTGTCCTGCCATGCTTAACTATGTCACTTCCCCATCCCTTGGGAGGAAATAGGTAATCAAGCCTTTGTCCCTCAACCCCTAGTCTACCTGAGAACTCAGTGTGTGTGTGAAGTTCTGAGCTTGTTGCTCCAGATCAGCCACATGGCTCTCACCAGTCTTTCTTGTGTTCCTATATCAATAGTTTGGGAATTTTTACCACTCTGTAACTAAGCTACATCCTACAGCCTGTGCATCTTTTCTGACTGATATAAGGGAAAACACATGAATCTGACCTTTGGGGAGTTTGTAAGTAAACCATTTTAAACATACCAAAGTTTATGCTGGGGAAAGAGGGAAACTTCGGAAGGAAGTTTTAACAGAGACTACTTTCGAATTCACTTGCAACGGCATATGTTAAATGTTTTACAACCTATATTTCCATGCTTTACTTTGCTGCATATTTCGTGGTTTTAAATCTCTGCTGGAGTTCTCTCACCAAATAGTACTTGCCCCAAACTTGGATCTTGGCATCCAAGGAAATTTCTATTTCCCCTCTTTGAACCAACAACATGTCCTACCATGTGGGACATCAACAGGCCATGTGGGTGCTGCCGCACTGAAGAACTGATTCCTGGCAAGTGTGGAACAAATGTTATGTGGCACTTATGTGAAGTGTTGTGGTGGGAATCTTACCTTCTTCACTATACATCAAATTTCTGTTATACAGCATCAGTTTGCTTTCTTCCTGTTGGGCATGTTAAAGAAGGACTAACTTCATGAAGACAGTCAGATTTTCCTCCCAACTTACCCAACTCTTGGAAAGCAAGTTTTCAGAACTGGCCTTACTAAGACAAAACTATTGTTTCTGCTAAGGAAATATTGATCATACGGTGACAATACATTTCCAGGAACATGTAGAAAACTATTCTGGTGTGTTTAACAAATGTATCCAAAGGTTCTGCCTTTAACGATCCCCTCTTTGCTTTCCTTCCAACAAAAGATCGCTATGATCTGGCAAATTGTTCTGTTACTTTGTCAGCTTAAAATAAAAATAAAAATCTATATCTATTGTGTTTTCCACCCAGAGTGCGGTACCCTGAAAATAGAATCTGGGAAAGAATGTCATATCTTAGCAGGCTACATAATTTAATTAGGAAAAAAGGAGGGAGCCCAGAGAAGGTGTTGCAGAAAGCATAATTCTGCAAAAGAACAGTCAGGATAAAAAGAATAAGATCTTTTTTGTGGGTTAAAACCAGTCAATTGCAGATGACTTGTACAATACTTATTATGGCTTCGGGGAAACAAGCGTTTTACTCTCACAATTTGCAGAACGTTAAAAGAAATCCTTTTTTCCAAATGCATTATTAGGCATGAACTTTGAAGGTAACTATCATGTATCCCCGTTTTGAAGACAGAAAGCTATTACATTTAACCTCCTGTGGCCATATTTAATGCATTTAAACTCCCATGAATAGCTCTGGCACCTTCTAACTGGAGCTTGGCTTAACACATGTGGCCCTCGGATGAATGACGGCAACTACAACTGATTCCATGGGATGCTTTGAGAACAGGGGTCTTTCCTAACTATTCTGATTGTCAGTCACCTGGAAGGCACAACAATAAGTTCGGAAACTGCATCCACCCACAAACATTCAGGGCTTAGCCTGCGGTGTATTTTTCTCTAACCTTTTGGGGCTTGCGGCCATGTTTGCAAACCAGAGCAACTGTTGCAGGGAACTACGGTAAGTACAGCTCAGTGAGGAGGAAAGAGCATACTCTGTGGGCACAGGATGCTAACTGACTGTTGCTGTCTTACGGGGTGGGAGGACTGGGGTTGGGTAGGGGGGAGGAAATAGAATGTCCTGCAAAGGGACATGATTCATATCCCACAAATGTCTTGGAAAAAATAGGACATCCCATTTTTTTATTGCGAGAGAACGGCGACCATTTTAGTTGCCATGACCTTTTGTGATTTCCTGCCTTTTTTCAGGGCCGTGATCTTGCACGGAGCCCCAAAAGAGTCATATTTGGGTGGTGTGCCTTAAAAAAAATGCTTTTGGTGGGGTGAGGAACCGCGGCACAAAATCCTAGCAACCAAAATGGCCACCATGGTCTCGCGATTAAAAAAAAGCAGGAAGATAGTGTCCTGGATTTTGGCTTCCGAGTGTTAGAGGGTATGGATGGTTGAGTGGCTGGCAGGCTGGAACCCTGAAGAAGGAGCATCCTCTATACTGCCCTTCCCCCAAGTTGCTGGTCTCCCTTGTTGCCTGTGAATGAGTATATCTGTGTGTTTCTTTCTCCTCATATAGCTCAAGGTTATTCCTATGGTGGTAGTGCTCCAAGTCTAAGAACCGCTTGCCTGGTGCTTGAAGATATAACTCATGTCAGAATGAAAGACATACTGATGTGTAATGCTCTCTTAGGTGGCTTCTCTGCAGCAATCCTTTTTCATGTACTGTTGTAGAATCCTTGCTGATTTCTTTTTGATGATCTCCTGTCTCTGCTTGTCACTGAGATACGTACATTCCCCCTCCCCATATATGTCACTGGGTTTTGTAAGCCCAAAGTGTTTGTGCCTGGATGTTTCCTGCTCCCCTGAGTCATTGTGTGTCTAGTATATTGTCTGCAGGTTTACTCCCTCACTGTTTATACTGGCTGCCCCTAGAGACAGAGTCTTGGGGCCAATTCATACTTCAGCATGCAGCGCTCTATGTTTCGTCCCTTTGACTTATCGCTCTGTGATTTGTAGCCAAAAGCATGAGCTGCATCGATTAGAAACTACATTTCTTGGAGTGATGTGAACCGATGGTGCTGTGGGACTGGGCAAGAGAGGGTTCATGGAGCCAGGAGCACCGCTGCTGATTCCCTTAGTGATCCTAGGAGAATTGACAGATATCTTCCTTTTGCTGCGGACTTTGCTCTCAGTAGCTGACCTTCTAAATCAGGGGTGGTGAACCTGTGGCCTCCCAGATGTTGCTGGACTAAAACTCTTATCAGCCCCAGTAAGCACGACTCCTGCAGAGGAGCACCAGAATATACCAGGGGTTGTGTTATATGGTATAGCCCCATCTGCACTACCACCGTCATGGCTTCCCCCAAAGAATTCTGGGAACTGCAGTTAAGGGTGCTGAGAGTTGTTAGGAGACGCCTCTCCTATATCCCGCACAGAACTACAATTCCCAGAGTTCCCTGGGGGAAAGGATTGACTGTTAAACCCACTTTAAGAATTGTAGTTCTGTGAGGGGGCGTCTCCTAACAGCATCCTTCACAAATGATAGCTCCCACTTGATTCTTTGAGGGTAGCCATGACTGTTAAAGTGCTGTCATTCTGCTTAATATTGCAGATAAAAGAAACATGGAGGAAAATGCAGCTTGTAGACTATCAACTGTAGTGGGTCATCAAAAGATCTTGAAAAGAGCTTTTGCCAATGGAAGAACGTCTAGTGTCAGGTTTCTCACACAGTAATGTACTGCTTGGTCAGAAACTGCCCTTCTGTGGGAGAAAGAAACTTTCTACTCATGGAAATATCCACCAATGTGGATATTGCTTTGGCCATCTTAACATCCGATTCTCAGACATCTTTCCGACTTTACGCTGGAAATTATAAGGCAAATCTTATTGCCTCCCAGATGAACGTTCTGGGTTGCTGACAGTAAACAAGATTAAATACTCCTGACAGGCTGAATTCATAGAACATTCCTATTAAAGATGAAAGAATGTTGCTGAGATCAGACAGTACAAGATTGAATCTATGATTCGATGGAGTGATGTAAAGAAAGGAAAATGGAATTTCATAGAAGTTCTTGGTTTCCTTTTATTCTTGTTAGTAGTCCAGTACTGGTGGAGACAATTTCACATTCAGTTCTTGGCCCCTGCACACATCAGCATAGCTGTCAAGTGTCCCTTATTTGAAGGGACAGTCCCTTATTCCAGCGCCATGTCCCGCTGCTGTCCCTTATTGATGGATGTCCCTTAAATGTCCCTTAAATGATGTCCCTTAAATTTCAAAGGAAGCAGCTCCTCTCCCTCCTTCCCTGCCAGCCAGGGAGGAGGGAGGCTCCAACTGTGTTGCTTGGCTGTGTTGCTCACCCAATAAGAAGTCTAAGAACAACTGGGGGGTGGAGCTTGCATGCCTTGTGTGTGGCTAGTTAATGCAACATGAGGGGTTTTTTGAATGCTGGACGCCATGTTGTTGCACGTGCTGCTGCAAACTTTGCAGTGCAAAGCCAGGCCGGGGAGCCATCTTAAGCTGAGGCTGCATAGGCCTTGTGGTGCAAGTGATTCAGATTCTATTCAGTTGAACCTCTGGTTACAAAGTTGGTTGGACAGTGTTCTCGAAGCTACCAGCATGAGTTTGACCAGACTACAGGAGGACAGGAAGACTGGAGTGCCTGGAACAGGTGAGGCTGCAGGTCCCTTATTTTGGCTGCTGGTCCGTTATTTTCAAGGCTGCTGGTCCCTTATTTTCAAATCTGTAAGTTGACAGCTATGCATCAGTGGAATGCATCTAAGCATGCCACATCCCATTCCACCCTGCCCCTATTCCATCCCGCCCCCCACCCTGCCCCTGCCCCCTGTCCCACCCTCGTTTTGCCTTCTTCTGGGTTCAAAAGGACATGTGCATTGGTGACCGCGTGTCGGTTGGACGTGCCTGAAATGGTCATGGCCTGTATTTAGTAAGCAGGGGCCTACAATTCTGGAAGGAAAAAAGAACAACCTTTAGTCTTCCCTCTTGAACCTGAATATAATTAATTAGTTTAAGGTGTAAATCTAAAATCAAGACCCCTTTGGCGAAGGGTGCTGATATACCAGCATCATAAAAATATGCCATCAGAAATATGCTAACTCTGGATATGCCAAGTAGACCCAATTCATTTCACTTGTGGTGTAGGGTCAAATCCTGGGAGTTCCTCCTCTTTGGCCATAATTTCATGGGTTGTGGGGTTTGTTCGTTTTTTTGTTTTGCCAGGGATCCAAAAGGTGAATGGGACCACCCAGTGTAACTGAGCTGATCACGCTCCCCTAAATCCGCCTCTGTCGCCTCCATCCCTACTGGTTGTGAGAAGTATAATGGGATCCAGCTCCTGCCTGGAGCTGGCTGTAGCAGAGTTGTTGCTGGCTGAACTGCTTTTGCTGAGCACTGCGCATCACCTTGCATGTTGTGTGTGATGACACAGAGGCATGTGCTAGGTGCATGTCCCTGTCGTACGTTTTCCTGGGTGAAGGTGGCATGCAGGTGTTTTTGCCAACACAGTCTTTGGCTAGTTGCTACAGGAAGTATTTCTAGGAAGGCTAGGGTGTGTGTGTCTCTATCCTTTGAGCCCAATTCCCCCCCCCCCCCATTGTATGTGTGTGGCTGTTCTTCCAGCTTATGTAGCAACAGCCAATCTCTGGTCCCAGCATAACATGAGTAAAGGATTGCTGTAGCTGGCACATTGACATAATCTAATAGGTGTGGCCTGCTCTCTTGAATACGTTTTCAGTCGTGAAAATCTCCCCATCTCTTTCAGGCCACTGCCTCTTTGGTACTATAAACTCATCGCCAGTGCCCCCTATCCCACTCTACCCTATTAAAAGCATTATTCAGAGTAGCAGTTTGTACAACCCACTAAGAAGATAAAAACACAACAAAATTCAAAACAGTAACGACTAAGTGCACACTTATTCAAAACTATTTAGTGTAATTAATTCAACATAATGGATGAACTTGACCCGGGGGTGCCAACTTTTCAAAGTTCGATTGTCATTAACGCCTCCAGCACCCCTCCAGGTCATCCCAACGTGCCCCAGAGGGCAGTACCACCCACTTTGAGAACCACCAATGTCAATGAACAAGGGGCCCTGTTCTGTTGCTTCCGAGGGGGCCATAGGCAACAAAATGAGGAGTCTGGGCTGCAGTCTACCAAGCTCTGCCGTTGCATGGCTTCCATTGCGATGGGACTTGCAGGGGCTCCCCAGGCACAGCACACTGAAATGGATCCTGGTGGCTCAGCAGGGGTGCTTGGGGTCTGGCTCCCACCTCTTCCAGAAGCAAGAACCGAAGGGCGCAAGTGAGCTTTTCTTGCAGCAACAAGCTTTACATTTGGCTTCTCTCTCTTTCTCTCTTTGGCTGTGTGCAGGAATCAACTAATTATATTACACAGATAGGGCAGCCTGACCTAATTTCTGTTGCATCTTCCAATGAAAGAGTTGTTTTGCGAGGGAGCTGTGTGGATATGCTTGGAAGGAGGGGTAGGGGAAAGAGAATGTGCACCAGGGTGCCTACAGATGCCTTGCCAAAACAGAGGAGACACACTGCCAGGAAAAAAAGGGGACAAAGGGTGACACAGATCTGCATAAAATGTATCAGAGATTCATAAAATCATAGGGTTGGAAGGGACCCCAAGGGTCATCTAGTCCATCCCCCTGCAATGCAGGAATCTCAGCTAAAGCATCCATGACAGATGGCCATCCAACCTCTGCTTAAAAACCTCCAAGGAAGGAGAGTTAACTGCTGGATAGCTCAGTAGACTAGAGTATAATTTTTTTCCCTTCCAGTAGCACCTTAGAGACCAACTAAGTTTGTTATTGGTATGAGCTTTCGTGTGCATGCACACTTCTTCAGATGCACATGAAAGCTCATACCAATAACAAACAAAGTTGGTCCCTAAGGTGCTACTATGAGGGACGCGGGTGGCGCTGTGGGTTAAACCACAGAGCCTAGGACTTCCTGCTTAGAAGGTCGGCGGTTTGAATCCCTGCGATGGGGTGAGCTCCCGTTTCTTGATCCCTGCTCCTGCCCACCTAGCAGTTCGAAAGCACATCAAAGTGCAGTAGATAAATAGGTACTGTTCTGGCGGGAAGGTAAATGGCTGCTCTGGTTTGCCAGATGACCCGGAAGCTGTACACCATCTCCCTCGGCCAATAAAGTGAGATGAGAAACGCAACCCCAGAGTCGTCCGTGACTGGACTAATGGTCAGGGGTCCCTTTACCCTTTACCTTTAAGGTGCTACTGGAAGGAATTTTTTTTATTTTGTTTCAACTACGGCAGACCAACATGGCTACCTACCTGTAACTAGGCTAGATAACACCAAGGTTGCAGGTTTGATACCCATAAGGGGCAGCTGCATTGCAGGTGGTTGGACTAGATGCCACTCGGAGTCCCTCCCAACTCTATGATTCTGCTCTACTCACCTTGCAAGGGAGTCTGTTCCACTGTCAAACAGCTCTTACCATCAGAAGGTTATTCCTGATGTTTAGTCGGAATCTTCTTTCCTGTAGCTTGAATCCGTTGGTTCAGGTTCTAGCCTCTGGAGCAGGATAGAACAAGCTTGCTCCATCCTCCATGTGACAGCCCTTTAGATATTTGAAGCTGGGCTATCATATCTCCTCTCAGTCTCCCCTTATCCAGGCTAAGCATACCCAACTCCCTCAACCGTTCTTTATAAGGCTTGGTCAGCACAAGCCTTCCCTCTCCCTCTTTTGGGCAGGTGAGTAACATTGCCCCACCTGAGGTGCCCCAGCAAGTTGGAGTTGTCTTTCCTCAGCTGTTGTGAGAATCTGACTGGGCCTTTGGCAATCTCCTATAACAGAGAATGAGGCTGCTTTACATTTAAAGCACATTTCCTCTTCTCCTACCCCAATTCCCTAGGAACCATAAAGGTAAAGGGACCCCTGACCATTAGGTCCAGTCATGGACGACGCTGGGGTTGCGGCGCTCATCTCGCTTTATTGGCCGAGGGAGCTGGCGTACAGCTTCCGGGTCATGCGGCCAGCATGACTAAGCCGCTTCTGGCGAACCAGAGCAGCGCACAGAAACGCCATTTACCTTCCCGCCGGAGCGGTACCTTTTTATCTACTTGCACTTTGAGGTGCTTTCGAACTGCTAGGTTGACAGGAGCAGGGACCGAGCAATGGGAGCTCCTCCCATTGCGGGGATTCGAACCGCCGACCTTCTGATCGGCAAGTCCTAGGCTCTGTGGTTTAACCCACAGCGCCACCCGCGTCCCCTAGGAACCATAGTTTACCCCTAACAGAGCTACAATTCCCAGGATTCTTTGGGGTGGGGTGTTTTAAATGTTTAGTGCACATGCAGCCTGGGAGAATAATTTTGTGCCTTGTCTTTCTTTCTTTCTTTCTTTCTTTCTTTCTTTCTTTCTTTCTTTCTTTCTTTATTTCTCAAAAATTTTATTATTTTTTAAACAAACAAACAAACATCTCTACCATATTCAAACCAAACTTGTTCTTAACCTGAAGCACTACTTCTGGGTTAGTGGAGTGTGTAACCTGAAGCGTATGTAACCCGAGGTACCACTGTACAATATCCTGTATGCGTCCAGCACAGGCTCAACATCTTAAAAATAACTTTACTTCTTCCAGAAATCAAAATTGTGTCTCTCTTCCATTCCAGCCTGCATTAGCCTGCATCCTACCTAAGGCTATGGAGAGCCATTGTCACATCTTACTCCAACTCTGGCTGGGAATGAAAGACCAAAGGCAACTCCCTTCAAAATGATGACTTGCAATTCAATACCTTAATCACCTGATCTAAAGTTAAACACCACAGGTGAGCTAGCAGAGAACAATAACAGTAAATTATCAACCCATCTAGCAGCTTAGAGAGCTCTTCTTGCTCTTCTTCAGCTTCAACAGAATCTTAAACCCGTTCAGCAGTACACACAGGCATTTTCCATTTCAGTGTGAATTAAACAATTATACATAACACGGTTTGTTAAGAGTGCTAGGACCCCTGTTCTCCTCCCAAAGCTACAGTTCCTAGAACTCCCTGTGAAGAGAACTCTGAGAATTGCAGCTCTGCCGTATCAGTCATATTCTGAGAAAGTGTCACCAGGCCTTTGAGTGGAAATGGACAGTGGCCAAAGCCAAAGGAGGGGAGCTTTGCATCACCTCTTTTCTGAAGGAACATGTGTCTGGCAGAAACAGCTTTTTCATACACACACACACGAGAGAGAGAGAGAGAGAGAGAGAGAGAGAAAGAGACTGACTCTCTCCTAAGTAAATTTCAGTGCAGAGCAAACTTCAAATAGCCAGACACAAATCCCCGAAAAACTGGATTTCTAGCACAATTGCAGGGAGGTGTTATTTCATTTGCTAGATATGCTCCTCACTGAAGGCAATGTCATTCCAAATCTGACCTGTACCACTCAGTGCCAGCCCAGCCATTAGGCAAAGTGAGGCAACTGCCACAGGTAGAAGATTTGAGGTGTCACACAAAAGCAATAAATCCTTATTTATTTTATTGTTATTGTGCTACTGCTGCTTAGGAGGGGGAGATGTGCTTGTGGGATTTTCTGCCTTGAGTGCCCAAATAAAAGGTTTGGTTTGGGGCATTCCCACACACCTTTCCTGAGGGTGGGTTGGTGGCTTTTACTCCTCTACCTCAGGCAGAAAAATGTATTGGACCGTATAAATATTAATTAACGATTGTCATGGATAATGGCAGCACATATTACTCAGGGCAGGCTTGAAAGCCTGACGAATCCATCCCCCAAGTCAATAACAGCAGCTCTCAGAGGCAAAAGGAAAAAAGAAGAAGAAGAAAAGCACTCCAGTACAGACTGTCACTCAGGATGCTCTCCCTGCAGAGATATAAGCAAACAAGCACTTAATGTGCAGCGCATACATAATTGCATTGGGAGGGAGGGCGGGAGAGGGAGGAGGGGAATAATGTGGCACCCTCTGGCATGAAATATGCAAGAAGCAGCAATTCCACATGGCAAGCAGCGCACAATGCTGCACAGGCTTCCTCTTATCTGCAAAAAGCTGCAAATGAATTCAGAGCTGGTACAGAGGAAAAGAAGGCCTTGAGAAGACGCAGGAGCAAATCACACTCTCCTCCTTGCTCATTGGTGCCCTCTGCAAGGCATGTGTGTGTGTGAGCAAGCTGTCTAATGGGTGCAAGAGAGAGAGAGAGAGAGAGAGAGAGAGAGAGAGAGAGAGAGAGAGAGAGACCCATTTAAATTCAGAACCATGTGCAAGGGCCACCTCTAATAGAAGCTCAGTTGCTGGGGAGATTCTGTGCTTCTCCACTGGAAACCTTCATCACGCAGAGCCAAAAGCATCACTGTCACAACTTTGATTAAGAATTAATGAGCTAGAAGGCCAGTTTGAACTGAGTTGGGTTTCTTTGTTTGTAATATTCCCACCAGCATTTCTGAGTTCCTGGATTGGCAATATGAATCAACTGCAGGGTTAGGATTGGAGTAGAAAGGGATCGGTGACTTTGGCACTTAGCACCAAGGGTTTAAATGATCTGACATGTGTTTGGGTTAAGAATGTCATTTGGCCTGGAAAACCTTTGAAACAAGGGGTACACCAGGAAGAGCTCTGTCATGGTCTGAACACCCCCCGAAGGCAGAATAGTCAGTGTGCCAAGTCAGCCAGTCAACGGCTGTTGGTTTTAGCTAGTAGGAAATGGTGGTGGGAACTGACTCTTAGGTCGCACACACATCATACATTTAGAGCATGTGACTCCTGGGAACTGTAGTTTCCCCTACATCAGCAGTGTAGTGGCAAATTCAGAAGCACAGGTTCCCTTCCTCATAGTCACAGCCATGACCCTTCACAGCCACTCTCCCTTCTAAGATTATACAATATTCTATGATGATACAATAATCTTATAATTGTACAACAACAACAACAACAACAACAACAACAACAACAACAATTGATGCTTTTGAATTGTGGTGCTGGAGGAGACTCCAAACCTATCCATTCTTAAGGAAATCAGCCCTAAGTGCTCACTGGAAGGACAGATCGTGAAGCTGGGGCTTCAGTACTTTGGCCACCTCATGAGAAGAGAAAACTCCCTGGAAAAGACCCTGATGTTGGGAAAGATGGAGGGCACAAGGAGAAGGGGACGACAGAGGACGAGATGGTTGGACAGTGTTCTCGAAGCTACCAGCATGAGTCTGACCAAACTGCGGGAGGCAGTGGAAGACAGGAGTGCCTGGCGTGCTCTGGTCCATGGGGTCACAAAGAGTCGGACACGACTAAACGACTAAACAACAACAATAATAATTGATGATATCTGCAAGTTGCCTTTCAGCTAGATCTACTGCTTTCTGTGCACATGGGCAAATGTTTTGGAGTGCGCCCATATATTCTTCCTAAGCAACTTTAGTTGTGTTCTTCTTGAAGCTCCATCATACGTAACAGAACTTGCACACTGTTGTCTTGAACCTGAATCACTTTTATTCTCAGTGTTCCTGGATGCGTAGCTTTTGCAGCCTACGGAACCACAACTCCTTGTGCAACGTTTGGCTTCCAGCTCTGAGGCTGTATGCACACGATAAATTCAACAGCACATAACTTCTCCCAAAGAATCCTAGGAACTGCAGTTTGTTAAGAGTGCCCACCTCAAGTATCCTAGAGGTGCCCAAGCAGTATAAAAGGGTAAAAGGTAAAAGGAGTAAAAGGTAATGAGTCAGCCAATGAGGATTGGCTTCTAGGGTCACTCTGGAGAAGATGTCTGAAGAACACCAAGGATTTGTTGTTTTTCTAGCGGCAGCTAGACTGGTGACTGGGAGCGGCCGTCGAGACCACATAACACCGGTCTTGAAAGACCTACATTGGCTTCCAGTACGGTTCCGAGCACAATTCAAAGTGTTGGTGCTGACCTTTAAAGCCCTAAACGGCCTCGGTCCAGAATATCTGAAGGAGCGTCTCCACCCCCATAGTTCTATCAGGACACTGAGGTCCAGCACCGAGGGCCTTCTGGTGGTTCCCTCACTGCGAGAATCAAAGTTACAGGGAACCAGGCAGAGGGCCATCTCGGTAGTGGCACCCTCCCTGTGGAACACCCTTCCACCAGATGTCAAAGAACAACAACTACCAGACTTTTAGAAGACATCTGAAGGCAGCCCTGTTTAGGGAAGGTTTTAATGTTTGATGTATTGCAGTATTTTAATAATTTTTTTGGGAAGCCGCCCAGAGTGGCTGGGGGAGCCCAGCCAGATGGGCGGGGTATAAATAAATAAATTATTATTATTAATAATAAAATATTACTACTACTACTACTACTACTACTACTACTACTACTACTATAGATTGGCCTCAACCTCAGCTGCAACAAATTATTTATAAATTATTAGTGGCAGCTTCAAGACCTACTTCCTAGTTTTCTGTGATCCATAGATAGGAAGCTTGCTCACCATTTGGAATGGAAAACATTAGAAGCTAAGGAACCAGCCACTATCCTTTCTTCTTCCCTAATTTGCATGGTGCTGTTTTATTGGTCCGAGAGCATCATTGGTACAATAAGGGAGCAAAAGTGAGGTTGGAAGCACTCCCAAGGGTGGGTGGCACATTTCTAATTTTCACTGAAGTCAATAGAAAGCGCACAAGTGATGACTGCAGCATTCCCTGTTTTTTAAAAACTTATTTATTGAAGAATTGATTCGATGTGGATTGCAGAAATGATATTGTTACCATCAAAACTGCCAGCCAGCAGATAAATATCAGCAAGTTAAGCAGAGGGATTGCCCTTCCCTGGTCAATAATAAGCAACATAGCTTTATTCTCGCTGTATGCTGCTATGAGGTTCAGTGGTGGGTTGCTCACCCCCATGGGCTGAAGAATGAATGCAAATTTTGACAATTGAAATCCCACCCTCCTTTAAAAAAAATAAAAATCTGCACACTAGACAGGCATTAGGAAAGGAAGCATTTTAAAGCTTCTCTTAGTGTTATTGGCACAGTGAAAGGGAAATGCAGGAGAGAACAGCTCCACTACTTTTTTCAGAGCAGGAGTAATGATGTCATTTGCCAGCGTCCTAGGGTAATTGATCTTTGCTCTGCAAAGCGAATGAGGTAATAATTTTACATTCATTTGTCATTTATGAGTCCAGAGGAAGTCAGAGAAGGATGAACCCAATCAAGCAAAGGCTGGATACTTCTTCCTTTTTCTTTGATTTGATTCCTACTTAATGCTAGCTATTTAATGGCCATACTTCTTTTCAAGATTGAGAGCATTCCTGCTTAAAAGCTCAAAGCTGCATTTAAGCTGGCGAAGATCTTTCATTAAAGCTGAATGCATTTTCCAAGTTGAACCTCTGAAGTCAGAAGTGACTCAGTCAAGGCAGCTCCATATCCTCGTCCCTACAGTTCGTCAATAATAATAAAAACAAAAACAAAGCAAACTTAACCTGATGCCATCTGCCACCAAAGACTCTGCAGTTGTGCTCAAGAAAGTTGCTATCTTTTAATAGGGATCTCAAGCCTCCAAACAAATGTTCTTTCCATTAAATGGATAGAATTCTGCCGTTATAATATTAGAGTGACTGAAGAAATACAGAACTGAACTGTACCATGTCTTGCCAAGAGCAGACTCTGGACCCTCATACAGAAGTGGCTTGCTGAAGTGGGGGGCAGAGCAGCTGCACAAACTTTCTAACAGGTGGGTCACCATTGCTTACCAGGAGGGGGAGAGGAGGTTGGCATGGTGCAAACACATCAGCAGGGCCAGTCTGACACACCCATTGGTGCCTTTGCACCATGCTGACCACCCTGCCTTTCTGTCCCTCTTCCTGCTGGGAATCAACAATGGCCCACCTGATGTGAAATTAGCGTAGTGGCTCTGCCCCACTTGACAAGCTGCTTCTGCCTTCACAGCAACCAAATAATAATAATAATAATAATAATAATAATAATAATAACCAACAGGGAGCACTGCAAGGGTCATCTGTCAGCAAGGATGGCCCTGCCAACAGGCAAAGTGAGACAGGCACCTCAAGCAATAGGATCAGATCCTCCTGGGTCTCTCACCCAGTGATTCCCCTCTGTCTGTGGGCCACACAACCTTCTCTGGACCACCTAACAAACCTACTGCCCTCAGTAGCAGTGGAGGGCACTGTCCTATCACCAGTGTCGAATTAAGAGTAAATTTCCAATGGAATGGGAGGGGGCATCATCCTTTCCTTTGCCTCAGGTGGCAAGATGTCCTGGGCCAGCCCTGATGTAGTCTAGGCATCAGACTATGCCCCGCCTTCACAGTCAAAGACAGAACGCTTCTGATACCTGTCGCTGGAAGTTGCAGGAAGGGAGAATGCGATGCTCAGGTCTGCCTTGTGGGTTTCCCACAGGCATCTGGTTAACTATTTTGAGAACAGGATACTGGACTAGATGGGCCAGCAGGCTCTTATGTACTGGCCTTGCTTAGATGTGGCAGAAAATGGTCCGTGAGACAAAAAATCCTTTATCTAACCCAGGGTTTCCCAAACTTGGGTCTCCAGGTGTTTTTGGACTACAGTTCCCACCATCCCTGCCCACTGGTCTTGCTAGCTGGGAATGATGGGATTTGTAGTCCAAAAGCAGCTGGAGATCTCACCTAAGATAGCAACCTTTTTCTTTTTTCTACTGAGGGCCATATTTCCTCAAGAGCAATGTGTTGGGGGCCGCATGCGATTGGGAGATGGGGCTGGAGCCTAGGATGGGTTGCACTACCTACTTTTCTTTCTCTCTTTCTGCTGCTCCCCATCTTTCTGATGATTGGAGGTTGTGCAGTCAGCAGGACCAGCTTGGGACCAGAGGGTTCAGTCCTGCTCAGTTTGACTGCGTACATGCGTGTTCCAGTTGGGAACAAACACACACACAGAGCAAAATTGGTGTGTGGGGCTGTTTGAAAGCCCTGTTGCCACATGCTGCTCTTTGTAGATGCTGCTGCCCCTCCTTCTTCCCACCCAATGTCCTACCCTCCTGACAATCTCAGATTGTTCCAGGCAGCTTAACCCTGAACAATCCAGGCTTGTCTTAACTGACTCAGTCAACACCTGGATCTTCCAGAATTGGCCTGATTTGGTTTGGGATTCAGCCCTATTACTTTCCTGTCAATGTTGGTTTAAATCTGTGATTTTTGAAAGGTTCAGTCTGCCATCTTGAAGCAAAATGGCACCCAGTGGTTTCCAAACATAGACCAAAACCCACTCCTTCATCTCGGGAACCATAATTCCAAATTGGGTCCCCAGTTTGGAATGGTTCTCTCCACCATTTTGTTTTGAAGTGGCACTGAGTTGCTTCAAAATGTATACAAAACCTGGTTCCTCCATCCTCCAGACTGAATGATGAAATCTCAATAAATGTCCATATGTATAACGGACAGACAGATGGACAGACAAAACATTTTCCACAGTAGTGGGTCACTGTGTTACCATATGTTTGGTGTTGCTCTGTGATTTTTAGACCTGTGAGTTGATAAGATAGAAAGAGCCCATGGAAGAAACTGTCTCCATCTGTCTCCTCTTCTTCTAATTCTAAATCTCATTCTGCTTAAGCTCTTTACTCATGATTTCCACATTCAAGTTCAGACAGATACACAAGGGAGCAATTGCACCAAAGTATTTTCTGCCAAGTCCATTCTGACAGGCAAGACTACTGATAAAGGTCAGGAAAATATGACTGGAATATAAAGGACATAAAGCAGTCTTACTCAGAATGTGAAACCTTATGATTCCATTAAACACACAGACACCAGAATATGTGTGCATCTTTTTAAATGCCAAACACAACCTGCTTCTTCTTAAAAAGAGAAGAAGCTGTTTATGACAAACAAAAGGGGAAAAAACAATTTGTTAAACAATATTTCAGTATGTGGTGCATTATACTTTTGGATTTGACAGTGTTGGTTAAAAATAATGCCCTTAGTAAACTTTCCTTCTTCACCCCAACAGGTCACCCCATTCTTTGCCATGTGCAGAGGGGTGTGAGAGAGTAAACACAATATGCTTCTACGCCGGTTTAGCAATCCCTGCCAGGACCAGTCCCACCATTAGGCAAAGAGGTGGCTGCTTCAGGCACTGATTTAGGTTCCCATGAAAAGGGGAGAAAATTATTATCCTTTTAACATATTATTGTTATCATTGTTATCGCATTTCTATTACAAGGGGGAAGTGCTTGTGGAGTTTTCCGTCTCAGGTGTCCAAATAACTTGGCAGCCTTGGGTACAGTTGTTGTTGTTAATTCAGCTTATACACTGCCCTATAGCTGGAGGTCTCAGGGCAGTTCACAACAAGATGATGGGTGGTGCTGGGGACCAATGTCTATTGGACCAGTCCTTTCCCCTGGATTAGGACCTTTTGACTCATGTGGCTTCTAGGCCGTTCAACATCTGCATGATGGAAGATTCCTGGATTTCCAGTGGCCAAGGATTGAAGGGGCCAGATCCCTGAGTAGGGTTGCCAAATTTCGAAGAGCAAAAAAGAGGAGACATTTGCCAACTTCTACTTTTAACTATGGATTGCTATGACAACTCTACCCATGAAAAAGAGGATGTGTACCTGGAAAAAGAGGACGTATGGCAACCCTATGAGTGTTCACCCCTCCTCAAGGTAAAGAGAACCAGAACAAGTTAGGAAAAAGGAAGTGCATGCCTTATTTCTAAAGGAAGTCTATTTTTATGATGATAAACAGACTAAAGATCTTCAGGTAGATACCACTACAGTACTGTTTCAGCCAGATCTTACTGGACATCATGTTAATGGTCTCAAGGATGGACTTTTGGCCTGGCCATGCCTTAGTTTCAGTGAAGACAGCTGCCCTGTTTCCTATCCCCTGATTGGTGTTTGGATTCTTTTTCTCAGACATCCTTGTACGCTTTCAAATTGTCACTCCTCTTTCTGCTTACGGCAAAGTCTTGAGGCACGGACAGCTTTGAAAAAGCACCCAGAGATACTTTCATAAGTGAATAAGAGTGGTAAGAGTGGTGCATTTAGCTTATTGCAGATGTTCTGTTCTATCAAGCTGTCAGTTCCTTTTTAAAACCTCGAGAACACAACGACTTTCTCTCGTCTTCAGCTCTCTCCTATTAGAATTGCCCCAAAGTGTAAAAAATTCTCTGACACGTTTTCCAAGAATAGGGATGCTAGTGTCGGTGTCCTGACTAATTTCCAGCTGATTAAGCTTCTCACTCCAGTTAATTCGTGGCAGGGGCAATTTGCCTTTTCTGCAATGCTTCTCTGAAGGTAGCACATACAGCTGCCGTGTGCCCTTCAAAGGGTTTGCTCCTTTCTCTCCAGAAGTTGCTGCATTTTAGTGATGGCTCAAGCGATGCCTGAAATTTAAACTGTGTTAAGGTCTGCGTGATCTCTGGGTGGCGGTTCTTCAGCCATGCTACAGTTAGAGGGCTCAGCAACACATGCAACGGTATCTGTTCAAATAGGTATGAATAGAGGTGGAATCTAACCCACCTGCTTTCAGCAGCCAAAAGCATCATAGCCAGACACTGGAGAGACCTGTCAGGAGTAAGCATGGACCAATGGTACCAAATAGTATGGGAAACAGCCCTACTAGAAAAATTAACCAATAAACTGAAACTGACACGGGGACAAATAGAAAAAGACACATATGGCTCCCCTTTATCACATACACAGCCCAACAGGACAACAACAAAAATCCACCAACAGCATACAAATCAATATGGCTAACCTGATCCAAAACACCCACCCACCCCACTCACACATGAAAACAAAGAGCACCACAGCCAACCACAAATGAATAACCACACCCTAGGCCAATCCCAACCTCTCACCACCAAAGGAACACAAGCGAAGAGCAAAGAACCTGCACGAGCAACGCTGACACCAAACCCCACATATAGTAAGTAAAATAGAAACACCGTTGCGCGACCCCCCCATCTCCCCCCCTCTTTCCCCCTTTTCTTCCTAATGTCTCAACAAATGAAACTGATTTGTAAAAATGTTACATGGGGGCAAAATACGAGAGAGAGAGAGATTGCAAACACTTTTGTAAATCAAGAAAATCTTTTTTAAAAAACAGAAAAAATAGAGGTGGAATCTATAGAAAGCGAGGCAGACCTCCACCCCATTGGAAAGCAATGGGGCTTAAGCCTGCCACTGTATGCTTTAAAGTGTGAGCCTAGGCAGGTTGGTCAACTGCTAGCAAGGGAAGGTGACAGGAGAGAGCCAGCAGTCAATCACACAAAGTAAGTGAAATTAACTCTTTATTAGAAAAAAACAGGACCCCCCACTAGAGTGCCAGGTCTAATGAGCGCACAGAAACTCTTGCCCCTATGAAGCAGTTGCAGAGATGGAAGGTCCCGGCCTTCCCACAGCTGCCTAAGTCCCCTCATCACCAGGGTTTCTCCCAAGCAATCTGAGACCAGAGTCAGCGCTATGAAGATTGCTGAATGCATGGAACTGAGCGCACAACACACTGCAAATTGCACAGCTCAACCTGGCCATGTGTTTTGTGCATTGCCAATCGACAGATGCAGACACAGCATAACACAGCATCTAACGCCGTGCACAGAATCCTGAGAAAATCTGCTTTGCTTTTTTTAAAAAAAGAAAAAGGCAAAGTTCTAGTCCTCATTGCTTAAAAAAGAAATAAAACATCAAGGCAATATCAGTGCTGTTCCTGGCTAGCTGCTGTGCTAAGTATATTTTTTAAACCAATGGAGGACTTTGGGTTTTCTAATGTCAGTGGTGCCCTGTGCAACCCCAAAATTTGGCTCCCCCTACTTCTTGCATTCCATTCAACATCATAGTTGTGGAGCCCCCAGGGGCACCTCTGAGAGTCTGTGCCCCTAAATCCGCCTCTGCTTGATACCAGGGCATACAATGCAGCCAATCTGTTAACTGGCAAGATCTCAAACCAAATATGCAGAAATTCAAGTAATTCAAAAATCCATGTTAAAGCATAGCTGGTTAGAAACCGCTGCCTTCTTGAATTTGCAAACAGACTGAATTCCATCAAATGTTTGTGTGATAGCAGAGGGCTGCTGAAGATTCCTAGGTTAGTATTAGCTAAGCAATTCCAGCATGGGGGTGGGTGGAGAGAAAATGGGTAGAGGAACACTCCCTGAAACAGTACAACAGATGCATTAGTATATATGATAGTGGTAATGAGTAGCTCCCTTCGCCTCTACACACACACATACAAAAGAACCATGTAGGTGTATGACAAATGTCTGAGCACAGGTCTGAATTATATTGTGTTGAGAAGGAGAAAAAATTGGCAGGCAGCTCCCCTTAGGAACTCTCAGGAGGCTTGGATTACAAAGATGGAAAGCTGTAATGCTTTAGGTACACAGTGTATCTGAAAGGAATGATCCAGAGATGTCACAACGGGGGGGGGGGGGGGCAGAGGGATTTGTCTCCTTTCAAACCTACTTGAAACAGCTGGAGCATCATGTCATAAGCTGCTGTGATTCAGACATTTATTTAGGACAGGGGTGGAGGACCAATTGGCCTCCAGATGTTATTGGACTGTGATTCTGAGCATCCCACAACCTTGGCCTATGTTGGCGGAGGCTGATGGGAGTTGGGAGTCCAACAACATCTAGAGGGTCACAGGTTCCCTATCCCTATTTTATTTATTAATTTGTATATCACCCTTCATCTGAAGATCACTGGGCAGTTCACAAAAGAAAAATACACAATGAGGACCCCCCCCAAAAAAACCAGAACCAAAAAACAAACCAATATCCCTCCTCCCACAAACACTATTTTTTTATTATTCATTTCTTCATCATTGATTTAGGAAATGGAAGAAGCTGTGCCAGTTCCCACCTGATTCTAGAATCATAGAATCATAGAATCATAGAATCATAGAGTTGGAAGAGACCACAAGGGCCATTGAGTCCAAACCCCTGCCAAGCAGGAAACACCATCAGAACACTCCTGACATATGGTTGTCAAGCCTCTGCTTAAAGACCTCCAAAGTAGGAGACTCCACCACACTCCTTGGCAGCAAATTCCACTGTCGAACAGCTCTTACTGTCAGGAAGTTCTTCCTAATGTTTAGGTAGAATCTTCTTTCTTGTAGTTTGGATCCATTGCTCCGTGTCCGCTTCTCTGGAGCAGCAGAAAACAACCTTTCTCCCTCCTCTATGTGACATCCTTTTATATATTTGAACATGGCTATCATATCACCCCTTAACCTCCTCTTCTCCAGGCTAAACATGCCCAGCTCCCTTAGTCGTTCCTCATAAGGCATTGTTTCCAGGCCTTTGACCATTTTGGTTGCCCTCCTCTGGACACGTTCCAGTTTGTCAGTGTCCTTCTTGAATTGTGGTGCCCAGAACTGGACACAGTACTCTAGGTGAGGTCTGACCAGAGCAGAATACAGTGGCACTATTACTTCCCTTGATCTAGATGCTATACTCCTATTGATGCAGCCCAGAATTGCATTGGCTTTTTTAGCTGCCGCGTCACACTGTTGGCTCATGTCAAGTTTATGGTCAACCAAGACTCCTAGATCCTTTTCACATTTACTGCTCTCAAGCCAGGTGTCCCCCATCTTGTATTTGTGCCTCTCATTTTTTTTGCCCAAGTGCAATACTTTACATTTCTCCCTGTTAAAATTCATCTTGTTTGTTTTGGCCCAGTTCTCTAATCTGTCAAGGTCGTTTTGAAGTGTGATCCTGTCCTCTGGGGTGTTAGCCACCCCTCCCAGTTTGGTGTCATCTGCAAATTTGATCAGGATGCCCTTGAGTCCATCATCCAAGTTGTTGATAAAGATGTTGAATAAGACCGGGCCCAAGACAGAACCCTGTGGCACCCCACTAGTCACTCTTCTCCAGGATGAAGAGGAACCATTTATGAGAACCCTTTGGGTTCGGTCAATCAGCCAGTTACAAATCCACTGGTTGGTAGCATAGTCAAGACCGCATTTTACCAGCTTCTTTACAAGAATATCATGGGGCACCTTGTCAAATGCCTTGCTGAAATCAAGGTAGGCTACATCCACTGCGTTCCCTTCATCTACCAGGCTTGTAATTCTGTCAAAAGACGAGATCAGGTTAGTCTGACATGACTTATTTTTCAGAAATCCATGCTGACTATTGGTGATCACAGCATTCCTTTCTAGGTGCTCACAGACTGTTTGCTTAATGATCTGCTCCAGAATCTTCCCTGGTATTGATGTCAGACTGACTGGGCGATAATTATTTGGGTCCTCTCTTTTCCCCTTTTTGAAAATAGGGACAACATTTGCCCTCCTCCAGTCTGCCGGGACTTCGCCTGTTCTCCAGGAATTCTCAAAGATGACTGCCAGTGGTTCTGAGATCACATCTGCCAGTTCTTTTAATACTCTTGGATGCAGTTCATTTGGCCCTGGAGACTTGAATACATCTAAACTAGCCAAGTATTCTTGTACTATCTCCTTAGTTATTCTGGGCTGTGTTTCCTTTGCTGAATCATTTGCTCCAAATTCTTCAGGTTGGGCATTGTTTTCTTTATTGGAGAAGACTGAGGCAAAGAAGGCATTGAGGAGTTCAGCCCTTTCTGTGTCCCCTGTTTGCATTTCACCATCTTCTCCTCTGAGTGACCCCACTGTTTCTTTGTTCTTCCTTTTGCTACGAACATACCCATAAAAGCCTTTTTTGTTGCTTTTAACCTCTCTAGCCAGCCTGAGTTCATTCTGTGCTTTAGCTTTTCTGACTTTGTGTCTACACGTGCTGGCTATTTGTTTGAATTCCTCTTTGGTGGTTTCCCCCCTTTTCCATTTTTTGTACACATCCTTTTTTAATCTTAACTCAGTTAAAAGTTCTTTAGATAGCCACCCTGGCTTCTTTAGGCACTTTCCATGTTTCCGTCTCATAGGTATTGCCTGACGTTGTGCTTTTACTATCTCCCTCTTAACAAACTCCCAGCCATCATGAACTCCCTTTCCTTTTAGTATTACTGTCCCTGGGCTCTCACCCAGCACTTCCCTAAGTTTTATGAAGTCGGCTTTCTTAAAGTCAAGAAATTGAGTCCTAGTATGCTTGGCTGCTCCTTTCCGCTGTATAGTAAACTTCAGAAGAGCATGATCACTCGCGCCTAATGATCCTTCCACTTCTACCCCACTAACCAGGTCATCAACATTGGTTAGGACCAGATCTAAAATGGCTGTTCCTCTTGTTGCTTCTCCCACTTTCTGGACAATGAAGTTGTCTGCAAGGCCAGTGAGGAATCTGTTTGACCTTATGCTCTTGGCTGAGTTTGACATCCAACAAATATCCGGGTAATTGAAGTCCCCCATTACTACTATCTCCCTTCCTTTTGCATGCTTGGCCATCTGTTCTGCTCTAGCATTATCTCCTGATGGATTTAGGACACAAGAAGGCAAAGAAAACACTCCCAATAATGCTCCTCTTTGTACCCTGGCTCCAGTCGATGATTATTTGTTTGACATCAGTTCATTCTGGAGTATGGCTGAGGGGGAGTGAAAAGAGACCCAGTTGTTCCAAAGAGACGCTCACTAGCCCTCTCTGCCTTTTCTCGGGGTCCAAAGCCAGCCTTTGTTGGTATCAGTGGGCATTCATTCAACCACTTTGCGCTGCTTTGGCTTTCCCTAGAGCAGAGGCCCCTGATGTGGTACCCATGGGCAGGAAGGCATCCTTGGGGTCCTACCATGACACCCACAAAACCTCTGAGCCTCCTCTACTCACTGCCCTCTTTGTCACGAGGTGGAAGGAGGAAGTGGGAAGGAGGAAGTGGGAAGAGGGACACTCTTTCCCATTTCCTCTTTCAGTTCTATGGTGCTTTTCAAGGCTCAGATAAATTTTATTGGATCAAATGCTTGGAAAAGCAAAGTGTGTGTGTGTGTGTGTGTGTGTGTGTGTGTGTGTGTGTGTGTGTGTTTTCTCTGTTTCTGTCTTTGGGGGTGGGTGGCTGATCCAAGGGAGAAAAATGGTGAGAGGTTGTGGCATCCATACCACTGTCACTTGCTCAAAAATCAAAATATGTCAATGCCAGGAGCCTGAACTGATTGGCAACCCCTGACTAAGAGCATGAAATCACAAGCTGTGTGCTGTGTGGCACAAGAGAACCATTAGTATACTGTGGGAAATAAAATTAACCAAATGATTCAGAGCTCCTGCTAGCTCAGCATGTCCTCTGTCTGCTGACATACACATCCCGGCGATCCCACAAAGAGTGTGTACATTTTACAAGCTCAAAATGCAGCTAGGTTGTTCTTTTTTATCAATTCAGATCAAAGCTGCTTGGGAGAAAACTGCATTAGAACGCAGTATTTCCCAGAGAATGGCAGGAAAAGTAGATGCGAGCTAGATATGGATTAAGGTTAACTTGTGCTGGAGGAGACTCTTGAGAGTCCCATGGACTGCAAGAAGATCAAACGCATCCATTCTGAAGGAAATCAGCCCTGAGTGCTCACTGGAAGGACAGATCGTGAAGCTGAGGCTCCAATACTTTGGCCACCTCATGAGAAGAGAAGACTCCCTGGAAAAGACCCTGATGTTGGGAAAGATGGAGGGCACAAGGAGAAGGGGAAGACAGAGGACGAGATGGTTGGATAGCGTTCTCGAAGCTGCCAGCATGAGTCTGACCAAACTGCGGGAGGCAGTGGAAGACAGGAGTGCCTGGTGTGCTCTGGTCCATGGGTCACAAAGAGTCGGACACGACTAAACAACTAAACAACAACAAGTGCATACACCGCTTCGCAAAGCAGTGATGAGAGAGCATTGGATGTAAATGGGAGTGTGTACACTGCCTTAGAATCATATACAGTGGGGTGGTTGTTGTTTTTAAGCAGGCAGTGCTAGAATGACATAGAGGAGAATATATTCCATTCTGTCAGTCAGACAAAAAGGTGCAGCATCTTTATTGTTTCCTGTGTTTCAGCCTTCCTTCCTTCCTTCCTTCCTTCCTTCCTTCCTTCCTTCCTTCCTTCCTCCCTTCCTTCCTCCCTCCCTCCCTCCCTCCCTCCCTTCCTTCCTTCCTTCCTTCCTTCCTTCCTGTAAGTACTCAAGCAATTTGCAGTGTTACTTATGTTTGGTCACCGTTAAGTGAGAAACTGGGCCGGCACAGAACTCTGGACCTCTCTAGCATTTTTCTGTAACCAAATCAGAACCCACCATGAGGCTCCTTTTCCTGAAAGACACTTTGAATGAGATTCAGGTAGGTAGCCGTGTTGGTCTGACGCAGTAGAAATATAATAAAAAATAAAAAAAATATCCAGTAGCACCTTAGAGAACAACTAAGTTTGTTCTTGGTATAAGCTTTCGTGTGCATGCACACTTCTTCATATACTTTGAATGAGGTCCACTTTGCACGCCTCAGAAAGCTGACACTCAGAAAGCTGACAAAGCAGATGGGTTCCTCCAGCTGATCAGTTTATTGAGCATTTGTCCTGGTTTGTTTGCACCAAGTTTACATGGAGGTTTAATTACGCCCAATCTTTATTTAGCATTTATTCTGATTTGTTTGCGGAAAGGCTATATGGCAATGAGCACTTACCCTGCTGCCTTCATCAGGATTTGGTTGCAGGGTGTCTTCCTGCAGACTTTTCTGTGCCTCTCCCCATCACTTTCCAAACTGCAAAAAGTCTGTTTGGTTTTTAAAGTGGATTTGTTGCACTAGGGCGACAAAGCCCACTAATTTAATTGTACAAACGTAAGGGTTTCTTCGGACATCAGTTTTATTGTACATTTGTGATGATTTGTGCTTATGGTGGTTTCAGGGTAATTATACGTGATCCCATTTTCGAAGCTGTTTGTGCCTGAAAAAGTTTCAGGATGGACATACAGCTTCATTTCCATTCGTGGCTGAAATCCTGTAACTTTTCATACTACAAATATTCTGGGTGGTTCTCAGGTTTTTTGTTCTGTTATAGCACACAAATGCCTCTCCAAATACAGCACTAATGTCGCAACATTGGGGAAGCATTGTCAAACAACTAAGAACGTGGAATCAAGTGTGGAGAGTATAAACCAGCCTGCTGACGCATTTATACTGCATCAATGCATTTTGCAGACTGTATTGCAAAAAGAAGAAGAAGCATGAGTCTGAAGGGACCCCCAATTTCCAAATAGTCCCTCCCCCACAAAATACCGAACAAAGATGGAGTCAGATTAATACACACCTTCGGGGAGTTTCAAGGGAACACAGGAAGACACAGATCTTGCTGGGGGTCTGAGGTGGTCTTTTGTTTACTCCTGGTAAACGGGAGGGGGAGCGGGAAGCAAACTGGAGACATTTAAAGTTTCCTTCTCCTTCCACAGCAAGCAAAGGCTAATTGCAGCCTGGCGTCTGAAAGATTGTTTAGGATCCACCACTCCTTGGGGTGGGTTTGCTTCACAACACAGTTTTGGACAACTTGGAAATGCATCCCTGGCCTCCTGATACACATGCGTGGCATTAGGTACAAAACATGCCTGTGTGTGTGTGTGTGTGTGTGTCCCCTTCAAAACACGCATGAGCAACACCTCAGCCTTTTTGCCTGTCATTCTTTCAAATCTGCATTTTGAAGAAGAGAACCGTGAGATCCGTCCTTCCTCTCTACGTGGTGTGTGCGTTTCTGACGCCTAGGAATCAGCTCCCGGTTCGCAGCAAAAAACCTATTGTGTGTGCAGCGGAATGGCTGGGACCACCATCTGACACCCTGCCTGAGCCTTTAAGTTTCCCTGCATCTCTCTCTCTCTCTCTCTCTCTCTCTGTGCAGTGTGGATGTCATGTGGTTCTCCTGTTGCCATGGTAACAAGCCTTGCTTGGTGAGCGGCACAGCTGAGTGCAAAATCCCACATTGGGACCATCCCTGTCAGATCTTTGCACAAGCATTCTCTCTCTCCGCACGTGTGTGCATGTGTGTGCATGGCCACCTGGGGGCTTCATGCTGGTACATGGCCCCTCCTTGGATGGAAAACTTGGTTCCTTTTTTATGAAGCTGCTCCAGGGATGAGTTTCCTTCTCTCTCTCTCTCTCTCTCTTTCTGTGTGCTGATTTTAACAATATTAAAGATTCTGTACAATGTTGATTCCGGTTTGGAATTAAAATATGGAAATAAGAGAGGGGGTGGGCAGGGAAGGCTTTCAATGCAGTCGAGAATGTTAGCAATACACACACATACATACAGTGGTACCTTGGGTTACAGACGCTTCAGGTTACAGACTCTGCTAACCCAGAAATAGTACCTCGGGTTAAGATCTTTACCTCAGGATGAGAACAGAAATCACATGCCAGCGGCATGGCGGCAGCAGGAGGCCCCATTAGCTAAAGTGGTACCTCAGGTTATGAACAGTTTCAGGTTAAGAACGGACCTCCGGAACGAATTAAGTACTTAACCCGAGGTACCACTGTGTATATATTTTACTTGATGGAAAAAAGGCTGTAAGATGGAAGACACCTTTTTCCTGTTAATCAGACCCTCTTCACATTTCTGGAAACATTTGCCACAGGAGAACACCAATAGGAAGCTGCAACTGCTTCTAATAGACAGCTTTTGTCTCATACGAAACAAGACAGTAGAGCTTTGTGTTTCACACAGACACAGTTCTGTAGGGAGAATACAAGAGCCTGGTCATTCAGGAGCACCACTTGGTTCCTGCCTACACTGATAGGAAGCGGACGTATCTGGGAAGAGGTGGACATCAGGCCTAGTGGAGAAAGCAGGTACCTAGAATGCGAAAGCTCCCAGGCTTGATCCCCAACAAAACTCCCCATCTAAAACTTCTAGAGAGAGCTGTGGCCAGCCAGTGTAGGCCTCGGGGAGCTAGGTGGACCAATATATCACAGCTTCCTGATGGAAAAAGGTTATTGATGGCTACTAGTCATGGTGGCTACACTCTGCCTCCAGAGTCAGAGGCGGTACAGTGGTACCTCGGGTTACAGATGCTTCAGGTTACAGACTCCGCTAACCCAGAAACATTACCTCGGGTTAAGAACTTTGCTTCAGGATGAGAACAGAAATCGTGTGGCGGTGGTGCAGCGGCAGCAGGAGGCCCCATTAGTAAAGTGGTGCTTCAGGTTAAGAACAGTTTCAGGTTAAGAACAGACCTCCAGAATGAATTAAGTTCTTAACCCGAGGTACCACTGTAATTCTTCTGTATACCAGTTTCTGGAAACTACAGGGCTCTTGCGCTCAGGTCCTACCTGCAAGTTTTCCACAGGTATCTGGTTGGCCACCGACAAAACAGGATGCTTATCCAGTAGGCTCCTCTTACATTCCTGTGGAAGAGCATTTGGTGAAATGCAATTAAGTGGGCACAGTATATTGCGGCTTAAGCTGTTCATCGAGGGCTTTGCAGGATTTGAAGGCCTCTTCACAATGTCACACCTCTGTTATGGGAAACCAGATTTTGTGCGGCTGCAGTTCAAATGCAGCAACACACACAGCGGGGGGGCTGATGCAGAACTTGTGACTATCCAGCGCTTCAAGAAAAATAGGTGCCAGAACTCACCGTGAAGTTGTTACAGTAAGTGGCTGGCCGACACAGGGCAGCCCTGAACAGACGCTGTCTTGACAACAGCCATGTTCACTGCCTGTGGAGGTGTTAAAAACTACAGCAAGTTGTCTCCCTAGCTGGTTTGGGCATTGCCCCTGGTTCTGGTGGAAGTAAAATAAATGTGCCCCCACCTCCCTTGTTCTCTTAGATTCAGGCAGATGGCTAAGACAGCTCGGAAGGGCTGTAGTTTTTAAGGGGTGCTGGGAATTGTAGCTCTGTGAGGGGCGAACTACGGTTCCCAGGATTCTTTGGGGGAAGCCATGTTATTTGAATGCATAGTGCAGATATGACCTTGACAACCTTGTGAGCAAATGATTTGTCACCTGGTGGTTTCAATCTCATTGTGCTAGGCTAGTGAGCCATCTTAACTGCCACTTAAATGATCTATTTCCTATCCCCCCTGGCTGTTGCAGCTATCGCTGCTGCTCCTCCTCCTCTTAAAACTTACGGATTGCCTGTTTTGTCAGAGGAGTACCCAACGTGATATACATTCTATAACCGAAAGGCACCAAAGAGCCAAAGCATCATGAAACCAAGGGATTCCAAAGCTCTGGTGCCACCACCAAGCAAGTCCTACCTGGGGGGTCCTGCAGCTTCTTCCTGCCCCCGAGCAAGGCCCAGCAGATCTCAACCAATGGGGAGTGTCGCCTGGGAGGAGGGGCATTCCCACCCAGAATGCCCTTATTGTGGATGCAGTATATTTAGCAGAGAAATGCTTCCATATTTCCCTTGATGTGTGCTCTAGTTTTGCTGCCTGTCAGGACAAAGATAGCTTTCCTGGCGGTGCATCAATGTGCAAGCTGCCGAGAAATAAATAAAGTGGAATGCTCATCAGCTTGCAGTGAGTCGAGAGTTGGAGCTGGCCTCTCTCCCTTCACCGTTTGCCCTGTGAGGACTATCAAGAGGCAGGAACAGCCCTGCCAGGCAGCAGGTTGAAGCAGCCCGATTTAGGCAGCACTTGGAAGGAAGGGAGGAGGAGATAATGGTGGGATCTGGTGACTGAATGATGCAGCAAGGCAGTGAAATATATCAGCTCCAGTGAGTCCCAGCAAATTCCCCATTTTGTTGGGGGCTCATGTTGCCCACCTGATGTTGTTGGACTCCAACTCCTATCAGCCCCAGGCAGCATGGTTCGTGGTTAGGGATGATGGGAGTTGTAGTTCAGCAACATATGGAGGGTGCCACGTAGGATATCCTTGCTCTAAGGTAACCATGGTTTCAGAGGAAAGCCTGAGCTCATGACTTCAATGAATTCTGAAAGACTCAAAGAACCCAGTGACTCATCAACATAAATGTGCTTTTATGTCATGATTTCAAAACGCAGTTCAGATTGTCTGCGAGTTGGCAAATTATTTTGTGTTGTTTGAGCTTGCTGCACTTCACGTACCCCAAAACAGCAGTGGAAGTAACAACGTCAAGGCAAGAGATTTATTTGTTTGCTTACAAATATTCTAGAACGTTAACCTGACCACGGGTTTACAGCGACAGAAAAATGAATTATCATTAAAATAAGGGTGGGGAACCTGTTCACCACATTTTCACATCAGTCTGTGGATTTGTTTTTCATTTCTTAAACAAGCTTTCACAAGGATTCCTCAGTGTTTTAGTGTGATTTTCTCCTAATTTTAGTGTGAATTTTGAAGGAGGGCTGTGGGAAGTGAAAACGAAGTAGGTTCAACCTTTAAATGTATCAATCAATCTCCTTTATTGGCATAAAAAAGTGCATCGTATACACAACACAGTTAACAAAACATAGTAGGAGATACTTTAGGATAAAACTGTCCAGACATGATGAGGTATGAAGATGGTTCTTAAGACCTATGATGACGTAATTTCATAGCGACACTCAAAAATCTTGCCACATTTTCCACAACGTTGTTACTACAGTTGTTCAGCAGATAAGACACCCTGGAAGAGTCAGTGTGATAAATGCCCTCCTTCAATAAGGGGGCCAAATACTCATCATATATTTTTGCATAAAATGGGCAACAAAATAAAACGTATGTGATGGATTCAGCCTGTTTTGTGCCACAGGGGCAGCATCTTTCAGAGTATGGGATTTTTGAGAATCTACTTTGCAAAACTGCAGACGTTAAATCTTGCAAGGGAAAGAGCTCTGCGTAGGTGGGGATCGTAAAGTTGAGGTAAATTTGGAGTGTCCTGGCCAAACGAGGGTGGAATTCCCAACCCCAAAGGTTCCCCATAGAATTGCTGTGTTCTGCACTGTCTACAGCAGAAGATGGTTCTAGAAGGCTGTACATGTTACTTATAGTGTCTTATAGATACTTATAGATTTTCCTTTCAAGTTGAGAACCGTGGCCTTCCATCAGCCAAAAATCAGGTCTCGTTAACTGAGACTTAAAACAAGAAGAACCAGCTAATTGGTCTCTTTTAAAAATAAAAATGTGAAGACAGGGTGTGGACGTCTGTCTCTGCCAGGAGATGAAACAAGATCCATATGGTGCAGATTGGGTACCTGCCTGGCTGTAAAGAAAAGTCTGGCAGCAGGCATCTAAAAAGGTGAAAATGCAGGAGCGATGTGGGCTTAACAGTTATGAAGAATACCGCATAACAACAACACCACACCACACACATACACATACACACATTCCCTCTCTCGTACGGAGCATCTGCCTTCAGTATGGATCACATGGCCAATCTTTGGTTAACTTCCTGCCCACAGAGCTTCCTGGATATATGTGATCTAAATGCTCTGAAGATAAATAACTGGGTAGGTAAATTCCTGGCCTTATTGTACAATTGCTGTTTCGAGGCCATATTGCATCAAATTGTGGGTGCTTCCAGATGGCTGCTATTTTCAGGTTGGCTTCAGTCACATATCAGCAAATTCAGGCTGCACAGTTAAGATAGAAAACAATTGAGAACGAATGTGCAAGAAATGGCTGGAGTTGTTTAACCTCCTCACAAACTTTCTGCAAACAAATGGAGACAAGCGTTCAATAAGCAGGCCGGCTGGAAGCAACCTGTAGAATATCTTTAAATGCTGGTGTGTGTGAGTCCCATGGCAGGATCACACCTTGGTTCAGCTCCTGCCTGTTGTGCTTGAGGGTTGTATTTGACTATGACCCAGGGAGTGGTTTTGAGCTGGTTCACAACAGAGACATAACCAAAGAAGACTTTCCTTTCACTAAACTTTGAACTGGACACAGTATTCCAGGTGCGGTCTGACCAAGGCAGAATAGAGTGGTATTATTACTACCTTTGGCCGGGACACTATACAAGAGGTAAATCTTATCATTTGTATAGCGTATATCGTGTTGTGCGCTGCTGTGTTATATTGTATGAATTGGTAGCCTATACTTTTATAAATAAAACAAGCTTCTCACCACTCCAGATTAGACAGCTGAAATGAGCAAAATGTGGGGTAACTGGAAATGGATTCTTATGTGGCAGAACTTTGAGCTCAGCTCAAATTTGGTTCTTGGAACAAATTCCTGTACTTAACAGCAGCCGAAGGTTCATCCAGACCTACAGAATTGCAGAATTGGAAGGGACCCTGAGGGTCACAAATCCAACCCCTTGAAATGCTTATACTGCCTCTTTTCTCCAGGGAAAGCTGTTCTTTAGCTCTGAATAGGAGCAAACGACAACCAGGTTTTCAGTGGAATGACGTTTGCTCCCATTTAGTGTGAAACAGTGAGTTTTCCCCAGGACAACGGCAGAACCATCAGAAAAGCTCTTGGACCCATGTCTGGAAAGCATGGGACAAGCAAATAAACTATCTTGGAACAAGTGGAAGGTTGGACAAGCCCTCAACATAAACACTAGGTTCTTTAACCTTTCATTTTGTACCCGGCTACAGTTGGTGGATCTTTGGGTTCTGGTAAAGCAGATACCCACAAGGCTGAAGTCTCCTGCCTTCCCCTGATGTAAACGAGCATTTATCACGGCACCTGACAGCAATGACTCTCATAAGTTAATGATGCATCCTGCCATACTTTGTTTTGTCTGTCCTGAGCCTTCTGCCAACCCAGCAGGGAATCACAGATAATCAGCAGCGGGAACTAGAGGGATGAACCAAGTGATGTTTCAGAAGCCCCTTTATTTGCTCAAGAAGGCAATAACTTAACAGCACCTGGAGATGGACTGAACAGAGAACAGAACAATTAGTGCGTTAAGGAGAAATCCGAGTGGAGAAATCTAGGTCATGGAATGCCACCTCATATGAATGAGCAGCCAGAGGGCTTGGTGTAACGTTTCATGGAAGAGGTGGGATTTCAAGTGTTTTTTAATAGCTCCAAAATTAAAGGTGGGTCCTGGCATTTGTTCAGTGGAAAAGAATAATCCCACAGCACTGGGCAAGAATGCTTGAAACAAGAAAGAGAGTTTCGGCGATAAACGGAGGAGGTGGGTTTGAAGGTGCAGAAAGCAAAAGCTTTACTAAACGCAAGAACCCGAGAACACGGTGGATCAGGCAATGGTCCATCTAATTCAGCAGAGGCCAACCAGATGCCTGTGGGAAACCCGCGAGCAGGACCTGGTAACAGCAGCACTCTTCCCCTCCTGCAGTTCCCAGCAACGGTTAAACATAAGGATGGAAGAGGGAATTGGCAAAGTTGACTTCTGAAACAGATTTACTGTAAATTTCATAGGCACATTTTTACATGCAGTCTTGATGAATGCACCCATTTTTGCAAGCAACGTAATCCTAATCTAATGCTATCTTCACTAGTATACTCATTTTCATGCACACACTTTCCCCGAATAAAAGCATTTCTAGGTTGGGGAACTGCATCACAGGATTTGGGAAAGTGACTTTCGAAGGATGTCTGTGTTTCGGTTCTCACGCTGTTTTGGGAAGCGTGAATTTGATAGATTCATCTTAAAATGCAAACTGGACTGAACTACCCCCCCTCCCTATCCTTACCCTTAAAGTATTCCAGTGGGAATTGAACATGAACACTGTGCATGGCATTCCAGCTGACCATTGGGGTGGTGGGGTGGGGAGAAAATGGAGCTTGGGGGAATAGATCCTGTACTCAGGAAAAGGACATAGTTGTCTGATACCCCAAACAGTAAACACTCTTACACAGCAACTTTTTCTTGCAGCAGGCCCCATTTGTACATTATTATTAGCCAATCCACTAAGGCTGCGTAGATGTGACCATCTACTTCGGCTCCCATGCTACTTCTGGTGTTTGAAGCCAAGCACACAGGACATAACCACAGTCCATAGGTATTTCTGATAAATGCTGCTATTAGATCTGCTTCCCCTCAAATCAGCTTCCATCTGATTTGAAAACGCAAATCATGGTTAAGTAGAGGTACATATATTTGAGACATCCATTGCGCATGCGCAGATGAAAATTTAATTTTGGGAGGTGGTTGCACGTGTGGGGAAAATATATCAGGTAATGTGCACCTGCCCCCCTCTTTCATGTGTACAGCAGCATAAAATTGGAACTTGAAATACTTGGGGGGTCTGGGATGACAACCTCGCCATGTTTTAAGCCTCTAATGTGCATATGACGCTCAGTACCGTGTACTGAGGCCATGTTTCCCTGGTCTTAAAAACAACCCCTAAGAGGGTAACGAAAACTGGATTATATTAATATGAAAAGCATTCACATAGAAGGGAACAAAATATAATTCTGGCTGCAATCGTAGAGGTGTCGCTAGAGACTCCTGCTCTTCTAGGCTGCTTCAACAGAAGTATAGTGCCCAAGTCAAAGGAAGTAATAGTACCACTCTATTCTGCCTTGGTCAGGCCACACGTGGAATACTGTGTCCAGTTCTGGGCAGCACAATTTAAGAAGGATGTTGACAAGCTGGAACGTGGTCAGAGGAGGGCAACCAAGATGATCAAGGGTCTGGAAACCAAGCCTTATGAGGAACAGTTGAAGGAGCTGGGTATGTTTAGCCTAAAAAAGAGGAGACTGAGAGGAGATATGACAGCTATCTTCAAATATGGAAAGGGCTGTCACATGGAAGATGGAGCAAGCTTCAAGTTACAATGGCTTCAAGTTACAAGAAAGGAGATTCCAACTAAACATCAGGAAGAACTTTCTGATGGTAAGAGCTGTTCTACAGTGGAACAATCAGGAGGTTGTGGACTCTCCTTCCTTGGAGGTTCTTAAGCAGAGGTCGGGTGGCCATCTGTCTTGGATGTTTTAGCTGAGATTTCTGCCTTGCAGGGGGCTGGACTAGATGACCCTTGGGTCCCTTCCAACTCTATAATTCTTTTTCTTCAGGGTGGTGGTTTTTCCATTCCATTTGGCACTCTGAGGTAGGATTTGATTCATGTGAGTGTGTGTCCCGCACTTGTTTTTCCGTTAAGCTGTCACAGACATTTTCAATGCAAGGAGGAGGAAGCAGGAACCTCTTTGCCTCCCCTTTCCCTTTCCCTTTCTCTCTCTCTCTCTCTCTCATTCTGCAGCAGTGGTCTTATGAATAATACAGCACGTTTTAAGTCGAGTCTTTACATTATGAATTCCTTGTCTGCATGAATTAGGAGAGGTGGCCTACATGAACCATATAAAAATACCTGCCTTTTAGGAATTGCTGGCCTACTTCAAATGCCTGTCAGAAGTTGTTGGACTCTGCTGTGTGAGCCAAGCTTGCGCGGTCATGTGACGGGACATTGTCTAAGAGAGCAGCATGACGCGGCCTTTCGGTGCTTTGCAGAAGCAGCCCAGACCTCAAAGGCTTCCTTTCTTTGCAGTTTGACTCAGTGGCTCCCAGACAAGGAAGGGCACCGATTCTCGGAGCCTCCAAACTGTTCTGCCGAGTCATTCCATGACACATTCTCCCCAGTTTGGTGTCTGGGCTTTAGGTGTCAGAGCAAAACACCAAAACGCACGTTATCTGCAATCCTCCCAACACATGGACTTATAACCAGTGGCTGCTACACTTCACCCTCCTTTTGTCGCTAGGTTTTTTTTTGTCTTTGTGGGTAATGTCAAAGAGAGAAATGAGTGTTGCTGCTCCTTGGATAGAGCAGGGAGCTTAGGGAATGCAGACCCTCCAATTGTCCCTGTTTTCCAGCGACAGTCCCAGATTTACAGACGCCATCCCAGTTTCTGATTTGATGCCAGAATATCCTGCTTTCCCTCAGGACATCCCAATTTTCATTGGAGAAATGTTGGAGGGTATAGTAGAATGTTCCTACTTTCATCAGGAGGTATGGAGCTAGGTGACACCTGAGCCAAGTAACTATACAACCTTTAGAAGGGAAGGGTTTTTTTTTAATGTGTAATGTTTTGTTATATATGTTGGAAGCTGCCCAGAGTGTCTGGGGCAACCCAGTCAGGTGGGTGGCATATAAATAATAAAATTATTATTATTATGGAACAGGATGCCCTTATTTTCACTGGAGAAATGTTGATGTGCATAATTTTGCAGTGGGTGCAGGGAATGAGAGACAATGTTCCCTGGGGAAAGTAGAGGGCTTGTGTGTAATTTTGTCCCACATTTTAGTTGGGGAGAGAGAGCAGCAGAAGTCAGAGGGCTGCAGCTGGCACCACCTATAAATACATGCTTGTATATTTGGTAAGAGGGGCTGGTTGTTTCCGCTGTATCTGGGCCTGCTAGTTGTTATTATGGTCCCCATGTGGTAGCTGTTTCAGTTTACAGTGATGCTTAAGAAGGGCATCGGCTTTCATTGTTATCTGTCCTGCTGCTCTAACATGTGGGATTCTTTGTTGCTGAATTGTAATTTTTTGCATTTGATCTTTTTGCTGGTGATATTTTTAGGATGAAGTCAACCGCTTGGAGATTTTCTGTGAAATGTAGATGCACACACAGACACTCTAAACTAAACTACCTACTTACCTACCTACCTAACTAACTAACTAACTAACTAACTAACTAACTAGCTAAATATCGTGCCACTCTGTGCTGCACAGTTCATGTCATGAGTACCTCCAAGGTGGCATAACAAAAGGGCATCCCTTTGGCAATTTTCGCACCCTATCCCTTCTGCCATCTTAGTTTCAAGGGTGTGGATATATCTCATCACCCCACCCTGCAGCAATAACTTCCTCCACCAAATAACAGCAGGACTTTTATTTTCATTTTCTTGTATTGGTGGGTGCCTCGAGACGGGCGTTTGTTTTCTGTGGGTGTCTTCTGCCACACGTCATTGCCACAATAATAGTGCATTGATGGTGAGTTTATACTGGACCATCCATGCATCCTTGTGCTTTCTTAGTTGCTCTGTGATGTAACCCCAATGTTTTCTGCATTGTTGCCACCTGGAGGGGCACTCTTGCACTACAGCGCATCAAAATTAGCGCTTAAAGGTTTTTAAAAAACCGTTTATAAATGCGTATAAATGCAGAAATAAATGTGGGGATGTCTCGGTGAGACGAGGGGCATTCTGGCAGCTGTGGAAGTGTGTGGCAGTGGGCTGGAGCATGGCAAGGGAGCAGGAGAAGACAAAGCCACACCTGGTTTTAACTCACAGCGAAAAACACCACCACCAACAACAACTAAACAAGCAGATTCAGGAGAGAGGTTGTAGCTTCAGCTCTTTGCTCGCTGTGCTGCTTTTAGATTTACAGACAGCATCCCCCCATGTCTGATGCAATAGACTCTATTCCACCCTCTCAGCATTCTGCCACCTCCGTCAGTTTTATATTTAGATCCTTTATCAGTCACACCCAAAAGCATTCCTCCTCCCAGAGGAACTCCTGTTTTGCGACTTCTTCACGGTGTGGCAGCCTGATGCATTTGCGCAGCAGAAACCCGGGGTCAACATTATATTCACCTTTCCCCCTGCTATGGTTCTTTCTCCTCCTTCCTCTTTGATGACGTGCAGAGCTGGAGATGAAGGCAGGAAAGAATCAGAGCCCTCTGTGGAATCTGCTGCCCATAGCAGCTGCTTCACATTCCGTTTCCGCAGTGTAGGAAGCGGCCTCATTCCACGGAGGTGAGGGCTACTGATGGCGACTAGACATCATGGCTATGCTCCGCCTCCGCAGTTGGAGGCAAGCAATGCTTCTAAATACCAGGAGAGGAAGATGCTCCTGAGCTCAAATCCAGCTCCCATCAGCCCTAGCCAGCATGACCAACAATCTGGGATGATGGGAGTTGGAGTCTGTTATGTACTGAAGTTCTCACCCTGGGCCAGCAGGGGGATACTGTAGATAGTTTTCACTCAGGTCCACATATGCAAATAAGGGATTGAAAGTGACGTTCAGTGATTGGATAGTTACAGAAAATGGTTACTGTTGCGTTCTAGTGGAGCTCTATATAAGCAGGCTGGCTGAACCCTTCAGCTCAGTTCTGTTCTGGCCTGTGAATAAACAAGAGCTGTTTGAAGGATCGCTGTGTCGTCTGATATGTTCACCCACAACCTAACAGAGTCCCACAATATCTGGAGGGCCAACCCAGTGCCAACAAATTCATGCAGGAGTAGGAGTCATTTTGCACATACAGTGGTACTTCAGGTTACAGATGCTTCAGGTTACAGACACTTCAGGTTACAGACTCCGCTAACCCAGAAATAGTACCTCGGGTTAAGAACTTTGCTTCAGGATGAGAACAGAAATCGTATGGTGTTGGTGCAGCGGGAGGCCCCATTAGCTAAAGTGGTGCCTCAGGTTAACAACAGTTTCAGGTTAAGAACGGACCTCCAGAACGAATTAAGTTCTTAACCCAAGGTACCACTGTATTTGAATAACAGACAAGATTTAATTAGAGGAAACCCATTTCCTTTATGGCAGTATAAAGCACAATATAATACAGCAGAAGCAAGTTCCATTGAGTCCACCGGAGCTTGCTCCCAAGTAAAATGGTTATAGGATTGCAACCTTAAACTGGTTTCCCAAACTTAACTTGCCTCAGTTGCTGAAATGTTTTAAAGATTTGCACGTCTAAGTTTTGTTCTGCATTGTATAAGGAAGAGTATGTTTTTTAAAAAGGCTCATGTGTGGTATGTTTTCATTCTTATGTGAGGCAACCTTAATGTTTCATCCCCACCCCCAATGCCTTTAATCTAATTGCATAAATTATGGATATAGAATAATAAAAATAAAGCTTGAGTGGTGGTAGAAGGAAGGAAGCATTTCCGTGTGAGCATCCAGGAAACACCTGGTAAGAAAAAGCATGATGGGCTGGATACTGTAGACTTCTGGTGTGGTCTGGCAAGGCTCTTTTTATGTTGCAAATACTAGTTAGATAGCTTTATGAGATCCAGTGGGGTTATAGTGGATACAGTGTTAGATTAAGATCAGGATTCAAATCTGTGGCCTGTAGTTGTTATGTAACTTTGCACATGTGCCATTTTAAAAATTAAATCTCTCTCTCTTTCTTTTTTTGCACGATTTTGTTTCTTCCAGTCACAAGACCCAGGCAAAAAGCTGCAAAAGAAGATTCCACCTAAACATTAGGAAGAACTTCCTGACAGTAAGAGCTGTTCGACAGTGGAATTTGCTGCCAAGGAGTGTGGTGGAGTCTCCTTCTTTGGAGGTCTTTAAGCAGAGGCTTGACAATCATATGTCAGGAGTGCTCTGATGGTGTTTCCTGCTTGGCAGGGGGTTGGACTCGATGGCCCTTGTGGTCTCTTCCAACTCTATGATTCTATGATTCTATGAAATGTTACCAACATTCCTTCTCCTTGCTCTGGAAAGCCTGCCCAGTTTCCTCCATTACTATGTTGGCCCTTGGAGAATACCCTCGTGCACTTTCAGGACTTATGTTCATAGCCTGGAGGACTAGAAGCTTATTTGTTTAAAGAAAGAAAGAAAGAAAACACATGAATTTGGGGCTGCAGCCTGTACACACTTATCTGCAAGTACGTCCCACTGAACTAAAGTATACTTGTGGTAGTGTCAGGCTTTGAGGGATCAGATCCCTCCCACGGTGGCAGCCAAGAAGCAGGGAAACGATAAAACTTCTTACCAATCAATTTATTCAATAATTCACAGAGAGCAACGAAGGAATGCAGTCTTCCCTAAGTAATGGCATTGCTCCAAGTTAAGTCCCACACCCCTATCTCTCCCCTATTCTACGTTACCCCTGCTTCAGCTAATCTGAGCTTTCTGCCTCTGAGCGCTCTGTTCTACTATCTTCAATGCACGCCTGGTCCTGAGAGGGGGTGGTCAGGAATGCTTTCCAAGGACACTGAGTCTGTCAGCTGCCTGTCCCCTGTGCTTCTTCCTGCTGTTCCTCTTCCAATATTTCCCAGCCTTCTGCAGCCTCTGAACTATGCCCTTCTGCAAACCACTGTTCTAAATCTATACCGTCCTCCTGTTCTTGGGAAGGTTCAGAAGAAGGGTCCCCACCATTTCTCCTCAGTCCAGCCCCTGACAGCTAGGGTCCTAGTTGTGTGCTTCTCCATAGGCATCTTGTCAGCTACTGTGAGAACAGGATGCTGGACTAGATGGGCCATTGGCCTAATCCAGCAGGCTCTTCTTATGTTCTTATGTATAGAACTGCACTATAAGAATATTAGGAGATTTTTGCACCTGGTACTAAACTCCAGTCTTGCTCTATACGGTTGAAGGCCTGCCAGCAACCTATGGCCCACCTCCCAGCTTTCTGGTTAAGAATCTGATTTTGGACCAAACTCTTAAAAAAAACCCTCTCCAGGCCTAAGATTAAATCCCTAAATCCACTTTAGGCTTTAGAGATTAAAAAGTAGTTTTGGATTCAGGGAGGCTGAGTGCATCCAGCAACCAGTGGTTTTATGGGGATCTCCCAGTGCTCAGTCTCTCTGGAATTTGGGCTCCTTTGATTTCAGTGCCATGAAGTGGGTTTTCATGAGGCTAACACTCTGCATGCCACTCTGACTGCCTTAATCTAATTGCTTCGGCAGGTCCGGTAATCTGGAAGGTGGCTGGCTGAGTGGGTGCTGCACCCATCTTTCCTTCTGTTCTTCTTCACCCTAAATGACACCTAAACCGTGCAAGCTCAAGCAAGCAAAGGAACTCGCGCAGGGGTTTATGAGTCAAAGCCTGATTTCCTGCAGAAGTGCTCCTCAATAGCTTCAAAGGAAAAGGCTTTCCTCTGGAATACCTGCCCGCAGCTTTTACTGGTGATCCAGCTAATGGCGGGTGTGCCACTGGCAATTCACAGAGGTGCTAATGTGCCTCAACACGCCTCTGCAATAGACACTTCATGGCTCTGCAATTTTTCCTTCAGTGCCTCTTGCTTACAACCCACCCCATTCCAATAAAAAATAGCAGCCTCAACTTTATAGGGTTAGAACAGGATGGTCTAACATGTAACCCTTCGCAAGGTAGCGTGAGGGCTTTGGGGAGGGTGTCAAATTTTGGCTTCACTCACCACCCTCACCCCTGTGTGACAAGGCAGTGTGCGGCCCACAGATTCCATGTCAAAGTACTCTTGCGGCCCACTTGGTATATGAAAGGTGTTATGTATTCAGTGGTCTGTGTTTGCCTAAGCTTGAGTCTGGGCTAAGGATCTGAGCCCCTGTGTTCTGATTCGATACATGATATCCAGTCACAGAACATTTCAGGATTTGGGCCTCTGCCATTGGCCCTTAAACTCTGAGTCATAATTTGCAGCTTGGAAGTTTAGACAGCCAATCATGTTGGGAGTGGCCCAGGCCTTCAGAAATGTAAGCAATTGCTTTGTGCCTGTTGTCCAGTTCTGTTCAATGAAGGTTCTTGCTGTTATCATGAGGCATCAGGCATAAGCCTGCATTTTATTAATGTTTGATCAGGGCTTGTATATTAAAGAGAGGGCTTAGATTTTCAAATGTTTCATGCCAGGCAGAGAAAACCTTGGCCATTCTCCTAAGACAAGGGCCCCCCCCTTGATTGATAGCAGAAAACAATTCTCAAAGTCGTAAAAGCTGAAAATACAGACTAAGAGCAGGACATTGACCCTACATGTTACAGAAGATAACAAAGGCAGAGATAAATATAATTAGGAATGGGCAAATAGTAAAATGATACCATGGGCCTCTCTTAAACCTTGAGCTGTATTTTCTAAGGCCAGAGGCAAATGGGGAGAAGCATCTAGCTGGCAGAAAGAGAGGCTTTTTGGGAAGTCTTTTTAAAGCTGTTTTCTTTCTTAAACTGAGAGAAAAGGCAACTGGCTTGGCTGGGGAAAAAGAAGCTTCTTCCTATTTTATTTTGAGGCTGGAAAGGAGGGTGAAAGGGGGAGGTGTAAACTAAAGAGCCTTCTTTAAAAACTGTTTTTTACTGAGTTCCTTCCTTTCTACTTTGAGAAGCTTTATTCCTTTTAAGAGGCTACTTGTGTTGTGTATTAAATGTATTGGCATAGATGTAATTATGCAAAGGATTTAAGAAATGCTAGATTTTCATATAGTTGTAAAGAGTTGTATTTATCCTGGAATTAAGTCAGCCACCAGCCTGCCCCCCCTTGCCAGACAGGAAGACGCCATCAAATGCTGTCCTGATATATTAGCTGTCAGACATTTGTTTAGAAACCTTCAAATGAAGTAGATCTTTCAATGTTGATGTGAAACTCAAGATCCTTGACATATGTTTAAGATAAAAATTTAAGATTAACCATTTGTTTTAGAAGGCAATAGGGCAAGGAGGGCAAGAGGTGAGCTGGTAATTAAGATTCCATGTAAGATATATTATTACTTATTTGTCATTTATATATAGCTCTTTGTCCTCCATATAAGGACAGGAGGATATGGGTGTATCTTTTTGTGATTGGTTCTAGCAATCAGCCAATAGGAAATCCAACCAGGCTGATTGGACAGGGGCAGCCCAAGGAGGAGCAAAGGGGGCTGGATTAAGGGAATATAAGTGCTGGCCACAATGGCAGGAGGCCAGGCCAGAGCTTGGTAACCATATACCACTGTGCCTCTCATTTATTTGTCTGACAAATAAATAATTATTTTAATTTCTCTATTGCTGCGTTGAATATTTCATTCCAGCTAAGCGTTAACCACAAGCAGGGTGCTACATTTTATGGTGCCCTGTGACTCGGATAAGTGGTCTGCTGGAACGCAGCCCCTTCGCTCTACTGAGCAGGGTACAAGAGAGAGGATCTCTAAACTGCTTACCCAAGCGCGCACTGGTAAATTTTTCCAGGGGGAACGCAGAAGTCTCGTCTGTCTGATACCCTGCTCACTGGCGGCGACGGACCGGGGGGAAACGGAACCAACCAAGGGTAAGTGCACAAAGGGATTTTTGGCCCTCCAATTAATTGGGAGGAAGAGAAGTCTTGATCAAACTTCTGCGTCTCAGTAAGTGGGAACTGAGTACGCTAGGTGGTTGGATATATCAGATGGTGGTCTGGTGGGGGAAAAGGGAAAGTTGGGAGGTAGAGTGTGGTGAAGTATCTTGCGCATTGTATGTGTGAGAAAGTACAGAGCAATCTGTAGCTGACCTGAGTGTGGAGTGGGTAGTACTTCGGTTCCCAGTGAGGCGACTCCATCTGGGCAAGGAAACCCACGAAGCGTGTGTGTGAGTGACTGAGTGGATACTTCACAGGGCCATACAATGGGAGTTGGGGGTTCAAAAGGGGAAAATACACCTCTTGAATGTATGTTAAATAATTTTAAGAAAGCCTTCTCAGGGGCATATGGAGTCAAAATGACGCCAGAACGCTTGAGAACGTTATGTGAATTAGAGTGGCCGAAGCAAAATACTGAATGGCCATCTCAAGGAACCTTTGATATAAATTTAGTAAGCAAACTTTGGTCTAACATCGCCAAAGAAACTGGAGGGTGCCCAGAACAATTTTCATATATAGATTCCTGGCTGAGCACATTAAATAAAAATCCTCCATGGATAAGGGAATGCAAAGTCCAACGATGCAAATTATTGGCTGTAAAAGCCGAAGCTAGGAAAGGAATCTTGCCAAATAAACTCAAACCCATTTTTGAGGGACCAGAGGAAGAGCTGCTTCCACCTCCACCCTATGCTCCACATCGAAGGGAGCCTAATCCAAACACTCCACCAGTTGTAACCCCAAGGCAAGAAAGTGGAATGAATAATGGGGCTGGAGTCACAGAACTTGATTCCTTGATAGATTATGATAAATATCTTCAGGAGGCATTGGAGGCCTATAATAAAGCCCAAGCAGAAGTGGTTATTCCATCTGTGAGTCCCAGTAGAACTCCATCTACAGTCTCTTTTAGTGGAACAACTGATTGCCTACCCCAAACCCCTGTACATCCAAGTCCTAGAGAATTATTACAGAAGTTACAGGGAGACCTTAATCGGTCAGCAAGCAATACAGCCAGGCGTATAAGGCTGCTAAAAGAACGCCTTGGGACAAATACCATCCCCTATGATTTGAGGCCTCTAGAGCAAAGCGAAGAGAAAGATCACGTAGTAGCCCCTCTCAGAAGAGTATTTGATGCACTTGAGGAGCCTGTGCTGGTTAACGGGCTACCTGGACCAAGGCCACCTCGAACGTCGACCCTCCAGTACATTCCATTCACAACTACGGATCTGATGAATTGGAAAACACACACCCCATCTTTTGCAGAAAAACCTCAGGCTATGATGGACTTGGTGACTTCAATAATAAATACTCATAGTCCTACTTGGACAGATTGCCGCCAGCTCCTGAATACTCTGTTCACCACTGAGGAAAGGAGAGACATAATTGAAAAGGCACAGATATATTTGCGTGAGCAGGCCAGAGTGGGAAATATTTTTAATATTGACCGTCATCTCCAAGACAACTTTCCCTTGGAAGATCCTAATTGGGATCCAAACAATGCAATTCACCTGGCCAGGCTTACCACCTATCGCCAGACGCTTGTGCAAGGTATCCGCAGGGCATGCCAGAAGCCCACTAATATGTCTAAAGTCTCAGAAGTAGAACAGAAACCAAATGAGAGTCCAGGAGACTTTTTAGAGAGGCTGCAAGAAGCCTATCGTATATGGACTCCTTTTGACCCTGAAGCCCCTGAAAACAGCAGAATGATTACTGCTACATTTGTGGCCCAGTGCGCTTCTGACATTCGTAAGAAAATTCAGAAATCAGAAGGATGGGAAGGGATGCTGATGAGCCAAATTATGGCCATTGCACGCCGAGTTTATCGGAATAGGGATGAGGCTGAGAAACAAGAGAAGAAGAAGTGGCAGAAGGAAAAGATGGTAATGCTGGCCACAGCAGTGAAGCAAGACTACCGCCCCTTAAATGGAGGAAGAGGGCGGGGAAGGAATCCACCACTGGGAAGGAATCAATGTGCGAATTGCAAGAAGGAGGGTCATTGGAAGCGGGAGTGTCCTGAACCCCTGAGGTTGGAAGAAGTACGCCCAGGCCCAGGCCCAGGCCCAGGCCCAGGCTCCGGCCCAAGAAACCAGGGACGGGGACGGGGAATGATCCGAAATGGAAGATATCAGAGACCTGGACAAGGACAGAGTAGAGACAATTTCATTGGACTGGCAGAGGAGGATTTTACCCAAGACTAGGAAAGACCGGACTCCATAAAGTTAGGCTTCCAGGAGCCCACGGTCACGATTCAATTAGGGAGCCATTTAATAGACTTTATGATTGATACTGGGGCTGAATACTCAGTACTCCCAGAACTATTGCAGAAAAAGGCATCCAAAAGTGTAGTCATTAAAAGTGCCACTGGTCAGTCAGCTAAGAGGTCTTTCCTCCAACCTTTGGAATGCCAGATTGGGGGACATCGTTTAACCCATCAGTTTTTGTATATACCTGAGTGTCCAATACCTCTCTTAGGTAGAGATATGCTGTCCAAACTGCAGGCCCAAATCACCTTCACTCCTCGAGGTCCAGAAATGAAACTGCCATCAAAGGCAGCAGGAATAATTTCCCTCTCAGTACCTAAGGAACAATCATGGCGCCTAATGTCAGCCCTGCAAGTCCAACCCACATTGGATACAGAGTTAAACAAGCTCCTCCGAACTCTACAGGTGCCACCAGGAGTATGGGCCGAAAATAGCCCACCAGGAATGGCCAAGAATATAGCTCCAATTGTAGTAACCTTAAAACCTATGGCTACCCCTGTATCTGTAAAGCAATATCCTTTACCCCGGCGAGCAGCAGAGGGCATCCAGAAACATTTGGACCGCCTATTAAAATATGGTCTGCTTAAGCCCTGCCAATCAGAATGGAACACACCCCTTTTGCCTGTTCGAAAACCTGGGACAGATGAATACAGGCCAGTGCAGGACTTGAGGCTCGTAAACCAGGCTATCGAGACCTTGCACCCAAATGTACCAAACCCATACACCCTGCTGAGTTTGATCCCACCAGAAGCAACATTTTTTACTGTATTGGACTTGAAAGATGCATTCTTCTGTTGCCGGCTGGCACCACAGAGCCAACCTATATTTGCCTTCCAGTGGGAAGACCCTTTGACAGGAACAAAAGGCCAGCTAACCTGGACAAGATTGCCCCAGGGATTCAAAAATTCCCCAACTTTATTTGGCACTGCCTTGGCGAAGGATCTAACAAGTTACCCCTCAATACCTGGAGAAAAGGTGGTTCTGCAATATGTAGATGACCTTATACTAGCAGCAAAGGATTTTGAGACCTGTAAAGAAGGGACAGAGGAACTGCTCCACTTGCTCTGGCAAGCTGGCTACCGAGTTTCCCAGAAAAAGGCACAGTTATGTTTAGAAAAGGTCAAATATTTGGGCTTTGACATCTCACACCAACAACGAGCATTGAGACCAGAGAGGAAAGAAGCTATTTGCCTTATCAAGGAACCTACCACAAGGAAACAACTCAGAGGATTCCTGGGAACAGCAGGGTTTTGTAGACTATGGATACCTGATTTCAGCAGTCTGGCCAAGCCCTTACATGAAAGCACTCGAGGTGCAGAAAAGGACCCATTCGTATGGGGACCTGAGCAGCAACAAGCCTTTTTAGTTATCAAACAACGACTTATGGAGGCCCCAGCCCTTGGACTGCCTAATTCGGAAAAACCCTTTCAGCTGTATGTACATGAACAGAATGGGATTGCAGCGGCAGTCCTGACCCAGAGATTAGGAAGTTGGAACCGTCCAGTAGCTTATTTGTCAAAACAATTGGACTCAGTAGCAAAAGGATGGCCTCCATGCCTAAGGGCAGTAGCGGCCACTGCAAGCCTTGTCAAAGAAGCTGATAAATTTACCTTCGGCCAGACAATGTATGTGAATGTACCTCATGCCGTTCTGACGCTCATGGAATATAAGGGTAGTTATTGGCTAACGAACCCAAGGATGGCTAGGTACCAAGGCCTATTGTGTGAAAATCCCAGGATTCATCTACGAGTAGTGAATATGCTCAATCCAGCGACTTTGCTGCCCCTACCAGAGGTAGATGATGAAGAATCACATGATTGTCTCCAAATAATGGATGAAGTTTATTCCAGTAGACCCGATCTGAAAGATGAACCATTGAAAAATCCAGATGTTGTGTATTATACTGATGGTAGCAGTTACCTGCATGAAGGTGCCAGACGAGCAGGATATGCTGTGGTCACCAATGAGGAAGTTGTGGAAGCTGAAGCTTTGCCTGCTGGCACCTCAGCACAAAAAGCTGAACTTATAGGTTTAACTAGAGCTCTGCAATTGGCAGCCGGATGTAAGGCAAACATCTATACTGATTCTAAATATGCCTTCTTAACCCTGCATGCACATGGTGCTCTATGGAAAGAAAGAGGTCTAATAGGAGCCCACGGGAAGGCCTTGAAATATGGACCTGAAGTAGAAATCCTGTTAGAAGCAGTATGGGCTCCAGAACAGATTGCTGTAATGCACTGCAAAGGTCATGGACGAGGAAGGGATCCAATAACCAGAGGAAATCATGCTGCTGACAAAGCAGCCCGAGAGGCAGCCCAAAAGCCTGTGGGAGGATTTATAGCAGCCCTCATACCAGAGGTAGTTCCAGAAGAAGTTAAACCTCACTATACCCCAGAAGAGAGGAAGTGGGCTGAAAAGGAAGGAGCAGTTGTGAAGGACGGTTGGATGATCCTGCCAGACAATAGGATTTATGTACCTCATCATCTAGCAGGCACAATTGTAAGAAATTATCATGAATCTACTCACCTTGGCGGTACTGCAACCAGAGAGAGTCTCAGTCGGAAGTTGTATATTATTAACCTATCACAATTAGCAACTTGCATTTCACAGAAATGTGTTCTTTGTGCTAAAAACAATCCCAGGCAGGGACCGGTACAACCTCCTGGAATCCGACATGTGGGATATGTCCCCATGGAAAGCCTAATTGTGGACTTCACAGAGCTGGTCCCTTCTAAGGGATTCAAGTATCTCCTTGTGTTTGTAGATACTCTTACTGGATGGGTTGAAGCTTTTCCCACCCGAACTGAAAAGGCACGAGAGGTAACTAAGAGACTCCTCACTGAATTGATCCCGAGGTTTGGATTACCTAGATGCATTGGAAGTGATAATGGGCCAGCGTTCATTGATCAAGTAGTACAAGAAGTATGTCGAGTCTTACAAGTGAAATGGAGACTGCATGCAGCCTATAGGCCTCAGAGTTCAGGGAAAACTGAAAGAATGAATCGGACTCTGAAAACCCAATTGGCAAAATTAACCCAGGAAACGGGATTGGGATGGGTAGATGTGTTACCCATAACACTGTTTCGTGTTCGGTGTGCACCCACAAAAAGACTTAAGTTGTCACCTTTTGAGCTCCTGTACGGGAGACCGCCCTCCTTTGTTCAGAATATTCCAGCTGATCTTAAACAAATAGGAGACCATGTGACACAGGGACAAGTGCAATCTCTCTCCCGTGTTTTTGTTTCTCTTAACAGGTGGGTCCTCGAGCGCACGCCGTGCAGCATTGCCGAGCCGATTCATCAGTTCCAGGCTGGCGATAGCGTATGGGTGAAAGAGTGGAAACGTGATCCACTTGCACCTAAGTGGCGTGGACCTTACACCGTCTTGCTCTCTACTCCAACAGCGGTGAAGGTAGCTGAGGTGACCCCCTGGATTCATCACTCTCGTTTGAAGAAGTCTGAAGGCAGTTGGACGTGCAAAGGTGACCCCTCTAATCCTTTAAAACTGACTCTCTCCAAAAACCCCTGTATCTAGCCCTACCGGGAACGGGCTAGGTCACGGGCAACATTAGACGACCGGCCTGCTGCAGCCACAACCTGGAAGCTGGCTGACCTGCGCACGCCTGAAGCTTGAGGAGCATCTGAACCAGCGATTGTGAAAGGAAAGATTCTCTTATACAATTAATTGACTGCCCACCCCCTTGTGGAACAATTATCAGAGATATTACTCATTGGGGATCCTCGGGATATATGTTTTGGTCTTGGTGGTTCCCCATTCCTGTCACTGGGGGAATTATATTGGGACTAATATTTATTTGCTATCACAATAAGGTAATCTTTTGTGGAAGGAATGCATATGCTAGACATCAACATGATTCTATTATTAATCCTGATCCCTTGGGAAGGGGAAGGGTCCTTGAATCTGGCCAAATTGACTAAATATGGATTCCGCCATGACCACAATATGTGGGTAGGTTTAGCTGAAATGGTAGCCAATGTTGCAAATAGGACCAATTGCCTTGTTTGCTCTCTTGGGCCAGATGATTCAGAGGGAGGTATGCCCTTATTACCGATACCATTAGATGCCATTGGTATGGTAAGCGAAATACCAAACCAAACAGAAGTACAGAATTTCCCCGGATGGAACTCAACTAAACCATTACGAGTTATACCTGTACAAGGGGAATTCTGTGTACATAAATCATCAGATGCAGCTGATTCTACCATGATAGGCTCTTCTCATTGTCACTATACTTGGGATAATATTAAGAATACCTGGGCACACGATACTACCTATCGAACTCGGAATACCTTGCCCTGTGCACCTCCTTTTATTCATGCATGGAAAGTGGTATGGAACATAACTGTGACAGAAAAAGGCAATCTAACATACTGCACTGTGAACTCTCTACCTCTTTTGCTATTTCGCCTTCTGTACTCCACGTACCAAAGACCTCAGACCCGATGGTTGTGGTGGATATGTGGAGAATGGGCATACAAGAAACTCCCCTCCAAATGGAGTGGGACTTGTTTCCTGGGATGGGTATTACCACCAATGTGGATTATGCCCACTAATTTGGCCAAACGTACACGAAGAAACGTTGATATTTCTCATATAGCAGGAGGAAGTACCCAAAGTTGGAGCGGTACTGATGATTGGCCACCAGAACGCATTATAGCCTATTATGATCCTGCCTCCTGGAATCCTGGTGAGCTCATACAAGGGGCACGGGATCCTATTTATAATCTAAACAGAATAATTCGATTGCAAGCAGTAGTGGAACTTGTAACCAATGCAACGGCCCAGAGTTTGAGACTTATTGCACAACAGTTGGATGAAAGTAGAGCCGCCATTTTGCAGCTGAAAATGGGAATGGATTATGTACTTGCCAAGCAGGGAGGCCTATGTGGAGTCTTGAACTTGACAGGGAATGCCTGTTGCTTTAACATTTCAGATAATGGTGAGGCAATCCGTGTGTTGGCCACAAAGATGGAGAATATAGCACATGTCCCAGTACAAACATGGGAAGGATGGGATATGGGATGGCTCACCAATTGGTTACCTAATGTCACAGGACTCAAAGGGATACTATTGTCTTGCTTGTTTTTCTTGACAGTAGTGGTAATGGTTTTATGTATGATGCCATGTATCATTTCATGTTTTAGAAGTACAATTAGCAAGATGGTTTCAAATGAAACTCTACCTCATATCATGGCCCTATACAGAGCTTTACCTCAGGAATATGATGAAGGTCAAGCTATCAAGGACACTTGGGACGAAGGTCCTTGAGCTTGAAAGGGGGGAATGAGGCATCAGGCATAAGCCTGCATTTTATTAATGTTTGATCAGGGCTTGTATATTAAAGAGAGGGCTTAGATTTTCAAATGTTTCATGCCAGGCAGAGAAAACCTTGGCCATTCTCCTAAGACAAGGGGCCCCCCCTTGATTGATAGCAGAAAACAATTCTCAAAGTCGTAAAAGCTGAAAATACAGACTAAGAGCAGGACATTGACCCTACATGTTACAGAAGATAACAAAGGCAGAGATAAATATAATTAGGAATGGGCAAATAGTAAAATGATACCATGGGCCTCTCTTAAACCTTGAGCTGTATTTTCTAAGGCCAGAGGCAAATGGGGAGAAGCATCTAGCTGGCAGAAAGAGAGGCTTTTTGGGAAGTCTTTTTAAAGCTGTTTTCTTTCTTAAACTGAGAGAAAAGGCAACTGGCTTGGCTGGGGAAAAAGAAGCTTCTTCCTATTTTATTTTGAGGCTGGAAAGGAGGGTGAAAGGGGGAGGTGTAAACTAAAGAGCCTTCTTTAAAAACTGTTTTTTACTGAGTTCCTTCCTTTCTACTTTGAGAAGCTTTATTCCTTTTAAGAGGCTACTTGTGTTGTGTATTAAATGTATTGGCATAGATGTAATTATGCAAAGGATTTAAGAAATGCTAGATTTTCATATAGTTGTAAAGAGTTGTATTTATCCTGGAATTAAGTCAGCCACCAGCCTGCCCCCCCTTGCCAGACAGGAAGACGCCATCAAATGCTGTCCTGATATATTAGCTGTCAGACATTTGTTTAGAAACCTTCAAATGAAGTAGATCTTTCAATGTTGATGTGAAACTCAAGATCCTTGACATATGTTTAAGATAAAAATTTAAGATTAACCATTTGTTTTAGAAGGCAATAGGGCAAGGAGGGCAAGAGGTGAGCTGGTAATTAAGATTCCATGTAAGATATATTATTACTTATTTGTCATTTATATATAGCTCTTTGTCCTCCATATAAGGACAGGAGGATATGGGTGTATCTTTTTGTGATTGGTTCTAGCAATCAGCCAATAGGAAATCCAACCAGGCTGATTGGACAGAGGCAGCCCAAGGAGGAGCAAAGGGGGCTGGATTAAGGGAATATAAGTGCTGGCCATAATGGCAGGAGGCCAGGCCAGAGCTTGGTAACCATATACCACTGTGCCTCTCATTTATTTGTCTGACAAATAAATAATTATTTTAATTTCTCTATTGCTGCGTTGAATATTTCATTCCAGCTAAGCGTTAACCACAAGCAGGGTGCTACAATCACTGTGTCTTGCTTCAAAAAGTTTGACCGCCCTGTGTGAAATATATTCAGAGTCAAGAGTGGATTTCATGCTCTGCAGTTAGACGAAAGACCAGAAGGCCATCAAGCTGAACCTGCCTGGCCCAAGAGAAGACCCTCTGTCTTCCTCTGGTCTTCCTCTGGTCTTCAGTATGCCCATCTGAAATCCTGGAGAGCTGCCACCAGTCAGCAAACACAGTAGACTAGATTGCTGAGCACTAGCTGCCAGTTTGCTATCAGTCTACATTCAAGGCAGTGGCGTAGCGTGGGGGGTGCAGGGGGGGCCGGCCGCACCGGGCGCAACATCGGGGGTTAGGCAAATCCACGGGTTAGGGGGCGCAAATCCACGGGTTAGGGGGCGCAAATCCACGGGTTAGGGGGCGCAAATTACTTGCCTTGCCCCAGGTGCTGACAACCCACGCTACGCCACTGATTCAAGGTGCTGGTCTTGGTCTGTAAAGCCTTCTACAGCTTGGGAGTCTGTATACCTGAAAGCTTGCCTCACTCCTTATAGACCCAGTCAGCCGCTCTGCTCTGCAGGGGAGGTTCTCCAGCAGATGCCATCTCATCAGGAGGTCTGTTCCACACAATGAAGGAATCAGGCCTCTAGTCTTGCATACCCATCACCTGTCCCAGAAAAAAACCAGAACATCCTTTTTTTTTTTTTTTTTGCAAGAAGACGGAGGCCAAAATGGCTGTTGTGATTTCGGGCTGCAGTCTCACCCCCCCAAAAATTACCTTTTCGGAGCATTGATCTTGCGCAGCACCTCAAAACATGCATTTTTTTGCCCAAAAAAGTTAGGGGTGGCGGCGTGATCTTGTGTGGGTCATGTGAGTTACACATGCATACCCTCCAACATTCCTCTGATGAAAATAGGGACGTCCCATTCCATAATAATAATTTTACTCTTTAAACCCTACACGTCTTACTGGGTTGTCCCAGCCATTCTGGACAGCTTCCAACATATATAAAAACATAATAAAACATTAAACACTAAAAAAAATCTTCCCTAGACTGTACACAGGATTGCCTTCAGACAGCTTGGGGATTGGATAACTCCATACCCTCCAACATTTCTCCAATGAAAATAGGGACAGTCTAAGGAAAAGTGGGACATTCCGGGATCAAATCAGAAACTGGGACGGTTTCTCTAAATCAGGGACGTCCCTGGAAAGCAGGGACACTTGGAGGGTGTGGGAGTGCAGCTGTAGAAGATGGTGTCCTAGTTTGGGGCCACTTCGTATTGGAGGGCACTTGCCCTTTGAATTCTCACCCATCAGATATTAGGCTCCCTCTTGGTTGTCTTCTCGGCACCTGCTGAAGACCTTTCTCTTTCAGCAAGTCTTGTAAGCTGGGCTCTTTCCCGGCCTGCATTTGTACGTATTAGATGATGATGATGATTTGCAATTTTTATTCCTTGTTTTTTGCTGCCCTGAGCTCCATTGGGAGGAAGGGGAGCGGAATATAATTTTTTATAGATGGACCAGTGATCTGATTCGGGATATGGCAGCTTCCTTTGGAGCAATGCCCCTTACTAAAGCAAATGAACTCAGGAACACAGCCTTAGAAGTACCTCTCTTCCCCCCTTCAAAATCATACCACGCCATAATCAGAAAGCTGCTCTATTAATAGCCTTTCCAAATGATTATTGGTGTATGGTAACTTTGCACAGGCTCTCTTGCCGGTTAGTAAAAAGAACAGTCCCTGGCAACCAGAGACTGGAAGTTTGTTGCTCTTCATCTTTGCGCAGCCAAGTCAGAACCAAACTCAATGACCTTATGCCTCTTCAGAGCCGTAACAGTATGGGAAAGGTAAGCTCATTAGCACTATCAATTCAAAGATAAAATAATTCTCACAATGCAACACAACTATTTTGAGCTGTTTCTTTTGAAGCCTTAATTAAACAATCAAACAGGGCGTGTGTTCACAGGCTCGCTGTGAAACGCTGTTATGGCAACGTGTGTGTGTGTGTCATACCAGGTCCAGGAAGCCGCCAGCTGTTGCATCGCCTGGCAGCATCCTGTTGGCTGTTGTTGTTGTTTAAAAAAAGTCTCAGTGTAGGCTTATGCTGTTGCGCACCATCAATGGTGGCGAAGGGGAAGGAAACCTGCCAAGCGACTTTTGCAGCCTCATAAAAGGGTGTGGTTTAACGAAGCCTTCGCACAGGGGAAGCCAGCTATAAGATGGAAAGTCCTGAATGAATCATTCGCTTGCAATAACTTCATTAGCTGGGGCAAGTTTCTGCAGGTGTAGCAGGGTGGACTTGCAACAATAACAATAAAAAAATACAGGCCTTGCAGTTTTCCGAATGCTCGTTCTGTTGCAAAATCTGTCATTCATATTGTTCTGTCAAATGGCTGGGGTGGGTGGGTTAGGAACCGCCCCACTGTCTGGATCCTGTTTTCCAGCCCTGGTCTAGTACGTATGTATTATCCCCCATAGTTTTTAGTCAAAATAGACTAAATTCTAGTCAATTCTAGGTCAATTCTAGTCAATGGACTTGCTTATTCTGCTGTCGCTGGGCAATGGTTCTAGCCAACCTTATTCCTCTGGAAGTACAGAAGCTTGCTGTTGGTGTGGGAGATTCTCACAGATCAGGCCTCACCCTTGAAGAGTTTTCAGTTCAGGCACGCCAAGAGGTCAGAACTTAGGTGCGAAATAAGAGGCGCAGAAATCACAGATGATGAGTAAAAATTGTTTGAGAGGCACCGGGAAGGGGGAAATATATCTTAGGTGCACGGTGGTTGGATTTCTGGTGGACAACTTTTGAAAGTACCAAAGAACCTTCAGGGAAAAAGAGAGAGAGAAGTAATGAGATTTCGTGGGCAATTATTTATTTATTATATATATATATATATATACACATACACACACACACACACACACACATATATATATATATATATACATACACACACACACACACACACCACCCTATACCTGGAGGTCTCAGGGCGGTTCACAGAATAAAATCAAAATACAGTGGTACCTCGGCTTAAGTATTTAATTCATTCCAGAGGTCCGTTCTTAACCTGAAACTGTTCTTAACCTGAAGCACCACTTTACCTAATGGGGCCTCCTGCTGCCGCCGCGCTGCCAAAGCACAATTTCTGTTCTCATCCTGAAGTAAAGTTCTTAACCCGAGGTACTATTTCTGGGTAAGCGGAGTCTGTAACCTGAAGCGCATGTAACCTGAAGCGTATGTAACCTGAGGTACCATTGTATAAAACCACATAATCAAAATAAAAACAACAATTCCATATGTTCTAGATTCAGGTTGGTAGCCGTGTAGGTCTGACTCAGTCAAAATAAATAAATAAAATTTAAAAAATGTCCAGTAGCACCTTAGAGACCAACTAAGTTTGTTCTGGGTATAGCTTATCCCCAGAACAAACTTAGTTGGTCTCTAAGGTGCTACTGGACAATTTTTAAATTTTATTTATTTATTTCAATTCCATATGTGTTATCTGCTGTTTTCCATTGCAACCTTTAAAGGCTAGGCTTGCTAATTAACCTGAACGCCCCATTCCAGCTGGGGGCATTCAGCTGGCTTGCGCTTTCACCAATCACACAATGTGTACATTATGGGAATCAACATGACTCTGTGTTAATGTCACCTAATGAGCAATTTGTTATAGGCAGAGAAGCAGCAGCAAGCAGTACATGTTGTCAACCCCATTAAAGATGCACAAGAGCCTGGTTAGGAAAATAAGTTGCAACGCTTCTTTGGTTTAATAAATTAGGCACATAATAGGCATAAGGTATGTTGCACATGAATTCTTGCCCTTCAAAATAGAGTGTGCTTTCTTAATAATGAGGATATTCCTTCCTTACTTTTTTCCACTGAGTTTCCTATTTCCAACTTCAAGTTTGCCTGATTAGAGAGTTGGAGGTATCGCCGTGTCAAAACATAAACCTTTTGGTTTAACAGGCAAGTCTGGGATTTAGGTCTACCAGACAGCTCCAAGATAGTGGTGAAGTTGGAACGAACCACAGGATAAGACACCATACTTGGTATCAACCGGTTGGGCAGGAAAGACTTCTGTCTGAAACTCTGAAGAGATGATTTGGTCACTCTACACCGGGGTTCCCCAAACTTGGGTCTCCAGCTGTTTTTGGACTATAGTTCCTATCATCCCTGATTACTGGTCCTGCTAGCTAGGGATGACAGGAGTTGTAGTCCAAAAACAGCTGGAGACCCAAGTTTGGGAGACCCTGGTCTAGACAACAAGGTAGATGGACCAATGGCCTGAGTTGGTATAAAACAATTTCTCACGTTCCTGCTTATTCTCGCAGATCAGAGCCATTCCACTAAACATCACCACAATTCAAGTCTAACACAATGGAATAAGTCCTTAAAGACCTAGATCACAGGTATGGGTTGCAGCGCATAGACGAGGTTTGGTGGAGAGCTGAAATATGATACCTTTTCCATTCGTTTTCAGATATCCCCCTGTATTCCATTAGCACAATATTTTGCCTCCCTGAAGACTGTAATTTGAAGTTAAGGAATGAAAATAACATACCAACAGCAAGCAATTGAAAGGAACATAATACATCTGGAAGGAAATATTTTGAAAACTGCATCTCAGGATGCCACTGAGTAGCACTGAGGGTTCCAATCAGCTGTAAGCAACAGGATAGAAATAAGGATAGGTATAAGTATAGATGCTGGCAGCCAATGTTTTATTTTAGTTAGAGTAGAGGAATGAATTGTTACATGCAGCTTGAAAGAAGAGCCTTGCTGGATTTTGCTAGTTCAACATCCCTTTATTTTCAGTGGCCAGTAGCCAGGTGTCTCAAGGAAGCCTGAAGGCAGGATAAGACTCTGTTCCCGAGACATGTCGCCCCAGCTTCTGAAGGTAGCATGTAGCCATCATGGTGGAGTCTGGGCCTTGGAACTGGGCTCAGGAAACCTTTGACCCAGGCTCCTGGCAGAGGTGCCAACTTGAATAAAATATTGGGGGGGGGGGAGGTAAGCCCTGCCACTCTAATCAGTCACATGATGTGGCACATTTACACCACTGAATGACAATGCCCATCAAATATGGAGGGGCCTGGCCTCCTCAAGTATTTCATTGAGAGGGCCAAAGGGATCTTGGTCCCTAGGAATTGGCTCCCATGGCTGCTGGACTTCTTCCTAACCAAGACGACTTCTCTTTGGCACTGTTTTGAACCATTCTCCCTATCCATACTTCTGGTCGGGGCAGAACCTTGTGCCCAAACGTCAGTTCAGGACTCTTTCTGGGCAAAGACATCAAACTGTGGTTGAACCGTACTACTTCAGACTTCAAGGGAATGGGGTGGGAGGGTTATGCACAACAACATTCAACGATCTGGAAAACCAGCATGTCAGGGAGGCCAAAAGACAACAACACTTTGCCCTAACCTTCTAAAGAGTTTTGTTGCTGTTGCTTCATCAAGAGCTTCAGTCTGGTAATATTTCACCATGTCCTGTTTGTCTAGACCAGCTTATGGCCTGTGCTGGGCTGCAGCTAACAGGAGCTGACGTCCAAAATATCTTGAGGGCACCAAGTTGCGAAAGGTCGGTCTAGAACAGTGTTTCCCAAACTTGTGTCTCCACCTGTTTTTGGACTACAACTCCCATCATCCCTAGCTAGCAGAACCAATGGCCAGGGATGATGGGAACTGTAATCCCAAAACAGCTGGAGACCCAAATTTGGAAGACCCTGGTCTAGGCCTAGCTTAAGCTCCATACATAAGCAAGCCCTGTGACGTTTCCTGTACCTTTTCGTCTTGTATATTTCCACCCAGGTATGCCATGTGGCAGGGACGCAGGTGACGCTGTGGGTTAAACCACAGAGCCTAGGACTTGCCGATCAGAAGGTCGGCGGTTCAAATCCCCATGACGGGGTGAGCTCCCGTTGCTTGGTCCCAGCTCCTGCCAAGCTAGCAGTTAAATAGGTAGATAAATAGGTACCGCTCCGGCAGGAAGGTAAACGGCGTTTCCGTGAGCCGCTCTGGTTTGCCAGAAGTGGCTTAGTCATGCTGGCCACATGACCGGAAGCTGTACGCTGGCTCCCTCGGCCAATAAAGAGAGATGAGCACCGCAACCCCAGAGTTGGTCACGACTGGACCTAATGGTCAGGGGTCCCTTAACCTTTTTATGCCATGTGGCAATTCATTTATTAGCAATTTGACAATAGCAGATGGCCCAGTGGGGCTGTGCCCTTCCTAACCTGCTGGCCAAGTTGCTGCTGCATACAGTATGAGGCAGTGAGGTGAGGCTGGCTTGGTGCAAACACGCCAGTGGAGCCAATCCCCTTCCCTCCATGACTCAAGAGGCCGTCTGGGTGGAGCGAGGAGCCTTCTGTATTCATGGAAGCTTCCCATGCATTTGGGAATCCTGACGCTCCAGCTACTGCACAGGAACTCCCAGAAATACAGGATGCTTCTTGCTTCAGATAGTTGGCCTCTAACTCAGTCAGGACGTCTGAAGGGGACTTAAAGGGAATTTCCACGTTCAGGGGTGCAATACCTCCGAGTACAGGGTGGTTTTAGGAAAGGACTCTTGGCTTTTCAGACCTGCTAGTGAGCACTCAAAAGCATCTGGGGGCTAGTTCTGGAGGGGGCTGGTCTCTCCTTAATCACCCATCTGATGGCTGGAGCCCAAGGCTCACTCTGCCTTAGACTGCACAGCGGCAAGACTGCTGATGAAAAGGTGATGATGAGCAATGTGTTTATTGGGCGAGAGGCCCGAGATCTCAGAATGACTCAAAGTCAGATCTCCCATTAATGAAGGAATCTAGGGCCACCTGCTGCAATGCTGGCATAGGAAGGCAGAGCCTGAGAGGCAAAAGGATTAAGACACGGGTTTCTACCTGTCCAAGCCACACGCCCAAGCAGTCATCCTTCAGAAAACAGTAAATGACTATTACCACCCTTGACAAAGCATAGGGGAGAATTCCCATTCCCAGGCAAGTTGAAGTTTAATCCAGATTTGATATAAATCAAAGTTAAAACCAGAGTTTTGAATCCTCTGTCAACAGGTACAACTTTCATTGTCATTAAATATTCTGGAATATTTGGCACAGGAGGTTTTTTGTTTTTGTTTTTGCATCCTTTTTATTCAACATTCAACATGATATTTAGAGCATGCAGTAAGATTTATTTTAAAACTAGAAGAAATATATATATATATATATATATATATATATATATATATATATATATATTGGACAGATCATATGAATTCTTCCAAGCATGTGAGGTGTTAGCAGAACAATGGCATTAGACAGATTTATGATCCCACTTCCTGGCAAGGATAAAGTGGGAAAGTGATGTAAGAAGATGCTATTAGGAATCCGCATTGGCTCTTTGAACTACGGATCGGAATGTACTTTCATGACTACAGTTTGTTTCATTAAACTTTGGTTCCCTACCTGTTCACTGCAGGGTGTTTCATTCCATCTCACTGAAAAGGGTACAGTCTGGCTGAGGCTATTCCCTTTCCTTTAATTCAAATATGTACCTCCATCGCAACCAGGTTGGGTAAAGAAAAGCAATTCTAATTCCGAAATCTTAAGGTCACTTTCTGTGTTAAAAATACTTTGTATACTGATTTAGCACTTCAAGATTAACAAAAGAATCAACAGTAGGTAGGAAGGCGACCGGGAGCTTTATGGCAATAAGGAGGAAGATTTATAGCTCTACCTTGAGAGATATCGTAGAGCTGTACAAAAAGAAAAGAGAAAGGATGCAGGAACAGACAAGCAAAACGATCACAGGACTGCAGCATCTTAAGTAAGAGGAAAGGTTATATTTGGGGCTTTGTAGGCAAGGTGGGACAAGTTAGAGGGACACAGAATTATGCACGATGTGGAGAAAATAAGACTTTCCTCCTTTCATAATACCAGAATCTGGAGTCATCCCATGAAACTGTTTAGAACAGACAAAAGATAGCACTTCTTCACACAAGTGCATAAGGAAGCGATGGCATCCCCTTGCAAAAGCTTAAACACCTTGGAAAGGGGATTAGATAAATGAATGAAGGGCACGGCTGCTAGTCCTCATGATGGCTGAATAGGGTACCTCTAAGGTCAGAGGCAATAACAAACCTAGACAGCATCTTAAAAAGCAGAGACATCACCTTGCCAACAAAGGTCCGTATAGTTAAAGCTATGGTTTTCCCAGTAGTGATGTATGGAAGAGAGAGCTGGACCATAAAGAAGGCTGATCACCGAATAATTGATGCTTTTGAATTATGGTGCTGGAGGAGACTCTTGAGAGTCCCATGGACTGCAAGAAGATCAAACGTATCCATTCTGAAGGAAATCAGCCCTGAGTGCTCACTGGAAGGACAGATCGTGAAGCTGAGGCTCCAATATTTTGGCCACCTCATGAGAAGAGAAGACTCCTTGGAAAAGACCCTGGTGTTGGGAAAGATGGAGGGCACAAGGAGAAGGGGACGACAGAGGATGAGATGGTTGGACAGTGTTCTCGAAGCTACCAGCATGAGTTTGACCAAGCTGTGGGAGGCAGTGGAAGACAGGAGTGCCTGGCGTGCTCTGGTCCATGAGGTCACCAAGAGTCGGACACGACTAAACAACTAAACAACAAAAAGGTCAGAGGCACTATATGCCTCTGAATGCCAGTTTATTTGTATTTATTTCATAAAATTTACATACAGCAGCAGCAGTGGAGAACCTCCACTAGGCATTCTAATTGGGACCGCTAGGGCTGTTTTTCCCAAGCCACCCGCACCTGACCTCATATGCCAACCTGGCATCAGGTGTGGCACAGGCAAAGATGCAGCTGCAGAGGAACAACCAGGAACCTTAAAAGACACTCTTGGTTGTTCCCTGGCAAGCGGGGCTTGCATTCAGCTCCATGGTGAGAGGACCTGATCTCTGCTGAATGCAGTGCTAGAATGATATTGGTGCTCGGTGCCCTTTAAGTACCTGGCAACACACCTGCAGGAGAGGAAGCAGCTGACTGAATGAGGGAAGGGTCTCATGTAGGAGTGTTAGCATTGCCAGACTCTACATGCATTTATATTAAACAATACAAAAGGAACTCTGGGTGAGGCATGGGGGAAATGTTTGCACCCAGCAGGGGACAGTGACAGTATTATATGCTGACCCCTTCTAGAAATGACTATTTCAGGCTATCTAATGGGAAATTTCCTTACATTGTACCATTAACGTGCTCTGAAAGCAAGCAAGCAGATTAATTTTTATAACTTCAATACAGAACATTAAGAAAACAACCAAATACAATCCAATTTAGTTAGGATGCACAGAATACAGCAACACAAAAATCTTCAAACTGTAGCTATGCTTACATCAGCAAAATCTTAAGTCTTGGGTGTGCAATTATCATAATCACAAAAAATTGGTTACATATTGCAGAGTGGTCAGATGACACTTGGAACAGCAGTTCTGTTTATTCGTGGCATACATTACTGGACACGCTATTCACTCCTGGAGAACAGAACACTAATCTGAGGGCTATCCCTTATTGCGCCATGATGGTCAGCTGCTTTATGAAATTACTGTGACCCCCAATTATGTTTGCCATAATTTCCTGTGTATTATGCATACATACTCCAATCATACAGTAAGTTACAAATACAAACCCTGTGAAGCAGTCTTAGAAAAACATATTTATCGAGCTAAAGGAAGATCTTCAAGGTCAGAACCAGTCTATCTCTGAATACCACATGCTCTTGGGCAGGGAGAGCTGCCTTCATAAGCTGTTTATGTGCTTGCTGAAGACATCTTCTTTAAATATAATCCTGGACTAGATGGACTCTCAAACTGATGCTACAGGGTTTAAACAGTGAAGGTTTTACATAGAATTCCAAGGAACCTCAAAGTCTGCCCAGTCCAGTGATTCCCACTTTCCCCTCCTGATTTTCCTGCCTGTTGTAGCAACTATAATGTGCAGTGCAAAATGCTGTCTGAAAATATGCTTTTTTTCCTTACTGTCTTTTATGTTTTATTTTATTTCATAGAATTCAAGTTGCATTGCAATACAAAAACAATATAAGAAATAAAAAACAGCAAAAACAGTTTTAAAAAAAATCTTTATGAATATTTAATAATGACATGCTGCAGACTATCTGAATAAAACTCATGGACCACAAGAAGTCCAGAGACCATTTGGGGAACACCTGATCCTTCCAACCACATACACTCCACTCCTATAGCAGTTCCAAGAGGTGGCATCCCCAATAAGGATGTCAACATTCTGCTCTTAGAGGCCAATCAGGTGCCTGTGGGAATCCTGCAAGCAGAATGTGAACACAAGAACCCCCTGCCCATCTTGTGGCTTCCAGCAACTGGTATTCAAGAGCATTACTCCCACCAGTAGCAGAGGTGCAGCAGAGACATCATGGCTAGTAGCCCTTGATAATCCTCTATTCATTTATTGAATCCTCTTTTAAAGCCATCTAGGTTGGTGGCCATCACTGCTTCCTCTAGTTAAACCCAGCCTCTTCGCTTAAGGACTTGTAATGGAGGAGAGCCCACCATCTCCCAAAGCAGTCTGTTCCACCGTTTTAACCGTCTGTACCATCAGGAGGCTCTTCCTAATATTTATTGTGCTAGTGTGCCTGTGCAACATACAGCCCTCAAGGCCGCCAGTCCTCATCCACTGATTTAATCCAGACTCGACTCCTCATAATTTGAAGTCGTTGGTTCAAATTCTCCCCTCCAGAGCAACAGAAAACAATGAGCTCTATCAACTTTGCAACAGTCCTCCAAAATATATTCCAACACCTGGCAGCTTTCAGCCCTTTTGAAGAATATAGATGTTAGATTTTACCTTTGCAAATGTTATAAACTGTCGTGCATTAAGGAAGTCATAACCTGGTTGATGTGCAAATCGCTACCAGAGTAACTTGAGCCACCCAATGAATAAGTGCATTAAGTCTGTATCTTCCAAGCATGCTGTGTAGTCATCCCCTGAAGATCTCTGCAGCGAGACATGCAATTTCATCCGAGTGCTGCAGCTGTACTGTTCTCCTAGCAAGGCAAAAAAGAACCTAGATAGCACGTAGCTGGAGTGAAGAAAGAACCCAGTACTTGATATGACCTATAAAGCTTAGCTGGCCTGTTAAGAGACAAAACCTGCCTGACAGTGTAGTATTTGACACTATACATGTAAGTTTCACAAGGGTTCTTGCTAATGCCCAGAGTTCAAGGTTAGGCAGCATTCCAGAGACTAGGTATTCACACTCTTTCACAAGAGAATGCTGTTTCAGCAAATCTACATGCATATAGTGCTGGAAACGTTGGTATGACTATGAGCAATTTTGTATGATGTGACTGAGTGACGGCAATAGCACATTTTCCCCAAGATTATGGGTTTGCCTCAAGTGCTACATGCGTAGAGTGACCTTGTGCAATGGAATCTGCTCTTCTCATCTCTACGTACCTCGCAAATCTGTACCATAGGGTCCCCAAAACTTCTAGAACAGATTTTGGGGGGGTGCAGGGGATTGTATGGCAGGGGAGAGGGAAGTTCCATAGTGCGTGCAGTAGTCTACTGCATAAGCATAATGGCAGTGCTGGATACAACCCTGTATCCTGTTTATTTCAAGTATGACTTAACCAATAGACAAACATCTGTTCATTACAGCCAAGCACTTTTGGCAATTCACCAGGACTTTTGCTGCGATGTTACTTTACCTTATCTTGGTGCTTCCAAACCCAAGTTATTCGTGCTTAAGAGAGTTGAGTGAAATGCTTGCTGTCATTTCCATTCCCTGTACTAAACAAATTGCTAAAGCTGCCCAGCTAGCATCAAAGCTTTAATAAAATGACACTTGCTTTAAGTAGGCAGGAAATATCACATTTTACACTTTTGCTTTTTAAAAGATTTTAATCAGACACATTACACTGCACAATTGTGTCTTTATCCAGGATTAACAGGGTACCATCCACAAGATTTGGAAAGAATATTTTTTCCACATTTATCCCCATCTCTTTAACTCAGCACAGAGAATTCAAGGTTCCTACCACCTCAGTTTTCTCTCCCCCCACCCCGCATGTTAGCTCCCATGTGTGTTGACCTTCCAAGATTCTGTGGTGGCTTTTAACTGATTAGAAAACAAATTATCTGCTGGTAACAGCATTGGTATAGTGTACAAAATCAAGATCTAACTTGCTCAGTGCATAAACACAATGCTACTGATGACAACCATTTTTAAAAAAAATGCAAATTCTGCATATAAATGGGTCAGTTGTCCTACAGCTAGTAGGAAACTTATGCTTAATTGTTCCCAAATAATTTAGAAGAAAACCCTCTTTTATTTACTGCTCTGAGGTCAGAAATAATACATGACAAGTATCAGCTTTAGGAATGAACTTATTTAAAGGTGGCGTGTTTTTTTAAACCCCCCCCCCAAAAAAAACAGTCTACTAAAAGTAAAAATTAGTGAACAAGTGTCTTTCAGTTTAAAAAGCACTCAGTTTCAACATTTAAGCATACCACAGCAGTTTGGAAGGCAGATTTCTTGCCTACTGGGACCTAGCTATCATATGATGAACAGGCTGTAATTATCAAGTGAGGAAACAAAACGAACCAAAAGGCTACATTCTAATGTCAGGGGTACAATGCAATGACAGCTACAAAACTGTGAAGATTCATTCCAGAATGACTATAGTAAAGGCAGATGAACTTAAATGGCATAGATCAGATGGGTTAACAAATGCACAAACTGCTATTTACCTTTCCGTATCAAATGTGCAACCTGCATGGGCATGCTTAAGTAAAGAATTAACTGTTTAAAAGATTAAATGACCCAGGCACAAAGCAAAGAGAAGTTGGTCAATATTTCCTTCCAAATATCCAATCAATGGGAAAGCAATAACGCCCATGTCAGTCATCTGCTACCAACATAAAATGGATTTGCAGTTCTTTCCAGTAAAAAGCAAGTAAGACAGAGCTCCAAAATATGGGCACGCTGCATCTGACATTAGAATCGAGTTCAAAATGAAATTTGGGTAGTCCAGACATAAACCAATGCTGCAAGATAGGAAAAAAGTAACACCTATCCTGCTACCATTCATCGGTTCCAACTAATCAAAGCTCAGCTAGTTATTATTTCCATTTTGTTAGTTATTATCTCCATTTTGTGTGCCATCCTGTTCTTTGAAACAGATTTATTTAACATTTGCTTTCAAACAAGGAAACCGTTACAGTAGTCATTTTTTACACACTAATGTAGCCAGTGTGGCTGACTTCTCATAGGTGCATTTAAGAGTTTCCACAGTGGAACTTCACAACAGAGATAAATTATTTTAACTTGCTATAGCAAATATGATCATTCAGATCACACCAAAACAAAAGTTCAGTTCTACTATACTTCCACCAGCCTGCCACCTAGCATGAGGATTCACTGGTACTGCACTTGTCTCCAGTGCATAAATTTAAGGTAAAAGCTCATTTATATACAAGAATGAAATTTCATAAGGGTCAGTAGAGCAGGCACTCCAAACTAAACAGAGTTGAAAGAAAACACTACTTCGGTCAAAGACATTTAAGTGTTTTAGAAAATAACCAGGCTCAAAGCAAGTTGCATACCAAATGGAGAAAGATTTTTCTAGTTAATGTGGACTCAACAGTAATAAATGTTAAAGAGCAAATGACACCATTTAGTTTTTGGCTGTGGGAGAAGTCCACTTGTTAGGATTTCGTAAGGCAAATAAAACAGGTATTGAAAACAGAACTTCTACAAGTATTTTACCTGCGATATTGTAAAATCAAAGTACTATTTTATTAAATGAGTTATTTTACACAATATGAACATCAATATAATTACAACTGTAAAAAATTTAAGAATGAACCAATTTTCAGATTTCCAAGTAGGGCACAACTGTACAGTTACATAGATTCATCTTTACATGACGCCCAAGAGGAACAGCATAAAAATATGAATGTTTCTATAGCCCCTTCATTTTTGCTGATCAACAGTTTGTTAGAAAAGCAGCTGCAGGTTTGTTATGCAATGTCTGACAGTAGAAGAGTCAATAGGTTCCATGAATTCACCTGCAACACAAGAGTAATATTGTTAAATACAGTCTTACTGTCTCATCGAGTTACTAGCATCTAATGAGTCAATGTAATGTCATTTCATAATTAAATGAACTGAACCTCCCTGAACCCTTGCAGCAGATAAAGACAACAAAATTAGAAGATTACACACATTTATCTTCTCACAGACTTGTTGCCAATTTTGGCAACTCTCCAAGTTGCTATGTAATGCCCTGGCTATATCAAAATAAAGTTCTAAATATGACAAGCAACAAAACCAAAATAATCGTTTATGCTTCAAGTTAGCTCCCAATTTTCATAAAACCTATATTGTAAATGAAATCCATTTGATGCAGTTTTACTTATGATATATACTAAATTTATTTAATTCAAAACTTAAATGCTAAGCATTCACCTGTGAGCTTTTACGCCTGAACATCTGCCAGTTCTGGAGGGAGCGGAGTCTTCGGATGCTTGCTCTCAAAGTGCTGTTTGAAGGTCTTGGGATCTGGCATCTGTGTCTGATTAAGGAGAGAATGGAGCTTTATGCAAGGCAAAATCCCAAACAAATACAGCTTCTTCTCCCTGAATCCTAAAGGACTGCATTAGGGTTTTTGGCTCAAGAGCAGCCAGATTTTGGAGGGACTGTTCCTCGTTCTTTGCCACCTCCTAACTTCCCTGCTTTGTTCTACCTACTCATTCCTACTCAATTCTTATCCTTTTCACAAATTGCACATAAAATTATGTCCCCTCCCTGCCTGCTATTTGGCTAGTATTTCATGGGTATTCCTTCCTGAAACCAGTGAATTCAGTTTTAACTTTAGTTTTTGCCTGTTGGGAAGTACAAAATTATTATTTATTACATTTATATACTGCCCTTCATCTGAAGATCACAGGACACTTTACAATATAAAAACACAACATGCATAATATAATAATAAAAAATAATCCTCCCTCAACACATTTCAAAGGCCAGAGACTGTTCAATAGCAAAGAGCCTGGTTGAAGAGAAATGTTTTCCCTTTGTGCCTAAAAATATGTAATAAATGTGCCAGGAGAGCCTCCCTGGGGAGAGCATTCCACAAATGGGGAGCCATCATTTTAAAAATAGCCGGTTGGGTATTAAAGGGAAGAGGTATCAAGAACCGACTTTTGGTGATGGGCATACGGGAGGGGGCTCACCTTTTCTAACAGCTCACCTGGGTTTTACAGTAGGTGCAGATGAGGGAGAATTCATACCACCCCTGCCAGCCGACTCCCAAATCAGCATGCAATTCCTGGTCACCAAAGGTTACTAGACTAGTGGTTAAATATAAGGCTAAACTTACAAGCAAGGCACTCACCAAATGCTGGCAATGTATAGAAACATAGGCAGGTCCCTATGTAACAAGCAGTCTCCCCCCAGTATTTGACCAAAATCCCTGCTTCACCAAGTCCTGCACTGTTATTCAGTTGTTTATCCAAGCAGTACCTGTTCCATTTTTTACTCCTCGTTGCACACATCTGTCTGTCCATCCTGCCCATTTTTATCATACCCTGTTCTGCAGTATACTTTATTGCTATTGTTTATCAATTATGTTATTATATCTGCTTTCAACTGTATGCTGCCTTGAGTCTCACACTGTTGTTAAACTGCCCAGAGGACACACTGTTAGTTGGGTAGCATATAAATAAATAAAAATCAGAAATCTCTTGCCCAGGAACCCACAAAGTGAGGATGTTCCCATTTCCTTCTCCTTCACCTTAACCTACTGATTTACGACACTGCATGTGCATGCTGTCACACCCTCCAACTCTTCAAAGCAAGGTGCATGCAATTCCCCAAGTGTTGCAGAAATGATAGGCACTACCGATAACATACACCTTCATCTGATACATGATTAAAGTGTTTGCCATGTAACCTTTTTGGCTTGTTAACACAGGATACCCAACAACTGAAATCAGTAGCAGGAGACTGAACTCATACAAAGAGGCACAAGTTGATATAATAGCCAGTGACAATGCAAAGGGGTGTTTTAAAACTTTATGTAGGTTCTTCTGTACTGCCTATGGAGAAGGGAATTCTAGGGAATTATTTGAAGGAAAAAGAGCATAGGGAATCCAGAGTCAAATTATCAATTCCCCACCTAGAGTGCATATGTAGCACACAACACACATAGATGTTATTTGTCTCTTCCATAGCTTCATTCCATACGAGCCAAACTTGGGGCCTGGAAAGATTGCCACAATGCTTCATTTTCAAAGCCTCTTACCCTACAGACGGTGCAGGTGTATATTAGAGCAGCTTTAGCTGCAGCCTTCTGATCATGGCCTTGTTTCTTCTTTGCCCCAGCTTGCTTTTTGGCATTCTTCTGCTGTGACTGTATCTTCTGTTGTCCACGAGCCATATCTAAAAATAAGTGCAAAAGGCATTATAGCAGACTGAACCATATGAGCAATCTAAGGCATATTTGCTCAGAAATAAATGGCTTCAAGTTAAAAGAATTTGCTCACTACTGTGTTTAGGATTGCAGCCATAGAATTTAAGCACTTCTTAAGAGCCAGCCTCCATCTAGAAAAAGCACAAGCTGCTTTCAGATATGGACCAACTATCCTCCCCAAACAAATTATTTTTGTAATTACTTGCCCAGGTACTTTCCTCACAACTAGCATAGGTGCCCCATCATTTATTCCCATAAATGAGACAAGAGTGGTTCCACAGATTACAACTAAGAGAATATTTATTCTGTTACAAGGAGGAGGAATTTGGAGGAAAGAATTCAGGCTCAAACCCCTCCATTTAGTTAGAGCAATTGAAGGTGGTGCTATATTTGAGAAGAAACACATGGCTGCTACTGAAACTGGTAGTCCTGGGTCAAATTACAAAACTATCCTGTGTCCTGACATAATTACTGCTGTGCGCTTCCCTGCTCCTGACAGCCAATGATTTGGTGACAGCCCAATTACAGCCCTATACTGTTTCAAGGTACTCTTAGATTAAGTACACATTGTTCCATTCACACGGATATAAATCAGTCACAGAACACAAGGAATTCAACACCTTTATTACTCCAACTAGACTTGGGAGAACTCTAGCCTCTATGAAGTTATTTGTCAGCTATGCTAGGATAATAGTATTTCAGAACTCACTACTGTAGTTGAAAATAAAGGGACAAGAACTGACCAGCCACAAAAAGCCACACACACAAAAGGGGGGTGCTTATTAAGAAAAATGTCTTACACCCCAGATGCTACTGGAAACAATGGGTTAAATTGGTCTGGAATGTTTACAAAAATACTCCAATTCTCCCTTACAAATACATGTCTCTGCACCCACATTCATATCACAAGGCAAACAGAGAAGGGAATACATTTACCAAGGACACTTTGCTTACAAAGCAGGAAAACTTTCCTTTTTATATTTTACACCAAGAGATATTCTTGATTTGTACCCCACCCTTTCTTCAAGTACTTATAGATAGCAGGTATGATGTTATCCCTTCTTATTCATCAAACAACTCTATGGGGTAGGTTATGTTGAGCGTATCATTATGGTCCTATATTATCGAGGGAGCTTTATGATTGAGCAAGATGTACATTAATGTCTAAGTTTGCCATCAAAAGTGACCTAGTAATTCTTTCCCACACTATAGCCAGTGCTCATTCCCCAGGTAACATATGAACTCAGAATAATTTCCACCCAGTTCTGGTTTACTTCTGATTGCTCCTTGTATCACTGTGCAAGTGTGTAACATGAAGCTAGAGTCTGTCACAATATGCTGTTTCAGAGCATTTACAGTGTTTTGTTGCAAGAGACCAAGAAGACTGAAGAGTGACAGACAACCAGAGCCTGCCTACACTTCTCCAAGACATCTAGGTTATCCCAGTGTACTCTTGAAGGTATTATATATATATATATATATATATATATATATATATATATATATATATATATATATATATATATGCTTTCGTAGATTTTCACGGGTACAGGAATGCAGGTTTTGGTGTCTTCGGGTGTCTTCCCGTGTAAGAGTTGGGGTGTCTAGGCGACGTTTCGACGAGGTCTCACTCGTCATCTTCAGGCTGGTGCTTTCGGCTTCTTGTTACTGGAACAGAGCAGGATCTCAGTGTTTGAGTTCCTATAAATACTGTTGAGGGGGTGTGGTGTATAGCCTCCAACGTTCTGGGCAGAGAGGAAGTTCCCAGGTTGGTGTGCCTTTTCTTCTTTTGTTCCTTAATTACTTGAGGGATATCTTGAGTGATTTCTTGAGTGATATTCTGAGTACCACTTAGGTGGGTCATTAAGTGTGGATTAGTTGCTAAAGCTTTCGTGTCTTGACCTCTTGAGCTTGTGAAGAGTTTTTCTGAGAAGATGGCTGTACTGCACTTAGTTGTGCTCTGGCTTGGCTTCGTGTATAGGGGCGAGCTGTGGTTTTGTGCCCTGTGCCAGCCAGATCTGTGTAGGGATTGCAGGGGGGTGCAGCATCCGGAGGTGCCACTATGGTTTGGCTACTGGATGGTGTCTGTAATTTATCTGTGGAGAGGGTCTGGGTTTGGGTCTGGTGTGGTTGATTGGTGATGGCGTTCTGTGTGCCTCTGGTTCTGGTGTCGGTTTTTGTGGGGAGGGCTAATTTCCAGATGTCTGGCAGGCGGGACGTGTCGTCACGCTTGTTCATGTTGTGAGGGTGTTTCTCTATCTCGATGGCTTCCATGATTATTCTCTTGTGGTGATGTTCCATGTTAAAGAGCAATTTGGAATCTGCAAAATTAATTTCGTGTCCTGTTTCTTTCATGTGTTGGAAAAGAGAGGAAGTTTTTTCTTCTTTTTTGACGGCATTCTTGTGTTCTGCGATACGTGCATTTATTCGTCTGTTTGTTTGTCCAATGTACGTGGCTGGGCAGACTTTGCAGGGTATTTCATAGACCCCGCAGACAGTCGGGCCGGATTTAGAAGGCGATTGGGCCAGATCAGCATGTTTTTACATGAGTAGAATGTGTCCTTTTATTTAAAATGCATCTCTGGGTTATTTGTAGGGCATAGGAATTCATTCATATTTATTTTTCAAAATACAGTGGTACCTCTGGTGACATACTTAATTCATTCCAGAGGTCCGTTCTTAACCTGAAACTGTTCTTAACCTGAAGCAGCACTTTAGCCAATTGGGCCTCCTCCTGCTGCTGCGCCGCCACCACTTGATTTCTGTTCTCATCCTGAAGCAAAGTTCTTAACCCGAGGTATTATTTCTGGGTTAGTGGAGTCTGTAACCTGAAGCGTATGTAACCTGAAGCTTATGTAACCCGAGGTACCACTGTATAGTCCGCTCCCCCCCAGGTCTGAGGGAACAGTAGACCAGCCCCCTGCTGAAAAGGTTTGCTGACCCCTGGTTTAGATGATGGTTTGTATTGGGCTACCCAGCAGCAAGTCTCTGTAGCCTAGCAGCAAGCCTTGCAAGTGTCACACATTATAAAGTGTGAATGACACCTGCAAATCTCTTTGCCTAGAAGTGGCCAAAGTGCAGGAATCATCTCTGCTCCCTTCTCACCCCTGCTTTAGCACTAACTTAGCTCACCCGCTGGAGTCAGGTTTACAGTGGTGCCCCGCAAGACGAATGCCTCGCAAGACGAAAAACTCGCTAGACGAAAGGGTTTTTCGGTTTTGCGTTGCTTCGCTAGACGAATTTCCCTATGGGCTTGCTTCGCAAGACGAAAACGTCTTGTGCTTTTTTCTTAAAGCCGCTTGAAGAGGCGCAGTTGCGACGGACCGTGCTTCGCAAGACGAAAAACATCGCAAGATGAAAAGACTCGCGGAACGAATTATTTTCGTCTTGCGAGGCACCACTGTATTTGGAGTACGGAGCATACAACATGCAGTTTTCCCAAACTCATGAGACTGCAGACTTGTTTCCACTTCTTAACTTAATCAGACAAACAAGGGTAAAAAATGAACAGGCCTTTGCAGCTGAATGTACAAAAAGGTAAAGAAACAAAAATAGAGTAATAAGATTCTGATTAAGCTGTCAAGCATATCACTTGCATAAGAACTTGTTTTCTAGACGGAAATGTCCAAGTCGGAAAACAACCAGTGCATGTGACCAAGTAACAAATGGTAATGAGGTTTCATATCTCAGGTCTGATACTAGCAGCTGCCTTTTACACACGTAGCACAACACAGATTAATTTACCATTCAGCTTCAATCAAACTCTTATGATATAGAATTTTTAATCCTTACTGTACCAAGGAACACACGCAGAGACAGCATTCCAACCTGATTTTAAGCTGTTTCAAATGTTGATGCGAACAGCAGACTCAGTTCCAACACGTGATGGCAAGGAAAGAAATGAAACAACAAAGAGTAAAGTGTGCCAAGAATGGTGTTTGGCATGAAAGCGTATGAGGCCAAGAGTGGCCAACGCAATACAAATCCTCTTGTTTTGCACAGTCAAGTGCAAGAACCCTAACTGGAGGAAGGAAGAGGGAGCTCACCACCTTCATGCCTGGTTTCCCACTCTGTCCAGCTATCCTTGATACAGCTGGCTAAAAACTTATTTCCAAGAGAGATCATCATGACTTCAATGAAGACGAACATCGTATCATTTACCAACTTCACCCTTTCAAGGTGAATTTGGTGCTGCCAGTAAACCTGTTACATGGATAACTAGGGGAAGCCGGGGATCATCTAAAGAGAGGAAACACTGCAAAACTGGTCAGGGCTTTTTTTAAGGTGAAAAAGCCCATTTCAAAAACCTCACAGCACTATGTAAGAAAGTGCAACTTTCTAACAGGCAAACCCAGACAGTCAACCCCCATAGCCATTTATCTACATGATTTATATGTGTAGTGTTCCATTATGCTACTATTATTTATAAGCCGCTTTGGGATTCATTTGAACGAAAAGTGGCATAGAAATATAATAAACCAACCCAATCCCATCATACCCAGCACCTTCCGGCGGGGGCCTAACAGTAACCCCCCCCCCAACCCTTCCCTCACCCTAAACGTGTTTGGGTTTTTTAAAGGCGGGGGAAACAAACAAATGGGAAATGCCACCACAAGGCAAAACCATAAGGAAACCACCATGTTCCCGAATCCCCCCCCCCAAAAAAAAACTTCCCGTCCGTGAAAGAAGCGGCCATGTGTCCAGCCCCAAAAGAAACACGAGGGGTCTCTTCTACCTTTCTCGGCCCCCACCGGGACGGGGAAACTTCCCCACGAAAGGGGGGGGAACGGGACTGAAAAATAAACCCCTCCGGCCGCCGCCCGGCTCGGGTGGAAGAGACTTAACCCGCCCCGAACAGGCTGCCGGCCTCTCTCCTCTCTCTCCCTCGCCCCCGAGGCCTGGCGGCGGCGGCGCCCGAGCCCCTGCCCTCGCCCTCCGCGTTTACCCGGGCTGTGGGGGTCCCGCCTGCCAGGCGTCCGTCGACAGCTACGGAAGGCTCCGCGCGGCCCAGCAGCAGCAGCTGCCGCCGCCTGCCCGTGAGGATGGAGGAGCCCGTGTGTGTGTGAGAGAGAGAGAGGGACGGAGTCTCTCTCGCCGTCCGTCGGCGGCGGCGGCGAAGTGCGCACGCGCCGCCCCTCCCCGCCGAGAGCCGAGAGTCAGGCCAAGCCAGGCCAGGCCGCTCCCGCCAACGCCTCATCCGGCGGCAGCGGCGGCTGCTGCTGTTGCTGCGCCCGGACCAGGCCAATGGCGGTGCCTCCCTATTACATAACGCGGAGGAAAGGCCTCTCGCTTGGCCTGAGCAGGAAGCCGAGGTGGCGGCGGGGCCTGTCGGAGTTCCCTCCAAAGCACCATTTCCCTCCGCTTTCCTGTCTGTCAGGGTCACAGTCGGCAAGCGACGGTTTTCCCGCCCGTTGGGGCATCATGGCGGGTTGAAGGGAAGCCGCCCCGCAGGGGAGGGGAAGTCGGTTCCTCACAACAAGCCGTGGCATAAGAAGAAGAAGAAGGCGGCCGGCTGAAGGGACCCGAAATGCCGGTCTTTTATAATGCATTCTTTGTGAAGCTTTAGTCAGCCGCAATAACAAACGACGTTCTGCTGCTTTTAATATCTCTCTCTTTCGCCTCCCCCACCGCGCAAGTGTAAAGATCCTTCTCTTGGTTTTTATGGTGCTGGCTTTTGTGTTCAGCTTTCCTTGATGTTTATCATCAGGTCAGCTTGACTCTTCCCCTGACAATAGCTGCTGCTGCGTGCGGCACATAGCGTGGGGGAATCAAAGAAAGCCAAACTCTCCGGTTCATAGAATTGCAGAGTTGGAGGGGACCCCAAGGCTTCATCTAGTCTAACCTGCAATACAGGGATCTCCACTAGATCATGGCAGGTGGCTCTCCCGCCTCTGGTTAGAAACCTCCAAGGAAGGAGAGTCCACCTCCTCCCGAGGGGATCTGTTCCTCTGTCAAACAGATCTTACTGTCCAAGCTCTTAGAGGTCAAGTAAGGAAATGTCTGACAAATTTATGTCACACAATGAAAAACCCTGAATCAGACCAGTGGTCTCCCCAGCATCCTTTTCCTCATGGGGGTCAACTAGATGCCTTTGGGAAGCCCACAAGTGCAATAGTGCCTCACCCCTGTAGCCCCACAACTGATATAGAGACATTGGGCCTGGAGGAAATAAGTCGTCATGAATTTGCCTAATCCCCTTCCCAAACTTAAAAGTTTGTAGCCATCAAGAGGAAGTAAATGCTACAGTGTAACTGCTGTGTGAAGAAGTAGTAAAATAAGTACAGTACTAAAAACAGTTAAACGTTTAAAAAACAAAGCAGTCAACTAAAAAGAAATCAAAATGTGTCAACATATACATTTAAGGATAGACATGCCTAAACAAAATTGTTTGCAATCCATTTTTGTTTTTACCACGCTGAATAATTGGGTGTTTTCCACTTGGCCATGGCTCACCTTTGTCTCCAGACCATTAATAAACAAGTTAAAAAGCACTGATCAGGGAGACCCCGCTTCTTTCTTCCATTATGAACACTGCCTCTTTATTCCTCCTTTCTGCTTCCTGTTATTCAGCCACTTACCAATCCATAAGATTAACAAATCCTCAGTTGCTCTTTTCCTATTGCTGTCCTTGTTTACAGAGGTAAAAAAGAAAGAAAGGACAATTTCTTCCTCATGTAACCATTGCCTATAATATATAGGGATAAGAGCTGACTTTAGGATGGGCATAAGGACACAACCACATTAGCATGGCCTATTTGGACAGTTCCAGGTCACTCAGTGAAGATACCAAATGGGTAGCTCTCTTCAAAGGCAGGGCCTCACAGGGCTGAATATGATAAACTCTCTCAGTGGGAAGAGTTTTAGGATTTTATTTAAAGTTCCGCTCAGAGAAGACCCACTGAAATTAACTGACATAGTTAACCATGGATAACAGTTGGATTTCTCCAAACTCTTGACATCAGAAAATTGCCACTTTGGGGTAATGTCATCATTTATCTCAGTCCTTCATGCATTTTAGCATGACATAGTTCCGTCTAATGTCCCATTTGAAATAACAATTAATTATGATGCCAGAGGAAGAATATTATTAATAAGTGGATATCCTTAAAAATCTTAAGATTTCTCCCCCTGGCCTCCATTCATGACAACTGAAGCAAAATAACAGATTGCAAGCAGCTAATTGTGGCATAGGCCATATCATAAATTCCACAGAAATATGACCAAATAAAAATGCATTTGGCAAGCTATATAACAGAGAAGGAACTGTTCCAATACCCTTTTCATGTGATTTTTGAGGAGAGATTAAAATGACAGATAATATGCTTAGATATTGGAAACAAATTTTCTAGTCAGAAATAATTGGAAGAAGCAAATTATACAGCTGCAAGTATTAAAATCTAACCCCACTCACTTGCAAGAAAGCCCCACTGAATTTAACAGGACTTCTGAGTAAATGTGGTTAGGATTGTGCTGCTGCACAAGAGCACTATGGAGGCAAGCCTATGACAAAATCTCCTGGGATAGGCAGCTTAGGGTACAGCAGATCTCCAGTTCAGCTGGCTGATTCCCAGTTCAGCTGGCATTACGTCCCCCACCCCAGCTCAGCCAAATATACATTGGCGTAACTTGCTCATCCCAGTTCAGCTGAATGAGCTGAGACTGGTGAAAGGCATTCCTGGGCTATGGTGGGACTAGGACTAGAAAGGGAGGACTTAGGCTGGATCCTAAGCCTATTCAGCTTGGTCACATAATCTGGCACCCAACACTGTTTTTTTAAAGGCTTGCTTTCCTTCTGCCAGGTAGCTGCAGCCACTGATGAACCGAGTCTGCTGTAACATTAAGCTGGCTTAATTTATGATTCATACTAGCTTCCATAGGAATGCTCCCTAAACTAGCTACTATAGCCCAGTTTAACATAGGCAGTAGAATTATGAATGCTTACTATGGGACAGATGGCAGTGCATTCCAGCATGTTCTTGGGTACCATGGTTAGCTTTTGTAAACGTGCTGTCTGTGGCCATTCCTGAAATAGCTTTTGCTTCCTTGCGTCCGATAGCTGTGACACAATCGTGCCATTGTATCTAATTACGCAAGAGCTTTGTTTATCATAGTGTAAAATTTAACATTCCATTTGACTCTTCTGAAAGGAGAGGGAACTTAACAGACTTCTAGCAGCAGTGAAGAGAGTAGCTGCCCAAAATGGACAACAATGGGAATAACAGAGTGCGGTTAGCTAGGATAAGTGCTCAAAGTAATAGCCTGAGGAACCGACAAAGGCCATAATTTATGGAATTCAAGTACAGTGGTACCTCAAGTTATAAACACCTTGGGTTGCAAACACTTCGGCTTACAGACTCCGCTAACGCGGAAGTAGTACCTCAGGTTAAGAACTTTACCTCAGGATGAGAACAGAAATCGTGCGGCGACAGCAGCGGGAGGCCCCATTAGCTAAAGTGGTACCTCAGGCTTTGAGGTCCTCTCCCCTAGCATGGAAGACGAAGAGCAGACTCCATTTGAGGATCTCTCCCTCATTACAGTCGATCAGGTATATGAAGACGAGCAGCAAAGTCAGTCCTCAGGGAATGTGCAGGCGACCTTGGAACGGACAGCTCACGGAAGAACCCCGACCAAACCTAAGAGGAGGCGTGTAGTGGTGATAGGGGATTCCCTACTGAGGGGAACAGAAGCAGTGATCTGAGGGCCTGACAAGATGTCTCGGGAAGTGTGCTGTCTCCCTGGGGCTAAGATCCAAGATGTAACTGAACGACTGCAAGGAATCATAAAACCCACTGACAAATACCCCTTCCTCTTGGTTCATGTGGGAACCAATGACACTGCAAGCAATAGCCTCCAGAAGATCAAAAGAGACTACGAGGCTCTGGGCAGGAAATTGAAGCAATTAAATGCACAAATTGTCATCTCATCTGTCTTCCCAGTTGAACGACGTGGCCCAGGGAGAGAGGGAAAAATAGTGGAAGTGAACAGCTGGCTTCGCAAATGGTGTAAACAGGAACGGTTTGGATTCTTAGATCACGGACTGCAGTTTCTTGAAGATGGACTTCTGGCAAGTGATGGGCTGCACCTCACAACGGTTGGGAGGAATGTTTTTGCCGAAAATCTCAGAAACCTCATCAGGAGGGCTTTAAACTGACTAATGTGGGGGAGGGAGACAGTGCTCCTGAAGGTAGGAGTCTATCAATTGATGAAGATGATCATCCAAATGTCATAGACCAAATGGAGCAAACAGCACGCAGACCTAGTGGTGGGAGGAAAAAATCCTTAAATAAGAGACACGGGGGAATGATTAATGGACTTCAGTGTCTGTACACTAATGCGCAAAGCATGGGAAATAAACAAGATGAGCTTGAGCTCTTGGTACAGCAAACTAAATATGACATAATAGGCATCACTGAAACCTGGTGGGATAAGTCCCACGATTGGAATGTAATAATGGAGGGAGACAATCTATTTCAGAGAAACAGACCAGACAAGAAAGGAGGAGGAGTGGCGTTATATGTCAGGGATGTGTATACCTGTGAAGAGATCCAAGATTTAGAACCTCAAAGCCAAAGTGAGAGCATTTGGGTCAAAATTAAGGGAGAGAAGAATAACAGTGACCTCATTGTTAGAGTTTACTATAGATCCCCAAGCCAAACGGAGGACATAGATGATGCCTTCCTGGAACAGATGGCCAAGCATGCAAAAGGAAGGGAGATAGTAGTAATGGGGGACTTCAATTACCCGGATATTTGTTGGATGTCAAACTCAGCCAAGAGCATAAGGTCAAACAGATTCCTCACTGGCCTTGCAGACAACATCATTGTCCAAAAAGTGGGAGAAGCAACAAGAGGAACAGCCATTTTAGATCTGGTCCTAACCAATGTTGATGACTTGGTTAGTGGGGTAGAAGTGGAAGGATCATTAGGCGCGAGGGATCATGCTCTTCTGAAGTTTACTATACAGCGGAAAGGAGCAGCCAAGCATACTAGGACTCAATTTCTTGACTTTAAGAAAGCCGACTTCATAAAACTTAGGGAAGTGCTGGGTGAGATCCCATGGACAGTAATACTAAAAGGAAAGGGAGTTCATGATGGCTGGGAGTTTGTTAAGAGGGAGATAGTAAAAGCACAACTTCAGGCAATACCAATGAGACGGAAACATGGAAGGTGCCTAAAGAAGCCAGGGTGGCTATCTAAAGAACTTTTAACTGAGTTAAGATTAAAAAAGGATGTGTACAAAAAATGGAAAAGGGGGGAAACCACCAAAGAGGAATTCAAACAAATAGCCAGCACGTGTAGACACAAAGTCAGAAAAGCTAAAGCACAGAATGAACTCAGGCTTGCTAGGGAGGTTAAAAGCAACAAAAAAGGCTTTTATGGGTATGTTCGTAGCAAAAGGAAGAACAAAGAAACCGTGGGGTCACTGAGAGGAGAAGATGGTGAAATGCAAACAGGGGACACAGAAAGGGCTGAACTCCTCAATGCCTTCTTTGCCTTAGTCTTCTCCAATAAAGAAAACAATGCCCGACCTGAAGAATTTGGAGCAAATGATTCAGCAGAGGAAACACAGCCCAGAATAACTAAGGAGATAGTACAAGAATACTTGGCTAGTCTAGATGTATTCAAGTCTCCAGGGCCAAATGAACTGCATCCAAGTGTATTTAAAGAACTGGGAGATGTGATCTCAGAACCACTGGCAGTCATCTTTGAGAATTCCTGGAGAACAGGCGAAGTCCCGGCAGACTGGAGGAGGGCAAATGTTGTCTCTATTTTCAAAAAGGGGGAAAGAGAGGACCCAAATAATTACCACCCAGTCAATCTGACATCAATACCAGGGAAGATTCTGGAGCAGATCATTAAGCAAACAGTCTGTGAACACCTAGAAAGGAATGCTGTGATCACCAATAGTCAGCATGGATTTCTGAAAAATAAGTCATGTCAGACTAACCTGATCTCGTTTTTTGACAGAATTACAAGCCTGGTAGATGAAGGGAACGCAGTGGATGTAGCCTACCTTGATTTCAGCAAGGCATTTGACAAGGTGCCCCATGAAATTCTTGTAAAGAAGCTGGTAAAATGCGGTCTTGACTATGCTACCACTCAGTGGATTTGTAACTGGCTGACTGACCGAACCCAAAGGATGCTCATCAATGGTTCCTCTTCATCCTGGAGAAGAGTGACTAGTGGGGTGCCACAGGATTCTGTCTTGGGCCCGGTCTTATTCAACATCTTTATCAACAACTTGGATGATGGACTCAAGGGCATCCTGATCAAATTTGCAGATGACACCAAACTGGGAGGGGTGGCTAACACCCCAGAGGACAGGATCACACTTCAAAAGGACCTTGACAGATTAGAGAACTGGGCAAAAACAAACAAGATGAATTTTAACAGGGAGAAATGTAAAGTATTGCACTTGGGCAAAAAAAATGAGAGGCACAAATACAAGATGGGTGACACCTGGCTTGAGAGCAGTACATGTGAAAAGGATCTAGGAGTCTTGGTTGACCACAAACTTGACATGAGCCAACAGTGTGATGCGGCAGCTAAAAAAGCCAATGCAATTCTGGGCTGCATCAATGGGAGTATAGCATCTAGATCAAGGGAAGTAATAGTGCCACTGTATTCTGCTCTGGTCAGACCTCACCTGGAGTACTGTGTCCAGTTCTGGGCACCACAGTTCAAGAAGGACACTGACAAACTGGAACGTGTCCAGAGGAGGGCAACCAAAATGGTCAAAGGCCTGGAAACGATGCCTTATGAGGAACGGCTAAGGGAGCTGGGCATGTTTAGCCTGGAGAAGAGGAGGTTAAGGGGTGATATGATAGCCATGTTCAAATATATAAAAGGATGTCACATAGAGGAGGGAGAAAGGTTGTTTTCTGCTGCTCCAGAGAAGTGGATCCAAACTACAAGAAAGAAGATTCCACCTAAACATTAGGAAGAACTTCCTGACAGTAAGAGCTGTTCGACAGTGGAATTTGCTGCCAAGGAGTGTGGTGGAGTCTCCTACTTTGGAGGTCTTTAAGCAGAGGCTTGACAACCATATTTCAGGAGTGCTCTGATGGTGTTTCCTGCTTGGCAGGGGGTTGGACTCGATGGCCCTTGTGGTCTCTTCCAACTTTATGATTCTATGATTCTATGATTCTAGGTTAAGAACAGTTTCAGGTTAAGAATGGACCTCCAGAACGAATTAAATTTGTAACCAGAGGTAGCACTATATAGCAGAGAAGTGAAACAACTGAGGGCAGACACCAATTTTATGGCCTAGAGAAGGAGAAGGAAAGAAGAGTTTTAAAGCTGGCTCCAAGGTTGAACAGCTAGAAGACAGGTCAGACAACTCTTTCCCTAACATTAAGAAAGTAATGTGGGAAGCTTTGGATGGAAAGACTGTCGATTGTGTGGGTCAAATGTTGGCATGCAGATAAACCACATCCTTTGTTTGGTCTGCTTCAAGGACGCACACATACTTCTTCCCTGCCTAACCATTGCATTTGCAACTTGTCCCACTTGGCAACTGTCTCACACATTCCTTCGTTGACGTTTTCAGCTTTACATGGTCAGGGATGGTTCCACTTTTTCACTTCATCCAATCTCATTCTCTGCACACATGTCACACAAACACATACAGGAGACATGCACACCTTTTCATGCCTGTGCATGGCACAAAAAGCTTGCAGAGACAAACTCACAGTCACACAAAGGACAAGTTCTCCCTGCCCCCTGGCAGACACACATGAGAATGGGACTTAATATCTGGCAGTAGGCCAAATAAACTAATAGATGAAAATGCTGATTTCAGAGGATGAGCAGGCAGGTGCAGAAATTGCAGAGGTCAGGGAAGCCTGACGGAGCCTGCTCTGCCTGCCATGACCTACATTACCAGAGAGCATGGTGGCTGTGGTTGGGAGGGCGGGCTCAGCGCTTAGACCTTCACAGCAGCACCTAGGCCAAGTTAAGCCTCAATGCTGTGGCCTGGCTTGGCTCCATGGCTGGCTTACTTAATGGGATGTAGGGGAGAAAGCAAACTAAGTGTGACCAGCAAGCAAATTGGCCAAGTGGCTGGCTGTTCAAATAACAGGACTGAGGCCTGAGCTGTAGCAGTGAACATGTCTTGTTTGCATATATGTGTGCACTCCTAAAATACTTGATTATAAATTGGGGTGCTGCAATTGTTGAGAAAGGCCACTTGCCAGGTGAAGACCTCCGATGACAGGCCTACATCCTGCTCCTACTGAACCACTGCTTCTTCGACATGCCTATTCTTATCTGTGTTTATAGCTAAAACTGTTGCCTCTACTGCAGCCATTTCTCCTTTAAGCTGCTGCAGTGCCTTCTTTGTAAGTCTTCTCCTGCTGGCTCTCTCCTCCATTTGGAGTTGTCTCATTATTGAGATCCTCGTGGCAGCGGCTTTCTGACATATTGGAGGAAGTGTAAAATAACAATTTTAGTTTTGATTATCTGTTATAATAACACATGAGAATAATAATGGACTCAAAAACGTGAGCAAGTTTGCTCTTCTTGCAGACCTACAAATTAAAATTGGCTCACACAGATTAATCAATTACATATTTGGTTGATTGATCTTCCAAGTAAAGCTTCCAGCTCTGTTTTATTAGATCCATCTGGCTTCTCCCCGGCGTGCAATCAAGCATATAGTGTATAAAGCGTATCAGGTAGGGGTTGCCAACTTTTTCAGGGCTTTAGATGCATGTGGATTTTTGAGTGAGTGTTCTGGTCGCTTCTCTCCCCTCTCCCGCTGATCAACCTCCCCACCACCACAGTGGCGTAGCGTGGGGGGTGCAGGGGGGGCCGGCCGCACCGGGTGCAACATCTGGGGGGGGCGCGCTCGCACTCGCAGCTCTCTGCCCCTACCTGGCTCACTCACAAATTACTTGCCTTGCCCCGGGTGCTGACAACCCACGCTACGCCACTGCACCACCAAGAGACAGAAAGAGAGAAAGCACAGAGCCAGCAGAATTAATCTGAGTCTTGAAAAGAAAGAAGAGGTGAAAGAGGAAGTGGGAAAGAGTTTCACTCTTCCAACTTCCTGCTTCAGGTCTATCTAGTTTTCAAGGAAGAAAAAGGTAATCACTGACCCTACTTCATCAGTGAGTTGGGGATCTGAGTGTCTTCATGGGTTATAGAACAGAATGCAAGTACCAAATGCAGTGAGCTGCTTCAACTTTCTTTGTATTGTTGCTGTATTGTTTTTAACACTTGACTGGAAGCCGCCCAGAGTGGCTGGGGAAACTCAGCCAGATGGGCGGGGTATAAATAATATCTTGTTGTTGTTGTTTTGTTCTTTACTTTGGTGTACTTAGCCATCATTGACTGAAGGAAATTATTTACAGGAGAAAAATGCAGCTTAGTTCTTAAACTGGTTAGTACAGTTTTAAGAGGAGGGCCATCATTCTCAGTAATCTACCCACATACCTTTCTGTGTAATCACATAATTATTAATTTATTTTAATTGAGGAAGGCATGTATTTCCTGTTCACACTTCTCATTGTTTGTGAAATATTGCAGCTGCCTTTCTGGTGACTGTTGTGTTCGACCCAAATCAAGGATGAAATGAATATACTCGTACTAACAAGAGTCTTATTTTTTTTACTTAGGCTTGGGATTGCTTGATTTAAAATTTCAAAAGGGGTCACTTTTAAGTGGTGGTGTCTGAAGAAACAGAACATCTGACTTCCGGGTTAGCGCCTCCGGCAATGGCGGATTTCCTCTGACCGGGAGGAATCCGCTTCGTGGAAATTAGGGTCTGGACCGCCACGGCGAGGCGGAGACCCACTAAAAACCACAGGCGGGAGAAGCCTGTGGACGTGGGATTTGGCTGGCACCTTTTGCGCCTCCCCTACTCGCGGGGAAACTCGGTTTCGGGGATCTGGAGCGACGTGGGGTGAGCGGCGCGGTGCTTCGAATCGACTGCTCTCTTCACAGAGTGAAGCCGCATTGCTGTTGCCGGAGAGCGCTGACTTTTTCCTGTGGACAATTGGACTTTAAACAACTACCCGTGAGTAGAACGGAAAATTGGACTATGAAACATCTTAATTTGGCACCGAAGCGGGAAGGTTCTAAACAGGAAGTCCGCCTTCCGCTTTTGTAAATAGATTGAAGCAAAGACATTGCAAGCTAAAGTCTGGAAAGTCGTTTGTAAAGGACTAAATCTCCATCAGCTAAAACTACCCAACCCCCCTTGGAAGCAGGAGAAGAGGCGGGAAATCTTAGATTGTTTAAGCCTGCAGGAGAGAGAGTAAAGAAAGATAAATTTCCACCGTCTTGAACCTGGGAGCAGGGTGCCAGAGACAGACGCTTTGGGGAAGTTCATTGACTGTGAATAAAATGTTTCTTGACAAATAGTTTAAAAAGAGAAACATATTGATTCCAATGTTTCCTTTTGCATTTAAAAGGAACAAAATATTTGAAAAACAAAAGTAATTTTGTTGCTGGATCTGCTTTTAAAAAGACGGATACAAACAGAAATTGTTTCCTCTAGAGGGAGCTTGTGAAAATGTTGCTGGAGTCGATCTGGGGAATTCTACAGCTGTAGAGATTAAAGATCGTGAGAACCAGACATTGACCTTGAACAAGAATGTGCTCAGAAGAAGCCTTAGTGCTTGCTTTTTGCAAGACAAGCGCTTTACTGGAACAGCTACATGAGAAGATGGATTTGATGACTGTTGCAGTTAGTAATTTTGGACAAACAGTGAATACCTATATAGAAACCACTCAGGAACCAACCCAGGAATCTGCTTTGACAGGGCAAGTTGTGCAGAAGACAAAGGAGGAGGTTGTTGCTGAACCTCAAGTAATAGAAATGGAGAGAGCCACGGCCTTGCAGCTGTTGTTTTTGACGACTGAACCTGGAGAAAGTCAGATTTGGAGAGATGGAGTACTGTTTGGTTTGGAGATGGGAAGTTGGATAGATCCCCCTATGCAGGGATGTTTCGATTTCCGGGATCTGGTTTTGGGCCAGGGGGAGTTTGGAGTTGTGGGGGCCCTTAACTTTGGAGGGACTTTGAAACATGCCTTTAAATATCTTTTTGGATTTCAGTGCTGACTATGGAGTATGGGCTGACCTGTCGAGAACGGATAAAGATATTGTCAGGTTGGAGTCTCCCCGAGATCTATCCCTCAGTGAGAAAGGAAGGAAATTAAGAATAAGATCAGCAGAAGACAAAGTAAAGTGCAAGTATAAACATGAAGAAGACCTGCAGAAGGGACATGGAAAAGACTTAAGAGCCTCGGATAGAAGATCACCAGGTTGATGGACTAGATGGAATGGATAGTAAGGACTGACAAAACCCGAGACCAGGAAGAGACGATGGATGAAGATTGGAAGAAAGTTTAAAAAATTATTTAGAGAATTATTGTAAAATTAATGAGTGTTAGAAAAAATGTTGGAATGAAACTATTTGGCTTTAGTAGAAATGTTATAAGGAATTATGTATAAATAAGTTTTAAGTTTTAAGCTTTAGGGCTTTTTATGGTAAGATAAGGTTAAAATAAATTAAGGCAATTTAATGACAGAATATAGTGAAAGATGGAAAGGATTTGCTGAGATAATTAATAACTAGAATACAAAAAAGGGAGGTGTGAGGAGGTCGATGAAACAAGTTAACGAAAGATAAAGATTTGGGAATATTGGACTTGTTTTTAAATTTTTCGTTTGCTTTTGTTTTTGGTGTTGGTGTATTGTGTGTTTTGTTTTTCCTTTTTTTCTTTTTATTGACTTGTATTGCTTAATTCCTTTTCTTTTCTTTTTTTTGTCTCTCTTTTTTCCTTTTCCTTTTTTTCTCTGTAATTTTAAATTCTCAAAAAATATCTTTCTTTTTTTTTAAAAAAAGAAAGAAACAGAACATCTAACCTATATATTAATAGGAAACTCATTTTTGGTGTGAAGATCCTTGAATCAGAAATGGCACCCTCCTTGTACAAGGGGGAGTTATCAGCAGGCTTGGGAAAACACCAAAATTTGTAAAAGTGGTGGTAAGGGGAGCCTGAAAAGCACTTTCCCAGTACTACTGTCTGCAACCCCATCCCTCTGAACCAGTCCAGAAGGACATCATGGTCAAAGGTATCAAGAGCCACAAAGAGATCAAGGAGAAGGAGCAAGGTAGCCCTCCCCTCCCCTCCCCTGTACTTGACTATGGTAATTCATCAGAGTCATCAATTCCAATTCATGTCTATGGCCAAGCCTGAACCTTGATAGGAATGGATTCAGATATAATCTGTATCATCCAAGAATGCCTGTGGTTAGTATTTAGTTCAAACCAATGAGTCCAGGGCTGGCTTGTTTACAGTAGGTGTGGCCATATCCCTGCTTCTTTCAAGGCAACTGGTCCCATTCACTTGCATACTGAAGCATTAACCACACTCCAGACCCATCCAGTCAAACCTCCTCTGCTAGATTTAATAAACTTGTATTACATCACAGACCAATGGACACTTGCTTTGAAACATTTCCCATCAAAACCCAAATGGTTTATACCTACTTATGACTGGGCTGTTTCTTATTCCTTTCCTTTTCAATGTTTATTTCCTTCTCCTTCTTTTGAAAAAAATGAAGGAAAACAATGTCAGGTGTGAAAGCAACAATTGCATCATGTGCAAGAATGCCTGAGGGCACGTACACTGTTTAGGGTGTGCACCCCATTTGCCTGTGGAACATAATGCGCACAGGTGGTGTGAAAGTCACTCTTAACAGCGGTTGCATTTTGCTGATAACTGTCAGACATGGAGACTGGCTCCAGTCCCATCCCTTGGCATTCCTCCCCTCCTAACAAGTTTTTTGAACTAATGAGAATGTCATCAGCAAGGAAGCTAATTATGAAGCATATTTGAAACCAAGTGCTGTCCTGATGCCTGTTGCCTGAATCTTTAACACAATTGCTTCTGTTTAACAGTTACAATATTTTATTTAAAAAATATAAAAATAAAGATTTACTGCCCTGTCCTAAACTTTGTGGAGTTTAAAGTAAACAGGAACAGAAGATGGGTGGAGTGCCAGAAAACCCATCTAGGGCTGGGTGTGAAAGAGGAAGCAGGTAATACCTACAAGGCTGGGCTGCCCATGAGGTGGACTGAAGCAGCTTTCCTGCCTGCCTCTGCCACTGCAATGGCTTCTGGCAAGATCATGGCAGGCACCTTCCTATTTTACCTCAGGCAGCAAAATGAGACCAGCCACCTCTGAATACTTGGGTCACATTCACACTGTACATTCAGGGCACTGTTATGAACAGTCATTGCTTCCCCCCAAGAATCCTGGTAATTGTCATTTGTTGGGGACACTGAGGGTTGTTAAGAGACCCCTATTCCCCTCACAGAGGTACGATTCCCAGAGTGTTTTTAAAAAATCAAGCCTTCTTTCCAGGCAACTCTGGGAACTGCAGTTCTGTGAGGCGGACAGGGGTCTCCTGACAACAGCACTTCCCAGAATTTTTTGGGGGAAGCCATGACTGACCAAGTGGTATGATGATAATTTAAATGTATGTTGTGGGTGTAACATTTCTGAAATTCCTTCTTCTGTGCAACTGTGAAAGGTTCAGGAGCCTTGTCCTCTTTTTCCTCTGGCTGCCCTCAGTATGATTCTCATTCCCACCCCACCCCAAGCTAATCTAGGGTTACCATATTTGACATTAGCCGGACGTCAATTCCACCTTTGAAATCCCGGTAATGTCCAGGAGAATCTGGATGTCTGGCAGCCTCAGCTTTTCCTCACAACTCTGTGTTTGGTAGGTAGCCAAGTTCACCTAGTGTAGCTCACGAGTGAGGAGTAGACTTTACCACACCCCTACTTCTGGCAGAGGGAGGGGGGCCTGGTTCTCTCAATAAGAGCCAATATCATACCTCTTCCTGCCACTTTTCCTTGTTGTCCACCCTGAGAAGGGTTGCAAGATCCCTTCCATCAGCAACATCCCTGCTCTGCTGCCTGAGGTGCAGAAATGTACCCTGCAACTGCGCCGCTGAAACAGTGGCAGCGAGGGCTCTGCACTCTTGCGAATCAGTAGGCTGCCAGTTGCTGGAGCTCTGAGCTTTGTCAGACATTTATCAGCCACGTGCTATGAATCCATTCGTCACCCCAAAGCTTTGACACTGGGCAAGACATCTTCATGGAGTGGGATCACCTTGAAACTCAGCAGCTGCGAGCATGAATATAATAACAAACCACCTACACTATGCTGTGTTTAGTGTTTCGCTGTGGGTTTTGTAGGCAGCACTCAGCAGCTTTTGCTCCCTGATTAATTTGTCTGTTGGGATCAAAGATGCCATTATTCACTGGGTTTGCAACTATACAGCTTGAGAGCTCCTCAGCCTCTCTGAACCTGCCCCATCCTATTTGGGATTTGAACAATTAAATAGCACTCCGCAGAACGGGAGACATTTTCTTCAAGCTCACGTCCTTATGCCATCTGGTGGGCTCAGTAATAAATGCAGCAACAGCGGTCCATGATCTCTGCAGTTGCATGATGTCTGGTGTTTTTTTGTCTTTTTCCTGTATCACATGCTTTGCTGAGAGATTTTGCGACCATGAGCAAAATAACAGGGTAGCATGGAGGCAAAGGGTGGGCTGGAGGTGGAAGATAGAGAAATTTATCTTTCCTTAACAGAGCACATATTTTTAACGGTATCCCATTCTTCCTGGTGTGAGTCAGGACCTCCTCTGCAAAAAGAAAAGGGGGGGGGAGGAGGGGGAGGCATAATATTTTTTAAAAGCCCATTGCAGTCAATCATGCACAGTTTAACATCATTACCCTAAAAATCCGATGTGATTTTGGCCTGTGTTGTCCGATGCGCTGATTAAAAACAAAAACCTTCCCACCCCCGGACGAACCACATTCAGGTTTGAAGCTTTATTGGTGCTGTAAGGGCAAAAAGAGCGGGGAGCTGCAGCTGGAAACAGCCTACCTTTATTGTCCAAATTAATGATAAAATGCAGTGTACATCAAGCTGTCAGAGCCAATATGCACATTATACGCAACAAGAAGGTAGAATATTGCAATGTTCCACCTCAGTGTGTGTGTGTGTGTGTGTGTGTGTGTGTGTGTGTGTGTGTGTGTAAGATCATATTTTTAAATGCCACACACACACACACACACACACACACACACACACACACTTGAATGTAGTAAATTAACATAACAGAGAGAAGGATGGGGTTGTTTTCTACATACAGAAAGCTGTTCGCATGGGGAGCATTCAAAAATACGAACCACATACTAGAGTGAACCTAGCTGTTTAGTTTTCTCTCAGTTTCTCAATGTCCAATTTTAAGTTCAGTTCTCTACATTTCTGCATTAATTTGTGATTTATTTATTTTTTTAAAAAGCTTCTCATTAAAAATTTTCACTGCCTGAGTGCAAATTACTCCTAACGGAAACATTTTGGTGTGCAATTTTGCCTGATGTAATGCATTTTAATGCTGTTTTCACTGATATATTCATTTTTGTGCACACTTCCCCTTAATGAACAAATCATTGCACATGTTAGATAGCTGCAATGCAAAATTTGAAAAAATGCAAATTTCAAAAGCAAGCTGCAAGTATTTCATTCCACATATTTTTTCGGGAAGTGCCAAATAGATAAAGGTAAAGGGACCCCTGACCACTAGGTCCAGTCGTGGCCGACTCTGGGGTTGCGGCGCTCATCTCGCTTTATTGGCTGAAGGAGCCGGCATTCAGCTTCCAGGTCATGTGGCCAGAATGACTAAGCCACTTCTGGCGAACCAGAGCAGCGCACGGAAACACCGTTTACCTTCCCGCCAGAGCGGTACCTATTTATCTACTTGCACTTTGACGTGCTTTCAAACTGCTAGGTTGGCAGGAGCAGGGACCGAAAGACGGGAGCTCACCCCGTTGCGGGAATTCGAACCACCAACCTTCTGATCGGCAAGTCGTAGGCTCTGCAGTTTAACCCACAGCGCCAAATAGGTAGGTTCACATTAAAATGCAAACTGATTGGAATTCCTTCCCCACTACCTCCGTCAACACTTGCTCCCTGAAGCGGTGCCATCAGGAATTCCATCACTTCAGTCTACTGCTGCTCCTGAGCAATGTGTCCATTGGCTTTGTGTCCCCTTTGCCATCTCACCCTCCCATGGCAATCTCTTCATCCCAGTTCTTAGCCACACACATGCCATGGAATTTCCCCATGAGAGTTTTGCCCTTCATGGAAACCATGCATGGGCACGGGAGGAACTGCGACTCTCTTGCCATATGGATTCTCTCCAATGTTGTGGGGTGACAGGAACGGGTGACAGGTCAATAACTCAGACAGATCCAGTGAAGTTAACTCTTTATTCAAAGAAACAAGACAGCTCAGGAGGCCAGGCCTACTGAACACAGCAACTCTTCCTGGTAGAACTTGACTGTGGGCCTTCCCACAGCTCCCTAAGTTTCCCCCCTGTCCCGGTTCCTTCCCAAGCTATCAGAGGCTCCTTTGTCTTGCTTGTCTTTAATCCCCCTCTCCATACCTTTTTGGTTTCTGGGAGACCAGTTTGCAGTGTTCTATTTCCAAGCTGTTCATAAACTAAGATGTTCTAAAACCAAGCTACCACTGTATCTCCATGCCAGGTAAAAAATCCACAGCCGAATTTCTTTTTGCTGTACGATCATTAAGACACAGGAGCCGTGCTAGGGGGGGAATTCAGTCCTAGGTGTAAAACCTGTTCATGGAACTTTCAGAATCTTGGGATTTGAGCTTGTAGAAGCTAAGCAAAACTACTTAGAAGTAACTTCCACTGAAGTAAATGGTGCTTACTTCCAAATGTGTGCACAGAATTACAGCCTTGAGGCTGGATCTTCAGCTCTGCTTACTTGCTCCATTGGCCACAGTCTGAAAAATCCATAGCATCCATTTGTGCTTTGAGAGGGTCGGAGCCTTAGGCTGCAGTTGTTTGCACATCTACTCAGATGCAAGTCCCCCATCACTTACTTCTGAGTAAGGATGCATAGGACCGAGCTGTTCATTTGCTAGCGCTCTAGCAGAAAATGTGGTCCAATGGCACCTCAAGCATGGGAGCAGGTTAAGACTTGTTCAGCGGGGGTGTGAGAAGAATGGGGACGGATGCATTGTTGGCTGAATGCATCCCTCAGCAATTGCCTTAATTAATTGGCTTTGCTTCAGGATTACCACATTACGACGGCTGGAAAGGATGGCCCCAAATATTTACTGGGGAGATCTTGTGCATAAGTGGATATACAGAACCAAGGAAGAAGCCAGAATCTTCTTCCCAACACCACTGCCTTGCCTCCAGCAGCTGATGCCAGCTTCTTTCTGTAGCCTTCTCTAGAGAGCCGCCTTTCAGAAGACACTTTACCTTTCAATCATTGAGGGCAGAAGAATAGGAAGCAAGCCATACATATTCATGAGGCATAATCATCAACATTCCAAAAGCGTCTCGAGACACTGGCTTAAAGGAACAAGACCCACTCCAGAAGGGTGAGCGTGCTCAGAGAGGATCCTTTTAACATGGGGATTAAAATAACCACACAGAAACATCTTTTGCTACATGCCTTGTAAGGTGGTAGGGTTTCCCCATGTCCTTTTATTAAGATGAACCCCACCCCGCAAAAAAATAAAAAGCTGGGCATCCTATTCTTGCAGGCCACATATGCTGAAGCAAACCAAAAAACAGCTATCCCTAAAAATTCACACTTACCCCAATGCTGTGATGCAGTTCTCCAGCAAAACAATGCACATATTAGTGAAAATAATGCGCATATATATATATATATATATATATATATATATATATATATATAGGCTGGAAGAAGCTCTGGCGCAGCCCTGCAGATGAGCACCAGAAGAATGGACCAAAACAAACGGGGTATTCTGGGATCCAAACAGAAGCCTGGGTTGGCTTCTGTGATCCTGGATGTCCCTCTTAAAATGGGACACTTGTGGGGGGGTATATATAAATCACAAATAGATGCAAAATGCAGAGAACCAAATTTAAGACCTGGGAAATGAGATACTGAGGGAACTGAAGCTGACAAATCTTTCCATCCCTAATACTGAGTCAGACCAGTTGGTCCCTGTAGCTCAGCGTTGTCTACACTGACAGAGTTTCGGAACAGAGACTCTCCCAGCCCTGCCAGGAAAGCCATTGCTCCTGAAACTTGAGAGAAAAGAAAGGAAGGGTCATTGGACCTGGTCCAGCAGGCTCCTCTTGTTGTTGTTGTTGTTTAGTCGTTTAGTCATGTCCGACTCTTCGTGACCCCATGGACCAGAGCATGCCAGGCACTCCTGTCTTCCACTGCCTCCCGCAGTTTGGTCAAACTCATGCTGGTAGCTTCGAGAACACTGTCCAACCATCTCGTCCTCTGCCGTCCCCTTCTCCTTGTGCCCTCCATCATTCCCAACATCAGGGTCTTTTCCAGGGAGTCTTCTCTTCTCATGAGGTGGCCAAAGTATTGGAGCCTCAGCTTTATGATCTGTCCTTCCAGTGAGCACACAGGGCTGATTTCCTTCAGAATGGGTAGGTTTGATCTTCTTGCAGTCCATGGGATTCTCAAAAGTCTCCTCCAACACCATAATTCAAAAGCATCATTTCTTCAGCGATCAGCCTTCTTTTATAGTCCAGCTCCTCTTATGTTCTAATAATAATAATAATAATAATAATAATAATAATAATAATAATAATTTATTTATATCCCACCCTCTGCAGCCAAAGCCGGGCTCAAAGAGGCTAACAACAGTAAAAATAACACAATTTACATAAAATCACAATCAATTGTAATATATTCTAAAATCAATTTATTCTAAAATCAATTCAGAGTCAAATTAATGGCAACCATTGGGCTAGAGTTTTATGAGGATTACAGAAGGAGGGGGTCAGACTGTGCCTTGGCCAAAGGCCTGGTGGAACAGCTCTGTCTTGCAGGCCCTGCAGAAAGATGTCAAGTCCCGCATATGTGGGAAGAGGTGACCTTTATAGTCCTCTTCTCAGCCTACCAAGTGTTTCGCTACCACTGATTTTGCTGCTGCTGCTCCTCTGAGCAGATGGTGTCTACAACTCTCTGGGACAGTGGTTTTTGGTGGCACTGAGGAGAGAGTGCTGTTGCTGGCCCTCTCCCTATCACTCTTGTTGCCGGTGCAAGAAATGGCATAAGGGAGGTCCTGGGGAGCATCTGTTCCTTAGGATCATTATCAAATCACTTACCCATTGCACTCTTGGCATTTCCTGCATATAAAGTAAAGGTAAAGGGACCCCTGACCACTAGGTCCAGTCGTGGCCGACTCTGGGGTTGCAGTGTTCATCTCACTTTATTGGCCGAGGGAGCCGGCGTACAGCCTCCAGGTCATGTGGCCAGCATGACTAAGCCGCTTCTGGCGAACCAGAGCAGCACACGGAAACACCATTTACCTTCCCGCCGGAGTGGTACCTATTTATCTACTTGCACTTTGACGTGCTTCCGAACTGTTAGGTTGGCAAGAGCAGGGACCGAGCAACGGGAGCTCACCCCGTTGCAGGGATTCGAACCGCCGACTTTCTGATTGGCAAGTCCTAGGCTCTGTGGTTTAACCCATAGCGCAGATAGCTGTATGTTATATATCACTAATGATAAGCAGGCAAGAGAAAGCTATCCCATGTAACCTCGCTGGTAATCTGATGTTAGGCTATGGAATTTTGTGGTTCAGACTGCTGTTAAATATGCTTTCTATTATCACTCTTCTATTAAGTTTTAAGAAGCATAGCTGCACTATCTGTTATTTGTTACAAAACGTTGCATCTGCTAGCTGAAGTCCTGGGATCCGGGAAAGGACACTGAGAGCTCCAAGTATCTTTGAAATTTAGCATCTGTACTCAGATTTCGACAAGGAGATTAAAGACCAGGATCTTGTCAGAATTGCTCATGTTGACAAAAAGCATGCGGAGAACTTGAAACAGCTTTTACAGGGCTGTTTTGGGCTTAGGGACCCTCCAAATCCCTAAGCATGTATGCCTAGTCAGAAACATCTTACTGCTCAAGCTTTTCCCTCTTAACTCAGTCTAGCTTTTTCCCAGGGTGGTTTCGAAATAAAAACTTTGTTCTGACTTTGTACGTGCAGACAGAGTAGTCCTAAACCTGTTTACTTGGAAGTAAGGCTGTCTGATTTCAATGGGACCGACCCACTTGTAGTTATACAGGAAACCGAAGCCTGAGCTATGCAAAGAGCCCAGTGAATCAGGCTCTAGGAGCTGCCTTCTATGCTTTTGAGTCTTACTAGTTAAGATGCAAGAAGTTGCTGACCTGGAGAGAAAACGTGGAAATTGCAATAATAGCTTAATAGCTACTTTCAAAAGGATTACAATATCTAATTTGTTTGGCTTCTGATTGCCTAAATAAAGATTAACCACCAGAAAAGATACTGAGGTAGATTTTTTTAAAACATGATTATGCAAGTCCCATGAATTCATCTTGATTTGGTTGCACAAAGCTTACACCAAGATTAGACTATGCCTGATCTTTATTCAATATCCATTCTCATTTGGTTGGGGTAAGGTCATACAGCAATCAGCATTTAACTTGCATTTATCCTGATTTGTTTTCAAGGTATTTCTATGCCTCCCCTGTGAATTGTTCATTTGTTCTACTCTTTTCAATACATTTCCCCCTCACTTTCCTAAACGCAAAAAGTCAATTTCTTGTTTGAAGATCAGCAAAGCAATCCCAGAAGGTGTCCTGGCTCGTGCCAGGGTGCCAGTCTTTAAAGAGGACGTTCTGGGATCCAAACAGAAGCTGGGATTTGCTTCTATGATCTGGGGTGTCCCACTTAAAATGGGACAGTCGGGTGTGTGTGGAATCGCCTCTTCGGCACAATTATTAAAGAAGCCCCATCTTCATTTTTCTCCTGATCACCTACACTTCCTATTACATAATTTGTTGTTGCTGTAGCAGAAGTGTTCTTTGCAAGATCTTCTTTCACCGGCTCTGTGACTTCTTGGAAATGAGTCCAGATTGTCCACTGCCTCTAAATGTCGCAGATGGCAAATCTAACACTTCTGAGAAAACGACAGCATGATCTCATGTTGAGACGAGGTACTTGGATATAGTTATTCTTCTTCCAAGGGTCAAATGCGAAATTCAAATCTTACATTTTGTGCTTGGGGAGCCATATTGGTGAGAATTAGATATGAATAGGGCAAGAAATGCATCTTCTTAAAACAGCTTTTGAAAGAAAAACCACCGAAGTAACAGCTTCGTAAGCTCCTACGAAAGCTTACTTGGCAGTGAGTTCATTGGACGCAGTGGGGCTTACTCTCCAGTAAAGCACAGGACTGGATTTCTGTTTTCTTCACTGGGTGCCAAAGGTGATCTCTCCCAAGCACTGCTACTGTTTCTAGTCAGGAGTGTGAAATGGAAGAATTAATTGAATACCGTTCCTGCATGCATAAAACAGAAGTTTAAATATCAGCATACTTGCTGGAATTTCACGCATAACTGATCCAGATTATACACTCCAACATTTATGAGACTGAAACGGGTGCACTTGTATTAAATTAGCAACTCCCAACATCTGGGATTTGATATATAACCCCCTACTCACCCCATGACTGTTAATTTCAAAACATGCAGCTTACAGGAATCAACATCGTTGCCATATTTAGACTGCAATTCTAAACAGAGTTATTAGGTTTAAGTCCCACCTGACATAGCGGAGCTCACCTCTAAGTCAGGGGTGGGGGACCTTGGCTTTAGCCCTTCTGCACCTCTCTATCAATTTCCCCCCCCCCCTGATGCTCTCATGGACTGAAATTCCACTTTCTTACCATCCGCAACACACCTAGCCACCTGAGATCCAGCGCCGCGGGCCTTCTGGCGGTCCCCTCATTGCGAGAAGTGAGGCTACAGGGAACCAGACAGAGGGCCTTCTCGGTAGTGGCGCTCGCCCTGTGGAACGCCCTCCCATCAGATGTCGAAGAGATAAACAACTACCTGACATTCAGAAGACATCTTAAGGCAGCCCTGTTCAGGGAAGTTTTTAATATTTAATGCTGTACTGTTTTTAACACTTGATTGGGAACCACCCAGAGTGGCTGAGGAAACTCGGCCAGATGGGCGGGGTATAAATAATAAATGATGATGATGATGATGATGATGATGATGATGAGATGCTTTTCCCCGTCCCTCTGTCTCCTCCTCCCCTGTCCTTGATTAAGATCAGCAAACATACAGGCGCTTTTTCACTTCACTCAGCAGTCCATAGGGTCCTTCCTCAGACTGAGGCATTGGGGCAAACCGACCTCAGAGAGCCACCACATAGAGCCACTGGCTGCTTCATTTAAGCAGTCTTCACGGCAGTAGCACTGCAGGCCCTCTCCCACAATCCTTCATCCCAAAGAAAGGCCTTTCCCCAGAGTAAGGCATTGGGGGGGGGGGGGCAAGAACAGACAGGCTGGGGGAGGCAAAGCTGCGCATGGCCGTGTAGGAGGTCAGGAGGTTGGCGCTGAGGTAGGCTGAGAGCCAGTCCACTCCTCCTGAGACAAACGTCTCCATTTGCCTAATGGGAGCGCTGGCCCTGCTCATCTGCCATGGTGGCATCGAAGCAGAGTAGGCAAAGCAGCCCCCTTCTCTGTTGACATGGAGAGCGAGGGTCCTGGATCGTGGCGCTTGATGCCCTCTTTTGAGACCTGCCCTTGACAGGTGCCAAATGTTCCTGGTGAGAACAGCAGCCCTGCTGCTTCAAATCTGTATATATTTCATGCCTCTCCTAGCCTTAGTCATAGAACACTATAACCAAGCAGCCCTCTTTTCTTGTAGCCCCGACACTAAAGCTCTTTGCCAGCAGCTTCCCTGGAGCTCGGTGCATTGTGTGGGCACAATAGATGAGAGATGAAAGTCCGCAGGAATCCTCTTGAGAGGGAAGCATTAAGGATATGACTTTTACAAACATCAAGGTGGTTTAGACTGTTTGACAAGGATGATATTTCTATATTGCTTTTCAGCACTGGCCTGGCACCTAGAAGACATCGAGCTTAAATTTTTATCATTTTCGTGTCCTTTCCCACATAAATAACTTTGTGTCTGATAAAGCTGAATCTGCAGAACTAGTTCTCCTGCACAATAAGGGTATCCAATTATTATTATTTCCCCCTATAGCCAACTTCCATTTCTTGAAAGATTATTCTATTCTCCAGACAGAGGTTTCGGGGACAAGATTGAATTTCCCCTTCTAAATCAACACCTTTACACGTAGCCCTTACAACAGGCACAGGGGATATTTGGCCCTCCAGATGTTGTTGAACTACAACTCCCATAAGCCCCAGCAAGCATGGCCAATGACAAAAGGTTGAAGGAGTTGGTTAGAGAATTAAGAGGCAATAAGAGAGCTGTCTTCAAATATTTTAAGGGCTTTCACATAGGTCAAGGACAGCCATCATGGTGCCCTCTAGATGTTGTTAGACTATAATTCCCAGGAGCTTCAGCCAATGGTCAGAGAAGGTTGTGTAAGCAGGGCATGATAGACAGACAGCATTTTTCATTCCTGCTTTGCCACCTGAGTATATATGGGAAGCCAGTCAAATGGTTGCCAACAAAACACACATCCTGGTGTTGTGCTAATATGGCTGTCTGGATCAGATGTTTTCAATGTTTTCAGACCCAGGACCCACTTTTAATCCAAACATGCATTTGCATTTCTTAAAGGTGGTGGTAGGGCTGTTGTTGTGACCCACTTTGGATCAGGTGATGGCTATGAATATGTGGGACGGGTGGAAGGTGAAGAGAGGACACCAATCACCTCTTTTATGAACAGTTATCTTGCTGTGAGCATCTGTAAATATACAACCCTTTGATCTGTCTACAATTTGTCTGCAGATTACGTTGGCGAAAGGAGCTACTCTAAGGATTACCGTTTGATAACTTAATTAGCCGTTCTTCCAAGTCAAGTACAGGGGCTTGAAAACCCCCTTTTCTCATCAGGCAACATGGATATATCCTTAGAAGCGTTGGCACGGGGCTGGAATAAAGTTAATGCGTACAAGTTGCTTTTATTCCATTCTCATGCGTATGCAGTGCCTTTTTCCCTAGGAAAAATAGGTGCCCGTACTCACCGTGAAGTTGTTACAGTAAGTAAAAAGACGTAGGGCTACTGGTACTGCGGATCCTTGAGTACCCCCTGGAAAAAAGCGCTGTGCCTATGCAAATGCAGAGATTCCCAAGGGACTTAATTAGGGCAGGGGAAAGGATTTGCTTTCTCACCTTACACAGCAGGTGGGTGACCAGTATATCTGTAAGAGGTGCCAGCTGCAGAGGGTTGTATTTTTCTGGGTGGCTTTTAATCTTAGCCGGCCTTGAAAGGCTGGCCTGCCTGCGCTGCATAGCAAACAGACAGGTTTTTTATTTTTCTAAACCAAGAGACTTCTTCTCAGTGCTTAAAAAGGGAAGTCATGTTCAGGGATGATCTTGCCACTAGGTATGAATGAGCTGTTACACAACTCCCTGGCAGCATGAATAGAGGAATTGTGTGGTTTTCCTGTACTGTGAAGCCAAGCTTGTTAAAACTGTTTGGAGAATGGACCCTTCTTATACTGTTTCCATGCTTCTGTTTAACACTTACGTTAAGTTATTTCTGTTTTTCTGACTCCGATTAATTTTGATACTAGCAAACTTTTATTAATAATATCAGCTTAATATTGTTTTGCATCGTCATAGCTGTTTTCCTCTTATTACCTCCCACCTTGGTTCAACCACATCAACAGTTTTTGGGGTGTGTTTTACACCACAATGATATTCCCAGTGTATGGTGTGGTAGAATGTAGACTTCAGATAATATTTGTGGCTCTGGCATCAGGTGAAGTGTGCTTGACAACATCCAAACATCCAGTGTCAGAAAACGCTAATTCAAAGAAGGTAAAAAATTTCTCTGCAGGAAATATATGTCCTTGCATGTTGAGTAAACAACACAAGTTATGTTCCTTGAATAAATTATGATTTTTATTTTCAATTGCAAACAACGAAAAACTTATAGTTTAAAGTAAAAATGTTCAGAAAATACTGCAAACTCTCTAGAATAAAACTGAGAACCAACACGGACAGTTTTGCAAGGTGTTTTCCAATTAAGAAACCCATCTTTGGTTAATGCCCCCAAACAATGCTATATGGTTTGTGCCAACCTACACACTTCTGATACCCCACAAACTTCTTGACAGGTTTAACTTATTATTATTTTTAGGGGGGGGCTATTTTTACGACCCCAATCTGCTTACATTGGCTGGGGTAAATAAATATACCCCAATGGCAAAACTCAGTGCATTTCTGGGACATTTTATGATATAGGTGGTTTTTTTGTTTGCAGAAGAAAAACAGCAAATGGTAACTGGCTGAAACCTGGGGATGTTGTATAGGTGACAAATTTGTAACAGTGCCCTAGAAAGACTACCCTGTAGCTCTACTTATGCATACACTCCACAATTAAAAGTGCATCTGGGGTATGTTTCTTGCCCACAAAACTGGACGAAGGTTAAACTTCTACCCCTTCACCCTAGCAGCCTCAATCCATCCTGAGTGTCTCTACAGGTTTCTCTTTCTTTCTTAAATGGCAGGAGCCATTCTGATCACGAGCCTCTCACAGTGTCATGTCCAGTTGCACCCTTAGCCGGTGCCTAGAAGAACCCATCTTTGGGGGAGTTAATGGGAGCTAGTTTGTCTTGGCAAAAGGAGTGAAAAGTCCCTGCGAGCCTCTTTGGTTTGGTCCGTTGGCTCCAGTGTTGGGCAGATCAGTAAGCAGCAACGTCTCGGTACTGCGATTTGCCTCGAGACAAGGAAAGGACAGATTTCCAGATAATTAAGCCAAGAGTCCACGCCAGACTGTTCTTTCCGAGCCATTTGCTTCCTCTTCGCCACCAGACTGCCTTTCAAGGCGCTGTCTTTCTTCTGTAAACATCCACTGCTGGGACAAACCCAGAACCCTTCAGAGATAGCCCAGAAGGAGGGCTGTGTGTGGTCTAGCGGTGCTCCCTGCAAGTTTAACAGGAGCTGCTGCTGCTGCTGCTTCGGATACGGAGTTCCCCTACTGTTAATATCCCTATGCAGAAGACAGATCCTGTGAAGGACCAGCAATAGGAGCTGTAGAGGGACCTGAAGCACCGAGGCCAAATGCGGCCTCCAGACCTCTCTGCCTGGCCCTTGGGACCCTCTCCAGACCACCCACTCCATCTCTCCTGGCCACACTAGCCTGGCATTGCAATCTCCTTGCATGCTGTTTGCCAAGCTGGAATGTGTGCTTGAACTCTGATCGTGCTTCTTGCTTGCCCGGACAGAGGCTAGAGAGGGAAGAGTGAGCATGTAGGAGCTAGTCTACAAAGATAAAATTCACATTTGTTGTCCTGCCCAAGCTTGCCACTTGCCACTGGCATGCGGTCCCTGGAAGGTTACCCAGAGGAGAATGTGGCCCTCAAGCTGAAAAGGGCTCCCTGCCAGGAGGGAGCCAGCAGTAAATCACACCAAGAGAGGCGGAGTTAACTCTTTATTAGCAAAACAGGAGTCTCAGGCCTAATGTGCACAGCAACTCCCAGCAGGTCTTGCTCCCCCATGAAGCAGTTGCTGAGACTGAAGGACACCGCCTTCCCACAGCTATCTAATCCCCTCCTCTCCAGGGTTTCCCCCAAGCAATCTGAGACTCCACCTCTGCCCTTTTCATGCCTCTTCTGGTTCTGGGAGAGCAGGGGAAAGATAAGCTTGTCACAGCAGGAGGGGGAGACACCATGACTTCTTCACCAGACTAATCCATCTGTGCCTCTTGGCTTCCTTCCTCTCCTGCGTCTGATTCTGGACTTCCGTCTGCCACAGACTCCCCCAGCTCACTAAGCCCTGTTACCTCTTCAGCTGCGGACACCTCCTCCTCCCAGTCTTCTCCATCTGACCACTCACGATCATCCCACCACCACTTCCCTGACTCTGAGCCTTCTTCCCTTGGTGCCTTCCACCACTCCTCTGCATCTAGCCAGTCCATGACAGTCCCCTTCCCTGCTGTAGGGCAAAGTGTTCAATCAGAATACAGTGGTGCCTCGCAAGACGAAATTAATCCGTTCCGCGAGTCTCTTCGTCTTGCGGATTTTTTCGTCTTGCGAAGCACGGCTATTAGCGGCTTAGCGGCTACAGGAATAAACTCGTTCCCGCAACTGCAAGTCTCGACCCCTAGGGAGCATCTGGCCATTGCATAAGCCTTGTCTGGCCTCTTAAGCAGTCCCTCCTGATGCGCTTACATAACACAAGCCCCGACTGCCGCCATCCCAGCGACCCCGGAAGATAAGATCTGTAGCAAGCACCCCTGGAGCCCTCCGGCTGCCGATTGCCTTTACAGACCTGAGCTCGCCTTTGCAGTCACTTTGAGAAAAAGGGAAAAAAAACTCGCAAGAAGTTTCGTCTTGCGAAGCAAGCCCATAGGGAAAATCGTCTTGCGAAGCGACGCAAAACCCTTTCGGCTTGCGCGTTTTTCGTTTTGCGAGGCATTCGTCTTGCGGGGCACCACTGTAGTAGATGGTGAGGGATTCTTCCTGGTGCCCCTGCATTCGAACACCCAGTTCATTGTTTCCTTCATTTCAAGCTGCTCTGGGTGGAGGCCTCTCAACTCCCGTTGCCCCTCGATAGAGAGTGACTCAGCGCAGAATGCTTCTGCCTTTGATTTCCAGGACAATGGATCTTGTTGCCTTTTATGCCTTTCAGGGATGATGTTCCAGGCAGAGGTTTCCCCTCCTCTTGGCTTTGCTTATTCAGTCTGTCAGACTGCGAAAGAGGACTGATTTCTGCGTTCCTCCCTGCTTGGCCAAAGAGGGGGGGAAATAAGGCACTGGAAGGAATAGGGCAGTTGATTCCATTCAGACAAACAACCATTACACACAGTCCCCTCCTGGACCAGGCAACTTCGTACCCCCCTTTTCTGGGATGTTATCCTACTTTAATGTTGCATGAGGAAGTCTGCTGCCACCTGGAGCAGACAGGAGAGGACAGGTTGGCGACATGCAGCCCCGCCCAATTTCGAAAGCCCTCTGTGGGTGATCGGTTCAAATTTCTATCAAGAGATATTTTGGCACCTGAGGCGAACCACACGCACCCTGCAGGGGAAGGAGGAGGAAAAACTTTGGGAACAAGGCGGGGAATCAATTCATCTTACCTGATGGTTGAAATGGGAATCAAAGGCTGTCATGCCGCCCCCCCCCCCCGCTCTGAATCACGCTGGGTGTGGGCAGAACCCAGGAGACCCCAGAGGGCACTTTCTCCATGGGGAGAGAGGAAACCGGCGGCTGAGAGGCTGCTGTAGAGGCAGCATGGAAGGAGGCTGCTGAGGAGGCGGCAGATCTGGAATGTGTGGCAGTGGCAGCAGGCGATGCATTCTTTGGCGGCCTCTTTTGATCCTGCCGCCCGAGGCAGTCGACTCACCTTGCCTCATTGTTGGTCCAGTTCTGAAAAGCTGTATGTTCTTCTTTCAGCATTCTGCTGGGCAGGCAGGGAGAAGAAGAGGCAGAGTGGAGACACTTACAAGTGTTCTATGTGCTTTACCTCACTTGTTGTTGTTTAGTCGTTTAGTCGTGTCCGACTCTTCGTGACCCCATGGACCAGAGCACGCCAGGCACTTCTGTCTTCCACTGCCTCCCGCAGTTTGGTCAGACTCATGCTGGTAGCTTCGAGAACACTGTCCAACCATCTCGTCCTCTGTCTTCCCCTTCTTCTTGTGCCCTCCATCTTCCCCAACATCAGGGTCTTTTCCAGGGAGTCTTCTCTTCTCATGAGGTGGCCAAAGTATTGGAGCCTCAGCTTCAGGATCTGTCCTTCCAGTGAGCACTCAGGGCTGATTTCCTTCAGAATGGATGGATCTGAACTTCTTGCAGCCCATGGGACTCTCAAGAGTCTCCTCCAGCACCATAATTCAAAAGCATCAATTCTTCAGCGATCAGAGCATTCCAAATCCATTAAAATCTTTGCTCTCCAGTGAATCCTAAGTTTACTTGTCATTCTGGCACGATATTAACCCAAACAATACTCCAGCTGAGGCCTTATCTGATCTGGGTAGAGCCCAATACATAGTGCAGTATTATCTTAGTGCAACCTAAAAGTTGTTGGGGGAAAAGTGAAGAATTTCTGCTCCAGAAATGTAGGAGTCAATCACTGCTGGATGGAAAATTGTGGATTAGCCTTTTGCTCAACCGTCCCAATGCAGCGTGTGTTTTATCCCTCTATCCAGAAGATGGCGCCATTGTGCCACCAGGAACCATTGGCTCCATTGTTTTCAATGTCTGCCGGAGGTAAAAGGATTTGTTTCCATAACAATGCCTCTGTTTGTGGACATATTGCTGCTGGAAAAGACATCGTCTTGGACTGCCATAGTCTACAAAGTATTGAACTGCAAAGGCCAACAGCCCTGAGGTGATAAATCAGAATCATTGTTGAGGAAACAGTCGTCGTGCTTTCCCCCACCCTTATAATTAACCGATCTAGCGCTAATTTGCATGGTTCTGGATGATGCTGGTGCATCATAAAACAAGATGCAGAGTCGCAAGGGGGGGCAATCTCTTTAATGGGGGCCAGTTCGAGTTTACGATGCAAATAGCAAGCTGCCAAATCACACGGAACTCTTCTTCAAGGGCACAACTCCCATCAGCCCTGACCATTGCCCATGCTGGCACCTCTGGTTAATAGAGAGGAGAGGGTAGCCACCTCCTTTGTGTTTATTCATTAGCCGTCCCTCTGTCCAGCTAATTAGTTTTACACTCCGGCTATTACAATATAAACATCAGTATGGGGTTATGTGTAATACTTATGTATGCCAATGGAAGCAAACCCTTTACAGTGGTGCCTCGCAAGACGAAAAGAATCCGTTCTGTGATTCTCTTCGTCTAGCAGTTTTTTCATCTTGCGAAGCAAGCCCATTGAAGGATTAGCGGATTAGCACTATTAGCGGCTTTTAGCGGCTTATCTGCTGATCGGATCAGCTGATAAGCGGCTTAGCGGCTTAGAAAATGGGGGGGGGGAAACCCGCAGGAACTCGCAAGACATTGTCGTCTTGCGAAGCAAGCCCATAGGAGATTCGTTTTGCGAAGCACCTCCAAAACGGAAAACTCTTTTGTCTAGCGAGTTTTCCATCTTGCGAGGCATTCGTCTTGCGGGGAACCACTGTACTTGCAAAGTGTATGTGTGTTTAAGAGAGAGAGAGACACTAAGGGAATGCACATTATTCTGTCCTCATTTTTCACACCAGCCCTGTGAGGTAGCTTAGGCTGAGAGAGTAGTGACTAGACTAAGGTTTCCCACTGAACTCCCTGGCTGAGTGGGAATTTGAACTTGGGTCTCCCCCTGGTTTTAGTCCAACAGCTTAAAACAGGAGTGGGAAGACTCCAACTTCTGTCTGCAATAGCAAGTCCAGACAATGGTCAGGTCTTTATTTATTTATTTGATTTATTTGTTAGAGCCCTTTATCACAAGAGCACAAGTTAAAAATACAGAGTAAAAGCACAAATAAATAGTTAAAACAAAAGCAACAAAACAGTACCCCGCTTTGCAAAGACACATTTAAAAGGCTGTAGAATATTAATTAGCCCAAGGCCTGGTTTTCGCCTGGTGCCTAAAAATCTATACAGAAGGCTCCAGGGAACCTCCCTGGGGAGAGCATTCTACAAATGGGGAGCCACTGCAGAGAAGGCCCCGTTCTTGTGTTGCCACTCTCCAGACTTCTCGTGGAGGAGGCACAAGAAGAAGTGCCTCAGAGGATGATCTCAGGTCTAGGTTAGTTTATATGGTGAGAGGCGAGCCATTTAAGGTTTTCTAGGGCAAAACCAGCACTTTGAATTGAGCCCAGAATAGCTAATTGGCAGCCAGTGCAGTCAGACCAGGATCAGTGTAATAGGCTCAAACTGTCTTGCCCTGGCCACCAAATTCTGCACCGGCTGAAACTCCCAAACCATCTTCAGAGGCAGCCCTACGCATAACCTATGTAGAGAGTTTTAGTCCAGCAACATCTGGTGCTTTTGCTCAATTTCCCTGTGGGGTGGTGAGCTAGAAAAGGCCATTGGCTGGCCTGCTCCTGAGCGCCCTCTCTGGCCATGGGAAGTCCTTGGTCCAAGCAATGAAGCAGGTCGGACGTCTCCTAGCGTGCAGTTGGAGAAAGTCCCAGTGCAAAACTGCCAAAGCAGAGGCACAAGTGTGTAGTTGCTCCTGCCATATGGCAGGTGGTAGCAAAGAGAGCATACCGGGTATCTCTCTGCCTCTGCTGCCTTGTCTGCTCAGAAGGAAGTTATGCTGAGTTCAGAGGAGCCTTGCTGGTTCAGAGGAGGCAGAATAAGATTGCAGACTTAGGCTGTTCTCGCAGGACTGAGCCGTGTGTTTCTGAGCAGGAAGGGAAACGAAGGAAGAAGAAAGGAAGGTGGAGCGTGGCCATCCTCTTCTGCAAATCTAAAGGGCAATCACTGTATAATCCAGGAGGGAGCTGGAGCCAGCTACTCTTGAGATCTCCACAGTTCCCTGCTAATAGGGTGTGTTGTGTGTTTTTGCTCATGAAAAGGGAAGAATCAGAGTTGTGGTTTCCAGCTTCATTATAACAGGACAAAGAGATTTGTTTTGAGCCCACCTGTGGCATGAAATACTGCAAGTGTGATCAGGTTGTTGGTGTTTTTCTTGTGTGTGTGTGTGTGTGTGTGTGTTTGGTTGATTCTCCCCCACATTGTTGTTGAAAAATCTTCACATTTGCTTTCATGAGCTTATAGCTAATAGATTCCTTTCTTGGGCTTGGACAGCTTGTTCCCAACCTAGTGCCCCCTGGTTGTTCTTGGACTCAAACTCCTATCAGCCCCAGCCAGCATGGTTAATGTTTGGGGGTGTCTGGGAGTCACAGTCTAGCAATTTCTGGGGGGAACCACATTAGCTACTTCAGTTCTATCTAATGGTCCCTTTCCACAGAAAAGCAGTTACCCATTTTAGAAACAACCAAATACGCTCACCACAAATGGCCGTGATCCCTCCCACTGCTGCTTCCATTAGCTGGTGCAATTAAACACCTCTCCAGATGACCTGCTCCTTAATAATAATGCCCAGGCAGCGGAGGGAATGAGAAAGAAGCCTGACTCATTCATCAAGCAGCGAGCGAGGAGCAAAAGGGAGAGTTGGGAACCGGGAGCCCCAGAGAGGCATGAAGGAAGAATGAAAAGGAGTGGGAAGATAAACATGTACTGGAGATGCCGGGACGCTTTTCCCAATATACTAATTATTTTCTCAGACAAAACTCGCTTGGAACAGAGCCATCTTTAGCCTGTAGGGGAAAGAGGTGCAAATTTAAACACAGACCCATAGCAGAGAAGGAAAGCAGTGACGGCAGAGGCACCTTGAAGGATGAATTTCTCCCACAGTTTTCATCCTGGGAGCACCCTGCTTTTGCTCCCTGCCTATTGCTACCCTAACAGAGCACTGAACATTTCACTTTCTCAGCAGGCAGCATCCTGCGGGCCAAGGAACCATATCCAGCCCTATAGCCCTCTCTGTCTGGCCCCTGAGACTCTCCCCAGGCAGGCCACACCACCTCCCTGCAGGCCACATCCCTCAACAACCTCCCCTCACCCCCTGAGGGGTTTTGGGGGGAGGGCCTGACTGTAATATGTCCCTGTACTCTGATGGTGTCAATACTTTCCTGGATGGTGATTAGGGAGGTGTGTGTGTGTGTGTGTGTGTGTGTGTGTGTGTGTGTGTGTATGTGTAGAAACTTGCCTATTGTATACAAATGTATTGTTGACATTCATTGCTCTGCCCACTTTTGACCTCCGAATCCACTCGTTCCTGGTGTGTGGCCCACAGAAAATTTCCCATAAGCAAGTGTGGCCCTCAGAACTAAAATAGTCGCCTACCTTTTATATAGGGCTTCATGGGTCTATGAGGTTTCCACGTGTGCGGAGATGACATGTGATGGAGATGTGGGACTGTACTTCCCAGCCATATGTGGTGGGTGTTTAAGTCCTGTTTCTACACCTGTCATGGACTGGTAGGAGATGAGGGAGGCCAAGAGGCAGAGATGAGTCAGGCTGGTGAAGAAGCCAAGGTATCTCCCCCTCTTGCTGAGATAAGCTGCCCTCTTGTCTTTCAGGATCAGGGGAGGTATGAAGTGGGGGGAGCAAAGGAAGGCACCCTGGGGCAGTCTCAGATTTCTTGGAGAAACCCTGGAGAGGAGGAGACTTAGGCAGCTGAGGAAAGGCAGGAACCTTCAGTCTCCACAACTGCCGCATAGGGACAAGACCTATCAGAGCCGAGTCGCTGTGCTCCTTAGGCCTGACACTCTTGTGCATATCCTGGTTGTTTCTAATAAAGAGTTAACTTCACCTACTCTGTGTGATTTACTGCTGGCTCACTTCTGACACCAGATACCCCTGGGTTGGGCATCCTGTTTGCAGAGTTGTTATGTGCATTGGAACTAACACACATAGGCCCAAGAATTACCGACGATTGAAGAATGGAGAATGAAGTTAATGGACTATGCAGAACTAGATAAACTAACAGGAAGGATTCGAAACTGGCGGGACCATAAATTCATGGAAGACTGGAGTAAATTTACAGACTACTTGAAAAGTATTTGTGAAGATCAGACAACGTTTGTAGGTTTGCAAGAAGTTTTGTGAAGGTTTGGAAGTATTGCAAAATTGGAGAAGGGGAAGGATGATTTGTTAAGAGATGTAAAGGCAATATTAAGTTAAGAAATGCATAAGAAGTGGTTAAAACGGTGGATCATCAGAGGTGCTGATGGAAGTCTAAAAAGATTGTATAAGTGATAAGTTTTGTGGTACATTTTATAATTTATATGTTAAAATCAATAATATTTTTTTAAAAAAAGGAATTAACACACATAGGCCCAAAGTGCACAGCCACTTCCTATATAGAACTGGCCTTAGCCTCTACACACTGAGAAAGAGGTAAGGCTTGTTGATCTGTGACAGAGGGAGTGTAAACCATTTTTTTGTCCAGATCTCAGGTCCAGTCTCTAACATCTACAGGTAGAGCTGGAAAAGACTCTCATAAGAACGCAGTAAGAACCTGCCAACAATCACGCTGCAGAATTCTGCACTACTAGAAGCTGGCAACCGTACCTCCAATTACTCTGTACTACAAGGCAGCGTTCTTATGAGGCATCTGGTTCTTAGCCAATACATGGCGAAATACCTGTCGGTTGCAGTCAGGGCCTGCTGGGGCTAGACCTGGAAGCTGCTAAATTTGGGTCATTGTGCGGTTGCAGGTTGGAGCACCTCCTTGGGCAGCAAATGGATCCCAGGTACAGGAATGCTCTGCCCACTCAGGCTGGCTACTCCCCAGGAAGGGTTAAAAGGGTTTCCCTGTTCAGGCTGAAACTTGGCCTGGGAATGGATAAATTCCATTGGCTCTGACTCTTGCCTTGTTTTGCCTTCCCAGTTCTTACTCCTCGCTTGGTCCCAGGAGGCAAATAGCAGTTGGGCAGGGGGTGGGGATTTTTATTTTAGCATGAATATTCTCTTGTAATCCTGAGTGGGCCAGAAGGAGAGACCCCATACGGTTGGCCTGTATTTTATTCCTATGTTACAGACAGTTGGAGTGAGGCTGAGGCAGTATGAAAGCAGCTTCCTGAACTCCTGGCTATAAGAAGATGCAAATGGGGGACTTTCTGGTTCATAGGTGCTGCTTTATACCACCTCTCACAGCCCTTTGGTTGATCAGTGGGGATCAGGTTTCATAAATGGGGATGGAAGTGATACACATCCTTGTTTATATTTGCACTATCAATATTCTGATATGTTAATGGAATTGGAAAATAATGAAGATGGCCACAATTAAATATAGAATCATAGAATCATAGAGTTGGAAGAGACCACAAGGGCCATCCAACCCCCTGCCAAGCAGGAAACACCATCAGAGCACTCCTGACATATGGTTGTCAAGCCTCTGCTTAAAGACCTCCAAAGAAGGAGACTCCACCACACTCCTTGGCATCAAATTCCACTGTCAAACAGCTCTTACTGTCAGGAAGTTCTTCCTAATGTTTAGGTGGAATCTTCTTTCTTGTAGTTTGGATCCATTGCTCCGTGTCTGCTTCTCTGGAGAAGCAGAAAACAACCTTTCTCCCTCCTCTATGTGACATCCTTTTATATATTTGAACATGGCTATCATATCACCCCTTAACCTCCTCTTCTCCAGGCTAAACATGCCCAGCTCCCTTAGCCGTTCCTCATAAGGCATCGTTTCCAGGCCTTTGACCATTTTGGTTGCCCTCCTCTGGACACATTCCAGTTTGTCAGTGTCCTTCTTGAATTGTGGTGCCCAGAACTGGATACAGTACTCCAGGTGAGGTCTGACCAGAGCAGAATACAGTGGCACTATTACTTCCCTTGATCTAGATGCTATACTCCTATTGATGCAGCCCAGATATGGCCTTCACTAGTAGCTTTTGTTTATTATACTTCCTGTAATATCTCAACCAGTTAGTCATTAGACTCTTTGGACCTTAGGCAGCCTTTTATTATGGCTGAAAATACACATCCCCCCCCCTTTTGCATGCATTGATCTCAGCACCATGCAAGTGCACATCCATCCTTCAATGTGTCACAAGCGAAGGGATGGCACCCTGCCCTTTGAAGAGGGAGCTGTACTGTAACAGCTTCCGAGGACCCTTGATGAGCATTAAGTGGGCCTTAATTTGCCCCTGGGTTCTCTGGGACTCTGTTCTGAAGGTCTGAAATATGGGAAGTCATAAATAAACCAGAAGGCTTTGGAAAATGGTGCGGAGCAGACAGAGGAGAGGCTTGGGGGTGCATCTCCCCTGTTCAACAACCAACAGGCAAGGCTATTTGTGCTATATATTCCAACTGTCCTAAAAAATCCCTATTATCTGTTTCTGTCCTGAGTAAATCATTGTCCCTGGTTTCGCCTTTTGGGGAGAAGTAAATAAAATGCGTTCAGTGGAATTGAATTCTGCAGCAAGCTCAGTTGTGCGTGGCCTGAATAAATTGTGCAAATTTAAATACGATTTCTTATTTTGCATAATTTATCCTGTTTTGCGACTGATGGGGAAGGGCTCAGACACTAAAACTCCACACCCAGCCACCAGACTATCTTGATTAGCCATCATCTGGCCTCCGAGATTTCAGCAAACGTTGCCCAGCGTCTTTCTAGTATATCCAGAGTTTACAGTGGAATACTCTACCAACTGCCACACATGAAGCAGCCATCATCAGTTGCTTCAGACATACCTTGTGTGCGTAAGACTTGTTTTTCATCCAGATTCTTGGGTGAAGGTTTAAGTGCTGGAAGAATATGAGTTATTCCTAGGGCAATGCCATTCTGGCTCGTTCAGTTGCACTTGCAACATCCTCTCCAGAAATTCGGAGTCTCTAAGAAGGGCAATGTGTGTTATACCTCCTTTGTTCCAGCATTTCAGAGGCATTTGGGTCTTATGCATCGTCTCTGCTCTCCCATCGTTGCTGAACTGACTCCGTTGCTGCCCCATGGCAGATTGCGGTCTGTTAGCTACACCTTGCTCGGTGCATCTTTGGGGGCAGTTGTTATGAAATGAAGGACAGGGAGGGGAAACTGAATGCAAACAAGACATTTGCTTCGGGATATTGGCTCAGATTGAATAGAGGGTGTTTGCAATCTCTCAGTCCTGCTCAGCTTACGATACTTAACCACTGTACATATTAAACTAGAGGCCTAAACACAACTGTTTGCTTAGTGCCACTATTTATATTGCATTTAAGGATCATGGCCTTTATTGGTCACCAAAGCAACCATCTTTTCTCAGTGGTAAGTAAGCTTATATCACCATCACTGAGTCTGTGTAGAGCTGGTTCTGTAGACAACTTGCTCAATATCTGTGTTTGCTTCCGACACGTAAGACTATGGATGAACCCTCCGATCGGAAGGTTGGGAGTTCAAATCCCCGCAACGGAGTGAGCTCCCGTTGCTCGGTCCCAGCTTCTGCCAACCTAGCAGTTCGAAAGCACGTCAAAGTGCAAGTAGATAAATAGGTACCACTGCAGCAGGAAGGCAAATGGCGTTTCCATGCACTCTGATTTCCGTCATGGTGTTCCGTTGCGCCAGAAGCAGTTTAGTCATGCTGGCCACATGACCTGGAAAGCTGTCTGTGGACAAATGCTGGCTCCCTCGGCCTATGGATGAACCCTCCGATCAGAAGGTCAGTAGTTCGAATCCCTGCGATGGGGTGAGCTCCCATTGCTCGGTCCCTGCTCCTGCCAACCTAGCAGTTCAAAAGCACATCAGGGCAAGTAGATAAATAGGTTCCGCTCCAGCAGGAAGGTAAATGGTGTTTCTGTGCACTGCTCTGGTTCGCCAGAAGTGGCTTAGTCATGCTGGCCACATGACCTGGAAGCTGTACACCGGCTCCCTTGACCAGTAAAGCGAGATGACCTAATGGCCAGGGGTCCCTTTACCTTTACCTAAGGATAGCCATGATGGCTAAGCACTACCTCCAGTATCAAGAGGCTATATGCCTCTTAATCCCAGTCTCTGTGAATCACCTTTGGGGAGAGCACTGTGATACTGATGTCCTGCTTTTGGCCCACAGTCCTAAGGCTCCCCACCCCCACCATAACCCAAGGGAACCACCTGCCTTCAGATGCAGTGGAAGAGGCCGCCCCATTGCCAGTGTTTAAGATTCAGCTGAATTTTCAGTACATGGGACAGAAGGGAAAGGTGTCACCCTGCCTTTTACCTCAGGCAGCGAAAAGTCTTGGGCTGGCCCTGAGTATGGTGTCCATGTGCTGTAAAACTCCAGTGAGAGGCAGCCCAATTGTTCCTGTTAGTGGAGAAAAAACCCAACAGTGACTGAGGAGCAGTGGGAGAGTCCATGTCATGGAATTCCTCTGCATCACTTTCATCCTGCAGCTCGTTTGTTGTCAGTAAAACAGTTGTGACACATGGGATACCTGAGTTGTTTACATGAAACCTGTGCTATTTACTGATGCTACAAGTGGCTAATCAGAGCCAAGGCTAGGAATGACCCACTGTAATCTTCTTGTGGCTAGTTACTTAAACAAACCTCACTGAATGTAGATTGGGCATGACAGAATCTCAAGGTAAGTGTTAAATGAGATGATGGAGAGCCAAAGAAGCAGCTAAAAAGTAGTTGTTGATGACCCTTTCTATAAATGGGACTCCTTTATACCTCAGGGCAATTCTCCATCTTACAGAAGTTCACCATTTTCACTAGTGGCTCATTCCTATCCCAACCGATTGAACCGATTGAACTGTCTGTCTCCATGGTTATCACTAATAAAGCTTTTATTCACGGATGGAGGAATATAAGAAGAACATTGCTGGATCAGGCCAAATACTCGAAAATAATAATACTGTATTAATAATTTTAAAACCAGATGGGAAATTTAGGTAGCACATTCAGTGCCTGAAATTATTCTCATTTTATCTTAATTGAAGATGGAAAGATATTTAGCTAAAGAATTCAAGCACACTCTTTTACCTCAGAAGCGTGTGGAATAAAAGGAGGCCTTGACCTCCAGGTGACCATCCGGTTACCCATTACACCTTGTAACGTATGACATCGATATCTGTGAAGGACACAGGCCATAGAAACTCTTTATTGTGACTCTGTCTCAGCAGAACAACGGCTGGCAGAAACAAATGTCGCTCAGCTGAAGGTCAGTCCATCCATGGAGCTTAAGAAGTTAATCGCCAGCGGTGTAAAACGCACCCACCAATGTGAAACTCAAACAACCCCTTTGTGGTCCAGAGTTTCCTCCAGGCCCAACACACCTGGAACAGAAACTGCCTTCCAATCAGGCAAGAAGAGTCCCGGTTCTTGTCAGTTTTCCCTTCAACAGCCCTGGTTAGAATGGTGTGTAAAAGAGAAGTCAAATATCAGAAAGGGTAGTGGTGGTGGCGATGGCTGAAGTTAGCTGTATCTTAAATGTACAAATTAATCCACAATGCCTCAGCTCCTCCATTAAATATAAATTCTGTGTAAGCTGTTTTCGAATGACAAAGCTTTCTTTCTCCCTAAAACAATAGGCAGGCAGCTGCATTTGGCAGTGCCTGGTAGCTGCCAGCTGGGCCTCTCAGCATCGAGGAATCTGAAGTAGAGTTTCCAATGGCAAACAAATAATGTAGGATGGGTGTTGGGCAGAGTGTTGGACTGAGACCTGGGAGACGGGGGTTCAAATCCCCACTCAGCCTTGGAGCTCTCTGCGTGGCCTTGGGCCAGTCACTGTTTCTCAGCTTAACCAGCCTCACAGGGTTGCTGTGAGGCTAAAATGGGGAGCAGGTGAACCATGTACGCCACCTTGACTTCCTTGGAAGAACAGGTGGGATATAAGTGTACTAAATCAATAATAAATGTTAAAAAGGCCATCTTACTTTGGGTTGATTGTATGACTTTTTATAAGGGGCTGTCTAGATTGTGGTCACACCCACACCATCCATTTAAAATACATTTAAAGCACATGGCTTCCTGCAAAGAACCATGGGGACTGTAGTTTACCCCTCACTGAGCTACAGTTCCCAACATCCTTAGCAAACTACGGCTCCCAGGATTCTTTAGGGGGAAGCCATGTGCTTTAAATGCATGGTGTGGGTGTGACAGTGTCTTGCTTGGGGGCTTCAAAAATCTGCATCATAGCAGACAATGCACACATTTTTTCAGTGGCATGAAGCCAAACAACGATATCTTTCAAGTATTTTAATTGACATTTGTTTCTGTGAAAGTTAGGGCTGGCTCAAGATATTTTGCTGCCTGAGGCAGAGCAGCTGTTGCCCCCTCTTGCAAGTCAAGGGGCACAAAACCCTAGGCAGGGAAAGCTATTTTGGCACCTGGGGTTAAAAACCTGGCAGGATAAATGCATGAGATAACTAACTATTCATGACCCTGGTAAGCAAGGCTTTGGTGGTGGGAGGTGGTGACACCTTCCAGTTTTGGAATAATAATAATAATAATTTTATTATTTATATGCCACCCATCTGACTGGGTTTCCCCAACCACTCTGAACAGCTCCCAACAAAATATTAAAAACACAATAAAGCACCAAACATTAAAAACTTCCCTATACAGGGGCATCCTTCAGATGTCTTCTAAAAGTCAAAGCCACCCCTGCTCATGAAGGACAGAAGATGAGTCTGCTAGATCTGGCCAATGACCCACCTAGTCCCATGTCCTGTTCTCACTGTGGTCCACTACAAGCCTGACATGAGCACATTCCCAGCAGCTGGTATTCAGAAGCATCATGGCTCTGGCCGTGGAGGAAGAAAAGAGAACACAGGACCTCCAAGATAAGGGAGTGGGGCTTAGCAGCTGAAACATACTCAGTCCATGACAGAGGCAAGCCTTCCTTTATTTACACAAGGAATTTCAAGAGAGTCTCTGGCTGCAATACGATGCACATTCAATCGGATGTAAGCCTTGTTGAATTGACTTACCTGTCAGTCAACAGACACGAGTTGTATGGGCATTTTGGCAAATAATTATGCTCCTGGGTTATGGTGAATCAGGAGCAGATAATAAAGTAATATAGTTTATTTACAGATCTCCATATGCATTGCTGGATTCTCAGTGAAATGAAGTGGTTGCTCTGGTTACGCTGAGACTCACGATTCTCAAGTTAGTTTGCACTGGAACTGCTGTTGCTGTTGGAACTGCGATAGCACATTCGGGTCCGTGTGAGCTTGTGGCTACTCTGCGGGACGTGTGTGTGCTTGAACAAAATGACTCTTACTTGGTGATTTGCATAGTAATAGTCTTGGAAAGCTGTTTGGTTCAGGATTGGGCAATCTGTTGTCCCTGACTCATTTGAGCTTCTCTTTCAGTGCTTCAGTTGTTTGAACAGTCAACTCTGCACATTAAAAACTCTGACATGTTGATGATTACCAGAACCTATACAATTTTCATTAGCACTACAAAGCACCCAAAAAATGCATTGGAGGCATGAGTACCTACCTGCATTTTCTTTCCAGGGCCTGGCGTCAGTTTCCTTTGGATCTACCCTTCTCAATTCTAGAGGGTATGCAGGTCATTCAAATCTTTCTTCCCTTCTTCCTTTTTTGATTAGATTTCAGGCTGCTTTTTGGCGATGGGGGCCCTGAAAGACTTCTACAATAATATAGCACCACAATAATATTCTTTTGCAACATACAGCATGTACAAAAGGCACGAATGCCACCAGTTGATAATTTCATGTTATTATTTCAATCTTAGTTCTCCCAAAGCCTGGTGGAATAAAAACATACTCAGATCTCCTAATGATTGCGGTACTGCAGGTCCAGTTAATCTTCACAGGAGGGCAATATCTGTTTTATGTGTAAAATGTATGCCCTTGCTGGACTACAGTTCCCAGTATCCTTGACCATTGGCCATTTGGGCCAGAACTGATAGCAGTTGGAATCCAGCAGTCTGGAAGGCGACAGATTCCCCCATCCCTGTGATACAACAGCCATAAATGTAACCAACCGGATCTCATTTTGACCTAAACATGCCTGGACTAAGCTGCTTAAAGAACCACCTTAAATGTTGTGAAAGAAACGAGAAACCGATGTGCTTCCCACACATACAATGTATTAATCTATTCTCAGTAAAGGCCCACAGAAGTGTAGTGTACATGCACAAATTTCTACCTTCTCCATTCTGAACAGGTTTCAGCAGCAAAATGTATGAGGAAGATCCTGGGTTTTCCTTCAACGATTTCCTGCTTAAGTAAAGAATGTGATTTTTGAGTTCATCTGGAAAAGAACTCGCAGAAATACAGCAGAAATGGGCTTAGCCATCATGATACGACATGCACAGTTCAGGTATGCATAATGAGAGGCGAGGGAAATTGGCAAAGCAGGATGGGGCACAAGTTAAAAATGCCTCCAGGAGTTAAACAACTTTTGGAAGCATTGTGCAATCACCAAATATTTACTATGGAAGATTCTACAGGTCTTGATATTTACCAGAGCGGCTGAGAATTCGCTTCCAAACCATAGTGAGTCACCTGTCCTGTAACTGTAATTCTCTACCCGGGCTTCTTTTCTCATGGACAAATTTTGCAAGAAACATTTCTTGGCAAAGTAATTGTGCAACAGAAATTGAGAAGAAGAAGAAGAGTTTGGATTTGATATCCCGCTTTATCACTACCCTAAGGAGTCTCAAAGTAGCTAACATTCTCCTTTCCCTTCCTTCCCCACAACAAACACTCTGTGAGGCGAGTGGGGCTGAAAGACTTCAAAGAAGTGTGACTAGCCCAAGGTCACCCAGCAGCTGCATGTGGAGCGGAGACGCGAACCCGGTTCACCAGATTATGAGTCCACCACTCTTAACCACTACACCACACTGGCTCTCAGTGTGGGGATCCTATTTGTGTATCCATCCAGGAAACGTTAAATGAGTTCCCATGTATATGATTGGGGGGAAAGTCTATCAGTCTAAGAAAACATTATGTGGGAAGGAGATCTAAGACAGGGGTAGTCAACATGATGTTTTGGACCTCCCATTATCCCTGACCGTTGGCCAAGCTGGTTGGAGCTGTTGGGAGTTGGAGTTCAATAATATCTGGGCCATAGCAAGATTGTTTGGGAATCAATTTGGCTGAGTGGTGCAGAGAGCTGATTGGCCAGAAAATGGGAGAGTGAGTTTGAGTATGTGTGGGGCAGGAAATACTTTGGAGAATACTTTTTTAAAAAAGACTGCTTGAAATTTCACTTGGCAATACCTCAGTAGACTTCATCGATCAGCCTCCAGTGGTATAGCAAGTGGAACCTACGAAAACAGTGCTGAAATAAATCTCCAAAAATTCTCCCCTAAAACTAAGAAATAATCTTATCTCCTAAAACTAAGATAGCTTGATTGTAATTTTCTTTCAAGGTCAAATCAGTATTATTTTGATCCATTGTCGCTGGGCCCCTAAAAGGCGTGGACGTCAGGACCAGGGACAAGATGGCGGGGTGGGAGCAGGGACGAAATAGGCCGGTGCCTGCTCTGCCTATTTGGCAATCCAGCACTGTACAATAAACTGTTGCAGTTGGGAGCTCTCTGTTCAGGAACCCAGCCATTCTATGCCACACCTGCTCTCATCTGGTTTTCCACCTACCCCACAATCAGCATCAACATGCACAGTCCTCTTTGGGCTATTTGAGGGTTTGCTTTGTAACCACTGACGTTTTCTTTTTCTAAATGTTTTCATAATTCTGCAAACCGTGGGGTTATTCCAAGCCTGCTGATACCTCCCTCTTATGCATGGGGTTTGTGTGTGTTTGCATGTGTGATGCCTTTTCCGACTGCATAAGGACTGACACTCAGAATGGGCATCACTGTTAGCATAAGCGCAATGCAAAGGTGGGGAATCTCAGGCTCACGGACTGCAGGAAGACCTCTCAGGCCACAACCTTCCTACCTGGCCACATCCCTCACCAGACCTGCTCCGTGCCCTCCTCAAATGTTTTTGCCTGGGTGAAATATGCCTCTGAACTGTAATAATACCTCTTGCTGATTTGGATGAAAGATGGAGAGTCATGTGGATATGTAGAAACCTTTGGCTTTTGCGTGGCTAGAATGTAGCCTACTTCTAATGTTAAGAGTGACATGCATTACTCCTCCCCTGGTGTAAACTAATATGCCCTGGCTGAATGGGTATTGCGCTTTTTGTATTATCACTTCTTCCATATTATTGGCTGCCCTGCAGATACAAGTCCATGGTGTCATGTGAAAGATACAAGCCTTGGACACGGTTTCCTCGTTTTTCCTCGTTAGCAGAGAATCCACCCTCTGACAATGAATGGGATGTAGCAATGAAACACCAGTGAATCATAGTCGTCTCACCTGGATTTTACAAGTCTCAAAGGAGGCTTATGCACATACTTTCAGCTTAGCTTGGCAGTTTTCCCTAATGTGTGTGTAACTGAATTTAATTCAAGATGGTAACCACATTGGATTGGAATAATAATAATAATAATAATAATAATAACCCACCCATCTGACTGAGTTGCTCCAGCCACTCCAGGCGGCTTCCAGCATATTTCAAAACATAAAACATTAAACATTAAAAAAATTCCCTATACGTTATCACAACCTGGGAAGAAAACCATCTCACCCCCACCTCTGCATAAAGCAGGTGTGAACAAAGTTTTTGTTTCACCCTGATACTCACCCCACCCTGCCCACTCGCTCTGGTTTTTGTGTGTAAGAGTGTATTTACTTACACTATCAATAACTGTTTTACATGAAAAAGCCATTATCCTGGATCTTCTAGGCTGATGCCAGATCAAAGTGATATACATAAACTTTCCCAGAATACCTGAACCTGCCTTTGTTGTAACTCACCCCCAAGGAGTATGGACTTGGTTATCTGACCTTTACTTCTGCTGCTCTAGGGCATAAGAAAGGAAGCGAAGAGGGAGTCGCCATCCCCAACTATCTATGGCCTAATTGCATCACAGAGTCTAATCTCCGAAGATCTTTTGTTTTAGTGCCTTTGTTAGCAAGGATGATGAGACTGAAACCAGTGGGATGTTCATTTGCAAAATAAAAGGAAAACCAACTAAATGAAACCAGCTGCCTGTGGCTCTGGTGTCCACAGTAAAGTTGATGATTTCATCAGCGAAAAAGGTGGCAAAACGGGTCAAGATTTTCAGCGGCTATCAAGCAAGCCAACTGTAATAGTAAGCATCTAGACAGAATGAGGAATATTATTTTTTAATTTAAGCACTTTATCCTAAGCAGTAGACATTAAAAGTATATACTCCTAAGGAATGAAACCAGTAAAACACAATTTTCCCTGCATTGGATCACATTTGCCATTGTGATGCCCATTTACCCAGTTTGCAGGGATCCTTTGGGAATGCCTCATAATCCCTTTTCCGCTTGCCAGAATTATGGAACTGGAAGGGACAAGGGTCATCTAATCCAACCCCCTGCAGGTATCTTTTTGCCAAAGTGGGGCTCGAACAGACAACCCTGAGATTAAGAGTCTCATGCTCAGTAGACTGAGCTATCCCAGCTTCAGGCAAAACTCATTTAATATTCCCAGGCCTTTTAGGGACTCTAGAACTTAGTCTGCTATTCTGAAATAGTGTCTTGTTCCATTTGATTTTAGGCCATTGTAGTTTTTTTGACACACTTATGCAAACTGCTTAGAGATCTTTTGTGATGAAAGCCGGTCTCTAAATAAAATAAATATTTTTTTTTGTGGGGAATTCAATTTTTTAATATTAAAAATTACGTTAGTAAGTTACTAAGTTTTCCTTGTTGCACATGAGACCATGGTCCACCGTTTGGTAGCTGTGCTTAACAGACTGCCTCATTTTCCAAATCAAAGCCTTGCCACCCTTTTACCTTAAGCTACTGAGTCATTTCAAAGGACTCTGCTAATAAAATCTGCTGCCAGAAGGGCTGGCTCCTCTCCTCTTCCTCCTCCTCCCTCGTAGCGACGAACATGTTCTAGCTGCTAGCCTAACCTTTGCATTCCTCTGGAACGAGATGAATGATTAAATGGAATCAGTTTTTATTTTCTATTTTTACTTCCAGTCTATTTTGAGGCACTAGCCTTTCTTTTAAGGAATAAAGGCACATCCTAAGAGTTCTAATGAGGCAACAGCAGGCATTTGAGAATTAAGATGTTTAACAGAAGATTATGTTCTGGACAGACTGTCTGACTTCTTTTTGCAACTTGAGGAATATTAGATGCATGATTTTCCTTTGCATCTGGGGAAGATATGATAATGATGATGATGATGATGATGATTAATAATAATAATAATAATAATAATAATAATAATAATAGATTATTTGTACCCTGCCCATCTGGCTGGGTTTCCCCAGCCACTCTGGGCGGCTTCCATAGAAACCAAAAAACACTAAAATATCACACATTAAAAACTTCCCTGAACAGGGCTGCCTTAAGATGTCTTCTGAATGTCAGGTAGTTGTTTATCGCTTTGACATCTGATGGGAGGGCGTTCCACAGGGCGGGCGCCACTACCAAGAAGGCCCTCTGCCTGGTTCCCTGTAGCTTTGCTTCTCGCAATGAGGGAACCGCCAGAAGGCCCTTGGCACTGCACCTCAGTCGAAGGCAGTAATGCTCCTGAATATCAGTTGCTGGAAACTGCAGGAAGGGACACTGCTGCTGTCCTCAGGTTCAGCTTGTGAGCTACCTATGGGCATTCGGTTGTCCACTGTGAGAACAGGATGCTGGACTTTTTGGTCCACTGGCCTGATGCAGCAGGACTATTTTGATGTTCTTATAGGTACATAAATTTCCAAGGTAGCCACCATATTGCCCTCCAGAAGTTGGACTACAGCTCCCATAATCTCCGATGATTGTTTAGATTATAGTCCAACAACATTCCCACCCATGTCTTTTGATCTTAGCTTCCCAATCCAGCTCCTGCCGATTTGATTTTACTTACAGCAAACGTTCAAAACATTAAAACAGAGAATATATAAAATACAGAACATGTCAGGAAATTCCAAACAACCAAAAATCAACAGCAAACACAAAATAAATTCAATATTACCAAAGAAAAAAACAACAATCTAAGCTTGAGTACATAAATAGAAAGCAATAAAGTTTCTGGTATGGGTCTTGCTGCCCTTCAAGGAGGAACCTGGCTTGAATACAGTTCAGAGCAGAGAAGTAGACAATATACAGCTGTCTCCCACATCTCTCCTCGAGGAGGCTGACAGCATCAAAATGCAAATGTTGGGGAGAGCAATGATGGAGCAGGTCTTAGTGTACTCCATCATTTCTTTAATAAGGCTTCTACAGAGGTTTCACTGGGCTGGTTATACCCTAGATCATAAGAATAAAATTAAAGGAGCTACAAGAACTCAACCATAATTTTTTGCATTGTTTATGGTTTTCCTTCCAGCTGCTACAACTATGGTGCCCAACATAAATCAACCATAAGTATTATCATTGTTCATCGCAGATTGCTCAAGACATCCGACTAGGTCAAGGATGGGGAAGTTGTGACTCTTCAGGTACAGTTGGACTCCCAACTCCTACCAGCCCCAGTCAGCATCACCTAGGGTCAGGGAGGGTGGGAGTGGTAGTCCAACAACATCTGGTCGCCCATCCCTGGATAAGGTGAAGCAACTTAACACTGCTCCATGTCTAGAACATGTGCCCTGAAGAAGCATATTCCAGATTGGTCCAAGGGACATTTAGTACAGTATTCCATTTCCCACACTGGCCAAGTAAATGCCTTTGGGAAGTCTATAAGCAGGACATGAAGGTGACAGGGCCATAGTTTACATGTATGTGCATGTATGTGGTTCCAGGTTCAGTTAAATTCCTGACATCTCCAGGTAGAGCAGAGAATGTCCTAAATGCAACTGCAGAGCTGTTGCTAGTCAATGTAGGTAGTAGGATGGACCAACCGTGTGACTCGGTCTCTCCCAGTAACTGATACTTGGAGGTACAGTTTCTAAATATGGAAGATCCATTTAGCTATCATGACAAAAAGCTAATGCTAATAGACCTGTCCTCTGTGAATTTGTCCAAAGCAGGGATATGGAACTGGTGGCTCTCCAGATATTGCTGGACTTCATCTACCATCATCCTATCCAACAATGTCTTGAAAGCTGCAAGTTCCCTAGCCCTTGTTTAAAGCCACATACATGTATACCGTCTAGAATAGTAACATTTATAACATTACATCCTGAAAACATTTATGTTGTTTACGAATGGAAGCGATTATGCTTTTATTTTTGTTGGAAGCCATCTAGAGTGGCTGGGGCAACCCAGTCAGATGGATGGGGTACAAATAATAAAATTATTATTATTATTATTATCTATTGTTAGTCACTTTCACATCCTATGAAAGCTAATTCTGCAAGTCAAATACTGCATGTGCTACATTGCTTTATTTTGTCTATCCTGTTGGGCACTAGGGGAAGAGGGGGAGAAAATAATGACCTCCTTTTTCTCTGAAGTAATATATTGTATATTTTAAACAGCTCATTCTAGACAAGTTGATTAAAAATCAAAGATCAGATAGAATAATGGGACTGAATACATCACATCTGCATTTGAGAACAGACTTCATCAAGGCCGTGTCACATATTTTTTCGCATTGGTGCCACTGTGATTAGCTTTGCTTTGGAAAGGAGAATGTTTACATTATGATTCTACCTCTGTGTGTCTCAGGCATTGAGGGCTACATGTTGGAGCATGCAGAAGGATTCTTTTTGCATCCTAGATCCTGCTTCATTGGGATAACCATGAAAGCATTGGTTAATAAAACTTCACGGCCTTTCTTGGAGGATGTTTGCAAGCTTGCAAATGGCCATTCACCTAGTTCAGGCATGTCCAACAGGTAGATTGTGATCACTGGACATCTGTGGTAGATCACTGGCGCCCCTCAAAGAAGCTGAACAACTGTGGCTCCCCTAAAAAAAAGCTCAACATTTTACCTCCTCCCTGAAAAAGCTCAACAACTTTGACCTGAACCCCCAAAAAGGTAGATCACTGCCAGTTTTTAACTCTGTGAGTAGATCGCAGTCTCTTGGGAGTTGGCCACCCCTGTTAGTTGTTCCTCCCGACAAGGATCCCTGCCAGGTGACCAGCTGGAGATGTTAATTCATTTTTTACTGACTGCGTTTATAGACAGCCTCTCCGCCACAATGACTCCCATGTTGGCTAGCAATAAAAACCAACCAAGACAACCCACGATGAAAACAACACAGGTCTGAAAATAAATCTAAAGCTGATTGGATAGCTCATTTAAATATTTTATTTAAAATATTTATACATCGTATTTTTGTACAAACACACATCAGTGGCTGACAATAAATTTACCAAATGCATTATCTTATGAAATAATAATAAAAACATACAGTAAATATTTTGAGGGGCAGCTACAGAAATAGAATAAACCAGTGCTTTTTCTCTGGGGGTACGCATACCCCTAAACATTTTGTGAATCTAAGTTTGTCCTCATTGAGGCGCAGTATTTCAATATGAGTAGGAAAATGAGAGTACCCCTTAACATTTTTTTAGAAAAAAAACACTGGAATAAACAAAGAGATAAATAAATATACAGGCCAGCCACTCACCTGGTTTTTACTTTTTACTAATAGCAGCAGCAGTAGAGCTGTGAGCCATCCACCAATTATAAATTTCCCACAATGCTCTGGTGCTTGGGGCACTGTGGGCCATTAAAATAGCAGGCAGCTTGGAACTGCTGGCACAGACTGAACTACTGCTGTCAACTGCCAGAAAGCCCTCTGCCCCTCTCTCATTCTTACCAGTGGGCAGTTATGGGACTCTTGGCAGACTTTGCCAGGGGAGCCCTCAAACTTGGACCCCTCAAAATAGCCAGCCCTATTTATAGGAGTGAAGACAGTTATTTGATAAGTCTTTTCCCCTTCTTTCTGGACTGTCCATGTGACACAAATAAACCACACAAGCATGTGCGTGGGCAGGAGGACTAATAGGCATGTCTGTGGTCTAAGAACTCACATGGATTTTATTGTCAGGTTGGATCAGATTAAAGACTGCCAGCTTAGTTGTCAAGGTTCTGGGCACAGATTTAAGGCACCATTTTGTGCAATGCCTTCAACAAGTGGCGGAATCCAACAGGCCGGAAGCGATCATAGGAGATCAATATACGCACTGCCAATGACGTTTCTGCAGAATTCCTACACAACTGTGGAAACAACTGGAGCGGTGTTCACTGAAGATGGGATCCCTTCAAACAACCTTGTTACCATGGAATCCCAGCGCTTGGTGATTATGCAAAAGGATCTCAGCACATTGGGAAAATATTGATTGTCTGGCTGCACCCTTGGGGCACACCATCGATACGGCAGCACCCCACAATCAACAGGAATAATGGAAAGCAGAGAAGGTACTTTCCTCCCCTCTTTGAAAGATAAGTGGAGATGCACTCATACGGACTGCATATCCTTCCCTGATACTGTCTGCAACTTGAGCATTTCTGTGCTGGTGTATTGCATCCAAATCCTTTCAAAGCAGCTGTGCACTTGTGAAGATTCCTTCATAGGTTTTGGCTTTGGTCTCTCACTTATAATTCATTCACACACACACACACACACACACACACACACACACACAGTGTGTACCGCGGGTTAAGTACTTAATTCATTCCGGAGGTCCATTCTTAACCTGAAACTGTTCTTAACCTGAAGCACCACTTTAGCTAATGGGGCCTCCTGCTGCCGCCGCACTGCCAGAGCACGATTTCTGTTCTCATCCTGAAGCAAAGTTCTTAACCTGAAGCAATATTTCTGGGTTAGCAGCGTCTGTACCCTGAAGCGTATGTAACCTGAAGCGTAAGTAACCCGAGGTACCACTATATATATAAACATACAACAAAAAACAATTCAAAATCCAAATATTGAGATGATTCTGAATCTCGACTTCCCTCTACCCCTTCCATGGGTCCTAATGGTAATATTTACAACCGCATATCAATACTTATCCAATTTTTTATCCTTCTAAATCATCCATACTTTCCATTACTTCACAAGTGTGGTTAAAACCCTGCTAATGTTTTAACCTGTTTACAGTGGTCTCGTAAATAAATGTATAAACTTTTCTCATTTTTTTTTAAAGTTCTTGTCTTCTTGATTTCTGAGCTTCCCATTTCGGCACAGTCCATCAACTTGGTTCGCCATTCTTCTCTGGTCAGGACTGTCTCTTCCTTCCATCTCCAGTCAGCTAACATTCTGACATGGCGGCTGTCTGTCACTAGCAATCTTTAATTGATTTCGCAGGCAGTAAGTCTCACTATGTAAGGATACTAGGTTTTGATTTACTACACCCAGCATTCACACCTAGCAGAACTTTCCTCCAGGCTCAATTTTGGTGCTTTTTTAAAATTTAGGTAGGAATTTGGTGCTTTTTATTATTTAGGTTGGATACTCTAGGTATGGGGACAGGGGTGGCGCTGTGGGTTAAACCACAGAGCCTAGGACTTGCTGATCAGAAGGTTGGCGGTTCGAATCCCTGCAACAGGGTGAGCTCCCGTTGCTCGGTCCCTGCTCCTGCCAACCTAGCAGTTCAAAAGCACGTCAAAGTGCAAGTAGATAAATAGGTACCGCTCCGGCGGGAAGGTAAACGGTGTTTCCATGCGCTGCTCTGGTTTGCCAGAAGCGGCTTAGTCATGCTGGCCACATGACCCGGAAGCTGTACGCCGGCTCCCTCGGCCCATAGAGCGAGATGAGCGCCGCAACCCCAAAATCAGTCACAACTGGACCTAATGGTCAGGGGTCCCTTTACCTTTTACCTTACTCTAGGTATGGAAAGATGGATTTAGTGACACCAATATTTGCTTTATATTATTCCAGTCAACTTTCCATAATGGCACCTGTGCCCCCCCCCCCTTAAAGAACTGTAGCTTTGCAGGCAATACAAAAAGACTGCGGGTTGCAAGAAATGCTGACATGAAACTATTTCACTCGTTCTCCCTCTTTTGTGAATGAATGCAGGGAAGCCATTCTTTTTCCTGAAGTGTCAGGATTTAAGCCCAGGTGAAACCCTATGGATTACAGGTCTGACATGGTGGAAATGGGCTGATTTCGGGGGCGACAAGAAGGATTAAAAAAGAAAATAAAATGTGATCAATGCTCTTTGCTACAGGTATGGTAACTGCATCAGATAAGCTCAGGCTTGTTCAATTGATGTCTCTCAGACTAAAGAAGGGATTTATTAAGCAAGACATAGACAGCATTATGTGCATGCAGAGCCCAGAGATCACAGGTTAAATTTAGGTAATCCTGGACACATATGTCAAAATGAAAGCAAAGCCTCAGTAGCCAAAAAAGAACTCTTTTCCTGTGTAAAATGGATCCTGCAACTATTTTCACTTAGAACTTAGGCCTGTCCTTTCAGCAACCACCTTCTAATAGAATATGAGCAGATGGCAATCCTCTTCTTTGCAGGAACTTGATTTGCCTCAGTCATACCATATTGACACAAATCAGATTTATTTATTTTTTGCATTTATATCCCACCCTTTTCTCCGAGGCGCAGCAGGTGGCGTACATGGTTCTTCTTCCCTTCCTGATTTAATCGCCACAGCAACAACCGTGCAATGTCCGTTGGGCTGAGAGGCAGTGACTGGCCCAAGGTCACTCAGCGAGTTTCATGGCTAAGTTGGCTTTTGAACTCTGATCTCCTAGGGTCCTAGTCTGAAACTGCTACACCATACTGTCTCTCCGAGGCTGTGGTCTTCCTAAGCATGCTCACTTGGAAACAAGTTTCATTAAAAAAAGTTGAGATGCAATAATATGCCAGCGGAGGCATGCTGACTTAGCCTTTACAAAGCATTCTAACTAGTTGTTTCCTTTTGAGTTTGGGCTTTATGGACAACGTATTCACCTGATTTAAAGCCCCCTAATTGTCCAGGTGTGTCCCCAGAACAGGCATAAAACTAGACTAGCTCTGGCGTAGTTGAAATTATTTCCTCTTACACTGGAACCAAGAAAAAAGGAAATAAAAAACTAGTGAGTAAAAATGAAGAAAAAGGTAACAGTCTGACCCGTATCTCCCATCTTGGCCAGTCTTGAGACCAGTAGGAGTTAGAAGCTGTGATTCCACCATCAATTAAAACATTTGATTTAATTGACTAAGATTTCTTTAATCGGGTGCCAGTGCCAGTTCATAATGGTATTTTATAAGAGTCTATCTAAGATAAGAATCTGCTTTTTGATTTAGCCGCTGGGGTTTGAGTATGGACAGGGTGGCGAAATTTCAATGAATCTGATTAATCTATTATGACGGAATGTATATGTGTTATTAAATTAGTATACTTCTACCCTGCCCTCCATCATAGCTGATCTCAGGTTGGAGCACAATTGTAATTAAAACACAAGTCAATTAAAAAAAAAACAACTCAGTTAAAGAGTCCACTGAATTTTAATATTTTTAATGTTTGATGTGCTTTTATATCTTATTGGAAGCTGTTCAGAATGGCTGCAGCAACCTAGCTAGATTGGTGGGGTACAAATAATAAAATTTATTATTATTATTATTATTATTATTAGTAGTAGTAGTAGTAGTACAGTAGTAGTAGTAACCAGAACAGATAAAACAAGCACAATGAAAACCATAAAGACAACATTCAAGTCACAAAGCAGTCTACAACTTCCAGGCATGAACTGACTTGAATTGATATCCTACAAATTCCTGGGCAAACAAATGGGCTTTCACTTGGTGCTAAAATGAAAGAAAAGTGGGTACCCAACATAGTTCTGAGGGGAGGAGGCTCCACAACCAGGGGGCCACCACTGAGAAGACCTTTTCTTGTATCTCCACATAGATGATGTATCTTCCAATGGTGAAACTATGAGAAGGTCCTCCTCTGAAGACCTTAGGGCTGGTTTTCATAGCCAACTTGAGCCTTCAGTCTGGGTTGGTCAATAAATTACAATATATGAACAACTGATCTATGAAGACCATGAGGTTTGCGGTTTCACACTTATGTAATTTGTTGCTGGGGAAGGATTGTGTTCTTTCTTTGGAAGGGATATGTTCCAAATTAGACATTTATGTGCTTTTCATAACTGAGCCAGGCAATATCTTTGACTACTTTGAAGTAACTAAGTACAAAAAGTATCGTATGAAGCAAGCCTTAAAAGCATTCTTTTTCTAAAGCATTTTTGGAAGAAGAAAAACACCCGAGCAATTGAACATTGTCTCTTCTCCAGTTGCTGTAGTGAAATAAAGCAAACAGTTGCTCTTGTGGTTTCTTCTAAGGCAATTAAAAGGCGAAGCCAAGTCTCAAGTGGCTTTGGAGAGGCAATATTAAATGCACTGGTGGTTCATTTCACTTCTAAAATGTCAATTTATAAAACATAACAGGATTCCTCCCTCCCTCCCTGTGTAACTGTGTTATATAGTTCAGCCCAGGCTCTAAGAGCTAGGCTATACTCCTACATACTTGGGATCATACTTGGGATCAGGAGTAATGCCCATTGAACCCATGTTTACTTTTCAGCAAACATGTACATACTTGGGATCAGGAGTAATGCCCATTGAACCCATGTTTACTTTTCAGCAAACATGTACATGGCTCAAACTACACATTACAGGGCAGATCCATAATAGCTCTGCCGATGTTAATGCACACATTGAAAATGCAGTTGCATTTGTTTGGAGGAACAGCTGGTGCAAAAGGATTTTTAACATTTCCCTGGCAACTTTGCACCCACCTGCAAGCTGCTGTTTGCCCCAAAATGTTCTCCCAAATTGCAAACATCAGCTTGCAGTGGTGACAATTTTGATCAGGAAAGCCATGTGGTGGGGGTGTCTCATAACTCCTCTCTACTCCAAAACAAGCTGGCAGCACCTTGCCGTGACATTTCGGCTGAAACAAAATCTCCCAGGTAGTAGGGACTTTGGCTCTTTCACTCCAGCTAGGGTGTTGCGGTACAGAAAGCAGCAGTGTAAGGCAAGTGCATCCCTACACAAACACCTGCAATGTCTCTTGGAGATTCTAGGGTGGACTGTCAGCTCCCACAGGGAGCAGGCGTCAAACTGTGCTGACCCAACATACTGTCTCTTGCCTGACATTATGGTTGGCTCAACCATCTTGCTAACAGAATGTGGATTCTCTGGCATGTTATATGCCACTGTATCCAAACAGTTCCAGAAAAATGTCTGCTTAGGATTCCAGTTGGAGAATCTGCACGGAAAAAAGGAAAGCCTCATTTGCTCAGTTTGTTTAAACCAGGAATGGGGAGCCTGTGGCCTTTCCAGAACTTGTTAGACTCTCACCATCTCTAACCATTAGCTATGTTGGCTGTGACTGATGGGCCTTGAAGTCCACCAGTGTTTGAAGGGCCATTAGTATCTCACCATTGGCTTACACTGACTGTGCAGCTTCTCCAGTCTTTGAAGTTGAAAATGGGATATTCCAGCCACCATCTGGACTTGTTCTGAACTTCTTCTGTCATTCTATCCTCACTGAAAGAAAATGTGAATTTTCAGTAGCAGAAAACAATTGGAAAGGCATCTTCCCTTGCAAATAATATGTCCTTCTAATCTGTTTGTATTTTGCTCTTCATAGAATTGAGATGTGTGCCTTCGCCATGTTACTTTTTCTGAGACTTGAACAAATACATTTTCCCTGCTGCAGCTACCACGTGCATATTAAAGAACCCCAAATTTAGCTTTTGTGCATGATTTGGATTTCTAGATGAACCTGATTTCAACAATAGCTGCCACATCTGGAAGAGTTTCAGTATTCAAACTTCACACATCTTCAGATTTTCCTTTTGACATTCAACTTGGAATTTTTGTGGCACACGAAATGGTGATAGATCCGTTGTAAGACAAGATGTCTTACTTCATCAGCAGTGATGATGAGGCAGTGTGGTGTAGTGGGTAGGGGGCTGGACTAGGACCACAGAGACCGAGGTTCAGATCTCCACTCAGCCATAATGACCAAGGGCTAGTCACTCTCAGTCCAACCTTCCACACAGGGATTTTGTGTGGATAAAATGAAAAGAGCATAAACATGTTTGTTCCCTGGGAAAGAAAATGGGATAAAAATGTTATCAAAATAGTAGAAAGGGGATACTTTAAAAACAACAACAACCTTAACTCTTGCATTAGAAACATTCTGAAATTTAACTCTCGCCATCAATGCCATTTCAACTGCTCAATTTTGTGACCTTGTCCTCAGAAGGACAAGATCACACCACCCCTGCAAAACTCCACTCAGGGAAGATGTTCACAGATCCATGAAGGATGGGGAGAAGAAAGTTCCATGTAAATCCTCTGCGTAGGACATGAAAAGTGCCCCGAGATTTCCATTTGTTCCATTCACTATACAAACATTTGTTTTTCTTGCCAGACAAGAAGAAAAAGGAGGAAGAGAGAAAAGAGCCTTGTGCTGCCGTCAGTCTTTTGCCTTTGCTTATATTCTATGCCACTATTTATTTTGCTTCTTTGCCGTGCAAATAACCAACCATCTTCCAGTGGGAGTTAGCCCAGCCCTTTTGTGCCCTGCAGTCATGGCTGTGTCTTTTAAGAGAAAATTGATTCTCTGGAATGCTGTGTGTGCACATACTTATCTGAGCCCTACAGCCCACACCTGCTGAACAGGTAAACCAGAGCCTCAGCAAAGGGCCTCAGCAGTGACATTCCAGCTTGGCAAGCTATTACTCTCTAATTGCTACCTGTCAAACAGGTAAACTAAGCTCTTGGGCCAAGTCCAAACAAGGGCATGTTCCCATGAAATCCTAAACCTCCCAACCTTTGACCTCACTGCAGGGCCACAAATGGATTTAACCAGGGCTGGTTTTTTGGGTGTGTGTTTTTTTTAAGACAACTGCACTCTTGAGTGCTAGCAAGAGAAGGCTTGATTTCCACCTGTGGCAAAAATGGAATTGCCCACAATCATTCCTACAGCGAAGCGTGGCATGACCACAGCCTGCCAGAAAGGAGCAGCCAGTTGCTAAGCATGATAATAGCAGTCCTCTCTGAAACCAAAGCTCATTGTCTGTATGGCTGCGGCTAGAACGACCAGCATCTGATTCCTCCGTCTGATTCACTGACACTGCGGTGCAAATCTGTCAGGTTTCCTGCGGCTGAACAAGTTCTGCTACAAAGCAGCATTTAGGAAAGGTGGAACAGGCACTTCTTGTTCTTTCCTTTCTTCCAGTTCAGGCTTGTCCGACGGAAAGCAACAGAACAACAGGATTGACTTGCTCAGAAGAAGTGGGTTTCCAAACGGAGACTTACGAAATAGGTGTGCTATTGTGCAGTTGGTTTTCTGTTCCATTTTAAAAACAGGAATACAACGTGGTACCTGGCAGTTAAGGGGAAGTAAAGTGGGCCCATTTGTATGAAGGTCTGCATACACTTCTGGCTGCAGGTGCATCAAAAAATAAGGGCAACAATTCCTTTAGCGTCAAATAAAGCAGCACGTATATGAGGTCTAAGTGCAAGCTAGTGGTATTTGTTAAGCAACGAGAGTACTGTGTCCAGTTCTGGGCACCACAGTTCAAGAAGGACACTGACAAACTGGAACGTGTCCAGAGGAGGGCAACCAAAATGGTCAAAGGCCTGGAAACGATGTCTTATGAGGAACGGCTAAGGGAGCTGGGCATGTTTAGCCTGGAGAAGAGGAGGTTAAGGGGTGATATGATAGCCATGTTCAAATATATAAAAGGATGTCACATAAAGGAGGGAGAAAAGTTGTTTTCTGCTGCTCCAGAGAAGCGGACACGGAGCAATGGATCCAAACTACAAGAAAGAAGATTCCACCTAAACATTAGGAAGAACTTCCTGACAGTAAGAGCTGTTTGACAGTGGAATTTGCTGCCAAGGAGTGTGGTGGCGTCTCCTTCTTTGGAGGTCTTTAAGCAGAGGCTTGACAACCATATGTCAGGAGTGCTCTGATGGTGTTTCCTGCTTGGCAGGGGGTTGGACTCGATGGCCCTTGTGGTCTCTTCCAACTCTATAATTCTATGAATGAAATACTGGACAGAATGAGACCTAATTGCCACTCTAGCTAGTATCCGTTGCAAGGACTGGCAGTGGTTTTCCAGGGTTTCAAACAGGAGTCCTTCTTAGCTCCACTTGGAAAGGCCAGGGCCTGAACTTGTGACTAACATGCAAAGCACATGCTCTACCACTGGGTTATTGCCCTTCCCCAATTCTGCCTCACTGGGTTTATTTCTTAAACTATGAGTGCAGAACTCTTTAGATCACACTTGTGTCTCCAGCTGTTTTTGGACTACAACTCCCATCATCCCTAGCTAGCAGGGACGATGGGAATTGTAGTCCAAAAACAGATGCGAGACACAAATGTGGGAAACCCTACTTTAGCTTGTCTCCTAGCTATTTGAAAGCCACTTATCTGTAAGCAGGGGTATACCAAGGAGGTGGCCACTTCTCTCCTTTCTGAAAAGAAAACCACACACACACAACACACACAGAGCTTACTGTGGGGCTGGACATACTGCAAAGCACAGTGCTTGTGAGACCAGTCACCCACCAACTTAATTCACTCCAAGGTGTAAATCTGTATCTACAGCTATAAATTAGCACATGCATTTTATGCAAATTTGCGCCATGGGCCTCTAAGTAGCTCACAATGCCACCTGCATGGCTCTGTGACTCAATGACTCTGTGATGTGGGCAGGACTTCAACTACATGACATTTCCCCATGTAATCAGCACCAGATCTGAAGAATGGATGCCAATTCCATGCCATGACCAGGTTCAATCCGCGAGAGTTATTTAAATGGCGCCCTAGATGTGCAGGAGCTGCTTGGGCTTAAGGGACCCCTATAATGCTTTAGTTGGGTCCCGTTTTATCCCAATATGAGATTAGTAGAGTGCTTTTTACAAGGTGCAGGAGGACTAAATTGACTGTGAAAAGCAGACAACACTGTAAAACATCAGACGTGATGGAAAGCACCTAATGCTGGCACAATTATGCCTACTCACGTATTACACAACAACATCTCTTCTATATTTTTTTCACCCTCATTTTACTGAGGATCCAGGTGATTGCTTTGCTTCGTTCAAACAAAGAGCACTCTATAACATTTTAGATCATCTTTGCTGACATAGCAATAGCCATACCTAGAGAGGCTGACACATGAATTGTTTCATGCAGAGTTGGGAAAAACAAAGCAAGTTTTTGGATTTTGTATAGTGTTAAGACATGGCTGCACCATCCTTCCTTGATCCACGAATGCTTATGCTGGTATTTGTACATCATGAGAAGACTAAATTAGTCATGTGTTTGTTTAACTGTGTTTATCCAACGGATCTTGAGGCAGTGCAAATAGTCAGATACCACCATCCTTGGATAATCAAGAGTTCGGTTAAATTAGTATTGTTGAAATAGGATCTAAAGGGGCCATGTAGCCTACTTTTTAAAAGGACGGTTCTTTGTTTGAAGGACTGCCTGGTTCAAGTCTGGCTTAAAGAGAACAACAACAAAACCCACAAAGCAGGTACCTTGACTTTGCCCATGAAGTCAGCACCTGAGCAGCAGACTGAGCTGTCAAACAGATCACCCAGTCACAATCTTCTTCACTCTGTGAGAAATACTGTATTTCTATGTAAGTTATAGTAATTGTCTCTAAATTGGCATGCATATATATATATATATATATATATATATATATATATATATATGCAAATCTGTGTCCTACTCTGTTCTCATTTTGGGGTGATACATTTCCTCTTTGTGACGCTTCAGTGGCCACCCTAAGAGGTCATTCTGATAGGTTGTATATGTAGGTATGGAAATGTAGATCCTCAGCTTCCGCTGAGCAGACAAATGTAGAATTAAGTTGCCTGGATTTCTTCAAATTCCCCGTTTCTCCAGGTGAATCCCATAATAAGCCTTGATTTTACAAGCACTACTGGGCATGCAGAAAAGAAGATCTGGCGTGGAGTGTCAGTATCAGGGGTGGGGAACCTGCTGCTCTCTGATGTTCTTGGACAGCAATTCCCATCATCCCTGACTATTAGCCAAATTGGCTGGGGTAGGTGAGAGATGGTGTCCAACAATATCTGGAGGGCCAGAGGTTCCCCACCCAGGCCTACATGGCTGGTGCCATATTTAAAAATTATCATTCCATATCTGCACACTTTCTGCACATCAAAAAGGCATGTCCCCTCAAATACTAGCATGCACAAGGGACTGCCGATCTGATTAAAATGAGAGGGATAGGGAATCCTGAGCTTGCAGATTATTTCTGCAGACCCAACGACCCATTTAAATAAGGCCACACACCAGTTTCCATGTACATTAGAGGTCAATCACTCAAGCATGAGGGAATACCAGCAATTCTACTGTAGACAGGGGTTCTACTCATATTTAACACATTTTATATGCTGCCTGATTTTACAAAAACCTCTAAGTGGCTTACAATAATATTAAAATTGTCAACAAAACATTTAAAAGTAATTAAAAGCAAAAGAGATGAAAGCATATAAAATATCTGTGTGTCTGGATAGGCTTGCCTAAACAAAAATGCTTTAAGCAGGTGCTGAAAATTATGATCGTATGTTCTTTTCTTATTCTGGATAAAATCCAGTTTTAGATTTAGATTCTTCTTATGTGTATTATATATTCTACTTCATTCTAAAGCCACAAAACAGGGGGAGAAGGAAGAATTGTTTGGATTTGCAGACAAACAGGCTTCTTTGCTACTGCAGAACATTCCCCATGGTTTTGAAGTTGCAAAATGTCTGTGTAAACATTTAGCACCATATCTAATTATATAGTTCATTGTTCTGCGACTTGGGCACTGCAACCCACTTTTAATATTCACACAATCACACTATAGTTTTCTGTTGCCAAAATGCATTTGCTTAATTGCTCTTAGCAACGGTAATATTGGATCACATGGGGCCTCTCTGAGTGTGCTAAGCTTGGTTTAGGTGGGGACTGGGAGAGGTACAGTCAACTGTCAGCCACTAATTAGTGACTAATCCCACAGAATGAAATTCCCACACATCAGCAGGGCATCATTTTGTGACTTCCCAATTAGCATCACAACACTTGTTCAGCTACTGATTGGTTGGTTGGCTGATTGTGTGACTGTGGAAATGGGTAAAAGCCCCCCATCCAAACAATGACTATCATCAGTGCAGGTAAGATTTTTTTTTTTTAATCATCTACAGTACTGTCTTATTTATTTTATAGTACACTACTTTGATTATTGCTTTCATTTTATGGATCAATGGTCTCGTTAGATAGTAAAGTTCATGTTAAATTGCTGTTTTAGGGGTTGTTTTTAAAAGTCTGGAACAGATTAATCTGTTTTGCGTTACTTTCTATGGGAAAGCACGTCTTGGTTTTGAAACGCTTTGGTTTTGGAACAGACTTCCGGAATGGATTAAGTTTGAGAACCAAGGTATCACTGTATTAACAATAACAATAACAACAACAACAATAACAATAATAATTTTATTATACCCCAGCCACTCTGGGTGACTTAAAACATATCTAAAAACATAATAAAAACATCAATCGTTCAAATACAATTTCATCTCACTGATTTTCAGAGGAAAACAGCAAACACTGTTTACTCCTTAGCAATTCCAGAGTATGCCAATGACTTCAATTGCCATACTCTAGTGGTCGCTTGAAGGCAGTAGGAATAATATGCTCCTAAAGTGCATTTGCATAGCATATAAAACAGGGAGCTATGTCTTTAAAACTACTAAGCTGACACCTCAATATGAAGTACACTTACCTGAGAGACAGACTTCAGAATTTATCTTCAACAAAAGTAATATAAAAACAGAGGAGAAATTGACTGTCTCTGGATGACAGCCAGAAGGCAATGTTATGTAAATAGTGAAGGAACACATCTTGTTCATGCATGGAAATTCCAAGAAGAGATTGATCCAAGCACAGTTGAAAGTAGAAACAAATATGCACACGTTTTTCATACACACGGCCTTTACAGCGAATGAGGCCGTTCACGTTTCCACTTGTCCTGTCCCTTTCCCCTGGGAAAACCCGCTCTTTACCACTGAATCGGAGTAAACATCAACTGGGTTTTCTGCGAATTGATGTTTGTGGGATTTCCAGGAAAAAGCAGTGGGAGAAACAGAAAACCTCTTGGACCTGTGCCTATAAAGTATGGACAAAAATGAAAACCTCTTGATTCCATGCTTTCTAGACACAGGACAAGTGAAGTGTGGACAAGCCTAAAGACACAGTGGACAAACACTTTCAACAGACTGCAGTGCAGAACATACTAATGCTAGATGATGGTATAATTTGCTAACTGTCTAATATAAGCATTTCACCTCTGCCCAACCAACCACAGTCACATGGTGCATCTATCACAATGTTTACCAAGGACCCCATGTTCCTACGGTGCGGTCTTATCTACATCATCTCTCCCAGCATAGCTTCATTTCCCATTTGTATGCCATCCAGGCAGCTTATCTTTCCAGATGGCTGAAACAATATTCAACCGAGGCCAGAGGCACTTTGACTTCTAAACTTAGTGTCAGGCTATTGTTAACTATAGCTGGAAAGCAATTTCCAAGAAAATTATGACCAAGCCCTTTTAAGTGTTGTCTTAAAAAAGAATCAAGCAGTTTTTCTCATCATCTTTCATGTGGTTTGAGCACCACCCCCCCTTTAATTTTGCCTAAAGGTTTCAGAGTATTTCCCATCAGAAATCATTCCCTCCCTTGAAAAGGCAAATAAGAATCTGTATAGCTACTCAGGAATCTTTCCCGCTATCACTTTCGAGCTGAGATGAAACTATAGGAATTTTATCTTCTTTTCGTAAACTGCCCTGGAAGCTTTGCTGAAGTCTTATGAATAAATTAAATAAGCCCCCATTATTTAAATAGAAAAATAGGTTTGTATGCAGAAGCTAACATAGCAGGATGCAAATTTAGGCTAGAAACCTTCTAACTGTCCATGTTAATGGAGACTTTTGACATGCAAGTGCTTTCAAACAAAGAACTCCCCCAACTGCATCCCAAAGCTACACAGTTGGTTAGCCTAACCTTCTCCAAAGGATTACTGTGAAGATGAAGCTTGGGGACAGGTGAGTTAAGAAACCCATGTGTAACCTTTAAGCTCTATGGCAAAAGAGTGAGATGGAAATGAAGTAAATAATAAAAGAGAAGATGCAAGCTTGAGTCACCACAAACGCTCTTGGCCACTGCAAATATTACCCACACAGACACAAATAAAGAACTGAACAATTCATGAAGCACTTGGCAATGTTGTAAGCTCAAAGCTGGACAAGTATGCTTCTTTGTCTGTTATCTAGCTAGAGAAAATAATTCTAAAACTCATGGGTATGACATACTTGACAGCAGACAAATTATGTCTTGCCAGCGCTTGCTGTCTCACACATGGGCTGTTGCAGTGGCAAACAAGTTTTGCCAAATTTGTACAACTTGCAGCCGCTCATTCCAGATTGAAAGGTTATTGAAATCACTGTGGTGCACAGATTTATATGCACATCAACTGCATTATGAGACTTGAAGCATTAAGAACCTCGCCCACATACCTTCTGTCCTAGTCAGTGTGACTGTAAGGGATTCAAATGCGTGGTGCTGGGATTGCTCCCCCACTTAACTAAATGTGATGGATGGGAGTACTAAGACTATCTAGATTAGGCTGTTCTCTGGTAGGATCCAGCAAATAACTGGCTGCCCTGACCTATTTAGGGGCCTTCTACTGGCTGGTGGCCTGTCAACAGGCTGTGCTGTTGGTGGCTGCAGTGGGGGTGTCTACAGCAGAAGAAACCTCTGCTGCATTCTAGTACCCTCCAGCAGTGTAGACTGGGGGTTAGGATTGCTTTGCCCACCTGTTTAATTAAGTAGACTAAAAACATATGTGTAGAATATCTGTAGGTTAGAAATGTATCAAACTAATTTTATGTGTTGGAGAAACAAAGCATTTACATGAACCAAGCAAGAAATCCTGGGAAATTAAAACGTATAATAGAATGTAGAGGCAGAAGAATTGTGGAAAGTGTAAACATAAGCATGTTTATTCTGAGGTGTTTGCTTTCTTTACTGGAATAAGGAAGCAAATCCTTCAATAGCGTCATTGTTTATTGACAAAGTATTTAAAGGATTTACTCATTTAAAAAAGAAGAAGCTTGAAAAAGTCAGATTGTGTTGAGAGTGCATTTAAAGAGCATCCACTATTGTGTCTGTTGGTTCTGGGGGAGGGAGATGGGAGGGACGGTCTGACTAGAGGAGGCCTGATGCTTTCTATGCCTTCCTCCCTTTTAGCATATTTTTAGCATGATTTTTTTAGCCTTCCTGATACCTCTGCTCATATCTATGACCAAAATGCATTTCCACTTTTTAGTCTTCACATTCTATATACAGCTGCTTTCATTAAACAAATGCAAGTAGCAATTTGCCATAAAGGGCAATCTTTAATGCTAATACTTATATGGTCTACTCCTTACACCGAGAAAGCCAATCTCGTCCAATATATTTATATATAAATATAAAAGAAAACAACAATAATGGTAGTGTTTCCACTGTAATAGAGTGGTTCTTCCTGAACTAAAAAAAATATTGGCTACGTTCCCTTGATACTTGACTGTATTTGATTAGGCATATGGGGACAACAAAAGTCAACAGAGCAACACTGTAGTCATAAATCCATTTACTAGGAAATGCTCAATGGGGTTTTATTTCTGTGTAAACATTTTAGGATGAGACAGAAAGTCAGTAATATGTAAACCAATTATGTAAATATGCTTTGATCGAATCCTAAAATGTGACATTTTGCCCTTCCCCAAGTCAGAAGCAGCTACGTAAGTCTCCCATCCCCCAGGTTAATTTATGAGTGCCACAACGCCTGAAAGCAGGAGTTACCAAGGATCATATAACTGGAGATACTAAGTCAAGCTTACATAAAATCATAGGATCGGAAGGGACTCAGAGGGTCATCTAGTCCAACTCCCTGCAATGCATCTGAGAAAGAAAGAAAGAAAGAAAGAAAGAGCCCTTCTTGGACATAATGACTCACAGAAGTCCCTAATAATAAAGAAAGACGGTTGCTAAGTTTTAAGATGTAGGAAGGATTAACAGTAAGTGCTACCTGTTGCAAAATTAGCAGCTGGCTTTGTGTCTGGTGCTCCTAACTGAAATCTGGCACAAAAGCTATCATACGTGCAAACACATGATAAGCCTCCCCCAGCACTAAGACAATGCAACATCAAACATCTGCTCTTTTGCATTGAACTTGTTAACAGCATTGCTTTGATACAAGCACAAGCCATTAGCACCTGTTATCCCATAGATTTGTTTTAGCAGTTTTCATAACACATAATTTTAGGTGCTTATAATTATAAGTATAATCTGTAACCTTAGTTAAACCTTATTTGAATACCTGATTCTCTGTCCTCAACTGGCAAGTCCAAACAATACCATTACTAAATGGAGCAAAATATGCACACATAAAGTAGGCTGATGTGTAAAGACAGTTGCCTTTTAACTTGTTTCCTTTCAGCAAAGCAATGTGACAGCAGAGCTACAGATGTTCGTTGAAGAAACTAGCCAAAGTGAAAGTATGAGAAATGATTGTGAACCGGAAGAGTAAATAAAATTTGTGCAACCTGTTCCTAAGCAAGTCCTGCTCTCTTTATTGGTGCTTACTCCCACCTGAAGCATGCACAGGACTGCAGACTTACTCTACTAGTTTGATCTCTTGCAGCACTCACTCCAGTGAGAAAATGTTTACTTTACTGAGCAGCAGGTTCAGTGGCAGATATATATAAAAAAGAAGTTACAGGGATGTGGTAGACTTCTGGAAAGGAAAGTTGCACTGTACAGCTTTTCTTGATTTACAACTTGAAGCATGAATCAACAAGTATTTAAAGTCAAGCAGCAGATGGAACGTAAATTTCAATGGGACTTTCATCCACATGTGTTTAAGATTAGGGTGTTAGGCTGTGATCCTAAACTCACATTATTTGGAAACATGTTTTACTGAATTCAACAGATCTCACTTCCAAATAAAACATGTTTGGAATTAAAGTTTAATTTTATTTAAAAACACATTAACATTTGCCAGATCAGGACAAAAAGCCACCCAAATTAGTATGATGAATGGGAGCCAATGCTAGTCCTGGTCACAGTAGACGCATTGAAGTTAATGGGCATGAGTTAGGTTTACCAATTTCAATTGGTCTACTTTGAGTAGGACTAGCATGTAATCCTTTGTCCCCATTTTGGTACTCAGAGGTAAACTGTCTCTATAAACTGAAGTTCCATTAGTTTCCATTTAACCCCCAAATTACAAGGCTATTCCCACTATGTTGTCTAATCCTTTTTTTAAAAAAAAAAATCCAACCAGTGACCACTAGCACATTTTGGGGTGGTAAATTTCATAATTACTTCTGCTTTGCAAGCCGGACCATAAAAGTTAACAGTCCACATTTTTACAAGCCCACCTAATAAAGAATACCTGTTTGTGTCATTTGTGGCACATCAGCAAACAGTCTGGAAAAAAACCCTCTTTCTCATTAAGTTTACAATGCCTTCCCTATCTTGGTTGCCTATCTTTATGCACCACAGATCAGTGAGCTAGTTAGTGACTATTTACAATAAATGCACCCTAAAACCTATCCATGTTTTCCTGAAAGGCAAGTCTCACTGCATTTAAATTGGCTTAATCCCAAATAAGTAGGCACAGAATTGCAGGCTGAATTGCTGACTGCCAAGCCTCTGCCTGAAGAGAAGGCCGATATAGCCAGAACAAAATTGCCTCTCTTGGAGAAAAAAATATGTGGGGGAACTCTGTATTTCATTGGCAGGTCATGAAAACATTTACAAATAAGAGATGCGCACTTAGTGCATACTCTTGAAGGCAGACAGGTGCAGAGTACTAAGCACGACAGAATCCAAACCCTTGGGGAGTGGGCATTTTCCTTCATATGTCAACACTACCTTTAAAGTCGTGTTGTGCATTGATTTTTCACTTATTGTCTGCCCCACTGGAAGCCTGTTGTCCGGCAGTAAGGCAGGATATAGACGTTTCAAATAATATTTCCGCCACATATCCATAACCTCGGAGCTTAGTGAGTACCAACTAAAACGTTACTGAAATTGCGAGAGGAAGAGAGAGAAAGATGCAATAAATTCAATTCTCTCTTAGCCTGGGAGAAACTCAAGAATAGGGGGAAATGAGATTGGCTTCCTTTTCTCTTCCCTGGCTTTAGCAGCCCAAAGCATGCCACTCCATACGAAATGAGATTTAGAGCTGAGCAGAAGTATTCATTGGAGCCTTTTATGGCCCTGGGCAGGCCTGCAAATCCTTGTAAGTCCCAAATTACAAGGAGGTAACGACTTGTGGAAGAAAGGCGCTTTAGGCCCGGCCGTTTCTATCCCACAACCCCTCTTGCATAGGTCCATAAGCGAGATGGTGGTCAGCTGTGGTCTTCTCGGTAGACTCCATGTTGGTCGGCAATTTTCCTCCCTCCCCGTGGCTGGGCGAGGGTGGCGGAGGCGGCCGCTGGGCCCCGAGAAAACGGGCCCAAGCCAAGGCAGAGTTCGCGAGGGCCTCTAAGCCCCGCTCTTTCCCTCACGCTCACGAGGGCTTTCTTCGTATAGGTATCTCAAAGGCGCCCTTGCGCCCCTTTATTCCCCTCCCACTGCCACCACGGCCTCCCCTCGAGCGTCGTCAGGCACCCAGCGCGTCCTCCAGCCGGCCAGGCCTCGCGTGCCCCGGCATGGCTCCCGCACGCAGCCCGCCTCTGGGCCTGCAGCTAGCGCTCTCCCTCAACCATTCCGGCGCCGCTTTCCCAACGAGGCGGCTTCGCTCGGCGTTCTAAGCGAAGGGCCTTACCTGAGCGCGCCTCTTCCAATGGCTGCTCACCTGAGGCCCCGCTCGGCCCAATCAGCTCGCAGCTCGTCCCTCTTGCCTTGTATCCTTCAGTGAAAGAATCCAAGTCCTCTTGGGAAAGTTTACCTGTAGGCGCCTTTGGGTTTTTGTTGCTTCCCGGCGCGGTGCCCTAAACGGCAGAGGGAGGGAGGGCGGGCAGGCGAGCTTAGCCAGTCTCCTTTTCACATGCGAGGGGCGGGCAGAAGGGGGCTTTACCTGTCCCACTCCTACCTCCGCGGCTGGCTGAGGGAGAAGTAAGAGGGGGGGAAGAAAAGCAGAATTACCAGTAGCTCTGGTTCTGCCGTCCCGGGCGCTCGCTTGCTCTCGCTCGCTCGCTCGCTCACGCGCGCACACACACACCTTTACCTGCACAGACTTGAAAGTCCAGTTTCACCAGAGAGACTGAGGCATCTGGAAAAGGGGAGAGAGTTCATTGGATCAAACATGTCACAAGAGACGGACAAGTAAGTGATCACAGCCAGCTTGCTACTTTTGCTGCTCCTGAACGGATCAACTGGTTGGTTGTGTTTTCTTTTTTTAACCCCCCTTAAAAAGAAAGGGGAAGGAGGAGAAAAAAAAAGCAATCTCGGTGGTGGACCTACTGGGATTACATTTCCTCTTTTATACAAGGCATAAAAGAGGTTGAATAGCACCCACAGGAGAACTGCTGGATTTCACCTTGCTTTCCCCATTCCTTTTCCAATCTTTTTTATTTATTGATTGTTGTTCATTCTGAACTCCCAGTGTCCCTTCACAAACTTTTGGGAGAACTTTGCTGCTTCTTTTTGCAATTTCTTCCCTTTCCTTCAGGGCCTAGAGATGAAAAGCGATTCTTGGCTTTTGTGTGTGAATGCAACAAAAGAGCTTTTATATACCGGATCAGAAACACGGCCATCTTCTTCCCCTTCTCTTGGCACTTCTGTACCTGTGTTGTCGGACAGAAAGAAGTAGAAGATGGAGCTCATGGAACTCATTTTATTCCAAGCCACTCTTTTTTTGGGTGTGTGTGTGAAAATATCATAAAATAACTGCATTGTCGAAGGGTGTAAAGGAAAAATGACCGTGTCTCTTGTTCTCCCATACGCAGTAAGAGGAAGTGATTTCATGCAAAAGTTTTGTCTCCCTTTTTCAACAGATTGCTTGTCATTTAAAAAAGGAAAAAAATCCCAATCAGCATGACATTGAGGGTTTCTACACCAGATGAAAACTTCTGTAAAGTTCTCTTCCTTAAAAGCCAGCACACTTGTGATTCGTACATAGTGGGTCTTGATTAAAGAAGTTGGAATGGTTAGGGAAATCATAATATAAGGACACCTTGAAATAAGCATGGCAGCCTAGTGCTTAAGGAAGTTTAAAACAAATCCAAGTAGCGTTAGCATAAAAGCTTCCTTGAACTTTAACATAGCAACTGTGAAGGACATCATGATCCTGGCACTAGTGTGTGCATGTGTGTATGTGTACACACGCTGTAGATTGGCTTCATCTAGTTACTTCTCCTCTAGCCACTTGCCTGTTCCTGCTTACCTGCATGCGCAAAGTGAGGAAAGATAGGAAGTTTTTCATAGGCTGCTTCTCCACCACCACCCCAATTGTATTATTTTTTCCTTTTCAGCGGACATTGCTGGCTCCTTTCTTACTGGTGACTTCAGATCAGATCATGCTCTTGATGCAAAGGAGAGGCCAGCACCTTGCAGTGGGCTGGAACTTAAGATCTGGAGTAGTATAGATATATATTTACCTTGAATTGTTCTTCTGAGCTTGTTCACCTCCCTGCTACACACACACATGTACAGAGGGAAGAAAGTCCCTCACTGGAGCTGTGGCCTAGGCTGACCTACAACATACATCTGGAAAGGGGGAGGAAGAAAAGAGGGAGGGTGTTATTAAGCAAAGTGGTGGTTCTGACCATAGACAGAGGGTGCGGTATCTGACAAATCTCTAACATGAGAAGGTTGTTAGGTGGGGGGAGACTGGCTGGGTTGAGAGCCGAGGCACATTAAGTTTTGTAACCAGAAAATAACTGTATTGTACCTCCTCTGCCCAATGTTTGTGTAGGGGAATTTACTTGTGTATGGTCAAAGTTTCAAAATAAATGGGTGTATTATGACCACTCAACTGCATTTTGTTGCACTGTCAGTTTTTAAAGAACTCCATAAGAAGGTTGTTAAAGTGTGCATTTCAATACATGGTACCGACTAAATTGTGTTAGAGATTGTGAGCTGAAAGGTGATGGTAATTTTGGTTTCATAATCCAGAATGAAGGGGTATACAGTTTCACCACCCCTTAGGACAATTGGAAGTTGATGGTTTTGGTCTGTGGTACTTTTTGTGTTACAAAATAAGCTGTGCCCATTATGTTTTGGTATGAGGGACAATAATTTAAAATAAGGAGTTTGATCAGTATCTGAAACGTGCATATCTGAAATGTGCTCAAATGTGAGTCAGTCAAAATGTATTGAGAGTTTTGAACATTCTACTCTTTTTGGTAGAAGGGAAGAAACAGGTGTAGGCTGGTTTGGTTTTTGAAATACAGTACAGTGCATTTCACCCTCTGTGACTATGGCTATAGAGATTCATATATTCATGATACACATTTTGGTCTAGTGCCAAAACTTAATTTGTGTAGCATTTAGGTTGCATTATCCTTGATTACTTAACTTGGTACTATGACCCACTGCGTTTGTGGGACTTTCTGAATAATTGTGCACAGGATTGGTCTGCCAGACATATACTGTATTACCGCTAAGGAGTTGTCATTTACTTGATGTAAGAATTGATACAAAGATTTGAATACTTTTTTTATTAGAGAAACGTTGTTGTTTTTTTAACTTCATGAAGGTGCTAAATGTTTTCAGTTAAGCCATCAAGTATTTATAATTATTTGCATGTGCAGTAAGACACATAGAATTCTTTTCATATTACTATATACTGACCAAAGTGGTAAAAATAAAAATCTCACGTGATGATTTTTACATCACTATGCTCACTGTCACCTATTCCAGGTTGGTTGTACCAGTAGAGATTCTTAGTCTTTGTATGATGGATACCACATTTTCTTCCATCATCTTATTCACCGAAAGCATCTTGAAAGGCTTCTGAATTAAATATCAGCCTTTTTTTGCACTCTGGTACAGCTGCATTGAACTTGTAAGGATGCAGGGAAATGAAGTTAGGTAGAGTATAGACATGGCTATGTCTGCACTCACAGCAGATCTTGAAGCCATATGTCAAGGCACAACTATTTAAGCCAGGAGTTTTGTTGTGGGGCAGGCTTTTGTTGGGGGGGGGCAGAACCTCAGATTTGTATTGATTTGTATTGATTTTGATTGACGCGGGTGGCACTGTAGGTAAAACCTCAGTGCCTAGGACTCGCCGATCGCATGGTTGGCGGTTCAAATCCCTGTGGCGGGGTGAGCTCCCATCTTTCGGTCCCAGCTCCTGCCCACCTAGCAGTTCGAAAGCACCCCTAAGTGCAAGTAGATAAATAGGGACCGCTTTATAGCAGGAAGGTAAACGGCGTTTCCGTGTGCTGCTCTGGTGCTGGCTCGCCAGAGCAGCTTCGTCACGCTGGCCACGTGACCCGGAAGTGTCTTCGGACAGCGCTGGCCCCCGGCCTCTTAAGTGAGATGGGCGCACAACCCTAGAATCGGACACGACTGGCCCGTACGGGCAGGGGTACCTTACTGATTGATTTAGGGGGGCAGCTGCCTTCCTGCCCTCCCTTGGCTATGCCTATGGGTGGATTGGATGGGTAAATTTTTTAGTCCAATTATCATATGTATTTGTCTCTTGAAAAGGTCTTCAGAATTTGCTTGTTAATTCTCTTGTCTTATGTGCTACTTGAAAACCCACAGTCTAAGAATATAATATGCATTATTTTGTGATATCTTTCAAAGTGATTGCACTCATTAGTTTTGTGAAAGCTATTTTTTCTGCACTGCTCCCCTCCCCCCCCCCCGTCCCCACGATGTTTATTGGCCTTTTTCACCTCTTGGAAAATATACAGAAAGAACCGTTCCCTGCTTGGCAGGGGGTTGGACTCATGGCCCTTGTGGTCTCTTCCAACTCTATGATTCTATGATTCTAGAGAGCTGAGGAACAGAGGGATGAGAACAAAGGCTGATTTACACAACTCTTTTCATGTAGATAGGCTGCTTGAGTGGATCATTGAACCTGACTGCATGAAGAGGTGGCTTTCTGATGTCACTGTTCTGTTTGCCCATCCCTACATGGTGATGCAAGGTAAAGGTGTATAAACCTTATTGAGTGCTGATGAGTGAATGCCAGTTGCTACTGGACAATTTCATCACACAGGTTGAATACCATCAAATACATTTAGGTGTGCATTGAGTTGCAGTGGCATTGCCAATTTTTTTTCTAGGGAAAGCTTCAAACCTTAACACCTGCATGACAGGTGAATTTCCCATTGCTGCATCAAAGGGGCTACCTATGTTAGTCTGTTGCAGAAAAAACCTACAAGGAACACTGTGGCACTTTAAGGTATATGTCAGATTTATTTTAAAGTTTTGAATGTTCTGCAGGACATCTGCATGTGCTTTACATCCGTATGCTGGAAGAAGCTTCACTTGCTGAATTTCTGCTTCTCATACTGCTGTGAAAGGCAAAGAGCTCTGCCAGAAAAAAAGTTGGCAATAAACTGTACGAATTGGCCCAAAGTGACAATCTGAGAAGATGGCTTCGCCATCATTCTTGTTCTGAGTAGACTGTGAGAATGGAAGAGAATGGATATATTCAATAGAAAGATAACATATCAACATATTTTGTCAAAGGTTGCAGGACAAGGGAGTGGGTATCTTTCATCCTGAACGTGGACAGATCCTGCAGCTGTAGAAAAGAGTGGTAGAAATGATCAGTGTGCTGGCGCAACTCTCCTATAAGGAAGGGTTGCAAGATTTGGGGGTCTTTAGTTTAGAAAAACAGTGGGGGGGGTGACGACTAAGGTGTATACAGTGCTGTTTTTCTAGAAAAAGAGGCGCCAGAACTCAACATGAATGCTTCCATTGTTCGCTTAGGATGGCAACGGCACCCACCTGAGAGGTGCCAGAACTGAGTTCTGGTGAGTTCCGGGTGAAAAAAAGCCCCGTTGAAATCCCTTCTCAAAACCCACCTTTTCCACGAAGCTTTTGGCATATCCCATAATGCCCGTGGAACTAAATCTCGTCACATGCAGCTGAAGCAACTGCATACTCCTTCGCCCTCCTCTGTTGATTTCTCTGTGTTGAATTTTCGATTGTGAGCTCCTTGGGGCAGGAACCTGCTCTCATACTTTGCAAAGCACCATGTGCATTGCTGGCACCAAACAAATAATATGAACGCCATTATTTTTATAAGCGAGCATGTCATGGTTGTATATAGGGTATAGTGGAAACCATTACATTGTGTTAGGACCCAAGGGGTGCACATTTTGTACCAGGCAGTTGTGATATCCTGGACAGAGGGGCAATCATCTCAAGAAGGGGTTTCATTTATTTGGGGTTGGGAGCAGGGCCAGCCTGCCCATGAGGCAAGGGGAAGGGTCCCACCAAAGCAGCAGTTCCTGATGTCAAACCTTCTTACCCCCTTGTTCCTGATGCAGATCTTCCCTGACCCCTTCTTAGCTGACAGGTAGCTATTTGGGGGTCTGTGTCAGGTGCCAAGATGTCTTTGGCCAGTCCAGGGTGGGAGGAGTATTGTTTGTTAAAAGACTGCTTGAAGGTACCGTATATATGATAAGATTGGCTGGAGGTTTCTGAATTTGCATCTCCTGGTGGCTTGATTGTTTTGAACTGAAAGCCAAATTAAAACTAGGAGAGTCAATAGAATTTGGTGACCTCATGGATGAAAAGCATGAAAGAAAAACAGAATGAGGGCGGGTCTGTAATGGGCTCTTATACTGACTTGTTTGCTCTTAAATCAGCATAAGGATGGAAGCCTTTGTGCAGCGTTTTCTCCTTTCTGGATTTGCTTTCCCCCCTTCTTCTGTACTTCATTCCACAAGTTTGACCTCACAGTCAATGTCTCTTTAAAACTTGCACAGTTAAACTTAAAGTAAGCAAACTTTTAAAGAAATTAGAAGTTAAGCATGAACTTAATTCTCTTCCATTGAATGAGATTTACAAGTGCTTAACTTCAGCGGCACTGTGCCCAAATTCAAGTTCAGATTTTGATCCAATAGATCACACTTGCTCTCTTGATATGTGCAAGGGAGTGGAAGACTGTGTTGGAATTTTAATTCACGTGGAATTACTGCAGTGGGGAAGAATCCAACACCAGAAGCTTGTGGAAATTGAATATCTTGCTTGGGAATCTTTCCTGCAAGGCTACCAAGGTTTTCCAAATCAGTTTGAATGTTTCCATAATACTGTAATAGTAATTCCTCCATGAGAATTATTTTTTAAATTCTCCCATGAAGGGAAATGTTATGTATGTTTGAACTGCCCTTGAGAGAGATAAATAAATACATACTGCAGGGGAGCAATTATAGTGCTATGTGGTATATATGTTTAATTACCTCTAAGTGGGAAAAACTGGGATAGGTTTGGTGCTGTGGTGTGCTTCCATATAGAGGAAAATATTTTGTGTCTTGTTGGTAACCGTCTTGTTATAATGTATCCTGCACAAATCATATCTTTGTTTGCATCCAAATAATAGCATTTTCTTTATAGCGTTTATTTGGGGTGGGGAAGGAGTGGAATCCTGAATGTTTAAAGAGAGAGAGAGTAGTAGCTTACCGTCATGTCAGTTCACGTCCATTTAATTGAGGTTGTCTTTGTATATTATGAAATACTCCAGGCGTCAGTGTTGATGGTTGAGGGCAGCAGGAAACAGACTGGAAGACATGAATGCAGGACAAAAAAAAAAAAAAAAAAGAGCCCAGCACTGAGGTCAGAAAAAGGTTTTGCAGAGCGAGATTTAGATCAGCATTTCAGAATGTTATACTCTCTTTCATGTAATATTTATTAAAGTTCAAACAGCAAAAATTGTATATACCTCCTGTGTTCTAGGGCAAATAAAGGTAGTATTTTGCAGATATCTGGAAACTTCTTACAGCTTTTGCGGGGAACTTAACACTGAAATTTCAATATGGGGAGACCAGTGGAGGAAGGGCAGGGTCATGGAAGAAGGAATCAGCTATAGAAGTATATGTGTTTCTTTCTGTTACCTCTGCTTGCATGCCCTCCAACATTTATCCGATGAAAATAGGGACATCCTATTCAATTGTTGTTGTTGTTGTTGTAATTTTTCTGTTTATACCCCACCCATCTGACTGGGTTGCCGCAGCCACTCTGGGCGGCTTCCAACATATATATAAAACATTAAACGTTTTTAAAAAAACCTTCCCGATACAGGGCTGCCTTTAGATGGCTTAGGGGTCAGATAACTTCATGCACTCCAACATTTCTCCGATGAAACATTTATCCAATGATCATTTATCTGATGAAAATAGGGATATCCTAAGGAAAACCGGGACTTTCTGGATCAATTCAGAAACTGGGATGGCTTCTGTAAATCTGGGACTGTCCCTGGAAAAGAGGGACACTTGATATCTTCAAACACTCTTACTAGGTAGTCGCCCCCTCTGAACACAGTGGAACCCTTGACCAAACTTCCATAGTTTTGCGTTGCTAGTTGGAGCCAGTGTGGTGTAGTGGTTAGAGTGTTGGGCTGGTCAACCATGAAACCATTAAATCCCTGATCAACCATGAAACTTACTGGGTGACCTTGGGCCAGTCACACTCTCTCAGTCTAACCTATCTCAAGGTGTTGTCGGGAGAATGAAATGTGGAGGAGCTTCTTGGATATAAATGTAATCAATAAATAGTGACGATAGGATATGGGGATGAGGATGATGGTTTGGGTTAGGATGCTGGTGCAACTGAAATTGCAAGCCCTGCTTTATTCAGATCCCAGTCTTGCCCAAAATACCAGCGAAAGGTGGATGAATGGAAGGCTGCTTAAAGAATCGCAACAAACAAAATACTTGAAACCAGGGCATTTTGAAACGCATCATCTGTCTGTACATATTTTAAGTAGGAGGGTCCAACTTTTCCTTACGTACTTCTAGTTTTTATGTGTATTCAGTCTGAGTGGAATTTAAACTACTACTACTACAAAGCTTGTCTTGCTTGGGTCTCACAACTTTATTGGGGTTCACTGAAGATGATTGCTTGAAATTGCTTGTATTTGGGTGGCTTCCCCACTATATTTAATCTCCAATAAATATTTATAGCCCCACTTCTTTGTGTGAAGAAGTACATTTCTGGCCCAGAGGTTTTAAAACAAGGAACATAATCCCTGCCCCCACGCACACAGAAACAAAAATAGTTCAAACTTTAAAACAGTGCATTCTAGATGTTTCCCAATTTCCCAAGCTTAAGAGACAAGCCTGGAAAGCACAGAGAAACATTCTAACCCTCAAGAAAGGATTTCTATTCCGTCACTATTCGAATAAGGAAACATGGCTTTGTCCCTGGAGCTATTTTGACGGTATCTCCTTCATCGGAGCCCTGCAGTCTAAAAGCTGTCTCGCCTGAATTCCTTTTGCAGTTTTAAATAACTTACAGTGGTGCCTCGCAAGACGAAATTAATTCATTCCGCGAGTTTTTTCGTCTAGCGAATTTTTCGTCTTGCGAAGCACGGTGTCGGAAAAGTTTTGGAAAAGCTTCAAAAATCACCAAAAACCTCAAAAAAGGCTACCACACGGCGTTCTATGAGTTGCTCCTCAAAGTCAAGTTGCAACTGTATTAACGGTGTTAAGAAAAAGGAAACAAACTTGCAAGACGTTTTCATCTTGCGAAGCTAGCCCATAGGGAAATTGGTCTTGCGAAGCAGCTAAAAAACCGCAAAACCCTTTCGTCTAGCGAGTTTTTCGTCTTGCGAGGCATTCGTCTTGCGGGGCACCACTGTAAACCTGACTCCAGCGGGTGAGCTAAGTTAGTGCTAAAGCAGGGGTGAGAAGGGAGCAGAGATGATTCCTGCACTTTGGCCACTTCTAGGCAAAGAGATTTGCAGGTGTCATTCACACTTTATAATGTGTGACACTTGCAAGGCTTGCTGCTAGGCTACAGAGACTTGCTGTTGGGTAGCCCAATACAAACCATCATCTAAACCAGGGGTCAGCAAACTTTTTCAGCAGGGGACTGGTCTACTGTTCCCTCAGACCTGGGGGGGGGGGGACTATACAGTGGTACCTCGGGTTACATAAGCTTCAGGTTACATACGCTTCAGGTTACAGACTCCACTAACCCAGAAATAATACCTCGGGTTAAGATCTTTGCTTCAGGATGAGAACAGAAATCGAGAGGTGGCGGCGCAGCAGCAGCAGGAGGCCCCATTAGCTAAAGTGCTGCTTCAGGTTAAGAACAGTTTCAGGTTAAGAACGGACCTCTGGAATGAATTAAGTACGTCACCAGAGGTACCACTGTATTTTGAAAAATAAATATGAACGAATTCCTGTGCCCTACAAATAACCCAGAGATGCATTTTAAATAAAAGGACACATTCTACTCATGTAAAAACATGCTGATCTGGCCCAATTGCCTTCTAAATCCGGCCCGACTGTCTGCGGGCTGGATTTAGAAGGTGATTGGGCCAGATCCGGCCCCCGGGCCTTAGTTTGCCTACCCATGATCTAAACTCAAAGTACTGTTTTCCCTGCCTCCTAAGCATTGCTGTGCTTCCTGGGGGAAGCTGGAATCTTGCCACAGCCTCAAGTGTAGCATGTGATTCATGTACTAATATACCGCAGAGCGCTATTCTCCATTCTTAGGTGTTGTTGGAGTACACCTGGCTTAGTTGACTGGGGCTGCAGTCCAACAACACAGGTGGACTAAATGCTGGAGAACGCTGTTGCACAGAAGCACTTGGCAACCTGGCACTTGGCAACCTGGTGCCCTCCAAATGTTTTGGACAGCCATTCCCATCAGCCCAGCAAGCCCAGCACTGTTTTTTTCTCAAAATCCCAAGAAATCATTTTTAAAATCTTTGTCACTTTACACAGTGATTTACCGAATAACACAAGGGGGGGGGGGATGGATCCCTGCCTAGAGGAACTTACAATTTAGCAGGGCTAGAGGTGAGCAGGCAACAAAGCCAGGGTGGGGTAAGAATTTGGAAATGCGAGGTTAGCAAGGTGTTGTGGTTAATTCTGAAGTGCAGGCATTCTTTATTCCAATCCCCATAGTCATGTCCCCGTAGCCTGCCTTTTCTAAGACTGCAACATAAAAACGAACTTTTGAGTAAAGCAGATACAGTGATACCTCAGGTTAAGAACTTAATTCGTTCTGGAGGTCCGTTCTTAACCTGAAACTGTTTTTAACCTGAGGTACCACTTTAGCTAATGGGGCTTCCTGCTGCCGCCACGCTATTTCTGTTCTCATCCTGAGGTAAAGTTCTTAATCCGAGGTACTATTTCTGGGTTAGCAGAGTCTGTAACCTGAAGCATCTGTAGCACCCAAGGTACCACTGTGCTGTGGAACCAATATCAAGCCATCTCTTTTCTTTCATGGAGGTTCAGGTGAATTCTGTGTCCAGGGCAGCTGTCTTCCAGCTCCATCTTGTATGCAGGCTGAGACCCTACCTGCCCGCGGACTGTCTTGCCAGAGTGGTACATGCTCTGGTTATCTCCCGCTTGGACTACTGCAATGTGCTCTATGTGGGGCTACCTTTGAAGGTGACCTGGAAACTACAACTAATCCAGAATGCGGCAACTAGACTGGTGACTGGGAGTGGCTGCCAGGACCATATAACATTGGTCCTAAAGGATCTTCACTGGCTCCCAGAATGTTTCCGAGAACGTTTCAAAGTGTTAGTGCTGACCTTTAAACCCCTAAATGGCCTCAGCCCAGTGTCTCCACACACATCGCTCAGCCCGGACACTGAAGTCCAGCTCTGAGGGCCTTCTGCTGGTTCCCTCACTGTGAGAAGTGAGGTTACAAGGAACCAGGCAGAGGGCCTTCTTCGTAGTGGCGCACGCCCTGTGGAATGCCCTCCCTTCAGATGTCAAGGAAGTAAACAACTATCTGACTTTTAGAAGACATCTGAAGGCAGCCCTTTTTAGGGAAGTTTTTAAGGATTGATGTTTTTAGATATGTCGTAAGCCGCCCTGAGTGGATGGGGAAACCCAGCCAGATGGGTTGGGTATAAATATAACAACTACTACTACTACTACTACTACTACTATTACTATTCCTCTCCCTTCTGCTTCTCCCCCCCCCCCCATACTTTGCTCAGAGTTCAGGTTGATGAAGTGCTCTAATCGACTCAAAAGATTGCTTACTGTTCTGTAGCATTTTTGGTTCGTCATAATCAGTAGCATAGTGGCAAATTCAGAAATGTGTGGTCCCCTCATGATAGTCACAGCCACACGCTTCCTAAGACTATAAACTTTCCAAGATTATATAATAATCTTATAATTGTACAATAATAATAATTAGGGATGCATTGATCGTGGCAGACTAGCATTCGAAATTTGCCAGGCTGCAGACCCATTTTGCACTTGTGACCAAGTGAAGATTCCCGGGCGCCAGGATCTAGAAGTGCATGCCTGGAGATCCTTGGATCTTGACTGTTTTCGCATGCTAGCAACACATCCTGTGGAATTCTATCCGTTGTGTTTTATCTGCACTATCAGAATACATTTCGGGAACCAAAAAGTCGTATTGAGAAATATGACTTCCAAGCCGCCTGGCCCAAAAATGGCAACCAGGCATTCCGTTTTGGTGACTGTATTGACAGCGGTTTAAGGAGCTATTCGGTGCCTCGATTATATATATGAGTAGTAGTAGAAGAAGAAGAAGAGTTTGGATTTGATATCCCGCCTTTCACTCCCTTTAAGGAGTCTCAAAGCGGCTAACATTCTCCTTTCCCTTCCTTCCCCACAACAAACACTCTGTGAGGTGAGTGGGGCTGAGAGACTTCAGAGAAGTGTGACTAGCCCAAGGTCACCCAGCAGCTGCATGTGGAGGAGCGGAGACGCGAACCCGGTTCCCCAGATTACGTGACTACCGCTCTTAACCACTACACCACACTGGCTCTCTTACTACACCACACTGGCTCTCTTACTACACCACACTGGCTCTAGTTTGTAATACTAGCAGTAGAGCCAGTGATATAAATGACTTTAAGTCAAGTGTGTTCTGACCATCACTAGTTTTTATTCTGTGGAATGGATACATTGTGCTACTCACAGCGTTTTCTTAGATTTCCAAATGTGCCTAGAATTTTGGGTAGGATCTCTCTCAGCCCTGCCTAGAGATACTTGAGACTGAACCTTAGATCTTTTGCAGGCAATGTGTGTGCTCTGACCCTGAGCCATGGCCCTTTCCCACATCGTCTGCTGTTCATAGATGTGAGAGCATCACCAAGACAGAGATGTAACCAACGTCAGCTCAGTGGGCCTGCACCACTTACCTGCCCTCCCTCCCTCCAGCCTTGACTTGTCAGAGGGAGGTCAGATAAGCAGCAAGGCCCCCTGCGTCATCCACAAATGCTCACTCCCGATGATGGTGAATAGAAGAAAGGCAACCCCAGAAAACCTTGAGAAAGCAGGCAGAGGAGATGGGGGTTTCTATCAGTGATCAAACCAGACTTAGACTGTTTTCTGAAAGAGGATGGAGCCCATCTGCCTTTTCTCCCTGTGCCAAGTCGAGAAACAGCATAACAATGAAGTGATCTCATAACCGCTGTTCGCATTTTCCCTGGTGGAAATGTATTGGTGCCTTTTCTTACAGCTTATTATTTATGAGACTTATTTAAACACTTTCCTCCTCCTGTTTGTCTGGCATCATTCTTGCCACGAAACAAACAAGCAGCCCAAATAAAATAATTATTTTTTTTCAAAAGTTTGTTTCGTAATTAAATATTTATTGAATTGCTCTATCTCTAATTAATCTTGGCAGGCAGGGAGTGATTTCTTGGTAATGATGCCAGGCTCAGAAACGTATAGAAGTTAGCAGTGCAGTTCTTTCTCCAGCGTATCTGTGCAGAATAATGATCTGTCTTGCCCACATACCTGCCTAATTCCCCTGCCCCACCTCCCAATACGAGGTGTAGGAGGATCAGTGTTAGACCTTGGCATCCTCAGGCAGTTGCTGGTGTCTCGGCGCTTTGAAAAGACCACTACCTACCCTTGACTCTCTGATCCTTGCTTCCATTGTCTGTTTGTGTGCATGGTTGCTTGCCAGTGGCTCTGTGCAAGCAAGCAGATGGTGCTGAGGATCACAAAGGCATCCTGCCAAGGATCTCTTGAGACCTGTAGCCCTTCCTGGCAGGCTGTGAAGCACAGACGGGGAACCTGTGGCTTTCCAGGTGTTGTTGGACTTCCAAGTCCCATCAACCCAAGCCAACATGGCCAGTGGTCAGGGATGATGGGGTCTGGAGTTCAACAAGCCACAGGTTCCCCATCTCTGCTGCAAAACAAAACTAGGATAGATATTTAAATAGGTAGTGCTCTGAATATAAAAGTAAAGAAACTGTGTTCAAAGGATAGCATGCCATGACTGAGTTTCTAAGGATGCCCTGTCCAGCGCTCTAAGAATATTCTCTCCCGTGGTCTGAAAATGTCTGTGGTGATTTGAGAAGAATTAATATAATGTTTCTCAGACTTTCTTAAACTTGCTCTTCCTTCTGAGCTCACCACAACCAAGGGTTTGATGGGTGTGTAAGAATTATCCAGTGCCTCCATGGGCAATCCTAAGAACCTGCAGAGCAAACTAATATTAAAAATTTATTTGTTTTAATTTATTGACTGATTTAGTTATTTGAATTTGTATATCGCCCTTCATCCATAGATCTCAGGGGCAGTTCGCAAGATAAAAATACAAGATGAGAAATACAAAATGCATAATAAAAACAAGAATGAAAGCAAACCAATAACCCCCGTCCCCCAAAACATTGAAAAGGGTACTGGATGTTAATCAGCCAAAGGCCTGTCAAAGAGGAGCACAACAAACAGAGCAGATCTTTTCTCCAGAAGACTCTTAGTTGCTTTTCCTGCAATAGCATCTCCTGAGTACCCCACCAGAGGTGGTTGGTTTCTCCAGCTTTCAGAATCCCCCCTTGGAATTCCAGGCGGAGAGATCAAGAGAGACCCCTCCGGCCACAACTTGTCTTGTGGGTCACTCTCGAAATTCTACCGCTCTCGAACTCCTTGCCAGTTTCACACTCAGCTTTTACACACCTGCTGGAAACCTGTTCAGGCTTATGCAGGCACCTAAGAACACATATTTCCATAATAGTGAACTGGTTTCTGGTGTTAACTTCTTTATTGCATGAGTTATTTATTTGTTTATTTTAATTTTTTTGTATTATCATGGTGAGCTACGCTGATATTTTTTATGAATAGTGATATGGAAATATTTTTCTAAATAACAGCAAGCCTTTGGATTAGTCTCATCTGTTTTGTTTTTTGCTGAGTTTGAAGGTGGTTTTGACTTGCTTAATTTATAGATTGGCATCTACCTCCGGGGTCATTTTCAATTAGCTGCTACATCAAAGCCTAGCCCTAGGGGAAGGGTCAAGGCTAGGTTGAGGTTGGCTGCATCAAGATCTCTGGCCTTAAGAGGCCTTTGCTATGGAGCAGACAGGAGCTGTTGGAAGAGGGAGGGCGAGGACAAAAGGCGCAGCAGCGCCTTCTCTGCACTTGGCAGAGCTGCTGCAATGTGCCGTTGGAGAGCGCCATTGAAAATGTAATCATTGGGCTCTCCCCCACGTTTTTATCATCTCCTCCCGCGTCTTATCTTCCTCCCCCATGTTCCTTCTGCCACTCACTCTCAGGAAATGGTACCTATAAAAAGTTATTTCAATGAAGCGTGGTGAGATAAGCAGCAAGGAACTCTTTTTCAAACGTCCAGGGGAGAGCGTCAATACTCGGTAGTTACAGGGAGAAAAATGACAGTACAGTGTTGTTGTTTTTTTGGGGTGGTGGGCAGGTGGAGGCAGAAGCACTGTGTGAAATTGTTGACCGGTGTGTCCTCTGTGTTCAACACTAAACGAAAGAAAAAGCACATTTCACTAAAGTAATCTAGGGAAGCTCAGTTCCGCAAACTATGAATTATGTCGCTGCAGCAAGGGCACATGATTTATATCATGCATTTTGCTATGCATTCGCTAGTCGTAGGGAGGGCCAGAAACGAACGTGGTTGTGTCTGTACCATACATTTAAAGTGTACTCTTGTACCACTTCTAACAGCTATTTCTCCCAAAGAGTCCTGGGAATTGTAGTTTGTTAAGGGTGCCAAGACTAATTAGGAGACTCCCTAACAGAGCCACAATTCCCAGCACTCTTAGCATACTACAGTTCCCAGGAATCTTTCAGAGAAGGGGAGCCAAATGTCTTTTGAAAACCTTTTTACTTAGATCTTTACAGCATGATTTTTCTTTTTCTGTATTTATTTATTTTTGATGAGGTTATTATGGGTCTTCTGTTGCTTTTCATAATTATACGTTGTACTCTTCCTTGCTGTATTTTTTGTTAATGTGCAGATTATGAATTTGTAAATAATTAAATATATATGGAAGCCGCTGGGGGAGGTCACTGGGAGATTTGGAACGTGGTGTCAGTAGTATGCTGATGATACACATCTCTATATTTTGTTAACTTAAGAATAAGGGGAGTCTCTTCAGCTGCTGGGCTGGAATGGACTATGAGGGCCAATAAACTGAGACTAAATGATGGCAAGATGGAAGCATTGTGGGCTGGTGATTCTTGGATCCAGGAACTGGGTAGGCAGCCCCTTCTGGATGGGAGCCTAGGCTCCCTGAAAGAGCAGGTACATAGTCTAAGGCTACTCCTTGATCCAACACTATCTCTGGAGGCTCAGGTAGCCTCAAGGACACAGAATGCTTTCTTTGAGCTATGGCAGGTTCACTAGGAATAGGTAGGTTAGTTTTTGGGAGGGTGATCATTTTGATCATGGCTATTTTGTCTGAGAGAGTGAAATTCATGTTGTTCCATCTCTTTAGGTCTTTGTTTATTTGTCGCTGCAGGGGCTTGTAGTTGTGGAGGTATAATTTATTGAGGTTTTTGGTTATTTGTACCCCTAGGTATCTGAACTTGGTGTGGCAAAGTTTTATCTTGGTGACCTTAGTGAGTTCTTTTTGGGTGTGAGGAGGGGTGTTGAAGCACATAGCTTCTGACTTTGCAAAATTTACTTGTAGGCCTGACACCACTGCAAATGGGTTGAGTTCTCTGATTAGGGAGGTTGCTGTGTTTATGGGGTCTGGTGTTGTGACCATTAGGTCATCTGCAAAAAGCCCTAATTTATAGGTTCTGCCTTTTATCTCCTCTCCCTTGATGTCTGTGGCCGCTCGGATTCGGATTGCTAAGGGTTCCAGAGCCAGGATAAATAAGAAGGGAGACAGTGGGCATCCTTGTTTTGTGCGTCTTTGGATTGCTATGATATTAGAGTCC